>NC_089274.1:46613399-47985899 GCF_963678975.1 Dysidea avara
AAATAAATAAACAGTGTGACAACTAAATAATATTTCATACTTTCACTATAACCTGGTACAAGTGCCAGCGAGCTACTTCCATGTCTACAGTCTGTCAGGAGATTGATCAAGAAGTGACTGGCATATGTAATGATGTGAAGAACTAACACTTAAGCATAAGTAGAGAAAACAGGAAATAAAGAAAGGAGGACTTACCTGGAGGACATAGGTAAGTCCAACTGCGGTTGGTGAAAAGGCATGTCTCAGGCCTAAGGAACGTTGAACAGTAAAGAAATCAAGCCCGTAGCTTTTACCATAGCTGAATTATATATGCTTGCCTGAAGGCATCAGTCCCTCAGCCTAGTAGTAAGTCAGTTAGTAGAAAGTTTGGAAATTAAAACATGACAGAAACTTGTTGGAAGTGTTTTGGGTTGCTCTAAAGAGATTCTTGAGTTAGATCATGCCTAACCAACACTGGCAAGCTTGTGCGAAGGCAATGATGTTTTTGCCCAAACATTCACGGTCACCACTATACAGTATGGTATTACTGATGTTATTGCCACCATTGCTAGAAATATGGCCCTTCCAATACCTTACTGATGACTTGGAAAGCACCTGAAAGTTGATATTATTTTTGTAGTGACATCAATACGTAGTAATTAACAATAGAGACTTACCTCTTTCACAAGTCCATCCTCCACTAGTCATCCACATTACTGATCCATCACTCAACACATCACACACATATGATGGGTCTCCACTACCATTAAAGCCTCCTTCACACTGTAGATCACACATTGACTGATATGTGCTACTACAAGACTCAGCCAACATGCTGTTCATTGGTAGTGATGATGAGGGACACTCCATGATGGTACAGGACACTGGTGATCCACTCCAACTACCATCAGACTGACATGTTCTCTGAGGACTTCCAGTTAGATTATAACCAGTGTTACATGTGAAATTACAAGTGTCTTCATAAAATAATGATGAACAAGATATCATCCCATTAATTGGAACAGTTAACTGTTGACACTGAACTGCATTCAAGACGTATTTCAATACATTATCGTACTAAAGACACTCACTTCTCTGACAAGACGTAGTACCCCTCCAATCAACAATATTGTTACCCACATCAGTCAAAACACATGTAAGGGATCCTCCTCCAGTGTAGCCATCAACACAGACAGTAGTACATGTTGACTGGTACTGTGTGTCACATGGTAACTGTAGTTGTGAGTTATCAAGAGGTGGTGATGTGGAACAATCTAATACTACACATATTGGATCTCCTCCACTCCAACTTTGATCAGCTAAACAAGTTCCATTATTAGGTCCTTGTAATTCATAACCTCCATTACAGGAAAATGTACAAGTGTCCTCAAACACGCCAATAGCAGCTCCATTTGGACACTGAACTGCACCATTTATTGGAGAGAGACACTGAACTGTTAAAACAATAATCAAACAACACAAATGGTTTAAACAAACCTCTCTCACACATCGCATCTACTCCACCTAGGTACCCAGTCAACCATGGTAGGGTCACTTGTTACATTACACAAGTAAGTGACATCATCTCCAGTAAAACCAATACATACAAACACACATGATTTGACAAAAAACTTGCTTTGATGTGTAACACAAAGCTTTGTTTATAACAGTGATAATTTAAGTAACTATTGTATTGTAACTTCCTGGAGTCTATAAAGCTTTGCAATAATTTTTCACTAAGTATTCATCTGTGTACCACTCTGTGTGTCTGTAAGTTTCTGCTATGCAGAATATGTCATACTTTGGGCAGGAGATAGTACTATCTAATCAAAAACAGCCAATCTGTAAAAAAGGTGTGGCCCCCAAAAAGGCCATGGTCTTGGCACCAAATTCACCTGAATTGTTGTTGTTAAATTTTTTTATCATTAACCTACCATCACAGCCATTTCTTGGCTGCCACCTTTGATTTCACATCTTTTTTCATCCTGGCCTTTTTGGGGGCTGCACCTTTTTTTACAGCTTAGCTGTTTTTTATTAGATATCACTTCTTTTTGTATTTGCATACACCTAAGACATCTTATGGCCGGTATCGGAGTTATTTTAACCTGTGTCTTTGTCTTTACTACAGAGAAAGAAGAAAGACATTCAAGAGTACTTTTTTGTATTAACTATTTTTAATTTTATCAGTAATTATAAAAATTTTGAATTATTATACGTGACCTAATTTTAGTGAATTGACACTCCAGTGGATAAATCCTGGGCATTATCGTGTTCCCCTATTCATAGGGAGTTCACACATCCTTGTTTCATCTTCATACACAGGTGGGTTTCTGAGTTATGGACATTTGTTTACGTTGTGGTGACAAAAGAGTTTACAATGATTTTTCTTGAATGAATTTGCCTTCCTTCCGGATCACAGAAGAATACCTCTGGCAAAAACTATACCTTGGTGGATTCACAAATTCACAGCAAATACAATGAGCAAAGATTCAACTTCGTACACCATTGTATCAGTAAGTTATGAAGGTTTATGTAAGCGCCTGTAGATTATTTTCTCGATGGCTTCTGTACATATTGATTTATTCGTTCGTCTGGCTGTCTACTGCTGTATTTCCCACACTGCATATCTTATGAAGCTGAAACTTGGCCAATCCATTCCTCTGTTCCTGTAGACAACCCATTCCTTTGTCCCTGTAGACAACAAAGAACCAATAAAATGAATTTTGATAAATGTGTGTATATCAACGGTTTTCTAAAATTAGGTCACATATGCCATTTCTTTTCTACAGGATAACTTGTTTGTAGCTGATCTCCACTGCGTGACTTGAAATGTAGCTAACTATCTACGGGATGATTTGTTTGTAGCTGAACTCTCTACACGATAACTTATTCAGCTGATTTCTCTACAGGATGACTTGTTTAAAGCTGAACTCTCTACACGGTGACTAGTCATTCTATCTGATCTCTCTACAGGGTGACTTGTTTCTGACTAATCTTTCAACAGGGTGATTTGTTTCAAGCTGATCTTTTTACAGGGTGGTTTGTTTCTAGCTGATCTCTCTACAGGGTGACTTGTTTCTAACTGATCCTTCTATAGGGTGATTTGTTTCAAGCTGATCTTTTTACAGGGTGATTGAAATGTAGCTAATTTCACCACAGGGTGACTTGTTTCTAGCAGGTGATTTTTTCTCTACAGGGTGACTTCTTACTGGCTGAAATCTCTACAGGGTGACTTATTTCTACCAGATCTCTCTACAGGGTGATTTGTTTCGAGCTGATCTCTCTACAGGGTGACTTCAAATGTAGTTGAACCCTTTGCAGGATAACTTGCTTCTAGCTGATCTCTCTACTGAAAGAGTTTGTTTGTAGCTGAACTCTCTACAGGGTTGCTTATTTCTATAGTATGTTCACATTGAGCTGAATCCTCAAAAACATTTAATAACTCATGGATGCAATTACTCATGATCTTGAAATTTGGCTCATTTGTAGTACTGCTTGACCCGCTAAAAATATTTCAAATCTTTTTGTTCAAATGTTTGACATAACATTTACGGCCAATCAAAATTTTCACAACACATTTCCTATGGGGAGGCCATATATGTACAGTGTCCATTACAGCCCTTTCCCGAACTTGTAATGGAGTCAAACCGTATTTGTCTGTTGTTGACACCTTTGCTGTTACCAATAATCATCTGGTTGGCTGAAATGTTAACTCTGTCGAGAAAAAATCCACATTAATTTTTAGCTGTTTTTCAGGATTCAGCTCAACGTGAACATACTATAGCTGAACCACTCTATGAAATGTAGCTGAATTCTCTTTAGGTGGTTTGCTTTTAGCTGATCTCTCTACGGGTGACTTTTTTCCAGCTGAACTGTCTACAGGGTAACTTATTTCTAGCTGATTTCTCTACAGAATGGTTTATTTCTAGCTGATCTCTACAGGGTGAATTGTTTCTAGCTAATTTCTTTACAGGGTGACTTTTTTTCTTCCAGATCTCTCTACAGGGTAATTTGTGTTGAGCTGATCTCCCCACAGAGTGATTTGTTTCTAGCTAATCTGTACAGGGTGAAATTTTTCTAGCCGATTTCTCAACAGTTTCCAGCTGAACTCTCTACAGGGTGACTTGTTTCTGGCTGATCTCTCTACAGGGTGATTTGAAATGTAGCTTATCTCTTTACAAGGTTACCTGATCTCTCTACATGGTGACTTCTAATGGATTTGAACTCTTTGCAGGATAATTGGCTTCTAGCTGATCTTTCTACTAAAAGAGTTTGTTTGTAGCTGAATTCTCCACAGGATTGCTTATTTCTAGGGTTGCTTATTAGCCTGTGGCCAGCTTTGTAGTTCTTTTACTTGTCTTTTTCTGTAGAAAGGAGAGACATCAAGACCTGGAATTCTATGGATACTTTTTTATAATGATGCATTTTTACAAAAATCACATGTCCTCTCTCCTACAGGTAGACTACTTTGTAGCAGAAATCTCCATAAGGTAACGTGTTTGTAGCTGAGTCTACAGGGTGATTTGTTTGTAGCTGAACTCTCTATAGGTTGACTTGTTTGTAGTTGAACTCTCTCCAGGGTGACTTATTTGTAACTGAACTCTCTTTACAGGGTGATTGTTTGTAGCTGAACTCTCTCCAGGGTGACTTATTTGTAACTGAACTCACTACAGGGTGACTTGTTTGTAGTTGAACTCTCTACAGGGTGACTTATTTCTAACTGAACTCTGATTTGTTTGTAACTAAACTCTCTCCAGGGTGACTTGTTTGTAGCTGAACTCTCTCCAGGGTGACTTATTTGTAACTGAACTCACTACAGGGTGACTTGTTTGTAGTTGAACTCTCACCAGGGTGACTTGTTTGTAGCTGAACTCTGTGACTATTTTTGTAACTGAACTCACTACAGGGTGACTTGTTCATAGTTTAACTCTCTCCAGGGTGACTTATTTGTAACTGAACTCACTACAGGGTGACTTGTTTGTAGGTGAACTATCTACAGGGTGACTAGTTTCTACCAGATCTCTCTACAGGGTGATATGTTTCGAGCTGATCTCTCTACAGGGTGATTTTAAATGTAGCTTATCTCTTTACAAGGTTACTTGATCTCTCTACAGGGTGACTTCAAATGTATTTGAACTCTTTGCAATGATAACTTGCTTCCAGCTGATCTTTCTACTGATAGAGTTTACTGTAGCTGAGCTCTCCACAGGGTTGCTTATTTCTAGCTGAAACACTCTACGAAATGTAGCTGAATTCTCTATGGGTGACTTGTTTCTAGCTGATCTTTCTACGGGTGGCTTGTTTCCGGCTGAACTCTCTACAGGGTGACTTGAGTCTACCTGATCTCTCTACAGGGAGATATGTTTCTAGCTGATCTAGTTGAAGGGTGACTTGTTGTTAGCTGAACTCTCTACATGGTGACTTTACTGTAGATGAACGTTCTAATAGAGTGACTTATTGTGCAACTGAATGTTCTATTAGGGTGACTGCACTATTAGAGTATTTCGATCGTGCACTTCTTACACCTATTTCACTTTCATAGTGTAGCTCAGTGGATTTTTAATCTGATTCCTTGTAAACCACTGAAAGGTCATTCTAAAATGATTTGTCTACCTCTCTACCTGATTTCAGCTGATTCCGTTAACTAGTTTACCTGGTAGTTTACCTGGTAGGTGTGGCAAGTATTACATTTTTATTAACAAAACTCGATCGTAGTCTCGCGTGGCCAGACCGCTATTTCAGTGCAGGGGCTTATCGATTAGAGATTATAAGCGCCCGTGCAGAAAAGGGTCTGGTCCAGTTTGCATAGGCAAGTCGTCCTCAGCACCTTCGTCAACACTTGGAGTGCTGATCATAGGTACGTCATCTGACATTCACAATTATCCATATACGGCATTCAAACGAGTAGGCCAATGACGTAGTGACCAATGGGATGACGTGGCCCCAATCAACACCCAACACCACGTTGTTGATTCTGTGAATGACTTGCCTATATGAACTGGACCAGACCCTTTTCTGCGTGGGCGCTTATAATCTCTAATCGATAAGCCCCTGCACTGAAATAGCGGCCTGGCCACGCAAGACTAACTCGATCGCGCGCATTTAACATATGGTTGGTGTTTTTATTATAACTTCATGACTATTAGTGCGATTTCTTTCAAACCACAAAAGGTTTGCACTATGAAGGTTACTCCATGTACAGACCGATTTTCAAGTCATTCCTTCAAATGGTTTACCCTGTGGTTGTGACAAAAAATCCCTATCAAATTTTTCGAAAATTGCGTATAACTCCCTTGTTCTTTATCCGATGTGTATGAAAATTGGACTGTAAACGTGCTTTACTACGTTCTTACAGCCCTCCAAATTTGAGAAAAATCGACTAAAAACATTCTGGAGTTATAGCGATTTTTCTAAGTGTTGCAAAAAGAATAATAAGAAGAAAAATATTAAGAAACTAAGACGAACGTTGAAGGCACATATCTCAGTGATGGCTTGGCAGATTCAGTTCAAATTTGAAACTGGAGGTGTCCCACACCGAGAGAATTACCACAGCAGAAATGGTTAATTTCCGGTCAGGCACTATCGAGCTACAGATGCATGAAAACAGCATATTCCTGGTTCCTGTAAAATACACACTTGCCTGTAGTCTACTTGGCCGCACGACACACGATACGTGTGTCTTGATTGTAATGCTGATGCATTGTCATGTATGCCCAGTGATATGTGTATGATGAGTGTCCAGTGTCTCATATTCTTCCTACAGTTGTGGTAGGTAGTCGATCACAGGAATATATTAAGAACTGTCAGATGAACGAGGAATTGGTTGGCCCAATTTATCAGGCAAAGATTGCAGAAGTTAAACCCAGTGAGCAGAGCACTAAAGGAAGAGATCCCAAGTATTCTAGGTTGTTGCAGATATGGAATCAGCTTGTCATTGAGAATGAATTACTGTGGAGGGTGTTTGAGGATAATGATGGCACTGGGTGCATATATCAACTGGTAATTCCTGGTATTTTGAAGTCTGGAGTGCTGCTTGATATTCATGAAGGTATCTTGGGTGGTAATTTAGGGATAGATAAGTCACTGGGGAAATTGAGGGAAAGGTTTTATTGGCCTGGGCAATATAATGATGTGAAAAAATGGTGTTCTACGTGTGTGAGTTGTGCTACTAGGAAGTCAGGCAGGCCAACTAGGAGAGGTCCACTCCAGCCTGTTGTTGTGGGGTACCCATTGCAGTTAGTGGCGGTGGATATTTTAGGACCCTGCCAGAGACGAGTGGGGGTAACTCTTATATCTTGGTGGCTGAAGATTATTTTGCTAGGTGGTTAGAAGCCTGGCCAATTCCTAATCAAGAGACAAAGACTATAGCTGAGAAATTGTTAAATGAAACGTTCTTTCATTTTTCATTACCTGACCAGATTCTATCCAATCAAGGACGACAATTTGAAAGTGGAGTGATGCAGGAATTGTGTTAATCTTTGCAATGATTGATTCAAACTAATTTAGTGCCACATAGCTATACTTCTTTACCAACCTATCTGAACATGTTTACTACTGTTTTTAAAGCTTTGAGTTACCTCAGTGTGACAATTATGTAGCTACACTACTGAGTACTGAATAGCAGTAACTAAAGCTATTCATAAGTGCAATGTCCTCCATCATATTATGTAACCTTTTATTTTGTATGTGAATGGTGAATGTACACAGTATGCCTTTAAATTGGTTTACCAGATGTCTACAATACTGCAAATGTTTGTACAGTTTAGTTATAGTCATGGATTGGACACTGTGTATAATTTGACCCTGAAGCAGTCAGATGTCCCTTGAATGGAATGGGTGATGGTGACAAATCAAATGTTATTGCTTTTTTTGACGAATTTAAGTAAAGAATGAAACTGAAACCATGCAATTTTGTAGATGAAAGTACTTGTGGCATGTCAAGCCAAGTAGCACAAGTCGTGCTACCTAAAATTGAATGTCAAAGAGTAAAAAAAGAGAGTGCAATGAAAACACTGACAGTGAAAATACAAAACACAGAAATGATCAAGACACATGGTAGTGTGTCGTGCAGCCAAGAAAGCTGATGCACCACACTGTGAGTATATTGACAGGAAGAAGCATTTTTCATGCGTGCATAGCTCCATGACCCCTTCTCCAAAACACACCATTTTTGCATTATAGCTGTCCGCCAGGTAGGGGACGCCACACAGCAAATTGATTAAGATATGGGCTTTCAAAATTTTGATTTAATTTTCTTCAATTTTTTCTTCCTAAACTGTAGGGGGCCGGCTATGAGAAATTTGATTTATTTTTGCACACTTAGCAAAAATTGATATAAAAATGCAAATATGTCATAAATATACATAATTACCATAAATCAGTGACCTTAAACTTGCCAATTCTACTAAAAATGGGACTACTGTTTTCATCAATGTCTAACTAATTTAGGCCATAGCTAGCTGTTTCATCTTGAAAGCTGTTTGTTACATGGTAACAATAAGGAATACAGCATTATTCCCATATGCTGCCAGTATGTAATTGCATGCTTTTGTTTCACTCCATGCAGAGATACAGATCTATTATGATGACAACATGGGATTTTATTGTGGTAAGCAGCCAATTAAATAGGTTATATAAGAATGAACACTTTACATACCTCTTCTACACACATCCTCACTACCACTCCAGCTCCCATTACTCTGACAGGTCCTAGGGTTACTACTAGTTAGCTCATAACCAGGGTTACATACAAGATGACAAATATCTTCATAAGAGGTTACTCCATGACTTCCTGAATTACACCTGTATGTTCCATTGGGACTTGTAAGTGAAGGACATTGAACTAGAATATATACAACATGTATCATTTACACCATGTATCCATATTCTTTCTCAGGGCCGTAACCAGGATTTCTCAAGGCGTGGGGGGGAGTTTCACTTTGATACAGTAGGAAATCACAGCAGCGGTGGTCTGGAAGCAACCCCCAGATACTGACAATGCCATAATATTACATTTCTCTCAACTGAATGTACACACTAATGATGCCAATGAGCTAGTGTGTGTGTGTGTGTGTGTGTGTGTGTGTGTGTGTGTGTGTGTGTGTGTGTGTGTGTGTGTGTGTGTGTGTGTGTGTGTGTGTGTGTGTGTGTGTGTGTGTGTGTGTGTGTGTGTGTGTGTGTGTGTGTGTGTGTGTGTGTGTGTGTGTGTGTGTGTGTGTGTGTGTGTGTGTGTGTGTGTGTGTGTGTGTGTGTGTGTGTGTGTGTGTGTGTGTGTGTGTGTGTGTGTGTGTGTGTGTGTGTGTGTGTGTGTGTGTGTGTGTGTGTGTGTGTGTGTGTGTGTGTGTGTGTGTGTGTGTGTGTGTGTGTGTGTGTGTGTGTGTGTGTGTGTGTGTGTGTGTGACTTCTGGCACCCTTTCCATTCCCACGCAAGTTCTTTCATACAACCATACCAGCGGTCACATGTGTCTGAGGGTACACATGCATTACTAACTAAAATAGTGGGTATAAAATAATGATAAAAGTAGTCAGATCCACCCACACTTCATAATTCCTAGCCATAAATATCCTCTTGGAAGCTAGGATACTTTGGTAGGTAGCATCATCTAAACATTTTCTTACAGATGACTTGAAGATATGTAGTTATGGCAGAAATATAAAATTCAGGAAATTTCCAATAGAGGCCAGTTGGTATGATTGATTTTTATTTGGTTTTATCTTGAAGCTGAGACCATATGTGACCGGATCTGCAAAAGCCCTACAGAATTGTGCAAGCCAAAATTTAAATACTTGCATATTAAATTTAAAAATGTTGAATTTTTTTTGAATACTTTGTTCTTACTGAAGAAGGGTCTAACAATAAAAACCTGGATATTATCTTCTTTGTCTACTCAAGAGGAACTCAAAAATCTTTGTTTCATTACAGTAGACACAAGGACACGTAAGTTATGGATGTTTGTTTACATCATGTTGAAACAGTAGTACTTTCTGCACTAATTTCGCCTTTGTATGCAGCGAAAAAAAGTGACACAAGGAAGAACTTACAAGTAATCGATCCCCCATACTCATGGAAAATATGATGGAGCAAATTTCAACTCTGTGTGTTCTTCTGCTCATAAGTTACGACCATTTTAGCAAGCACCTGTAATTTATTTTCCCTATACTTGCTGTACAAATCGATTTTTCTGTTGTTGCTACTTTGTAGGGCTGTAACTCCCAAAGTTATTTGCATATGAGGTTGAAACATTGCCCTTGGCTAAACAGATTATAAACATAATACAATGAACAAGAATTGGAAAATGAGTGATTGTGTCAGGTTTTCACAGATCCAGTCACATATTATAGTATAATACATTGGATTGTTCTATTAGAGTATAACAATAGTTTATAAGCAGCATTTTAGCTCCATCAGATTTTAAGGCACATAGGGATAAAATTGGCCCTACTCAAGTTAGCCAATTGAGAGTACATAGCTTTAGTGCCCAACTGCACCTCTTTTTTCTGCAAATAAGCATGCCTCATCTGTCAGCTTGTCAAATGCTGTTTGTAACCTTAAGCCAGAAGGGGGTCATCCAAATGCCTCAAAACCCCTAGTCACAGCCCTAATTTCTTACCTCTTCTACACACATCATCACTACCACTCCAACTCCCATTACTCTGACAGATCCTAGTGTCACTATCAGTTAGCTCATAACCAGTGTTACATATGAAACTACAAGTGTCTCCCTCATAACCCACTCCTATTCTACCAGAACTACATGATGTTATCTCTCCATTGGATGGTGTTGATAGGTTGTCACATCGGATGTCTACGTACAATAAACCAAAAGAAAATTAATATCATTACGATATAATTATTAAGGTCTGATCCACCAGTGCAATAATAACAGTGAAATATTATTTGGCAAATATGCTAGTTTCTCATACCAAGAGTACATAATAAAAATAGGAAGGGAGAGTGTCTAACTGCCAATACAGCCTGTACAAAATCACTGCGTATTATTGAAAAGACCATGATCTTTGAACAAATCAACACTTTTACTGACTATAGAGATCTGTTGATAGGTGTTGAGTGCTGTTGATAGGTGTTGAATAAAGTAAAGCCTTTGCTCTACCAATGTGTGGATGCTCTATAATACGCAGTGATTTTGGCTGAAGGTGTCCTAGTTAGACACTCTCCCTCCCTATTTTTATTATGTACTCTTGCTCATACTAATGACTTTCTGTTAAACAAAATATTATTACAATGTATGTACTTACCAAATTGCAGTTCAAATAGTGGTTGTCTATTAGCTTCTACATAATCCACATTATTTATATCAATTGTAGTCTCAGGACCTGTGGCATTGTTACTGTAAGATGTGTATTCACTGTTCTCAATATCCCATATAATGCGGTTAGGAGTTGATGATTGGTAATATCCTATCACATCTCCAGGTTGAAAGTCAGCTGGATGACTAACTGTAAAGTTGGTAAGATAGTAACCGCTATGGCCACCAATTAAGGATCCATCTGAAAGTTGAACTTGAACAACTCTATTGTACACACTTGATCCAGGTGAAATAGGACGCCATATTTGAAATAGTGGTAAATTATCAGAGAGAAAACCACCAAAGTTCATACTGACTGTGACACCAGTTATTCTAACAACACAATTAATGTTAGCATTGGGGACAATTACTTGTCTACCAAATTTACTAGTATGACTTCCTCGCTGATTAACATCAGGATTGTCAACACATCTCTGTCCTCCTGAAAAAGAATTATCATAAAATATCACATGAGATTGAAACTATATGTAGTACAATAAACAATATTAATTTAAAAATGAAGTAGGGTTCTGGCGGTAAAAAGTAGTGAAACAAGAGAAGATGGTAACTATGAAGGAAAATCCCTATTTGGCTTTGTAGCAATGTGTGAAATGCCAAAGTAGGCCACACCGTTACAATGATTTTCCCTCATAGCTACCGTCGTCTCTTGTTTCACTACTTTTTATTGCTGGAACCCTACTTCATTTTTAAATTAACTATAGTTTGTTAACTTTTGTGACTGCTGTATTAGAGTATCTTGATCTAGCTACTCAGCTATGCAGTAAATTATCTGATTGTTTAAGGGAGCATGCCCTATTGCAATTGTTTTATATTAACTGCTACCTGATACTAGTAGGGATACTAAGGGATCCCCTTGAAAATTTCATGCTCCGCCAAAAATTCTGCCTTTAAAAATCATCCTAGAGACATTTTACGCCACGAAAATCACCTTTACGGAATAGCACTAATCAATATAATATATAATACAGCATTAAATATAACAAAACACTTACAGGTGGCTGGATCCAAAGCTCAAATTTTAGTCTGCCTCACTGCTTGACTGCCTGCTGGCCTGCCAGCCTGACCACAGTCGCAAGGCTAGCGGCTAAATGAAGCAGCGCACAGCCACCATTTTGCACCACAATACCAAACTCATCAGTGGAATGTGCCTTTTGGGGTTCCAACGAGTGTAGGCTCTCTGTACCTTATCTTTTCTTTTATCTTCAATCAGGCTGCTTGTCTTCTTCTTCATCCAACGAAACCATATCAAGGCGTTAATTTTCAATATCAACACTTTCTTTCAGCAACATAATTATATAGACACCACAGAATTATTTCAGAGCTGGATTTCAGAAGTGCTTCAGTCCTGGCGCTACTATAAGACTAGATATGTGCAAGTTCACGATTGGGATCCCGTTCATGATAGATTTGCCACCACGCCCATCAATTAAAATCTAGGTGGACTAATAGTGATAGAGTACAGAGACCACACCTCTTAACAATCTAGCTGTTTACTTAACAGTAAACAGAATGACTCCACCCCCTTATAGCTGCACACCTCTTGGCGTCATTGTTACTCTAATACAACAGTCACTCTAATACAACAGTCGCTCTAATACAACAGAAATATATGATATTCTAATAGAACAGTCACAAGCTACATTGTAGCTAGCTGTGCCACAACAAAAACCTAGTATTTTTTAATGAAATAGGGATCTATGCAACAAAAGTAGTGAAACAAGAGATGAATGATGATATTACAACATAGCTCAGTGGGAAAGTCCCTACTGTGGCATTGAGCAAAATCTATTTATTTATTAAGGCTTTATAGCACAAGTGCTAAAGGTCTGTAGGACACCTGGTCCTACAGCCTGTTTAATTGTTATGTGCCAAAGTAGGGACTTTCCCACTGAGCTATGCTGTGATACCATCGCACATAGATCCCTACTTCATTTTTAAATTTACAATTATTAAAGAAATATTTATGAATATGCTCCTTCAAAGAAATTATCAATACAGAAAATTGTCACCTTTGTATGGTTTCTTGACATGAAGAAGATGAGAATTTAATTGAAGATGAAAGGAATAGCAAAATATGCACAGAAGGTAAACATTTGTCCGAACTACAAAAGGCACATCCCACCCATGAGTTTGTTGTTGTGGTGTAAAATGGTGGCCATGCACTGCTTTGTTTGGCCTCTAGCCTTGCCACTGTGATCAGTGAGGCAGGCAGGCAGGCAGGCAGGCAGGCAGGCAGGCAGGCAGGCAGGCAGGCAGGCAGGCAGGCAGGCAGGCAGGCAGGCAGGCAGGCAGGCAGGCAGGCAGGCAGGCAGGCAGGCAGGCAGGCAGGCAGGCAGGCAGGCAGGCAGGCAGGCAGGCAGGCAGGCAGGCAGGCAGGCAGGCAGGCAGGCAGGCAGGCAGGCAGGCAGGCAGGCAGGCAGGCAGGCAGGCAGGCAGGCAGGCAGGCAGGCAGGCAGGCAGGCAGGCAGGCAGGCAGGCAGGCAGGCAGGCAGGCAGGCAGGCAGGCAGGCAGTTGTAACAGGCTGTGGCCAGCAGATTATTAGTCTATTCAGCTTCAGCAGCTGCAGTACCACTGGAGGGCTGGTGTCAAAGGCTGTAGTATGTACTTGGGTAATATGATTATGTTTTGTGGTAACCACTAAGATAAACAGTGATGGATCAGGCCCTAGCCCACTTGTCTGACTAGCAACTTTGATTGAGATCAGTGTACAATTTCACAGAATTGGCTTTACTAGCTCTACTTTTAATGGAGTATGCACAAGTATAATTGTAGAGACCTACAATCGGGTATCGGTTAACTATTGGTAAAACAGGGTAAAAATATATCGGATATCGGTTTTCCCTAAAAAGTGGGAATTGGTACAACTCTAGTAATTTTATTCCGAAGTTATGATAATAGGAATTCAAGAGTAGTACAAAGGATCATAACTTTGGGCTGACTTCAAATAAAACCAAGTTGTTTCTTTCAACAAGACCTTTACCTTGGTACTGTGATTTAGCAAGTTAAGTAATCCCCTCAGGGAATAAAGACAGAAATAATATTTTCTGTGAAAAAATGGCCATAAAAGTCACCAAAAGTCAAATCTGTGATGGTACTAAAGTATGTCATGTAGTTTCGTGTTTCCCAACCCCAAAAAAAGAGTCTGGGGAAACTGTATACAAAAGGTTTGAGCTCTGGAATGTTTCTGAGTTACGTTACTGCTATGTTTACATCATGATAACATTGATTTAACCAGATCTACTTACAGCAACAAGCTACTTTATTTGTACAAGATTAAAATGAACCCAATAGAAATGATGGGTTTGTATGGCCGTTTTTACCATAATTTTAAGCAGTAAAGTTGATGGAAGTGATTACCATTAGCCATGAATCCTTTGAAATGTATGCATTACATAATCAATGTGACATGGAATGATCTGATTGGATCTGCCAACATTCTGGCAATGTTAAACATAGATCAGCACATCTATAGTTGGTTCACATTCACCTGACCTGGCTCTTGTTTTTCATGCTACATGTGTCAGCTGCCCAAACATTCAGTATTACAGTGAAGCCCTTTAAACACTGGAACGGAATTTTTAGTAAAAAAAAAAATGCTTTGATATAAGCAAGAGCAAGTGAGTTATGAGTTTTTAGGTGTGCAAACATGTTTACAACATAAAAACATGTTTGTAACCATTGGGAGTAAAATATGTTCATCTCTTTGACTACCTTTTTGTAGGGCCAGGTGAACACAAACTGACTATATACCAGAGAACACAGTTAAGTGTGGATAATTACAAGTAATGAATAGAAATTGGTTTGAATACTCTGTTACAGTACTGTGTATTCTGTTGGTTTTTCCAGCTGAAATACAACATGTCCTAAACCTGGTTGTGTGATTCATGCATTTAAGCTGTAGGGAACCACTCTTCATGAGCAGAGCTAATTCCCTCCCATGGCCCTGATATAGATACATCACATATTAAATCAAACCTGATATGGAGACATGATTCGTCATCACAAGGATCATAATCACTCTACTACACCAAGCAACCAGAAACATGATTGATGAACATGTGATGCTTGCAGTATTCAGGTATTAAATGAATGAGGACATTGCACATCTGTAATAAAAGAAATCATATGAACTTGTAAACCATTATAATTACTTTTGGTATGATGAAAAGAAACGTCAGTGGTTTTATAAACCCCTTTCTGAAACTTCAGTGTTACCTTAAAGTACAAAACATTATCAAGCTTGTCACCTTCCTATCTATAAGTGGAATATCCTCTGCTAATCACATATAAACTACTGATACAGTGCTCATACTGTTCCATTACAGAGTGTCTCAACATGCTAAAAGCACGGTGACATATACCTAACTGTACTTTTATGTCAGACTATTTGATATGTGGGTCTACTATGATTTTGACATGAAGTTTAAAACCACGCACACATAGGTGTACCTAATATAATTGTACATAAATGTTCTTACTTCATAACCAATAATTGTCACAGGCTACAAATAAGGTGATCCTTTACAAAGAATCATGCATTTATCCTTGGTATCTATATATTTATTCACGTATATATATGCTTTTGTGGGGTGATATTTGATTACTTGTATTATAGACAATAAGTACACAGAAAAATTTGGAATTTTCAAAGGGACCATAGCACATCGATAAAAAGTACTGAAACAAGCTGGGATAGTGCACGATATTAAATCACAGTAAAACAATAAGAAGTGTTATATCCCTACTGTGCATTTCCATTATGGTATCTTGGAGCACAGTAGGGATATAACACTTCGTATTGTTTTATTGTGATTTAATATCGTGCACTGCTCCAGCTTGTTTCAGTACTTTTTATCGATGTGCTATGGTCCCTACTCTAGTTGAAAATTCCAAATTTTTCTGTGTACTTGTTTGTTAACTTTTTTTGTAAATAATTATTATGACTGGTGAACCCACGCATACTGTGAATGAAATGGCGCCGCACACTCCAGCTATATCAATCATCATCTGAAAAGTGAAGTATCCATTACGCTTTGTTGTCAACTATGTTCAACCAGTTACATAACATTTCGGATCAAGAACTGTTCAAAAAGCACCTCTACAGTCCATATGCATACCGAAACAAAGAAATGGTGCCGCGCACCCCAGTTATATCAATTATCATCTGAAAAGTGAAGTATCCATTATGCTTCGTTGTCAGCTATGTTCAACTCGTTACACAGCAGTACGAATCAAGAACTGTTCAAAAAGCACCTCTATATAATCAAAATGGCCAATATGAAAAATACAGACAATTTCCGTTACGAACGGAAGCCATCATGTGCTACCGCCAAATCAATACTTTTCGCTGTCAGCAAAGATGAATGGGACACAAAGGAGGACACTGGTAAGTCCTTGAAGAATGCATTGTACATCCAAAAGGCACCTCTCGGGCCGAAGCAACGTTGAACAGTGAAAAAACCAAGCCCGTAGCCTTAGCCGTAATCGAGTTACAGTATGCTGGTCTGAAGACATCAGTCAATCAGTTACTTACTCAGTCAGTAGAAAATTCCATTAAATAAATTTTTTTTTAATTCTGTAGCAACTTGTTGAAAGTGTTTCGGGTCAATCTGAAGGCTTGTTTGGACTTAGTTTTACCTAACCAATACTGCCTCATTGTCATCAGGGAAAATTGAGGCTGATTTATGGGTGATGCTATTTCGTGAGCCACGCCTACTCCTTGTGGTCCCTATTATACAGTACCATTGTACTGTATGATGCAAATATCAAACTAAAATTAAGTTTGAAACATTGATTGAAAATTACAATGCCTGCAGCAATAATATAGGTAATTTTGTAAAGGTGATATTATGTGTCATAAATTAGCACAAGAGTAATTAAGAATCTTACATTAACAGGGATCAAAGAAAATAGCTACAAGTGCTGTCCCAACTTTTGATACAAACAGTCAGCATCATATAGTAGCTATCATGTAAGTTCACTGCCTATACTTTTACATTGACACACACACACACACACACACACACACACACACACACACACACACACACACACACACACACACACACACACACACACACACACACACACACACACACACACACACACACACACACACACACACACACACACACACACACACACACACACACACACACACACACACACACACACACACACACACACACACACACACACACACACACACACACACACACACACACACACACACACACACACACACACACACACACACACACACACACACACACACACACACACACACACACACACACACACACACACACACACACACACACACACACACACACACACACACACACACACACACACACACACACACACACACACACACACACACACACACACACACACACACACACACACACACACACACACACACACACACACACACACACACACACACACACACACACACACACACACACACACACACACACACACACACACACGCATATATAACCATGCAGTCTTCGATGATTTCTGTAGTAAGGGGAAAGAAAAGTTAAACAATTGCAAAAAGAAAGTGATATCCGCATAAAAACAGCCAAACTGTGAAAAAGGTGCAGTCTGGGTGAAGCTGTACATTATCATCATTGTAGCCATTTTTTGGCCGCCACCTTTTGATATCACAACTTTTTCACCCAGACTGCACCTTTTTCACAGCTTGGCTGTTTTTGTGTGGATATCACTTCTTTTTGCAATTGCAAGTTCCAAAGCCAGCCTATGGTTGGCCTTGATACTTCCTTTTAACTTTTCTTTCCCTTTACTTCAGGAATCATCAAAGACTACATACACATATACAAATACATAATATGTGACCGGATCTGCGAAAACAGGACATAATCGCATTTTTTCCGAATTCCTGTTTATTGAATATTTATAATCTATGTAACCAAGTGTACCCACTGGCAAAATTTCAGCTTCATATGCCAAACACTCTGGGAGTTACAGCCCTACAAAGTAGCAACTACAGAAAAATCGATTTGTACAGCAAGTATAGGGAGAATAAATTACAGGCGTTTACAAAAAAGGTTGTAACTTACCAACAGATCGAGGTACAGAGCTAAACGTTTCACCATCGTGTTCACCATGAACAGGGGAATAAATTGCTGGGTAAGTTGTTCCTTTATTCACCCTTCCTCACTGCATACAAAGGCGAAATTCTTAAAGAAAAATCGATCACGTACGATCGCTTCAACATGACGTAAACAAACACTCATAACTTACATGTCCTTGGGTCTACTGTAACGAAACAAAGATTTTCCAACTCCTCTTGAGCAGGCGAATAAGTTGATATCCAGGTTTTTATTGTTAGTCCCTTCCTTTACTAAACAAGAGGGGTTTAAAAAATTTACAGAATTACGCAAGTATTTCACCCAATGAATTCAATGCTTTATACTGTAAATTTAGGCTTGTGTGATTATGTCCCTTTTTCGCAGATCCAGTCACATATGCATATGTATAGTACAGCCTTAATTGCTATTTACATACTTATCAAGCCTTTTGAGCTAATGAATACAAACTTTCGTTTAGTATTAAATTATCATGATCGTGGCAAAGTACGCATCTTTATATTAGCTTGAAGTATCAAAATTAACACAAAATATAACCTATGTCTATTCTATGACACATGTTACTAGATTACATCTGTCATGGCTCAACATATGTATCTTTTCAGAGATATGGTGCCTTAGAGGAGGTTCTTCATTATTCTCCTAATTAGGACAACAGAGTACCACAAAAGACAGAATGTGTACAACATACTTAATGATGCTGATAATCATCATTGGACATATACAGTTACTTTTAACTAACAACACTAAAATTTCCATACATTATAATTTTTCATGGAAATTAGTGGCAGGGAAACACAAATTTGAATACAGTCAGTACAAGGAGCATTGCAAAAGATATCTATTTGATTCTGTAACCATATGTGGAAGATGAACCTGACTCTACTGAGCCTTGTAGAAAGTTCTAGCATGCACGATCAATTTACCATGTAATTGAACCACTACAAGCATTAACAACAACCTACATATATACAGGTCTTTTATAGTACATTGCTACTTCAATTTGATTATTTGTTTGATGGGTGAAATCTTAAGAGTATAGGGTTGGTAGGTTGGCATATAAATATGAAATCAGTACAAAAGGGATACAAAATATATAAGTAGCGGGTGTAGTTGATAAAGTTACACTAGCTCGTTTGTAGTCATAGTGTGTTATGAAAGGGTGAACAGCAGTTACGTGTATTGAAAAGAAAATACTAGGCAAGTACTCAAGAGTAGGTCAGTTGGACAGAGTATAGAGTGGGTCAGTTGGACAGAGTGGGTCAGAGTATATTAGTTTTAGCACCTATAAAAATTAACTTTGAAAACAGTGGGTCAGTTGGACAGTTAGAATACTAATCAAGTTGACATGTTAGGCCTTTTAAAATGAACCTTTGGTGACTTAACATGCCACATGAATATTGCTAGGATACTATATAGCTTCATTGATCACTAGAGCATATGGTCACTTCCTTATAGGGGTAATTACACTTCTTCCAAGTGCTAACCAATATTACAAACCTATAAGCCACTTAATTGCCATGAATTTATTTCTCAAATGGCTTCTCCATGATGCATAGAAAAGAGCACCACAACCTTGCCATATATGTATAACAACATTGCACCTTCAACAATCATTATAACAAATTACATATCTCCAAAAGGTGCTAAATTTGGATAAAATAGTTGTAATAGCAATATCTTAAACAATTTTTGTAGCCTCCTTTCAAAACAATGATTTCAAGAATTACTCTTGATTTGATGTTTTATTTATGACAGTTATACTACTGACCTGGATGACTAACTGAACCAGACAGTAATCTGGGACCAATCCAGTTCTGAAATCTGACCTTGGTTAATAAAACAGGCATTCATCAAGAGTTACATTTTGTACACAATGTTTGTAGCATAATGGATACAATGTCACAATGTTAGCAAGAGCATACATTATAGCAGGCTTCAACCTCTGTAGCTAAATATTAGTACTAAATAATTATTTTACCAGATATTTATTGAAATATAAATGTTTTTACAGGATGATGGTGATAATGTCATGTTGCTTTAAGACAA
The DNA here is from genome assembly GCF_963678975.1 of Dysidea avara. NCBI lineage: Eukaryota > Metazoa > Porifera > Demospongiae > Dictyoceratida > Dysideidae > Dysidea > Dysidea avara. The sequence continues at coordinate 46,633,874 of NC_089274.1, forward strand.
AATATCCAGGAAGACAAAACAAAACATCCAGGAAGACAAAACAAAACATCAAAAAACCAAATAACAACTGATAATGGATACCTAGACTCAAGGGTACACAGATGCTAGTAAGACAACTGGAACCCTGGCAAGGTATATACATACATGACAGTTAATTAGCAGCATTCAGTTCAGAAATGTCCCACAATTCACATGATTATGCATTAAATGTCCTGTATGAACAAGATATTACATCACCATTTAAATAATACACAAATGTGAGAACTGAATTGGAAGGTATAAGCCAAGAAAATTCAGTGTGACCAGATTTTACAAAACTGAAACTTGAAAACATTAGGCAAAATCAAACTAATACTACCCTACACTATCATGCAATTGATTTTGACACTCAGCATTACTCAACTTGCTGGAGGCTGGTTTTAAGAGACGTCTTTTCTGAGTGGTGTGGTAAACTCAAATGGCAGTTTCTGGCTTTACAAGAATCAGTCGCGTACTGGTGGATAGTTGGTTAAACGTTTCCTATGTTGATTTTGCTGCATATTAACCACTAACAAGCCAGCATAGTCATGCACACTCTCATGCCTATACTTCAATCAGGTCTGCCTCCATTTTGAAGTCTATATTTTTCCTACCCCACCTGATCCCACCCTCTATTCCTTTTTGAGCACTTGTAATGCTACTTTGCTTGCCCAACTGTTCCTCTTGTGTAACTTTCACATGCATGCTCACTATCCTTGGCATGTCTAATGAAATCTTTTTTCAAAACTTCTTATGTGCGATTTAGATCGTAAATCCACTCACTCAATTATGAAAACATAACCAGATACAAATCTAGCTACCATTTAAAGATGAAGAAGCCATAGTTAGTGTACCTCCTACATTGCAGTGGGTTGACAACACCTGCTGAAAAAAATCAATATAACTTCCTGTATGATACAATATTCCAGGTATCGTATTCATACCACTTGCCATATTATTTTGTTGAGGTGCATATAGCACTAAATGTGGCACTAGCAAGTTACAGCCCCACTCTGAGTCCCTACACAGTGCCCACTTTGATCTCCGATCCCTTCTACAAATAGGTAACGACTGGTGCAGCTCTAACTATAGCAAAAAACAAAAACAAACAAAAACGTTTTTAAAAAAGTAACTAGCACGTTCTTCAAGTAGGCAAGACGTATAGTCACGGGTCTGCTAGCTACGTAGATTAAACAAGTAGCGGTAATTTCATCGCCGAGATACTACTAGTGCTGAGTATCAGCGAGACGATCAACGAGCAGTCGAGTCGACGGTATGGTTGTATATGCGTACACACAGTTACACTATACATCACTAAGACACTCACACAGAGATTCTAGTAGTATACAAGCAATTGACCCGCTGAACTCTCTCTATCTTCAAGTACGTGTTCACTGGAATCTTTTTCTCTGTTGAGTCTGCTCGGATCACGTTATCTGCCAATGATGTCATTATCAGTGATATGAGATCAACAACACAATTACAGTATAAAGCAAGGCAAACTTGATTGATTGTTTCTCATCCCCACCCGCATCCCTTTTTATGCCACCGCCTTTAATTGCATTATTGCTGTTATCAGTCATGTGCACAAGAAGGCTTACTATCAATTTACAGCACAGTAAATATCACTTGCACCTCAAAAAAACGGTGGTAAAAAAATAAGTACCAGTTCTTAAAAGGCTTTATCTAATATTACAGCTTGATTTGGAGTATTTTCTTTAATAATGAATAATGGAAAATGACCATGGAAATCTGCATGGAAATCTGGATTCAGTTTGTGGATAAGAAACAAGTAATCAAGTTTGCCTGGCCTAAAGGGCAGAGTTAGAGGGTACATATGAATCACCCTTCACTCCTTCCTCCAAAGTTTACTATGTGCTAGCTACAAACCTATATAAAGATGAGCTACAGTACAGGTGCTGAGTGAGGCATTGGTTTGCCCAATGATAGTGAGTGCCCGTTCAATTGCAAGGACACACCATAATTTAGTTTCTTTATGTTCATCATCAGTGATAATTCTCTCTCTGTCTAGGCATCTCTCATCATCAATTGCATCTTAACTGAGCACACCGGCAATAAAGAGTGAGAAGAGAAGAGATAATTCCCCCTTACAAATCAGTTAAGTACCTATTAATAATGTTTTCCAGTAACTTCATAATCAATCATATTGTATATACAATACACTGTATGTATGTTACACATGTGCATTAATCCTCAAACTGAGGCTGCACATTTTTGGAAACAAAAAATAAATCAATAAATCTCTTATTTCAACATGCACATAAAAGCTGCTAAAGATCAAAATGTTTTAATAGAACAGTCACTAATATAACATCATCATTAAAACTTTTCTAAGCTTTAAGGAACAAAGACCAGTGTGTATGCTGCTGGATTGCTGAAATTTAACCTCTTATTCTTTATCTGCATGTGCACTACTATCTCATCATCGCACCCGCAAACATGCATCCTGCCATATATATTAATTGCTTAAAATTCTGTACCATGAATTGCATGATCGACATCAATTTTCTTGAATTACTCTGCTAAAACATAAATTCTAGTCAAATTTAAGTATCTATAAAGTTAACAGAGCTATAGTATTTGGGGGCTGTGCTCAAGCTCCACATTTTAAATAGCTTTAGAACAAATTACAATTAGAAGTTAGAACAAATAAAATGTGACCACTGTGTACCAGTATATCAGGAGAAATAGGGGGGCAGACGGGGCAATTCAGCCTCCCCCATTCCCACACTTTTAAAGTGCAGGGGCAGTGCCCCCTCATTTTTTCCATATCCCAATTGCTAAAGTAAAGCAACTGTTGTAGTCATTAGCCAACTTGCTTTGCCCTAATTTACTAGAATTTGTGCTAAAGGTTATGCAAGAATGGGATACTGCATGAATCAGTGCTGGGAGTGCACAAGATTGAGATACTCACTGCTATGTGACAAAATGTTCATCCAGATTTATTTCACTGGACTTTTGTAATTAAGCCTCCAATAAAACACTGTTTCAACACACTGTATCACAGATTCACAGAGGTGGAACAAATTGCCAAATGACCTTTTTTCATCTTCCAACTTCCCACTTTCCCAGCCACTATTTATGATCATTGTTAATTATAATAATTATGACTAGTAGTTGTACTTTGTAATCAGCTTGTTATGTGCACGTCTTGTTTAGTTTTGTTTTTCTTTGTAGTTGCAGTTGTATACTTATTCCTTTGTTGGTTTTTGTATTGTGTATGTATGTATGTTCACTCTGGTAAGGAAGAATGGCTGTGCCGATCACTGTGAGGTTAAATCAATAATCAATCAATACTTTAATAGAACAGTCAACTAACTATTCTAATAGAACATTCCGTGGAATCATATATATGAGTTGGTTCTGCTATGCAATTAATTCAATCTGTCTCCATTAACACATATCTATACATAATCAAGAGCATGAGTCTGACTGAAATGCCTTCATTTACTGCTGTATCTACAGTATCTTAATATAGTCATTATTGTAATATTATAGGAGTATCCTATTTGAATATATTCACATGTACCACTGAAAATACTCTCAGATTCAATCTCAAAGCATTCAAATCTCCCGTGGAGGCATGCCCCTGATCCCCTAGTATTGGCATGCCTTGCATGCTGATGTGCTAAGTCACACACTAAATAATTTTAAAACACTTTGCCCCCCCAATCCCCCACTTTTGAGTACTGTTCTCCGTCCCTGTCTCTATACTTGTACATATGTAGCATTTGAAAGTAAATATAGGTCTATATAATAAAGCAACTTAAACTTAAACGATAAAATCACTTTAAATTCTGACTATCCAAAAGAGATCCTTTGCAATAACCACAGTGTGAATCAGAAATTCCTAACCATATATAATTATACACTTCCCAGCCCCGATGAAACTAAATTGAAAAGTCTTTGAAAAACAGTTGCTGCATAGATTATTGTTGGTTGCAGCTTCATCAGGCTAAATATCCTACAGCTTCTGAAGGTTGCCCTTGAATTCAACTTTTAACTCAAAGCATTTATGCCCTTTGTTATAGTATTATACCACTGCCAGCTAGAAATATTGATTTCACTCAGTTAAAGTGGCTTAGCTATAATGCTTATGCTTATTCAATAAAGTTCAGTCAAAATTATTAAATATGCTAAATCTGAAAAAAAATCCTGTGGGGACATGTCTCCAGACCTCATGCTCTACCTCTTGTGTGTGCTTCTAACTAGCTACTAGTTGTATCAACCAGCTACAGTTGACACACTCTTCTTAGCTCCAAGCCTCCCACTATAGATGCCCCTAGCTTAGCCTATATATATATGTGCTGGCTTAATTTTGAGCATAATAGGTGCTTTGAAGCATCAAGCGTAATGCTAGCATAATAGGTAGAATAAATAGCCCATACTGTAGTTTGTTGTCTGTAAAAATGCATGTATAGCTGGACAACACACTCAATATAGTCATTTACTTTAAAAAGCAGTGAGGTATGACATAATAGATAGATAGATGACAACAATGTATAATTTTTTATAATCAAAGTTATCCATATAGCTAGAACGTGCAAGTTTGTTAGTAAAACATGGATACTGAGGCAAAAATTCAAGCATAATAGGCAACATTTTGAGCACTTCAGCATAGCATAATAAGTAAGTTTAAAGCATAAAATAGGCTGGTGCCTACAATCAGATAGGTAACTGACATTATATACCTATACTAAAAACAAGAGGCCCGGGGTCAGGGGTATGATATACTGTAGGCTCTTTATTTTAATAACGTACTTAGCTTTGTGCAGTGGTGTGTATGAAGTAACTGGAGTAGGTAGCCATATGGAAAATGATGCTTCTTGACTTGCTGGGTAAACATTTTCACAATCTGATTCACAAAATTATTCCTTCCAAAACTGGTATTACAGTAAATCTGTAATAATGCTTGAAGTATGTTAGTAAGGTTAAATTCACTGGCAAATCTATAGAGTTAGGAAATTTGATTTTATAGAGTTAGGAAGTTCATTATATAGGCTAGTAAAGGTAATGAGTATCAGAGGTTTGTATGATCAGTTAAGATGTATATCTCTAAAGCCAAAATGTTAATTCAAAGTTTTGAATTGAAGTGTTGTGGAAAGTTTAAAACGCATTTCAAAACTTCTATATATACTCAAAGGCACGAAAGCAAAGTTGGTTAGCAATTAAATTTGAGCATACAGTCTCCTTTTAGGGTTGTACCACATGGACAATCCTTTTCGAATATCCATAGTTTGGGAATTTCCATTTCTGCTTTCCCTTGTACTGTAAATACACCAAGACTCCTGCTCCTACAATTGCATTGTATATAATTTATCCCTTAACAAGTGATCATGAATTCATGATTTACCACTGGGAAACATTGATTTAACAGGAGGTGACAATAATTATTATATACAGTGTATACATCATAAAGAAGCAATTCTTCATGACATAGTGTGTGTGTGTGTGCGTGTGTGTGTGTGTGTGTGTGTGTGTGTGTGTGTGTGTGTGTGTGTGTGTGTGTGTGTGTGTGTGTGTGTGTGTGTGTGTGTGTGTGTGTGTGTGTATACCTGCAAATCTGGAAATGTGGGAACCAACCACACACCATCACATAACTTGTTATATTCACATAAAAATTGGAACACCTTCATTTATAGCAGTATATAATAGCATGATTGATTGATTGCGTGTTTTTTGTATAGTACTGTATACGTAGATTGCAGTTTTCATCACATATAGCTATTATAAGTGAAGGGTAGTTAGTTCGAACAAACATATGGAAATATTGGAACCAACACCAAGTCAGGTCTGCTAAGGGTGGAGGAAAGATTGGTTGGTAAGAGTCAGCATAGAGTTCAAAAATGTCAGGTAAGTGCTGTTGGAGTCCGTGAAAGAGAACTTGTAGGACTGAATCATGTCTCCAGGTATACCTGCCTTGATCAAGAGCATCAGGACATCCAGTCAAGATATGGTTTGTTGTGGGCTGGGGAGCTTGACAAAGGGAACATTTAGGGCTACTAATGATGTTCCACCTAGCCAGGTTCATAGAAGTTAGTAGAATATCACAACCAGCACGTAGCAAGAAAGATGGCTGTTTCTCAGGGAGGCCATATATCAATCTCTTCCATAAAGGACAAGCTTGCTCCAGAGTGACAATGTCTAAACATTTATTCTGAACAGTTAATGTCTCGAATTTTGATTCCCAATAATCAATGCGAGTATGACGTAAATCATGATGTGCATGGTTCTTGAATGTAGCAGAGTGAACATTGGCAACTGAAGCCTTTGCAGCAGATAAAGAGTTAAGGACAGTGGGAAAGACAGACTTTTGGCTAGTACAGAATATCGCAGCTCTACAATCAGTGGGTTAACTGACCGCTCAACAGCCAGAATATATGACAGCTTAGCTGACTGCTTCTGAATCAGATGAGGTAAAAAAGGGAGATTCAACACATCTGGGTGAAAAACAGTTCCAGGAGTGGAGGTTCAACCAACTCTTCACAAATTTCAATATAGATGACTGTGTTGAAGTAATAGATGACACAGTAAGCCTCTCAACAGCCAAATGAAAATGTAGAACAGAAGACACAAAGTTTTTCAAAATCCATATCTTAGGGTTTGGCCCTTGGTTCTTGTGTTTTCACTGATTATGAGTTTATGACTATGTATATTATAGCTATCCAGTAAATTTTTGTATACAAGCTGTGTTATATACTACAATGAATGTCCAAGGTCAATGCCAGAAATTACAGTGGTTCTCCTGGCACATTACTCCAGCTTAGCCCTTGGTTTCTCACATATTATTCACATGAAATCTCTAGCCAAATTGTCTGCATAATCATGCACTAATGGTATGTAAGTAAATGATTTAATAATAAAATGAGTATATTTAATTTTATTATCATTTAATTATATGGTTATTCATTAGTTGTTTATTACAACTTTGAACATAGTGGAGTACATGTATCATGGGACAAATCATCTGCTGTTGACGTCATGTCCTGTAATTTTCACTTACGTACGTACATCTCTCTACATTGAGTACTTATGTGTTCATGATTAGGGTGGCTGTCTACACATATACTTTTAGTTAGCCAGTATACCCAACATTAAATCCAAGTTATATAAGTACATTGTACAGTACTTATGTTGCAAATTTCTATAATTAATACACTTTGGTAACTATATAAATGATACCAAAGTAATTCTAAAATATGCAAAACACAACTTCCGATTTTGATACTGTGTATAAAATGAATGTATGGTTCATTTAGTAGATAAAATGTAATCATCATCATCATCATAGTAATCAGCAATTTGTGGTTTTGATTTATCATAAGCTGGATTAGGAGCAATGGCAACATCAGAGCCTGGAGTAGTTTTGGTGTTAGTTCCCATCCTTTTAGCAACTTCATAAGATGGATTGGGCTTAATGATAACATCACAACCCATGTTACTATTTCCCTCTCCTTTGATTACTCCATATGATGGGTTAGATTCCATATTAACATCATCTTCTCTGTTATGCTGTGATGGGTGTTTAGTGAACTCAGTGGCCATTGGTTGCACATATTCATACTGATCTTCAGCTATTTTACTGTTTGGTTTGTTCACACCATAAGATGGGTTAGGTTGTATAGCAACATCTGAACTTGTGTATAACTCATATGATGGATTATTCATCCTGATAGTATCCTCACGATGTAATTGAAGTAAAACTATTTCACTGTACTGTTCTTCTTTGGTTTTCTTGTCTCCACCTGTGCATGCATGGATATTCAACTGGTAAATGTCTCATGTTGAAGATGATGTAATAGAGCAGTCAAACTGCTCTAATAATGCCAAAGTAACTATATGCAGTAGTTGTTAAGTTGAGCAGGTTGATGCTGTGCCACTTCTAACAACTGGGGAGTGGGCACCCATTCAGTTTCTAGTAAATACCGTATAGCGGGAAATTTCTGGAGGGTATAATTTTCGGATAAGTGATCATTGTGAACTATTTCGGAAATAGATTTTCGGATAAACACCACAATCAGCACTTGACGGAAATATACGGAATTGTGCTCTGGCAAGGCAGGTGAAGACTTCTGTGCATCATCAGGTCATGGATTACGAGTTGGACTTCACGTAATGCCTAATAGTGACACTAATCCCGTAAACAGCTGCTTTCTTCACTATTTCCACCTTCTCTTCTCCTGTGTAGCTACACCCGATATTCACCACATGGTTTCCCATTTTCCTGCTTCCACTGGCATATCTCCATCATTCTGGTGATGCCTTAATTGGCAAAAGCAAGTGCAGAACTAGGGGTTGTCAACAGGTAAATAAGAAATACTGGTATCGCCACTCTGTTTACACACCTTGAAGTACTTGAGAGAAGCGCTATGTCAACTCACGATTTTTACCTAAAATTAATGTAGACTACGTATGAATATTAAAACAATTTCGGAAAATTTATTTTCGGAAATTATTTAGTTTTCCGAAATATCCGAAAATTACACCCTCCGGAAATTTCCCGCTATACAGTATTACTTAGAAAAGGAAATGCTTTAACCTTTGGGAAATAACACAGACCTCAGGGGAGGTTATTGAAATGGCTGGAGTCCCTATGGTAATGCCAATATAACTCATTTTGAGTTAATAACTCCTCATGACAAACCTTGCTGTGGCTGATTTACATAGCTATCATATACAAAGAAGTTATGATTACTACACGATTATACATACATTATTGGTCAAGTAGAACAGGATTTACAGAGACATTTAAGGGTGAGGATATTGTTGTTACCTCCTTGCCCAATCAGAAAAAAAATCAATATTTTAGGCACGAGCAGTCCAGTACAAATAACAACATGTATCAGTCATGCAGCATTCAATCAGGAAGACTTTAAAATGGAAATTATGCTATTAGAATTTTCAGAGTAAATTTCTCCATGTCCTACTGAGCAATACTGATTATGAATTACGATAGTTAGACAGCTAGTGACCTTCAGCTCATAATATCTGTGTAAGTATAGAAATTCTTTTAAAATGAAGTAGGAATCCAGCAACTAAAGGTTGTGAAACAAGAGATATGAATGATGGTAGCTATTACAACATAGGTTTGTGGAAAATCCCTACATAAATGGCTACATTGGTATATTTGTTCAATGCCAAAGCCATGTAGGGATTTTCTCACCAAGCTATGTTGAAATAGCTACTACCATTATCTTGTTGATAATTTTTATCACTGGTTTTTTGCACTAGTCTGTTTATTTTAGTGCTATAGTATAGCTATAATAATACACATGTGGCTGTGACTACTTTTTATATGCCTGTCCTGAGTGAGCTATGCATTATGTTGTTCTCTATAGCAATACTGCAGCTGATTGCAACTAGACAATTAAGCCATCCCTGATCATTAAGGTGTTGGCATGTGTTCTGATCATTTATGGGCAATATCATGCCATGTGATTGTTATATAAGTGCAGCCTTACAGTAGTATAAATGCTTCAAATAGTTTTGTGACATCTAAATACATTCCTCTAAGAAAAGTATCGACATGGAAAATTAATGCATTGGCATGGTTTCTTTACATGCAGAAAAAAATGAGGATTCAATTGAAGACAAAAAAGAAGGCAGACACTTTTTGGAACCAGAAAAGGTACATGCCACACATGAGTTTGTTATTGTGGCATGAAATGGTGGCTATGCACTGCTTCATTAATTTTGTCTCTAGCCTTGCAACTGTGATCAGGCAGGCTGGAAGGTAGACAGACCAAAAATCAGAATATTGGTAAATCTTTTTAATATTTAAGGTTAAGGGATAGCAAACCCACATGTACACTATAAATCATTTTTCATGATTTAGGGTTTTGATTTTTCTTACTCCAACGTTACCAAATATTTAGGCATTCTTAACTTCTCATTAATTGACAAAAGTTGTCATGGAAACATGAGTTGTCCTCATGCCAATTAGTGAAAACTATAAGCAAAAATCAGATCAATGAAGAACCATGGGAACTTACAAACAATTCTAAGGTTTGAAGAACATCACTTGTGAGGGACTGACAAGAGGATTTGTGAATAATGTGTATAGTTGCTGAAATATGGCAACAATATGGCCTAAAACAAGACACTGTGGTCACAAAATTAATTTTTAAATTTATATCACAAGCACTTGAAACATTATTTCTTACAAATGGCTCTGCCAGGACCTAGACAAGAAGCCAAACTAGTTGTTTGTTTATACAAAATGTTAACAACTTGTTTCACAGCCCTGATTTTTGGTTCAAGAAAATATCGCCATTAATGAGAAAAACTATAGCATGCGTCTATTGTTAAGTGTGTTGTTTTTATGTTATCTTGTATTGTTACGTGTGTTTTCTTGTACTTTGTAACTGTCCAGTCAGCAGCTATTATTTTCCCAACAATTTGTAAAAGTATCATTTAAATAGACAAAAGTAAAAGTGATAGTATAAGGATTCTCTCTCAAAATGAATGGCACCCATCATAATGCTGCCGCACTATAAATATCATATGCAAAGAAAATCACCTTCTTAGTGCATCTAACATCAAATCCAGCATTAAAAACTAGAAGACTTGTACAGAAGCCTGAATATTAAGGTTACAGGATAGTGAGCAACTGTGGAACAAAATTATTATTACATAATTAAGGCGGACTTAGTGTTATTGTATTGTGTATCAGCTAGTAACAGGCTTAAAGCAATGCAGAATTATTAAATTTTATAAACTTTGATCTTAGCATTTTAAATTAATGCTCTCTCAGGAAATATTGTTTACTCACAAATGATTGTACAGATCAATAATTATTTGTAACTGTTTTATAGTTATTATAGTTACATTACTTTGTGTTTTCTCATACAAAATCTCTAGACAAAGTCACTGACTGCTTAACAATATACATGGGACATGTTGTTTTTTTTTCAATTTATGTTAGCCTATGTCTGTCCATCATGCTACTTATTCACCAGTCTCTCCACAATTAATGCTCATAATGAAGAGCTCATAATCTGGATATTCATCGTGAGCTTCTCCGTGCTTCCATTTGTCCACTAGAGTGCAATGATGGCCACAATGAAAAGAAAACTTGCGTTATATTCCTTTGAAAACCACAGGATAAACTGTTCTAGTAGTAGAGCACCTGACTTGTGTGTAGGAAGGTGTGGATTCAAATCCAGCTGGCAGTATAATTTTTTTCTAACCATACCTTTTTTGTACACATTCTTTTAAAATGATCATGCACTCATCTGCTATGCCTCCCTCAGGAGGCATAGCAGATCAGCGAGCTTTCTTTATAAATACAATGTGAAAATTATTGTTGGTTTACATTTTGTACAAGATATGATGTTATACTCAACCCACAATCAACTATCTATCTACTAGTACAAGTATAAGGAAAAATTAGGAATTTTAAGTTTGAATAGGGATCATAGAAAAAAGAGGGAAACAAGGGAGGTCACCTACACCTGCAGATATACTAGTGAACATTTAATCCCTTTCTGTGATCCCTAATTGAATTTAAAATTCCTACTTTTTCCATATACTTGTTTGTTAACTATTTTTTGTAACATTATTATGACTGGTGAACCTGCGCATACCACATCAAAAGAAAAGATGGTGCCAAAGTTAATGTTTTTGTCTGAATGCATGCCATAGCTATCAATAATTGACTCAAAAGTGAAGTGGCCATTACGCTTCACTTTCAGCTATGTTCAGCCCATTACACAATGCTACAAATGAACAAATGAAGGACAGCAGGAGAAGCACCTCTGCAATCACCACAAAAAATATGGACGATTCGTGTGTCCCATGCAACTATCAATTACTGACTTGCAGCATTACAAATGAAGACGCCTCTGCAATCAATCCAGTCATCACGGAACATAAAGATGATTCCCATTCACAAACAGGAAGCCATACATCATGCTACTGTGAATTGACACCTTAGACTGTCAGCAAAAAGAAATGGGCCACAAAGGAGGACAAAGGTAAGTCCATGATGCGTGCATTTTACGTACTGTGGTATGCCAAAAGACACATCTAGGGATGAAGCGATGTTGAACAGTAAAAAAATCAAGCCCATAGCCTTAGCCGTTATCAAGTTATGCTTGTCTGAAGGTATCAGGAAGGAAGTTAGTCAGTTAGTAGAAAATTCCATTGAGTATTTAAAAAAAAAGTTTTGTAGCTACCTATTTGAAGCATTTAGGATCATACCGAAGGTACTTTGGGCTGACCAATACTGCCAAGGTGCCAGGATGGAGTATAAAGCTGGTTTTCGGGTGATATTTTTTTGGCCAGAAAACCCCGAATCTCCTAATAATACAGTATTACCATACTGTATTATACTACTGCACTGTATGATAAAAAATACATCCCACCATTTTCTAAGTCAGTTATAGACAAGGTTATAATCAAGCTGAGTTCAATTCCTGTCTAGGTCATAACCTTTTCTTTTTTTACTGAACTTTTCCATGTACCTTTTGGTTTTCTGTGCATCCATATAATTGTTTATCCACTAGCTAACAGTTTTTCAGCAATGGTACATAGACTGTCTTACATCATTAATGTGACCATAAAGGAAACCGGCCTCATTACTAAGGTTGCTCAACAAATCAGTGTTTAGTTGCTGCAGCATTTGATTTTACGTTTGAGTACTATAACCAGCGAGTATATTTATATACATTCAGATTTTGAAAACATAACAGCTACATACTTAAATCAATTGTATATGTATAGATCAGGACTTTATATACTGTGATGTACACTGGCTATATGGTTATAATATAATAGAGTTATACATCAGTGAAAGGTACGCATATATTGACATAACTCTCTATATAGTGCCAATAATTGCAGCTGGTGTATAGCTAAATAAGCTGTTAAGACATTGTAAGTTTTGGTAAGTAAGTTGGACACTGAGTATGAATGTATTGCATGAAAGATCAAAAAGTGAGATATCACTGTACACACCCACAGTCACTTACATTTATATAAAAGGTACAATAATTAGTAATGCTTACCATTAGATGTTGGGTTAGTTTTAATAGGATATGATTTATTCTGATGTGATCGCCTCACATAAAGCAATACAAGTAGCACCACTGTAGCTATACTTACAAAACCCACAATTCCTCCTACTGCTCCACCAATAGCAGCACCATATGACCCTTCACTACTACCATTAACTCCTAAAACAAATTTACACAACATGTATTTCAAGTACTTAATCAAATGGTAAACACAAGTTACATTACTCTAAAACTTGCAATCTCATTAACATAGAATGTTAACAATGTGTGAGCAATATGTACGTACCATATCAGTATTTGTACAACTGCATTATTTGCAATATTCAAGATTGGTGGAGCATACCAAAGTTTCTTGTTGTTGTCGTTGTTGTTGTCATGTGTGTGTGTGTGTGTGTGTGTGTGTGTGTGTGTGTGTGTGTGTGTGTGTGTGTGTGTGTGTGTGTGTGTGTGTGTGTGTGTGTGTGTGTGTGTGTGTGTGTGTGTGTGTGTGTGTAGCGGATAGTTTGGAAATGAAGGTTACACAATGAAGTTAGAAGTTAGACTATTCTATTATATAGTGGTCGCATACCACATCAAAAGAAAGAAATGATTCCAGTTATATCAGTTATCATTTGAAAAGTGAAGTATCCATTACGCTTCGTTGTCGGCTATGTTCAACCCTTTACACAGCAGTACAAATCAACAACTGTTTGAAAGCACCTCTGCAATCAAAGTAGCCACTATGAAAAATATAGACAATTTCCATTACAAAGGGAAGCCATCACATCCTACCACCAAATTGATACTTTTCGCTGTCAGCAAAGATGAATGGGACACAAAGGAGGACACTGGTAAGTCCATGAAGAATGCATTGTACATACTGAGGTATGCCAAAAGGCACATGTCTGGCTGAAGTGATGTCGAACAGTGAAAAACTCAAGCCCGTAGCCTTAGCTGTTATCAAGCTACGTTTGTCTGAAGGCACCAGTCAGTCAGTTACTCAGTCAGCCAGTCAGTCAGTCAGTCAGTTAGTAGAAAATTCTGTTTAAGGTTACGGGATACCATAAACCCAGATGTACGCTATAAACCATTTTTCATGATTTAGGGTTTTGATTTTTCTTAATCCATTATTATCAAATATTTATGCATTCTTAACTTCTCACATGGAATTCAACTTGTCATGGAAACATGAATTGTCCCCATGCCAATTAGTGTAAACTATGAACCAAAAATCAGATCAATGAAGAACCATGAGAACTTACTAACAATTCTAAGGTTTGAAGAACATCACTTGTGAGGGATTAACAAGAGGATTTGTGAATAATGTGCTGAAATATGGCAATAACGTGGCCTAAAACAAGACACTGTGGTCACAAAATTAATTTTTAAATTCATATCACAAGCACTAGAAACATTATTTCTTGGAAATGGCTCCGTCAGGACCTAGACAAGAAGCCAAACTAGTAGTTTGTTTAAACAAAATGTTAACAACTTATTTGACAGTTCTGATTTTTAGTTCAGGAAAATATCACCATTATTGAGCAAAACTCCACATGTGCTTACAGGTGCGCCAGTTGCTAAGTGTGTTGTTTCTATGTTATCTTGTACTGTTACGTGTGTTTTCTTGTACCTTGTATCTGTCCAGTCAGCATGCTATTTTTCTCCCAACAATTTAAGCCTGCTACCCAGCTGATACACAACACAACACCAAGCCTGCCTTAATTATGTCATAAAAATTTTGTTTGACAGTTGCTCACTATCCCATAACCTTAACAAAAAAATTCTGTAGCAACTTGTTGAAAGCATTTCAGGCCAATCTGAAAACTAGTTTGGGCTTAGTTTTACCTAACCAATACTGCCTCATCCTTGTCAGGTAAAATTGAGGCTGGTTTTTGGGTGATGTTTATTTTTCGTGGGCCACACCCAAACCTTTGTGGTTCCTACTATACAGTGCTATCATACTGATCTTCCAGAGTGATTTCTTTACAAATATTCATCACTACCTTGACTAAATAACCTAGCAAGTGTTAAAAAAATATTATGTAAATATGTAGCCACAGGAATTAAAAGTTCCACAAAGCAGTCACATGATGCACATGCATAGTTAAAGCATTCATGGCATCAACAAGCAATAAACCCAAGTTTTCATCACACACTGGACACCAAACAATTCACAAACAGCATGAATTGCCCCTCCATGCCAGCCCTTACTCCAACCATTAATATGCGCCACACATCCTCCACCACTACTACTTTTCATTACAAGTATGCCAGATACTTGCATGATCCCTTCTCAAAAGCACACAAATTTTTGCATTGTATCCACTGGCTACTTTTGGCACCTCACATTCCAAATTTCAGCAAAATGTCTCTGTGCATTTGTAAAATACAAGCCCTCAAAGTTAGGATTAATTTTGTTGTTTTTTTTCCAGGGCCTATAGTTCTCATTTTTTGCACACACTTTACAAAAAAAGTAGCTATAAAATGCAAATGTGCAATCAAATTGCTGTGATGTTCGACGTATATTTAGTATGTATTGAGGTGAATAGTCTGGTGCATGCAAATCTGATAAATATGCACTAAGTTATGGATAAATATTTGCGTAGAAAGACCAAATTGTGCCATGTTTGCAGGGTAAACCCCCTAAGAGAATGGCTTGATATTGGTCTGTGCATAGGTTAATCATTGTAGCTCAAACTGTTTGCAGTTTAAAAGAAATTGCAATGAGAGTTACAGAATTACAAAGAAAAACCAACATAATGTAAAATCATGAGATCAAAATGCTTTAATAGAACAGACATCGAGTAGTAAAAAGTGCACAAAAATTTACATTAAGCTTAAATCAGGGACCTCCATATCTAACTCATAAACCCTTAACCACTGAATCAATGTTGTCAGCTGCTCACCTCACTTAATTTCTAAATTATAAAATGTGATTAGGATGCACGACTTGGATTTTGCCATGAAAACCACTCAGACGGAGAGAATTTTGTTATCTTTGCCATCCTACGAGTTGAAAAACGTTGGGCTAAGGTGAGAACGAGTGCTATAGCTTATTCACTGATCGTTTCTGCATGTTTTCGAATATGGACATGCTCCCATCATGAAGCTACCGTTCTGCATGGAGTAACTACTCTACAAGTAAGCTTACCTATCTAGGCCTTTGGTGAACTACATAATTTTTCTATGAACAATTCAATAACACTGATTAAAACATTAAACTCGCTTAACCGAAATTCTCCATGATATTTCTAACATATGTCCATTCATCGTAACCGAACGTAATTAGAACATACTAGCTGCTGACCCATAATGGAAAATTTTAGGCATGCTTATATAATACATCCAGTGGTTATTGGTTTGGGTGATTGATCACCCTGTACAGGCTATCAGCCTAATAAGTGCTAACTTGGTGTTACATATTAGCTGTAACATGGCCTTTGCCTGATATGTATGCCCTCTGCCCTCGGGCATACATATCAGGCAAAGCCCTCATGCCCACGTTACAACTATTACATACATACATACATACATATATATATATCTAATCCAAAACAGCCAAGCTGTAAAAAAAGTGTGCGGCCCTCAGAAAGGCTATGGTGAAAAAAGATGTGAAATCCAAGGTGGCGGCCAAGAAATGGCTGTGATGGTAGGTTAATGGTAAAAATTTTAATAATGACAATTCAGGTAAATTTTGTAAAGTGGCACAAAAATTCACCTGAATTGTCGTTATTAAAATTTTTACCATTAACCTACCATCACAGCCATTTCTTGGCCGCCACCTTGGATTTCACATCTTTTTTCACCATAGCCTTTCTGAGGGCCGCACACTTTTTTTACAGCTTGGCTGTTATGGATTAGATTTCATTTCTTTTTGTATTTGTATACCCCAAAGCCGGCCTATGGCCAGCTTTGGGACTTTTTTAACCTATGTTTTTTTTCTTTACTACAGGAAGAAGAAAAGATGAAGTAGATGTACTTTAAATATTTTATCAGTAAATGTACAAATTATATATATAATACATATGTGACCGGATTTGCGAAAGGGGTCTTCCACACACATCCAATTTGCCAACTTTGACAATTGATAACTTCAGATTGGAAAGAGCTATTGCCTTGAAATTTGGGCAGTGGTGAGCACCACTATAGCTGAATACATGGTGAAATTTTCAGGTTAATATGTTACTTGAACACTGAGTTATGGTCTCCAACGTTTACAGAATTGGATGTGTGTGGAAGACCCCTTTTCGCAAATCCGGTCAAATATATTGATTACAGAAATCTCCATGGTGGTTTCTTTGTAACTGAACACTCTACAAGGTGACTTCTTCTAATTGCTCTCTCTACAGGGTGAATTGTTTGTAGCTGAACGATCTACAAGGTAACTTCTTCTAGCTGATCTCTCTACAGGGTGATGTGTTTGTAGCTGAATTCTGTACAGGTGATTTGTTTGCAGCTGAGATCTTTACAGAATGGTTTCTTTGTAGCTGAACTCTCTAAAAGGTAACTTCTTCTAACTGATCTTTCTACAGGGCAATTTGTTTCTGGCAGAATTTTCTACAGGGTGATTTCTTTGCAGCTGAACTCTCTACATGGTGGTTTCTTTGTAGCTGAACTATCTACAAGGTAACTTCTTATAGCTGATCTCTCTACAGGGTGATTTGTTCGTAGCTGAATTCTGTACAGGTGATTTGTTTGCAGCTGAGCTCTTTACAAAATGGTTTCTTTGTAGCTGAACTCTCTCCAAGGTAACTTCTTCTAACTGATCTTTCTACAGGGTGATTTGTTTGTAGCTGAACTATCTACAAGGTAATTTCTTCTAGCTGATCTCTCTACAGGGTGATTTGTTTGTAGCTGAATTCTGTACAGGTGATTTATTTGCAGCTGAGCTCTTTAAAGAATGGTTTCTTTGTAGCTGAACTCTCTACAGGATGATTTGTTTGTAGCTGAGTTCTCTACAGGGTGTTTGTTTGCAGCTGAATTCTCTACATGGTGGTTTCTTTATAGCTGAACTCTCTACAAGGTGACTTCTTCTAGCTGATCTCTGTACAGGGTGATTTGTTTGTAGCTGAACTCTCTACAGGTGATTTGTTTGTAGCTGAACTCTCTACAAGGTGATACTTCTAGGTGATCTCTCTACAAGATTCCTTGTTTCTAACTGAACTCTCAACAGGGTGATCTGTTCATAGCTGAACTTTCTACTGGGTGATTTGTTTGCAGCTAAACTCTCTAAATGGTGGTTTCTTTGTAGCTGAACTCTCTACAAGGTAATTTCTTCTAGCTGAACTCTCTACAGGGTGACTTGTTTCTAGCTGATCTCTCTACAGGGTGATCTGTTCATAGCTGAACTTTCTACAGGATGATTTATTTGCAGCTGAACTCTCTACAAGGTGAATTCTTCTAGCTGAATTCTCTACAGAGTGATTGATTCTTTGCAGCTGAACTCTCTACATGGTGGTTTCTTTGTAACTGAACTCTCTACAGGGTGATTTGTTTGTAGCTGAACTCTCTACAGGGTGATCTGTTCGTAGCTGAACTCCCTATAAGGTAACTTCTTCTAGCTAATCTTTCTACAGGGCGATTTGTTTGTAGTTGAGTTCTCTACAGGGTGATTTGTTTGCAGCTGAACTCTCTACATGGTAGTTTCTTTGTAGCTGAACTCTCTACAATGTGACTTCTTCTAGCTGAACTCTCTACAAGGTGACTTGTTTCTAGCTAAACTCTCTACAGATGATTTGTTTGCAGCTGAACTCTCTACATGGTGGTTTCTTTGTAACTGAACTCTCTGCAAGGTGACTTCTTCTAGCTGATCTCTCTACAGGGAGATTTGTTTGTAGCTTAACTCTCTACATGATGGTTTCTTTGTAGCTGAACTCTCTACAAGGTAATTTCTTCTAGCTGATCTCTCTACAGGACGATTTGTTTGTAGCTGAACTCTCTACATGATGGTTTCTTTGTAGCTGAACTCTCTACAAGGTGATTTCTTCTATAGCTGATCTTTCTACAGGGTGATTTGTTTGTAGCTGAACTCTATACATGATGGTTTCTTTGTAGCTGAACTCTCTACAAGGTGATTTCTTCTATAGCTGATCTTTCTACAGGGTGATTTGTTTGTAGCTGAACTCTCTACATGATGGTTTCTTTGTAGCTGAACTCTCTACAAGGTAACTTCTTCTAGCTGATCTCTTTACAGGACAATTTGTTTGTAGCTGAACTCTCACATGATTGTTTCTTTGAAGCTGAACTCTCTACAAGGTGATTTCTTCTAGCTGATCTTTCTACAGGGTGATTTGTTTGTAGCAGAACTCTCTACAAGGAAACTTCTTCTAGCTGATCTCTCTACAGGGAGATTTGTTTGTAGCTGAACTCTCTACACGTGATTTGTTTGCAGCTGAATTCTCTACATGATGGTTTCTTTGTAGCTGAACTCTCTACAAGGTAACTTATTCTAGCTGATCTCTTTACAGGGTGAATTGTTTGTAGCTGAACGATCTACAAGGTAACTTCTTCTAACTGATCTCTCTACAGGATGATTTGTTTGTAGCTGAACTATCTACAAGGTAACTTCTTCTAGCTGATCTCTCTACAGGGTGATTTGTTTGTACCTGAATTCTGTATAGGTGATTTGTTTGCAGCTGAGCTCTTTACAGAATGGTTTCTTTGTAGCTGAACTCTCTACAAGGTAACTTCTTCTAGCTGATGTATCTACAGGGTCACTAGTTTGTAGCTGAATTCTCTACATGGTGGTATCTTTGTAACTGAACTATCTACAAGGTGACATCTTCTAGCTGATCTTTCAACAGGGTGATTTGTTTGTAACTAAACTCTCTACAAGAAAACTTCTTCTAACTGATGTCTGAACAGGGTGAATTGTTTGTAGCTGAACTCTCTACAGGGTGATTTGTTTGTAGCTGATCTCTATACTGGTTACTTATTTCTAGCTGATCTCTTGAATTCTCTTCAGGGTGACTGCTCTATTAGGATGACTGCTCTATTAGAGTATCTCGATCTCGCACTTGCTACACCAAGTTAGATTTCGTGTTATAACTCCGTGGCTTTAAGTCTGATTCTTCTACACCATTGAAGAGCCTTTCTAAGATGATAACTCCATCTGTACAGCGATTTTCAAAGCATTACCCCAAGCGGTTTACCTGGTAGGCGTGGCAAGCAGTCGTTTTTTATTAGCTAATCTCGATTGCGTAATTGTTACACACTGTTGGTTTTTTCGTTGTATCTTCCTGGTTTTTAGCTCGATTTCTTTCAAACCACAAAAGGTTTGAGGTTCAATAGTTAACCTATTCACCCACCGATTTTCAGCTTCTTCCCATTCGCGGTTTACCCTGTAGGCGTGACAACATATTGGTGTTATTTTTCGTGAATAATCGCTCATAACTCTTTGCCTGTTTATCGTATTCCAGCCTAAGTTGGTACAGAGATGCGCCTTTATACCCCCCTTCTGTGTGCCAAATTTCAAGGCGATCGGATAAGGCGTTCGCGTTTTATAGCAGTTTTTGTAAGTGTGCGAAAAGAGGAAGAAAAATAAGAAGAAAAAAAAAACGAAGAAACTAAGCCAATTTTTGAAGTCGCATATCTCGGGAACGCTTGAAGCGATTTCGCTCAAATTTGGAATGTGGAGTGCTGAAGGTGGAGGGAGTGTCCACAGCAAAATTCGTGTTGTTTCATCAAGGCAGCACAGAGCTACGGAGGTGCGAAAATTGTGTTTTCTTTCTTCCTGTCAATATACTCACGGGGTTGCGCGCCGGCTTCTTGGGCCGCACGACACACTACCGTGTGTCTTGATAAAGAACTTTGTGTGGGAGGATCAAAGCAAAAAAGTGTTCTATATTTGCCATACAAGCACAAATGTTCTATATTGGGCAGTTATATAACACTTTAATTAACCCTCTCACCGCCACAACCACCATATGGCGGTTTCGATTATAAATGCCCATAGCATCACATTCTAAATGTTCTGTAACTTCAGTCGAGCGTTTTAGTAGCCCCTACGCTTATCCTGTAGTGGGCACACCCTTAAGTGAACAGGAACAGGGATAACCGGTCTCTCGCGCACTATTGCGTGGTTAGATGATGCAATCGCGTACTTTCGGAACGTTGATAACAAGCATTGTAGAAAATTCTTCGACGTGATAATGGCACTACTTATAAAGAGAAACAGTAAGGAGAAGGACTATATAGGTTGGAGTGGCTTATTGCTACTTTTATACGCCTCAAAACAGTGACCTCATGCTTGTATGCACATGTGCACTTGCTCAAATGCTGGAAAACCAGACTTAGAGGTAATCACTTCAACTGTAAACAGGTTAGTGATGTTCTTTGTATTATGCTAGCCAGTAAAGTAGTGAAATTGCACGTTTGGTTTCACCTATATTGATTTTCGTACTTTAAAGTTATATAATAGATTTGTGGTTGCTCTTGTGTAAACAACAACTTCATAATCAAATTCCTTGTTCTATAGCAAGTAATTTAATATATAGTTTTATAGGATTATATAGTATGGTGTGTAAGTTATAGCAGTTTAGAAGCAGTAGATGAAACCTCTACAAATTTGGCGGTGAGGGGGTTAATTAATAGACCACAGTTCTATATTAGGTAGTTATAGAACTGCCAGGTCTATTTTGCAGGCTGATAGCCTACTTTGAGTGAGTAATCACTCATTCTGGCCAGTACAACCAATCGACCAAGCCAGTGTAGGCTGACAGCCTGACTGCGCTGGCTGACCAGTAAACCCAACCAGTAACAGCAAAACCACTGGATTTAATTTATAGACACACTTGAAGATTTTGATGATGGTTGCTTGTGGTCAGCAGCAGTACGTTTTGTTCACATAAACGGATGAGTCCTAAGAATATCACGGAAATATGCTTATTATAGTACCACAATCGAAAACTTTTAGTAGTTGAGAAGACGGACTAGACTCACAAAACGACTGATGAAGGTGCAGCACAGTGCAACACAGGTGAAACACAGGCGCAATACCTATTCTAGCGATGATAACACTACTCCGTGAGTTTTTAATTGTTTCATGTGTGTTGTGTGTACCTCAAGTTGACAGTTTTCTATACCAGATAAAGCACTGTCTTCGTTTGTGCTATACGGGAAATATAGCACTCAAAGAGTGGTCTTGAGACGAAATATAACACTTGGCTTCGCCTTGTGCTATATTTGTCTCTCGTCCACTCTTTTCGTGCTATATTTCCCATATAGCTATCACTCGTGGCAGTGCTTTATCTAATACATATATATATATATATATATTATCTACATTGAGTGTATAAAACATACCTCTTCTACACACATCATCACTACCACTCCAGCTCCCATCACTCTGACAGGTCCTAGTGTCAGTATCAGATAGCTCATAACCAGTGTTACATGTGAAACTACAAGTGTCTTCATAGGAAGGAACTTCATCATCTCCCAGTGAACAAGTCATCATTCCATTATTAGGATCAGTAAGTGATGAACAATTCACTATATATAGGAATAAAGATTAGCTATCAAAAGGGGAAATGATGTGTTTACCTCTCTGACAAGATGTAGTTCCCCTCCATCCTACCGTATTATCCACATCAGTCACATCACATGTGTAGGATCCTCCTGCTCCAGTGTAGCCATCAACACAGACAGTAGTACATGTTGACTGGTACTGCGAGTCACATGGTAACTGTAGTTGTGAGTTATCAAGAGGTGATGATGTGGAACAATTTAATACTACACATATTGGATCTCCTCCACTCCAACTTTGATCAGCTAAACAAGTTCCATTATTAGATCCTTGTAATTCATAACCTCCATTGCAGGAAAATGTACAAGTGTCCTCAAACACACCAGTAGTAGTTTTATTTGGACACTGAAGTGTTCCATTTGTTAGTGGAGGACATTGAACTGTGTAAATATCAATGAATGCCTAAAATAATAATAATAGCAAACTTTGAACAAACCTCTCTCACACATCACTTCTACTCCACCTATTACCCAGTCAACCATGGTAGGGTCACTTGTTACATTACACAAGTAAGTAACATCATCTCCAGTAAAACCTTCATCACATGATAGTGTACATTGTGACTGATACACTAGACTACATGATGGTGATGGTATGACACCATCTGGTAGTGTTGATGTGGTACAGTTAAGTGGCACACAAGATGGTAGTCCTCCACTCCAACTTTGGTTAGCTAAACAAGTCCCACTATTAGATCCTTGTAATTCATAACCTCCATTGCAGGAAAATGTACAAGTGTCCTCAAGCAAACCAATACTAGTTCCATTTGGACACTGAAGTGATCCATTTGTTAGCAGAGGACACTGAACTGTGTAAATAACAGGATATACATATAAAAGTACAGCTAAAATATAGTAAACCTTGAACTAACCTCTCTCACACATCACATCTACTCCACCTATTGGTACCCAGTCAACCATGGTAGGGTCACTTGTTACATTACACAAGTAAGTGACACTGGTCACAGTGTTCCTAGTGTAGCCTTCATTACATGATGCTACACATGTTGACTGGTACTGTGTGTCACATGGTAACTGTAGTTGTGAGTTATCAAGAGGTGGTGATGTGGAACAATTTAATACTACACATATTGGACCTCCTCCACTCCAACTTTGATCAGCTAAACAAGTCCCACTATTAGGTCCTTGTAATTCATAACCTCCATTGCAGGAAAATGTACAAGTGTCCTCAAACACACCAGTAGTAGTTCCATTTGTACACTGAAGAGTTCCATTTGTTAGCGGAGGACATTGAACTGTAAGTATAGACAATGAACTTCACACTGCTAATGTTGTGACTGAATGACTAGATAACAACAGACTACTCTATTAACTTTTTGAATGCTCTACTAGAGTTTCTCAATCTAAAAAGTTCTTCATTGATTTGTTTTTATTAATCCAACTGCATGCATTGGTTGCCTCAATATGCAGCTATACACCACTCATTGTGCAGCAACTTATTGACTGACTACAAAAGTTTTAGTGGTCGTAATCTATGTAGCCAATATATAGTGTGTATATCATAAAAGCACCATATAAAATCTTCTCTATGCTTTAACTAGCTTTGCAGCAACACAGAGGTTAACAAGTCGATGTAGTGATGCTTTTAAAAAACTATTTGCACCAATTTTATATTATTCCTTAATCAGTCACATTAGTTATTAACTAAAATATGTGACCCGCTGAGCAAAAACTGGCTGTTTTTGCAAAATTCTATTTTGCTATAAAAATGTATTGAAGTAAAAATACGTGTGCTATATAAAAAGTTACTCATGGTGTAATCACTTTGAAGCTCAAATCAATAAAACCTATACACCACTAGATTCTCCTGTTCATTGGGAGTAAGAAAATTTTTGTTTCATGTTTGTACAGCGTACGGTATGTGAGTTATGGGCGCTTATTTACAATGCGGTAGAAATAAAGTTTACCATTGTCATTTTATTGCTGGAATGGCCTACTTCTTTGTTCACACAGAGACGCACAGGAAAGCACTATACCTTAATCAATGTACATGAACAGACTGAGTCAAACTCCATCTTCGTAGTTTGTTTTAGTCTTATGTTATGATTCATTAAATAAGTGCCTGTAATTAATTTGCCATATTGTTACTGTACAAATCAAGTTTATTACTGTTCCATCTAGCGCTACAACTCCAAGACTATATTCCTCACAAAAGGCTGAAACTTTGGATAATTATAAGGGGGTTTCACTGGTTTCCAGAAACCAGTCAGCTTTTTTAAAGATGAACAAATAATTAAAATAATAAGCAAAATTTAAGTCTATAATGAGGTTATTACCAAACTATAGTAACTTCTAGTGATCACACTACATAAACTGCTTCTCTCCAGCACAAAATTATCCATGTGTTAAGTGCCTCTACAAATAATTATCGAATAAGCTATTACTGTATAGACTAAATATTTTGAGGGAGAATTTTTCAAGGTTGAGCAATGTTGCTAAAAATAAATTTTTTTGCAGATTTGCTAACACTCCTAAAATGTTTTATAAAATTTTCGCTGGTAACTCCCAAAACCGTGAAATCAGCAAAAAATTTCCCCTCGAAATGTTTAGTCTATATGGCATCTCTTTTGTAGCACATTAAATCTAGTCTCATGTGGCCAGACCCTACTCTTCGGTATGACGCTTATCGATTGATAATTAATTATAAGTGCCTAGCACCTAGCTGTGAGAGGCTAGGCGCTTATAATTATCAATTGATAAGTGCCATGCAAAGAGTAGGGTCTTGCCATGCGAGACTACATCAAATCTTTCTTTATAGATGTAGAGCTGTGAAACAATTATAAAGGGTGTATTTATCTAAAATAGCTGTAACTAAAATGGATCCTGCCACTGATGGGCTTTTCTGCCTTAGAGTTGGAAATCAGTCAGCAAATTTCCTAGAAACGACCCTGTTTGGCTGTCCACTCCTTTGTTGTTACTATAGATAACAGAGAAGCAATAAAATGGAATTTGAGTAATGTGCAAAAATAGCTGATTTTTGCTCAGTGGGTAACCTATTTTAGTTAAGTAATATCTGTTATGTAATAAATGTGACCAGATCTGCAAAAACCTGACACAATTGTGCAATCCTATAAAGCATTGAATACAAATGGGTGGAATACTTGTGTATTATTAAAAAAATTCTGTAATTTTCTTAAATGCTTTGTTCTTTGTGAAGAAAGGGCCTAACAACAAAAACCTGGATATCATCATATTTGCCTATATACTCAAGAGAAGTTTGAAAATCTTTATTTCATTGCAATGGACCCAAGAATACGCAAGTTATGGGTGTTTGTTTTCATCACATCAAAACAATAGTACACAATTGATTTTTCTGCACTTATTTAGCTTTGCATGTAGTGAAGGGTGATACAAGGAAAAACTTACTCAGTAATCAATTACCCTATTCATGGTGAGCACGATGGTGCAAATTGCAACTCTGTACGTCATTGTGTTCATAAGTTACAGCTGTTTTAGTAAGCACCTGTAATTTATTTTCTGAATACTTCTGTACAAATTGATTTTTCTGCTTTTACTAATTTATAGGTCTGTAACTCACAAAGATATTGGCATATGAGGCTGAAACGTTTCCAAAGCATACACTTGGTTAAGTAGATTGTAAATATTTAATAAATAGGTATTTGAGAAACACATGGTTGTGTCGGGTTTTTGCACATATACATACAACAATCCAATTTGTAACTTCAATGTATTTCATAATTTATTAATTATTTTGTAATTACATTAATTACATTGTTATTCACAGCTAAGGAAGCATAACTTAACCACTTTAAGCCACAAATTATGTGCAGAAGAATCTTCTTAACTGTTTTATTGCTAGTAATTAAATTAGTACAAATGTTTCTTAAAGTCTGGTTCTTCTGTTTATAAACAAAAGCCAGCATATACAAATACAAAAAGAAACAATATCTAATCCAAGCTGTGAATAAGGGAGAGGCCTTCCAAAAATAGGCTAGTATGAGAAAGATAAGGTATCAACGGTGGTAGCCAGGAAATAACTACAATGACATTAAGCCGATTAATTTGTAATGTCACAAATTATAGGATGGTATAATATTATTGCAGCCATTTCTTGGCTGTCACCTTTGATATCACATCTATCTTTTACACAGGTTTTTTACTTCTTGGTGTTTGTTCTATTAGAGTATCTTGATTGCGCTTGTTTCACATACTTGGTTTTTGCTTTATATCCCCTTAGCTAATTGTCTCAGTGCTTTCAAATCACAAAAGGTTTGTGCTATATATAATGGTTAGTCAATCTGCATACTGGGTTTGCATGACAACAAAATCGCTTTGAAAATTGCTCATAACGTTTACCAATCTGTTCACAACTTAAAAGATAAATGCGCTGTCATACAATAAGAAGGAGTGTATATCATAGATGGCTGGACCACTTTAGCTCAAATTTGGTTTGGATGATGTCCCATCCTGAGGGATTTTGCACAAAAAAATACCCTGTTTCTACTCAGCTGTTGCATGAAAATCATGTTTCTTGAAGGTCTGACAGCAACATGTACTGCATGCACAGCCTTTGGATTACCTAACTTAACAAGCAGGAACTTAAACATTACTTGACCTACAGTAGCTAACAATGAGGTGAAACAGAAAATGGGAGGAAAATGGAAAAAATGCCTCCTACCCCAGGATTTGAACTGATGTCTAGTCAGGCACCACACTCAGCCTCCTCCAGGAAGGACGGATTTTCTTCCTTTTAACCTACGTAAGTGTTTATTTACTATCATGTGTCCTGACCTGATGAGTAAAGTGCTCTCAAAAATGGAACCTAACTTTCTTCTTGTTTATTTGAACAGACAAATTCATATTTATGAGTGCTAGCATCACCTCTTTCATTTTTGTTTCAGAAATCAATGAGTACAGGTACCTTGCCTAGAGATTGGGTATGTGCCAATATTGTGCCTGTCTTTAAGCGTGATGATAAACATGTTCCTAGCAACTATCGACCTATCAGTTTAACATCTATTGTTATCAAGACTATGGAACGTATAATCCATTCTGAACTAACTGCAGTTTTAGAATCTAATAACTTGATTAGTGCTCAACAATTTGGCTTCCGTAACCATCATTCAACCACTCATCTCTTACTTGAGGCTGTACATGATTGGGCTGGAGTCTTAGAATGCCGTGATTGTTGCCACTGCTTATTCTTAGATTTTGCAAAGGCATTTGATAGTGTGCCTCACCATCGGCTTTTGTTAAAACTGCAGGCCCTGGGTATATCTGGTGAATTGCTTGGTTGGGTTAACTGTTTTCTTACCACACGTTCTCAGAGGGTTGTTGTAAATGGTCAGTTTTCAGAGTGGCTCCCTGTGGCGTCCGGAGTTCCTCAGGGCTCCATTTTAGGTCCTCTGTTCTTCATCTTATATATTGATGATATTAGACACGTTGTCAAGCATTCGTCAATTAGATCTTTTGCTGATGATATTTCACTCTATTCTCGGGTGTCGTGTTATGATGATTGTTTAAAGTTACAGGAGGATTTGTCAAGTGTCTATAATTGGTCTTTGAAGTGGCATCCTAAATTAAATCCAAAGAAGTGTGAAGCAGTTAACATCACTAATAAACGCCATCCAATCAACTTTGAGTACTTTATTGGATCTCATCCAATTCCATGGTCACAGAAAGTTAAATATCTTGGCATTGTAATCAGCTCAAAACTTAGGTGGAATGATCATTGTTGATATGTAGTCAGTAAAGCTACTAAGTGCCTGAACCGTATACGCCGTGCTATGTTTGGTTGTACCCAAGCAGCTAAAGTTAGTGCTTACAAAGCACTGGTTAGACCCTACCTTGAATATGCTTGCGTAGTGTGGGCGCCGTACACAGCACAGGATATTAGTTTGCTGGAATCAGTGCAGAATAGAGCTGCACGCTGGATTAAAAGCTTTTGAGATGCAGCTGCTCAAAAATGGTCTAAGTCGTCGTCGGTTTGCATCAGTTAACTGGGATGGCCTTCACTTAAAACACATCGAAGCTATATATCTATCTGGACCCTCTACTCCATTTATCATAAAAGAACTGCCATCAATTTCTCAAGGTATTTTCATTTTAACACATTGGCTACGAAGTCACATACTTTGACATTAAATCTTGCATCGTCAACTATCAACGCATTTCGGCACTCATTTTTTGTGACCACACCTTTTCTTTGGAACTCAATTCCTTTTGAAATTTTATCTCAAAGGACTGCTGGCAGTTTTAAGACTAGGTTAAAACATTATCTTTTTTTGTAATTAGGTTTATTGATTTTGTAATTATTAAGTAGTTCATGTTCCTTTTGTATTTGTTTGTGTGTAATTGTACATGTGAATGTATGTTCTGTGTTGGGGATCACCTTGTACAGGCAGTATTGCCTTTTGTGTTACCCATCTTTGGAAAAATTGATAATAATAATAATAATAATAGTAGCATAGTCAACAAAATAAATTTTTTTCCTTGTTAGTGGTGGAGGTGTTGTAATGAAGTTTGAAACCAAATGATTTGCCATTGTTTGAAGATGTAGTCAAGGACTACAGTAGAACATGGTGCCAGAGAGCTCAAAGGTACACTACAAAGTGTAGTTTTGCAATCGGAAACATAGTTATATGAAATAATATACCGCTGTTCTTCATTTCTAACTTTAACACATTATTCTTGGTAACCTAGAAGGCTTGCTCCTTGTTTTTCAGTTGCTAAATATCCTTACAACCTGACAGGAAGGCCATTCAGAAACTCTGTAGAGAATTGCTACAGCCATATTTCAACTTAAAAGAAGAAACAACTTCTGAACAAAGGTTTCCTGAGTGGAAATTTATTACAGACTTCATTCAGTCTTTATTTCTCACATACTGGCTGCTTTTACCATTGAACGGTTTTGCTCACATGGATGCATACAGACAAACATAGATAGGTAAACACACACACATACACACGCACACGCACACACACACACACACACACACACACACACACACACACACACACACACACACACACACACACACACACACACACACACACACACACACAAGTAAAGCCAAAAGCATACATAGTCCATGGTAGCTGTGAGAAATACAAACAATACAGCTATTGCCTACCAGTGTACCAGCACTGGAATGTCTGTGCACCACTCAGGCCCTTGAGCCTTGTGCAGGCAAATCCTCCTGGAGCAGGGTTAGTAACTGCAGGAGGACTGTCCAGGTCTCATGGAGAAAGGTCATAGATTCCAAAGTTCCACAATGACTCCAACACTGCTAAGTGAGACAACATACGCACACGCACGCATGCACACACACATGCATGCACGCACACACACACGCACGCACACACACATGCACACACACAGAGAAAAAAAGCCTTCAACTGCCATGCTAGCTGGTCACGCCTACCCAGTGAACCAGCACTGGGACACCTTCAGGTGCTAGGAGTCAGTGCAGGAAAACCCTCCTGGGGCAGGACTAGTAACCTGCAGGAGGCTATACCATGTCCCACAGGTGGGTACCCGAAGTCCCACTTGGACCTTCCCCCTGTGTGAGACATGGAGAGTTGGCATTTGCTTCCCCAGTTAATACCAGGTACCAATTGATGTAACAGCTGAGTGGGCTGCTTTTCCAGTTGACACAAGGCCACCAGTAGACTGGAGCAATGTGAGTAAAGTTTCTTGCTCAAGGAAACAACAACAACAACAACAACACTGACTTGGCTTAACAAAGCATCGAATTGGAAACCTTATGATTACCAGGCTGATGTTCTAGCCACTTGGCTATGCTGCCCAACACACACACACACACACACACACACACACACACACACACACACACACACACACACACAAACACACAGATGCATGCACGCACACACCTACACTTTTTGGAAAATGATAAATCATAATGTCTCCAATATCACAACATTGTCATGTCAATTATGATGATAATGCATTGTGATTACTTAGTTTTCTGTTAATAAAAATTATCTATATACGAAACAGATTAGCTGTAGAATAAAAGCACAACCATATGGCATACAATGAACAGCTTTATAAAAGCTTAAAATTAATGGTTAATGTAGAGGAAAATTCCTCCACCATTTCAATGTATTTACCTCTTCTACACACATCATCACTACTACTCCAACTCCCATAACTCTGACAGGTCCTAGTGTCACTACTAGTTAGCTCATAACCAGTGTTACATGTGAAACTACAAGTGTCTTCATAGGAAGGAACTCCATCATCTCCCAGTGAACAAGTGATTGTTCCATTATTAGGATCAGTAAGTGATGGACAATGAACTAATTAACAACAAATTCATATACTATGAAATCTAATTTAGTAGTTTGTAGCTGTACCTCTACTACAAGTATTAATAGTGCCACTCCAACTTCCATCACTCTGACAGGTCCTAGTATCGCTACTAATTAGCTCATAACCAGTGTTACATACAAGATGACATATATCTTCATAAGAGGTTACTCCATCACCTCCTAAATTACACCTGTACATTCCATTGAGACTTGTCAGTGATGGACAGTGAACTATGTAACACATGTCATTTTCAGTGTGAACCAATGTCCTTGCTTACCTCTTCTGCACACATCATCACTACCACTCCAGCTCCCATCACTCTGACAGGTCCTAGTGTCACTACCAGTTAGCTCATAACCAGTGTTACATGTGAAACTACAAGTGTCTCCCTCATAACCCATTCCTTCTCTACCAGTACTACATGATGTTATCTCGCCATTGGATGGTGTTGATAGGTTTTCACATCGAATATCTGCAGTATAAACAGTGTTAAACTACAATTGCAAAATTCTTTTACAGAGGTGTAGGAAGCATGGGTGCCACATAAATATTTCTAAAAAGAATCAAAAATCACTCATCCTTCCTTTTCTAACTTGACAGTTATTCTGTCTACCTTGCTCTGGCTTCAACCATAGTCCATAGGCTTAAACAAAGGTGCGGTACAAGTGCATTAATACAAGTCCGATTGAGATACTCTAATAGAGCAGTAAGTTAAGAGTAGCATTACTATAAGCAGAAATTTCAGTTATAATTATTGTCTTTATTCTACACAGAGTTGCTGATTCCATCCTTCAGTACCATATTTAATGTGACTAGAAATTCTTTTGAGATAAAAAACAAGTTGATCTTAGTAGTAGTACTGCACCCATAAGTTAAATATCTTTCTACGCCCCTATTTTAATCATCAAGCATGTATGTACTTACTTGTATTAAGGTACCTATGGTAGAGAATTCACATAAATATCATTTGCCATAATTATTTTGTCAAAGGTTAGATTAATAGAATTACTTGTTGCTTTTATTGTGATGCACTCACCAAATTGTAGTTCAATTAGTGGCTGTCTGTTGGTTTCCACATTATCCACATTATTAATGTCAATTGTAGTACCAGAACTGTTAACATTGTTACTGTATGAAGTGTATCCACTAGTCTGAATGTTCCATATCACACGACGAGGTTGAGGTGGCTGATAATATCCAATTACATCATCAGATTGAAAGTCCATTGAAACATTAGTTGAAACATTGATATAAAAGTAAGCTGGAAGACCTACTGATATTCCCATTGAAAGTTCCACTTGAGAAATGTTGTTATACACACTTGACCCTGGTGATGATGGACGCCATACTTGGATCATTGGAAAATCATTTGTGAAAACACCAACAAAATCCATACTGACTGCAATACCAGTTATTCTACCAGTACAATTAATCCTAGCACTGGGAACAATCACTTGTCTACCACTATTAATCTTATCAGTTCCTCGCTGGTTAACTTCAGGATTATCAATACAACTATGTCCACCTAAAATATAAACAAATGTCTAAATAGTACATCTAAGTTTAAAGTAAGATTTTCCAAAGTGTGCTTTATGTTTCATTGCAATGAAGCACACTTAGCATGAATGTGACACAATCCAAAATATACACTAATTTTTGACAGTATTACTTATGTACCCTATTGTTTACAGTTACAACCATCATTTGTCCATCACTACATAGTTCTGAGAAAGCTACATTTTAGGTTCCTTTCTTACAAATTTGTTATAATATAAGTGGGAATTATCACATTACATGTCATAATAAGCTGTATTTATTCAAAATTAATTTAGGATATATAAAATATAGCTGAATGATAAAGGTTCAATGTAAAAATTTCAATTAGTTGTATATTAACATTCATTCTTGGCTGCTTCAGATATCAGCTGTTTCAATTGCCAGTTACTTATATTTTCATGAGTGCACCTATTTTACAGCCAAGGTATTCTTTTATGGATTAAAATTTTGGAAATTGCACTAAGATTGTTTCTTGGCCACTCCAGATATCAGCTCTTTAGGTTACCAGTTATTTTTGCTTTTATGAGGTCCTTCTTGACAAATGAGCTGTTTTACATTGGGTTACATGTACTTGTAGTTTCTCGGACATGCCTTTTTTACAGCGAAGGTGTTTTGGTGTGGATACTAATCAACAGGCTGCAACACTAGTGTAGCTGAACTATTAACACACAGCTAGCTAGCATATTACTTTATTCTAATTTTCAGCGACATAATTCACAATACAGACTATTGAAAACAATGTACTTGTATATTTTAAACAATTGTTTAGATTTATTTCACAAGCATGATGGATGGTGACATGATGAATGCTTACCAGCAGTGATCTCACTTAGTTAACTGCTACAATTTAGCAAGTGTTGTGTGTTAGGTCACTGCAGGGAAATGCCATCCTTGTCTCAATAACTGCATCATTATTTCCCTACGTAGGTGTTCTTATTTTGTGTAACATTAGATCAACTGTCATAACTGCATTGACAATAATAAAAGTGTGCAGATTTTCTAGGTCACATTGAATTAATAAAAAGGTATCAACGTAAAGATGCTTGAAGGATATGGAGGTAAACCAACAGATAATTGAGCAATAAAACTGGATGTTAAAATGAAGCATCCAATTTCTTATAGGAACAATCAAAATGCACTCTATAATAAGACATCTCAATATTCAAAACTTTTTACTGATATAATTATGCTGGTTACTCTTACCCTGAACTCTGCTCTGGCAATTATCTCATTATTGTACAGAACATATGATGTTGAGATTCTGAGCCTTACATTTCCCAGTACATGGAATAGCAATTTATACCAAGCAGATATTTGGATACGTATGCAAAACATTAAGATGTTGAGTTTCTGATTCTTAGTAGAGCCTCACATTTTCCAGGCCTCATAGTGTAGAATAGCATCCTGATAGCTAGATACATAGTCGCATTGTTATCAAGCAGAGCAGATTACAACTATAGTCTTTGTTGATCTGATGTTATCTCAGATCAAAGTCAAAGTTGATCTGACATGATCTGACACCATATGACAATGCATGTGCAAAGCAGCAGCATGTGTAAGCATGCCAAGCTAGAAGGATCTAGGACACGCCCCCATCAGAAAATTTTGATGAAATATGAGCCCTCAATATTCGGCATAATTTCTCTTGCTTTGGGGGTCTAGGGGGGCTTAGATTATTCTCTTTTCCCACTTTACAAAAACTATTATAAAATGCAAATGTATAGCTCAATTTTCTTGAGCTTTGGTGCACTTTAAGAATGTACTGCAACAAAACCACGTAGCTACCAAGTTTGGTGCAAATTTGATAAATAGTCATAGAGCTATGGACAATTATTTGTTGTCATGCTTATACAGGGTAAACTGCTTATGGGAATAACTTTAAAAATCAGCATGCATATAGGTGACTGGATCTGCGAAAACCTGGCATAATTGTGCAAGCCTGACTTAGTTTTCAGTATACAAGCCATTGATTGCAATGGGTAAAATATTTGCGTAATAGAAAAAATCATAAAATTTTTAAATGTTTTGTCTAATGATAAAAACATAGATATCATCTTATTTGCCTACTCAAGGGGCATTCGAAAATCTTTGTTTCATTGCAGTAGACTGAAGGAAACATGAGTTATGGGTGTTTGCATCAAAGTGATGGTATGCGATTGATCATTCTTCACTGTCTCTGCATGTAGTAAAGAAAGATGATAGAAGAAAAACCTTACCCAGTAATTTATGGCAAACATGATAATACAAGTTGAAACTCTGTACTGCATTGTGCTTGTAAGTTACACCTACGTTTGTAAGCACCTGTATTTTATTTTCCCAATGCTTGCTGTACAAATCAATCTTATGTAATGGCAACAATTCCATTAACACAGGATTGGGCAGAGTTTGCTTCTCTACCCACAGTCTGAGTGAGGCAAAGACTTTCTTTATTTGAAATGCTGTATTTGTAAAAAAAATTCAATTATTAACACATCATTTGGCAATTGATCTTTCTGTTGTTGCTACTTTGTAGAGCTGTAACTCCAAGAGCTGTTGGCATATTAGGCTGAAACTTGGCCAGATAATACACTTAGCTAAGCAGATTATAAATATTCAATAATAAAGAATTGAAAAATGTGCCATTATGCTGAGTTTGCGCAGGTCCAGTTACATTATTATTATTAATCATCATAGCTCAAATCTTTTGTGGTTTAAAGAAATCGCATTGACAGCTATGGAGTTACAAGGCAAAATCTAGACAACTGTAAATTGCGGGGTAGAGATACCCTAATCAGTCACTATGAGGTAAATGAACTTACCAGCATTTGAACCTGGAACTAGGGCTGAGCAATAGTATCGATAGTGCGATATATCGCAATAGTAAATCACTACCGTTATCACGATAGTAGGGATATCACTATCGTGATAGTTATGATAAGCTCAGATCTGCATTAAAATGGTATTAACAACTCTTCTATACTGTTTTACAGTTAGTATTACCAGCTTTCTTATAAAGGAGTGGCCTGTAAAAGATTTATCAAAAGTCCATATTCATCGTCCACCCACGCAGTTAATTAACAAATGTCCTGTGCATGCAAAATAACTTTCTATATGACTGCAAATCATAGCTATACAACTAAGACTTTGTCAAGAGCAAAGTGTTTCATAAACTATCGGGATAGTATTCACTATCGTGATATTTAATGAGTAACTATCGTGATAGTAAAATTTTTACTATCGCTCAGCACTACCTGGAACCTCCATATCGAGCACCCAAATCCTTAACCACTGAGCCGTTGCTATCACGGCTGTTAACTCCTCACTTAATTTAATGAAAATTTTAGTTACAATCCTTCAAAAATAATCAACCAATAGATTGTTCTAGAACATTCTATGTAAGTTCTATTCGAAATCCTCAAAAATTGTGTGCTCTATTAGAGTAGTAGTACTAGTGCCGTTGCAAATTTGATCTTTGGTGATCTTTAAGGCCATTTTCCCAACAATTTGATCATTTCTGTCTTTGAAGCATTAATTTAACATTGCACCAAACATAAAGAGCTTGCTGAATGAAAACCTTTAGTTTTTATTTGAAGTTAATAAGTGATTTCATTCCAAAGTTATGATCATTTATATTACCCATGAATTTTGACATAATTTACATCCCCAGGGTAATTTACATCCAAAGGGTAGGTAAAATCAAAGAATTTTGCAACTAATAAAAGTGATCATAACTTCAAAATGGAATTACCTATTAACTTCAAATAAAAACCAAGTTGTTTAGTTCAACATTATTTTGGCACCATGTTTCAACATGTCAATTAATGCCTCAGGGAGATAAGGACAGAAATGGACAAATTTCTGTGTAAAAGTGGTCACCAAATTATAAAGGTAAAATCTGCAATTAAGCACTGGCTTATTATGCTCAAAATTTTACCTATTATGCTTTTGAGTAGTGCTCAAAAATCAAGCCTATTATGCTCAAAATTATGCTTTCAAAATCAAGATTACGCTCAAGAAATGACTATTTTATTAGTGTTTCCTGACTGCTGTATTAGGGTAAGTGACTGCTCTATTAGAGTATCTCAATCTTATTTTGCAAAGTGTACTAAAAATGGTTAATTAAGTTATTTTACTTTCTAAATATGCTAATGCATGTTGGCAGTGATAATTTGCTTTCTTTTTGGTGCACGTATTTGTGCTTTTTAATTAAATTTTTAAATGTCATCCCTATTATGCTAGCATTATGCTTGATGCTTAGCATTATGCTTGATGCTTTGAATATCTATTATGTTTTAAATTATATAATAGTTATACGGGCACAATGTGGAGTCTATGAAATTTATAAACCCGAAGGCCTGGGCTGTAGCGCACGAGCGAAGCGAGGGCGCTACTAAGGGCCTGAGGGTTTATAAATTTCATAGACTCCACATTGTGCCCGTATAACTACTTTAGACTCTATTTCACATTACACTCAGATTACTTACCTCATCCATGGCTGACTCTGCTGTAGGCTCGGCAACAGCGGATAGTTTTCTTGCGATAATACTAGCACTATGGCAACTATGCGTCCTCATGTGACAAAATAATAACGCTCGTGTAAATCACTGCACGTGAACAATGCATAGTGATTGGATAAACCTAGATTTTGAGCATGTGTTATATTGTGCCTGAAGGCATGGATTATATTAGAAAACAAGGTGGAGTATATGAGATTTATTACCCACCCAAAACAGCCTAAATAGAGTCTAAGCCAGCATTATCAGCCTGGGCCTATCTGTGATGCCACTATATCAAAATGAGGATACTATTTATGTGAAAAGTTTTAGCTTTTATGAAAAAGTACATGAATTGACTAATTTTGGGGGCTACCCTGCTATACTGCCAGAGTAGACACAAGTAATCAAATCTCTGCCATACAATACCATTGTACTTCTCTGGTATTCCATCGAATCGAAGTTGATATTATAGCCATTTTGGTACTGATTGGCAGGGTAGTACACTACAATTAAGACCTGTACTATCGCTAATCATCCTCATCATAATCATCATAATAAGTGCTACACTAGCAAAACTTGTGACAACAGGCTGGAAATCATATTCTAGCATAAGAGGTGCAGGATTTGCTTTGTTAAAAGTTGAAAAACTGCAACTTATCATATTTAGCAGAAATTCTGATAATATAGTTGTAATAGTTCATTGTATCTGTAGAACAATGATTTGTATAAAACCAAGCCTCAAAGCCAGTTTATGGTTGGCTTTGGGGAATACAAAAAAGTGAAATCCATGAAATAACAGCCAAACTGTATAAAAGAGCGTGGCCTTTAAAAGCATGGGTGAAAAAAGTTGTGAAATCAAAGGTGGCTGCCATGAATTTCAGTGCTGGGTCATTGTAAAGCATAAAATCTTAAAGGCTGTAATGATGTAATTGCCAAATGAGTTTGGATAATAAGGAGATCACCGTAGATATGTATACTATACATATGTATAGTATACAAGTGCAAGGAAAACTTTATACTAAATTAGGGATTAAATGTCTACTTGTATATCTTCAGGTGACCTTCCTGCACTTTTTCTATGAACTTAAAATTCCTAATTTATTTTTTATAGCATATCCATGTAAGCTGTATAAAAGGGTGTGGCCTTCAAAATCCTGGTGAAAAAAGTTGTGAAATCAAAGGTGCTTGGCGGCCATGAAATGGCTACAATGATGTTAATGATTAGGGATCATAGAAAAAAGTACAGTAAAGCAAGGGAGATTGCCTACACATGAAGATATATTAGTAGACTTTTAATCACTAATTTAGTATAAATATTTCCTTGATGGGATGTTCATATAATTTATGGTTGGAATCAACAGTCCTACATGGAGTTAGCTAGGTCATATGCAGTACTTACAAGAGAAACATTGATGTTAAAGCCTTTGCTAGTTCTAAGATTCTAATGGTGTGAACCTTTTAAGCAACTTATTACTATTCAACTTTACACTAGGATAGGGACCCGCCGATTATGCTCATAATTTTACCTATTATGCTATGCTGCACTGCTCAAAAATTCACCTATTATGCTTAAATTAATGCTCAATATTTACCTATTATGCTCGATTATGCTCAATGTCCATGCTTTAGTTCATATGCTTTGCTACTAGTTTAACACTGTATAGAAAGAAAAAAATGAGTGGCTGGAACACAAATAATAAATTCTTGCTGCATGCCTGCATGTAAGAGAAAAGATCGATATACTCTAATAGAACAGTCAGTTTGATGATTGTTCTATTAGAGTTACTGACTGCTCTATTAGAGTATATCGATCTTATTTTGCAATTGTCATTTTTCCAGCAAGAATTTACACTATCGTACAAATATTTAACCTATTATGCTGGCATTATGCTCAATGCTATTATGCCAGCATAATCGGCGGGTCCCTACACTAGGAAGTCCAATACATTGCTATTATGCCAGCATAATCGGCGGGTCCCTACACTAGGAAGTCCAATACATTGAACAGCTAGCAAATACCATCACCTTCTGCTGCTAGATACATTTCTTCTGTACACCAAATGCAATTACGGCTTACCTACAAAGGTCATCGTCATAATCATATAGCCCACAACTACTGGGTAACTTTGAGAACCCAGTAACATGACTGATGTGTAGCTATGCCTACAATAAAATAAACAAAAAAATTTGAAGTGTGGAAATTTGCTTAATTAAATATGAGCAGCATCTCACAGCATAAAAATACTATGGATGCCATGACATAGAAATGTTTATGTCATATGTCACAGGGATTTATGTAACGATATATCATATGTCACAAAATAACTTGCTCTAGAAAAATCTAACAAAACATGTTTTCTCTTTGGTGAATTTCCACAATACTTCTATACTTTCAAGAGTATAATATATGTGACCGGCCCTGCGAAAACAGGACACATGGGTACATAAAAATGCCTACTTTTCCAAACTTTGATTCGCCATAACTTTGTATTCCATTATTGCTTGGCAATGAAATTTTCAGCACTTATTAAACAGTTAGTTGGCTGTAAAGTATAAGTTAAAGAATAAGAATATCCTATCCCAGAACTGAGACATGAGAAGGTATGTGTCAGGGTGTAGTTTGTGCCCACATGCCCTACTTTCACAGGCCTGGTCACATATGTAGCTTTCAGTCCCAATATTCAATTTTGTACACAAAAGTAGCAAAATTTGTGTGTTATTTCTTTCCTTGTACATTACCCTATGTTACTTATTTACATACATACGTACAGTTGCTAAGGAGAGTTGTAAAGGGTAAATAAGTGGAATCTTGCACTAGTTGTAAAGGTTAATAGAGCTAGCCATACTGAAATAGCAACCGGCACCACATAATACTATGTGCCAAAAACAGCCCAGCTGTAAAAAAAGGCGAGGCCAAGAATGCACAAGTACATGTTCATGGAGTAACTACAACCAAAAGACATGATATCAAAATCTGGCCAAGAAAGCATTTACAATATAGGCATTTTTATGCATTCATTTTCTATATATGCTTCACATTATCACATCCAGCTAGCTGTACATGTGTGCTTGCAATATAAACAAACAATACTACTGAGATGATAAAAGATGATTACACTGCATTGTTACCAAAATTAATTTAACTAAAAATTTACAATTGGTTTCTACTTGGCCATCTTTTTATTTTAATATAGCTACAGTGCAAAAAGATGGCCAAGTAGAAACAAATTGTAAATTTTTAGTTAAATTAATTTTGGTAACAATGCAGTGTAATCAGTGCCAGATCAATCTGGTGTTGTGTGTGACAAAGAGTGGAAAGTATTTGCCACCACAGCTAATTTATGCCGGGAAGACAAGCAAGTGCATTCTTATAGTGAATTTCCCTTCTGACTGGCATGTAACTTGCACTCAAAATCGCTGGGAAAATGAAGTCACCATGTGCACATTGCAGTACATTGACAAAATCCTGCTGCCATACGTTAACAAGACCAGGAAAGGTTTAAGCTTTCCCATCAGTCACAGTTGTCTTGTGATCTTTGAAAGATTCAAGGCACAATTCACCCCTACTGTTTTGCAAGCCCTCAAAGAAAATCACATACCTGTGGCTCTAGTTCCAGCCAAATGTATGAATAGACTGCAACCCCTTGATATCTCCATAAATAAGTCTGTGAAGCAGTTTCTAAGAGGAGAGTTTCATGATTGGTACGCCAGCCAGACTTGTAGCCAAATACATACCAACGAAAAGATACAACCAGTGTACCTACATCTAACCATAGTGAAGCCACTGGGTGCTGCTTGGATTATTTGGCTCTAGATCATTTGTGACTTCATCCTGAATTTGCTATTAACGGTTTTCGCCAAGCTGGACTGTTGTAAATCTTCATAACTCAAATTAGACAATTAATTATTTTGATGTGCTGTACTTACTGGTACTTTTTTGATTATTGTATTGGATCTTTTGTAGATGCATGCATTATGATATTGTAATGCTCATACTTCATCAATGACAAATAATTTATTATGAACTCTAATATTCATAGCTACAATAAAATTATACTAATTGTCTAAATGTTTATAATTTGATATGCTTAAAGTACATTCACTAATCTGTGAAAGGAAAGCTAGACACACCTAATCCATAAAAGGAAAGCTAGTCATGGGTTTCCTTTCGAAACAATCAGCATGATAACCTTGTAGCAGCACCATCTGATCAACTCCTGCACAACTACACAGCACTTAATGGAAGCCTAGCAACTATTAGACAACCATAGGTCAAGAAGCCAAAATTTTAATAACAGAAGCCATCCAAGCAGGAAGTCATTCAACGGCATAACATGAACTCAGTGTACACATCACTTTAGGTCATTTTGCTATTGTGTTGCTTAGTAACTTGTTCTGTATAAATGTGTTGTACCCTTGTACTTTTATCAGTTGTGCTCAAGCTATACCCAAGTGGTTGTCCAGTCATTGAAAACGCTCCTTCAACGGCACAACCACTTGCCCATTGGCTCCTTGTCACAACCACTAATCTTCTCTTCATCAAACACAATTTGACTTGGATTTGGATTTTGTTTAAGTACTATTGCCACTATTGCAAACAATCCCCAATTGCTAGAAACTACTGACTGCTTTTGCACAGGAGTGATTTTCATCTTAGGAGCTTCAAATGTTTGTAATCATGGTTTTAACTATGTCATCTACCAAATCAAACACTGAATAGACTATAACATTACGACTGGAATTCTGCTCAAATGCTGTGACCCAATGACAAGCATGCAGTGGATTATTTATAAGCCTGTTTATAGCCTGGTTGACAATGACTTGTATTGCTGCAAAGTAGAACTGAACAATCCAGTACTAATGTTGATCAGTTAGGAAGAAACTGAGAGATTGTAAAGTTTCTTTGTCAGTTATCAGTAAGGTTGACCTACCAAATTGTACCCAAATAGAATCTTCCAGCTTTATTTTAGCAGTACATCTGGCTTCATCTGTTAGTCTGGTAGGGTGACAGAAACTACAGCTAACAACTGAGGCTTCCCCAGCCCAGAGCTTCGTGTTCAGTACACACTGCAATGTTGTCTACTTTGCTAGCTGTAGCAGCATCAGCAGGCATAGGCATTGGCTCTCGTGGCACATTGTTAGGCATGAGGAATCAGTCTGCCTGGTGGTGCATTTATAGGTGTAGACATCGGCTCTGGTGGTGCATTCTGAACCAATGACTTGATCTTATCTATTATCTTCTTACCACCCTTGAAGATTAATTAGCAAGGAACCTCCAATCTACCCAGTTCAAGATCAGCAGAATACCGATGGCATACAAGTAATCCTACCACACCTTTGCATTAAAAGGTTACAAGGAGTAGAGATTTGTCTATGGATGTGGCCCACAACTCCAATACTTGGTTTTATAATGGAAACTGCATCCATACTATAGATATTATCAGCTTCATGGTGACTCTCCCACTATACTATTCTGGATACATATCTTTGTAAACATGAATAGCAGATTCCATTGTAAACAATGCATCACGATTATGTGGTGCAGCCATCACAGTAACACACTTGAAAAAAATGTGAATCTGCATCTGGTTTAAGTGCATTAGTACTGGTAGGGTTTCCAATAAAAAATCGACGTTCACCAAATAATTTCTTTACCACTGCAGGGTGTTTATCTTGCTTGAACTACTATAAAGCTGGACACATGATCATTTTACTTTAAGAAATAACCACCATAATTTTTTGCATGTTGCAGTATTTGCATTAAAAACATGGTATTGTAAACACACCTTTTTCCACAGGACAGGATAGAATGTTCTCATTAACTAAAATGTTATCTAGGGTTGCTGTGCTCAACAAAATTAATGTGTATAGTGGTGGGTAAAGGTCTGTATATGCTGCACAGAGGCTTGCTTTAATTCAGTCCATATTGCAAGTTTGAAATTAATCCAAGATTGTTTGCTATCTGGCTGGTGGCAATGAAATCAGGGCCGGCCTAAGAGATTCTGGGGCCCTAGGCAAGGTAAACTGGGTGCCCCCAGAGGAAGTGGTCTTAACCTTATTCCTACGCAAAAACGTTTAACCCATATAGGGCTATGCATATCATACATTTATATGCTTGTTGTGTAAAGAATATGGGCTGTTGTGATACTAGCTAAACTGCGCTCCACGTGTATGCATACTACTGTTTCTGGAGTGTATTCTATCTCCAACTAGCTATGCTATATGTGATTGTGTAAAATCATAACTTATGATTATACGCTATTTATTGTATATACTTTTATGATAATCTTCAATCTTGCTATTACTTAAAGTAGTTATCAAACCACAACCTGCACACGGAGTAGCCCATCTGGTGATGCCTGATCTCGTGATCACTCCATTCAGCAGCCCCCACTTCACATTATAGATATTAATGGAATCCATCCAACAGATCTCCAACTTTACATTCCTGGTTAAGTACAAAGCTCAAACAAAGTAGCCAACACTATTGCCATACACTCCACTCTAGCACAAAGTATCCATGATTATTACATGTGCCACTGTGCGCCCCAGAAAATCAGTGTGCGCATTCAACTCACATGTGTACAAAGTGACTACTAACACCCATCAGCAATTGAAAGCAAACAACCTCACCGCCACTCAAGACCCGACTTCCATTTTGCAATTTAAATCAACACAATTACGTGATTTCTTGCACTGTAGTAGCTAATGACATTTGATAAATTCCTAATGTGTATGGCTGTATCCTAGTGCACAGTGCAATATACATTACTATAGAATATCATGTGATTCATACTTATCGATGATGCGTACCTCGAGCAATGAGTTGTAAAGGTAAGAGATACCCAGTGTTATATACTGAATTTGTAGTT
The DNA here is from genome assembly GCF_963678975.1 of Dysidea avara. Classification (NCBI taxonomy): domain Eukaryota; kingdom Metazoa; phylum Porifera; class Demospongiae; order Dictyoceratida; family Dysideidae; genus Dysidea; species Dysidea avara. Next base: position 46,677,657 of record NC_089274.1, read on the forward strand.
TGAGAACTGGGGCCCTAGTTTTAGGGGGCCCCCTTAGCCCCGGGGCCCTAGGCAGCTGCCTACCTTGCCTACCCTTAAGGCCGGCCCTGAATGAAATAGCTGTACCCACATATTTATCGTGGCACATAAATTTCATTGCCACCAGCCAGATAGCAAACAATCTCAGATTCATTTCAAACTTGCAATACAGACTGAGTGAACATCCACTTTGATCACCTGCTGTGAGGAAGATCTAGCCATTCTCTTCTCAGATGGCATGGCAGTCCAAACATAAATTATTATTTTCATTGAAGCGACAATTTCATCGCCACCAGCGGCTGAGCTAGATAACAAACAATCACTCAAACTTGAAGTACAGATTGAGTGAACAACCATTTTCATTACCATGTTGTGAGGAAGAGCTGGCTATTCTCTTGCCAGATGGCATGGGCAGCCCAAACATAAAGGGATTGCATTTTATAGACATGACAATTTCATTACCACCAGTGGCCAGCCAGATAGCAAACAACTTCAATCAGATTAATTTCAAAACTACTGTATCTACTGAGTGAACATCCACTTTCATCACCATGCTGCATAGAGTTAACTATAGCTCTTCACCTAAACTTTTGTAGCTAGTTATGTATTTCAATTACTGAATGCAATCTGAAGGCATCCAACTATACCATTGCCCCTAACTGTACTATGGATGTTTATTGAACTTTTTATCTGGCTGGTGGCAATGGAATTATCATGCCAATGAAAATCATGCTTGGGATGTCCTGCCATCTTAGCAGAGAGAAGCCAGCTCTACCTCATAGCAAGATTGGATTCTCACCAAATCCATACCACATGCAAGTTTGAAATTATTCTGGTACAGTTTGCTATATTGCTGGTGGTGATGAAATGAGCATAAGTAGCTAATCCTATTGTCTTTTGCAATTGTAAATGATATCGTGCTGTAGCTAGCTACTGCAAAGCTTCTATTACTGTTACTAAAGTTAGTGTCATACTGATAAAAATTTGAGAAAAGAATATCCAGCACTTTCTCTCAGCATGGTGATTGTGGATGTTCATTCAGTCTGTACTGCAAGTTTGAAATTAATCTGAGACTGTTTGCTATCTGGCTGGTGATGATGAAATTTTCAAATCAATAAAATACAAATTTTATGTTTGGGCTGCCATGCCATCTGAGAACAGAATAGCCACATCTTTCTCATGCATAGTGATGAAGGAGGATGTTCACTCAGCAATTTTGAAATCAATGTGAGATTGTTTGCTCTCTGGCCAGTTGCAATAAAATTGTCGTGTTGATAAAAACATGAATTTCTACAAATGGGCTGCAGAGCCATTTAAGAAGAGAGAACCCATCTCTTCATCACAGCATGGTGATGCAATTGGATGTTCACTCAGTTCCTACACCTGTACATGATGTTGTCCAAGCATCATTTTTTGACAGTGGCTTTCTGAAGTCACTGTAGTTTCACAATAATTATAACCAAATCTTTTCACATGGAGGTTATTGACATAGGTCTTCATACTAGTGCCATAGATGATCAAGTCACATTACTCTTCTAGCAAATATTATATCTGATAATTTATGTTGGTCTATAATACCTGAGCTGCTCTATGTCTAAAGGTTGGATTGTAAGGCAATTGTTAATCTGGCAAGTTGTGGAGGAATTTAAGATTGGATCTAGAAGTACTATCAGTCAAATCCCTGTAAAAAGACTTAAGTTGCACACATACATATACGTAACTTTGACTTTATACTGTTCTGAGGTGCGGTCTGCTATTCAGTCTGACTTTTATACTACACCAAAGTTTACAACTAGCCAAACGGCACTTACAACTATAGCCTTTTGGCCACAACTACCCTATCAGTTTAGCCTTAATTATAGTATTCCTCTGGCTGAATTGGTCCAACAATAACACAATGTCAGGGTCTGTAATCCAAAAACTCAACTTCTACAAATCAATCCCCCTACCATTGTGGGATGTTCATCACATTGTTAGAGCCACCATGAAACCAGCGACATGATTGTTGTACTCACAAAAATATCACTTTTAGTATACGTATATCTCATGATATGCAAAATTTTATTCATGCTTCACACAAAGGACTAAATGAAATTTTCTACTTAGCCCATTTAGTGTTGTTGAAGTTAATAAGTAAACACAGCAATAAGCAAATGATTTGTTGGATTCCTTGTACAGACAGACTAGATGATAACATAGACAGACAAGCAATAGACAGACAGATAAGTAACAAGTATAAACTTTTCATTTTTCATTACACAGGATGCTTTCAATAACTCTATAATGTCCTTTCCAGCACTTCTGATGCCACACCGGTCATCTTAATTTGTTTAGAATGATAAGAAATGATGTTCTAAAATGTTTGGCAGTGGTAACAGTCGGTGTTTCTGTGATTTGATATGATGCATTAATTAAACCAGTAACTCCCCAGGAGCTTTACCTAGTTAGCTTGATTTGAAAACGCAAGATTATGTGCTTTTTGATTTATTTTAGTGGATGTTTTGATGGTTTATAGGATGATCTAGCATACATTTGAAGCTGTCTGGAGCATGTCAAAGTGAAGTCAAATTTGGATGACGCAGTTTCCTCCAGTGGCATAGAGTTTTAAACGACGTGTGGAAACTATGGATGAAAATGATAATTGACAAACACTGGTGCCAAACATCCAGCTTCATCTTTTGCCATCATTCTAATTAATGACTACTGTAGCTGCTGAAGTACTGGAAATGACTACATAACTCCTCAATGCTGCAGAAAATTTTACTCAGATGGTGAGAACTCAGGTGAGAAGTCTCAGTAGACTAACAACCTAGATAGACTGTGCATCAAACTGTATCACAACACTATAAGGAAGTGTTGGCTTCCGGCTCAGTCAGACTGATCAACTTGATCCTATTCCCAATGGTAGGGTAGCTTGAATTTTAAAAATTGTGTTTCTTTCTTGTCTGCTTTATTTCAACAAAAAAAAAGCAGCCCAGTGCAGGAAATCCAGCAAGTTGTTTGTTTATAACTGTGTGTACTTTTTAACTACTAGTAAGCATTCCAGTATGAGATTTTTTAAATTAAAAAATCTCCATAATATATTTGCCAATAGAACCCTGGCACAAAATAACAACGCACATTTAGCTCATCATGCAAGCTCCTATGGGAATGAAAATCGATATGGTATTTGTACATACTTGGAAATCTTAGTTTTATCATGCACATTATATCTAAGTAAGTGTTTTGTGTCGTTTTGTGATCTTATAAAGCCTTGTAAAATAGGTAAAATAGTTTGAAACTTCAAACATGTATTGTCAGATGGAAGGTATTCACTAGTACTCACTTAAAGTGCGTTTAGTTAATGTGCTCAAGTTGGCACCAGATTTCAGCTACACAACAATTTTCTGATGGTTGTGGCACCAACTCAAAAGTATAAACCACTTTAAAGTCGATGTAATGAATGCCATAATTGAAACCACAACTCCACCTTAGGTATATATTGTTGCATCATTGTGACACCTCCATTTTAGTTGTTCACTTTTATAAGTTGCTAACATTTTACTTTCTAGAGATAGCCGCCTGCCTATGGATATACACCATGGTAATGTAGTAGGTGAAACACACTTGCTCACCACAAAGTAAGTTCAAAGTTCATGTATCAGAACATTCGTACCCCTGGTACAAAATGTGGTGTCTTGATATATCTCGCGTATGGTAATTTCATAAAGCTCTGTGCAGTGGAAGGGTGGTTTGTGTAGAAACGCATGCCGTAATATGCTGTGGTACTGCATGTATTTGCTCATACACTGTAGTAGCATGTTAAACCATGAAGTTAATCTCTAGTCTCGCATAGCCAGACCCTTTTCCTTCTTTTGTGTGGGGACGGGGAAAGAAAAGGGTCTGGTGAACATAGTATAGCATTGTCGTTGGGCTATCCTGAGATTGTGGGGATTCTACTGCTCAGCTTCTGGATTGTTGATTGGCATGAATGACATGATTTGCTAATATTTGTGTAATTTGCATCCTGTTACCATAGCTACTACTGAAATATCTATGGTAACAGGATGCAAATGCAACAGATCACGTCATTTGCACCAAACAACAATCTGGAAGCTGCACAGTAGAATCCCCACAATCTTGGGATAGCCCAATGACGATGCTATACTATGTTCACCAGACCCTTTTCTTTCCTACCCCCACACAAAAGAAAGAAAAGAGTCTGGCTACGCGAGACTAGTTAATCTTATTACATGTACAACTTGCAGCTACAAGCAGCTGCAGTTTCAAGACAGTCCGAGTTACTAGATGGCTTCCTAATTCAGTTGTGCCATTAAAATTTAAGGGAAGCCACAGAGAAAAAAAATAAAATTTTCAGTTTTAAAGCACTGTGCATACCTGAGCCAATTCCAATCCAACAAACTAGTCAGTATAGCTATTTCTAAGATTGGCAATCGATGGTTTATTAGGCCACTATAATTGGTAATTATGTTTCTGGTCCACCGCCCGCATCCTTTTTACAGAAAGTGAAATTTCAGAAATACATGGGGAATATGCCCACATCAGATTTTTGAAAAGGCTGGATTTCAGAAACAAATATTGGGCTGCTACAAACATGCTAAATCTAACTGCTTACGTGTCACTATATGTCTTTTATCAGTGAAACCCTGCAAGAAATGAGCATAGTGCATAGTACAGATCGATATACTCTAATAAAACAGTCAGAAAATCACAAAATACTCTAATTGAGCAGTCACATCATTGTTGCTTTGTTGCTGAATTCCGCCCGCCCGCACCTAAAACCAAACTTCAGATGACCAGAAACATAAAAACAAATTGGAGTGGCCTTAGCTGTATTGAGCATATAAAAGTATATTTTACAATTTTATTACTGGGACTACTAGATAAGGTCTGGTTAAGTAGAAAGTTTTATCCAGACCTTTGTGTGCAGCACGAATTTTTTTAAAAGAGCTCTGGCTATAGATAATTAATTTTGTGTCTGGTGAGGTACAATATTCGATATCTCTGTAGACAACAATTATTCCTCCAGTTTCACGGTGGATCTATAGCAATCAATCAATCATCAATTGGATATTACGATGAATATCTTACATTCCGGCAAAACAATGATTATATATCCACAATGTTAGGGGGGATCGATTTGAAAACTTGATTTTCGGATTGCACATATAGCTAGCTACGTTTAACTCATACCTTACTTTGCACTTCACTGACTTGACCCTCTTGCTGTTCCACTGACACGAACAGATCACGGCCGGAAAATCTGTTCAGTCTGGTCCTGATGTCACGCGTGATTCTATAATTAAGTTAGCTATTTAATAATAGTGTGTGGTACAAACAAAGACAAAAGCGTATACAGGCAGGGCAGGGTGTAGCCTATCAAGTAAACAAGACATGCAAGCACACGTGCACACAAGTTACGATGTAGCTATAAACGGTGTGATGAATATGGTATCATATTCTCAATAGTTTTATAATTTTTATTGAATACCTATATAGCTATAGGCCAAGGATGTGGGAGAATGTTCCAGTAATTGGTATAGCATCCATCAAATTTAAATTAGCTACTTAGTATCATTCATTAACAACTTTGACAGTTATCTTTTGTACTTCGTATACCATTATCTCTGTCCCTGTTCCAAGTGTATAGCTACAGTATATACTAAAATCTCTGCTCCATGCCTCCATCTACTTAGCTATACCTTTAGCTATCTGAAATTTTATAGGTAACTTATTTATTTATGACTATAGATACTGATAAATTTTTGTTGTGACTTGCAACTGATTTCAGTAGTTTCTCATGATACTGAAAAGCATTGCCGAGGAACTGTCCAATGGAATTGGCTTCCTAGAACATATTTGTTGGCCTATTTTGTACTCTGTATCACTCAGTACAGTCTTTTCTTTAATATTTCAGTCGAGTCAGATCAATAGTTAGCTAGATATTCATTTAAAAAAAAAGAATAACTTTAATCATTATATATTTTAATTGAACTGAGCACCATGAATAGCTATGTATATAATTGCAGATTGCAACAAAGCTAAGAAAGAAAACCATCATTAATAATGAAAATTTTTACAAGTAAGTAGCAAAAAAAAATAACAAGCTAGCTATACATATATTATATCAGAATTTAATTCACAGAACATACCCACCCCATCATATAATTGTATGCGTAGTTTGTCATTTGGGTGTATATGTAAATAGCAATGTTTGAATGCATTAATTTTGTTGTCGACACAACTGCTTCAGCTAGATAACATGTAGCCACTGTATAATTTTTATTCATGCCAGATATATGAAATACGTATTTGTGACTGGAATTGTGAAAAGGTGTCTTCCACTCATATCAATTTTACCAATTCGTAATGTCAGATTGGGAAAAGCTATTGATTAGAAATTTAGTCAGTAGTGAGCAGCAACATGGCTGAATGAATGGGAAAATATTTCCATTTATATACTACTTTGACACCTCAGATCAAAGGAAACTATGAGGCTATATTTCATGTATTGCCCTGACTACAGGGCGGTATCACGATATAGCTCTGACCACAACTGCCTTTGATGTTGAGGCAGTTACAAAGCACCAGTTCCCATTGATTATTTATACAGTATAGAGCTGCTTAAAGTTTGCATTGTGGGTTTGAATAAAGCTGCTTAAAGTTTTGCATTGTGGGTTTTAATAAAGCTTTGCATTGTGGATATGAGTTTAACATGTTGGTTCAGTTAGGCTAGGCATTGTTTATTATGATTAAAGTATTTGGTAAAGGCAGAGCCTGTATACCAGAAGGCCTTATAAAGGCCTGTGGGACACATGGTCCCACTAAAGATGTTTATATTAACTTCACTGAGTTTTGAAGGAAATAGAATTGAGTGAGTCAGCATTGCATAGTTCAGTTACTAGGTATCACTAAATAATCGTTTTTGCAATGTGGGAATTGTTTTTCTACACAGTACATATCAGCCCGGCCTGTGTCAATTATGCCAGCATAATAAAAAGCATAATTAATAGGCTGGAGTGTTATGACAGCATAATGCTAGCATAACACATTTTGATATAACCCATGCATTGCAGCTATGGGAGGATACCTAATAGAGGATTATTTGCAACACCTGTCATACAATGAAGTCGTACAATGCGGCCTGAAGGATTCAAACTCATTGTTTACACAAACTGGCAAATCCCTACTTGATTATGATATTCCACTACCAGAAGAGCAATTCTCTGAATGTGATGCACAACAGGAATATGACATTCATCAAGCTGTGATCTTGGGTGAAATGTTGAATGCACAACAGATCTAGAGTTGTATTGCAAATGCTGTGTTAGAATCAGTCATGTCATCTAATGGGTTTAAGTCAACACTGTTTTATTTAGATGGATCATGATAAGGGGGTAGTGGAAAGATCTTTGCGTACAATTAGTCAAGGATACAAAGTTGCTACTGCTGCATGGACTGGCATTGCAGCCACCATGTCGATTGGAGGACAGACTATATATATAGATAGTTTAATTTGTTCAAGTTGTCTGTACTAGTTCACAAAACATTTCACCAACATCGAACCATGCTGCTATGCTTAGAGGAGTGTCCTTATTCATTGTGGATGAATCATACATGGTACCAGTGCATGATTTTGATGCAATTGATCGATTATTTAGAGAGATCACCAGGACCTCCCAGAGAAATTAAGGGGCCCAGGGCAAAGAGTTAAAGTGGGGCCCCAGGGGCAAGGAGGTTTCCATTTTGAATCACAACTTCACCCAAGCTGTAAGTTGAAGACAAAAAAAAAGTCATTACATGCATCGATCTTTGAAGCAGGTATTCAAGGGGCCCTTCATGGGGCCTCCTGGGGCCCCTTTCAGGCTGGGGCCCGGGACAAAATGCTCTAGTTTCCCCCCCTGTGGGCGGCCCTGGACATCACTAGATGTGATACTACTTTTGGTGGCAAAGTTTTTTTTTTGTGGGGCAACGACTTTCATCAAGTCACATCCTTCCAGTTGTGCGTCATTGACACCCATCCGCCATTATTGAACAATGCATTAAAAGTTCCAGACATTGGTCATGTGTTACCAAGTACCAACTCACAACTAACATGAGAATAAATACCAATGAAATTGAATTTGGTAAATGGCTACTGAATCTGGATGATGTGATGATTTTGTCCAACATGCTCATGTAGACCGAGTAATATGGTGTCTAACAAATGAGGAATCACTCAAATTTAATGAGACAATATTGAATCTCCTTCCAGTTCGGCAATGCACATATTTCAGTTCAGATGATATTGTGTCAGATGATAATGAAGAACGTGCACAATATCCAATTGAATTCCTCAACAACTTGACACCATTGGGAATGCCTCCACATAGACTTAAAGTTGGTGCAGTTGTAAAGCTGCTCAGAAATCTAAATAATTATTGGTAAAGGTCTGTGCAATGGAACATGCTTACGAATATCACATTTGCATGACAACTGCATTGATTCAGAGGTGTTGACAGGGAAGTGCAGAGTATTGATACCCCTATCACCATCTAACATCAACATGCCATGCCATTTGTCCTATATATCACGGTGTCAATTCCCCTTACGACTAGCATATTCAATGACCATAAACAAAGCCCAGGGGCAAACATTTGCCAAAGTTGGTTTGTACATGGAGAGACTATGCTTTTCTCATGGACAGCTGTACGTTGCTCGTGACCAACCACCAGCCTGATTACTAAATGTACCATCATTCAATTAAACTCTAATATTTCAATAAGTTGCTTACAGCTCAATGTCTATCAAATTGTGGTCATAAAATTGATGTACCATGTGTTGTTTCTTTCTCTAAATTTGGCAAGCTGTTGAAAAGGTCAACTGAGGTGCTTTTCTAATGACAGAAAACAGAATGAGCTTGATTTTTTTTATATCACTGCATATCCAAGTCTTAGTTAGACCTTAATAATCAAACTGTATTTCCTCTAAAAACCATCATAGAAATGTTATATGCAACAAAAATCACATTTGTGACTGGATTTGTGAAAAGTCTTCCACGCACATCCAATTCCGTGAAGTTGGAGTACCATGACTCAGTGCTCAAGTATCATACGAAACTGAAATTTCTCCATCCATTAAGCTATGTTGGTGCTCACTACTCACCAGATTTCAACGCAGTAGCATCTGCTAATCTGGCACTGTGAAAAATGAGGGATATACGATGGTATTTCTAGTGGCTTATTGAATGCAAAAAAGCTTGATATAACCTGTAGTATACTAACAATCACATGTAAGGCTTTAGTTAATGCGTTAAACGTACTGAAACCATATATGTGATGGTATAGTGTGGGAATTATATTTGATATAAGCTATTTTAGGTAATGTGGTAAATAAACTGTAACCATATAATAGTATAGTATGCATTATACTAAAGTATAACATGAGTATAATACAGAGTTTATATTAAGGCTTATTTGTATTCAATAAGCCACTGGAAATACCATATTATATCCCACCTTTTTCACAGTGTGAGTTTGTGAATTTTCAAAGAACTACTAATTAAGTGTTTTGGCTATAAATGATCTCAGTCATTCAGAATGGGACAAATAACTATAACAAATGAAAACAATATCGTCTGTATGTAATTTACAAGATTTCTACTTGAGCAACAACCATCCTGGTCTGACCATATGATAATTTATAGCCAAAACACTTAGTAGTTTTGTTAAACACATAAAGAGCAGCAGCTATAACAGACAGTATAATTAACATATATACACAAAATGCAATAAAAAATTTAAGGGAATAGAATCGACCTCAAAAGATTGTTCATACTCTTAGTTCCTCCTTGCAACTACAGTGGAACCTCAGCTATCTGGACCACACTTATCCAGATTCTTAATATTTAGAAAATGACTGCTCTATTAGAGTAGTGACTGTTCTATTAGAGTAGTTGAAATACTTTTTAAAAAATTCTTTAAGGTTTTTTATACAGTTTCAGAGATATGGACATTTTCAGACTTATGGACCACCCTAAAGGGTTCGAATAACTGATCATGAGGTTCCACTGTATATAAAATGAATTTTCACTTTCATCATCAAGACACACGATAGTGTGTCGTGCGGCCCAAGAAGCAGGCGCGCCACACCGTGAGTATATTAACAGGAAGAAAGAAAACGCAATTTTCACACCTATGTAGCTCTGTGATCCCTTATCCGATTGGAACCAAATTTGCTGGAGACGTGCCGCCCAGTTAGGGGAGTCTACATACCAAATTTGAAGAAAATCGCTCCAGCCTTTTCCGAGATACGAGCGAACAAAATTTCGTTTTAATTTCTTCGTTTTTTTCTTCTTCATCTTCTTCATTTCGCACACTTCGCAAAATTCGCCATAAAACACGAATGCGTGCTCGGATTGGGCTGAAATTTGGCACACTTAAAGGGCTCATTAAGGCGGATCGCCGTACCAACTTTGGTAGGAATCCGATTAACATTCACGGAGTTATGACCGATTATTTGCGTAAAATAAGGTCGAAGGTCTGTCACGCCTACAGGGTAAACCCCTTGGAGGAAGCAGTTGAAAATTGATATGTAGATGGAGCAACCATCGTAGGAGTGCCTTTTTGTGGTTTGAAAGGAATCGGGATAAAGACCATGGAGATATGACACAAAACCCAACCTGTGTCAAAATTACGCGATCGATTTTTATGAATAAAAAAACTATTAGTTTTCGTGTCTACCAGGAAAACCACTTAGAGCAACGAGCTGAAAATCAGTATGTAGCTGGAATAATCATCATAGAAAGTTCTTGCAGTAGTACAGAAGAATCGGATTACAAATCACTGAGTTATGATTCGAAAGGCAACTACGTGCAGCAAATGCGAGATCGAGATACTCTAATAGAACAGTCACCCTAATAAAGCATTCAGCTGCATGTATAATTTACTCAGTTATATTACATTGCAAATTATTCTGTAGGGAATTCAGCTACAAACAAGTCACCCTGCAGTCAGATCAGCTAGAAGAAGGTACCTAATAGAGAGTTCAGCTACAAAGAAGCCATCATGTAGAGAGTTCAGCTCAAATAAATAACCCTGTAGAGAATTCAGCTACAAACAAATTACCCTGTAGAGAGATCAGCTAGAAGAAGTTACCTTGTAGAGAGTTCAGTTACAAAGAAACAATCACGCAAAGAGTTTAGCTGCAAACAAATCACCCAGTAGAAAGTTCCACTATGAACAGATCACACTGTAGAGAGTTCAGTTAGAAACAAGTCATCCTGTAGATAGATCAGCTAGAAGAAGTCACTTTGTAGAGAGTTCAGCTACAAAGAAACCACCATGTAAGAGAGTTCAGCTGCAAACAAATCACCCTGTAGAGAGTTCAGCTAGGAACAAGTCACCCTGTACAGAGATCAGCTAGAAACAAGTCATCCTATAGAGAGTTCAGCTAGAAGAAGTTACATTGTAGAGAGTTAAGTTACAAATAAACTACCATGTAGAGAGTTCAGCTGCAAACAAATCGCCCTGTAGAGAATTCAGCTGCAAACAAATCACCCTGTAGAAAGATCAGCTAGAAGAAGTTACCTTGTAGAGAGTTCAGCTAGAAACAAATCACCCTGTAGAGAGTTCAGCTAGAAACAAGTTACCCTGTAGAGAGATCAGCTAGAAACAAGTCATCCTGTAGAGAGTTCAGCTAGAAGAAGTTACATTGTAGAGAGTTCAGCTACAAAGAAACTACCATGTACAGAGTTCAGTTGCAAACAAATTTCCCTGTAGAGAATTCAGCTAGAAACAAATCACCCTGTAGAAAGATCAGCTAGAAGAAGTTACCTTGTAGAGAGTTCAGCTAGAAACAAATCACCCTGTAGAGAGTTCAGCTAGAAACAAGTCACCCTGTAGAGAGTTCAGCTAGAAGAAGTTACATTGTAGAGAGTTCAGCTACAGAGAAACTACCATGTACAGAGTTCAGCTGCAAACAAATTGCCCTGTAGAGAATTCAGCTACAAACAAATCACCCTGTAGAAAGATCAGCTAGAAGAAGTTACCTTGTAGAGAGTTCAGCTAGAAACAAATCACCCTGTAGAGAGTTCAGCTAGAAACAAATCACCCTGTAGAGAGTTCAGCTAGAAACAAGTCACCCTGTAGAGAGTTCAGCTAGAAGAAGTTACATTGTAGAGAGTTCAGCTACAAAGAAACTACCATGTACAGAGTTCAGCTGCAAATAAATTGCCCTGTAGAGACAAACAAATCACCCTGTAGAAAGATCAGCTAGAAGAAGTTACCTTGTAGAGAGTTCAGCTATAAACAAATCACCCTGTAGAGGGTTCAACTACAAACAAGTCACCCTGTAGAGAGTTCAGCTAGAAGAAGTTACATTGTAGAGAGCTCAGCTACAAACAAATCACCCTGTAGAGAGTTCAGCTAGAAACAAGTTATACTATAGAGAGATCAGCTAGAAACAAGTCACCCTGTAGAGAATTCTGCTAGAAGAAGTCACATTGTAGAGAGTTCAGCTACAAAGAAACTACCATGTACAGAGTTCAGCTGCAATCAAATTGCCCTGTAGAGAATTCAGCTAGAAACAAATCACCCTGTAGAAAGATCAGCTAGAAGAAGTTACCTAGTAGAGAGTTCAGCTAGAAACAAATCACCCTGTAGAGAGTTCAGCTAGAAACAAGTCACCCTGTAGAGAGATCAGCTAGAAACAAGCCACCCGTAGAGAGTTCAGCTAGAAGAAGTTACATTGTAGAGAGTTCAGCAGTTTAGCTGCAAACAAATCGCCCTGTAGAGAATTCAGCTACAAACAAATCACCCTGTAGAAAGATCAGCTAGAAGAAGTTACCTTGTAGAGAGTTCAGCTACAAATAAATCACCCTGTAGAGAGTTCAGCTACAAACAAGTCATCCGGTACAGAGATCAGCTAGAAGGATCACCTTGCAGAGAGATCAGCTACAAAGAAATCACCCTGCTTCATCTTTTCTTCTTCCTTTAGTAAAGAAAAAATGACAGGTTAAAAAGCCCTAAAGCCGGCCATAGGCCGGCTTTATGGCCGACTTTGGGGTATACAAATACAAAAAGAAGTGAAATCTAATCCAAAACAGCCAAGCTGTAAAAAAAGAGTGCGGCCCTGAGAAAGGCTATGGTGAAAAAAGATGTGAAATCCAAGGTGGCGGCCAAGAAATGGCTGTGATGGTAGGTTAATGGTAAAAATTTTAATAACAACAATTCACATGAATTTGGTGCCGCTTGGTCTTGGCACAAAATTCAGCTGAATTGTTGTTATTAAAATTTTTACCATTAACCTACCATCACAGCCATTTCTTGGCTGCCACCTTGGATTTCACATCTTTTTTCACCATAGCCTTTCTCAGGGCCGCACTCTTTTTTTACAGCTTGGCTGTTTTGGATTAGATACTATTGTCTATCATGAACAGTGTTTTACTACCATTTGGGCATGAGTGAAAATTTTCTATTGCCCAGCCCTTGCAATTGTGCACACATACAAATGTTGTTTCATCAGAACAAGTTTTAACATACAAAGTACTGCACCATTAAATAGCACTTAATATGTAAATGGTTGGAACTTAACACTTACAAAGTATAAGGCAATAAGTAGTAAATAATAACTAAACACTAGCAAACGCCATTGTGTGAATAAATAATATGTAATAAATGTGCAGGTTGAGAAAGATAAGAAGTTTTGAATACACACATTCACTTGTCTATGCTACAATCAATCAACCTATTGTTGCCTGTATTCAAATTGCAAGTCGTAATACAAGCTCTTAGCACATTCTAAAGGAGAACCCAGTTTGGTAGTATCTTCACCAACAACTTGTTTATCTTCATCAGACCAACCCAAGAGGTAGTCGCCATTACCAGCTAGTAACTTTGTGATCTGTCCAAACTGTGGTCTTGATCTTGGATCAGGATGCCTACAAAAGAAATGATGCACTATTGTTATGCAAAATTCAGAGTGATGACCACTGTACTATAATAATTGTTTATAACTGTATCTAGACCTAATAATAACAACTTGAATTAGCTTCCAGCTTTTAGTACAATCCTTTACCAAGCTTTTTGTTATGTTTTAATAGCATGGATGTGACCAAAACTGTATGCATACCTCACAGTTTGTAACCAAAAAGATAGTAATTAAATTTGTAGTGACCAAATTACATAAATTGCTTCTCTGCATCACAAATCGCTTCTCCCGAGCATTAATGAGTTGAACACCTCTAAAAATAATTAACAATTTTGCTATTATGACTTCTACAATTCTTTGATAAGGTATCATGTAGAGTAGTAAGATTTAACCGTGAAACCATTTGTTAGGGTGGTTTGTATTAATTTTATGTTTAGCTGCAATTAAAATGCCTCAGAATGGACTCCACCCTTGATGGTCTTTTCTGCCTTTGAGTTGGAAATCAGTGAGCAAATTTTCTAGAAGCTCCCCTGTTTGGCACCATTCTGTGGCCATGGCTTTTCTGAAATGGTGTGTAGTGAGCTGGGAAGTGTCAAAGAATTCACCATTTGTGTGGTCTCCTTCATTTGGAAGTGATTTATGTGGAACTAGGATCTACAATTGGACCTCTGAATTCCACTCATCTTCTTGCTCCATTTTATACTCCTATATTAAGCCCACCCACTTCCCCCATCCTCTACCTCTATTACTACCACCCGCGATATTATTACCTACACAAAAAAGCTGTCCAAAACAGGTCAAATTTTGAGCATCAAAAACTTACAATGATAGCTAACAAACAGATGGATAATTGGTGCAAAGTTTGTGAAAAAGTTGTGAAATCAAAGGTGGCAGCCATGAAAGGCTGCAATGATGTTGATGATACATAAACTTTATTAATTCACAGCCATTGTTAAAATTTATTATCATCCACGTCATTGAAGCCATTTCATAGCTGCAACCTTAGCTTTCACAACTTTTTTCACCCAGTCTTTTTAGAAGGCCGCACCCTTTTCATACATCTTAGCTGTTTCATGTGGATTTAACTTCTTTTTACATTTTAAATATATATACCCAAAGCCAACCATAAACTGGCTTTGAGGTTTTTTACACAAATCATTGTTCTTCTTATCTACAAAAGTAATGAAGATGATATAAGAAACTAGTGCTGTACCAATACAGAAAAATACCTACTGATCCAATGTTAAAGCCAATATAAACTGATATAATTTTGTGCTTGCTTGTTCATGGCTATATATAAAAACTGTAATACCATACGGTACAGTAGTACTGTATTTTAGGGATCATGGAGATTTTTTCAGGCCAAAAATATCACCTAAAACCAGCTTCACAATACCATCCTGGTGTCTTGGCAGTATTGGTTAGGTATAACCAAGTCCAAAAGTGTCTTCAGTACAATCCTAAAGGATTCCAATAGATTACTACGAAATTAAAAAAAAATTATTCAGTGGAATTTTTTACTGACTAACTGCCTGCCTGCCTGACGCCT
The DNA here is from genome assembly GCF_963678975.1 of Dysidea avara. Lineage (NCBI taxonomy): Eukaryota > Metazoa > Porifera > Demospongiae > Dictyoceratida > Dysideidae > Dysidea > Dysidea avara. The sequence continues at coordinate 46,693,132 of NC_089274.1, forward strand.
TCAGCCAACTGTAACTTGATAACAGCTAAGGCTCACTGTTTGACGTCACTTCGTCTCGAGACGTGCCTTTTGGCACACCACAGTACATACAATGCACGCATCATGGACCTACCTTTGTCCTCTTTTGTGTCCCATTTCTTGTTGCTGACAGCTCAAGGTGTCGAATTGCGGTAGCGTGATGCATGGCTTCCCAACAGTACATTTGTAAACAGGAATTGTCTGTATTTTTCCGTGGTGACTGGATTGATTGCAGAATGCATAGGTACTTCTAATACTGTTATAACGCTGTGTAACGGGCTGAACATAGCTGAAAGTGAAGCATATTGGCCACTGCACTTTTGAGGCAGTAATTGATAGTTGGGGCATGTGAATCACCGTATTTTTAGTGGTGACTGGATTGATAGCAGAGGCGCTTCTTCTACTGTTTTTTCATTTGTAGTGCTGTGCGACTGGCTGAACATAGCTGAAAGTAAAGCGTAATGGCCACTGCACTTTCGAAACAGTCATTGATAGCTGGGGCACCCATTCAGATAAAAACATTAATTCCATTCTATTGATGCAGTGTGCGTGGGTTCACCAGTCATAATAATGTTACACAAAAAGTAAACAAACAAATATAAGGAAAAAATCTAAGTTCGATTAGGAATCACAGAAAAAGTGGGAATCACAGAAAAAAGAGAGAGGTCGTCTACACCTGCAGATATACTAGTGGATATTTAATCCCCAACTCAGTCATGTGTGTAGACTGAATTAGGGATTAAATGTTCACTAGTATATCCGCAGGTGTAGGCGACCTCCATTGTTTTTCCTATGATCCCTAATTGAACTGAAAATTCCTAATTTTTCCTTTTACTTGTATATATAGTGCCTGTATTTATTTTGCAATAGTGCTTTATAACAAGTAAATTCCTTCCAAGTTAGGTATACTATTTGTCTATTAAGATTTGTAGTGCCTGTTCTATTAGAGTATCTCAAATTTTCATGCAAAACGTGATGAGTTGCAGTTTCTCAATTTTTACAAAGCAAATTCTGCACCTTTTATGCTAGAATACAATACAGTCTGTTGTCACAAGTTTTATTAGCATAGCACTTATTATGATGATTATGATGACGATTGGCGCGAGTAGGTCTTAATAATAATGTACTACCCTGCCGATCTGTAGCAAAATGGCTATAATATCAGCTTTGATTTGATGGAATGCTAAGAAAAGGTATTAGTATTGTAATACAGAGTTTATTTGATTACTTTTGTAATGCTCCAATAGAACGCACATTTTTTTTGAAGATTTTTAATAGAGCACATATAGAATTTTCTAGATTTTCCATTGGTAGATCCATGAAATTATGAACGTTTACTATTGAGTAGATGTAGCTAGAATTTTCATTTATAAAGTAGAAATAAAGTGAAATGACCAGCCATAATAGCAGCAGATCAGTGGTTAAGGATTTGGGTGTCCAGTATGGAGGTCCCTGGTTCGAATGCTGGTAGCAAATTTTTTTTGACATTTTCATGCACCTTTTTTATCCAGTGGTGACTATTAGAGTATTTCAACCCCGTGATTTACAATTGTTTGGTTTTTGCCTTGTAGCCTTATAGTTGTCAATGCAATTTCTTTTAAACCACAAAAAGTTTGAGCAATGATGGTTGACCTATATGCATACCAATTATTAAAGTTATTCCCATAAGTGGTTTATCCTGAAGTCGTGACAACAAGTCGGTCTTTTTTAATGCAAATAATCATCCATACCTCTATGACTATAGTATTAATCAGATTTGCACCACACTTGGTATGTAATTGTGCTGCAATACATTCTTAAAGTGTACCGAAGCTCAAGAAATTGGGCTATGCATTTGCATTCTATAATGGTTTTTGTAAAGTGTGTGAAAAGAATAATCTAAACCCTCTGAGCCCCCTAAACGAAGAATAAAAAATGAAGAAATGTATCCGAATTTTGAAGGCTTATATTTCACGATTGTGTTAGGCAATCTTGCTCAAATTTGGTATGTGGGGTTCTGAAGGTACAGGGAATTTGCAGTACAAAAATACTTCCAATTTGATAAGGGAGCACGGAACTACGTATGGGTGAAAATTGTGTTTTATTTCTTCCTGTAAATACATTCATGGTGTGGCACGCTAGCTTTCTTGGCCACATACACACTACCACGTGTCTTGATACCCAATTTCAACTAATTCTCAATGTATATAGTGAAGCAAATCTCAAACTGATGAAACCTATACCATTTAGTTTGTCTGCTCATGAAGAGTTTGTTTTTGTAACCCTTCATGTCATGTGCATTTGTTTAGTAAATACATACAGTGTGGCAATAAATGATATCATCATAATTTCTTTATTGAATCATCTTATAAGTACAGTGAATATAGAAAAACTAAATCTTGCAATAATTCATGATTTACTTTTGTAGCAAACACAGAAACATGATAGCACTTGCACACACTATTATGCATCATTTTGCAAACGATTGATTATTAAAAAGATGATTCTGGTGACCCTTACATACCAACACTTTATCATCATTCTGTAGAGAGATCTAGGACACCCAGGAGAAGGTGGAAGTCTATAACCGGTATCAACTTTTTGCAGTGCCTAGAATGAACATATAAAAGACATGTAATAAGGCATTAATCAACCTCAAGATTAGTTAGATCTTCAAACGGTTTATACCCCAAACTCCATATCTCATACAATACACATCCATAACTCCACACATCACTTTTAACTGAATATTTCCTGTAGTGGAGTGCCTGAAAGGATAAAGAACATCTCAACACTCAATAATACAATAGGATGGATACCTCAGGAGCTGTCCATTTTACTGGTATTTTTCCACCTTTCGTAATATAGTAATTTTCATCCAGTAAATTACGAGACATTCCAAAATCAGCAATCTGACAATTACCACAGTTACACAATGGTTTATATGATCATTTAGTTGGATGCATGTATACCTTGCATGCACATTTTTCAGACACCAGAACATTTCTTGCTGCTAAATCTCTGTGCACAAATTTTTTACCACAAAGGTACATCATTCCTGCTGCAATTTCATTGCAGAATTTAAGCAACATCAGCGGTAACTTCGTATGGGAAGTAATCTCAGTTCTGTGAAAAGATACAGTATAGTACATGATATTACTTGTACTACTGGGAAGATGAAAAAGTTATAATTCTGTAAGCAATATAGTATGTTTCTTTATTGTGATTACTCATAACAAGAGTAAATAATGGAAGAGAGAGTATCCAACTGCCATATACTGCATCAAAAATGAGCACGTCAAGTAGAGAAGCCATCCTGTAGTGCTTTCAAAGGCAGTGTTGAATGAAGTAATAAACACCTGCTAGCTCTGACTGTTTGAAGTGTCCAGGCATGATTTGAAGTCAAACAGTCTGAGCTAGGAGGTGTTTATTACTTCATTCAACACTGCCTTTGAAAGCACTACAGGATGGCTTCTCTACTTGACGTGCTCATTTTTGATGCAGTATATGGCAGTTGGATACTCTCTCTTCCATTATTTACTCTTGCTCATAATGAAAAAGCTACAGTATAGCTGACAATGCTAACAGGACTAAAAGTTTTTGAATCATTTACTTACAAAGAACGAAGTTCTATCAACAAATTTTTCAGATCTCCACGAGACATGTACTCCAACACAATCATTGCAGGATCTTATGTCACTACACCATAAAGCTTGATCACATTCTTATGATTAAACTGGCACATTATGGCAGCTTCCTGGAGGAACCGTAGCTTGTCATTTTCATTAGCACCCGTGTTTAAACTTTTCACTGCCACTTCTGTTTCTTGGTCAGCTACTGATGGTTTCCACATGGCACGTGTGACTACTCCAAACTGTCCTTCACCCAACTGTCCTAAGTTCCTGCAATTACTCATGCAATTAAAAACACACTCAATATCTGTGAAAGTGTATTGAAATCTGTACAGCATAGATTTCAGACCATTTTGTTGCATATTAGATGTATATACATCAGCCAGCTATGGTAAAATATGTAATAAATGGTTTGCAAATAACATGGGAACACACCTTTGAAATACCTACGTACATATACACAAAATTACAAATACATGCTTCGTAATTTTACATACTACACAAAACAGTCAAGTTGTGAAAGACGGTGTGGCCTTTGAGATAAGCTGTGCAATCAAAGGTGGTGGCCAAGAAATGGCTGCAATGATGTCATTGCTAATAAATTACTGTACATTATTAACATCACTGTTGCTATTTTTCACAACTTTTCCACCCAGGCTTTTGAAGGCCATGCACACTTTTTCACAGCTTGGCTGTTTCATGTGGAATTACTCTTTATACTCTAAGACCAGCTTTGGGGTTTGTTTATACCAACATTTCTTTTTATCCACAGACACACAATGATGAAAGATAGAAGTTACTAGCATATTAAAAATTATTAATTTAAAAATGAAGTAGGAATCCAAGCAATAAAAAGTAGTGAAACAAGAGATGAATGATGGTATTACAGCATAGCTTGGTAGGAAAATCCCTACATTTTCATATTATAACAATCATTTTGTTCAATGCCAAAGTAGGGATTTTCCCACCAAGCTATGCTGTAACACCATCATTTATCTCTTGTTTCACTACTTTTTATCACTTGAATATCCACTTCATTTTTAAATTAATAATTTTTATATTGTTTGGTTTTTTGTTATAGCATACAGCTATACTTGTGTGACTGTTCTATTAGGGTGACTGTTCTATTAGGGTGATATCTGCCTTAGAGTATCTCGAGTCAGCTAGGATGTGTGCCAGTATTTCATATTTTTGTTCTGCTAGCATCATGAAATACAGCTAGGCCAATAATAATGGTGTGTGTCATTGTGATAGATTGTTAAGAGATGTGGTCTCGGGTGCTCAATCGCTATTAATCAACCAAGATCGCGTTAACTAATTATTAGGCGTGGCGTTGAACCTCCTATCATGAAGTTACAGGTATCTACCGAGTGTAAGCGCTTAAATAAGTTTGCGGCATCTAAATATGCTACTCAAGGAAAGTGTTGATAGGGAAAATTAACGCTTTGATATGGTTTCATTGCAACAACAAGAAGACGATGAGCCTGATTGAAGATAAAAGGAAAGACAAGGCACACAGGGCACAAACTTGTTGGAACCCCAAAAGGCACATCCCACTGGTGAGTTTGTTATTGTAGTGTAAAATGGTGGCCGTGGGTTGCTTTGTTTGGTCTCTAGGCTTGCAACTGTGGTCAGGAAGGCAGGCTGGCAGCATTAAAAAAAAAAAATTCTATATCCAGCCGCCTATTAGTGTTGTCTTGTTTTTAATGCAGTATTTGATGTTAGATGGACTAATATTATTCCGTAAAGGTGATGCTCATTGCATAAGATGTCTTTAGGATGAGTTTTGAAGGCGGCATTTTAGGAAGTTCGCATCATTTTTGGGGAATCCATGCTTAAATGGTATTACCGTACCGTTTGATAATTGTATTGTATTGCCTGTTTCATTTGACTATTAGTTACCTGCTACTGTAATACTTCTAAAAGATTGCACACTTTTGAGGACTGCTAGTATAGAATATTCTAGAATTTCCATTGGTAGATCTCCGAAATTATAAACTTTACTACTAAGCTACTGTAGAATTTTCATCTATAAAGTAGAAACCAAGTGAGGTGTACAGCCATGATAGCAGTGACTCAGTGGTTTAAAGATGTGGGAATTAAGCGTGGAGGTCTCTAGTCCCAACCTTTCGCAACATTTTCCATGCACTATTTACCCCACAGTGACTGTTTTATTACAATACACTGTACCTCAACCCTACAATTTTTGATTTTTGTTTATAACTCTGTAACTGTTTTTCCTATGCTTTTCAACCATCAAAAATTACTGCAATGATACTGTAATTTTCCATACATGGTTTACCCTGTAGTTATTAAAAAAATTTGATCATCCTTTACATGATTAAACTTTCATAACACTGTGAATATTACATTCATATTAAACTTAGTATGTGAATTCACCTTTATGAGCTCTACATCTGCACTAAATTGTAAGGGAATTGATTATGTGTTTGAATTTTATAATAATTTTTTGCAAAGTGTGTGAAAAGAAGGAAACTCTCATAAAAAGAAAAAAATGTCAAAACTGTGGCTGCCATATCTTGTGAATGGCTATCATACAGTACAGTAGTACTGTATACTAGGGATCACGGAGATTTGGGTTTTCCTAGCCAAAAAATCTACTCAAAAACCAGCTTCACAACTCCATCCTGACACCTTGGCAGTATTGGTTAGGTATAACCAAGACCAAAAGTGCCTTCAGTATGACCCTGAAGGCTTCCAATAAATTGCTACAAAATTTAAAACAAAATTTATTCAATGGAATTTTCTACTGCCTGCCTGCCTGCCTGCCTACCTGCCTTCAGGCAAGCGTAACTCAATAACGGCTAAGGCTATGGGCTTGATTTTTTCACTGTTCAACGTTGCTTCGTCCCAAGACATGCCTTTTGGCATACCATAGTACGTACTATGCATACATCATGGACTTACCTTTGTCCTCCGCTGTGTTCCATTTCTTTTCGCTGACAACCCAAGGTGTCGATTCACAGTAGCGCGATGCGTGGCTTCCCTATAGTACGTTTGTAAATGGGAATCGTTCATATTTTCCATGGTGACTGGACTGATTGTATAGACAATTCTAACACTGTTCTTCGCTTGTAACGCTGTGTAACGGGTTGAACATAGCTGAAAGTGAAGCGTAATGGCCACTGCACTTTTGACACAGTATTTGATAGCTGGGGCACGCGTTCAGATAAAAACATTTATTCTGGCGCCATCTTTTCTTTTGATGTGGTATGCGTGGGTTCACTAGTCATAATAATGTTACAAAAAAAAGTAAACGAACAAGTTTAAGGAAAAATTAAAAAAATTAAGTTCAATTAGGGATCATAGAAAAAAGTAGGGAAACAAGGGAGGTTGCCTACACCTGCAGATATACTAGTGAACATTTAATCCCTAATTCAGTCTTGGTCTTGAGGTATAGACTGAATTAGGGATTAAATGTTCACTAGTATAGCTGCAGGTGTAGGTGACTTCCCTTGTTTCCCTATTTTTTTTCTATGATCCTTAATTGAACTTAAAATTTTAATTTTTTTAAAACTTGTATTTAGTTTAATCAAATATGCTGTGTAGCCTACCCTACCTGACAGACAGCTACAAAACATGTGCTTTGGAGAAGGAGCCATGGAGCTATCATGCATAAAAATCATGTTTTTTCAAATATATATATATATATATATATATATATATATTAAGTGTGGCATGCTGGCTTTCTTAGCTGCAGTAGTGTGTCTTGATGTTGGCTTTACAATCTGAGCACATGAAAATCAGAAGCACAAGTATTTACTGCATACAGCAAGTTACTGTCACAAGCAGTTACGGTACCGCCCAAGCACAACGTCGCACTCGCTTGCACACGCAACTTTGCTTGAGATTTAAAAAATTGCTAATTGAGGGGTGTGACAATGTGGCAGCTGTTTCGCTCATGAAAATCGCAAGCAAAACAGTTGCCATGCCCCTTAATTAGCGATTTTTAAAATCTCGAGCAAAGTTGCGTGTGCGAGCGAGTGCGAAGTTGCGCTTGGGCGGTACCGTATGTTGGTATTACAATCAATGCATTCATTTCATGTGATGCAGTGATTCATTAGAATCAGTAATGTAGTGATGAGAGATTAACTTTTTATATATCACGACTGATACAGATAACCAATCCAATTTTAAAGTTCTTTTTTATGCAATATTGCTTGTAATGCTATCCCTCAAATTTTGTCTTTAACTGGAAGGCCGTGTACTGTATAGTCTGTCTCATTTGACCCTGAACAATAGTAGCCATAGACGTTTGTTCTAAGACTTAGGTTCCAGATTTCTGCTTCATGCTTTCAAAGTAATTGTTAATTGCATGAGTGAGTGGAAATCTAATATCAAACCTGATCTCACGATGATAAAGTTTACGAAATCTTTTCCCTTCAAATTCTTCATAAATCTTTTGTAAGTTAGAGGGTGGCTCATAGTAGATAGGTCCATAACTGTCTTCATCTTCAAAAGGTGTCTCATAAATTTGTTTTTCAGCATCCAGTGAGTTGGCAATTGCATATGGTGAAATATCAGACATTTCATATGCTGACACTGGTAGTGTGTATTGTGTAGTAGCCATTTCATATATTCCCTCGATACTAGATAATGCTACCTCCAACATTTCATATGTAGTGTTTTCATAGTCTGGCTAGATAGTGAACACATTATTTAAACTGTATTGTACTTAATTATTCATAATACTTAGCCTGGTGTGCATGCTAAATGTCAAAATCAAATGAGCAAGTGCCCTCTTTGGCTGGTTGCACCAAAATATTTTGCAGTAAAATCATGTCTTGATTACATGCATGTTGGTCCTCACTCATGCGAACATAATATTAATGTTTTGTGTTAAACTTAACAGCAGCCATTGTGTGAGAAATGAAGTACTGTGCAAGATGGTTAAGAATGTTAGTTCAAAATATGGGTAAAAATGGGTTCTGAACACATTATGGTAGTCAGATCTATGAGCATTTTATCCACTGAACAAATACAGAGTACACCACCAGAAATGGTGCATGCATTCAAAGGTATGTCCCTTTTGTATACATAAACAAATATGAAGAGTCAACAGAGGCTTTGTCTAGAGAATTTTTGAAAGCACAAAGTACAGAACCACTACAAAAGAAACTACTTCTGTGTATTAATAATATGACTTAAAGCAGTTTGTTCAACCACAGGGAGTCACAATACCAAGTTATGAATTTGTCCAATACATCAAGCTGATGTGTCGTTCTGGGATGAATATCCACAGCTTCAGTACTTATCTGAATGAATAAATGGGAGGCAGTACAACTGCTGGATTGAGTTATTTCATATACCATGGGATTAAGCTCACAAAGATTATTATATCACTCAGTAATAAATGTCAACTGTTACATGTCTATATAAGTGTAAAGCAGTACAATTGCTGGAATAATTGGTAGTGATACACTGACCATGAGTTGTTTCATGGGAAACATGCTACCAATGAATAAACTGTATAGCTACCAAAAAATTAACTAACCATCAAGACAGTAATTAGAGTAAAATCATTCCTTGGGCACAGTACAGTAGCTACTAAGTGATAGCCCATAATAAAGCCTGGCTTGTCTGTTTCTTTTGCATTACAAACAATCTGCACACGCCCATGACACAAATCAGATATACCTCATTCATTTGGATTGTATCTTATTTGTAAACAAGACATCCAAGGGCCTGTGGCCCTTAGGTGTCATGTTTATAAATCAGATGCAAAAACATCATGAGTGTGTTACAACATACGTATAATGTTAGTACTTGTATATAATATAGACCATGTGCGCACTAAGGCGTGGCACTTTATTACATCATCAAAATAACGTATCCGCCATTTTTTGAGGGCAAAAAACGTACACATTCTATGCCTACAAATTTTTTCAATACTAATACGAAGGAATCGTGTTAAAAGATAGAGTAGCACTGGTATAAAGTAAGTTACTGGGTAAAAGTATATAACATATTTGCTGCATGGCAAGTTATTCCACCTAGGGAAGGTCTTTGCAATAGAACGTTTGATACTTTTGCCCTCACTTTTCTCATAAACTATCGTGAAACTTGAAGCTGTAGCACCTTTTTTCCGGTTTTTGCCAGACCACGCCTTGGCACGCACAAGGTCTATACAAACTACAACTGACTTTGCAATGATGTATACAATATTATTATTACTAACACTTTACAGTGACCAGCACTAAAGGTCTGACAGCAGGCCTACTTTATTCCATGGACTGGACTCACGGACTGGACTGGACTTACAGACTAGACTGGACTCACGGACTGGACTGGACTCACAGACTAGACTGGACTCACGGACTGGACTGGACTTGCAGATTGAGCTGGAAACTGACTTTCTAGAAGTAAAATAGCTCTTGCAATGCTGGAGAGACCCTATCTTTGAGCTACGCGTATGACTGCTGATAATCTCAGTTCTCTTGTTGATGAAACGGGGTGAAAATAACTCATGCACTAATTAATTAGACTATAGCCCAAATGCTGAACTGTATAGGTTAGTCTTGCATGCCGTATACACCCACCATAGCTAGCACAACACTGCGGACTATATCTTTCACGGAGGGCAAACGCGGGCCATATCTAGTAGCTCGTAAAGTTCAAGTTAGGTGTGAGTATTGTACCTATTTGTTCAAATAGCTACAGCAGATGCGAATCACATCAACAGGTGTGGGCCATTCTCTCTTCCCTAGTCCCAGTACTGATCCTTCCATATTGTGGTATAGCAGCTAAGGCATTCACTGCATGCTTAGATCTGTGACGGCATTCACACTCTATGTTATACAGACTACCCATGCACGTACCCATACTTGAGTGGTCTGCTTTTCCTAAAGCCCTGTAGCAGGGCCCTGTAGGCCGCCTCAATTAAAACGTGACTGTTTACATGATTCTCGTCTGCTGTATTTGAACAAATTGGTACAATGTTTGCTCCTAACTTGAGCGGTCGTATGCGTAGCTCAAAGATAGGCATCTCTCCAGCATTGAAATAGACAGTTTACTTCTAGAAAGCCAGTTTCCAACTCAATCTGCAAGTGCAGTCCAGTCCAGTCCGTGAGCCCAGTCCGCGAGTCCAGTCTGCGGAATAAAGTCGGCCCTTACAGCAACAAGTGCTGCAGCCTTAGGATTACCTAACCTAATTTCAAGGACTTAGACTTATTGACTTGACATAGTGACTGACTTAATGATTGATAAGGTGTAACACAATAGAGGCCAAAATAAGGAAAATATCACTCCAACCCCAGGATTTGAACTGCAGGTCACCCAATGTCTAGTTGAGGCCACTCTCAGTCTTCCTCCAGGAGGGATGAATTTCTTCCTTAAACCTAAAGTATTTATTATTAACAACTTTACAGTGGCCAGCACTGAAGGTATGACAGCAACATGTGCTACAGCCTTAGGATTACCTAACCTAATTTCAAGGACTTAGACTATAAATGATTGTTAAGCCAGATCAATGGAAATCATGAACTAACATAGTTGACTTTGCATGCATGGTTAATTTAATCTCTTTAAGGATAACTCCATGAACATGATGTTGAAGGTGAAACTAATAGTTCAACTACATAGTGAAGCTGATCCTCCTGTAATTGATATATCCTTGCTTGGTCTTGGGAAATTTGCTGGTTCAGTGTGATGAAAGCCTTCAAATGTTCTCAAACATTCTTCACCATGTGGCTAAAATAATTGTGGTAAGACCACAAACATAGAAGTCTGTACAGGATTCCATGCAATCACTTCCTCCATATTTAGCTCCTGTTCATTATCACTACTTTATTTGAATGTTTAAAATAATTAACAAACTTTTATTTTTTTATTGTGATTGTTATCTCAATTGTCACGAGTATTTCCACATTACCACATAAATGCAACAGTGTGAATAGCTACATACATGTACCTTAGCACTTGTTGATATTGTGGAATCATATATAGCATTTTCAGCGGTGTCAGTTCTCTTTGAGTATTTCAAGTTTTTGGTATCTACCAAGAACAGTAAAACAGAATTGTATACTGCAACATATAGCATCATATTGCCAATTATGTCTACAACACAAATATTTCTTACAAATACGGCCTTCAAAAAGCCTGGGTGAAAAAGTTGTGAAATCAAAGGTGTTTCATGGCTGCAATGATGTGGATGATAATAAAATAAATTTTAATAATGACTTTCATCCATATCATTGCAGCCATTTAACGGCTGCCACCTTTCATTTCACAACTTTTTCACCCAGAGGGCTGCACCCTTTTTATAGAACTTGGCTGCTTTTGCATGGATTACACTTCTTTTTATTTTCTAAATCTATACCTAAAGCCAACTATAAACTGGCTTTGAGGTTTGTTTTTACACAAATTATTGTTCTTATCTACGGATGCAATGAAGATGATATAAGACAAACTATTGCTCTACCAATACAGCAAAATACCTACCAAACTGATACCAAAGCTAATTGCTACTAATACAAGTACACAATTTTCAACTAGAGTAGGGACCATAACACATCGATAAAAAGTACAGATACAAGCTGCAGTAGTCAACGATATTAAATCACAGTTAAACAATAAGAAGTGCTTTATCCCTACTGTGCATTTCCATTATGGATATCTTGAGCACAGTAGGGATATAACACTTCTTATTGTTTTAGTGTGATTTAATATTGTGCACTACTCCAGCTTGTTTTTCAATGTGTTATGGTCTAGGTGGAAATTCAAAATTTTTTTGTGTGCTTGTTCGTTAACTTTTTTTGTAAATTATTATGACTGGTGAACCCACGCACACCGTATTAAGAGAAAGAAATAGCACTGCATGCCCCAGCTATCAATTATCATCAGAAAAGTGAAGTATCCATTACGCTTCATTGTCAGCCATGTTCAACCCGTTACACAGCATTACAAATCAAGAACTATTTGAAGAGTATCTCTGCAATCAAAGTAGCCACTATGAAAAATATAGCCGATTTCCATTATGAAAGGAAACCATCAAGTGTTACCATCAAGTGTTACCATCAAATCGACACTTTTTGCTGTCAGCAAAGAAGAATGTGACACAAAGGAGGACACCGGTATGTAAGTCCATGAAGAGTGCATTGTACGTACTGCGGTATGCCAAAAGGCACCTCTCGGGCCGAAGTGATGTCGAACAGTAAAAAAATGAAACCCATAGCCTTATCCGTTATCAAGTTACACCTGTTTGAAGGCATCGGTCAGTCAGTCAGTCAGGCAGTCAGTCAATTAGTAGAAAATTCTATTTAATAATTTATTTTTAAAATTCTGTAGCAACTTGTTGAAAACCTTTCGGGTTGATCTGAAGGCTTATTTGGGTTCAGTTTTACCTAACCAATACTGCCTCACCATCGTCAGGGAAAAGTGAGGCTGGTTTTGGGTGACATTTTCATTGGCCATGCCCACTCCTTTGTGGTCCCTACTTACAGTACTATCATACTGTACAATAATTTTGTGCTTGGCCATAAAAAGTTGTAATGTATATGTAATGCCTGTATTTATTTGCAATAGTGTTTTATAACAAAGTATATTCCTTCCAAGTTAGGTATACATGATGTACTATTTGTCTATCAAGATTTTTCAGTGACTATTCTATTAATTTTTCAAGATGAGCAACTCCACCACTAAATTCCTTTTATTCAGACAAGGGATCACAGAGCTATGTATGCATGAGAATTGCATTTTCTTTCTTCTTGTCATAAACACAGTGTGGCACGCCAGTTTTTGTGCTCACAACACACACTATCTTGTGCCTTGATTGCTTTTCTCATTGTATTCCATTGAATCAAAGCTGATATTATAGCCATTTTGGTATAGATCAGTGGGGTAGTACACTACTAAGACCTACTCACACCAATCGTCATCATAATATTCATAATAAGTGCTATGCTAATAAAACTTGTGACAACAGGCTGTAAATTGTATTTTAGCATAACAGGTGCAGGATTTGTTTTGTGAAAATTGAGCAACTGCAACTTATCATGTTTTGCAAATGAGGCAGTACACATACCTAATTTGAAGAAAAGTTGCCCAGTAATTCCTGAAATATAAGCAATAGTTTTTTTTCTTGATTTTCTTCCTTTCTTTCTTTGTCTAATAATTGCACACTTTACAAAAATCACTATGAACACAAAATGAGCTATCTGATCAAGTTGAAATTTGGAGCTAAAGGCAAATTAGTACCAAGTTTGGTGTGAATGCGATGAACACTTTGAGAGTTATAACCATTTATTCACATATATAAAGAAGATTGGTTTGCTGTTATGCTTAGAGGGTAACAAATACTGTAAATTGAAAATCAGTTTGTAGATACGTAGATTAACCAATGTAGGAGTGCCTTTTGGTGGTTTGAAAGGGATTGAGACAAGGACCATGGAGATTTAACACGTAGTTTAAGATGTTTAACAATTGTGCAGTTGAGTTTCGTGCATTAGTTGTCATGCCTACCAAGCAAATTGCATAAGGTAATGAGCTAAAAAACCAGTACGTTAATTTCACGGATTAATTACCATAGAAAGGATTTTTAGTAGCATATAGAAGAACTGGATTTAAAGTCACTGCAAAAATCAACTCTGTGTAGCAAATTACGATCTAAATACTCTAAAAGTACAGTCACTCTATTAGATAATTCAACAATATCAAGACACACGGTAGTGTGTCGTGCGGCCCAAGTAGCCGGCGCGCCACACCGTGAGTATATTTACAGGAAGAAAGTAAACGCGATTTTCACACCTTTGTAGCTCCGTGATTCCTTATCCTATTAAAACCAAAGTTGCTACAGAAATGCCGGCGAGGTAGGGGAGTCCACATACCAAATTTGAAGAAAATCGCTCCAGCCATTTCCGAGATACGAGCGGCCAAAGTTTGGGGTTTTTTTCTTCGTTTTTTTCTTCTTCTTTTCGCACACTTTGCAAAATCCGCAATAAAACACGAATGCGTGCTTGGATCGGGCTGAAATTTGGCACACTTAAAGGGCTCATTAAGGCGAATCTCAGTACCAAGTTTGATAGGAATCCGATGAACATTCACGGAGTTATGACCGATTATCTGCGTAAAATAAGGTCGAAGGTCTGTCACGCCCACAGGGTAAACCGCTTGAAGGAATGAGCTGAAAATTGCTATGTAGATGGAGTAACTATCGTAGGAGTGCCTTTTTGTGGTTTGAAAGGAATCCAGTTAAAGGCCATCGAGATATGACACAAAACCCAACCTATGTCACAATTACGCGATCGACTTTTATGAATAGAAAAACTATTAGTTTTCATGCCTACCAGCCAAACCGCTTAGAACAGTGAGCTGAAAATCGGTGTGTAGCTGGAATAATTATCATAGAAAGTCCTTGCAGTAGTACAGAAGAATCGGATTACAAACCACTGAGTTATGATTCCAAAGCCAACTACGTGTAGCATATGCGAGATCGAGATACTCTAATAGAACAGTCACCCTAATAAAGCATTCAGCTACGTTTATAACTTACTCCATTATAGAATTTCTTTGGCATTGCAAGTTATTCTGTAGGGAGTTCAGCTACAAACAGTTAATCTTATAGACAATTCAGCTACAAGCAAGTCATCCTGTAGAGAGTTCAGCTAACAATATGTTGCTGTAGAGATTCAGAACATTATAAGTCACACTGAAGAGAATTCAGCTATAAACAAGTCACCTTGTAGAGAATTCAGCTACAAACAAGTCACTGCGTAAAGGGTTCAGCTACAAAAAAAGCTACCTAGTAGAGAGTTCATCTAGATCAGCTACAAACAAGTTACTTTATGCAATGTTCAGCTACAAGTAAGTCACTCTGTAGAGAGTTCAGCTACAAACAAGTCACTCTGTAGTACAAACAAGTCACCGTGGAGAGAGAGTTCAGCAACCAATCAAAAAACCACCATGTAAAACAGTTCAGCTATACAAACAAGATATAACTCTATAGAGAGATCAGGTAGAAACTTAACAGATCACACTGTAGAGAGTTCAGCTAGAAACAAATCATCCAGACTGAGTAGAGAGATCAACTAGAAAACATCACCTTGTAGAGAGTTCAAATCACCCTGCAGATAGTTCAGCTACAAACAAATCACCCTATAGAGAGATCAGCTAGAAGAAGTCACCTTGTAAAGAGTTTAGCTACAAAGAAACTACCATGTAGAGAATTCAGCTATGAACAGATCATCCTGTTGAGAGTTCAGCTAGAAACAAGTCATCCTGTATAGAGATCAACTAGAAGATGTTACCTTGTAGAGAGTTCAGCTACAAAGAAACAACCATGTAGAAAGTTCAACTGCAAACAAATCAAACTGTACAGAGTTCAGCTACAAACAAATCACCCTGTAGAGAGATCAGCTAGAAACAAGTCACCCTGTAGAGAAATCAACTAGAAGAAGTTACCTTGTAGAGAGTTCAGCTGCAAACAAACCATCATGTAGAGACTTCAGCTGCAAACAAATCACCCTGTAGAGAGTTCAGCTACGAAAGGATCACCCTATAGAGAGTTCAGCTAGAAACAAGTCATCCTGTAGAGAGATCAGCTAGAAGAAGCTACCTTGTAGAGAGTTCAGCTACAAAGAAACCACCATGTAGAGAGTTCAGCTGCAAACAAATCGAATTGTAGAGAGCTTAGCTACCAACAAATCACCATGTAGAGAGTTCAGCTACAAACAAGTTATCCTGTAAAGAGATAAGCTAGAAGAGGTTACCTTGTAGAGTGTTCAGTTATGAACAAACCATCATGTAGAAAGTTCAGCTGCAAACGAATCACCCTGCAGAGAGTTCAGCTACGAGAAGATCACCCTATAGAGTTCAGCTAGAAGAAGTCACCTTGTAGAGAATTCAGCTGCAAAGAAACCACCATGTAGATAGTTCAGCTGTAAACAAATCATCCTGTAGAGAGTTCAGCTATGAACAGGTCACCCGGTAGAGTTCAACTAGAAACAAGTCATCCTGTAGAGAGACCAGCTAGAGCAAGTCACTTTGTATGTAGAAAGTTCAGCTACAAAAAAAAATCACCCTGTAGAGAGTTCAGCTACAAACAAATCTCCCTGTAGAAAGGTCAGCTAGAAGAAGTCACCTTGTAGAGAGTTCAGCTACAAAGAACCATCATGTAGAGAGTTCAGCTGCAAACAAATCACCTGTATAGAGTTCAGCTACAAACAAATCTCCCTGTAGAGAGATCAGCTAGAAGAAGTTACCATGTAGAGAGTTTAGCTACAAAGAAACCACCATGTAAAGAGTTCAGCTGCAAACAAATCACCTGTATAGAGTTCAGCTACAAACAAATCTCCCTGTAGAGAGATCAGCTAGAAGAAATTACCTTGTAGAGAGTTCAGTTACAAAGAAACCACCATGTAGAGAGTTCAGCTGCAAAGAAATCACCCTGTAGAAAATTCAGCCACAAGCAAATTGCCCTGTAGAAAGATCAGTTAGAAGAAGTTACCTTGTAGAGAGTTCAGCTACAAAGAAACCATTCTGTAAAGAGCTCAGCTGCAAACAAATCACCTGCACAGAATTCAGCTACCAACAAACCACCCTGTAGAGAGATCAACTAGAAGAAGTTACTTGTATATTGTTCAGCTACAAACAATTCACCCAATAGAGAGAGCAGCAAGAAGAAGTCACTTTGTAGAGTATTCAGTCACAAAGAAACCACCATGGAGAGTTCTGTAATAAATATATATAATTTGTACATTTACTGATAAAATCAGAAATATTTAAAGTACATCTGCTTCATCTTTTCTTCTTCCTGTGGAAAAGAAAAAAAGACAGGTTAAAAAAGTCCCAAAGCCGGCCTATGGCCGGATAGGCCGGCTTTGGGGTATACAAATACAAAAAGAAGTGAAATCTAATCCAAAACAGCCAGCTGTAAAAAGTGTGCGGCCCTCAAAAAGGCTATGGTGAAAAAAGATGTGAAATCCAAGGTGGCGGCCAAGAAATGGCTGTGATGGTAGGTTAATGGTAAAAATTTTAATAACGGCAATTTAGATGAATTTTTTTGCCAAGACCAAGCGGCACAAAAATTCACCTGAATTGTTGTTATTAAAATTTTTACCATTAACCTACCATCACAGCCATTTCTTGGCCGCCACCTTTGATTTCACATCTTTTTTCACCATAGCCTTTTTGAGGGCCGCACACTTTTTTTACAGCTGGCTGTTTTGGATTAGATTATTTAGTTTATGATGTTATCAGTCACCCTGTAGAGACATCTGCTATGCAACACATCATCTTGTAAAGATTTCAGCTACAAACAAGTTACCCTGTAAAGAACATTTTGTAGGAATTCCAGGGGCATATGCAGGAATTTTGAAAAGGGTTTCCACTACAGCTAAGTGACTGTTATATTAGAGTAGTAACTGACTGCTTTATTAGAGTATCTCGATCTTTTCGCCAAAATCATAATTCAGAACAATTGCTATAAGTGTTGCTATCATGTTAGAAACTACTATTTAGCGAATCAAGATAAAAGTTTAAAATGTGTCCTGTTCCATAATAGGTTTCAGATTTTGGAAACCCGAAGTTTCGATTTCTTGATGTTTCAAGTAGTGTGTATAATATAAAGGGGTTTCCTGAAACTCCCGGAAACCTCGGTATGACCCAGAGTTCAGCTACAAAACAGTTCACCCTGTACAGTTTGGCTATGTTGCAAGTCACCCTGTAGAGAATTATCAGTCACCCTGTAGAAAATTCAGCTATGTTACCAGTGACCTGGTAAAGAGTTCAGTTGTGTAACTAGTCACCTTATAGAGAGTTCAGCTCCCACAACAATTTGGGTGAAAAAGTTGTGAAATCAAAAGTGGCAGTCAAGAAATGGATGCAATGATTGTAATGTTAATCAATTTCAAGACACATGACAGTGTGCTGTGTCCAAGGCCAGCCAGTACAGACATGTGACAGATAAGTGTATATTTTACAGGAACCAAGAAATGCCATTTTCATGCACCTGCAGGTCGATAGTCCCTAAATAAAATTCATCATTTTTGCTGTTGAAACTCCCTCAGAATTTGGGCACCTCCTATTCCAAACTTCCATCAAATCCTTCCTGCCATGTGCCTTCAAAGTTAATTTCATGTTCTTCATATAATCTTCTTCTTAATCTTTTTGTACACTTTAAAAAAAATAGCATTAACTCTGTAGACTATTTGAAAGAAATTGGGATGATGGTCACAAAGTTATAACTAAAATGCCAACCATCTATAACAGGTATGCAGTCTAGTAGGGATGCAACAATACAGGTAAATACCATATTGCGTATTGCCTTAAAAATATTGCAATATATTGCTGTATTGCAATATTTGGATTAAGGCCTTTGGTGATGTTGAAGTGTTATACTTCTGTAAATAACTCATGGATTTAAGCTTCATAAGATACAGCAGATAGCATTAGTGTCATGTGGTGTACACCCACCAGTCAAAAGCTGCTTATGATGGCCAACAGTTATTAAATAGGTATTACAGTACAAGTAGGCAGTACTACAACCAGTACTGTTTGTTTAGGATATGTGGCTTCTAAAACATCAATAATAACATTCTGGTGGCTTTGATGCCCGCCCTCCAGGAGGGTGGCAGCTGAATAGGCTAATTATCCACAAGCCACTGCCCATTACAACCCTGCAATATTACACTATATATTGCAATACGCAATATATTGATATTTTTCATCACACATATTGTATTGTATTGTGATAGAAAATATTGCAATATATCGATATATCGATATATTGTTGCACCCCTACAATCTAGTATCATGAATAAAAAACAATTTGTTGTCATGTCTACTAGACAAACCAATGAAGGTAAAATGAGTTGAAATTGGAGTGCAAGTAGATTAATAACTGTAGAAGATAACCATCATAGCTCAAGCCTTTTGTGGTTTAAAACAAATTGCAACGACAGCTGCACAGTTACAAGGAGAAAACCAACCTGGTGTAAAATCATATGGTCAAAACACTCTAATAGAACAGTCACCAAGAATTAAGAATGTCATAAGATTGTCCAGGGTTCAAACCAGGGACCATACCCATCTCTCAAACCCTTCATCACTAAACCACTGTTGTCAGCTAGTCAGCTTACTTAATTTCTATGTTATAATGAAATTTAAATCAACTCAATGGCAAAAATTTTATCATTTCGTATATGTTAAAGCATAGCCGCGAGTGCTATATGAAAAATAAAGTACTCAGCGCTTGGCCTCAATGCTAATATAGCACTTGGCTTCACCTCATGCTTTATTAGTATCTCGGCCGCGTGCCTCGTACTTTAGTTGTCATATAGCACGAGTAAGGCAATGCTTTAAATGATTTATGGAACTTTCTAGTCGTGTAGCTTCACCATACAATAGGACTCGCAATTAACACGTGTTGCACGAATTATTAGCAGCCTGAACGCACACAAACTAGTTTAACAAAGTAAATCACACATATTTCACCATAGTTTGGCATGGTAGATGTTCATCATGTATTTTGGCAGGTTTTGCTCGCAACCCACAATCGATTCTATTGTGAGTCACATGGTGAAATATTTCCGTGATATCTCCAGGACTTGTCCATTTACATTAACAAATGTAACAGCAACGTTACCTTCTCCCACCCATCATTGAAGCATTTAGGTACGTCTATAAAAGCAATCCAGTGGTAGAACTCGTATTGGCTGGGGTGATTGATCACTCAGCGCAGCGAGGCTATCAGCCTTCACTGGCTTGGGTGATTAGTCATACTGGCGTGAGCCCCGGAGGCTATTAGCCTGCACTAGAGCACATGGGCAACTGTGTTTTATTGTCCACAAAGAGTGCTTTATTGCACTGCAAAGAGTGCTTTATTGAACAAATAAAGCACTCTTTGTGATCAATGAAACACTGTTGGCCAGCTAAGAGTGTACTTTATGAAATTTAAAGTACACTTTTCCTTTGATCTTGCCCACGTAAAGTTCTATAAATAGATCTTATTCTAGCAATGATTAATCTAGAATATTCTATGTGTGTTCTTTAGAAGTCCTCGAGAAAAATATGTGCATTCTATTAGAGTATTTTAACAGATATGATGTTATTGTTACAGTAACTTCTGTCCTGTACCAAAAACAGCCCAGCTGTAATAAAAGGTAAGGCCAAGAATGCACAAGTAGATGTTCATGGAGTAACTACAACCAAAAGACATGATATCAAAATCTGGCCAAGAAAGCATTTACAGTATAGGCACTTTTATGCATTCGTTTTCTATATGCTTCACATTATCACATCCAGCTAGCTGTACATGTGTGCTTGCAATATAAACAATACTACTGAGACGATAAAAGATGATTACACTGCATTGTTACCAAAATTAATTTAACTAAAAATTTACAATTGGTTTCTACTTGGCCATCTTTTTATTTATATCATGTCTTTTGGTTGTAGTTACTCCATGAACATGTACTTGTGCATTCTTGGCCTCGCCTTTTATTACAGCTGGGATGTTTTTGACACAGGATATCACTACTTTTTGTTGATTGGAGAACATACAGTTAATGAAGATTGGCTATTGCCAGGGCTCCATACTTTTTAGTAAAAACTTGGTAACCCTGAGACTAGACTCCTGACCTCTTGTAATTATTTGTTCATGTAATTGTCAATTATTATGACATTTATCCCTCTTACACTGAATAGGAGACACTGCATGAATGCATAATAACAGCTTCAGTATCAGATTAACTAGCTAAATCAGTAGCAAAAGCTTCAAGTTCAGTGTTTAGAAGCGCTACTAAAAGTGACTTGCTAAGAGAAAACTCGTCCCTCAAGGACTCACGTGATATTAATTTTTGTGTGATGTATCACATGAAAATAAGAACCGGGGATAGTGACAAAGTCGAGGCTACCATCTTAATGGTTCTTCCTGAAGCGGTGGGTTGGTGATATAACTAGTCTCTGTGCGTAACAAGTGGAGGCGAATCGGCTGCGAGTTGTTGCTGAATGTATGCCTCGGAATGGACATGAAGGTGCTGAATGCGTCACACTATTCTCCCAGCGAATTGCCGAGTAAGTTCATGTATAAGTCATTGTAAATGGATATATAACTACCGTCGTAATTTTAGACAGGAATCCCCCACACCATAGTAGCTTCCTGGGATTATATATCTATGCTTTTGTAGGCCAGATCCTTGCAGCTGGCTTGTTCTAGCAGCTGTGTGGGTCAGACCGCAAACAAGTTGACCTGAACCCTAGTGACAGCTAAAAATGAAAGAAGATTTTTCTCAACATTTCAACCAACCAGATGGTTGGTGATGACAGCGAAGTTGTCAAGAGCAGACAAATGCTTCCATCAACAGTTCAGGAAAGGCTATAAGGCTATATACTTTTATGGCTTCCTCTAATGTATGGTGAAATCTTTGGCTATAAATAATGTGTCAGGCATTTGAATGATTCAGTACTACAAAACTAATAAGTTAATATTTTTGAGGGCTCAGCTCAATGCGTACATACAGTATACCATAATTACTATGCATCAATCGATTGATGTGACGATAATATGTGGAGATCTGAGACAACCATGGACCCTACTATATAGTAACTGGGAAGATATATAGAGTTATGTGTATACTCTGATATAATTGTTGAGTGTTGTAGTTTGCCAATGGTGGAAGCTAAATTAACCATATTAGATAGCTTTTTGTGTGTTGAAGGTGTCAGGCAAACTCCAGTTAGGGCCAGGCAATAAAAGATTATTTTTCAAAACAGGAGAGGAACATGCTTAGGCCCGCAAGGTACAGGCTTAATCTATTTACCCCTGTAATGCATCTATCAATGTATTGCCCCACTACCCCTCCCTTCGAACATATATGGGGCTATAGTGGGCACAACCGAATGTTAAATGCCCCATGGTAGGGCAAACCTATGGTGTCAAATCCCCACCCAAATTGGTTCCAGTTGCAACGTGGGGATTTACTCAGGATTTGACATAGCGTAGGAAAAATACTTGGGTGCTTAATGAATGATTGTGCCCCATAGTGGGGCAGCAGTTTCATGTCAATTCCCCTTGTAAAACCCCACTTACATCCAAGGGGGGTGGTGGGGCAGGTGCATAATGAGTTTGCATCATAAACCTTGTGTTAAAATTTAGGCTGTCTTACTTTTGTTGTGCTTATAGCAGCTAATGTGCTTATTCTCAAACAAGGACTGGAGAAACCACAAATTGTCTTCTACCTTTATCTATCAACTAGATCACTAAAATTTCCTTTGCTGTTGTAACTTGTTTACCATTACGCTATAACCGTTAGTCCCTCCTAGTTTATATGTCTCCTAGCAACGAAAATTGTTATGTCAATAATGTAGCATAGGTGAGAACCACAAAACAAGTCAAGTAATATATTACAAAATTGGTCATCAATTGCTACCACCTTCAGTATGCTGAATAATACATCTTGGGAATGGCTATGTGGGATGCCCACTTTAATGTATATAAAATGATGCAATGCTCATGTTGTATAGGTGTTAGTCACACTGTTTTACTCCTCCCATACAAGACCTGCCTCAATCTGATCAACCAAAGGAACCTACGTAGGACCTCCTGACCATAAAGACTTTTGTAAAGTACACTGGTTGAAGTCCAACTACAACATGCGGTGAGTATTATTGGAATGTTGGTGTATGTGTGTAGTGCATATTAGTTGTGGGACAATGGCAGGGTCCTGGATTTGAAGAACTGGCCCAGACACATACTCAGCTTGAATAACAATATGTACACACATATGCTATACACACACTATACATATTGACATATTAAGTCTGACTATGTGATTACATGTTTTTAGTTAGCTGTGCCTTACCATATACCGTATCCCTTTCTGTATGTGCAGGGTGGATACTGATGTTGTGACTGTTGGTGGGTGAACTTATGGTCAATGGAAAAATCATGCAAATGGTGAAGAAAAATTAATATGTGGTACCAGTGTTGTAAGTGGGCCGGGTCATCCAGATTATCTGGGTCATTTGGGTCACATTTTGTCCAGGTCAAGTGGGTCTTATCCACTTCACTGAATATCTGGGTCTGACACGGATGAGATCACGTGTGACTAAAAGTTAACGAGCTTGATTGTATTGATGGAAATGCAGTTGTAAACACTCAAGAAACTTACGTGGAGCCACACCCACTATTCAGGAATATGCTTTGCTGTCTGTGTGGTATGTAGAGCCACGCCTACTTATGAGAATTGTACCAGCTGTGCTCCGTGGGCATGCATGCATCACCATATCCGTGTTGCTACTTGAAAATGTAGGTAACTGCATGTAAACTCACATGGTGCCACCTCCACTTGATAATACCTACGTGGAGCCACACCCACTTGATAATACGTAGCTACTCACTTCTTGCAGACAATTTTCTATAGTTTAAAAATATGTAGAGCTGACTAGTGGAACTTGTGGACTTTTAACCTAGCTCTTGGGGCACGCCTCTATTTTAATTAAGACCTGCCTCGATTTTCGATTACTATTCGGCTCAGTGGGTCAAACAGGTCAACAGTACTGACCCACTTACAATGCTGGGTACCAAGACCCCACTACTATATTATGAACTCTTGGTGGACTTCATAACCAAACACTAGTGTATCTGGCTTCTTGTGCTATTGTAGTCATTGTTTTTTTTATTTTATGGGATCATCATAATGTAAACGTTTACTATTACAGTATATTCATGCTATCATTAAAGAGTTTCTATAATTGTGGGTGGTTGCATGAGGGTCTAACAAGTGCTGAGACTGAAAGGTGATGCGCTGATGCTGGCTTTTAGTGAACACTGAAGTTTCATCGGCACTGAATGGATGGGGTGGGATTAGAGACGTGCACGGGTAATGTAGCAGTAAATTACTTCAACTGTATCACAACACTACAGCGGGTATGAAACAGCTATATGCTGGTATGGCCCTACATGGGGGAGTAACGCTATAACGAGTCAGTGGAGGCATACCGTGGCGAATTTAAAACAAATCAGTGACTGGACTCACAATTAAACCCGGAGTTGACAGCACGGTGTCCATCAAATCAGCCAGCTCGCTATGGCTAATGACCTTACCCACTTCCACGCTGTTTGGGAGTTGAGGTGGGTGCCTCACACCTCGACGTCATGGCGGAAAGTTTGAATCTTCAAAGAGCACAAAAGCGATCTCATAAACTAACAAACAACTTTTAGCGAAATTAAATGTACAGATAGATTGTGTAAAAATCCCCTGATAGCCGCAGCCATTTTACAATACGACTTCATGGTTGAAAGAAAATCGCCCCAATGGGATGCGATGCTGAAGAAAATGAAAAAAAGAACAATGCACATTTGAATAAATAATTTAATTAATGCATTGTAAATGGGTGGGCGATGGAAGAAACTAATCCAACAATTTGCCTGAATTTCGTGTGGTAGTTACTCATTATACAAAGGTTACATTCCCACTGGTTTCGAGGTGGAATCTTTTAGTAAGGCTGAGATTTCACCATGTGGATTTTAAAAGATTGCATAATCGATCTCTCATGTAAATGACTCACAGTAGTGGTCGCATGTTTATTATTGTGGACACACGTTTTGTGCTTCTTGGCCTCGCATCTCACTACCGTGAGTCTTGATTTTGAAAAATCATTATTGTGTTTGAAGATAAGAAATTGGGTAAAAACAAGCCTTAAAACCAATTTATGACTGGCTATGGGGCATTTAATACACAAAAAGAAGGTATCAGTCAAGAAATGGTTGCAGTGGTATTTAAATTTTAATACATGATTAAAATTTATTAGCACTAACATTGTTGCAGTTATTTCTTGGCAACTACCTTTGATTTCACAACTTTTTCATCCAAAACAGCTTGGCGGTTTTTGCATGGAAGTACATATTAATTTTCCCAGTCCCCCTACTCACAATAGCACCACCTTGTTTTACACTGTAGTACATACCTTCAGGTGGTGCTTGGTTGTTGGCCATAGGATAATTCTCCCTCAACTGTGATCTTCTCACACAAAATATCACTAATAGTACAATTGCAAGAATAGCTATAATGAATGTAACTGCTGCTACCACTCCACCAATGATTGCACCACCAGAAGATCTTGACCCTCCATCACCACCAATTAAAGATGCTGTTGGAGTAATAACATATTAAGCTGGTAGTGATATAGACAACTGTAATTTAATGACAATGTTAATTAACCAACATAAAAAGGTACATTTTCATATACTGAATTTCCCATCCAAAAATTATATAGTTATAGATAAAATTTTAATGTAGCTGAACAGCATATATAATATGGGGTATACACATAGCTCAATAGGTCCCACCACTTTGAACAGGTCTGTGATTGGATGCACGTAGTATGAAAATTTTCCTGCTTTTCTTATCAAGCTATTAATGTATTATGTATGCTTTGCCAGTGTAAGAGTCATCAGTTTTAAGTCATCAAGTTAGCCACCTACAGCACATTTAGTAATGGGTTGTATAGGATGGTTTTGATTTGATCGTGCACACCAACAATTGACATTTATCCAGAAAACAAGTGCTTGAAAAGAAGGTTCTATTTAGTACATGCCTCTGCACTATATTAATGGTCACATTGGCTAAAATTTAGGTCTGAACCTAGATTAATTTCTATCTGGGTTAGTCAATAGTGGGTCATCCAGGTAAGTAAAGTTGACCCCAGTTTCAAGCACTTTTGATATGCATATTGAATATTAATACTAAACCTTTTCTTGTCAAAAAAATATTAACCAGTAACCAACTGATTTACCTTTTACAAGTCATATAGTACAGATAGAGTTCATTATGAGCTAAAAACAAGTCACTCTATAGTGAGTTCTGCAGGAACTATAACTACAATTTGTTGGGGTGAAAAACAGCCTAGTTGTGAAAAAGAGTGTGGCCCCCAAAAAACCAGGGTAAAAAAGTTATGATTTCAAAGGTGGTGGCCAAGAAATAACTGTAACAATGCTAAAGCCAATCATTTTTAATGATGATAAAAATGATTGGCATTAGCATCATTGCAGGTTGCCACCTTTGATTTCATAATTTTTTCACCCTGATGGCCACACCCTTTTTTACAGCTAGCATGTTTTTGGATTCCTGTATCACACCTGTTGCAATTGAAGTGGCCATCCTTCATGTACTTCTTCATATGTAAGGCTGAACAATAGACGCTTTGCAAAACCACGCCCTCTTCGTAACAACCATGGAGACCACTTGGCCGCCATTTTGATTGGGGCCTACGAGCGAGTAATAATTATTGTGAATAATTGCGGTTATGGCTTCCGAGTTGACGGATGTTGATATTCCTGGTGCTTCCTTAGAAGGACGATCCCCAGAAGCTCTTAAGATAGCTGAGTTGAAGTTTTGGTTGCGTTGTCGCGGGGCTATGGGGCTGTCCAAGTTGAAGACAAAGAGTGATTACGTGCAACGGTTAGTGGTAGAGATAGCTTACAGCTACCGAACTGCATCATTAGCTACTGCATGTTGCCGTGTAAAGTGCAAGTTGTGGACTTGTCCTTGTACTATGTCTTGTATTGAATGTAGTTGTCGATGTACTTAGCTAGCTACGGGCTATCTAATCAATTTGCTAGCTATCACAATCTACACTGATGGAACAGTTTTTACTTATGTCTGTAGGGTCAAAGCTTTTATTGACAATGGGTGGGACAAGAAAATAGTAGATCCTGATCCTAGTAAGAAATACACTCAGGCTCATCAAGCTGCTGTCACCACTGATTCTTCACACTCTGACCTGCAGTCTGTGGCACAATCCAGTGCTGATCATTCATGCTCATGGCCAAAAGGTCCCTACACACAGCAGATACAAGGAGTACTACCTCCAATGCTCGCTGATGACATTATCCTTACACATCTACAGGCCTCAGGGAAGCAATTCAGGCCTACGAAGAAGGCAAGCAGTCAACCAGCAAATATAGATTATTCCACTTTGCAGAGAGGCCATCAGTATTTTATGGAGGGCTATATTCCTGGAAAATATGTCATGTTTTGTTTGAAAGATGAAGTTGTGTGGATAAAAGCTCGGTGTTACCATAGTCAGAAGAAACATGCTACAATGCATGATGTTAAAGTTGCTATTACAACTCAGCATCTGTGTCATGTGACTAGGGCTTTTTGTACGTGTGTGGCTGGGAAAGCTGGCATGTTATTGGCTTGTTAAAGCAAATTATTCATTATGCAATGATGAAGTGCAAGTCTGTCCCAGAAGATCTGTGCTGCACACAAATGCAGCAGACATGGCACAAGCCTCGGCCCATCCACATTGAAGCAGAGCCTGTGATGAATGTCACATTTTGTAAGGCAAAGCAAGGTGTGGCGATGGATAGCAAGCAGAATACAGCTGTTTGTAGCCTGTATGAGGCAAGGGCCTCTGCAGTGCAAGAATATAGTCATGCACAACAACTGAGACTCAAAGAAGGCTTAATCAAATACAAGCCAACCAGTGCTTTTGCTCAGATTCTTTCACAAAATTCTGCTGAGCATATGATAGCAACATTTTTTGGAGCTGCTCCAAAAGGGAGTATTCTCTCATACCAGAGTTTGGAGTATGAGACAGAAAAGAAAGACAGACAGAAACACACAGCTACACCTTCACTGCCATCTCTACCAACAGTTATGTTGGATGATGTACCATGTGTATTTGAGATTAGCGATGATCAACAAAAGCTAGTATTGGACAAACTGAGGGTCACACTGGAGGAAGCTCATAGTTTAGAGCAAAGTACCCGACAACAATCTTCGTCAACTAGGTGGCAAGCTGCTAGAAGAGGAAGAGTGACAGCATCCCGTTTTGGTGATGTTTTGCTGAGGCACTCACTTCCTACAGAATCATTTATAAAGTCGTTTTTTGAAGTTAAAGATTATGCCTCTCTGCCTACCCAGCTGAGCCATGGATGCCACAATGAAGGAAAGGCTCGTAACATTTATGCCGCACAGACAGGGTTCACTACACAAATTTGTGGATTAGTTGTTAATCCTTCACTTCCATGGCTTGGTGCTTCACCAGATGCTGTAGTAATTGATCCATCAGAATCTTCAGTTGGACTGCTGGAAATCAAGTGCCCATACACTCATCGATTATCCACAGTAGAGGAAGCCACTAGTGATCCAAAATTTTTTGCAGAGATGCATAATGGTAGAGTAACTCTGAAACATAGTCATAAGCATTTTTATCAAGTACAAGGACAAATGGCTTTGGCCAAAGTTCAGTGGTGTGATTTCATGATATACACATTTAAAAACCACACAGTGGAAAGAATACAGTTTGATTATGAATTTTGGGACACAGCCCAGACCAAGTTGACTGAAATCAGCTATATCCTACCTAAGGCATGTGATAGTGTGGATTCAACTGATACTGTGTAACTATTATATTATTAGTAGTAGTAGAAATTCACATTAGTTAATTTAAAATCAATTATTTGTAACAAATTATTAATCAACTACTGAACATCTGTACCATTTGTAGTTCTCACAGATTCAATAAACATACAAATAATTTAATACCTAACAAGATATCAAAGGGTTTTGAAAATTAGTCAGAAGGCTACACACTGTCCAAATCTGATTAGCTGAGGAGGCAACTGAGGCAGGCATTACACTAGAGAGAATATCAATCTCTTTGACTCGACGGATTGCTCTTTCAATGTGAATGCGAAGAGATGCAATTTGCTGAGTTTCGACCACCTCACCTGCTTCCATTTGGTCTCTTTCACCTAAAAATGGTGGAATATTCAACTTGACACCAAGTGGCAGCAACAAGTCTTCAATAGTGAAACCACGATCTGCCATCACTTCGTCACCTTTCTGCAGCAAACTCAGAAATCCAGATCGCTCAACTAACTGAGTATCAGAGATACATCCAGTGTAGAGTGAAGAAACAAAGATGACATGTCCAGCTGGGCTAATAGCAATGAGTGCTTTTAATGTATTAGCAGATTTGTAATTGCTGTAGGTTTGGGATTGCAATAGCAATGAGGAAGGAATGTTCACTCTAATTTCTGTTGCATCCAATATTGCTGTTGTGTGAGGATACAGCTCTTTAAATGAAGCTGGCATTGTGCTTTGAATTGTAGATCGGCCTGGCCAGCAAGGTAGTAAACCCAAACGAAGATAACAAAAATTTATCCAGGTTATAAACACTCGAGAAACTGTTGATGCTGAAATTTCAAAGCGATTTGCCAAATCTTGCTCCTTCAGATTTAATCGTAAGCGGACCAACATTAAAAATAATTCATCAACTTGGTTTAAAGCACTCGGACGCCCTATAGCTGCTGAGTCTGCATGGTCCCTCCACTTTGCTTGGCTAGGTTCCATTTCTTTCAGTTCATCATTTGTCCATTGCTGAGCAGTACCACGGTAAACAATATTTGATCGCTTTCTTCCTGGACTTAAATAATCCAACAGCTCATACAATACACTGGCTGATGGTAATCCTGTGTAAAAATGAACATCCTTGTCAGACTTCTCAATGTTTGAAAAACAAAATTTTCGCTTCTCAGCTAGCTGCTGGTATTTGGTGGATTCTGCTCTTGCTTCATTCAGGCACTGGCTCAACTTAGTTATATTATCTTGTGCTTCTTTAACATGCTTTTGTGTTTCCTCAAGTTGCTCTTTTAACTTTCTAATTTCTTCATTAGCTTCAGTAACTTCTCTCTTTAGGTACTGGACTTGTACATGCTGATTGCAATTGCACACTTCATATACATCATCCTGCTGTATGCCACTGCCTGCAGCTTCACTGCTTGTGCACTGAACTCTCATCTCTTCACTACTAGAATCAGACTCTGAGTCAGTTGCCTCTGTATCAGGATTATGGTGACCAACTTCTCCACGGGAAACTCTTGTTGTTCTTCCTTGCTTGGTTTTGACTGCCGTGACTGGCTCAAATGGGAAAATGGATGGCACAGTATCTTCCCTCAAAGTTCTGTATTGGCTCCAAAAGTTATAAAAATCTTTGGGCTCAAAATGCAGAGAACATACCTTGGTCCACTGTCCTGGCTGAAAATCCTTACCTATCCAGGACAAATAGCTATATAATAACTAGCTGGAACAAGCAACAACAATGTGCAGATTAGCTCTAAACAGACTGGACTTAGCCAGCTACCCGCTACGTATGTACTAACCAATGTCACGGCGAATAGCTACAATCCAGCGTTTTCTTAGATCAGTCTTTGTGGCGTCCGGTAAGTTGTGAAACGATACCTTTGTTTCTTTACCATCAACTATACATCTTCTGTAACCTTTCTTACGACAGAGAGGAACGCAGCAGTTATGAGGCATTGGAGTAAAGCGCAATCGCTAGCTGCGTTGCACTGTTGTCAATTAGTCCCTGTACTTTTAACTTTTGCGTAAGCCCCAATCATAATGGCGGATAAGTGGTTTCCATAGTTTTTTACGAAGAGGGCGTGGTTTTGCAAAGCGTCTATTGGCAGAACATAGATAAAATGGTACTTCATTTGGTAAAAATTAGTAACTTTAAACTAGTGTAGGGACAATGTAGTACCACAATAAAACAAGCTGGAGTGCATAGCACACAGTAGGGATATTTGCTTCTTATTGTTTTACAGTTAGCTATGCAATACTCCAATCCAGCTTGTTTTGTTGGGGTGCTACAATAGGCCCTACTCTAGTTTAAAATTCCTAACTCTCACATATACTTGTTTGTGAACTTCATTTGTAAATTCGTGACCACTATCTAATACTCTGGAATATACATCTAAATATATATGCACATTTCTAATTTTAATCATATTCATGAGTGAGGTCATGATCTGAATCTAATAATGCAGTTATATTCATAGAATCACAATGGCTGTCCACTTACACTACAGCTGCACCTACTACTGACGCAGACCAGGGTCTGGTGGCTATGCCAGATTTACCCGTACATGCAAGATTGCAATGTCCTTGTTGACAGTGGTCCACTTTGTACATACACTTTGCACATACCATTCTACAATGGAGAACAACTCACATAATAAAATTTGAGAGCATGTGTATTCCAACAATATTGTGTAACTACGTGCATGTCTGGAGATGGAAGCCATACTGTGGTTGACTGATGGCTGCTTTGGTAATTAAAAGGATAAAAGTAAGACAATAATAGCACATGTATTGTATGGCTATCAATATGCAAAAGGTTTCTTCTCAGAGCATATATATTTAAAATGCATTCAAGATGTGTGTTGTCTTGCTAACAAATGAAAAGAGTGATAATATCAGAATATATACGCATGACCCACAGTGATGTCTGATTAGACATTACAAGTTGTACGGATATGTTGAAATGTCCAAGAGAACGTCCTCATAATGTATTCTATTTGTAGCCACTAATTAACCCTGAGCACACCAGCAGGGCTGACTGCTCAGTAAACAATAATAATAATAACCCAACTAGTTTTCTAAGACACAATTTCTTACAGAAAACGGTACCAAACCTTTAAAAGATGGAAATTTTATGAACCACTTAAAGAGCTTTATACCAATGCAACATGTCTCTCAGACGTTGATAACACAGAGAACAAAGCATTCAAGTACAGTTTTATGGATATACAAACATATTGGTGAAATACTAAAGTCTGTGACTTCAGATGGCCTTAATAAGTCCATGTCTATAACAACAACAACAAAAAGAAGTGGACAACACATATACTTTCAACATCAAATACATCTACTTTGAACTGCAGCACATGTTGTTGCAGACCTTCAGTGCTGGTCACTGTAAAGCATTAATACAATACAATACAATACAACTTTGCTGAAGCTTAAAATAATTATCGTGAATAACATCAATTACAATTACTAATTTTACTGTTTTGTGGAAAAATTTAACATTTTTCTTATACATGTGTATTACTGTATTTAGGAACATTAACTGTGATCAGGACAGCATTTAAACCGGGTCAGGTCATCTGGGTCAACCGGGTCGGGTCATCTGGGTCAACCGGGTCGGGTCATCTGGGTCAACCAGGTCACATTTTCTCCAGGTCATCCGGGTCAGGTCCAGTTTACAAATTATCCAGGTCTGACCTGGATTGGATCACGTGAGAAACAACATTGTTCGTTTGACCACACGGAAACTTATAAACGCTATTTGTGTAGCTATTTCATGAGCCATGCCCATTTATTGCATTACAAACATATGCTCAGCTACACCCATTTATTAGTAAGTGGAGTCTGTAACACGAAACTGTGTCCATTGCTGTCTGAAAATTTACGTGGAGCCACTCCCACTAATCAATTACTGTACGAGTTGTATATAGTCTAGTCTTGCAGCAGGATAAGTACTTTTATGAGCCACACCCACTTTAATAAGTCGGGAAGTTGTATTATTAGGTATCCATGAAGCCACATCCAATTGCTTTCTGTAAACTCACAGTAGCTACGTGGAACCAAACTCACTGACTGATTTTAAATTATAAGCTTACCGGCTTAGTTATCACATAACTACTCGTTTACTCAACACAAATCGAACGCTCAAAACGTAGTCTCGCTTGCTCGAGACTACCCGAAACATAGCTCTTATCGCACGCCTTGGCTTTAAACCCGCATAATCCAGAAAACTGGATTTGATGAAAAACGAATTGAAAACGCACAATACTTTTGCCAATCTACATAGGCGGTTACAAACAAGCATATCTCATGAAGCGTTTATCTGATCGCTTCGAAAAACAATTTTTATTAATTGGCAAAGAGTAAGCTATCTGCCAATATATAAACTTTACATACAAACAAGGAACTCACCCACTACGATGTGCTGAATCATTTTCAGTCCTTCCACGTTCGTATTGCAACTGTGCTCGTCCTACAGTGACGTTATCACGTGATCCCTATATATAAACGGAATCGCCATCACGTAAGGAGTAAAATGAGACCAAGCAAAAGTCGATGTGACAAGGTACGGCCAAGTTATGGCCTTTTGTACATCGTTATGTGAAGAAGGAAGATGGAGGGATAGTTCTTTTACTCTTTCAAAGTGAAGCGAGTATCTCTGGGTTGGATGAACGTGACAAAGTATGGGATCATTTAAACCACAATTTAATGGTGAGTAAGATGGTGTATGTCATTTTTAGATAGCTTTAACAGGTTTTGTGTTATAGAGTTTAGTTTTACAAGGCATGCATGCGATCCAGTTTACTGGATTATGCGTTTTCAGTGCTTGCGTTTTATAAAACAGCTGCGGGTTTAAAGGTTAATTAATCCGGGTCACATCCAGGTCAAATCCAGGTCTGATCCGGATTGCTATCCGGGTCAGTGGGTCATTGGGTCAGCAGTAGTGACCTGGTTTCAACGCTGGATCAGGACATGATAGTCAACGTTGAAACCGGGTCACTACTGCTGACCCGGATGACCCACTGCGCTATCCGGGTCAGACCCGGATGTGACCCGGATTGACCCGGATGTGACCCGGATTAATTAAAGCTGAGACGTGTTTCGGCTAGTCTCGGGCGAGCGAACGAGTCTACATTTTGAGCGTTTGATTCGGGTTGAGTAAATATTGCAACTTCAGCCTAGCTGTAGGTTGAAGACCAAAAAAAAAAAAAAAAAAGGTCTTCACCTACTGACAATAGCTACCCCTCACCATAGATACCCTCAGTTTCGTGCTACATACTGCACTTACTAACAAATAGGCGTGGCTGAGCATATGTTGGTAATGCGATAAGTGGGCGTGGCTCACGAAAGAGCTACGCGATAGCGTTTATAAGTTCCACGTCGTCAAACGAACAATTTCGTTTCTCACGTGATCCAATCCGGGTCAGACCCGGATAAATTGTAAACCGGGTCAGACCCGGATGACCCGGAGAAAATGTGACCCGGATGACCCGACCCGGTTTCAACGCTGATGATAATGCGTCATGTGGCCAAGTACAGCTGGTGCAAACACGTGACAGACAAGTGTGTATTTACAGGAACTAAGAAAATGCCTCCATAGTCCTATGGACGATATCCACAATGACGTATACTTACGCGTGCATGACGTTTTATTGCGTCACCATCGTTATGGCTTCCGATATGTGAGGACTTTGTACAGGAATGAATGGCGAACGTGGCTGTTTGTGATGAATGACTCAGTAGATCTGAAGGAACTTGCTGGTGAGCGATATTAACAATATTGCGATATGAGTAATTACTTTTGCGCACCGTTAGCGAGTCCCTGTGGTCGATTTCTGGCTAGTGGGCATTAAATGTGAGACGAGCTATCTTTAGAAAACACAGCGTGCACACGTTAAATAAGTTTATCCTTGTCTTCCAAGGACCACCTAGCTGGTCAAGCCCCGGAACCTAGCTACTAAGCATGTTTTCATGTGTATGGCTGGGTCCTTGAAATGTTTTTGCCCTATAAAGGCATACACCCCAAGCAGCAGGGCATGATATGATCCAGACAGAGTTTTAATGTGTGTTACTAATATTGTAGGGTGTGAAGGCAACACTGCTGCGTCCTGCGCTGGCCAGGATACCATTCCAGGTGAGATTTTTCAGTGTACACACATGCAACCAAGTAGTCTTCTGCAGATGGTGAACACAGTAGTGCTAACAGCAGTCCAGCAGCAGAGAATGGCAGGGATAGGATCCTTGGTAAGAACAACTTTGTGCTATATATCTACCTTTTATTCATATTGTATCAACAATTTATAGGTTATGGCAACCACAGTGGCTGCTTATCGCATGATGACTTGGTAGCTTTCACAGCAGACAGTGGCATGGATGGGCTTGCTGGTATGACCATTTTAACAGACATAGATGTCAGAAAATTTTGACTATAGTGTTTGTTTTATTTAGACTGTAGTACCTATGTTTTGCATGATGGTGCATATTCTGATGCAGCGGAGACTAGTCCAGTCGGTAAGATGGTTTGTGTAATTCATATGAAGTTATCAAGCACCATCTCAGGCTCTGAAGATCTTGATAATATTATTGATGATGATCCTGATGATGATACTGACAATGATGGTATTTTATTGACGGAAGCTGATATACCTCGTGCGAAGAGTAGTAGGGATAAGGCCCTTGGTAAGACGATTTGTGTAATTCACATGAAGTTATCAAGCACCATCTCAGGCTCTGACTATCTCGATAAGATCACTGATGACGATCCTGATGATGGTATTTTATTGACAGAAGCCGATATACCTCGTGTGAAGAGCAGTGGGGATAAGGCCCTAGGTAAGATGATTTTTGTAATTCATATGAAGTTATCAATCACCATGTCAGGCTCTGAAGATCTCGATGATGATCCTGATGACGATCCTGATGATGATGCTATTTTATTGACGGAAGCTGATATACCTGGTGCATCACTAGATGGCAAGCATCCTTCAGAGCTGAATGTTACAGAGCTGAAGAGGTGGCTCAACTGTCGCGGTGGGCCTGTGAGTGGAAGAAAGCCAGAGCTGATTGATCGGTAAGAATATGCATTTTGTTATTATTGACCTTTCATGGCCATGATTTGTAGAGTATGTAATTATATCAAGTATGGCTGGGACATTTACCTTGTTGATCCTGATGGTGGTGCTAATGTACAGAATAAGCTACAAGTGGCACAGTTGAATAAGAATCCTGAAGATGTTACTTTACTGCGGACCATTCCTGACATTAAGGACAGCCTCTGGACCAAGGAGATTTACAAAGCCCCCAGTGTTACTTTCGGCACGATTTATCAGTTTTTAGTTGAACGTAAAGTTTTAATCAAGAAAGCCAACCATTTAGAGAGTGTGATTGATAGGAGAGACGGTTCTGATCTTGGGGTTCATGTTCAAGGCAATGTCAATCTGAGCCCTGGTATATCTGAATCGGTTAGCTACTCGCACGTTGGACAAAGCTTATTGCTTTTTTCAGGATGGCCATGTTCAGAAGGTTCGATACCATCCAATGCCAAGTCTCCCAGAGTATGTTTGCATCGGAGCATCAGTACTACCATCAATGAAGAAGAACAAAATGTACAATGTACGTGTAGTATTGTCTAACAACACTGCACATGTGTGCAAAGCCATCTGTGATTGCCCAGCTGGATTATCTGGCTGCTGCAATCACATTACAGCTACGCTATACTGTGTTTAAGAATAATTTCATTTAAAGATCAATGAAGAGGATGAGAAGAGTTGTACTGAAAAGCGGCAATCCTGGAATGTTCCAAAGAAGAAGAAGGTAGATGCACAACCAACTAAGTTGGTCACATTGACTAAAAAAGTTTACGGGGTAGAAAAACGACCAAAACTCTGTAGAGTTAATCAGTGGGATTGTCGACCTATGTCCAGAAGGACTGCACATCCGGAAAGAAGAACAAGTTTGGTGAACAGATTGAGTCAGATACACCAAATGAAAACGGAAGCTGCATCCCACGCTGTTTCTTCAGCTGTCAGTGATGGTGACAAGAAGAAAGCATCTAAGACACAGTCTATGTTATTTAGCTATGGAACATCTTGTTTTTTACAGCTGTTGGATGAGGAACCAGCTCCATCAGAAAACAGACTTGACCAAATTAGAAAAGAACGAATTGCCAGAGCAGAAGCCAAGAAACTTCAATTTCAGCTGAGTTTATTGTGCCTCACCAAAATAGTAAATCATGACCATGATTACTGTACAACTACTTCATTGATCCAGCGTAAAATTGATGGTGTGCCTGCTCCACACCATTTGGTCAGGAATCTTTATGAAGAGCACGTATGTATCAGTCCAACAGAGGCAGCAGATTTGGAAATCAAAACTCGAACTCAAGCTCAGTCGAGTCTTTGGCATGAAGAGCGAAAGTTCCGAATTACTACTTCAATAATGAAGACTGTGTGTCATAGAAAGCCAAAAACAGATATGATTCCTTTTATCAACAGCAAGTTAGCTCCAAAACCTATCACCACACCTGCAATTGACTATGGAAAAAGAAATGAAGATGTTGCAATTGGATGTTACATTGACCATCAGAGGAAGAAGGGAGTTATTGTGAAGGTGTGTAAATGTGGCTTGTGGATTGATTCAGCCATACCATGGTTAGCTGCAACTCCAGACTCCATACTTGAAGTGGGTGAGGACAGAGGATGCTTGGAGGTGAAGTGTCCTTATGTATGTGCCAATATGTCACTTGCTCAGGCTTCAATGAAATCATTCTCTTTTTGTTTACAAAATGGTAACAGAACTTTGCAATTAAAAAGAAACCACCAGTATTTTTATCAGATTCAAGTACAGCTTCATGTTACCCATCTGTTATGGTGTGACTTTGTAGTATGGACTCCTAATGAAATTTACATCGAGAAGATTGATTATGACCAAAGATTTATTGAAAAGGCTATTTCAAAGGCTCGGACTTTCTATTTCACTGTGTTTTTGCCAGCTATAGTTCCATATGTCCTCATTCATGATGATAACATGCCGATTGTTGATCTGCCTTCTGCTCCTGTTGTGACAAAAACTGCGAGTACTGTGTACGAAGAAATTGAACCATTAGATTTTGTGAGTCCAGCAGAAACTTTCACCATACCTGAAGCTGTAGAAAATGCTGTCTGCAAAGATGTCATGAGTGAATATGTTCCTGCAATAAGCAAGTCACAGCAATCGCCATGTGTACTTCCATCGGTTATTCATGACAAGAGCTCACAAGTTGTCAACCCTTTTACTATGACAAAAACTGTGAAGCAGAGTACTCAATCTGTTTGTGCAACAAAAACCTCTATTACAAAACCACCACTGAAAGTGGATGACAATTGTGAGGAGGTTTCAATTATGGGTGTCTCTGCCATCAGCCACTCACCTCGACAGTTATCTATTGTATTGCAGCAACTGCATTACGCACAGCATAAAGTTTATGGTGATGGCAATTGCTTATATCATGCAATAGCTCACCAAGCTGGGTTTATTGAGCAAAAGTCTTCTGGAGACGTATTTGTTGCTCAACAGCTAAGAATTCTAGCATTGCATTGTATGAATAAATACCCAGAAGTACGTAGAGAGGATGGCATTACACAGCTTCAGTGGGAGGAAAAAAAAGCCGCATTTTGCAGTTGAGTGAATGGGGAAGTGATTTGGAAGTTCGTCTACTTGCTATAACAATTGGAAGAGAAATAGTGGTTGTGACTGGATGCAGAGGAATGTTTACATCAGTACGGAAATTTCCATGTAAAACACCTCCTGTGCCAAAAATGAGAGGGGGCATTTTTATTCCTATTGAAATTGCAGAGTTGTGTGTGCAGTGGAATAACTATGAACCAATACCATTTCTTATTGTATACAATGGTGTTAATCATTACGATTCTACTGTTTGTATAAGTTAGTCTATGTATGTATACATTAACATGTTAATATTGTTTACAATGATTATTGGCATCAACACACTAATGGCGACCCAAAATTAGTCTGCATGCAACAAACGTATATTATGTCACTGATAGAATCCCACATGGAAGCAGGCAAGGTCTCTCGTAAAATACGATAGTCCTTCACACGCCAATTGCCCTTTCCACATGTACTCTTAAGCGAGCAATTTTTTTGGTTACAAATACATCATTGGCTGGCATTTGTGAATTAGACTGAAGGAATGGCGGCATATTAAGGCGGACACCATATGGGACTAACATGTCTTGTATTGTAAATCCTTTGTCAGCCATTATTTCAACATCGGGTTCTAATTTTGCTAATAATCCACTAACTTCTACCAGTTTACGATCAGATATTGAACCTTCGTATGCTTCAGAAACAAATGATATTGCCCCACTTGGTGTTACTCCAATCAAAATTTTAACTGTGTTTCGGCTTTTGTACGCTGAATATGTGCAAGCTTGAGAAAGCAAAGAAGATGGTCGCTCAACTGAAAACTCAGTAGCATCAATTATAACTCTAGTGTTAGGATAATCTTTCTTGAAAGTCTCGGGCATATATTTTTTGACTACGTGCCAAGCTGGAAATGTTTCAATTGACTTAAAACTGTGGAACATCAAGTTGATCCAAGTGTTTGTGATTCGCGACACAGATGGCTGTGAAATATCAAATCTGTAGGCGATGTCATGTTCAAGTAAGCCTAGTCGTAGCTGAACTAATGTCAAAAAAAATTGCTCTTGTAATGGAAGCTTGAAGGTACGTCCAACTTTCACATCACTGTAGTCACATTCACTTCTATGGCCACTCCATTGCCGCATCACTTTAGCATCAGATTCTAAAATCTCCTCATAAAATGCCACCAGTGTTTCATAGTCATTGAAACCAGTGTAAAATTTTACTAAAGTGTCATTGCCCTTGATGTTTTCCAACCTAAACAAAGACTTTTTAAGCATATTCTCTGAATCTGCAAGCTTTCTTTCCATATCTGCTAGCTTACATTGCATTTGCAATAGTTTACTCTGGGTATCAGTTAGATTACTCTGTACATTGGCGAACTGTCTTTCATTATCTGCAAGCTTGCTCTGCATATCGGCCAACTGCTTTTCAGTCTCTGCAAGCTTGCTCTGTGCAACTGCCAACTGTCTTTCCATCTCTACAAGCTTGCTCTGTGTAACTGCCAACTGTCTTTCAGTTTCTGCAAGCTTACTCGATGTACCAGTAGGAATGCACCCCAAATCTGCTACTTGATTTTGAAGCTTTATAGTCTCTCTTTCAAAATCTGTTATAGAATTAGGAGAATCGGTACCTTCACAATCAGTATTAAAATGTTGCAGTTCTCCATCATATGTATCCATATCAACATCAAGTGCAGAAATATCCTTCACACCACAGCTATCAACTGTTAATGGCTGCAATGCCTTCATTGAAGTTATCGACATACGTTTCTTTTTCTGATTCCATGGAAATACAGAAGGATCGGCGGAAAGTTTAAGACATCGCTTTTTACCTCCAGACTTATAATCATCAAGTACAAAATGCTCCGAACAAATTTTAGTATTCTGTGTAATAGCAAAGTGCTTTCCAGGATCACGGCAAATTAAAGCAATCCACTTTTTTCCTTTAGCTGAATTTGCAACAGGAAAAGTGTGAAATGATATTTTTGGCAGACGTAATATTTCCTGCTCTTTCCTGTGACCAGCAGAATTGTGACAATCTGGTGCGCAACAATAGTGCCCTTGCCAAGACTTTTTCTTGCTACTGACAGATTTGGCTGCACCTTCACTATGAAAGTGATCATCCTTCGATTCATCTCCAACATTCTCTGCTGCAGGTAGATCAGTTCTGCTGTTAGCACTACTGTGTTCACCATCTGCAGAAGACTACTTGGTTGCATGTGTGTACACTGAAAAATCTCACCTGGAATGGTATCCTGGCCAGCGCAGGATGCAGCAGTGTTGCCTTCACACCCTGCAATATTAGTAACACACATTAAAACTCTGTCTGGATCATATCATGCCCTGCTGCTTGGGGTGTATGCCTTTATTGGGCAAAAACATTTCAAGGACCCAGCCATACACA
This sequence comes from Dysidea avara, assembly GCF_963678975.1. Taxonomy (NCBI): domain Eukaryota; kingdom Metazoa; phylum Porifera; class Demospongiae; order Dictyoceratida; family Dysideidae; genus Dysidea; species Dysidea avara. The sequence continues at coordinate 46,734,149 of NC_089274.1, forward strand.
TGAAAACATGCTTAGTAGCTAGGTTCCGGGGCTTGACCAGCTAGGTGGTCCTTGGAAGACAAGGGTAAACTTATTTAACGTTGCACGCTGTGTTTTCTAAAGATAGCTCGTCTCACATTTAATGCCCACTAGCCAGAAATCGACCACAGGGACTCGCTAACAGCGCGCAAAAGTAATTACTCATATCGCAATATTGTTAATATCGCTCACCAGCAAGTTCCTTCAGATCTACTGAGTCATTCATCACAAACAGCCACGTTCGCCATTCATTCCTGTACAAAGTCCCCACATATCGGAAGCCATAACGATGGTGATGCAATAAAACGTCACGCACGCGTAAGTATACGTCATTGCGGATATCGTCCATAGTCCCTGACCAAAATTATTGAATGCTGCTGTAGTGGATTATCCTTTGGAGTAGGGTACCTCAATTCCAAATTTGAGCTGAATCCACTCAGCTGTCACTGAGATATGTGCCTTTGAAGTTTGTTTTATTTTCTTTGTATTTTTCACCACTTCGACAAATTGCTGTAACTCACACATGTTTCAGTATTTTTTTCTTAAATTCAGAGGGCAGTAGAAGCATCATACAGCACATTTACAATTCAACTGTTATACAGATTGGAGAAAAACAACAAAGAAGTTATACCCAATCATAAAAGAAGGTTAAAGCAATATTTTATCATGGCAACCACTTCGAGAAATAGATTAAAATTGGTTTGTAGATAGATTAACCATTGTAGGAGTGCCCTTTAGTGGTCTGAAAAGAATCGAGATAAAGACCATTGAGTTATTAACAAAAATGCAAACCATGTGTATCAGACATGCAATCTAGTTTTGTGAATTAATTTATTGTGATGCTTACCACACAATGTGCTTAATAAGAAATGTAAGTAGATTAATCAGAAAGGCCTTTCAGTAGAATAAAGCAATCAGGGTTTAAAACCTGTACGTTATTATACAACAATCAACTACCTGTAACAAAAGCACAACTGAAATACTCTAATAGTGCAGTCACCCTGTTAGGGCAGTAAGCTACGGTCCACCTATTTTAATCATTTTGGTATGCAGTAAAACAAAGCTCAAATCACTAATACATATTCACTATCGGATTCGCCTATTCATGGAGAGTAAGAAAATCTTTGCTTCATGTTTGTAAAACAACTAGCACATGTGCTATGAACTGCTCAGCCAGTCACATATTAAGGTGTGACTTACTTGGTTTAGATAGAAGAATTGTTTATCTCTAGTCTTAAGTAAGGACTTAAATTGTCATAAGGCCTGGTACTGGAGTGTGAAAATTCCTAAAGATTATAAGAGTTGTTGTGAGGATTGTAAAACCATAAATAGATCAGTTGTTTGTATGTGGCTTGTGTATGTGGCTTTCTTGGCCACATGACTCACTATCATGAGTCCTAATTGTTATGATAAAATGGTTTCCATTATTGGAACTTAAAATTTTAAATTTTTGCAATATTGAACAGCCCTACAACTTAGTGATTTTGTAAATGATATGTAAAATACACAGGGATTTGCTTCCAAAATTTTTGTAGGTAAGTCGGTTCGTGTTCAACTGAGCCAACTCTCCTATCAAAGTAGTCAACATATGTTCAGTCTTATCATAGATACTAGACTTATAATAAGGATTGGCAATGCACTATAAAATTATTATTTTTGTAATCAATGTGTATTTTGTTGTTTTGCTGGTGAAGTCCCCCTTTGACTGACTGACACTCGAGCAGATGTGCCCAGCACGTATTCTTCATGCGTTAAGACTGAATATGAAGTAAATTGGATAGGTGAATTTCTTATTCGTGTGTTTTAGCATTCAATTAATTTGTTGTTTATTGTGAGCTTGACGCTATTTATTATTCTGTAGTTCTTTTTGAAGTGACACAACATTCCTAAATGGTGTTAACATTTCCCAGACTCAAATTTTGACCTTGGGAGTGCAAATGGGTCTGAATTTCTAACAATAGAGGTATTTTTTGAAGGGGAATGCTTATTTACAGGGCATTTCAGAGTGGTATATTTGTACAATTTACTGAGCTTTGTGAAGTACTGGCTGAAGGGTTTTCATGGTTCAGTACAAGTGTTAACTTTGGAGAATGTAACACCATAGCTATCAAACACTACGGTAGTACTGTTTAAGTAGGAATCCCTCCTAAATGATGTGCGCCGCCAAAAATATTGCCTTTTAAAAACCTTAGAAACTTCTTACGCAACGAAAATCACCCTCATGGAATAATATTAATCCATCTAGCATCAATGTAGCATTAAAAACAACAAAACACTTACAGGTGGCTGGATATAAAATTTTAAAAATCACCCAAAACTCCAATTTTAGTCTCACTGCCTCACTCACTGCCTGACCACAGTTGCAAGCCTAGAGCCCAAACGAAGCAACACACAGTTACCATTTTACGCCACAACAACAAACTCACCGGTGGGATGTGCCTTTTGGAGTTCCGACAAGTGTACGCCCTATGCGCCTTGTCTTTTTTATCTCCAATCAGGCTGCTTGTCTTTTTCTTCATCCAATGAAACCATATCAAGGCATTAATTTTCCGTATCAACCCTTTTTTAAGTAGCATAATCGGGCATAAAAGACACCACAAAATTATTTAAGGTGCTTAGACTATGCCACTGTACGGAGGTACTAGTACTCCACAATAGGTCACAACATCACGCCCATTCTTTATTCTACATATTATCGATGTATCGATCGATGACCACGCCCCTTTTACGCTAGCTGTATTTGTGACCACACACCTTTAAGTTGGTAGGCTGATTCAAAATACTCTAGTATAACACTATGGATCGATCGAAACCATGATGACCACACCCCTTTTGGGGCAAGCACACACCTTTGCAGGCTGACTCAAGATACTCTAATACAGCAGTCACCCTAATAGAACAGTCACATGTTTATAGCTAGCTGTATGCTTTATCAAAAAAAGCTATAAAAACTAGTATATTAAAAATTATAAATTTAAAATGAAGTAGGAATCCAAGTAGTGAACAAGAGATGAACAATGGTAGCTATTACAGTCTAGCTCAGTGGGAAATCCCTACTTTGGCATGGTATAACAATAATTTTGTGTTCAGGACCAAAGTAGGGATTTCCCACTGAGCTATACTGTTATACCATAGTTCATTTCTTGTTTTACTACTTTTTATCGCTTGGATTCCTATAAATTTATAATTTTTAATATACTAGTAGTTTATGAGTTCTTACTGTAACTTTGTGTATGAAATGAGCAACAGAAAATTTCACACATGGCTTTGGCATAAGAACTGAAAGACAAATTGCAAGAAACTCAAGGTTGGAAGACCACCTAAGAACTAGAGGAAGAATACGACACATGATGAACCAATGTGTGCTCTTTAGCAAAGGTGGTTCTTTACTCACAATGGGTTTTCAGAATCGTGTTGCTGCTATTGCTGAAAGCTTTGCTTTAATGTGTGTGCATGTGTGTGTGTGTGCGTGCATGTGTGTGGCTGCTACTATCACTGCTTTAGTGAATGTGTGTGTGTTATGCGTGTGTACATACATGTGTTTGTGACTTCGCAGTGCAAAAGTGTGCTTTTGCACATGTGCATGTACTTTTGGTATGTGCTGCATTACCAACATATTTGTGTAGTAATGAGAAAACAATGTTTCTAACTTGTGAAATTATCTGGAGGAGATTGGTTTATCAAAACCTCAAACAAATTACTCTTCATGAATATATACAGTACTATGCACATTATAATATGGCTTTTACCAGCTCCCTCAGTAAATAATCTAAACCTTGAATATGAAATTGCATATTGCACAAAGGTGACACTTGGTGTTAGTCTTACACAAGGTGCCAGATGGGACTGCAAATAAATAGCCTGGTCACTGTTCTCTATATTCCATGACCACAGCCAGAGTGTTGACAGGGCCAATCAAACCACTCTGAACTCTGTGTGGTGAACCAGTTATTCACATTCTTTGCACAGCATACGGTTAATTGTGGATTACAGCCATTTTTTGCAAAAGTTTGAAAATAATATGGGCTTAGGCTCTTGACTTCCCTAATACAGAGTATGGAATGTGGTCACTACAGATGTGTTACTTTATCACCTTTAGTGCAAAACAATACACTGATGTAATTTATTCAAAAGTGTGCAACAGTGTCTGTGAGCAGAAGTCTTTCTTGCTGCCCACGCAAAATGTCTGGCAGATGAAACTACTCTGGTGCAATGATTTATTGGCGATCTGTTTGTGCAGTAGTCTTAATTTGTTCTTTGATTGATTGTAATACTCAGTTAGTCAAGAGTTATGTTTGTTCATGATGACTCTACAGAGCAAGCTGGAAACTAACAGCAAAACAAGACATGATGGAATTATCAGAGCTGTTAACATCTCAGTAAACAGTTGCAGAACCAACTGACCTGCCAGCAAACCAGACTGAATCAGAAGTACACTGTTAAAACAGGGGAGTAACAGTAACTAGGGGAGTGAAATATTTTACTCTGAAAGGGGAGTTTGGATTACTAGGAGAGTAACAGTAACCCACTAAGGGTAAAGAGAACTCCAAGTAAGTGAAGGCACCAAACTGAAGAGTTTCCATTACCAGCTAGCTAGTAGCTAAGGTGAACTCAGTGAGCCAGTATGGCTGAGGCCACATATGAATGAGCCACTTGCAGGTTATAGCTGTCACAATGTTATTTTCTCCATTAACTAACCAGTTCAATTCTAGCCACTCAATGTAAAAAAGGAAAGTAATTATTCAGGCTTCCTTTTCAATGGCAGCCATTTACTCATGTTTTATTTTACAGGCTAACCAAGACATAGTGAAGGAAACAGAGTACGAAAACAGGAGGATGAATTGTTAATCAAGAATATTTTGAAATACGTATGTATAATTATTAAATACCATTTCTATTACAAGCGCATTATTTAGAGTGAAGAGTATTACCATAGAAACGGCTTCTTTAACAACAGAGCCGTGTTGAGTAGTTGAAAGCGGTTTGCTTCTCTGAGGAATTGTAGTGCTTAAAAGGTGATACTAAATTGTTTGCTTGTTCGTGAATAATTACTGGACGTTCACTAGAGTCTATCTCGTTCATTGTTTCTTCAGGTACGTTTGAGCTCATATCTGAGTCGTCTCGTGTGACACACCGGTTTAATAAACTGGCTCCAACAGAAGTCACCACTGCTCATGAGGGTTTAGGCGCCTTATAGTGATACGGCAGAAATAGTTCAAGACTCAGCTGCCGGGAAAGAGAATAAAATTCGGCGGACTCAGTCGTATCCGCACTGACTGGTACGTACAGTATTCACTATTCAGCCCATTCAGGCTCACCGCTAGCTAGTAGTAGTCAGTGTGTAAGAAGTTGAAGACTTGAGGGAGGAGAGGAAAGCCACCTAGCTTAAACATGGCGTACATATCATGTACGTCTGCCTTCAGTTGACGTTAGCAGCCGGACACAATGATATTGCCTGGTAAGGTCAGTAGCCTGTATCATTGTCTTTTTACATAATTACATGCAGATTCACTGGAATTAACTAGTAAGATGTATCGTCTGCAGTTAACAAGAATCTTTGATACAATGTACATTGTGTGTCTTCAACTTCATCAACTTTCCAAGTTATTCTTGACCTGTAAGGAGATAATGTTTATAGTTACGTATTTACATATTTACTTTTTTAGCATGGATGTCTCAATGTCACTGAGAACATAGAATTTTTACAACATCCAGTAAGTGTGTTAACATACAGTGACTGTGCATCAATTTGTAAACATATATTACAGGTGCCACAAGAAATCAGTGAACAAATAGACAAACAAAATGATGAACTCCAGGTAGCAAAAAAGTGCTGTTTTGCATGATAGCAACTGTTTGCCTTTTTAGTTTACACTACCAATGCTGCTGGTCTGGAAGAATTGTTTTTACAACTTTGTTGGCAACTGTGTGTGACGTACCTTCAGCCATAAAGGTAACAAGTATATGATTGTTGAATATTTCATTACTATACTGCTATTTACTACAGCTGATAACATGTCATGTGGCAGGAAGTAACTCCAGTGAAGTGGCAGTGAAGCATCGTTTGCTGATGATGAAGCCTTGCTACTGGTCTCTTTTTTTCAGAGACTTTCCAATATTATAAAGCTGGATATTGTAAATATTTTGTTACAGTTTTGCTGTATGTCCTTAACATCATTTGAAATTTTATACGGAGTTATTTGAAGAATTTCATGGAGTAAAGGAAACGCCTTGCATGCTTATGTGAACTCTCCTAGAGTAACTAGAACTCCCTACAATAGATTTTTCAAAGGGTTTCTGTTACTCCTTTGTGGGGTGTTAGTTACTCTCCACAAAAATATAGGGGTGTTAAATCCTCCCTACACTGGGAATTCCCCTAGGGGAGTAACAGTTACTCCTTATTTTAAACAGTGTATAACACAAAACAAGCTGCAATGTAGGCCCAGTAGAGCAAGAACCAACCTCCTAGTGGGATGATTATATAATTGCAATGTTTACACCACGTAGTTTCATATGACATGTAATAATAGCCTGGAAAAGTGTTGTTATTTGTAACTTTGAGTTGTGTGTCACATGAATCAAATTTGTATAATTATGGTGCATTAACTGTGCTATGTTTGATCCTTGGCAATCGTAGTACATGACAGTCAAACCACACTGCTACATGGATATGAGATATCCCTCATTGTTGAGACCATGGATGATGCCTCATTGATTTTATATTTAGTTTACAGTCTGGTGTACATAATAGCTCTTACTGCTAGTAGAGTCCAGGGCTGTGAAAGGAGGGACACAGCCAGTTTGCTATCTCATTTGAAGTGGTCTAGTGACTTCAGCAGTAGTTAGACTTTTCAGATATAGCAGTCAATAACTTTAACAAAACAGTTAATGCTTGAATGTAAATAATTTGTGGTTCTACATGGGTAAGCCACAGAGAGAGATGTGAGGATGCCCTACACCCCCTTTTTATGCTAGTTAACAGATTACAGCTTCTTGGCATAGCAACTTTTGTCTAGGTACAAGGTGGGAAGAGGGGGGAGATGAGGGGAAAAATTGTTCTGTCCCAGATCCGCCATTAGAAAGACAGCAAGAGATAGTTATTGATCTTGGCTGATAACTCTCAGCTATTTTAGTCAGTTTTCACACAGACACAAGAGATAAAGACGCGTTCACTTCCATTTTAAATTCCATCATGCATGCTAGCTATGTAAGTAGACAAGGTTTAAACACAATCCTTAATGGAGCTACATACCTTTACAGACTAAATCTTTGTGGTAGCATCCTGGATGACTTTAAAGTTTATTAACAGTACTATGGGAAAGCAAAACATGGATTATTTCCATTTACACTTCTGTTGCCAATCCCTATTATAAGTCTAGTATCTATGCTGCTATCAAGGAGGTGAACGTGTGTTTACTCCCAATGGTTTTGTACTGGAAATAATCATGTTTTCATGGGCATGTAGATTCAGTGGAATGGAATGGTGGACTGGAATGGTGGAATGGACTGGAATGGTGGAATGGAACAGTTATTAGATGATTTCACCCAGTGGTCACCTCATTATAAAGACCACCTCGTTACAAATACCACCTGTTTATAAAGACCATATTACTTTAATGTTTGAGTATATCCCCAACATATTGATCAGTTGTGTGCCACATGCCTAGAAAAGTCAGAGTGATATCTAATTTGTGATACAGCTATATCCCATTCAAAAACAGCTTGACTGTACAAAAACGACGTTTCCATGAAACTAAAAATAACTGATGACCAAAGGAGCTAATATCTGGTGAGGCCAAGAACTGAATGTTAACCGGCAAAAGTGGATAGTATATCACTCTAAAGCAACAAGATAGCAGCATTTTAAACATTAAAGTAAAATGGTCTTTATAAACAGGTGGTCTTTGTTAGGAGGTGGCCTTATAAAGAGGTGGCTACTGGGTGAAATTATCTAATTACTGTTCCATTCCACCATTCCATTCCAGTCTACCATTCCATTCCACTGAATCCACACCCTGTTTTCATGTTGTAAACATGTTTGTGCACTTGAATGGTCCATACTAAATCTATGGGATATTTTCAAAGCCTCATAATTCACCTGTTCTTGTGCGCACTTTTTTTGATAAACAGTTCTGGTGTTTAAATAACTTTACAGTGCCACTAAATGTTTGGGCAGCTGGCTTACATAACAAGAGTTATTAACAAGTAATAGGGCTCAGCTGAACATAAACTGACTATTAAGCTTTTGGTGCACTTGTCTTAATTGCTACAATGTATAATGCACTTTAGTACATCAATACATATTATATACCACTTTCACACCTCAGATCAAAGGAAAGCCAGTGCATATATATATACACATAATGCACTGACTCAAAATGTTAACGAGATTTAAACCCCAGTGCGTGGGAGTATCAAAGCGCCGCGCTGGGCTATAACTACCATACAGCTAGACAGAGTGGCGCTGCTACTGTACGATATATTAGTTATCACCCAGTGATAACTAACTTATCACCCTGTTGCGGAGCCACTCAGTCTCTTTCGTGACATCATAATAACCGCGAAATGGCATTGTTTACCAATAGAACAAAGAGCCAAATAAGGAAATATTGATACAAAACACACCAATACAGCACTTAAAACTACCTAAATCTTACAAGAAAACTGTTAATCCTTTACATAATAAGACTACAAGTTACCAATACCGTGATAGTTTAACAAATGTCAAGAATAGTCCGTGACGATTTTCGCTCCAGCAATCACTCCCAACGGTCACTATGGTGAAGAACTAACTTCTTCTAGCTTCATCGTTCTATCTTGGACTATGGTAGCCACTTGTTGGTCTTTATTTTTCTCTTGCACACCACGCGACACCACCATACCAATTTCTGACGAAGGCGAATCGTACCTGGAACCGCTGCTTCATAACACCGCCCTTCGCTACAGTTTGTAGGCAGTATGTAAGGTCTCTCTTGTAGCTACGAAGTAGAATCTCCACAAAATTCGAAATCTTGAGCACAGTGACAGGAACTCAAACCGGAACTTAATTTACTATCCGTAAACTTCTGCACACTCCGATATAAAACAGTTATATCCCATATACTCGTATGATATCATTGTTATTACACTCGTCATCGGCTCCGCCTCGGACTCGTGTAATAACAATGATATCACCCTCGTACCGGGATATAACTATAACATATGCACTGCTACCAGTGTGTATATCTCGTTACACACTGCCTTAACGAGATATACGCACTGCCACCAGTGCGTATATCTCGTTAACCTAAGACATTGCATACCTAATAGGTATGCACACTATATCCAGAAATCATCAGATTTATTTGATGTTACACTGTTATCCTCTCTCTTATATAGGGCATCAAGTAAGCTGTGATTGTGGGATTGAATTCTGCTAAACAACCTGTGATTGTGGTATTCAATTTTAATACATTAACAGTAGGTTGTTTTTACTTTTGTAAATGTAGCAATTAAAGTAACATAATTAACACTAGTCTCTTAAAATTGCTATATTAGCAATAATATAATCAAACTACCGTTTGATGTATTTAAATTGAATCCCACAATCACAGTTTGTTTGGCAAAATTCAATCCCATAATCATAGCTTACTTGGTTCCCTATATAAGAGAAGGATATAGCAACTAAAGATTTTTCCAATTAGGTGAGTCTACATGCTAAAGTAGAACATATTAGTTATACCACGGGCACTCGTGCTTTGCCTGTATATACGCACTCGCCTTTGGGCCTGCGGCCCTCGGGCTTGTGCATATATATCAGGCAAAGCACTTGTGCCCGTGGTATAACTATTACACACATATATATATATGTGTGTGTGTGTGTGTATATATATATCAAGACACACGGTAGTGTGTCATGTGGCCCAAGAAGCCAGCGCAACATCCGTGAGTATATTGACAGGAAGAACAAAAATGCAATTTTCGCACCTCCGTAGCTCTGTGCTTCCTTGATGAAACAAGATGATTTGTGCTGTGGACACTCCCTCCAACTTCAGTACTCCACATTCCATATTTGAGTGAAATCGCTTCAAGTGTTGTCGTAAAGGTCGAGGAACCAACTAAGGTAGATCCAGCCAACCCCTCCAGGGGATTACTTGTTCTGATTAAAGAGTATCGGAAGGATTATAAGATGCCACGTTGTCCCCATCAACACTTTGCACGTGATACTTATAATAATTATTTTCTCACACGCAATACAATTTATCTAACACTCCCCCACAGTTGGTCACCCAGAAAGGTGAACCAACTACACAACATACTATTACAAAAATGAGCCTAATCGTAAATACAGAAAAATCCTAATAGATGTTGTTACACAAAAGAGTTCAGTTACTTGGAAGTTGATTGAACTTCGAGTGGGTAGAGATGTTTGACACTTCTTCTCAACAAGCTAGTTTTTCCTTGTAAGCTGGACACTTTGACTACTGCAGCTCTTGCCTGATTATCGTTTCCTCGAATCACCTCTGTCACAACTGCGAGCTTCCAAAAAAGTCTCTTTGTGGCATCATCTTTGACAATCACCACATCTCCTGTCTTCACAACTGGTTGCTTGCTTCGCCTCATCCTTACAGTGTGATTCTCACGCAAATTGAGCAGGTAATCATGTTTCCACTGTTTGGTAAATTGGGATAGCAGATGCCGATGATGCTTGGCTTTCTTGGTCAAGTATTCGTAAGTACTCAAAATCTCAAAGTGGTGGTCATTCGGCATAGTAGTAATTCGCCTACCATTGATGAGATGAGATGGGGATAGAACACTACTGATGCCACCTTGATCATCTGCCACATGTGTAAGTGGACGTGAATTGATCACAGTCTCAACCTCCGTTAAATAGTACACAACTCCTCATAACTAACTTTGCTCTTCCCCATAGCCTTCTTTAAACTACGCTTCACACTTCGAACAAGCTTCTCCCAGAAGCCCCCCCCCCCATCAGGGGGCCTTCTCCACAATGAACTTCCAAGATACTCGGTGACTATTCAAGAACTTAATCACTTCAGTAGATCGGGCGATCTTCACAATGTCCTTTGAACAAGCTTTGAAAGTTTTCGCATTGTCACTAATCAAAGTCACTGGTAGCCCATGCCGACTAGCAAATCTGTGAAAAGTAAAATAAATGAGGAGGCTGACAAATCAGGGGTTAATTCTAAATGTATAGCTCGAGTGGAGCAACAGGTGAAGAGACAAACATAAGCCTTTGACATGGTTGATCCTTCAGAAGATGTTTCATGGACATAAAGAGGACCAGCATAGTCAATACCTGTGTGTGAAAATGGTGGGTCCCCGGAAAGTTGGAAGATCTGGTGAACTTACAGTTGCATATGGCATGCCTTCAACTTTATTGCAAATCACACATTTTCTAATCACCTTCTTCACTACTTGTCTTCCTCGAAGGATCCAATATTTTTCCCTCACAGTTGATAGTGTGTCCGCAGTTCCACTATGCTGCACCTTCTCATGAATATGCATTACAAGCAATTGACCCAGTGGTGGTTATTAGGAAGCAGGATGGGATTCTTGGCATTCTGTTCCAAAGTAGAATTGTTCACCCTTCCCCGACAACGAAGTATGCCATTAGGGTCTAGAAACAACCCAAACTGATGAACTTGAATTGGCGGTGACTGTCTATTACTTGCCTTAAGGAACGTAGTTTCTGCCTGGAATAACCTGGCCTGTAAGTGCAGTATCCACATCCTTTCAGCATTGTCGATCTCTTCTACAGTGAGGTGGTTGGTACTGTTGCATGTGGTGCATCGACTTCTCTGCTCCTTGCTACGTCTACGAAGTGCACTGACAAATCTGAGTGCATATGCTGTTACACTGAGTACCTTGTCCCACTTACTGTACTTGGAACAGTCTATGATGTTGTCTAGAAGTGGTGGATCTTCACAACTCTGGAATGTGACTAAAATGTGAGTACTAAGCGTAGGTTTCTTGGTGAGTTCAGCATCAGTTATGTCATTGCTAGGAATGGATTTAACATCGGGACATTGATTCTGTGGCTGGAAAAGAAAGGTGGGACCCTTCCACCATAATTCACTTTTTGACAGCTTTGCTCCATTCATTCCCCTTGAAGGGATATCTGCAGGGTTGAGGTTCCCTGGACAATGACGCCATTGCTGACAGTCAGTAAGCTGACAGATCTCAGTCACTCTGTGTTCAATGTACTGCTTCCATGGTTGGTCGTTACGAATCCAGTGAAGCGCAGCAGTTGAATCAGTCCAGAAATAGGATGGTACTTGTTCAGGCAATGATCTAGCGATGGTTGCAAGAAGTCAACTCACTATAAGAGCTCCTAACAGTTCTAGACGAGGGATGCTTTGCTTTTTCAATGGTGCCACTCTGGTTTTGGATGCAATCAGTACTGTTTGAATGCTGCTATCACTGTACGTTGTTCGTAGATAGACTACGGCAGCATATGCATGGTCACAAGCATCACAAAATCCGTGAAGCTGGGTGGATAAACTTTGATGACCCCCTCTAAAGTAACACCTAGGTACCTTGACACCATTCAAGCAACTGAACTCAGACAATATGGTTCTCCAACTAGATAACAGATCGCCTGATAACGATTCATCCCAATCCACTTGTTGAACACACAGGACTTGAAACAAGATTTTCAATTGTATTACAAACGGACTAATCAGGCCTAATGGATCGAATATTTTAGCGGATAATTTCAACACTGAACGCCTGCTTGCTGCCAAGGAGTTGGCATAATCAACCAATCCATCCACTTCAAAGGTTAACACATCAAGTACAGAGTTCCAGAGTACCCCGAGCACCTTGGTCAGTCCTCGAGATGGTGTAGAAACATTGGGACCAATTACAGTTTTCGTGTAAGTGTCATCCTCTTCTACTAATTGAAATGGAGCTGGAACACATCTCAGGTCAGTTTCCGGTGAATTGGAGTTTATTCTTTCCAACAGTTCCAGTGAATTAGAGTGCCACTTCCTCAAATTCATTCCACCCGCTGCCATTACCCTCTTACACTCTACATAGAATTCGTAAGCACTATCGACATCAGGGGTACTGGTTACAAGATCATCTACATACAGGGCATTCAGCAACTTCTCTGCTAAAGTAGGATTGGGAGTTTGATATTGACTAACGTGATGATTTATCACTGATCCCAACACTGCTGGGGAGGGACGTAGCCCAAAAACTAAGCAAGTAAAACGCAAATGAACCACTTCAGAATTCTGCTTACTGGGATCTTCAATCCACAAAAACCTTAGATACTTGGCTTGATACTCACCATCAAAAAGGCCTTCTCAATATCGGCGGTAACAGCAATCAAATTCCATCTAAATTGGACAAGGATGTTAAATAACTTTGGAATACAAGTAGGTCCAGTCAACAAGCAATCATTTAGGGAGTAGTCATCACCAACTGCCTTAGCCGACTCATTATAAACAATTCTCAGCTTAGTGGTTTCACTTTCTTGACGGACTACACCATGGTGTGGTAAATAGTGGAACTCACCTTCAAACACATTGGGCTTCTCGGACTCTTTGACATATTCCACTATCCCTTGGCTTATTTGATCTCTTATTATCTTGTCATATTCACTCAGCATTTCCAGGTTCAATCGAAGTCGCTTAAGTAAAGATTTTAAGCGAGCTTCACACAGGGTCAGGTGATTCGGAACTATACAGTCCCCTTCCAAGGTAGGCCCACCTCATATCGGCCGTTTTTGAAGGAAATTGAAGACAAAAATGGGTCTTCCTTTGACGAAGCGGCTGAGGGCTCCATCGCTCCAATTGATTCCACCTCCCAAAATCTTTGCAATGATTTCACAAGAACATCATCAGAGTGTACTGGGTTAGTCGGACTTCCTGAAATAACCAAATGGGTGTGGCTGATTGCCATTGATTCATTAGTGTCGACCGTCCCAGACAACAACCAACCTAGCTTACAGTTTACAGCAACAGGTCCATGTTCTCCTCGTAAAGCGTCTCCTGATACAATACTCCAATAATGATTTGATCCTATCAAAATATCAATTTCTCCATTAACTCCTTTACAATTGTCAGCTAACTGTAAGCCACGCAAATGAGGGTACTTCTCAACACGTACCGCTGAAGGCAGAGGAGAACAAATAACTGGAGAAGTGAGAGCAGAGATACTAATGACCTCGCCTTGTGCATGGCCCTGAAGGTATAGCTTCACAACACTGCACTCTTGTGTTTTGTAGTGGCGTGTACCGAATGTGTTTAAGTGTAGTTTTTCAATTTTGACTGGTTTAAGCCGTAATTGTCTCTTAAGCCTTTGATAGTTGGCTGCCACTGTCGAACAGAACACGGACTGTAACACTCAAACTCCCCGGATTACTAGTGGCAATAGCCTGAGCAGTTTGTAACAAAACAGTTGGTTGCTGCTTACTAGCACTGGTTGTATTGTTCGTAGTAAAGATGCCGTTGGGATGTGGTTGAGTGGACTCAACTTGAGCAGGAGCTTGGCTACTTGTAGGAGGATTGTCACTCTCTTTGGAGCTGGAACAAATAGACTGGTGGTGCTTCCTGTGGCAATGTCGACACAATTTATGTGAATCGCAATCTTGTCTCTTGTGACTTGTTTTTAGACAATTGAAGCAACTGAGCAGAATGTCCTTGCGTTCTCGGATGTTTGAAACTCGCTTGCATGAAGCAGAATAATGAGCTTCATTGCAATACACACAACGAATCGAAGAATTTGAAACAAGTGAGCTAGCTGTGTAATTTGACCCTCGATTAGTTACACCACTGGGGGGTTTCATTGCATGTACCTTAACTTGCTCACTAGCCTCTCTTGCTTCAACCTCCTGTTTGATCAAATCTAACAATTCCCTTATCTCCCAAATGTCCTTCTTGGTTTCTCTAGCAACTCTTAAGCGCAGTTCTGGTGTGATTTTAGTCATTATGATGGGAATTAATAAACTACCATACTGGGTTGAACTTATGCCCATTGCAGCCAACCCCCTCACATTAACATTTATTTTGTCAAAGACATACCTGAGAGAGGACGGTTTCTCTGTACAGGGTTAGATCTTGATCAGCTCCTCCATATGAGCACTGATAATCTGCTGTGGCTTGCCAAACCTATCCTGCCGTAACTTAACAGCTGATTCATAATTACTTTCATTCAAGGGAAGTCCTTGTATGGTACGAGCTGCTGGGCCTTCCAGAAGGGAGTTTAGATAATTGAATTTATCCATGACTGCTATACTGCCATTCTCAAGCACTGCTGATCTGTAAGAGTCCCAAAAGGTACTCCAGCAGGTTACATCACCTCTGAACTTCGCCAAGCTCAACTTGGGCAGCTTTGGCTTCATGGTGCGATCAAGAACAGTCGGCGTTACTAAAGTAGGGTGACTGATCGTCCCTCCTGCTGCTGGCGTGTTAGTGGCAGCGGCTACTCTTCGTTTCAATTCAATAACCTTGGCCGTGATAGTTTCAGACTCATCAATCTCTTTCTCTATATCATCCATCAAACAGAGGCCTAACACTTCGCTATCAAGGTTAGTGAGTAACTTTGACTTTCCCTCCAGCTGCTCAAAAATGACCTTAAGTCGTGCTGTCGCCTCGGTGTCTAACTCGGGCTTCGACAGCAGATTGTCCACTTCTCTTGTGAGCTTCGTTACGACTCCTCTATTTCCTAGTCGAATTGCTCTCAATCTCTCCAGTTTGGCTTGTCGCTCGGTTTCTTCGTCGGACATCTTCCTCATGTTCGTACTGTGGAGAGACACAAAACAAACTGAACCAATGAGTTAGATTACTCGACCTTATCTGGTACCGTTTGCGATACTAAAGAACAGTTCAATCGCGCCACGGTACCAGGCTTCTCGTGTTCGGTTAGTAGAATCGGGCCCCACGTTGGGCGCCAGCTGTTGTAAAGGTCGAGGAACCAACTAAGGTAGATCCAGCCAACCCCTCCAGGGGATTACTTGTTCTGATTAAAGAGTACCGGAAGGATTATAAGACGCCACGTTGTCCCCATCAACACTTTGCACGTGATACTTATAATAATTATTTTCTCACACGCAATACAATATATCTAACAAGTGTTCCCGAGATATGCGACTTCAAAAATTGGCTTAGTTTCTTCATTTTTTTTCTTCCTCTTTTCGCACACTTACACTTACAAAAACCGCTATAAAATGTGAACGCAATATCCGATTGCCTTGAAATTTGGCACACAGAAGGGGGTATAAAGGCGCATCTCTGTACCAAATTTGGCTGGAATACAATAAACAGGCAAAGAGTTATTAGCGATTATTCACGAAAAATAACACCAATATGTTGTCACGCCTACAGGGTAAACCGCTTATGGGAAGAAGCTGAAAATCGGTGGGTGAATAGGTTAAATATTGAACCTCAAACCTTTCTGGTTTGAAAGAAATTGAGCTAAAAACCAGGAAGACACAGCAAAAAAACCAACAGTGTGTAACAATTATGCAATCGAGATTAACTAATAAAAAATCGACTACTTTCCACGCCCACCAGAAAAACCATTTGGGATAATGCTTTGAAATTCGCTGTATAGATGGAGTAATCATCTTATAAAGAATCTTCAATGGTGTAGAAGAATCAGACTTAAAGCCACAGAGTTATAACATGAAATCAAACTTGGTGTAGCAAGTGCGAGATTGAGATACTCTAATAGAGCAGTCACCCTGAAAAGAATTCAAAAGATCAGCTAAAAACTAGTAACCTGTATAGAGATAAGCTACCAACAATTCACCCTGTAGAGATATCAGCTAGAAGAAGTTACCTTGTAGGGAGTTCAACTATGTAGTTCAGCTAGAAGAAGTCACCTTGTAGAGAGTTCAGCTACAAAGAAACCACCATGTAGAGAGTTCAGCTACAAACAAATTGTCCTGTATAGGGATCAGCTAGAAGAAATTATCCTGTACAGAGTTCAGCTACAAAGAAACCATCATGTAGAGAGTTCAGCTGCAAACAAATCACCTGTAGAGAGTTCAGCTTCAAACAAATTACCTTGTAGAAAGATCAGCTAGAAGAAGTCACCTTGTAGAGAGTTTAGCTACTAACTAGTGACCCTGTAGAGACGTCAGCTAGAAGAAGTTACCTTGTAGATAGTTCAGTTACAAACAGTTCATCCTGTAGAGAGATTAACTAGAAGGACTTACCTTGTAGAGTGTTCAGTTGTAAAGAAACCATGCACCATGTAGAGTTCTATAATAAATATATGTATTATATGTATATATATATAATTTGTACATTTATTGATAAAATCAGAAATATTTAAAGTATTCATCTGCTTCATCTTTTCTTCTTTCCTGGGAAAAGAAAAAAAAGATAAGTTTAAAAAGCCCCAAAGCTGGCCATAGGCCTGTTTTGGGGTATACAAATACAAAAAGAAGTGAAATCTAATCCAAAACAGCCAAGCTGTAAAAAAAGAGTGCGGCCCTCAAAAAGGCTATGGTGAAAAAAGATGTGAAATTCAAGGTAGTGGCCAAAAAATGACTGTGATGGTAGGTTAATGGGGCACTCATCTAATGCTGTGAGGACTTATAAGCAGGTTGGTGAGAAATTGCGGACTGTAACATCAGATGTGCTAAATGGTACTGTTACTACCACTAAGGATCAAGATTTGAAAGTATCACCAGATGAGAAGGTTAAGCAGCATGACAAGCCAGACAAGAGTGAAAATCAAGAGAACATGGCTTCAGGGATTAACCTTGTTGGTGCAACTAATTGTACCATTAGCATTAACTATCATCACTGATGTGTCATGTATGAATGGGCACGTTTGTTTACAGTGATTCTTGTACCTTTTGTAGCATTTTTTACATTTTAATTAGAACCCACAATCACATCTGACACACCATGACCTAGGTTTTAAATACAAATTGAATACCCTTGCATAGTGAGCTTTATCAATTGTCTCCAGGTTTCTTAGTGATATTAGAAACCTCATTAAATATCAAAGATCAAAGCATAATATGCATGCCATGTTCTAATGGGTTGTTAAGACCTTTCGGCATGATGGGCTGCTATTCAACTGATAGAGCTGGACAGAATCTGCGACTCCAATACCTCCATCTGTGCCCTTAGTTGAGTGCGCACATGCATAGCTATAAATAGCAACACCGCATGGTGCACATGACCCATTGTCCCCCCCTTACCTCCCGTAACGGTCAATGATGTTACCTTTTATTTACAGAGTAAACAACATATAATGAAGTGTAATGAATGGATACTTCATTTATCAGACAATAATTGATATAGTTGGGGCATGTGGCACCATTTCCGAGTGTGGCCCTCAAAAGTCTGGGCGAAAAAAGTTGTGAAATCAAAGGTGGCGGCCAAGAAATGGCTGCAATGATGTTAATGCTAATAAATTTTAACAGTGCACACAGCCATTATTAATTTTTTTTAGTATTAACATCATTGTAGCCATTTCTTGGCCACCACCTTTAATTTCACAACTTTTTTCACCCAGGCTTTTGAAGGCCACACTCTTTTTTTACAGCTTAGCTGTTTTTGAGTGGATTTCACTTCTTTTCGTATTTTCAAAAACCAAATCCTGCACCTTTTTACTGGGATATGATTTCCAGGCTGTTGTATCACAAGTTTTGCTAGCATAGCACTTATTATGATGATGATTGGCGCAAGTTGGTCATACTAGTCTGCTCGCAGACCGCCTGGAGGCGAAACTAAGTTAATACTACAAATATACCACTGATCGATACGAAAATGGCTCTGATTTGATGAAATAGCTACTAGATTGAGCCTCAAAGTGTTGCAACAATAGTATGGCACTAATGCTCTAATAGAGCGCGTGCTTTTGCTTTTGCTGAAATCATCTTATAGAACACACATAGAATGTTCTAGAACAATCTAGATTTTCTATTGGTAGATCAGTTTTACTTATTAAGCTAGAATTTTCATTTATAAGGTAGAAATTAAGTGAAGTGATCAGCTGAGATAGCAGTGGTTCAGTGGTTAAGGATGCAGGCCTTAGGTATGGAGATCCTTGGTTCAAACTCTGATCATGATCAGTTCATTTTTTCCGACATTTTTTATGCACTTTTTTTTGCCCCCAGTGACTGCTCTATTAGAGTATCTCAATCCCGAGATTTTATATTTGCTCGGTTTTTGCTTTATAACTTTGTAGCTGTAAGTCTGTTGCTGTTCTAACCATCACAAGGCACTCCTACGATGATCAGCCTACGTACTCGCCAATTTTCAAGTTATTCCTATACTTGGTTTACCCTGTAGCCATGACACAAGTTTCATCTTTCTTCACATGAATAAACACTCATAACTCCTTGGATATTTATCAGATTCATAGCAAACTTGTTACGCAAATGTACTTTTATATGCTCTTTACTTGTGCCAAATATCGATACAATGGAGTTACAAGTTTGTGTTCTATAGCAATTTTTGCAAAGTGTGCGGAAAGAAATCGAAGCCCCCGTAGCCCCCCTACGGCGAAGAAAAAAAAACGAAGAAATTAAAACAAAACTTTGGCCACTCATATCTCAGAAACAGCAAGGGAGACTTCCTTCAAATTTGGTATGTAGTGTGGCCTACCTGGCGGGAACCTCTGTAGTGAAACTAGTTCCAATCAGATAAGGGAACATGGAGCTACAAAGGTGTGAAAATCGCCTTTTCTTTCTTCCTGTAAATATACTCATGGTGTGGCGCGCCGGCTTCTTGGGCTGCACGACACACTACCGTGTGTCTTGATTTGTTATTGTATTTGTAATCACTACATTAATTTACCTCTTCTACACACATCATCACTACCACTCCAGCTCCCATTACTCTGACAGGTCCTAGTGTCACTACCAGTTAGCTCATAACCAGTGATACATGTGAAGCTACAAGTGTCTTCATAGGAAGGAACTCCATCATCTCCCAGTGAACAAGTGATCATTCCATTATTAGGATCAGTAAGGGATGGACAAAGAACTGCATGATTAAGTGCATAATTGCATATATAAAAATAAACTTTAATAGTTATATGTATGTAGCTGTACCTCTATTACAAATACTAGTAGTGCCACCCCAGCTGCCATCACTCTGGCAAATCCTAGTGTCACCACCAGTTAGCTCATAACCAGTGTTACATACAAGATGACATATATCTTCATAAGAGGTTACTCCATCACTTCCTAAATTACACCTGTATGTTCCATTGGGACTTGTCAGTGAAGGACAGTGAACTATAATATATGCAACATGTGTCATTTGCAGTGTGAACCCATGTCCTTGCTTACCTCTTCTACACATATCATCACTACCATTCCAGCTCCCATCACTCTGACAGGTCCTAGTGTCATTACCAGTTAGTTCATAACCAGTGTTACATGTGAAATTACAAATGTCTCCGTCATAACCCACTCCTACTCTACCAGAACTACATGATGTTATCTCTCCATTGGATGGTGTTGAAAGGTTATCACATTGGATGTCTGCAGGATATAATTATAAATGTGTAAAAGATATTCACAATGTATAGTGCACAACATAGGCATGAAGTCATAAATTATGATGGTTTGCTTGTAAAAGTTTATAGCAGCAAAGTAAAGATACGTACGTACTCTTACCAAATTGCAGTTCAATTAGTGGTTGTCTATTAGAGAGTACAGTATCCACATTATTTATATCAATTGTAGTACCAGGGTAGTTAGCACTGCTGTAGGAAGTGTATCCACTAGTCTGAATATTCAATATCACACGGCGAGGAAATGATGGTTGGTAATATCCTATCACATCTCCAGTCTGAACTATACCATTAACTGTCAAGTTATCAATATAATAACTACCATCAATAGAAGTTCCGAAGTCAACAGCTACCTGATATATTCTATTATACACACTTGATCCAGGTGAAGGACGCCATATCTGAATACTTGGGTGATTATTTGTTAACCAACCACCGTATGCCATACTTACTGCGATACCAGTTATTCTACCAGTACAATTAATCCTAGTATTGGGAACAATCACTTGTCTACCACTATTCCAATAATTACTTCCTTGCTGGTTAACATTAGGATTCTCTATACAACTCTGTCCACCTGTATGTATGTACATCAAAAAAAAATCATGTAATGCAAATCTATACAAAAACAGCCAAATTATTATTTTAAATATGCTGTTTTAATGTTATCTGTCCATGCTATTTCCAGATATGGCATATTGTCTTTACCATGTTATCTTTCCAGAGATCATCTATGGAAAGAAACATACTTTGATTAAATTCTCTACAGGGTAAATTGTTGTAGCTGAATTCTCTACAGGGTAATTTGTTTGTAACTGAACTCTCTACAGTGTGACTTGTTTCTAGCTGGTGTCAAGGCTTTTTGTACCTGAACTCTCCACAGGGTGATTTGCTGGTAGTTGAACTCTCTACTGAGCGACTTGTTTCATAGCTGAACTCTCTACACAATGTCCCTTCTATTAGAGTATTACAAAAATAATCAAGCAAATTCTGCAATACAATACTATTGTAACTTCTCTAGTATTCCATCGAATCTAAGCCAATATTATAGCCATTTTGGTACCAATAGGCGGGGTAATACACTACTACTAAGACCCACTTGTGCCAATCTTCATCATCACAATCATCATAATAAGTGCTATGCTAGGCTGGAAATTGTATTAGGTGCAGGATTTACTTTGTTAAAAGCTGAGCAGCTACAACTCATGAAAACTCAAGATACTCTAATAGAACAGTCACTTCAAAAATTTAAATCCTAAAGGACAAATAGTACAATCACACATACCTAACTTGGAAGGTGTTACAAAGCACTATTGATAAATACAGGCACTATAATATAGCCATAGTCATGAACAAACATGCACTAAATTATGATAGAGCAATTATACAGATTATTACATAGATCCTTTGGCTTTGGTATCAGACAGGCAGGTATTTTCTATATTGGTAGAGCACTAGTTCGTTTTATATCATCATCACTGTATCTGTAGATAAGAAGAACAATGCAAGCCTCTGAACTAGTTTATGATTGGCTTTGGGGTATTTAATTAATACAAATCGAAGTGAAATCTATGCAAAACTAGCCAAGCTATATAAAATGGGTGCAGCCTTCAAAAGCCTGGGGTGCAAAAAGTTGTGAACTCAAAGTTGGCAGCTATGAACTGAAAGGTTGTAATGATGTTAATGATAATAATGACTTTATACATTATTTAAATGTATTATCACTGACTTCATTGCATCCATTTCATGGCGGCCACATTTGATGTCACAGTTGTTTTCACCCAGGCTTTTGAAGGCTGCACCTTTTATACAGCTTAGTTGTTTTTGTATGGATTGGTATTACAATTGTAATTTAACATGCACCACAAATTGTACAATATCAAGAAAGACAAATGATAGTGCATCATGTGGCCAAGTACAGACAGTGCTGGTATGCAACAGACAAGTGTGCATTTTACAGAAGCAAAGAAAACACTGTTTTCACACACCCTTAGCTCAAAAGTGACTGAACAGAAGTAACAATTTTAACTATGGAAGTAGGGCACCTCCTATTCCAAATTTTGGCTGAATCCCCCAGTCATCACTGCCTTCAAAGTTTATCTTATTTTCTTTGTATTCTTTTCTTATTCTTCTTCACACCACGTAGAAATATTGCTATAACTTGTCAAGTTTGGAGGACTGCAAGAGCATAATACAGCACAATTGGGATAAACCACTTGAAGGAATAACTTGAAAATAATTTTGTACAAAGAGTAACCATCATAGTGCCTAACTTTTGTGGTTTGGGATAACTACCATGTAGCAATAACAAAAATGCCAACCATGTGTAAGAGGCACATGATCTAGTTTTGTGAATAAAAAAAACAATTTGTTGTCATGCCTACCAGACAAACTGTTGAAGGCAATAAGCTGAAACTTCAAATGTAAGTAGATTAATCACTGTCAAAGAGCTTTTTAGTGGTTTAGAAGAAATCGTATTAAAAACCATCAAGTTATAATATGAAAACCAACTATGTGTAACCAGTGCCTGCTCTAATACTGCAGTCATGGTATTAATGATGCAACAAGCTAATTGCCCAAGCTACATCATACATCAATAAACATTTCTAAGAACAACTAGTATATTAAAAATTATAAATTTAAAAATAAAGTAGGAATCCAAATGATAGAAAGTAGTGAAACAAGAGAAGAACAATGGTAGCTATTACAGCATAGCTCGGTGGGAAATCCCTACTTTGGCATGATATAGTCATTATTTTTGCGTTCAATGCCAAAGTAGGAATTTCCCACCGAGCTATGCTGTAATAGCTACCATTGTTCTTCTCTTGTTTCACTACTTTTTATCGTTTGGATTCCTACTTTATTTTTAAATTTATAATTTTTAATACACTAGTTTGTTTAGCTTTTTGTTAAGGCATACAACTAGCTATAAACATGTGACTGTTCTATTAGGGTGACTGCTGTGTTAGAGTATATCGAGGCAGCCTGCAAGATGTGCGCTTGCCAAAAAGGGGCGTGGTTTCGATCGATTATAGAGTATGTCGAGTCAGCCTTCCAAATTGAAGGTGTGTGGTCACTGAAATACAGCTAGTGAAAGGGGTGTGTCATCGTGCCTTCAATTGATAGATCGATGATGCGTAGAATGAAGAATGGGCGTGATCTTGTGACCTATCGTGAAATTATCTAATACCAGTACCTCTGTACAGTACCCTCTGTCATAGATTATATCAGTAAGGAATATAATCTATTCCTCCGTACAGTAGCGCAGTCTAAGCGTCTTAAATAATCTTGTGGCGTCTATTACGCTGAGTAAAGAAAGTGTTGATACGGAAAATTAATGCCTCGATATGGTTTCGTTGGATGAAGAAGAAGACAAGCAGCCTGATTAAGATAAAAGAAAAGACAAGGCGCAGAGGGCACACACTCGTCGGAACCCCAAAGGCACATCCCACTGGTGAGTTTGTTATTGTGGCGTAAAATGGTGGCCGTGTGCTGCCTCGTTTGGGCTCTAGGCTTGCAACTGTGGTCAGTGAGTGAGGCAGTGAGGCAGGCAGTGAGGCAGTGAGTCTAAAATTCGAGTTTTGGCAATTTTTAAAAAATTTATATCCGGCCACCTGTAAGCGTTTTGTTGTATTTAATGCTGTTTTCTGTACTATATAGACTAGTACTATTCCGTAAAGGTGATTTTCGTCTCGTAAGATATCTTTTTAAAGGCAGAAAATTTGGCGGCACGTGAAAATTTCACCTGGATTCCTACTTAAACGGTACGACCGTACCGTTTGATAACTGTTCCCAAAATGGCTGCCTAGTATTATATGTGATTATTAATGGCAAGTAAACAATTCATTTAAGAGTACAAAAGCTCTATAGATATACATTCAACACTATTTTGGTGAACAGTAGAGCGGCTAAGCAACAAATTTTGATGAAATTGTTCACTTTGTGATATCACAAAAGTACCAAATTTTCTGTGGAAGTTGAGTACGGTATACTAAATCATTTGAGGTACAGTGCCACATCAAAATCATTACCATAGGTCATGTTTGGGAACTTTTAAACTCGCTTACAAGTCCATTTCTAGCTGACCAGGAAACCATGAAAGTGCACTCCAAATCATTAATTGCATGAACGTATTTCAAATTTGCAGGTGCAATAAAAATTTTCAAAATGTGATAAACCAATTAAACACTTCTAATGGAGCCAATACGTATTCAATGTAAAAAACACAATCCAATAGAAGTAATATATTGTACATCTACAGCTTTGTACCCTCCATGCTTCTTAACATTGCAAGCTAATGACCTGGATAGACACCTCAGCTTTCAGATATGACCATCCATTGTTTGTCTATGCAGATTTAAAGTTTCAGTACATTCACTATTGAGCACTTTATGGCTTCTTCAATACATTTTTGTTGATTTTACTTGTCAAGTTTTTAAAAGTGTGATATGATTGTAATGGCACCATATCTAATATGAAATAGTATGAATCAAGCAAATATTGTGCCACGTTTGGTGCTTTTATCAAAGAGTAAACAATTTTTTTGCTTAGTACGGAAACAATTTCAGTTAAACAAGTTCATGACTGCAACTGGTAGTGGTGCCAGGTTTAAAAACCTAAGAAAGCATCTTTCATTACAAAACAACACTCAAGTGGTTCTTTGCAACAAGTACAGTGGGTATCAAGTTAATCGGAAATAGTTAGTATATTTTGGACACAACTTCATGTTATTTTCTTTGTATAGTATTATTTCATAGTCGTAAGTAGACAAAAGTAGAAAATCTTGCTAAATGAATTAGTATATAATTTATTTCAAATTTTTTTGCTATTTTCAACAAGCCAGCTTTTCTTGATTCAATAATGAGAAACCATACAACAAAACACTAAGAGTTCAGTTTGTTCCAGTACATTGGTTTTCATTGAAGAAACTGTTATACAAGAGTACAGTGGTCCCTCGATTATCCAGCCATTGATTATCCAAATTTTCGATTATCCAAACTATGGAGGTGACTGTTCTATTAAGAGTATTTCGTCTAAAGTGTGTGTTCTATTAGAGTATTTGTACAGGGCTCTGTACATAAATGAATGGGATTCTATTATCTCAACTTTTCAATTATCTGAACACCCTCAGGGCCCAATAAGTTCAGACAATAGAGGGCTAGGACTGCCAATTATTAGAAAATGCTATGAATAGTATGCTTTGATCTTTGGCAGATAATGAGGTCTTTTAAAACCATGAAGAAACCTGCTAGTAGGTTTCTAAAATGGTTAGAAACCTGCTAGCAGATAGACCTCAAACATTGCAAATCTCACTTTCGATCATTGATTTGCTATGCATGCTCTGCAAAGCATATACAGGCTAATAGCCCATAGATCAACAGAGCTTGACCTACTCCATTCCTTTTATAAGCACACCTACACCAATTCGATTATGGGAGCTAGACTGTATCATTGTAGTTACGTTTGCTATCATAAACGGAGAATTCCAGAAATATAATGGAGTTCTATTTAACGCCCATTAGTGTTTTAAGCCTGTTTAAAATGCTTTTACTGTACTTTAAATGGATTCCCTGTTAAAAGAACTAAACAGGTAAGCTTTCTTGTAGAATGTTTATTTGTTTCTTGTAAAAAAAAGTTATGTAGGTGTGAAATTGTGTATATACTGGCTTAGTCACAGAAGGCTAGTGTCAGACCAAGTATTATTAACCTGTTGACAACAATTTACTCACTGTTACCACTTACTTTAAACCCTTGGTAGTGCTGGCTTTAACTTTATTGTCACAGTAGCTATCACTGTTTTGATCCACTAACTAACAGAAGCGGCGATAATGTAGCTAGCTACAAGCTTTAATTTGAAAACATGTTGAATCTTCTCTACTGATCGCATGACTTGTTTTAAACACTGTGACGATTTCAAAATTACATATAACTCAATCCCACAATGGTTCCACCTACATAGCGATATATATAACGTCCGCATTTTCTAAGTCGGTTAAAAACCACACCCTTGGCTCTTTGTGTTTTGGAAACCTACCTTCAGCTTGGTTTCTAAAACCATGAAGAACCTTGGTCTAGGTTCCTAACCTATACTTGGACAGTATTTTAAACTGAAACACACACAAGCCAATTAGAAATGTCACTTGGTTACAAACATATACTACACATAACTTACCTGATACAACGATACAACTCATCATCATCATACAGAATGTAATCACTGAATTATGGTGTTTATTGTGAGCCATCAGTACGATAATGAATGGAATTAATGCAATAATTAGAGACAAAATATTTTAGCAACTGAAGCTCTGATATGCCTAACAAATTAAACAAATACCTTGTAATAAAATCTCTGAATGATGGTCAGCTTTACATAATTTTATAAACTATTCCACTCTTTCATACAAATGTTTGCATACCAAAACTAAGTTAGCCACAAACTATGTTAGCTACACTAATATTCTGTTATGTGTATGTGACATTATATAGCACGAAATGTCCAAAGGCATTACAGGAAATGTCCAAGAAATTACAGAAAATGTTTAAAGGAAATTTTCAAAGGTACAGTATATAAGTTTTAATCGAAATCCACTTTTTAATTAAAATACTAAAAGAGTTTCACCTTCACCATAGTTTCATACACTACAAAAGGTTTCCTACAAATACTGCAATATTTATAATCTAAAATGGTGCTACAGTGGAACCTCTCTATTAGGGACCCAGAAGTTTGATGTACAATGACACATGCTAGTTAACATGACTTAATACACAATTTTATGCAGTTCCATGTCATACTGTATAAAAGGAATTATGAGTATTTAAGTAATAGTAGAATATATTATTACCTATCCCACTCATTTACATATAAATAGTACTCTATAGGTCAGGGAAAGAGGGTAAGGATGAACTATGCAATCAAACCTATTTATGGTTGAACTTTCTTGGTAGAGCAAAGAATTGTGACACCTGCTGAAAGCACTAAGGTGCTTGGCACATGAAAGACTAGTATGTCATGCTGCTATGGACAATATCCGCAATGACATTTTTTAATAGTCTGTCAGTGGCGGATCTAGGATTTTTAAAAGGGGGTTTCTGAAAGTTGGTATAGCTGAATAAGGCATCTGGTAACATTTCTCCAGAATATTTTGAGATTTTAGAAACTTTGAGATTGGATTTTAGGCTACTTTTAGTAATAAACCCAATGCTTTAAACTGTAGCTAACTATAGGGCAAAGATGGTGACAATAAGCTGCAGCTTTGATTGCTCTATTAGAATAGTTACTTGACTGCTCTATTAGAGTATCTCGATTGTTATTAATGCAGTGGGGGATGAAAAGTGAAGTGTTACTGAGGATTTAATAGCTATAAATGGTGTCAGTTAAGTGCAGCTGCATGCATGCTACTGAAAATACAGTGGTATATAGTTGTCTGATATGACAAATTGTCAGTACAATAATGTTTATGTATTTAGACAGCCACTAGAAGGGGGTTTCTGTTGAAACCCCAGAAACCCATCTAGATCTGCCACTGTCTGTTGACTAGCATTGAAATTGGGTCACTACTGTTGACCCAGATGACCCACTAGCCTGACGAGCAATCCAGGTCAGACCTGGATTAATTTAAACTGAGGCATGTGTTAAGAGCTACGGTTTGGGCGCTTCAGACAGCAAAACATGTGTTTCTTACATATGTGGCATGGGTGTGACTTCATGCATACCTATAACCTTCAACACACCATAGTACCACACATTCCTGATATTAAGTGGGCATGGTTCGCAGAAGAAGCTGGCCTGCCATATGACTAGACTGTAACTTGTACAATAACAATCGATTATTGGACATGGCTTCATGACAGCAATAGACATGAATTATTGCATACCTACAGGCTGTAATGCATTGTGTGATAAATGGGCGTGGCTCCATGTAAGTTTTACAGTAACCTGATAAGTAAGCATGACTCACAAAAGAAGCTGGGCTGCAGCAGGATTAACACATTGGTGCACTAGATCATTAAACTAACTAATTAATTCACTCATGATCCAATCCAGATCAGACCCGGATAACTCAGTCAAAATGTGACCCGACCCAGTTTCAGCACTGTTGTTGATGTCATTAAACAAAGTAGCTGTGTTAGTGAGGGGACTTTGTACAGGAAAGTATTGGGAAAGGTAGCATTTTGCTATGACAGCATTAAATTTGTAAAAGGATGAAGCCTACTATATAATTCAGTGCATATTTCTGTACACATTGGAGCCTATTTTGCATTATCACAATAAATTTACTATTTCTTACCATTATTATCTTCTGGTCCGATGTGTTAAAAAGTAGGGCTGAGCGAAAATATCAATAGAGTGACATATTGTGATAGTCAATCACAAAGACAGTAGCGATAGCACATCATAGCAGTACATATCATAATAGAAGCTCTGATTCACATTTAAAAAGTACCTTTAAAAACCTCTGTATCAGTAATGCCAAGCCAGTGCTTTCTTGTTCACTGTCCAGTGTTACACTATGCAAAGCCATCTAAGTACACACAAAAGACTGCTTTATCAACTGAAGTACTTACCAAAGTCTCATCAAAGCAGCAGTTAATACTGATAACTGGAATGATGTTATAGTAAAGGACTTGTTACAACTGCTATCATTATAACCACTGAAAAGTGGTACTTTGTTACAACATCATGACATCATAGTGATGTAATGTAAGGACAAGACACACAGAACTACCAGCACATATGTCCAATTCCGCATGCCAAAGTCATGTTCCTGCATTAACACAGCCATTTTTGTCGACTATGGCATCATATTTCATGACAAACAAACATTCCCCATGTATGCCTACAAATACTAGCACATGTTCCTAATAAGTGGAAATGGCTTTGTGTATGTGCAGACAACAGCACACCTTACTGATAAATGATGGTGGCTCCACAGTGAAAAACATATCCTGTAATCAGGTATGGCTTCATGTATGCCTATACACCTTACTGGTAAGTGGGTATGGCCCATGGACTAGATTAAGGCACATACACACACTCCACATAGTCAAGCTTATTAATCCATTTCATATGTGCCAGATATTTTGTAAGGTAGGTCAGACCTGATTGATCCAGAAAAACTGTGACCCAAATGACTAGACCCATGACAAAAACGAGAATACGTAGCTTTACTAAACTGAATGAACAGCAATAAGGTATTGCTCAAAAAAGAAATTCTACAAAATATGCATCCTCCACCCTTTTGGCCAATCCATATAAGATTCCTAAAATCTTCAGATGTCATTAAAAAAATTTATTCTCGTATGAATGGATGCATGGGTGAGCATGAATGTGTGTGTGTGTGTGCATGCGTACGTGCGTGCATGTGTGTGTCTGTGTGGGTGCGTGTATCAAAACATATCTATGGGATTTGTCAAATCAAGCAGTTTCAGGTGGTCTAACTCTACAGCATATGCGCTCTCTATTGGAAAATTTAATTACCTTGGTAGAAAAATCAAGTTGTTACCCGCAATCACACTTGCTAAGCTTTACATCATTCTATGCAGTTAAGGCTTAATAAGACTCTGACCATACAAACTGCTTAACAGGTTAGTTTGCAGAGATACGTTATAAAACATTCTGAAAATGCATGTTTTTATGATGAGTATATTCTGAACATGTACAATTAATTCATGATACAAGGTCAGGGATTTTTCTAGGGGGGGGGGCAAAGGGGGCATTTTGCCCCTCCTGAAAATGATTTTGCCCCCCTGAACTCTGCCTCAACCAGCCTGAGTAAACAGGTGGTTTAGCCTAATTTAAGTTCTACCCCCCTCAATTTCTGAAAAACTCGGATTGCCCCCCCCCTGAATTTATTTTCTAGAAAAATCCCTGAAGGTCCCTTCTAGCTTCCCCTCATTACTATGCAAAAAAACTTACACACCAATCAAATCTTCAAGGAATCTGATGAACCAAACCTCGTGTCCATTAAGCAAAGTACTTGGATGTTATGAGGGTTTTGTTGTTATGGTACTGTAGGTGGGCAACCATTCATGTCACAAACACAATGCATCCCTAAAAGCACCTTTATAGAATGCAAAACCATGTTCTCCATGTTCTTCCACAGATAACCAAGATGAAGCACCTTTCTCACTAGGTAAAGAAGCAATATGATGCAAATTGGCTGACATAAGTTGTGTAAGTTCTGATTGCCTAGAACCAGCCTTAAAGACATAACATTACCCTTAGCTTGATGCTGGGCACTAACCACTGAGCTAGTCTGCTGTTCAATGATCTCCTGGACTATACAGTGAAGAGCAAAATCAAAATGAGTATTGGCAGAAGGATAACACAACCTGGAGCCCACCCATCTGTGCTGGAAGGGAAAGGACTATGCTAGTATGCACTAGATTAGTCTCAAACCACCCTTTTCCTTCTTTGTGTGTTTGTTTTGGTGATCAATTCACAACAGGAAAGAGCAGTAAGGCTTCCATATACACAGTGAAACCTGTGTATTAAGGACACCTTGGTACTGACTAAAATGTCCTAGGTGTCCTAATTTTCCAGGTAAGTTTACATGCTAAGGGATACTTTGGGACCATTACCAAGTGTTCAGATTACACAGGTGTCCTCATTTTCAAGTGCCCTGATTAACAGGTTTCACTGTAGAGATCTTCACATATCACAACTTTTGTCAAATAGTCCATGCAGATTTCCACATGTGTGGTCATGGAATCACTGTAGATCATGCAATGAATTGTACATCTGGTGGTTTCCCTATACTAAGTCATAATGGACTAAGGTACTTCACTGCAGTTGCATTGTCTAAAGTTTGTCATGATGTAGTGATTGAGCCAGTGTTACAACTCCTATCAGGTGAGTCTTTTCATTATGTCTTCCACTGCCTGAATGTTAGTGTGCAAGGTATCATCAGAGGGCTTTCTTTGACATAAGAGTCTTCGATTCGACTGCTCCTAGTTATTGTCATGTAACACTTACTTTTCTGTATAGAAGGTTTGAGTGTGATAAACAGCGAATGTATCAACAGTGTATGAGGGATGTTGAAATGGACTCCTTTACCCCATTGGCATTCTGGGGAATGGGCAGTGCGGCCATAACTGCTTACAAGCAGTTGGCATCTCTGCTTGCTACTCATGTGTTGTCTTGGATTAGATGCTCCACCAGCTTTTCTTTACTCAGGTCAGCTGTGACCTGCTTGTGTGGAGCAAGGTCTCATTGTGGCAGCTAGTTGTTTATTATCAAACACTACGGTAGTACTATTTAAGTAGGGTTTGCATCACAAGTGACGTACCACCAAAAATACCGCCTTTAAAAACCAGCTTAGAAACTTCTTACGTGACGAAAATCACCTTTACAGAATAATATTAGTCCATCTAACATCAAATGTAGTATTAAAAACAAGAAAACGCTTACTGGCAGCCAGATATAGAATTTTAAAAAAATTGCCAAAACTCGAAATTTCGTCTCACTCACTCACTGACTAACCACAGTTGTAAGCCTAGAGCCCAAACGAAGCAGCGCACGGTCACCATTTTATGCCACAACAACCAATTCATCGGTGGGATGTGCATTTTGGGGTTCCGACGAGTGTGCACCCTGTGCACCTTGTCTTTTCTTTTATCTTCAATCAGGCTGCTTGTCTTCTTCTTCATCCAACGAAGCCATATCAAGGCATTAATTTTCCATATCAACACTTTCTTTACGCAGCATAATAGATGCCACAAAATTATTTAAGGCGCTTAGACTACGATACTGTACGGAGGTACCGGTATTCCACGATAGGTCACAAGATCACGCCCATTCTTTATTCTACTATTATCAATCTATCAATCGAGACCACAATGACCACGCTCCTTTTACGCTGTGACCACACACCTTCAAGTTGGTAGGCTGATTCGAGATACTCTAGTCTAATAATTGATTGAAACCACAATGACCACACCCCTTTTTGGGCAAGCACGGCTAACTCGAGATACTCTAATACAGCGGTCACCCTAATAAAACAGTCACATATTTATAGCTAGCTGTATGCTTTAACAAAAAAACTAAACAAACTAGTATATTAAAAATTATTAATTTAAAAATGAAGTAGGGTTCCAAGCAATAAAAAGTAGTGAAACAAGAGATGAAGCAATGGTAGCTATTACAGCATAGCTCAGTTTTAAATCCCTACTTTGGCATGATATAATGTGTTCAATGCCAAAGTAGGGATTTCCCACTGAGCTATGCTGTAATAGCTACCATTGCTTCATCTCTTGTTTCAATACTTTTTATTGCTTGGAACCCTACTTCATTTTTAAATTTATAATTTTTAATATACTAGTTATGATTACATTAAGGTTACATTAGGCCAGGCAAACTTGATTACTTGTTTCTCATCCCTGCTTGAATCCCTTTTTACCCCAGTCTCTAATTTCATTATTGCTGTTATCAATCACGTGCACATGTATTTTGATGCTAAGAAGGCTGGCTATCGTTTTACTAGTTCTTAAAAGGCTTTAGCTAACCTTTATAGTAACAGACAGCTTGATTTGGAATATTTTTTTCTTTATAATAATGAATAATGAAAAATGACCTCCTGCCCACATGGAAATCCGACTTTATGTTAGACTATGTATGCCCAGTGAGTGACTATTGGTACACTTGACCTTGCAATAAGTGCTTCTATCTCTTTGATCCCTTTATGATCACAGTCTAGCACTTTACCATCTAGTGCTGGGCGTAGACATTACTGCTGAGGGCTAGGCCTACACCAATTATGCCAGCATAATTTGGGGCATAATAGCCAAAAGCATTGAGCATAATTCCAGCATAAAAGGCACAATTTTTGTGCATTGGTTATCAAAGAAGCTAAAACTCTGACTATTTTGCATGATGCAGAATGGCATGGTGTACAAACATGGCAAAAATTAAATTTACAGCTATGTTGTGAAGAAAAATTAGTTAAAGATCGATATACTCTAATAGAACATAGAACAGTCACCGCATGTTGAGATATCCTAATAGAACATTCACAGATGCATTAAATACTCTAATTGAGCAGTCAAGACACAGTTTTATATGAGCATATTTGGAGCATAATGGGACACAACTGGGCATAATTGGAGCATAGTAGGGGAAATTTTGGAGCATTGCTTAAAAGCATAATAGGCAATTTCAAAAGCATAATAGACTCAGACCTACTGAGGGCAAGCGCCACTTTGGTGCTGCCATTGAATCTCCAAGTTTTGTGAAACACTATGTGAGTGAGAAGGTAGATTATTGGGTGTCTTGTGTGCAGAAGTTGAGTGTGATTGCAAAAGGTTCAACCTCATGTGGCTTATTGTGCTTTCACTCATGGTCTTGTTGGTAAATGGACTTACTTTTTGTGAACTCTACCTGGCATTTCTGACTTTCTCAAAACCCTTGAATTATCCATCATTAAAGAATTTATTCCTGCTGATACTGGCAAATGTGTCAGTGACTTAGAAAGAGATCTGCTTGCCCTTCCAGCATGTATGGGTGGGCTCGGGTTGTGTAACCCTTCTGCCAATGCTAATTTTGAATTTGACTCTTCCATTCAGGTTACCTCAGCAGATTCATTTCAGGGTAACAGTGGTTAGTGCCCAGCATCAAGCTAAGGCTAATGTTATGTCTTTAAGATGTCAGTGGCTGGTTTCTAAGCAATCAGAACTTACTCCCCTTTTGCCAGCTGATTTACATTGCATTGTTTCTTTGTCTAATGAGAAAGGTACCTCTTCTTGGCTATCAGTGCTTCCCATCAAAGAACATGGATTTATACTCCATAAAGGTGTTTTTAGGGATGCATTGTGTTTGCATTATAGATGGTTGCCCAGTGGCTTACCTGCTAAGTGTGTGTGTGGTCATGGTTTCACTGTTGATCATGCAATGAACTGTACATCTGATGGTTTCCCTACTCTACGTCATAATGAACTTAGGGATTATTTCACTGCAGCTGCTTTGTCTGAAGTTTGTCATAATATGGCAATTGAGCCAGTGTTACAACACCTATCTGGTGAATCTTTTCACTATGCCACAGCTAATGAGGAGGATGAGGCACGCCTGGATGTCAGTGTGTAAGGATTTTGGAGAAACCGTCATCAAAAGGCTTTCTTTGATGTAAGAATATTTAATCCCACTGCTCCTAGTTATCAAAACACAGCCATTTCTTCTCTATATGAAAGGTTTGAGCGTGACAAACAGCATAAGCATGAGCAGCGTGTAAGGGATGTTGAAATGGGCTCTTTCACCCCTTTGGTATTCTCTACTTTTGGGGGAATGGGAGGTGTGGCCACTACTGCTTACAAGAGGTTGGCATCTCTGCTTGCTGCTAAGAGAGACCACAATTATAGTAGTGCTGTGTCCTGGATTAGATACTCCACCAGTTTTCTTTACTGAGGTCAGCTGTAACCTGCTTGCGTGGAGCCAGGTCTCATCATGGCAGCCCTGTGACTATTGGAGCATTTACTTTAACGGTCATCATATGGTTTCCTCTACTGTATTTTCAATGGCGGCTGGGAATACCATTAATATCTGTAATGTGGATTGTACTAAGTTTCTGGGTCGCACTATTGGTGTTTCTCCAACCATTTCTCAATCGGTAGCTTCTGCTAAATGAAGCAACAAATTTTACAATTTTTATAACCCATCGATAAGTGTTCTGTTCGGGGAGAATATAGGATATGGATCTTAAAAAACTTTGTGTCTTCTGTTCTACATTTTCATTTAACTGTTGAGAAGCTTACTGTGTCTTTTATTACTTCAGCACAGTCATCAATATTGAAATTCATGAAAAATTGGTTGAACCTCCCCAGAAATTGCACTCCTGGAACTGTTTTCCACCGGATGTGTTGGATCTCCCCTTTTTACCACACCTGAAGCAATCAGCTAAGCTTTCATACATTCTGACTATTGAACGGTCAGTTAATTTGCGACATTCTATTTTAGCTAACAGATCCGATATCTCTTCCACTGCTGCTAAGGCTTCAGTTGCCAACATTCACTCTGCAACTTTCAAGAACCATGCATGCCACAACTTACGTTCTGCTCACATTGAATATTGGAAATCAAAACTGGAAACATTAACTGTTCAAAATAATTTTTTAGATATTGTAACTCTGGAGCAAGCTTGCCCTCTGTGGAAGAGATTGATGTATGGCCTCCCTGAAAAACAGCTGTACTTCCTGCTACGTGCTGGTTGTGACACTCTACCAACCCCTATGAATCTGGTCAGATGGAACATTATTACTGATCCTAGATGTGCTTTTTGTCAAGCTCCTCAACCCACAACAAACCATATTTTGACTGGCTGTCCTGCTGCTCTAGATCAAGGCAGGTATATCTGGAGACATGATTCAGTTTTACAGGTCCTTGTTTATGGGCTCCAACAACATTTACTTGAAACATTCAAACTTTACGCTGACCTTCCAGGTTATCTTGCTAGCTCCAGCCCCCCTAGTACCATCCCAACCAATCTTTCCTCCACCCTCAGCAGGCCTGACTTGGTATTGGTTTCTAATGATTTCATTTGTTTGTTTGAATTGACAGTACCAACCAGCGTTGTAAGTGGGCTGGGTCATCCGGATTATCTGGGTCATTTGGGTCACATTTTGTCCGGGTCAAGTGGGTCTTATCCACTTCAGTGAATATCTGGGTCTGACCCGGATGAGATCACGTGTGACTATATAAGTTAACAAGCTCGATTGTATTGATGGAAATGCAGTTGTAAACACTCAAGAAACTTACATGGAGCCACACCCACCATTCAGGAATATGCTTTGCTGTCTGTGCAGGGTATGTAGAGCCACACCCACTTATCGGAATTGTACCAGCTGTGCTCTGTGGGCATGCATGCATCACCAGATCCGTGTTGCTACTTGAAATGTAGGTAACTAACTTCTGGAAATTCTGTAGCTGCATGTAAACTTACGTGGAGCCACCCCCACTTGATAATACATACGTGGAGCCACACCCACTTGATAATACGTGGCTACTCACTTCTTGCAGACAATTTTTTATAGTGTAAAAAAATGTAGGGCTGACCAGTGGAAGTTGTGGACTTTTAATCTAGCGCTTGGGGCACGTCTCTATTTTAATTAAACCAGGTCACATGCAGGTCAGATCCGGGTCCCATCCGGATTACTATTCGAGTCAGTGGGTCAAACGGGTCAACAGTACTGACCCACTTACAATGCTGGTACCAACTAATACCCAGCAACATCTTCTTGTTGCTAGAGCTAGAAAGGAAGATCGACATAGCTCCTTGCAATATGACCTCCGGCTTTCTGGGTTAACTGTCAACCTTGTTCTCATTGAAATTGGTTGTTTAGGCCACTTTTTGTCAGAAACAATTGCTCAAGTGGCTACATCCCAAGTAGTGGAAGCACGGGAGTTAAAGATCCTGTATGAACAGGAGATTACAACACGAGCTGCTTGCTGAAGAATACAACGAATAGTATTCTTTGGTAGATGGTATACATTGCTTAGTTTAGAGATGGTCTCTGGCATGAAATAGCCCAGACAGCCAACCTCAATTGTCACAAGATTAACTGAAAATCCAGCCTGTTGAAGGTCAGTCAGTAATGAACCATAGCGATCTTCTTTACGGTTCCTTGCAGCTAAAAGGTGATGTTCAGTATTAGTAACTACAGAGAGTTCTATTAATGCGATGAAATCTGTGGAAACTACCACAAGATCAGGTCTGCTTAAAGTAGATGTAATATTAGGTGGAATAGTACTTGGGGGACTAACACTCGCCTGGTAGCCAGGAAGATCTGCATAAATCTTATAACATGGTAATAAATCCTTCTTAAAGTTGCGAACAAGAACCTGCAGAACAGAGTCATGACGCCAAGTGTATCTGCCCTGATCAAGCGCAACGGAACGACCAGTTAAAATATGGTTAGTTGAGCAGGCTGTAGGACCAGGCGTCCTACAGACCTTCAGCACTTGTGCTGTAAAGCATTAATAAATTTTTTAAAAAAAGTTGTTGGTTGAGTACAGTGACAAAGGGTACAAACTGGACTAGTGATTATATTCCAGCGAGCCAGATCATAGGTGTTGGTAAGGTGTCACAACCGGCACGCAATAAGAAAGAAAGTTGCTTTTCAGGTAAACCATACATTAATCTCTTCCACAAGGGACAATTTTGTTCTAGCATCTCAATTAAATCTGATTAAAGCGTCAGATCACTGATCACGCCACCACGAGTCAAAACACATCCTACTAAGTCTGGCACACCGGTAGTCTGGCAAGCGTGTCCTGTGCCACAGATTTGAATGAGAGAATACACTAGGCACAATGGTTAGATATCGGATATTATACTCCTGTGTGCCGCGGCGCTACAAACCACCAACCCAGTTTTAAGCTACATATATGAAACTGTTAAATACACCACATTACTAGCATATGTACATGACACACTAACTGACTGACCAAACCGTTGTTCTTTTTGACTACCGTTCACCTGCCACTGCGATCAGCTTTCAGAGATAACAAGGAAATGAGATAGCTACCACGTGAGCTTATTAAATTATAGCTATAAAGTATAACCAAAAGATTATGACGCCGAGAGGTGTGTTCAATCTGATAGCTAGTTATTGTAACAAGTTTTGGTAAAGCAAAGGTTGCACAGAAGACAGTGCTTGAAAATGTGCTTCCCTGCTCCCCACAACATAAACTAACAACAGAAAAAAAGTATAATCAGGGCCGCCCACGGGGGGGGGGGCAACTGGGGCATTTCGTCCCGGGCCCCAGCCTGAAAGGGGCCCCTGGAGGCCCCACGAAGGGCCCCTTGAATACCTGTTTAAAAGATCGATATACTCTAATAGAGCAGTCAGATCTAAATACTCTAATAGAGCAGTCATAGTATTCTTCAGAGGTGCAGTGTAGCACGCTTATAGATAAGGAGATCTAATCCAAAACAGCCAAGCTGTAAAAAAAGAGTGCGGCCCTGAGAAAGGCTATGGTGAAAAAAGATGTGAAATCCAAGGTGGCGGCCAAGAAATGGCTATGATGGTAGGTTAATGGTAAAAATTTTAATAACGACAATTCAGGTGAATTTTGTGCCAAGACCAAGCGGCACCAAATTCACCTGAATTGTTGTTATTAAAATTTTTACCATTAACCTACCATCACAGCCATTTCTTGGCCGCCGCCTTGGATTTCACATCTTTTTTCACCATAGCCTTTCTCAGAGCCGCACTCTTTTTTTACAGCTTGGCAGTTTTGGATTAGATTTCACTTCTTTTTGTATTTGTATACCCCCAAAGCCGGCCATAGGCCGGCCTTATGGCCGGCTTTAGGGCTTTTTAACCTGTCATTTTTTCTTTACTACAGGAAGAAGAAAAGATGAAGCAGGGTGATTTCTTTGTAGCTGATCTCTCTGCAAGGTGACCCTTCTAGCTGATCTCTCTACCGGATGACTTGTTTGTAGCTGAACTGTCTACAGGGTGATTTGTTTGTAGCTGAACTCTCTACAAGGTAACTTCTTCTAGCTGATCTTTCTACAGGGTGATTTGTTTGTAGCTGAATTCTCTACAGGGCGATTTGTTTGCAGCTAAACTGCTGAACTCTCTACAATGTAACTTCTTCTAGCTGAACTCTCTACGGGTGGCTTGTTTCTAGCTGATCTCTCTACAGGGTGACTTGTTTCTAGCTGAACTCTCTACAGGGTGATTTGTTTGTAGCTGAACTCTCTACAAGGTAACTTCTTCTAGCTGATCTTCTACAGGGTGATTTGTTTGTAGCTGAATTCTCTACAGGGCAATTTGTTTGCAGCTGAACTCTCTACATGGTAGTTTCTTTGTAGCTGAACTCTCTACAATGTAACTTCTTCTAGTTGAACTCTCTACAGGGTGACTTGTTTCTAGCTGATCTTTCTACAGGGTGATTTGTTTGTAGCTGAATTCTCCACAAGGCAATTTGTTTGCAGCTGAACTCTCTACATGGTAGTTTCTTTATAGCTGAACTCTCTACAATGTGACTTCTTCTAGCTGAACTCTCTACAGGGTGACTTGTTTCTAGCTGATCTCTCTACAGTGTAACTTTTTTCTAGCTGAACTCTCTACAGGGTGATTTGTTTGTAGCTGAATTCTCTACAAGGTAGCTGATCTTTCTACAAGGTGATTTGTTTGTAGCTGAATTCTCTACAGGGCAATTTGTTTGCAGCTGAACTCTCTACATGGTAGTTTCTTTGTAGCTGAACTCTCTACAATGTAACTTCTTCTAGCTGAACTCTCTACAGGGTGACTTGTTTGTAGTTGAACCCTTTACAGGGTGATTTGTTTGTAGCTGAACTCTCTACAAGATAACTTCTTCTAGCTGATCTTTCTACAGGATGATTTGTTTGTCTCTACAGGGCAATTTGTTTGCAACTGAACTCTCTACAGGGCAATTTGTTTGCAACTGAACTCTCTACATGGTAGTTTCTTTGTAGCTGAACTCTCTACAACGTAATTTCTTCTAGCTGAACTCTCTACAGGGTGATTTGTTTGTAGCTGAATTCTCTACAAGGTAACTTCTTCTAGCTGATCTTTCTACAGGATGATTTGTTTGTCTCTACAGGGCAATTTGTTTGCAGCTGAACTCTCTACATGGTAGTTTCTTTGTAGCTGAACTCTCTACAATGTAACTTCTTCTAGCTGAACTCTCTACAGGGTGACTTGTTTCTAACTGAACTATCTACAGGGTGATTTGTTTGTAGCTGAACTCTCTACAAGGTAACTTCTTCTAGCTGATCTTTCTACAGGGTGATTTGTTTGTAGCTGAATTCTCTACAGGGCAATTTGTTTGCAGCTGAACTCTCTACATGGTAGTTTCTTTGTAGCTGAACTCTCTACAATGTAACCTCTTCTAGCTGAACTCTTTACAGGGTGACTTGTTTCTAGCTGATCTTTCTACAGGGTGACTTGTTTCTAGCTGAACTCTCTACAGGGTGACTTGTTTCTAGCTGATCTTTCTACAGGGTGACTTATTTCTAGCTGAACTCTCTACAGGGTGATTTGTTTGTAGCTGAACTCTCTACAAGGTAACTTCTTCTAGCTGATCTTTCTACAAGGTGATTTGTCTGTAGCTGAGTTCTCTACAGGGTAATTTGTTTGCTGCTGAACTCTCTACATGGTAGTTTTTTGTAGCTGAACTCTCTACAATGTAACTTCTTCTAGCTGAACTCTCTACAGGGTGACTTGTTTGTGGCTGAACCCTCTACAAGGTGATTTGTTTATAGCTGAACTCTCTACAAGGTAACTTCTTCTAGCTGATCTTTCTACATGGTGATTTGTTTGTAGCTGAATTCTCTACAGGGCAATTTGTTTGCTGCTGAACTCTCTACATAGTAGTTATTTTGTAGCTGAACTCTCTACAATGTAACTTCTTCTAGCTGAACTCTGTACGGGTGACTTGTTTCTATCTGATCTCTCTACAGGGTGACTTGTTTCTAGCTGAACTATCTACAGGGTGATTTGTTTGTAGCTGAACTCTCTACAATGTAACTTCTTCTAGCTGAACTCTCTACAGGGTGACTTGTTTGTAGTTGAACCCTCTACAGGGTGATTTGTTTGTAGCTGAACTCTCTACAAGGTAACTTCTTCTAGCTGATCTTTCTACAGGATGATTTGTTTGTCTCTACAGGGAAATTTGTTTGCAGCTGAACTCTCTACACGGTAGTTTCTTTGTAGCTGAACTCTCTACAGCGTAATTTCTTCTAGCTGAACTCTCTACAGGGTGACTTGTTTGTAGTTGAACCCTCTAAAAGGTGATTTGTTTGTAGCTGAACTCTCTACAAGGTAACTTCTTCTAGCTGATCTTTCTAGAGGGTGATTTGTTTGTAGCTGAATTCTCTACAGGGCAATTTGTTTGCAGCTGAACTCTCTACATGGTAGTTTCTTTGTAGCTGAACTCTCTACAATGTAACTTCTTCTAGCTGAACTCTCTACAGGGTGACTTGTTTCTAGCTGATCTTTCTACAGGGTGACTTGTTTCTAGCTGAACTCTCTACAGGGTGATTTGTTTGTAGCTGAACTCTCTACAAGGTAACTTCTTCTAGCTGATCTTTCTACAAAGTGATTTGTCTGTAGCTGAATTCTCTACAGGGCAATTTGTTTGCTGCTGAACTCTCTACATGGTAGTTTCTTGTAGCTGAACTCTCTACAATGTAACTTCTTCTAGCTGAACTCTCTACAGGGTGACTTGTTTGTAGCTGAACCCTCTACAGGGTGATTTGTTTCTAGCTGAACTCTCTACAAGGTAACTTCTTCTAGCTGATCTTTCTACAGGGTGATTTGTTTGTAGCTGAATTCTCTACAGGGCGATTTGTTTGCTGCTGAACTCTCTACATGGTAGTTTCTTTGTAGCTGAACTCTCTACAATGCAACTTCTTCTAGCTGAACTCTCTACGGGTGACTTGTTTCTAGCTGATCTCTCTACAGGGTGACTTGTTTCTAGCTGAACTATCTACAAGGTGATTTGTTTGTAGCTGAACTCTCTACAATGTAACTTCTTCTAGCTGAACTCTCTACAGGATGACTTGTTTCTAGCTGATCTCTGTACAGGGTGACTTGTTCCTAGCTGAACTCTCTACAGGTGATTTGTTTGCAGCTGAACTCTCTTACATGGTGGTTTCTTTGTAGCTGAATTCTCTACAAAGTGACTTCTTCTAGCTGATCTCTCTACAAGATGACTTGTTTCTAACTGAACTCTTTACAGTGTGATCTGTTCATAGCGGAACTTTTTACTGGGTGATTTGTTTGCAGCTAAACTCTTTGCATGATTGTTTCTTTGTAACTGAACTCTCTACAATGTGACTTCTTCTAGCTGATCTCTCTACAGGATGACTTGTTTCTAACTGAACTCTCTATAGTGTGATCTGTTCATAGCAGAACTTTCTGAGTACTGGGTGATTTGTTTACATCTAAACTCTTTGCATGATTGTTTCTTTGTAACTGAACTCTTTACAAGGTAACTCCTAGCTGATCTCTCTACAGGGCAATTTGTTTGTAGCTGAATTCTCTACAGGGTGATTTATTTCAGCTGAACTCTCTACATGATGGCTTCTTTGTAGCTGAACTCTCTATTAGGTACCTTCTTCCAGCTGATCAGACTACAGGGTGACTTGTTTGTAGCTGAATTCCCTACAGAATAACTTGCAATGTAATATAACTGAGTAAATTATACATGCAGCTGAATGCTTTATTAGGGTGACTGTTCTATTAGAGTATCTCGATCTCGCATTTGCTGCACATAGTTGCCTTTCGAATCATAACTCAGTGATTTGTAATCCGATTCTTCTGTACTACTGCAAGAACTTTCCATGATGATTATTCCAGCTACATACTGATTTTCAGCTCGTTGCTCTAAGCGGTTTGCCTGGTAGACACTAAAACTAATAGTTTTTTTATTCATAAAAATCGATTGCGTAATTTTGACATAGGTTGGGTTTTGTGTCATATCTCCTTGGTCTTTATCCCGATTCCTTTCAAACCACAAAAAGGCACTCCTACGATGGTTGCTCCATCTACATATCAATTTTCAACTGATTCCTCCAAGGGGTTTACCCTGTAGGCGTGACAGACCTTCGACCTTATTTTACGCACATAATCGGTCATAACTCCGTGAATGTTCATCGGATTCCTACCAAAGTTGGTACAGAGATCCGCCTTAATGAGCCCTTTAAGTGTGCCAAATTTCAGCCCGATCGGAGTACGCATTCGTGTTTTATGGCGGATTTTGCGAATGTGCGAAATGAAGAAGAAGTAAAAGAAGAAGAAAAAAACGAAGAAATTAAAACGAAATTTTGTTCGCTCGTATCTCGGAAATGGCTGGAGCGATTTTCTTCAAATTTGGTGTGTAGACTCCCCTTACTGGCCGGTACCTCTCTAGCAAATTTGGCTCCAATCGGATAAGGGATCACAGAGCTACATAGGTGTGAAAATTGCGTTTTCTTTCTTCCTGTTAATATACTCACGGGTGGCACGCCGGCTTCTTGGGCCGCACGACACACTACCGTGTGTCTTGATATGGTTGGTGAGGGGTAGCTATTGTCATTGTTAGCAGGTCATGACCTTTTTTTTTTTTTTTTTTTTTGGTCTTCAATTTACAGCTTGGGTAAAGTTGTGATTCAGAATGGAAACCTCCTTGCCTCTGGGGCCCCACTTTAACTCTTTGCCCTGGGCCCCTTAATTTCTCTGGGTGGCCCTGGCTATAATATACAACAGCAATAGTACAATAACAAGCAACAAGAAAGTGTCTGAGGGCAACACGAAAAAAAAATTAAGTTGGTTAGCTATCTGTAAGGTAGCTGTGTTCTGGAGACTGGCAAGTTAAGTAGTAACTAAGGATTGATGATAGCTACATTGTACTGAGCTACGTATCTGATGACCACTCCAATTGGTTTATATTTTATGACTTTGACCAGTGCTTGTGGACAGGATTCCATCGACTTCCACAAAACCATCTGGCATCCCTACATACAAGACCACTCTCCAGCTGTTTAATTTCACCAGATAAATGTAACAATTTCCATATCAAACTTGCTTTCAACTCTTTTCACTCTTTGGTAGACGGTTTTCTGGCGACCTGTATACCCACACCAGATGTCTGTATAGGTCTGTGAACACCAGGGACGTGGTGTAAAAGGTTCAAACACTCTGGACAGATGAGCAGGTAGCTGATTCTGAAGGTGTCTACCACCTTCAGTTATCATCTTCATCCATTTTGTAGTCTATATCTTTTGCACTGCCCCCCACCTTTATGAGAACTTGTGAAATGGCAACACTCTATCTAAATGGTAGGAAACTCTACTAGGATTGCTTCGGCTTCTTGAGACTCTTAAGGTCATGAATTGCTCCATCACTACGTCATCTGCAAACATCAAAATTGGGTACTGTGAAATAGAACAGTGGATGTCATTTGTAACAAAAACAATAGAGGACCAAATACAGATTCTTTGGGGTATTCCAGATAATAGACATGCAGCCAGTTGGAAAATGAGCCATTCATATAATGACCCTCTGAAAATATACATAGCTAGCTAGTAAGAAAATCTACCATGGCAAAGTTGTTGATTCCCAAATGCATTCAAGTTCAATTCCAATCGGGAGTGCGATATCAAAAGCTTTTGTGATAAAGAAAACATTATACAGAGTGGCACCTTTTCACACAAGCTCAAAAGCCCCAGATTCATGAGACCATCCTCTGCCTAACATGTTTTGATGTTGGAAGACAATTTCTTAATTTAGCCCACAGATGCCTCCCAAAAATGTTGGCATTTTGTCAGAAGGAAGAATCAAAAAGGATCACAAGTTTTGAACTATGATAGCTACAATCTTTGACAAAGAAACCTTTTTTTCTGCCAGAACAAGTCTATCATCAATGTACATGTTGGAGCATAGTGT
Source organism: Dysidea avara (assembly GCF_963678975.1). Taxonomy (NCBI): domain Eukaryota; kingdom Metazoa; phylum Porifera; class Demospongiae; order Dictyoceratida; family Dysideidae; genus Dysidea; species Dysidea avara. Next base: position 46,779,053 of record NC_089274.1, read on the forward strand.
ACTAAGTAAAATTAGTATGGAGAAATGCAACTTGATTTGTAAAAAAGTTGCGAGCATCTCCCAAAAGTTAGGTATATTCTATACACACATAAATGCATCTACAATGGACAGGAAGTTATTCAAGTAGTTTGCCACACCACAGCTATCCACATAAGCAAATAAAGTAGTTGCAGGTCTTTTAAAGTTAACATCCTTGTCAGTTGATAAGAGGCCCCCTTCTCTTGTGCCAGTTCAACTGAGGAATGAGTGCTAGGAGAAGTTCCATCAAGCAAAGAGTTAATGGTGTTGGTGAGCAAGAGCCCTAGAGCACAACAGATACTGTGTGTATAAACAATCACTAATCTTATGCACTTGGCTTGAAATTGAAAAGTATGCAGACCTTAGTTGAAACCATGTAAGTATATAGGTTGTCACACTGTTATAGATGCATTTTGAAAATGTGCTCTTAATTGAGATGTAGCCACTGAGAAGAGAAGATCATGACATATTGTTTGTTTTCTCCTGTCATATTTGGAACAAGCATGCGATTGGTCTAAATTTAAGAAATATTGTTTTTTAAATATTGTTTCAGAATGAACAGGCACATAAGATCAACGGTAACTATTTTTACAGTAGTTCATTCTTAAGGTATGGTTTTACTGAAATGTGCCAAAAAGCTCTCCTGATGTATTCACATTTCACAACTTGCTAGTTAATTAATTTTTACATTTGACAACTTATAAACAACAGATTGAGTCTAATTACAAAAAAAATGTCGCACAATGTAGGTATTTACAGTAACGTTTAGTAGTCAAGATTCTCATTTTATCTCCCTTCTATTGCAAAAATTTCTAACTGTTTGTTCAGAACCTTCTACATACTAAGCAAGCACCACAGCTAGTGTTTCTTAATCTTTTATATAGTTTTTTAACATACTGCATTATATTCATAATCCTTCTGTATGTATGCAAGTTACCTAAATGACAAGACTTAACAGCAAATCAGTGATAGAGTATAGTATCACATGTTATAACTATAGCTATGACTATAATTACCATAATATACTTCCATAATTCCATTAAATATTTGGATCCGTCACTGCATGTTCTTCACGCATCTCTCCTTAATAGTCATTCGTAGTAGATTCTTGCACCCTTTGCAATGATTACTGAGGCAGCAATATCATATACATACATAGTCCTAGTGCTAGTAATCAAGGGGATGGCTAGCCACTGTCTGTGGAAGCAAAGTAGTGTATGGCTACGTGAGACCATATATAAATAGAGCAGCTTTAATTTGATCTTTTTATGCATTTCTCACTGATAAAAATTTACAGTATGGCATTATGCTAGCATTGTACCTGATGTTTCACAGCACCTATTATACTCAAAGTTATGCCAGTGTAACCAGCTGGTGCCTACTCGATCAGGTCCATGTACAAATTCACATACATAAATGTATCAAGTAAAACACTATTCATCATGTTGTTTTTTTTATTATCAAGCTCATGTACAAAATGTATTAGGTTAAAATTTACATTGAAAGTGGAATAAGTAAATAAAGTTATTTATATTTGTCTGTACTTATACTGTAGGTCATTGTAAAGGTCCTTAGCACATTCCAAAGGAGCTCCCAACTTTATACCATCTTCACTAGCAACTTGTTTATCCTCATCAGACCAACCCAACAGGTAGTTACCATTACCAGCTAGTAACTTTGTGATCTGTCCAAACTGTGGTCTTGATCTTGGATCAGGATGCCTACAAAGAAAACAATACATTCAAGTGTTGCTGGTAGTATTTTCAGTGTTAACTAATAAATTAATTTGTTGCTTGCATGTTTTAGAATCAGACTTATTCTACTGTAGAGAGAAGGTGGCAGGATGCAAATGAACAAGTGTACAATTTTGCATCTAAAAGTTGTTCTCCTAAGGTTCCATTAGGTGACAGGGCCTACAAAACCTGAGCATGTGCGAATATAAACTTTACCTACTTTTTCAAACTCATAATATTATGCAATGGCCAGTGTTTGAGGAACACTGGGCACAAACTACACCCTATCAAAACAATAGGTCATATCCCTATACCAGAGGATATCTGCATTCTAAATTTATGAAGCCTCCTTGTCTGGTTAAAAGAGGGAAAGTGGGAAAGACAACCAAATGCCCATATATACAGCTCTTAATACTGTCATTGAGTCATTGGGTACACAGTTGTAAGGCAGATGCAGTGAGGCACAGTGCCTAAATGCTGATCTGTTGTATGCATTCATTAGGTGGTTGCTTTCTCATAGAATATTGTATAATGTTGTACTGTCACATACCAACACTTTATCATCATTCTATAGAATGCTCTTGGACACCCAGGAGGAGGTGGTAGCCTATAGCCATTGTCAATCTTCTCTAGTATCTAAATTAAACCAAATTACTTTAGTCTATAACAAGTAGTGATCTTGACTAACTTCAATAGTAGACAAGCTTTTAAATGGTTTATACCCCAAACTCCATATTTCATATACCACACATCCATAACTCCATACATCACTTTGGATTGAGTATCTCCTGTAGTGAAGTGCCTATACAGACAAAGGGTATCCCAATCTTAACACTTAATATTATACAATGAAATGAATACCTCAGGAGCTGTCCACTTTACTGGTATCTTCCCACCTGATATTAAGTAGTAGTTTTGGTTAAGTAGATCACGAGACATTCCAAAGTCAGCAATCTGATGATTACAAGTTAGTTTTTATAATAACACTTAGTTACTCAATCATACAAACGTACCTTGCATGTGCATTTATCAGACACCAGGATATTTCTAGCTGCCAAGTCTCTGTGTACAAATCTTTTACCACTAAGGTAGGTCATTCCTGCTGCAATCTCATTACAAAATTTTAACAAAGCTACTGGCATCCTCATGTGTGTAGTGGCCTCATTTCTGCATAGTCAAAATATAAACACACATTAATATGATTGAAAATTTAGCACAAAATTTCATACTCAATTTTTAAAGCTGGTGAGCACATCAAAGAAATCATGAAATGTATTAAAAAATTTTAACTAGTTATATATTGTTTGATATCATACAGTACAGTAGTACTGTATATTAGGGATCATGGAGGTTTCACCAGCCATAGTTATGTTACAAAAAAGTTTAAAAAAACAAGTACACGGAAACTTTAGGAATTTTAATTTCAATTAGAGATCACAGAAAAATGTAGGGAAATTGGGGAGGTCGCCTACACATACTAGTGGACATTTAATCCCTAATTCAGCCATTGGTATAGACTGAAGTAGAGATTAAATGTTCACTTGTATATCTGCAAGTGTAGGCAACCTCCCTACTTTTTCTATGATTCCTAATCAAACTAAAATTCCTAACTTTTCCTTATACTTGTTTAAATTGTTTAGAGTATTTCTATATATGTTATATTAATTGCAGATAGATCAATGAAGTTGACAGCTTCATTAGGATAACTTATGATTTACAGACTTGAGTTATTGTTTATATAGCTAAATTGTTAAACAACTGATTGATTTGGTCACGTTAAAACTTTGGTTGTTGTATCAGTTAACACTTACATCCTTGGCTGCTTCCAGAGATCAACTCTATCAGTTGCTAGTTAGTTTTACTTTCATGGAATGCCCACTATGTACAACCAAGCTGTTTAGGTAAGTGACTAAGTAACTAAGTATGAGTTACATGTATTGTTTGTGTACGATATCAAGTTGAAAGCTTGCTGTACATCTATGAATTAAGGTGTTAAAATAATGTGAATTGTGGTGAGGATTGCATACTACTTGTGGATAACTCTCAAAGTAGTGGCTCGTGCTCAGTGCTTTTTACTACTTTATTGGCCACTCAACTCACTATCATGAGTCTTGAAATAATGCTACTACATGGTCATTTACTTACAAATGACGAAGGTCTATCAGCATATTTTTCAGATCTCCACGAGACATATACTCCAACACAATCATGGCAGGAGCTTCTGTCACCACACCATACAGCTTGATCACATTCTCATGATCAAACTGGCACATTATGGCAGCTTCCTGGAGGAATCGTAGTTTGTCCTTATCATTAGCATCAATGTTTAATGTTTTCACTGCAACTTCTGTTTCTTGGTCAATTGATGATTTCCACATGGCATGAGTGACCACTCCAAATTCACCTGCACCCAATTGCTCCAGGTTCCTGTAGTTTGTAAATGTGAAATATGTTTATGCACATATTTGTATGTAGAGCCAAAAGACCATTACAATTACTTTCCTTTTTTGTAATATATCACATTATACTACTGTAATCACAAAATGTGGCATACGTACATCTAAGCCACACACTAGATGTTCTCCAACTAAAACTACATAAGTAACTTTACCATAATTTACTTTTTTCATTGTAAATAATTTTGTATGCAAAACTTGTATGAAAATTTCTTACACAAAAATTTTACATAAGATTAAACTACTCTAATAGAGCAGTCATTCATGTAAATCATACGAAAGTATATATATTTACATAAAAATTTATTTTTGCATGAAAATAAAGTGAATTACAGTATATACCTCTATTTTTTGCAGTGACATAATTGCTGTCTATCTACATGTTGTATGATAACTACCATACTTAAAGCAAAATTTAATGGCCATGATATAATAATGACAGATACTAATGGAAAGCCATAGAATCAGTATTAACATAGGCACATGTAATACATCTTTGCATTTACAAACCTTATTTCATGATGATAGAGTTTACGAAATCTTTTCCCTTCAAATTCTTCATATATTTTGTTTAATTTTAAAGGTGGTTCATAGTAAATAGGTCCATAACTATCTTCATCTTCAAATGGTGTATCATAAATTAGCTGCTCAACTTCCAATGAGGTGCAGTCTACTATTGCATATGGTGAAGGACCAGACATTTCAAACACTGACACAGGCAATTCATATGGTCGGGCCATTTCATAGATTCCATCCATACTAGGAAATATCTTCTCTAAAACTTCATATTTAGGTGAATCAAGGCTCTTACACTCTGAAGCAGGCTGCAAATATAATGAGAGTATCACTGCTAAATTAGCAGAATTAGTAATTATGTTATAGACTTATAGTATTTTGTACTGTATGTATTTATGAGTGCTTGGATGTCAGTGAAACATTCATTCATGGTCACTTCATTATACTCCATACTACATTATCACAAGTAAAGCAACAAAAATTCTTCACTCTGCTAGCTTGTATGTACTTATAATACATATCCATATCAAAAAACCGAACCGTGAAAGAATGGTATGGCCTAAAAGCCTGGATGAAAAAAGTTCTGAAATCAAAGGTGGCGGCCAAGAATGGCTGCAATGATGTTAATGAATTTTAATAATGGCTGTGTGCATCATTAACATCACTGCAGCCATTTCTTGGCCACCACATTTCAGAACTCTTTTCAACTTGGCTTTTATACCATGCCATTTTTCACAACTTGGCTGTTTTGTGTGGATTTCAATTTCTGCTAATTCACTAGGTAGTAAGTAGGTTGTAGCTAGTTTGTTGTAGTTGACCCAAAAAGAATAATATATAGCAATCTCTCTCTCTCTCAAGTTAGCAAGCCAGTTTACCAATAGTGTAGTAAATGTAATATTGGTAAAAAAGCCAGGCTGCTCCAGTATTTGCTGGAAAATCACTATTTGAACTTTCTAATAGAACAGTCACAGTTACTCTAATAGTGTAGTCAATCATGACTACACTGTTATACTATACTGCACTGCTAGAGTATTAGAAGTAACATTATTTCAATTGCTTTCTCTTGATCTGGCCAGCCAAAAGCAAATAGCTTTCTCCGGCCTTGCAGAAGTATTTTGCAACCACGATATTTCTAATTATAGTCCAAGCATTTTACAAGTGGCAACATTTTACCACTAGGTGTGACTAGTGATATGATACAGTTAATGCTAGCTGGGTGTTATTCTTCAAAATAACCTGTTTTTACCTTTACAATTTCCACTACTCTACTATAAATACTATTTTGAAGCCTTCTAAATGATGCAACGCTTTATCTGAAAGTCCTTTTATAAAACAAGTGAGTTATGAGGCTATAAAAGATTCATTTAGTATTAGGTCAATTTGAGTAGTGTAAAAATAGAAAGGAGGAGCATGTATATACTGAACATGTTTCAACATGAAAACATGAATACAAAAATGATTGAATAGAACACATGTGTTGACTTCTTTGATGCTACTGAATATACACATGAAATGTACAATACCTTAGGAGGAGGTGCCAGTATCACAGTATCATACATTGCATTATCAATAGCATCAACGTTTTCTGAATCTTGAATACCTGCTGAATATAAAAATGTTAGAACAACATAGAAATGTACATAATATACTGTGCTATTTACACAAGACCTGCTACGTAGCTTGAGACTAGGGACCCGTCGATTTCGCCAGCAAAATTTTTGGCATAATGGTTGGGTAAAAGCAATGAGCAAAATGCTGGCATAATAGGTGCAATTTTTGTGAAGTGGACATAAAGATTGCACAAAAGATCGAGATACTCTAATAGAACAGTCAGACACGCTAAAATATCGACAATGCATAGCTAATTGTTACAGGAACAACAAGTGACAATCGAGGTACCCTAATAAAACAGTCACACATGTTAAACAATATTAGCTGGCTTCTTGCTTTACATGTTAGAAGTAATTTCTGATCGAGATACTCTAATAGAACAGTCACTTTAAGGCAAAACTGTAGCTTTGCAATTGGAAATATTCAATTAACAAAGATCAGTGCTGAGCAAAATTTATAATTCTTGAGCAAAATATGGAGCATAATAGGTGAAAAATAAAAGAATTGCTGGAAAGAAAAATAGGTAGAAAAAAAAGCAAAATAGACTGGTCCCTACTTGAGACATAGGTATATAGTTAGCTATGTAGGCACAAGCCAACCTGTAGTACTATGTGTTAGTACCTATGTGTGTGTGTGTATGTGTGTGTGTGTGTGTGTTTGTGTGTGCACCGTGTACCCAAATTCATGCATGTGTATGTACTAAGCATTAATAAATGTTTCTACTCAAATAAAATTCCTTTTATGTAATTGATTTACTGTATACATGATATACCTTTAGTTGAATCTTTGTTGTTGTCAGTAGGATATTTTTTCCTCAACTGTGATCTTTTCACAATAAATATCACCACAAGTACAACTATCACAACAGCTATGATGCATACAACTACTCCTACTACTCCACCAACAATAGCACCACCACCACTGGAAGAGCCTGATCCTCCACCATCATCACCAACTGGAGTGACTATTGAAATAATATAATAATACAATTAATGTTACACACTGTAGTAAGACATTAAATCACATAAGGTTCTGTAGCAGCAACTAGACAATAAGATGGTGCCACAAAACAATATTTTTAGAGGGCCACTAACAATTAATTTGTCAGTACAGGTGTATCTGTAACAGTCAAGCTGTGAAAAACGGTGCAGTCCTCCAAAAAGACTAGAGTTAAAAAGTTATGAAATCACCAAAATGCCAATCATTTTAATGATGATAGCCATTAAATTACCTTTGGTTTCACATTTCTTCACATTTTTTGGATAGTCACACCCTCTCTTCACAGCTTGGTTGTTGCGGCATAGATATCACCTTCAAATTTGCTATGTGGACTACCCTACCAGGTGGGCACATTTACAGCAAAAGTGGTTCCAATCAGTTAAGGAATTGCGAGCTACATATGTATAAAAATTGTGTTTTATTTCTTCTTGTCAATATACCCACTGTGTGGCACACCGGCTCTTGAGCTACATGACAGTGTATGTCTTGACATACATGGCTTAAATACTAATTTGCTGTTTGACACATGTGGTTAGTACTGCTAATATTTTTCTCCACTATTTCACTAGGGACCTGCAAGAAAGTCTGTGTTGCTGCAGGGAGTCAGATACTTAAAACTAAAACTCTGAAAAATATATCAGACCAGGTGGTAGCTATGTAGATCCACAAAAAACTTGCAGTCCATAGGCAAGTGCCTGAGAAGCCACACAGTCTGGGATTCAGCAAGCTTATAGCTGCTGGTAATGCAGCATTCAGAAACACATTTGAGAATACCTACTGTACATATATACATTGTCCTCAACTAAAGATCAGAGGTGTCATTTTATAAATGTACACCTTTTGTCTTCGAGTGAAACTGCAATCATGATAGCATCTTGTCTCTTATCCCTTGAATATATGTATTCAAATACATGTGTATTTAATTTACCTCTTCTACATACACCATCACTACCACTCCATCTCCCATTACTCTGACAGGTCCTAGTGTCACTACCAGTTAGCTCATAACCAGTGTTACATGTGAGATTACAAGAGTCTTCATAGGAAGGAACTTCATCATCTCCCAGCAAACAATTGATTGTTCCATTGTCAGTGTTGAATAATGTGGAACATTGAACTGTTTAAAATTAATGCATACATTATACTCTGACAGTATCATACCTAACATGCAGCTCATACACATTGTTGCATTTTGTATGCTATTAAAAGTACAGACTGTCTGTAGATGTGTACATGTCAGATATGTAAATCAAGGCTGCTGTGGCATAAGACCATTATGCATAGTATTTACGCAATCTGTAATAGACCATGCATGTAATAGGTTCACTTTCATAATTAGATAATGAATCAAGACACACGGTAGTGTGTCGTGCGGCCCAAGAAGCCGGCGCGTAACACCCGTGAGTATATTGACAGGAAGAAAGAAAACGCAATTTTCGCACCTCCGTAGCTCTGTGCTTCCTTGATGAAACAAGACGATTTTTGCTGTGGACATTCCCCCCAACTGCAGCACTCCACATTCCAAATTTGGGCGAAATCGCTTCGCGCGTTCCCGAGATATGCGACTTCAAAAATTGGCTCAGTTTCTTCGTTTTCTTCTTCTTCTTCTTCTTCTTCTTCTTATTTTTCTTGTCGCACACTTACAAAAATTGCTATAAAACTCGAACGCCATATCCTATTGCCTTGAAATTTGGCACACAGAAGGGGGATATAAAGGCGCATCTCGGTACCAACTTTGGCTGGAATACGATAAACAGGCAAAGAGTTATGAGCGATTATTCACGAAAATTAACACCAATATGTTGTCACGCCTACAGGGTAAACCGCGTATGGGAAGAAGCTGAAAATCGGTGGGTGAATAGGTTAACTATTGAACCTCAAACCTTTTGTGGTTTGAAAGAAATCGAGCTAAAAAACAGGAAGATACAACGAAAAAACCAGCAGTGTGTAACAATTACGCAATCGAGATTAGCTAATAAAAATAACGACTGCTTGCCACGCCTACCAGATAAACCGCTTCGGGTAATGCTTTGAAAATCGTTGTACAGATGGAGTAATCATCTTAGAAAGGCTCATCAATGGTGTAGAAGAATCAGACTTAAAGCCACGGAGTTATAACACGAAATCCAACTTGGTGCAGCAAGTGCGAGATCGAGATACTCTAATAGAGCAGTCATGCATCCTAATAGAGCAGTCACCCTGAAGAGAATTCAAGAGATCAGCTAGAAACAAGAAACCTGTATAGAGATCAGCTACACACAAGTCACCCTGTAGAGAGATCAGCTAGAAGAAGTTACCTTGTAGGGAGTTCATGCAACTATGGAAATGGATAGTTCAGCTAGAAAAAATTACCTTGTATAGAGTTTAGCTACAAAGAAACCACCATGTGGAGAGTTCAGCTACAAAGAAACCACCATGTAGAGAGTTCAGCTGCAAAGAAATCACCCTGTAGAAAATGCAGCCACAAACAAATTGCCCTGTAGAAAGATCAGTTAGAAGAAGTTACCTTTTAGAGAGTTCAGCTACAAAGAAACCACCCTGTAGAGAGATCAGCTAGAAGAAGTTACCTTGTAGATTGTTCAGCTACAACCAAATCACCCTGTAGAGAGATCAGCTAGTCTAAGAAGAAGTTATCTTGTAGAGAGTTCAACTACAAAGAAACCACCCTGTAGAGAGATCAGCTAGAAGAAGTTACCTTGTAGATCGTTCAGCTACAAACAAATCACCCTGTAGCGAGATCAGCTAGAAGAAGTTACCTTGTAGAGAGTTCAGCTACAAAGAAACCACCATGTAGAGAGTTCAGCTGCAAAGAAATCACCCTGTATAAAATTCTGCCACAAACAAATTGCCCTGTAGAAAGATCAGTTAGAAGAAGTTACCTTGTAGAGAGTTCAGCTACAAAGAAACCATTTTGTAAAGAGCTCAGCTGCAAACAAATCACCTGTACAGAATTCAGCTATGAACAAATCACCCTGTAGAGAGATCAGCTAGAAGAAGTTACCTTGTAGATAGTTCAGCTACAAACAAATCTCCCTGTAGAGAGATCAGCTAGAAGAAATTACCTTGTAGAGAGTTCAGCTACAAAGAAACCATCATTTAGAAAGTTCAGCTTCAAACAAATCATCCTGTAGAGAGATCAGCTAGAAGAAATTACCTTGTAGAGAGTTCAGCTACAAAGAAACCATCATTTAGAAAGTTCAGCTTCAAACAAATCACCTGTAGAGAGTTCAGCTACAAACAAATCTCCCTGTAGAGAGATCAGCTAGAAGAAATTACCTTGTAGAGAGTTCAGCTACAAAGAAACCATCATTTAGAAAGTTCAGCTTCAAACAAATCTCCCTGTAGAGAGATCAGCTAGAAGAAGTTACCTTGTAGAGAGTGAAGCTACAAACAAATCATCCTATTGAAAGATCAGCTAGAAGAAGTCACCTTGTAGAAATTTCAGTTACAAAGAAACCACCATGTAGAGAGTTCAGCTACAAACTATCCACCTTGTAGAGACATCAGCTAGAAAAGTTACCTTGTAGAGAGTTCAGCTACAAACAAATCTCCCTGTAGAGAGATCAGCTAGAAGAAATTATCTTGTAGAGAGTTCAGCTACAAAGTAACCATTCTGTAAAGAGCTCAGCTGCAAACAGATCACCTGTACAGAATTCAGCTCCAAACAAATCACCCTGTAGAGAGATCAGCTAGAAGATATTACCATGTAGATAGTTCAGCTACAAACAAATCACCCTGTAGAAAGATCAGTTAGAAGAAGTTACCTTTTAGAGAGTTCAGCTACAAAGAAACCATTCTGTAAAGAGCTCAGCTGCAAACAAATCACCTGTACAGAATTCAGCTACAAACAAATCACCTGTAGAGAGTTCAGCTACAAACAAATCTCCCTGTAGAGAGATCAGCTAGAAGAAGTTACCTTGTAGAGAGTGAAGCTACAAACAAATCACCCTATTGAAAGATCAGCTAGAAGAAGTCACCTTGTAGAAAGTTCAGTTACAAAAAGAAACCACCATGTAGAGAGTTCAGCTACAAACTAGTCACCTTGTAGAGACATCAGCTAGAAAAGTTACCTTGTAGAGAGTTCAGCTACAAAGAAACCATTCTGTAAAGAGCTCAGCTGCAAACAAATCACCTGTACAGAATTCAGCTACAAACAAATCACCTGTAGAGAGTTCAGCTACAAACAAAAAACCCTGTAGAGAGATCAGCTAGAAGAAGTTACCTTGTAGAGAGTGAAGCTACAAACAAATCACCCTATTGAAAGATCAGCTAGAAGAAGTCACCTTGTAGAAAGTTCAGTTACAAAAAGAAACCACCATGTAGAGAGTTCAGCTACAAACTAGTCACCTTGTAGAGACATCAGCTAGAAAAGTTACCTTGTAGAGAGTTCAGCTACAAAGAAACCATTCTGTAAAGAGCTCAGCTGCAAACAAATCACCTGTACAGAATTCAGCTACAAACAAATCACCTGTAGAGAGTTCAGCTACAAACAAATCACCCTGTAGAGAGATCAGCTAGAAGAAGTTACCTTGTAGAGAGTGAAGCTACAAACAAATCACCCTATTGAAAGATCAGCTAGAAGAAGTCACCTTGTAGAAAGTTCAGTTACAAAAAGAAACCACCATGTAGAGAGTTCAGCTACAAACTAGTCACCTTGTAGAGACATCAGCTAGAAAAGTTACCTTGTAGAGAGTTCAGCTACAAAGAAACCATTCTGTAAAGAGCTCAGCTGCAAACAAATCACCTGTACAGAATTCAGCTACAAACAAATCACCTGTAGAGAGTTCAGCTACAAACAAATCTCCCTGTAGAGAGATCAGCTAGAAGAAGTTACCTTGTAGAGAGTGAAGCTACAAACAAACCACCCTATTGAAAGATCAGCTAGAAGAAGTCACCTTGTAGAAAGTTCAGTTACAAAAAGAAACCACCATGTAGAGAGTTCAGCTACAAACTAGTCACCTTGTAGAGACATCAGCTAGAAAGGTTACTTTGTAGAGAGTTCAGCTACAAAGAAACCATTCTGTAAAGAGCTCAGCTGCAAACAAATCACCTGTACAGAATTCAGCTACAAACAAATCACCCTGTAGAGAGATCAGCTAGAAGAAATTACCTTGTAGATAGTTCAGCTACAAACAAATCACCCTGTAGAAAGATCAGTTAGAAGAAGTTACTTTGTAGAGAGTTCAGCTACAAAGAAACCGTAAAGAGCTCAGCTGCAAACAAATCACCTGTACAGAATTCAGCTACAAACAAATCACCCTGTAGAGAGATCAGCTAGAAGAAGTTACCTTGTAGAGAGTGAAGCTACAAACAAACCACCCTATTGAAAGATCAGCTAGAAGAAGTCACCTTGTAGAAAGTTCAGTTACAAAAAGAAACCACCATGTAGAGAGTTCAGCTACAAACTAGTCACCTTGTAGAGACATCAGCTAGAAAGGTTACTTTGTAGAGAGTTCAGCTACAAAGAAACCATTCTGTAAAGAGCTCAGCTGCAAACAAATCACCTGTACAGAATTCAGCTACAAACAAATCACCCTGTAGAGAGATCAGCTAGAAGAAATTACCTTGTAGATAGTTCAGCTACAAACAAATCACCCTGTAGAAAGATCAGTTAGAAGAAGTTACTTTGTAGAGAGTTCAGCTACAAAGAAACCGTAAAGAGCTCAGCTGCAAACAAATCACCTGTACAGAATTCAGCTACAAACAAATCACCCTGTAGAGAGATCAGCTAGAAGAAGTTACCTTGTAGATAGTTCAGCTATACAAACAAATCACCCTGTAGAGAGATCAGCTAGAAGAAATTACCTTGTAGAGAGTTCAGCTACAAAGAAACCATCATGTAGAGAGTTCAGCTGCAAAGAAATCACCACTGCCCAAATTTCAAGGCAATAGCTCTTTCCAATCTGAAGTTATCAATTGTCAAAGTTGGCAAATTGGATGTGTGGAAGGCCCCTTTTCGCAAATCCGGTCACATATGTAGTATATGTGACCGGATTTACGAAAAAGGGTCTTCCACACACATCCAATTCTATGAACTTGAATGACCATACCTTTGTGCTCAAAGAAGATACTAACCTGAAATTTTGTTCATGCATTAACCTATGTTGTTACTCATCACTGTCCAAATTTCAAGGCAATGCTATTTTCCTATCTGACATTATGAACTGCCAAAGTTCGTAAATTGGATATGTGTGGAAGACCCCTTTTCGCAAATCCGGTCACGTATATATAATTTGTACATTTACTGATAAAATATTTAAAGTGCATCTACTTCATCTTTTCTTCTTCCTGTAGTAAAGAAAAAAACATAGGTTAAAAAATTCCCAAAGCTGGCCATAGGCCGGCTTTGGGGTATACAAATACAAAAAGAAATGAAATCTAATCCAAAACAGCCAAGCTGTAAAAAAGTGTGCGGCCCTCAGAAAGGCTATGGTGAAAAAAGATGTGAAATCCAAGGTGGCGGCCAAGAAATGGCTGTGATGGTAGGTTAATGGTAAAAATTTTAATAATGACAATTCAGGTAAATTTTGTGAAGCGGCACAAAAATTCACCTGAATTGTCGTTATTAAAATTTTTACCATTAACCTACCATCACAGCCATTTCTTGGCCGCCACCTTGGATTTCACATCTTTTTCACCATAGCCTTTCTGAGGGCCGCACACTTTTTTACAGCTTGGCTGTTTTGGATTAGATATATATTACGTGTGTTTTAATGATAATCACGTGATACCGCCACATGGTGTCAGAAGTGTATATTGTACCTCATGGCTACTTGTAATCTACCATTACAACCTCCAAGTACCTTCAACTCTGTCATGTCCAGCAAATGGCCGAAGTAGAAACAAAGATTCAAACAGTTCCACACAGCATCGGGTTATCGGAGAAGACACCAGACAAATACGTGACCTGTTGTACTGCCTGGGGGATGATGCAGCAGACGTTTTAACTTCGACAAACATTTCCGAAGAAGACGTCAAGAAATACAACAAGATTCTTGAAAAGTTCAACAGCTTTTTGAAAGTGAGAAAAACATTGTTTTTGAGAGATCACAGGAAGTCCTGAGCAAAGGAAATACCGAGACGTTTTATCTGGGCACTATTGGAGATGATTCAGCAATTTTTTCCAAGTTTTTGGAATGTACAATTATTCGTTGACAACAAGGAAGTTTCCTTCAAGTTGGACACAGGTGCCGAGGTTACAGCAATAACTGAACAATCATACCAATCCATTGGCAGCCCTTGTTTACAAAAACCTCAGAAACAGCTAAGAGGGCCCAACAATCGCCCCTTAGATGTCATTGGTACTATTACCACAACGATGTCATACATGAACAAATCCTGCTCAACAGACATCTATGTTGTTCGCAATCTAGTGCACAATCTGTGGTCTTGCTGATGATTACAGATTTACACCTGATAGTTCTAGTGGATGCTATTCAAAGTGATAAAGCCACTCTAAAACAGAAGTTCCTTCACTTTTCACTGGTTTAGGCACACTTCAGAACAAATATGACATACAATTGAAGCCAGATGCCAAACTATTTTCTCTGTCTACCACCAGACATGTGTCAATTCCAAGGAGCTAGCAGAGTTAGAGTATATGCAAAGTCTGGATGTAATTTCCAAAGTAGACCAACCAACACCATGGTGTGCGAGAATGGTAGTTGTCCCATAGAAGGCTGGTAAGGTCTGCATTTGTGCAGATCTTAAACCATTGAATGAAAGTGTGCTGCGGGAGACCCATCCTTTACCTCGTGTTGACAAAATCCTTGCACAACTGAATGGAGCTACCATCTCTAGCAAATTAGATGAGAACAGTGGCTTTTGGTAATTTCCACTCACAGAACAGTCCAAGCTTCTCACAACATTTATAACCCCATTTGGTCACTACTGTTTTAACAAACTCGCATTTGGGATTACCAGTGCGCGAGAGTTTTTCCAGAAACAAATGAGCGCCATACTAGCAGGCCTTGAGGGAGTCCTCTATTTGATGGATAACATTTTAGCCTTTGGCAAAGATCGCGTAGAGCACAACAAACAATTCTACATGATCATGAATCAGATCCAACAGGCAGGAGTCACCCTCAATGCGAAGAAGTGTGAGTTTTGGAAAGACAAACTTACCTTTCTTGGTCACATAATAAGCAAGCAAGGCATCTTCCTTGATCCTGATAAACACAAAGAAATTGCAGAGATACTATCTCCCACTACTGTGACTGAGCTAAGATGATATATGGGAATGGCTAACCAATTGGGAAAGTTCACTCCTAGATTGGCCACCATATCTAAGCCATTGCGAGAATTGCTCAATAGTAAACAAGTGTGGTCATGGGGCCCACCCCAAGAAGAAGCATTTACTAAGATAAAGGAGGAACTTATGCAACCCGCTGTTCTCATGACATATGACCCTAGTATTCCTACAAAGATCTCAGCTGATGCATCTTTGGGGAGCAGTCCTTCTGCAACAGAGGAATGACGTATGGCACCCGGTTGTGTATGCCTCATGAGCTATGACAGAGGCAGAGCAGCGCTATGCTCAAATAGAAAAGGAGGCTCTAGCTACAGTTTGGGCATGTGAAATATTCTCCCTGTACATTCTAGGAAGGAGAATTTCAATTGAGACAGATCACAAGCCATTACTAGGCCACAAACGCTTACATAACCTTCCTCCCAGAGTGTTACGCTTCAGATTAAGGCTCATGCGATTAGATTATTCTATTGAACACACACCTGGCAAGTTCCTATACACTGTTGATGTCCTTTCTAGAAGCCCTCTACCAAATCAACCTGACAAATATACAATCGAACTGCACAAGGATGTAGAACACTTCATATCAGCAATTACTTCACAGCTACCTGCCAGCAATGAATGGCTCCCTATATTCGCCAAAGCTCAGTCAGCAGACAGAACATGTAGCAAAGTCATTGACTACTGCAAACATGGTTGGCCAAGTAAATACAAGGTGCCCACAGTCTTGATGGTTTACTGGAAATGTCGTGGTCAGTTTAGTCTTCACAATGAGCTCCTAGTGATACCAAGCCACTTACATACAGAGATTCTCACCAAAATTCACCAAGGTCATCAAGGGATCCGAGGATGTCGACTTAGACTGGTGACTTCTGTCTGGTGGCCAGGAGCATCGAAAGACATTGAAACATTGATACAAAGTTGTCCTCAGTGTTGCAAAATAGCTATACCACGCAAAGAACCATTGATGACCTCATCCTTACCTGTTCATCCTTGGGAAACAGTTGCAGCAGATCTATTTGAACCGAATGGCACTTCTTATTTACTGGTTGTTGATTATTTTTCCAGGTTCCCAGAGGTAGTCAAACTAACCAGCACAACTTTCGTAGCTTATATTCCGACCATTAAAGGCCATTTTCTCTCTCTGTGGCATACCATCTGTCCTTTGCAGTGACAATGGTCCTCAATTTGTGTCTAATGAAATGAAGCAGTTTGCCGAGTCCTACTCCTTAATGCAAATCACTAGCAGTCCGAAGTATCTCCAAAATAATGGGTTGGTGTAGAGAATGGTGCAGACAGTAAAAGGGCTTTTGAACAATTCCACAGACCCTTATATGGCTACTTAGTTACAGGGCGACATTCCTACCATGGTGCAAACTTTCACCTTATGAGAAGAAAAGTTAAAAAACAGAAACACCTCAAGCTTCAGAGCAGCTTAAACCTACTTGGCCATATTTGACTACTTTTCAAGAAAGAGACAGAGAGTACAATCTACAACAGAAGAAACAATACGACCAACAACACAGAGTGAAAGATCAAAAACCTTTGGACATTGACATCCCGGTCTGGGTGACATCAGAATGTGAACCAGTTCCTGGTTGAATGCAGGCTAGCTCTAACCATCCAAGATCCTACATTGTCTCTACACCCACAGGACCCATAAGACAAAATAAACAACATTTGAATCAAAGGACAGATGGAAGAGATTGGCCCTCACCAGAGCCTGTGTCAACTGCAGTTCCTCCAAATGAATTCACTGAAGGCCACAGAATGCAGACACGGTTACAAACAGGAATGGAAATCAGGCCACTTGATTGTCTGCAGTTCTAATGAGCTTAAGTGGCATAAGACTATTATGCATATGTAATAGGCCATGCATGCTATGTAATAGGTTCACTTTCATAATTAGATAATGAATATATATTGCACGTGTGTTTTAATGATAATCACACGATAACGCCACAGCTGCTTGGCACAGCAAAATGCTATATGTGTGCCTGGCCATTCTATTATGTTATGCCTCTAAGAACCTATACATTTTGCATACAGCAACTGCAGTAGTGGCAATGCTTTACCTATAACATACAAATACTTGTTCTCACCTCTTTCACAACTCCATCCTTCTCCACTAGTCACCCAAGTTACTGATGATCCATCACTCAACACATCACACACATATGATGGGTCTCCACTACCATTAAAGCCTTCTTCACACTGCAGATCACACATTGACTGATATGTGCTACTACAAGACTCAGTCAACATGCTGTTCATTGGTAGTGATGATGAGGGACACTCCATGATGGTACAGGACACTGGTGATCCACTCCAGCTACCATCAGACTGACATGTTCTCTGAGGATTACCAGTTAGCTCATAACCAGTGTTACATGTGACATTACAAGTGTCTTCGTACGAAGCAACTCCATCATCTCCCAGTGAACAATCCATTGCTCCATTATTTGGTTTATTTAATACAGAACAGGTCACTATAAAATTGCAATTATGAAAAACATCTATCAACAAACTTTATATCATATACCTTTTCTACACACATCATCACTACCACTCCAGCTCCCATTACTCTGACAGGTCCTAGTGTCACTACCAGTTAGCTCATAACCAGTGTTACATGTGAAATTACAAGTGTCTCCCTCATAACTCACTCCTACTCTACTAGAACTACATGATGTTATCTCTCCATTGGGTGGTGTTGATAGATCATCACATCGAATGTCTAAAATGTAATAAGATGTAACAACACTAATAGTCTATACAGTTCTAGAAGTAAGAGCCACTGACCCGAATCTCAGTAAATTGTATGGCTATTTACTAGATCAGAATGCTAGAGCTTGTGTCGGTTACTAAAATCACTATACACATGTACAGTTATACTCTAATTTAAATGTCTCACTACCTGACATGAGACTAACACTACTACAAAATTACCATGGAAAATGCTTACAGGTTGATTTCACTAAAGTTCATGGTACAGTATGACCCTACCACAGTTGTGGATATCAAATCATTATATTATCATGTTACACGTATCATGGTCAATGAAATTTCAACTAAACCAAACTACATCAAGGGGTAAATAAAGGTACAATTAATGAATCTGAAAGGCAGAGCAATTCAATACATAAATGGTTGCACACTAAATGAATCTTACCTAGCAGTTAGCTATGGTGGTTGTGTCTGATGTTATTTTCATGATCAGGGGCAAAATTTGTTTTAACACCTAAAATCACTATTGTTCTTTAGTTTAAGCCTTGGCAAGCTCAATTATGTACTGTTCCCCCAACTATTTTAGCATAGCAACACATTATCAGATCTGCACATTATAGCATTCTATTCATTTTGATTTCACACAATTCTTACCAAATGATAATTCTATTAGTGGTTGTTGATTGGTCTCTACATTATCCACATTGCTTATATCTATTCTATTACGGGCACTGTTAACATTGTTACTGTAGGATGTGTATCCACTAGTCTCAATACTCCATATTAGTCGTGTTGCATTTAATGGTTGATAATATCCTATCACATCTCCAGGTACAAAATTAATGTCATCACTGTTAGAAATTGTCAAATTAACAAACAAATGATTGAACGCTTTGAATTTTCCACTTGGAATTCGTACTTGACCAAGGTTGGAGTACACAGTTGATCCAGGGAATAAAGGACGCCATATCTGTATCATTGGCGGATTACTGCCTAAGTCACCAAATGCCAAGCTAACTGCAATATGAGTTATTCTGACTGTACAATTAAATCTAATATTAGGAATAATCACTTGTCGACCACTAGGAATTAGATTAGTCCCTTTCTGGTTAACATCAGGATTGTCAATACAACTCTGTCCACCTATAGGAAGTATGCAAAATACTTGAAATGATAAGACAATTCTTATTGGATCATAATTTAATAATTATAATCTGTTGGATCCACCCACAGGGGGGAGAGACACAATTGAAGCAATATGCCCTAAGATCCAACTTGTTGTGGACTCCTAGTCTGTGTGATCTGCCCATACTGCTGCTATACTGTAGTTCATAATTTGCCTGATAGCCACATTTGGTCTTTATAGGCAGCCCTGAATTATTAATAATTATCCACTTTAATACGGAATACCTCAGCTATGCTACTTAAAAAGTTTAGTTATAAATAAGACTATGATGGCATATCATTGTTATGATGGTGACAGTGTCACTTCTGATCACATAGTGCAACTTTACTAGCACAAAGTTTTATGCACTCAACATAAGGAATTGTTGACCACACCAAGGGTTCACACTTTTATGAAATTTTGTTGCTAATAACTATATCAGTCTACAGATACTAAAATTTCATTAGAAATCAGCATACCTGATAAGATGACATAACCCATCATCATTATCACAAATATCATCATCACTGAATTATATCGAGCCATCAGCAACTGATAAAATATCCAGACTGTGGTATTCCAAGGTTGTAAGATTTCTAGTGACTTACCAGAAGATCTGCATATGTAAAATGAAATAAAATTAAAATAAAGTAACTATAAGCTCTTTATAGACCTTATTCACTGAATTAATTTCGTAGCGCTTATAACCTGTTGTGAAGGAGTTGTCCGCCAATGTTCGCCATTTGCAGTACCTAAACCATGGTAACATCACAATTCTCCGCCAAATTTGCCATTTGCAGTACCATAACTATGGTAACATGATAGCAACGGTCGTGCTTGCCCAGTTTTAGAACTCAAAATGGCGTCCGAAACACTATCGTCATGGTGAATGTGGACCCTTGTATGGCTTCGCATGACATCAGAGGGCGCTTACAGTTCTAAATGAATAAGGTCTATAAAGTTTGATTCATTTATTCACCCAAGTACATGTTCTAAATCTTTGTGGATACAGCAATGTGCAAAATCACACAGCTAATCTTTTATTAACAACTCATTTGTTTAACCAGAAATTAAAAGTTACTTTAAACCATTTGACTTTCCTGATTACTATAGCTGAACCTCCATTCTTACATTTACAATAATTGGCTACCACAACTTCTAGTCTACTACATAGCCTAGAGGATTAATCAAATATGTTGTGACTAGCACAACAATCTACAGTTCATACAGCAACCTGCATAGTGTAAGGGATGATTAAGGATTAAGGCAAGGGTGACGTACTTATATATTACATATGTTAAGTTGACAGTTAATGAAGTAAGGTATGTAGTTGTACTGTAGATATGAACTTTCTGCAGGTACAGCAACTTGCCTGATTCCATAAGCAATTACAGTTATCACACATGTGTACATGTGGTACGCATGTAGATAACAAAATAGTTTGTTCTACAATCAACGGACCAGGATTGTATAGCAATGGAAAAGTCTGGGATTTAAATTTGGAGAAACATATATATGTTTACAGAACTGTGAGCATACACAACCAGAGCAATAATGCCAAGATTATTGATCACGGTTTGCTGCATTTGCCTACAAGCAATAAGGCCCTAGTGGGATTAATACAATACAGTAATTAACTTGGTGACACTTGTTGGAACAATTTGTGTAAGTGCCACTCTTATGGTGCACTCATTGTTCCTGCAGTTAATAAAACAAAGTTTATTTTGCAAAATGTTTCTGTATAATCATTAAAGTTTGCTCACATACCAAAAAGGTATACAGATACCACCTATATAGCCTGTAGCTATATATCACAAAAAAAGTTATAGCTACAGGGTGTGAATGGATCAAAAATATCTCCTAGGTTACCAATTTGTTATAACAGCAATTGTATGACAAAGTTATCACCATAGGAACTACCATACAAAAGCTAGCTACTGATTTGTAATAATAACTCCACAGCTTTATTGGTTTTATTGGCTATCACATTTTAATATCTAGATCAGTTAGTATAAGCACTTTATAATATAATCTAAACTTCAGAAGTGCCATTAATATTTTTATACTCTAGATCATCTAACCAAACCATGTAAGCAGTGAATACTGATTAGTTTTGTAGCAATCTGCAATAAAAGCAGCTACAATACTTCACCTTGACAGTTCAACCAATACCATAACACATACATACACTTCAGTGATCTATTCACACACTTAATTCCTAAGCTAACCCTGAGATGTGATGCATGTTTCAATGTTTACAAATCACAAACCCACCACATACAGGTAGTTAGTCTACAAACCTCACAAGTGAATATAATACTGAACTATGACGTTTCAGCCACAGTTATACACAGGTTGCCAAGCAATACTTGTCAGTATGAACCAAATCAGTAGCTTAACCTTAACTTTAATACTCGTTCGTATGCACAATTATTCTCTTGCCAGGCTGATAAAACTGATTTGACTAAATTGACGACTTCCTCAGGATTTTTTCGGCTCGGATTTCTTACTGATACTGTAGCTACGTAGCAATTAATCAATCAATCAATCAATCAATCAATCACGTAACTACCCCGTTCCCTATCGCCGTTATCAGACTTAGGCTCGAGGTTAGGCTGATTCATCATCACGCGTAACTGACTTCAAACACTAGCCACCACTATAGTGAACTTGACCTCTAGCTAGCTAGCGCGTGCGAGAAATCTGGAGGGGATACGGTTCAGTAGCTACACACTATGCACATGCACGTACTCAACTACGTAGCTAGCCATGTTGCGCTGGTATGGTCATAGATATTATATATCTATGGTACGTGTGTAGCCGGCAATCATAAGATCACACATCACAACGAAGGTTATATAGATTGCTAACCTGTTGTTGATCGTGTCGCTGTTCAATCTAGATCATCGAAAACTTGTCAAATACTATACATGTAGTTAGTTATTAAATTAATTTTTCACCAAAGCACTTTTTGTACAAGTGTATGGCGCACGTGAACCGGCACCTCGACTACACTCCTTCAAGGATGGTGATGTTTGGTGAACTTGAGTGGATGGTTTCCTCATAATAAAATTAAGCTTCTGTATGTAGAAAGTTACATCACTGGTGAGCAAGATAGTAGCTGAAGTCATCACCATGAAGCCATGTAAGCTATCGTTAAGTAGTTAGTGACTAGCCGTGTTGTATATAGACACATTAGGCCAGGTAAACTTGATTACTTGTTTCTCAACCACAAAAATTTGGATTTCCATGCTGGCGGGAGGTCATTTTTCATTATTTATTATTACAGAAAACTGATCCAAATCAAGCTGTATGCTACTATAAAGGTTAGCTAAAACCTTTTAAGAACTAGAACTTACATTGTACCACCGTTTCTGAGATGCAAGTGACATTTGCTGTACATATATGCTGTAAAATGATAGCCAGCCTTCTTAGCATCGAAATACGTGTGCACGTGATTGATAAGAGTAATAATGAAATTAGAGGTGGTGTGGTAAAAAGGGATGCGGGTGGGAATGAGAAACAATTAATCAAGTTCAGGGCACAGCTGAAAAACAGCTTTTGCTGATGCTGTCTCCCTGTTTAAATAACATAAAAAAAAAAGTTTGCCTGGCCTTAACAGTGTTCCTTGACATGCAACCCGCCATCATTATACAATTAATATTGTGCCCTGACAACTTACATGTACAGTTTCACACTCGGTTTCACATTAATATAGAGCTAGTAATCACGTTATGACTAATGCATCACAAGCTCTTTACACTTCTCCTCCCCCTTCACTTTGCATATGTGTAGCTATGTATATACATAGCACTATTATTGGGTTGTCAACTGTGCCGGCACTCCCTGATGCTGTGCATACTACTCCAAAAAAGATCAGATGAAGTTATAATCAATATAACAGAACAATGTCTTTGAGTGATGTTTGACAGTCAGTTGAACTGGTCCCATCATGTAGCAAGTGTGTGTAAGAGCATGTCATACTATTTGTCACCGATCGGTTCACAATCAAAGAATTTATCATCTCCTATTTTAGTGGAAGGTTTAGTCTTCTCTCATTATTAGTATGCCTTATCTGTATATGTGTATCTGTAAAGACTTACTTGAATCGATTGCATAATCGCAGTGTTTGATTGACTTGTGGCCTTCATCACATATGCATGTTTAGGTTGGCTTTCTGTAAACTCCTTTACAAAGTACCGCTCTCTTTTGACACTGTTCCATAACCATTATTTTGGTGGTAGCATTCCTCTTAATCCTTCCTTCCAGTTTTGACGCACACGGCACATTCTGATGAAACTAGATGACCTTGCATATCATATTACTACCTGTCATTTAAATAGAACTTTTACTCAAAACATTTTTGACACCTCCTCTACATGTATGGTAAAATTCCCTTTCTGCTAGCATATTTCAAATAACAATGAATTTTGTGGCAGCCTCTACTCTTACCTTTTACAACTGAAAAACTGTTCTGTTGTTTGTTTTGTGTTTATTGCCAAAATTGGCTGATCTGTAGCAAAAATATTGCCTATTTTGGCAAAACCTTGGCTATTAAGTATATCCAGCAGGCCCAGTTGTATCCAATTTTGGAAAAATCATTGATGGCGGTCTGGCACCACCCTTATCATGGTTTGAAGGTGACCTCATGCAATAAGCGCCTCTATAATAATTATCATTTTAATGTTTTAAAGATATTATCACTGATTACTATTGTTTCTAAAGGCTCACTTGCATTTTCTAAAGGCTTAATGGTAAGATCTATAAATTAACAATGAAACATAGCTAGAGACTGATTATTTCCTACGATATATTGCTACTAGGTATAGCTAGACTGAAGCTTCAATTTCCAGAGTTAAATCCCTCCTTTTAAAAGTCTGAATCAGCCTCTGGTAACTATTCTGAAAAATTCTCCAAAAGGGATGTGTGAAATCGTACTACTACATAAATTTTCTGTTGTTTCCCATACCACGTAATTGGCATTTCTAGAGACTGGTATTGAGTAATGAGCTTCCTTTCAACATGTTATCACTTTAATGTTATGTTCATTCAACACAAAATCATTACCAAATAAGGTTAAAATGTTAAAATTTTCCTGTGGGGCACATTCTGTTGGTTTGCTTTGCCCTTTGCATGTCAGCTTTCAGAATTGCCACTGCTAGAGATGGATAATAAATAATGCATTTCTTTCACCATGCAGTAATTTATAATTATAGTGTTTATTCAATCAAAAGTATCACCGAATGCAACATCAGGAAGCCAAAATATTCTAGGTTGCGAAACCTGAAATCCCTCTAAAAATTTCTACATATACCTGGCCGCCATGCACTCTTATAAGTTATCGGTCGTAGGAGCAACGGCACATAACATCAAACACAAGGTATATTTATGTATTTATATATTTGGATTAGGTGATTTTAAAGAGAGATTCCACTGTACACATGTTCAACACAGTCACACACATACTTATCTTCTAGCAGACATATATGCTGTGCATGCACATACCAAAGTTCAAAAAGGTCAACAAATCAGCATGCCAAACCTTATGAAAGATAGCTATATAGAAGTCTATCAATTATCATACAAACAATTGTGAGAATAATATAGTTTATTGGATTTTTGGCCATTTCACCATAACTGAAACTTCATCATTCACTGTATATCAAATCAAATTTATCAGTATAATATATAATAAATAAGCAAATACAATTAGTTACACCTGTCCATACTTAAACTGTAAGTCATTGTAAAGATCCTTAGCACATTTCAAAGGAGCTCCCAACTTCATACTTCATACCATCTTCACCAGCAACTTGTTTATCCTCATCAGGCCAACTGACCCAACAGGTAATTATACAAGCTAAAAAACAACAGTTCCTTACTAATACATTAATTGTTTCAATGTATAGATTGACAACTTTCATTGGTAATAAACTAATAGGTACACAGTGGTAGGGTATCAGTAATTTATTAGACTAAAATTTGAATAGAATGTTGTAGGCAGGTATTTTTCCAAACAGTAGTCAGACAGCTAGCCGACTTCTCCTTTATACTACATGGTACTAGTTTGATTGCACAAGTTAAAACAATGTACTAACCAGGTCCAAAGCTCTATCAGCAAGTTTTTAAGACCTCCACGAGACATATGTATACTCCAACACAATCATGACAGGATCTTCTTTCTAGGGACCCGTCGATTTCGCCAGCAACATTTTTGGCATAATGGTTGGGTAAAAGCAATGAGCAAAATGCTGGCATAATAGATGAAATTTTTGTGAAGTGGACATAAAATTTCACAAAAGATCGAGATACTCTAATAGAACAGTCAGACATGCTAAAATATCAACAATGCATAGCTAATTGTTACAAGAACAGCGAGTGACTATCGAGATACCCTAATAAAACAGTCACACATGTTATGCAATATTAGCTGGCTTCTTGCTTTACATGTTAGAAATAATTTCTGATCGAGATACTCTAATAGAACAGTCACTTTAAGGCAAAACTGTAGCTTTGCACTTGGAAATATTCAATTAACAAAGATCAGTGCTGAGCAAAATTTATAATTCTTGAGCAAAATATGGAGCATAATAGGTGAAAAATAAAAGAATTGCTGGAAAGAAAAATAGGTAGGAAAAAAAGCAAAATAGACTGGTCCCTACTTCTTTCACTACACCATAAAAGCTCAATCACATTCTCATGATCAAACTGGCACATTATGGCAGCTTCCTGGAAGAATCATAGTTTAACTCTTCAAAGTTCCTAAAATAGGTTTCTATTATAAAATTTGTACACACTTCTGTCCATAACTATTTTCATAAGATGTGTCATGCATCATAAATTTGTTGCTCGGTTACCAGTGAGGTGGCTATTGCATATAGTGAAGGAAAGACATCTCATATCCTGACACTGTGGTCTGGCTATTTCATATATTCCTCCCATACTGATCTCCAAAACTTCATTACCAATGTTCTGGTACTCTGCAGTTGGCTTCAAATAGAGTGAGAGTATATCACAGTTGTAACTTATGTTGTCGATAATGTTGAACAGAAATTTTCATTTAGCTACTTTACAGCTGTACATAGAATTACGTAAAATTAGCAGATATCACAGCTGCTCAGTTGGATGTCCATAAACTTTTTCATTATCAGGAAGTTAGTACTTTATTTATTGTAGACATCCTGTGTGGAATTGTTCACAAAATCATAAATATAATAGATTAGAAGAGAAATGTAGGTATTTGAACAAGTATCTACAGAGGTATACTTTACACACCTGAAAGTGATTAGTGATTTGATAGTATGTATGTATAAATAGGTACTTGAGTTCCGTAGACCCAAGCAGATTACCCACAGTATATCCAGTAAATCAAGGAGTAAATATATATATACTTGCAAGGCTTTACACAGGAAATCCTTGTTGATTATTCAAAGGTTAGCTACAAGTAGTGATTACTAAATAATTAGGTTTATTAAAATATTCAGCATTAATTATTTCTAAATATGTCAATCACAGAAATCTTCTATTGACACTTTGTTCAAAGGCATGGTAACAGTCATGGTCTCATGGAGGCCAAAAAGTAGATGAAATTTACACATGCAGTGGAGTTTGACATAATACACTGATCTAGGAGTCTCTGAACTACATGATGTTATGTCTTCATTGAATAGTGTTGGTAGATCATCACATCAGTTGTCTGTAATTTAACACTGAAGCCCTGTCATGTAGAACAACTAGTGGGATATAAAGCACTTAAACAAGATCATCACCTGAAGCACAAAATTAAGTCATACTTTAGCCTATGTAATTAGCAACACATCAGCATGGCTAATTGCAAAGTAGGGATTAAATTTGCACTTTAAGTGATGACCCCCTTAGCACTTTTATTGCAATGATCCCTACTATAATTCGTGACTTTTCTTTACCATCAGGGAACTTGCATGTATAACACTCATCAAGGAAAGAATGCGCATGGCACCAGATAAGGTAGATATACATGTGAGACTATAACTGTACATGCACCTCTATACTAATTACTAATGTCTATAGCCATACACATAGTTATTCACTATGCTCTACCCATTACACAGCCCTGCCATGGAGAATTATAAGTGAAGCTAGCCTACGAGCATACTTCCATAGATGGGCTTGTGGTGCAAAAACTACTGATAATTTCTTATGTGATATGTAACATGAAGCTATGGTGCACTACAATGAATCAACAGATCATCTTGCATTGTTAGTGAAAAGCAATGGAACACAAACACTGTGAAAAAAGAGGGATATAAGATGGTATTTCCAGTGGCTTATTGAATACAAAAAAGCTTGATATAACCTGTATTATACTAACAATCTCATGTAAGACTTCAGTTAATGTGTTAAATATACTGAAACCATATATGCGATGGTGTAGTGTGGGAATTATATTAGATATAAGCTATTTGAGGTAATGTGGTAAATAAACTGAAACCATATATGCAATAGTATAGTATGGATTATACTAAAGTATAAAATGAGTATAATACAGGATTTATATTAAGGCTTATTTGTATTCAATAAGCCACTGGAAATACCTTATCATATCCCACTTTTTGCACGGTGAAAGTAGGACTAAGATACATGGATTATACATAATACATACTGTGGGCACATTTCGGGCATGCAATAGTGAAAAAATCAAACCTGGTTATAACTTTGTTAAGGTATCAATTAGTTAGTTAGTCAGTCAATCAGTAAATATTTCACTAAGTATTTACTTTTTGGAAGCATTTTAGTCACAATGAAGATACTCTGGCTTTTTTTGTAAGAAGGCATATGTACAAACCTATCCCTTCTATACAGTACTACCAGATAATACCAATTGCAAAAACGTTTGTTATTAGGCACGCATGACTATACTGAGTGCATGTTGCCTGTTAAGAGCACGTGCCATTTTTGCCCTATACACTCATTTTTTATAGTTGAAATCGTTACTATATTGTAGCTGCAAGCTCTGCTACATAGAATGGTAAGCGAGACCATTAAAATACCCAAGGAGTGTCACAATACACTTGATTCCTTGCCAGGCACATCACATGTCTAACAGATACTACCTACTGCCTATTATAATAATAATAGTTGCACCCGACTTCTCAGGATTGCTGTTCCCTCAACTATTTGAGGAAAATTAGCATCCAAATACATAGCTTGAATAATATGGCATGCAGACATGAATAATGCTCTCTAGCATAAATTTCTTGCTTTCATGTGCTTAATGAGCATACATATAGTAAATTTGTGAATGAATAATTCTTCCAAAAAGTTGTAAGCGCATGCACCTTAATAACCTGCAGAGTTTAATGGTACATAAGCCATCTATTGTTTAACTGACTTTCTTTCCTGCTTTACATTAATGTGAAGTCAATTGCAATATATATGTGAAACATAGATTGCATTGTTTTTTTCTCAATTATATACATTTACAATGCGAAAATGATACTCTGCCAGTATCTGCTAACTGCTGAGGACGAATTTCCTGACTTTGACATTGGTTAAGTTAAGTATGTAGCTAGTGATAAGTATATAGGTAGTAGTTAGGTAATATGTTACCAATACTTAGTTTAATGTTTTGTTATATTATATACAGCAAATGTTGTGTGTACATCTCAATTGAGTTTTTAATTAGGCTATATAAAGACAAGATCAGCTAGATCAAAGTATTGCAGTGCACTCCTCTCTATAACTGCTAAAAAATAGCTGCATGCTAGTTTAAGTCTGTTAACTGAATATTAGTGACGATGTATGAAATAATACAGCAAAACATATCACTGTCACTCTGCTTACTCTGTTATAGGTAATCAGATGATATATAGTTAATTATTGGTGAAGGGATCAGCTGCAGTTTAATTAATTAAGTAATATTGATCACTTGAGTCAACAGTTTTCTTTTTATCTGAAGAATAAAATTATATATTTTTATTTGATACATAAATTCCTACCTATATACAGTACAAAACTTTTAAAATGTCAAATGACATTGTGTTACAATGGCTTGTAGGTGCACTGCAAGTCATGAAAAAGGCACTTTGTAAATCCCAAAGGAGCTCCCAACTTCATACCATCTTCACCAGCAACTTGTTTATCCTGATCAGACCAACCCAACAGGTAGTTACCATTACCAGCTAGTATCTTTGTGATCTGTCCAAACTGTGGTCTTGATCTTGGATCAGGATGCCTAGTAATACAACACATGCAGCATTGCGACATGGTGATATCTGTCCACTTATGAAATAAGTTTATCAAGTATTTTACGTAACATAGTGCATGTTTTTAATAGCAGGTACAATGACAATTACACATGTAGTATTTGAGAGATATTAATTCAGTCACAAATGTAACACTTTTAGTAAAAATTGCAGATTTTCCACTTACAAATATTGTATGCTTTTAAATTGGCTCACTTACTACTAGCTACGTGAGCTTATAGTCAGGTATAAAACTAGAGAAAAGATGTACAGCCCAGCCTATAAGGTGAATAGAAGCAACTTCGTGAATATTTTGCATTCACATTCATATCATGTGATCAGCAATATCAACTGTACAAACAACATGAGATTTATGTAGTCCATGCATACCAAACTGTGCATAAGTGGTTTGGCTTAAGATATGGTATATATAATGTCTGCTATGAAAGCATTCAGGATAACTGTCATAAACTTCCATTACAAGCCAGTGAAACCAGCAGTATTTTGATACAAAACATGCTAGGGAGTCCTTATACAAGCCTGTTGTAGCACTGCAATAATTTGCTATTACAAAGACACTTCTAATTAAAAGAAAGTGACTTCAATGTGAAATATTATTAAAGGTTTAAAGCAAAATTAACTTTCATATAATAGTGTAAAGTGACTTGATGGAGATCCTAGAAATCTGGACTTGCTGCATTAGAAAATTAACTTGGCAAACCAGTCACAGTACTACTGTATGTGACTGCTAATGATTGGTAGTAGCACCGCACTATTGTGACCTAGCCTGTATGGCAGGAAACAATGTTGCTACTTTCAAATGAATCATCATCAAGGTTGTGGTCACGTGCACATCGTATTAGTTATGGGGTGGACTCCCAACTTCAATTCTATTCTGCTAGATATTTTATAGTGATATTCCAAATTGCAACTGAATTTTGGAAAATCAGCCATATGGGTGCATTTGACATCTAACATAGCTTTGTAGTCAAAATCTACTTGTATATAAATGATTGCATATAAGCCATCCTCAGTACATTAAATTACAAGAAGAAATGTAATTACTCTTTTAAAACTGCTCCCTGCTCTCAACTGCAAGTCACTACACATTAAAATTTAATTATTTCATGCATGTATGACCATATCGGTGATTTTCCAAAATCGGTCACAGTTATCCTTTAACTAAAGTTTTCTCCATACAGTCTCTGTAATGACAAAAAATTCTTTGTTTACCTCGATAGCTGTGCTACCTATACAATTTCATTGTAACAGTTAATTGTACATACCAACAAATTTAATGTCTTTGATTACTAAATGCAATATTACAAATGTTTCAAGATAAACAGTTTTAAAGAAATCAAGTCAGCATAACTTGTCAAGGATAACTAGCACACGTATGAAATTTACACAAGAGACACATCAATCTATTGCCGTTCAGACCACTTCCAGTATCTGTAGCTGCTTGTAGAGTTTCCCACCAAATAAGATATAAAATCTGAGCAGTTGGACAAGCGAAGTAGTATCACGAGTGTTCACAAAGGGGAGGAGGGTGGGGTGAGCAAGAGATAGGCGTCAAAATGGAGGCAGACCATGATTAAAGTCCAAACATGAGATTACAGGGCTGTACTGGCTTCTTAGTGGCTGATATACAGCAAAATCCACAGAAAAAATGTTTGGCCAACATTTATCAGGTCATCCACCAGTAAACAACTGATTCTTATCAAGCCAGACCCTTCACAAGGCCTGAAGCCGCCGTTTGAGCTCTCCACACCACCCTGAGCAGTACCGAGGGTCAAAACTAGTAGTACGATAGTGTAGCTATCCACTGGTGGTGTTACTTTGATTTTGCCAAATGTGCGATTTGAAACGGTTTTGTAAAATCTGGTCACATTTATCTCCATAATTATGGTTGTTGGTTGCCATATAACATGCACTGTCATAGGCATGAAGAGCAGTAGATATTTGTGGGAAATAATAGAATTTAAACTGAATACAACAACTATAGTTTTTAGTGATATGCTTCTGACCTCCTGCTTCACAGGCCTTATCTTGTAGTTCCCCTAGTGGGAAAGTGAATAATAAATGTAGCCATAGGTCAACATGTATAACTTCACAAACCTACATGAGTGAAACACATATGTATTCAGAGCCACACATCCATGCACATACTCCTGTGTCTATTTCACTTCATAGAACCTGAATAGGGTACTACTACAGGCTGCTAGAGGCCGATTTAAGGCCAGAAAATTACTTGAGAGCAAAAACCAGGCTGTACAATATAAGTAGTGCATATGGATGTAACTGATACTGTAGTTTGAGAAGTGTGACATTAACATAACTGGTTTTAGCTCAGCCAGTTTTGGCAAACAATTATGCGTAAAAACACTACAAGTGTAGCTATAGCTATAATCTTACCAACACTTGATCATTAATCTGTATATGGTCCGTGGACAACCAGGTGGTGGTGGAAGTCTGTAGCCAGTTTCAATTATTGCTAATGTCTTTACAATAATAATAGATATGTATCATATTATCATATTCACATGTAACTATACCTCGTCATTGCTCAACCTTTCAAAGAGTTTACATCCCAAACTCCATATCTCATATAGCACACATCCGTAACTCCATACATCACTTTGAACTGAATACTTCCTGTAGTGCAATGCCTACAAGGTCACCATAACAACAACTTACAATATATGTTTAAAATAAACTTATCTGTAGTGTATGGCCACTACAGTATGTGATATGTAATATATATAGTTTTAACACTGTTGTGAGAGCTTTGCCCGATATGTATGCCCAACTGCCGGAGGGCATACATATCAGGGGAAGCTGTGTTACAGCTAATATATAACAATTCCTAACTGTATCAGGCTGATAGCCTGCACAGGTCGATCAATCACCCAAGCCAATATGAGCACAACCACTAGATTTATACGAATGCCTAAAAATTTCGATTATGGGTCAGCAGCTGGTACGTATGTTCAGTTATGATGAATAGACAAATCCTAGAGATATTACAGAGAATTTCGGTTACGTGAGTTTAATGCTTTAATCAGTGCTATTGAAACATTTATGGAATAATTACGGAGTTTACTAGATAGGTATGTACGCTTACTTGTAGAGTAGTACTGGTTACTTCATGCAGAGTGGTAACTTAGTGATGGGTGTGTGGTCCATATTCAGAAACATGCAAAAACAATTGGTGAAAAAGCTATAGCACTAGTTCTCACCTTGCCCAACTCGTAGGGTAGCGAGGATAGCAAAACGCTCTCCATCTGAATGGTTTTCATGACAAAATCCAAGTTGTGCATTCTAATCATGTAAGTATTAATTGATCTCACATAATCGATTGCAGCCTTAACGTCTATATAATCACTGCCCAGTTGTAGCCAGGGATACATTTCATATGTAGCCTGGCTAGCTGGTCTACATACAAAATGTGGCCCAGGTGGCTTCTTTTATCTGAGGTGTGAAAGTGCTACATATATGGAAATTGTATATAGTGAAAATACTGACTGAAATTTTGCTAAACTAAATTCCGATATGATTTTTCAATCTATTAAAATTCCTTATATGTAGATGCTCATTAATTGCACATACAATCTCAACTATCAAAACACCAGGTACTCCCAAGGGTTCAGAGATTGGAGACACATTTACCAGGTGCTGATCCAGAAAATATCTATAGTAAGTGGGTGGTTGGACAATCAGTATTAAATAACTGTATCATGGCTAAGTGCAAGTGTGTAGTTACACTGTCATACTTCTGGCGCTGTCCATTTTATGGGTACTTTTTCTCCAGAGGTGACATAGTAATTATCTTTCATTGAATCATGAGACATCCCAAAGTCAGCAATCTGTCAAATGATTAAATTTCATAGAGGAAAAAGGACAGACTAAACAAAAGTATTCTACCTTGCTAGTAAAATCTTCAGAAACCAAAATGTTCCTTGCTGCCAAGTCTCTGTGAATAAAGTGTTTAGCAGCAAGATATGTCATTCCTGAGGCAATCTCCTGACATAATTTTAACAAAAATAGTGGAAACTTTGGAGGAACATCTTCACCACTTCTAATATATGGACATGTTCATTCATAAAATAACAGATAAATGAAACATATATACTTACAATGGCTGTAAATCTATTAAAAAGCTCCTGAGGTCTCCATGGAACATATACTCCAACACAATCATGACAGGAGCTTCTGTCACTACACCATAAAGCTTGATCACGTTCTCATGATCAAACTGGCACATTATGGCAGCCTCCTGGAGAAATCGTAGTTTGTCCTTATCATTAGCATCTGTGTTGATTGTTTTCACTGCAACTTCCACTCTGTCATATAAATGACCATATGCTACTACTCCAAATTCTCCAGATCCAAGATACTCAATTATCCTATGACATAACAGAAAAGCTGCTCACAATAATAGGCCCAAGTAGAGCTACATCACTATTATTATAGAAATGATGATTATAAAGTCATCATTAGTTTTATAAGTGAGGAGAAGAATAAACTATGCAAATACATTCCTATATCATCACCTAGCCTTTTTACCAGTGCATGTTTGTTTGCTGGATTTTCAGTTTGTAGTGCTTGCAAATTTTGACAAGTGATCAGTATACAATACATTCAGTTATTTCACTGCCTTACCTGCCTGTTGGATGAGTGTGCATTGGGAAGCATTTTTCTGGCTGATTGTTAACAATTAACAAATAAGAGTTCAAAAGAATAATAATGAACTCCCTTGTTGTTAAATATACCACTGAAATCATTAGCGGTATGTGGTCTAATATGTGCGGCCTGAGGGATAAGAGTGTATATGTCAGCAAAATGACAAGACATTGAGAACCCTGAGTGTGTGGTAAAATAAGTGATGGTCATATGTATAGCTGATCACTTTTGGTGGCTGAAAAAAGTGTTTGAGCAAAGTTTATGTGAGTCCAGTAATCCAGTCCAGTAGTCCAGTCCACAGTAAATGGATAC
Organism: Dysidea avara; assembly: GCF_963678975.1. Taxonomy (NCBI): domain Eukaryota; kingdom Metazoa; phylum Porifera; class Demospongiae; order Dictyoceratida; family Dysideidae; genus Dysidea; species Dysidea avara. The sequence continues at coordinate 46,813,744 of NC_089274.1, forward strand.
ATCCCATAGTACATTCTGTTCAAGAACAAATGTATACTATACATATAATGAAAATTGCAACTTGACATTTTTTCTTGATAACGCATAACAGTTTAACATGTTCCACACATCAGAGCCAGCATCATAAGTGCACACTATGAAAAATCACATTTGCAGCTGGGTGGTGAATATTCACACAATTGGGTAGGTGGGTGAGCAGCACAAGTCTGGTTCCTCATTATGTATTGCCTGTTTTATTGCCACAATACATGCTTTTCTTTTTAGTTTGAAATTTTGGTTTTCATTTCAGCCTTTCGGAGGGTTGCTAAAGAAGAAGCTGTAAATATTGTGCATTATAATAAACCACCCCAAAAACACCTTCGCTGTAAAAAAGGCGCGCCCAAGAAACTACAAGTACCTGGAACCCAATGTAAAAAAGAAAAAGAAAAATCAGCTTAGCTGAAGTGAAAAGTAACTGGTAACTTAAAGAGCTGATATCTGAAGCGGCCAAGAATACAATTACTAAAGTTTAATCCATGCAAGAACACCTTGGCTATAAAACAGGTGTATACATGAAAGTAACTGGCAACTGAAATGGCTGATATCTGAAGCGGCCAAGAATGAATGGTCATATACAACTAATTCAAAAATTTAACACTGAACCTTTATAATTCAGCTGTGTTCTATATTCACTCTTGCTGCATCGTAAAGTAATTTCTTTTAACTCTAATTGGCTGGTAATTTGGCCGCCTTTTTTAATAGTCAGTATAATAAAGCAAAAAAAGGCGGCCAAATTACCAGCCAATTAGAGTTAAAAGAAATTACTTTACGATGCAGCAAGAGTGAATATAGAACACAGCTGAATTATAAAGGTTCAGTGTTAAATTTTTGAATTAGTTGTATATGACCATTCATTCTTGGCCGCTTCAGATATCAGCCATTTCAGTTGCCAGTTACTTTCATGTATACACCTGTTTTATAGCCAAGGTGTTCTTGCATGGATTAAACTTTAGTAATTGTATTCTTGGCCGCTTCAGATATCAGCTCTTTAAGTTACCAGTTACTTTTCACTTCAGCTAAGCTGATTTTTCTTTTTCTTTTTTACATTGGGTTCCAGGTACTTGTAGTTTCTTGGGCGCGCCTTTTTTACAGCGAAGGTGTTTTTGGGGTGGATATCACTCATTTTTGTCAGTGATAGACTCTACATTTGGTTTAAAAGGTAATTTTTTTGGAAATGAGCAATTAACATTAATGCAGAATATTATCTTGGAGAGTCAGTAAAATCCATACATAATAATGATTGTTTCATAACACCGTAAATTCGGAAGTATAAATTTACAGTGTAGTATGACTGTTCTATTAGAGTAAATTTATCTTTACTGCCTGTACGTGATGAATATATCTCATATCTGTGCATGTTAAATGCTTCAGACACCTAATTAAACTTGCAAGTGCCTAATTAGTTCACAGTTGCTACACAGCTATAAATACATTTGTAATTGTTATCATCATAATCATTTATCATGTTATAACCATTTTTTAATATTTTGGTCACAACTTCAGGATTAGAGCAGCAGAGAAAGGAATAGAGGACTCAACCATCAAGACTTGTATATGGGAGATGGAACAGTATTGCGATGGACAATGCCGGTACTAACCCCTCAAGGGTGTTGCAGTACAGTATAGATGCAAGACCAGAGCCTTGATCGTCGCCTTTTGACTGTGGTCACAACTTCAGGATTGGAGCAGCAGAGAAAGGAATGGAGGACTCAATCATCAAGACTCGGGGAGATGGAATAGTATTGCCATGGACAATGCCAGCACTAACCCCTCAAGGATGTCACAGTGCAGTATCGATACAACCACTCCAACCAGTGCATAAGTCCAGAGCTCGATCATCACCTTTTGGCTGAAATTTTTATACTTGATGAAGCAATTAAAACAAAAAAGTTGTAGTACTTGTACTTTCCTGAGGGAACATGTCCCCAGAGTCCCAGACTCCCTTGCCTGTTCAGCAGAATAATAGGATTGAGCCTTACTACCAGTTTCACCTTTATCCTTGGCCTGAATGTACATATCAGCAACATAATACAGTAGCTGTAGATAATGCTAGTTAATGCCCCTAGGCAGAGCTATAGGGGTGGGAATTTTTCCCTACTATCATACTATCATAGTAGTTCTTCTCGCAGTTCTTTGCCTGGCCATCATCAACTGCTGTCTATCAACTGCTGTCAAAACATTAGTCTCGTCCCCCAGACCCTTCCTCAAGCATGCTTATCACACAAAAATAACTTAGTTTAGCAGTGCACTAACAATTATTCATTGACAGCTTATACTACACTTACCGCATTTTTGAACCATGTATACCACCAGAATCCACCAGATTGACAACTAACACGTGATCTATTTAGGGGAAATCTCGTGGAAAGTCCTTAATTACCTTAAGAGGACACTCATGATACGTAGTTTTAAATTGAATGGTTTAAGAATGTAACTGGATGGTGAGGCGTACTTTAATCGGCTCGACCCTGACTTTACTGAGAAACTCGAGCCCCTCGTGAGAAACTACATCGCTTGAGCAACGCTTGAAAAAGTAAGAGTCAAGAATACTGAGGGACTCTATGATATATGCCGGTCTTGAATGCTAACGAAACGAGGAGTGAAGTTTGTGCAACGTGTCACATCGCCACACACTGATTCACCGTGTTTGTGCGATAGGGTTTTTGGACCTGTCCACCAGATGTTGAAAGGAAATTCATTCCACCACATGTTGAAAGGAAATTCATTCCAACTTGTGAAGTTATTGGTATACTCATTGTTGGGGTCCATGGGGACATCGATGATCATTTACCAGTCAGCTGTAAGTAATGTCACAACAGAAGGAAAGGAACCATTTCCATACCCCTATGGCATACTGATTTTCCAGGTCAGTTTATGTACACCCAACCACAGAAATGTAGAACTTTGGTTGCAGGTGGAAAATAAACACCTTTTTACTCAGTTACAAGAGATTCACCCAGCTGGGATAAAATGTTGAAGTGAATGTCATTAGTACCTACTTGCGGTTCATCAGGTATTGGACAATTCCAAGTGTCCAGATTATGCAGTTTACACGTTTAGGCAAGTTCCACAACATCCTATAATCTATTACTATATCAGTGTGGAATAATGCTTATATAATATTTTTCATATTCCAGGCTTTAGGTATGTGTATTGTATTTAACACCTGCATGTTGGTTTTTGCAGGCCATCTGGTCATACTGGTTTATCCACTAGCAGTTGAATGTGATCATGGTACATATGTAAGTTGAGACCATGCAGGAACAAAGATACAGGTGTCATGAATTTCAGGTCAGTTGACATTCAGAGGAATTGTATTATTGCAATTGTTCTTTTTGTAGTTATCAATTATCAGTGACCAGTTTGTGATAGCGTACTTTTGTTTGACTAATGACCAAATGTTCTGGTTTACATGCTTACCCAACAGTTATGTTACTCACTTAACCTGTATATGGGATATATATTTTTAGTTCATTTTGATTATTCATCCTTTATTGGTACAGCCTGGCATATTGATTTTTTGCACATTCTCTTTTTAATTCAGTGCCTGCTGGATTGTTTCGTCAGATATCGAAACAGATATCTTTGGTGTTGCGACCGATGTTCCAGGTCAGTTTGCGTGTGTGTTTAATTTAAGGTTGACTTCAGTGCCTGCTTATTCTTTTACAGGTCTCGGTATTGAGTGTCATGAATTTCAGGTCAGTTGACGTACAGAAGAATTGTATTATTGCAATTGTTGTTTTTGTAGTTATCTATTATCACTGTATACTAGTGATGTGAATTTGCAGGTCAGTCTACTCAGATGTATCAGGCATAGTGTTGATGGGTTCGAACAAGTATCCAGTGTAGACTGTAGTGGCATCAAGGGTGTTAATTTCCAGGTCAGTTTACATGTTGTGATGTTAGTGATTTTTTCCTAGTACCCAGATATTAAGTGTATTCTATTTAATGCCCACCTTTTATGTTTTTAAATTATGGTATATCAGTGTAGACAGTGCAACAGTAAGCCTTCTGTGTTGTAGTAACTATTTGTTTCATAATATTATGCTGTTGTCCCGGAATGGCACAATTTTTGGGCAACCAGTGTGAAATCCGGTGGTACAAACATTGTATTATGACCAAGTTGTGATAGCGTACTTTTGTTTGACTAATGTCCTAATGTTCTGGTTTGACTAATGTCCTAATGTTCTGGTTTAACATGCTTACCCAACAGTTATGTTATTCATTCACTTAGCCTGGGATATAATTTTTGTTCATTTCGATTATCCATGCTATTATTGACACAGCCCGGGATATTGATTTTTTGTACATTCTCTTTTAATTCAGTGCCTGCTGGATTGTGTCATCAGATATCGAAACAAGTGTTTTTGGTGTTGCGACCGATGTTCCAGGTCAGTTGCATGAGTGTTTAATTTAAGGTTAACTTCAGTGCCTGCTTATTGTTTTACAGGTCTCAGTATCGTCATGCTGACATACAAGAAATCATCACTATTGTTGGAACTATTTTTAGTCAAGTCTTGATGTGATGTTAATTAACGTTGTTACACATTGTTGTATGTTTACCATATGGCAAGAAATTATCATGGCCATCATGAAATTTGAATATTGTGTAAGTTGTGTGGACCAACCCCAACTCATACATGGTCACTGGCAAACCACGAGCCACATTCGAGCCACAATACCACCAACCACATTCGAGCCACAACACCACCAACCACATTCGAGCAATCCATTACAAAATTTTGTTGCACCATTTGTGTGTGCATAATACTTAATGAAAGCCACAACACAAGCTACATGGTACACACTACATAGAGGTGGTAACCCCTAAAGGCTTGTTACCTTTTGTATTCACCTTATCGGCCTTTGTGGTTAATCTATTAAAAATTACATGTAAATAGAGAATTGAAGAGTATGCTTAAAGCACCTTCGCTAGTGATTTTGTTCTTCAAACCATATAAGACAACTGGCGATTTATAAACGCTTGCATGGGGTGTGGTACTAAATGGAATTTAAAAGATTTCTGCTTAAAACGCCATCCCTAGGGAACTTACGGTTCAGCACGCTGTCACAACTTGTTTATCAGGCATTAGAGTTTGTGTCCACGTCGTGTCTTTAAAAGTTATTGTAGGGATTAGAGGTTGATTGAAGAAAATACGCGTATAGGCAAACCAGGATTGGATAATGTCAGTGCTAGATGGACTATACAAACACAGCTATGTTGACTGGTTGACTGGTATAACGTGACAGTAGTTGTAACATAAGGTAGAGAAATAAAGTGAAATACGCCTATTTTTTATTTTGCGATGGTTACTTTTTTATTTTAGCGAGGTCGCAAGAAAACTATAACGACTCCTAAAGATTTTTTTATCACGTAACGCAATACAAATCTATTGAGAGATGTTGCATAATTTAGGACTAATATTGCGAAACCGGCCCTACATGTAAATAACTCACAGTAGTGGCCGCGCGTCTTTTAATTGGGCGTGCGCTTTGTAGTTTCTTGGCCGCGCGACTCACTACCGTGAGTCTTGATCAGGGCTTGTGATAACAACAGAACAACAGACAAATTCCTGACAAATAACCCATTTTCCACCCATAATTGGGTTTGGCAGGACATTTACGTCCTTTCACAGTATAAAATGAAGCCTATACTGTCTGAGCTGTACGTGACTGTTACTCTTGGCTACTAACAATAACTATTGATTGGTTGCAAGGAGACACCCACTGATGGACCACAAATGTTCCAATGTCAAGGGTTGCTGTATTTGGCGGATCACGGATCAACGGATCACGTGATGAACATATTCCACTGCTCATTGGAGATGTTTATAAGCATTGTGTCAGTATATAATCTATGATTAAATGTACTTGATATAATAATTATTTTACAAAACATTGCACACATCACTTCATTGCTTAAATTCCCACATGATTTAGCTAGCTACGTGATCACTGTAACAATAATATTATTGAAGGTAAAGCCGCCGACATCACATTACTACATTTGTAGATTAGGTCTACTACCTTTGATCAAACTGAAGTACGTATTAAAAGCCTAAGCCAGCCAGTATTTTTTGCTTTTGTAGGAAGGTGAGACTAATTACAGCCAGCTAGCCCATGCCACAGTTGTAATCCTACTATAATTTACCTTCTTTTCTCATGGGAGAAGAGTGTGCCCTGGCCATCAGATCACTGAATTGACCTGTTTCCTGTTCAGAATCTTCACTTCAATAAAGAAGATCGTCAATAGCTAATCAGCTCTCGCCAAGTTAACTTACTCAGAAGTCAATAAAATCCATAGTTTCCTCAAACACTGGCTATCCATGGTTATGTACACGTGCAGTGCCAGATAAGGCCAATGAAACTTGATTACCAGTTTCTTGCTCAGATTTTTGAAAATTTGATGTGGGCGGTTATTATTCATTATTCATAAGCACAACACACATCCAACATGAAGGTTTCTGCCAAAGAACAGTGAGATCTACATTGATTACTCTTGCATTAAATAGCTAAAGTATGTTACTAATCTATAACAATTGATTTTTCCATTAGAGTATAGCTGATTGCTCTATTAGAGTAAAAGTGATTGCTTTATTAGAGTATTTCGATCTGAAATACCAATAATGAAATTCCATGTGGGTGTATCAAAAACATGTGGGCGATGACATGAAACTGCTAATCAAGTTTCATTGGCCTAATGTACTATGTACGTATGACTGTAAACGGCCGTAGCTAAATCAATCTGGAATGGTGAGTGGGCATTTTAGTGATGAAGTGAAGTGTGCAGCGTTTTGTCATCATCAGTAAAATAATTATTATATCAACTATACTACAACACTGACACAATGCTTATAAACATCTCCAATGAGCAGTGGAATATGTTTATCACGTGGTCATAATCCGTCGATCCGTGATCCGCCAAATACAGCAACCCCACAATGTCAACCCTTCTGCTGCACTGAAAACCCATAAAATTAGTTATACAGTAGTTTTGTGGCTATGACAAATAATACTCAGGCTACTTGGCATGGCACTGCAGTGCATTTGTGTCCATATTGTGTATTGGTGTGTCCAGCTATATGTTTGTCATACCGGACATCTTCACGATGTAACTTGTAAATCTTTTTGCCATCAATTGATTCAAAAATCTTTTCTACTTCATCTGGAGGCTCTATATAGAATGGTCCATAATTAACCTTGCCATTAGGCACATCATAAGGTGTATCGTATACATTCTGTTCCTCATTAAATGATTCTGCAAATCCAGTAGGTGAAATGTTTGTTAGAGAATCAAATTCATAAAATCCTTCCATCCTTGATAATACTACATCTACAAATGAGTACCTTACTGAAGTACCATATTGACCTGCACCATCCTATAACACATTGTAGTAACCATAACAACAGACAACTACTTGATAGTATTCTTACCAAAGATTCTCTATAACTAGAAGTTGATGATTTAATAGATTCATACACAGGAAAAGAATTGCTCAGTTTTAATTTTGAACTCTCTATTGAGCCACGTGAGGACAAAACTAAATAAAAACATATAATAAAATAATTACCAATATTAGCAATATAATTGGTGTAAACATTATATACTGAAGTAACTCGTGCTTAGCGTTATAATTAGTAGGGCTGAGAAAAAATTATGTTAAATAGTTGAGTTTGCTTTTTATTTTTACAAGACTAGTACTACTACTAGCTACAATGTAATGGTAAAAATTAATGTTTACAACTGCATTCAATTGTAAGCTTTTGGTAGCTTATATTAGCACAAAGAGGCTAAATGTAGTCTAGTTATAGGCATATTTATATGGTACTAATAATTTAAAATTGAACTATGGTTACTGGTCTGTCCATCATACCTAGCTCAAATATTTCATGGTTACACTACAACACTACTGAGTTATAATGTTAAAGCATAATATTATGCGTACAATTGAAATACTCTAATAGAACAGCCACTTCATGATAGATTATTCAGAATGGTACACATGGAAAAAATACAGTTAAGAACAAAAGATGGCCGTAGGTGCTCGCAGATACAAAGAGAAGTGATATCTATACCAACCAGCAAAACTGAAAGGGCTCACTTGAAAAATAAATAGCTAGAGAGTACTTATGAAATCCAAGTGGCAGCATGTCATTTTTATTTAGTTATTTATTGATTTATTTATTTACAGCACCAGTGCTGAAGGTCTGTAGGACACCTGGTCCTACAGCCTGTTTAAAGCTGTTTTATAAAATGTGTTTTAAATTTTACTTAGCCAGCTCCTTGATGTTATAGTCCTAGCTTTCATTCTAGATTTTTTAAAAGGCTGTCCCTTTTCCAGCCTTGACTATTATGTACATGTATTAACCTGTTCTAACCTTCATTAACACATTGATAGTAGTAACTCCTTTTTCTGAGGTAATTTCGTCTCATAAAGTACAATCCAATGCACACTAACACAACAATGAACACAAGTACAACTGTTCCTCCCACTGCTCCTATAATAATGTGACCAGTAGATCCCCGGCCAGTGTTACTATCAGATTTATTTCCACCTTAGAATATCTCAAATGCACAACATAATTATGTGCTGCATAAACATACCATTAGCAACACAAGTGAAACCTCCTCCTACACTTCTCCACTTCACTGAAGTCCCTTCATCATTCACATCATCACACACATGTTCCCCATTACCACTAACACTGTAACCACTTGAGCAATTCAGTAAACAACTTGAACCATAAGTCACACTACTACAATCACCAACTGATTGGCTGTTTGTTATCTCCACTTCTGGATCAATACATGTTAAGATGGTACAAGTCACTGGCTCACTACTCCATGTCCCATCAGCACTACATCTTGTTTGTCTGTTACCCTCCAACTGATAACCACGATTACAATAATAAGTACATGTGTCCTGGAAGACACTTGTGTTAGAGGGACAAGTCACATTACCATTCTCTGGATCACTTAGACTGACACATGGTACTGTAACAGAACAACATGGTAAAGTTATATTACACTATATGTGTGAGAGGGTATTGGTAAATCAACTATATGAAAGCATTGGGAACTCACATCTAATGTTATGGTGACCATGCAAAATAATATAATGGTTGTACTCTATACTAGCCTGTCCATAGTGTTTCCTTGCTTATAGATATACAGTTAGAATAATTGAGCCAAATGAATTTGGGCAAGCTATCATTTTAAAAATTGATTATGCATGTTAGCAGCCATTTCTTGGTCACCACCTTTTGGTTATAAAATGTTAGCTATTTTAGGCTGCACCCTTCTTTTATCAATGGCACTAATAGCTAGATAAGACTTTTGCAGATTACATACCTCAAGCTGTACTGTGACTAACTTTGGGGCTTCCACTTACCTACATTTTGTCTTCACACAAACGCAATGATAATTTTTGAAGAAATCAATTACAGTAGCAGTTGCAGTATATTGCAATATTTGTTTGATGTATTTGTAAAAGAAAAATTTTATTTTAACTTCTAATATAACACAAATGCTCTAGAATTTCTCTATACAATGATAAAACTTTTACTTACGTAGAAGTGTATATACGTAGATTTGCATTAGTAAATTAAGGGAAGTATAGATAACAGCTAGCATTATTGCTTGAAGGACAAGTGTCCTACATGATAGAATGGTCCTGCATTGCACACTACCATGTGTCTTGATGTAGTTTTCATTACCATTTGAAAAAAAAATTTCTTTTGTTTGACACATTACTGCAGTTTCAGTGTCGATTGTTATATCAATTTTACAATATTTATGGCTAACCATACTATGGTACCATAAAGTCGGGTTGTTAAGCGCATGCGCTATAATGTTTGGAGACAACCTTTTGCAAAAATCATGCTATCTGTTAGGCGCACATGCCTAATAAATAGTTATGGTGAGTGTAACACGGAATCAATATGTTGTAATAGAGTAGTTAATAGTTTGTGCCAGTCACCATGCCAGTATGTAAGGAGATTTGACTCCATTACTAGGTGAAATCCTTCGTAATGAACAAGATTATCACTATCCAGATGGCTGATTTGCTGTATACATAGCGAAGAGAGACCTCAAGGGAGGCGTAAGCGCTTGAGGAGACATTCATTTTTCAGTACTTTCACAGCTTTTCATGCAGTCTCTTGCTGTGTGTAGCTCTATCGTCGCATTTTGCCATGTGCGCTTATCACCCATGGTCAATTACAAGAAATGTGTATGCGCTTAACAAATAATATGCCTTTAATAGACACATGTGCTTAACAACCTGACTCTACGGTATAGATAGCAGTTTCAACTAATGCACATCAAAAGATCCTCATGTACTTCGGTTTCCTTTAAAATCTGCCACAATACTCACGGTATTATTAAATTACCACACAAGTACACCAAAACTTTGGAATTTTCAACTAGAGTAGGGATCATAGCACATTGATAAAAAGTACTGACACAAGCTGGAGCAGTACATGATATTAAATCACAGCAAAACAATAAGAAGTGTTAAAACCCTACTGTGCATGCATTTCTGTTATGGTATCTTGAGCACAGTAGGGATATAACTCAACTTATCATACAGTATGATAGTACTGTATAGTAGGGACCACAAAGGAGTAGGCGTGGTCCACAAAATAACATCACCCAGAAACCAGCCTTAATTTTCCTTGACGACAATGAGGCAGTATAGGTTAAGTAAAACTAAGCCCAAACAAGCTTTCAGATCAACCCAAAACGCTTTCAACAAGTTGCTACGGAATTTTAAAAATATTTATTTGACAGAACTTTCTAGTAACTGACTGACTGACTGACTGCCTGACTGATGTCTTCAGACAAGTGTAACTCGATAACAGCTAAGGCTACGGGCTTGATTTTTTCACTGTTCGACGTCGCTTCAGCCCGAGAGGTGCCTTTACGTCACTTGTTTCAGTACTTTTTATCAATGTGCTATGGTCCCTACTCTAGTTGAAAATTCCAATTTTTTTGGTGTACTTGTTTGTTAACTTATTTTTGTAAATAATTATTGAGACAGGTGAACTCATGCATAGTGCATCAAAAAAAAGAAATGGCACCGCGCTCCCCAGTTATATCAATCATCATCTGAAAAGTGAAGTATCCATTATGTTTCATTTTCAGCTACCCGTTACACAGCAGTATGAATCAAGAACAGTTAGAAAAGCACCTCTGCAATCAAAATAGCCACTATGAAAAATACAGATGATTTCGGTATTGAAAGGAAGCCATCATGTGCTACCGCCAAACTGACACTTTTTGCTGTCAGCAAAGATGAATGGGACACAAAGGAGGACACGGGTAAGTCCATGAAGAATGCAATGTACGTACTGTGGTATGCCAAAAGGCACCTCTTGGACCAAAGTGACATTGAACAGTGAAAACATCAAGCCCGTAGCCTTACCTGTTGTCGAGTTATGCTTGTTTGAAGGCATCAATCAGTCAGTTACTCAGTCAGTCAGTAGAAAATTCTGTTACATAATTAAAAAAAACTCTATAGCAACTTGTTGAAAGCATTTCGGGTCAATCTCAAGGCTTGTTTGGGCTTAGTTTTGTCTAACCAATACTGCCTCATCATCGTCGGGAAAAGTGAGGCTGATTTTTAGGTGATGTTTTTTCATGGGCCACGCCTACTCCTTTGTGGTTCCAACTATACAGTACTATTGTACTGTATGATACATGCTAATCTCTTTGAAGCAGTAATACACAGTGCCATTATAATGGAATGCAGTGATCCTAGTTTGGGTTAATATTTGTGAATGGAACATACACAAGTTACAATTTACATGATGTTTAGAGCTTGTTCACCTAACAAACACTAACATTATACAAACGTACCTGAAAATGAAATATTGCACAATGATAGCACTACAGAAATCAATAATTTGATGTAAGTATCATTCATCATCCATTCTAGAAGCTAGGAAAAAAAAAAAAAAAAAACAGAAAACAGAAAGGGTCTTATAGTTCCTACATAAGCCCACCTAAACTTAATAATTAGTTCACCACCTATGTAATTATTTTCCTAGCCACATCAATGGTTGTACTATTGGTGGCTGAATGCAGATATCAAGCAACTCATGAAGTGAAATCTACTTTCCCACATTAGCTACTATTTTGGGTATGGGTGGGTGAGAAATCAATAATTAAGTTTATGTGGCCTAAGTATATAGTTTGTAATTAGGCAATCAAAACATACATGTACAGTGTAATATGTAACCAGCTACTGGCAGTCCTTGACCATAGCTGTCAACCACTGCAACACAGTCACTGAATTATGGTCTCTATTGCTTTATCCAAGTTTGTACGTGCACAGTGTGGTTAAATATACATAATAAATAACATCTATACCATGGATCTAAAGGGAAAATCGTACTTCAGTTAGGCCATCATTAGTTTATTTCTTGTTTCCTGTCACCACCCGCATCAATTTTTATGTAGCCACACCAAATTTTAATTATTTGATTATTAAACAAGTGAATGCACTATTAGTATGGAGGGAGGCACAAAATGACTACTTAGCTGTTAAGGTAAATGCATATAAACAAAGCAGTATGTAACTATAAGGGGTTGGAGTCCCTCCACTCTTTTTGAACAGGCTAGAAAGTATACAGTACTCCTGGATTCATTAATCAGCCAGACATAACTGGAAAAAAACTCTACTGAAATTTTTTTTCAAAATTATCTTCATAAAAGACACATGGTAGTGTGTCGTGTGGCCCAAGAAGCTGGCACGCAACACTGTGAGTAGCTATATTGACAGGAAGAAAGAAAACGCGTCTTCTTAACTCCGTGCAGCCTTTACAAAACACTACGAGTTTTGCTGTGGACATGCCCACCAATATCAGTATCTCACAAACCACATTTCAGCAAAATCGCTTCAAGCATTCCTGAGATATGAGACTTGAAAATTTGGCTTAGTTTCTTCCTTTTCTTCGTCCGAGCATCTTCGTCTTTTCACACAGTTACAAAAACTTTCATAAAACGTTAACAAAATTTCCGATTGCCTTGTAATTTGGCACACAGAAAGGGGGTATAAAGGCGCATCTTGGTACCAAGTTTGGCTGGCAAAGTAACCCATCAGCTAGAAACAAGTCACCCTGTAGGGAGTTCAGCTACAAAGAAACCACGCTGTAGAGAGTTCAGCTACAAACAAGTTACCTTGTAGAGAGATCGGCTAGAAACATGTCACCCTATAGAGAGATCAGCTAGAAACAAGTTACCCTGTAGAGAGATAAGCTAGAAACAAGTTATCTTGTAGAGAGTTCAGCTAGAAACAAGTTACCCTGTAGAGAGATAAGCTAGAAACTAGTTATCTTGTAGGGAAGAATTGGAATGTAATAAAATTAATATATAATTACTGATAAAATCAAAAATAGTTAAGTATTAAAAATCTGCTCCAAATCTTTCCTCTTCCTGTGGTAAAGAAAAAAAAGATAGGTTAAAAAAGCCCCAAAGCCAGCCTATGGCCGGCTTTGGGTATACAAATGCAAAAAGAAGTGATATCTAGATCTACTCCAAAACAGTCAAGCTGTAAAAAAAAGAGTGTGGCCCCCTAAAAAGCCAGGGTGAAAAAAGATGTGAAATTCAAGGTGGTGGCCAAGAAATGGCTGTGATGGTTGGTTAATGGTAAAAATTTTAATAACAACAATTCAGGTGAAATTGGTGCCACTTAGTCTTGGCACCTGGAATTGTCGTTATTAAAATTTTTACCATTAACCTACCATCACAGCCATTTCTTGGCTGCCACCTTATTAACAGTCAGATCAGTGTTCATTTAACAAGTGAAATTTTCCCAGGTTAAAAATTGCAAATACAACCTTAAAATGCTCTATATATATATTTAAAATCTCCCAGGGTACATACAGTACTTATAACCAACATACATTCCTACATAAGTGATGACTATTCAATATCTGAGAGTCCAAGTGTACCTTTGCTTTTTAGTTTAGTATGCTTAACTCATCCTTAAATTCAATCTCAGAGATTGTAATTTTGTAAAAATTCTAGCCAGTTAACTTTCAAAATGGCATGCACAGCTAGCAAAATTTGGCGTTAGCCAGAAAAGCCTGTTTCAACCTATTTTCTTGTTTTTCTACAGTATAACCATGAACTGAAATACCCTAATATTCAATTTCAAATAGCCCAAGCTTTAAATTATTTCTTGGAAGACATCTACCCATGCAGATCATTTAATTTGTTATTGATTTGTGTTATCATACAATGATGGTTGATACAATATCTCTATGTTTCAGTGATTTCACAATATTATTGTTTATTCAACAGATTGAACACACTAGAAATAGAATAATTGTGTACATGAGGTGCACATGGTTGTGTTGTCACTACTACACACATAGTACATCAAGCTCTAAGGATCTGGCTTTACCCAATCACAAAAATCAGTACTCATGACACAGCCTTAAATGATAAACCAGTTTGGCAACTATATTTCAACTGTTTTGTATAGTTGTGAACTTGGGCATATATAACTAGTATTTTAAAAAAAACATTAATTTAAAAACAAAGTAGTGATCTACGTATATGTAATAAAAAGTAGTGAAACAAGAGATATTACAGCATAGCTCAGTGGGAAAGTCCCTACTTTGGTACTGAACAAAATAATAATAACAAAGTAGGGACTTTCCCACTGAGCTATGCTGTAATACCATCATTCATCTCTTGTTTCGCTACCTTTTATTGCATAGATCCCTACTTCATTTTTAAATTAATTTTTTTTAAAAATAATAGTTTGTTTAGTTTTTGTTGTGGCACAGCTAGCCACAATGTAACTTGTATTACTCCACTTTTATTTTCCGCACCTGTAGGTATGGGGAGGCAGATACCATCACTTATAAACATCTTCCCCATTTGCTCAGTGAGAAGTGGAGTTCCCCACATTCTGTGGTTATGGGCTGGCTTTGCTGTAGTTTGGAGTTCTCCTTGCTGCGCTCTTCAATAATGTGCATCAGGGGATCGCTTTCTAAATCCAAGCATCCTTGTGTGCCTCCAACTGTTGACCTTGCTATTGCTGAGGGGCACCTACCTCCTTAAGAAAAATATGTTGTGCTTGCTTATTTTTCTTATAAAAATATGTCTACCAGAACAATGTAACTTGTAATTGTTCTATCATACCTGACTGTTGTATTATAGTGACTGTTGTATTAGAGTATATCTCGGGTCAGCCAAGGGTTGTGCAGCTAGCTAGACCAATAAGGGGTGAGGTGATCTTGTTTGCTGTTAAGTATAGCTAGATTGTTTAGAGGTGGAGCCTCTGTAATCTATCACTATTAGTCTGCCTACATCTTTATTTGAGGGGCGTGGTCCGAACCTATTATGAACGAGATCCCAATCATGAAGTTGCAGATATCTAGCTAGTGTACCTCTTATAGTAGCACCAGGACTGAAGCACTTCTGAAATCCAGCTCTAAAATAATTCTGTGGTGTCTAAATATGCTGCTGAAAGAAAGTGTTGATACGGGTCTTGATATGGTTTCGTTGGATGAAGAAGGCAAGCAGCCTGATTGAGGATAAAAGAAAAGACAAGGCGCAGAGGACCTACACTCATCGGAAGTGCAAAAGGCACATCCTACTGGTGAGTTTGTGATTGTGGTGTAAAACACTGCTTTATTTGGCGACTGCAATCAGGCAGTCAGTCAGTCAGTCTAAAATTCAAGTTGTAGCGATAAAAAAAAATTGTATCCAGCCACCTGTAAGTGTTTTGTTATGTTTAATGCTGTATTGTATATTATGTGGACTAGTACTATTCCGTAAAAGTGAATTTAGCCGTGAAAAATGTCTGAACTTTGTAATAGTGTGACATACAGTATGTGTGCTCTGATAGATGCAGTGCCGGACTATAAGATGGATGGAAATGCAAATCAAGCACAAGGTGCACAGCTGAAATATTTACCGAATACTATATCACCATCAAGGCTATTCTTTAAGTGCTTTGTTTTTTTGTTTTTTTTTTTGTTTTTCATGACTGGTGATGGTGCAAGTGATGTACTGTATGGAATTGTAAAAGGCCACATCATTGTTTCACAGTTTGGCTGTTTTTTTTTTGTGTTAAGTAGGGATTGTGGTGAAAGTTTTGCACGTCGCCAAAAATTCCACCTTTAAAAATCATTCTAGAAAAGGTCTTGGTTATTATATACCTCCTATCACACTGGGTTTATACAGCAACTCAAATGGAAGCTGAAAGTCACATGATAACTGAAAGGATTCATTTGTTGTGGACAATATTCATAAGCCAACACTGCAACTTTATCAAAATAGAAATCAGCTGATGGCTGAACATAATAGCATTACATTTCTAACTTCACATGTCTGGTGACATTATTTAAACCCCTTGGTCTTGATATCGTAAAATCAGTCCCTCTTATCCACTGAATGTGGCCCTAGATGATGCACTAAAGGTACAACCTGACATAAGGACAGAAATTGAGAAATGTATTGCGCAATGTTGTAGAAATTAAGTAAAATATATCAGATTGTTATTGATTGCATTAATGTTTTTAATAATGATCCGCTGTCTTGGGAGTCTTATTGTCTTACATACAGAAAATCATAAATACAATGAATTTGAGAATTAACATATCTGGTCTGTCCATAAGTTTACGTGTACTTTCTCAACAAGGTCAACACCAATAGCTTCCAAGGAAACTTTCAAATTCCACTAATGACTTCAGCTACACTGTACTTTATCAGTTAGGGATAGGATGCATGGTTGGTTTTGGCCCGGTTAGGCCGAGTGAATTAGCTAGTTTATAGTTTAGCCAGGCACTGTGTAATCAAGTTAAGTTGTATACAATCACTGGACTGGACTTCACCTTTTCCTAGTAGTGGTGTGAAATACCAAGACTCGGCTTACAGTTTTAGGCGATAGCGCAACGCTTTCAGTGAAGTTAAGTGTCTCATAACTACGTACCACCGCTACTTTATACCATATATACTAAATCATAGTCACAGCTACGTATTAACTCACTATATAGTGTCTTCAGTCTGAGTCAAGTGTTACTCACCGAGAAGAAAAGTAAGTTAAACTCGGGTAAACCCTCCGCAACTTTGATCACGTGATCAGAATGCAGGTAATTAGCTTACTCAACCTGATAAATTTCTCTCAGGTGCTAGTACCGTCGTGTATTATGTTTTGGGATCGCTAGTATTATTCAGGTGTCCTGCACTCGACAGCCAGTTGTTGGGGGTGGTGACAAAACCAGGGAATTCCACAATAATTGTAAATTGCTTGTTTCCTGTCCTAGTTAGGAAAATATACCATGCAGGAGGGCGGGCGGTCTTTATTTATTATATTGTTATAATCTACTATTTTAATATCAAGGACATCAAAGGGAAGCCATTAACTCCTAATTGCCAGATTTAGCAGAGATGTAAGATTTGTTGTGATTTCAGTGAGATTCATCAAGATTCAAATCTCATACATAGAAGGTTAGATTTAAAGCGTTGCAGACCCCTCATTTTCTCTGAGCATGCAGCCACCAAATCTTGAAGGCTTTTATCTAGTAGAGTTTGCTGGCTGGTTGTGGACTGGTCATAACACTAATTTAGCCATCAACCGCAATAGGGTGTAACTAATCACTGGACTGGACTATTGGACTGGAACACTGGACTGGACTACTGGACTGACATATTTTTGGTTTTTAACATTCTGAGGTTGGTTTTATTGAGACTTGCTAGCTAAGGGCCTACAGAAAACTTGCAATCTGCTACTGAAATGAACAGTGTGAGGAGTGGAGTAAGCAAAAACTGACTTCTAGTGATTTCACTACTTATTGTGTTCTTCTGCAGTACATATACCTATACTCCTTATCAGTATGCTGCAGGAAATGTGCTAGTTATGGTTAACCAACGATAACGTCTTGAACATAGTGGCAAGCTTGTACAATGACAATATATTTAGTCACTTATTATAGTACGCCAACCAGCACATGTAAGAACTAATCATGACAGCAGAAAAAAAACCCTACAGTTTGCAATGAGTTTGTATATTGCATGTAGGAATGAATTTAGCTACAATAGGAAGGATAGGTTGTGTCCCAGGGATCTGAGCTATTTAGTTCAAGGATACAGTGTATCATAGGTAGCACAAATGTAGTACAGTGTGATTTTGGTTAGCTATTGCTATATATTACAATCTCCAAAGCACAATATTAAGAAGTGTATAAGAAGTAATGAGAAGTCAGTTTTTGCTTACTCCACTCCTCACACTCATCATTTTAGTGGCAGACTGCAAGTTTTCTGAAGGTCCTTAGCTAGCAAGACTCAATAAAACCAGGAGCTTATAAGCGCCGAAGGCGCGAAGGAGCGTAACACTCAGGATATAGTGGTGTTCTATCTTTTATGAAATGCCTTTGCAGCCACATGTCTTTATATGGAGGGTGTTAATTAGCTGGGTTGTCGCTGTTGTGTCAACAGTGGTCGTGGGTTAATAGGCAGCCATAAATAGTGCTCATTATCACGGTTACCGCCTGGGCTATATGCAGCCGTAGATAATACGCATTTTTTATTACTACCTGAGCTAGCTGTATATATATATATATATGTCTATATCCAAGAGCTCCTGCAGTTAATGTGTTACTTGTTGAAAACGATTAGTATATAAGTGCTGAGTTAAGCTAGCAATCTCATTGAAAAGAATGTCTAAACAACTTAGAAAACAAGAAGTGGAGTTTATCTGTAAGCGTTTACAAAAGGCAGACCTGGAAATAATGGAGGCATTTGTAGTGAAAGAAGCTGAAAGGGTTGAATATCACTTGGTTTGCTATCTGACCAGGCAAGAATTGTGGAAGTATTTGAAGAGCAACAAACTTAACAGCATTTTAAAATTTTATCTTGTCACATTTTGTGATTTATTTATCAAGCACAGCTCTGGTGGAGAGCGGTTTAGTCGCCTACTTGCATCCTGGTATCAAAAGACAGGTACATTAGCATGTGAGAGCTTACAAACATCTGAAACTAAAAGGCTATGGCTGACTGCCATCTCTGAATTCAATGGTGAGATCTCATCACTGGATAGAAGTGCTATCCTTTCTGCTATAGCATCAACTTCATACACTTTCTTTCAACAACAAGTAAAATAAACTGCATGTATGAAAACATGTCTTGTATCTTCGGTATATAGATCACTTCACTTCAATCAACTTGGAGAACCAACCAACTAAACGCTGTCAGTACTGATGATTCCCCAGTAGCTGATGATGATGCATCACTCTACCGCTTGTTTGGGTTTGCTCTGCATGCTGGAATGCAATTCAGAAAAAAGGCTGCTTATGGTAGACTCCGGTCATGCTTTCTTCCAATAAAGAGGAGAAGATACCTGGATGAACTAAACGTTCTGAAACATTTAGTAGAAACAGACAAGTCTGTTCTCCCTGCGGTAATCAAATTTCAGGACAGGGGTAAAATGACATTTCCTCACCATGCATTACTTCCCTTTATGCAAAGGTGTTCTAGGGCAATTAAAGCTCATTTAAATTGTAAGCAACTAAAATTGCAAGGGAGGACTGTTGTCATCCATACTAAGAAAGAAGTGCTAACTAACCAAGATTTGAGTGCAGATTTGGAGGCAATCATCACATTTCGTGTCACTTCAGTTGATTCTTCTACTATATTATGCATATATAGGGACATGGTAAGGAGAGTCATTCACACAATGGCAAATAGTCTGCTATCAAGTCAGGCCATGCTTGAAAGGGTCTCAAAGAACAAAGGGGTCGATGCTGAAATGAGTCTTCGAGACAAACTTAAAGCTTATGCTATTGACAAACAATTGCACATACAGTTGTAATATATTATTGTCATGCTGTAAATATGGCGTATTCTACAATGTAGCACAATGTTACAATTAAAAACTTCTTCTATATGGTGTACGCTTCAATGGATGTTTTCGAATGTAAAGAGGAACATTTCTGTAGTCACCTTGATGGCGCCTAAGCTTTCCATGGACACTACCTCTGGTGATGACAGCGCTTCGTGCAGTGGCAAAGTTAACAGAAGAAAGATGACCAGAGGTAGCATGTTTGATTTGACTGAACAAAGTCTCCACTGCACTGCCATTTAGTCGAACAGGATATATTGTATAACCTGAATGAGCCGATAGAAAGTCAGTACATAAACCATTGAAACCATAATACATCAGCTTCATCAAGTCCCATGTCTGCCATGACAAAAATTGTTTCTTGCTTTGCTCAGTGATTTTATACCCTATTAGAATTGAAATAATCCATGATCAGTAATACATACAGAATACCTTCTGACAACTTTTTATCAAGCCAAGTAGTGAAATATTCAAAGCCTTCTTTCATGTTCATTAACACAGGACAAGATGTGGAGTCTTTAATAAACACCTTTTTACCTAAAATACCCCTCTCAAAAAGCTTATTACAGGCTTTCAGGTATGAAACTGTTTGCATTGTTGAGAGTCTGGTTTGTTGATCTGAAGTAACAAGTTCAGTGGCATACTCTTGCAATTCAGAAATCACATGTTCTTGCTATGGTGAACAAAGCATCAATGTCATAATGTAATGCATTTACATACCTGCATGATTTTAGCTGGTTTCACATTCAGCCGTGTCCAAGAATCCCTGTACACAAAACTCTCCTTTAATCCAGGGACTCGTGGTAATTCGTCTTTTCGTTTACGCTGAATCTCTCGCTCTAGCTGTCGTTCGATGGGCTCCCAGCCAAACACAACACCATCATTGATGAATCTGTTTGTCCCACTAACTCGAGACGAGTACAGTGCAGCAATCATGTTCTTTAGCTATACACACAACAAATAAACATTTAAAGTTGCACATGTTTAATTTTATACATGCTAATTTACACAAAACACTTCACACATGCACAAACAACATGTTTAAAACCACAAAGGCCAATTAAAGGAATGGTCTCATTATTTGTTTTGCAACTGAAGACTACAAACCAATTAACAGAACAAAACATACCATAGAAACCATACCTGGTGAGATGGACATATTATAATATGAATTTTCTCTCCAGTAAAAGGGTTGGTGAAATGTGCTTTTACTTCATGAGGATCAGTAAGGGATGGATTACAGTGGAAAGGACCTTTGGCCCCAAGTAAAGTCTTTATCATTGTTAAATTGGATGATGCGCCATCACAGACAAAAGCATAAACTTTAAATCCATGGGAATGAAATTTTCTTAGTGCATCCATTACACATGGCAACATTTCTTTTGCTTTGAATGGTCCGCTGCTGGTGTAATATGGACCAACAATATCACACTCAGTAGTCAAATCCCTCCATAACGTCTGCAAGATGTAGTCGGTTTTTTTAGTGTCATTGTCGTCCACATCTAGTTTCAAGTACAGGTCACTTAGTGTCGCCATCTCCTGTGCTGTCATTGTATGTCCTACTATTGTGTCATTACGGCTATTCCAATGTAACTTAGCAGCTACTTTCACCTCATCAAAGACTAGTACACCTTTGCACAATGGAGGTGTAAACTGATTAGTTGAAGTATATGCTTGCACTCTAGCATCATACTTTGCACGCTCATCTGCTAGTCTTGATTCAGCTTCACCAGCTGCCTCCACATTGCTGTTAATATATGTCTTGAGGGTTCTAGCACAAGGTAACTGTATAAGGTTGAAGCTAGATAAGGCCTCATAAGCTGCTGGGCTTCTTGTGTATATTGCTATGGCTGTACAAACAATATATTATCACAAACACACCCTATACAGCAAGTATATACACTTACCCATCCTTATTGTAATTAGACTCCACCTGTTTCCCTTTTTACCAGACACTAAATTGCAACAAAAAGTAAATTAAAAAACTTGACTGAAATACACAGGAGGAGGTTGGTCACATGTCACCTGGAATGCCTGGACAAATGTCATAGGGTTATGAGTGTGATCAACCTCCTCTAACTGAAACATGTCCCACCATTTTTCTCTTGATCTTTTTGAAATGACAGTCGCTCTTCTACATCTTGTCTCCATGTTTCCTTCAGTAATTCTCCCTTGCCACGCTTTTCTGCTTCTGATAATAATGTATAAAGATCCTCTTTTGATTTGTGGCATATCTCAGATGTCAGCTTTATAAGTTCATCATGGGTAGCTTCGTTAACATTTACATCATACCCTGCAAGCCTTTTAACCTGCACAGCATATTATTATTATTATCATTTGACACTTATTACAAAGGTAATTGGACTAACCTTTCTTTGCATGGATTTACGTTCTTTGCTAGCATTACCTCTACGCAATTTCAAGCTATTAGGTGATAAGTACTTCATTGGACAATGTGAGGAAGGTTGGACCCGTGAGGCCTTTTGCACAGGAGTCAAAGATTGACGTTTCTTTCCTTCCCTTCTAATATAGTACATCAACTTTGTGCAGCACTCACACCTTTCTTGTGCAGAAGTACAGAAGAACCACATGGGGCAATCCTGGTGGTCTAGCCTATGAAATGGAAACCCCCACTTTCTCATCTTCTTAGTATCAAAAGCCATCATTGTGCTCAAATCAGATGGTAATCCTTTACACAGATAGTAACAAGAACCAGGAAGCAATGAAGCAATTACTTTATCAAAGCACTCTTTATCTCCTGGTAATTGCCCATGTTGTACAGAAATAAAATTTACTTCAAAGCTAAAAGAGACATCGACTTCATTTTCACAGGTTACAATCATCCTTGGGTTGTGACACGGAGATTGTGAAAGTGAATCTGTATCAATCTTTCCATGAATTATAGCCCACTTCTTGTCAGCACTGGTGACCAGCTGCACAGTTAACTGAGGAAATGATGCTGCAAGATTTGTGACAAATCCATCAAAAGCTGTTAATGAACAAAGTTCATGATATAGTAGTGTTAGTGCATTGCCAATGTCTAATAATGAGTGATGAAACTTAATTGTGTGCAAGTTGAACAGCTTCTCATAAATTTCTGTAACACTTAACTTAAATAACTTACAGCTGATAGCACCTGAAGTCTCATGTCCTGTTGTTGCTCGAGTTGTTCCTGCTCTTGTTGCTGACATGGTGTATTGATCTGCCAGCCTCCGCCTAGATCTAGGCCTAGGCACGTAATTCTTACGTTTTGGGCTGCCTGTGAGCTTAAAATGATTCATCTGCTGTGTCATTTCAGGTGGATTCCTCACGGATATATGGCACTTCTTTGGCTGATGATATGCTGGCCCATCATCACCAGGGAACAAACGTTTTCTACCAATGGCTTCCATACTACACGTGTGAAGTGCTGTTAACAAACTAAGATCGCTAACGCAAAGCAGCTGTTTTAATTGTATCGTTAGCAGCTATGGCTGTTACGTAACAAACCACTGACAGGTGGGTGAACATTACTGGTTTTCCCTATATGGATTTGAGGTTTAAAACATTAGCCAGATGTTGGAATCACTAGTATCACGCTCCTTCGCGCCTTCGGCGCTTATAAGCTCCTGATAAAACCAACCTCAGAATGTGTAAAAACCAAAAATATGTCAGTCCAGTAGTCCAGTTCAGTGTTCCAGTCCAGTAGTCCAGTCCAATGATTAGTTACACCCAACTGCAACAGTACAAATTTTCCATATCTTCCACACATATAATAACAAATTGTCAGATGAGTGGGATCATTAATCCATCTCATTCACCAATGGCTACTTGAAGAGATCCACTGCTTGTCATCCTGGAATGGATTCAAACTACGTAGTTATCCATGCTTTTTGGCACTAAACAACATCAGAAACTCACTACCTTTCCAAAAATACACCACTTCTCACACTAGTCTTATAAACAAAATAATTAGGTCACAAATAAATTTGCATGCGGCTCTAAAATTACGATGAGGGTGGGTGACAGGAAACTACAATTGGTGGCCTAACTGTAATGATATTCAATCAAAGCAACTGGCCGGGCACATGGCACAGGTGTGCACTTCAAGGGGCTTCCTCAAAATATAAACTGTAGATACGTGCACTCAGATCCAAACATAAGTGGCCAGTGATCAAATGTCTCTACGACTTCACTGTAAAAGCAATCAGTGGAACAAGACCACAGAAGCCATGTAAGTGTAAAAGTGTTATACAAGAAAGTGATGTGGTATAAACATCCAATCAGTTTAAATTGACCAACACAGGAACCTTTTAGTGCAACAAGCTTAAGTATTTGAGTTTTGTCAATCACACAAGAATCCTTTATAAGTGCTGAGAAGAATGATGCAATCACCAGTTAGAAGTTAATGGCCACACACAACTGAATAGATGTTCACTACAAAGCACAAAGGGTGGTTACTATATGCAATCATACATTTTCATGCAATTAGGGATAACTGCATATACCTGCAACGATTAAAATTGCACTCCGCATTGTCTTGTACAATTATTCCCTAATGTGTGACTAATTGGCAGTACAGCTGATTTCCGTTAGGCTCAGGAAGACAACTTGAAAAACACAAATTCCTAATTATACATATTACAGATATTGTCTATTTCTGTCCTCAGTATAACTAAATTTTTATCTGATGCACATGTATATAGCTACACCATGATAATTATCTGAAATAAATCAAGTAATTGCAATAAATTAAATGTAATTCTATTATTATCAATACACGTACACAGTTTTTGTTCATATATGAGTCACAAGACTTTACCAGCAACATAAGACTTGTTTGCTTAGTGTAAAGCAATTTGATATATAGCTACCACTTAGTTCCTAGATTAATGATTCATTTCCCTGTAGATCTTTCACTATATCCTAAAATCATTAAAATTTTTCACATTGCACAAAATTCACGTGGACACAATTAAATCCAAAGTGTTCTCAACAAGAAGTTACCATCAGTATTTTTACTGATTCAATGGAAGTTGTTGACTATCTTAATTGGCTATCTAGTTCTGACAATCTAGTCAGGGCCAGTAAACCACTAAAGGATTGAGATGACTGTCACCCAACTAAAATACCCAACATAAAGATAATCAGTACGCATAATATGTGAAACAGCTAACAGTGGTAGTCTGTGACAAGTGGTTAGATTTTTCTAGGCATATATCCCAGATGTTCTGTAAAAAAAATTCATCTTCCATTACTACCAGGATTACAACAGCATTGAATTAAAAGACATCATTGTACACAGGAAAACAAAATTTACATTGGATTGTAACTGCTCTGCAAATCATAGTACAAGTTCTTAACACATTCCATAGGAACTCCCAACTTCATACCATCTTCACCAGCAACTTGTATATCCTCCTCAGACCAACCTAACAGGTAGTTAACATTGCCAGCTAGTAACTTTGTGATCTGTCCAAACTGTGGTCTTGATCTTGGATCAGGATGCCTATCAATACAACCACCTGATTATAATCAGCACTATTACACATATATTAACATATGCACACCAGGGGTGGATCCAGACTTTTTAAAAGAGGGGTTCCACTCTGGAATTGTAACTTAAAATGTCATCACCTGCTGACAATAGCTTCTCCTCACCATAGATACCTTCACCAACTATATTGCCTTATTTATAACTCCACAAATAGCCTGCTACACTGCTCCTTTTAAGAATACTGTGACTGCTCTATTAGAGTATCTCAAGTAAGAGAGGCTCTTTCAAAGGGGGGTTCCATGGAACCCTTTGAACCCCTCCTGGATTCACCCCTGCGTGCCAACCTATAAGAAAGTATTTGATAGTTGTAATATGAATACCAGTGGTATGTCACCCTTGGCCCTTGAAGGTTGAGGGCATATCAAGTAGAGACCATTTTCTGCATGCTTATGCTTACGTTATAACCAATAACAAACTTCGGTTATATAACACATAAAGTGTATATGCCATCTCACAATTACGCCACCATCACTCATGCCAATACCAAATTTTTTGGATATATAGTATAGTTACCAGCTAGCTTGCATTTTTTCTCACTTACATTACCGCAGTTTCAAAGTTTAAACCCAAATGTTTCTTCCATAGCACCAAAACTCTACTTTTATTCTATTTGTTTTACAATGAGTCACTTGAGCATTGCGTAAGTCACATCATATAGGATGACATGTAGCTTTAAGTTAGTGAGTCAAGAGACAAACTAGACATAGTTTCAACCATTGTGTATATAATGTGTGTTTCAAGCTAGACTGCATTTTATCTGCTTTCCTTCTACTGCTACTGCTGCAACAACAGGCACCATACAATACAGTATATGAACAGCCAATGAAGAGTGATTGACTAATGTACAAATAGCCTTACCAGCACTTGATCATTATTCTGTAAATCGTTCGTGGACAACCAGGTGGTGGTGGGAGTCTGTAGCCACTGTCGACTTTTGCCAATATCTTTACATTATCATGTATCATAACATCACTAGTACATTATACTGTATACCTCAAGATTGTCCAGATTTTCAAATGGTTTACATCCCAAGCTCCAAATCTCATATAATACACACCCATAGCTCCACACATCACTGCAAATTGAATATTTCCTGTAGTGTAGAGCCTACAAATATGTATCACTGCGGTAACAATAGATCACCACAACAAAATTAGCTATATACTAGAAAGTGCACACAACATTATATTCAACACCAAGATAGTGAGGTAATCTCAAACCATGAATCAGATTTCTACACAACAACTCCATAAATTTTATTATATCAAAGATCAAGTGTAATGTGTTGTGTGTAGCATGTTTCTATGTACATATATCATCATACTTCAGGAGCTGTCCACTTCAGAGGAATTTTTCCTCCAGACATGACATAGTAACTATTTTCCATTAAGTCACGAGACATCCCAAAATCAGCAATCTATTATAGTAATTGCTTTTTAGGAGACAAGTTAAATTAGTTACAATTCACCTTGTATGTAAAATCTTCAGAAACCAAAATGTTTCTTGCTGCCAAGTCTCTGTGAATGAAGCATTTAGCAGCAAGGTATGTCATTCCTGCAGCAATCTGCTGACAACACTTCAACAGAAATTGTGGAAGTTTTGAAGGAACAGCTCCATCACCTCTATATATAAACATATCCATAGGATAACAGACGTTACTATATTCAGTAGACTCGAACACTGGACTTTGATTTCAAAACACACTATAGCTGGATTATTGAGATCCCTATACTAAAGCCTTCAGGAAACCGCTTCTTATTGTCATATGTGCAAAAGGAAATCAATGCTATTGCAATGATTAACCATTATAGATATGTAGTACACAGGTATGTAAGCTTACATGAGTACTATGGTTCAACTAACGATACACGGGACATAGAAAGAATATGCACATGAACATTTATCTAGTCTAGATTTAATTGAAAGGATAAAAGCTTTTATTTGCTTGTATATATGACTCTAATAAATTGGTCACACTACACATGTAGGCCCTCTCGCATGTGTAACGAATTTGCATATTGGAAAGCTAAGCATTAATTGTTTCAGCTGCAGGATGCAATGTTCAGGGGTGGGTTTCTGGAAACCCTCTTCAAAATTTAAACTTGTGGGCTTGCAGCAACAACACCAAAGTTAAACCATCATAGTTTGGTTGCACAAATATACAGAAGATGGGAATATAGAGCAGAGCTACAGTGCATGTAATGGAAACTTGCTTTAGGGAAACAAAAGTATGAATTTAACTATACAAGGAAAAACGCTAATAAAGATTGAGACACTCTAATAGAGCATTTTAATAGAGTACTCTAATAGAACATTCATAACGGATTGCATTTATTAAAGAATAATGTTAATACATAACATCAAT
Source organism: Dysidea avara (assembly GCF_963678975.1). NCBI lineage: Eukaryota > Metazoa > Porifera > Demospongiae > Dictyoceratida > Dysideidae > Dysidea > Dysidea avara. The sequence continues at coordinate 46,841,543 of NC_089274.1, forward strand.
TTTGAGTTTTTAATTGCAGAATTTATTTGGATCACTACAATATTCCATATTAAAACCACAATTGATAGGACTCTAAGGGATCTAAGCAAATAAGCATATAGTGAAGATAGCAAATTATATCATAATAATATGTATTGTCCATAGAGCATGAACTAGTGAATTTAATGCTCAAAATCTGACAGTGGTGCCCAAGACTCCAACATCTAACTCAATACCAAATCTAGAATCCTCTTTTGAAAAATGGTGGATACGCTCCTAATGTTTGTGTCTCAATTTGTGTGCATGCAGCGCTAACCATCCACTATCATCTTATAGTATACTGCAGAATTACTACAAGGAAAAGAAAAGAAGTATAAGTGTTTTAATAGGCTAGAATAAGTAAAATCTAGAAGACAATTTTCACATGGCTACTTTTGTACTGAATATTCAGTACTATAGTGGCTGGGCTGCAGTAGGAACTACAGTATGTGTAAGAAACAATGTAAGTCAGTCCAGTAATTTAGTATTCCACACCACTGAATAGTGAAAGCCTTAGTTGGTTGACATAAAAAATATATACTGTACACTCACGAAGGCTGTAAATCTATTAGAAGACTTCTCAGATCTCCACGAGACATGTACTCCAACACAATCATGGCAGGAGCTTCTGTCACTACACCATAAAGCTTGATCACATTCTCATGGTCAAACTGGCACACTATGGCAGCTTCTTGGAGGAATCGTAATTTGTCCTTGTCATTAGCATCTGTGTTCATCATTTTCAGTGCAACTTGTACATTATCATTTAATAGACCACGAGCAACTATTCCAAACTCTCCAGATCCAAGATGTTCTTGTATTCTAAGGTTACCGTAACAGTTAACAAGAAATATGTTAAGTTTAAACTCTATTAACACACACTAGCATCACCATTTGTGACCAAACCTAAGAGTTTCATTGCATTATTCTAGCATGTGCTTTGAAATCTTGTAGTTGTATAGGACATGATTTACAAGTGTGCACGCTATTATAAAAGCAAGGTTGACCTCGTCTTACATGCATAGCTGTGCTGGTGTATAGACATGCAATTGAAAACTGCACCACTTGGATAAGTGGGAAACAACTCACAACTCATGATGATAGGATTTCCCATTTGTTGCGCCATTTTATTGAGGAGCAAATAAATTAAGTTTTGCTCCTTAACTAATTTGGAGCATGCTTTCACAGCAGTAGTATCTCAGAGAGTTAATTTTATTATATAGATATCTACGAAATCATTGTTGTACAACATAATACTCATTACCTGATATCTTCTCGATATAACTTGTGAATCTTTTGGCCATCAATTGATTCGTAAATTTTTTCTACTTTCTCTGGAGGCTCACTATAGACTGGTCCATAATTTATTTGTTCATTATAAGCTGTTGCATATATAATCTGCTCCTCTTTAAATGATTTTGCAAATTCAGTAGGTGAAATATTTGTTGAAGTATCAAATTCATAAAATCCTTCCATTCTTGACTCTGCTACATCAACACACGAGTGCTCCGATGAAGTACCATACCAACTTGCACCATCCTATAGTGTAGTTAGCACAACAAATAAAAAGAAAAAAGCATTCTTACTATAGATGCTTTAAGGCCTTCTTCTTCATTGTGACTAACATTTGGTGTTTTTATAGAGTCATACAAAGGATAAGAGAAGCTTAATGTTGCTCTAGATCTCTCCAGTGAGCTTGGATCTGTAATAAGTAAGCATACAAATTATAATCAAGTGCAGAGTATCAAGACACACAGTAGTGTGTTGTGTGGCTAAAGAAGCTGGTGTGCCATACCGTGAGTATACTGACAGGAAGAAAGAAAATGCTATTTTCACGCATATGTAACTCTGCCTTGAATGACACAAAGTTTACAGCAGAGTTGTCTACCTGGTAGGGGAGTCAAATTTGAAGGAAATAGCCTTTCCAGAGATACGAGAGACCAAAATTTTGGATTTTCTTAATGTTGGTCAATACAATAACACAAACACTGTTTGCCATGTGGCATAAGTGGTTCTCTTGTCATCCACTGTCTAGTGATGGTGGTTGTTTTGATAGGGTTTCACAGTTCTCCTATTTTTTTTATAACAGGACCACTGATATTTACACCCACAGATTGCAGCTCCCCTGATTGCATGAGGGCATAAAAGAGGACCAAACTTCTGTCATGCCTACAGGGTAAACCACTTCAAGATCAATTGAAAATTGGTCTGTAGATAGAGTAATCATTGTAGGAATGCCTTTTGGTGGTTTAAAATACATAGGTATAAAGATCATGAAAAAACAATACAAAAGCCAACAATCACATGATCACATTTTGTTAACAAAAAAAAAACAATTAGTTGTCATGCCTACCAGGCAAATAGCTTAAGACAATGAGTTGAAAATCAGTGGATTAATCATCATAGAAAGACCTTTCAGTGGCTTAGAAGAAATCACACAAACCACTGCCAAATGCTCAATGAAAATATTCTAATAGTGCAGTCGCGTTATTAGAATGTACCGTATAGAGGGAACTTTAGTGAGGGTAAATTTTGGCAAATAGCCTGCTAAATTGCATTTGGCAAAATAAACTTAATCTCAATCTTTAGGCTAAGCTCAGGCGCTATGAGTAATTGACGGGTTAAACTTTGGCAAATTTGTAGCAAATCACCAAATTCGCCAAAGTTTTCCCACCAAAGATTCCCTCTATACAGTAGTAAATCACCTGTAGAGCTACAATCAAGTCACCCTATAGAGAGTTCAGCTAGAAACAAGTCATTCTGTAGAGTACAAATTAATTACGCTGTAAAGAGTTAAGTAGAGCATTTAGTTACATTTCAAGTCACCACATAGTGAAAGTTCAGGTCACTCTGTAGAGAGTTCAGCTGCTACAAAAATATAGGACCTTCTACTACATTACAAGTCACTCTGTAGAGAGTTCAGGGTAACTTGTAATGTAACTACAGTGTGACTTGTAACATTGCTGAAATTTTTACTCTCTATGGATGAACTCTCTACAGATGAACTCTCTACTGGGTGTTACGTATGTTGGTGGAAGATGAACACTTTACAGACTTCTACCACTACAAAAACGGATCGGATTTATGTATATTTCCTCGTTTCAGCAAACTCATGGAAAGACGATCTTTCAAAGCCCTCTAACTTTCCATATAATATACATTGCACAGTAGACCTAAATATATACAAGGTTGTTACGTTTTTAAATCAAGTTCAAGTTATTTAGCCAAGAATTTAATACTGGTGGACTGAATGAGACTAACTATGGCTACAACACGCAAGCTAGACTGCTAGACTTCAAGCAGCCATGCTAGCAATTGCTGGAACAGGGCGCTCTGCATGGCCACTCTGACTTAGATCTAGTCTACCTATTCACCTATTATCACCAGGTAGTCTAGTTGAAGTCGTTATCACCATCCCAGAGTAACTTATCCTCACCACAAAACTTGCAGCAGCGCATCATTGCGCTAATGCTCCTAGGAAATGTTAGTTCCTAGGAGCATTAGCACAATGATGCGCTACTGCGCCCCGAGTAATGGCATCAGAAAACGCTACTGCCACAGGGACCCTGGATATCGTCTGCGGGACTTTGCAGGCTAAGTTGTTAACCGGTGACTTATCCAGTGGTTCCAGCCTTTGTATTTTGTTGGACTCTAAGACCATTACGGCATGTCAGTTTCAGCGTGAAGCAGGAAAAGCCGCGGCTAAGAATTGGAAAACCACTATCCGTTATAGGGACAAACCCTTGAAACATTTTCTAGAAAACTACGTGGACTCATCTGGAAAACGTAGCTGTCGCTTCATTATTCCTGATGATGCCCCCCCTTCTCCGGTGAGGACACAATCCCCTATACATCCTACCCCACAGGATTCTCCTCGTCCTCCTGAAGTTCGGGATTCTCTGTCTCAGGTGTCACCGTCTTGTCCTGAACTTCCTGAGTTTCCATCAGTGGCAAAGTGTGATTTTATTTGGGGAACTAAAGATTCTAGCAGTTTTTGTGAAGATCTGAATGTTGTCTATAGAGAGGTGGTTCATTGGCGAAGAAATGTGTTTGAAGTACCTCGTGGTTCATCTGGTAAGGCCTTTGTTTGTGAGTTGGCAAGATTGTTTCGTGCTGTGGGGCAGGGCTCTGCCTTGGAGTCTATTACCCTCAAGGCTGTGTTTGTGGCCTGCTCAATCTTGTTACAACGTACTTCTCCTCGTTCTAAACCTGTGGACAATGGAAGAATTCTGGGTGAGAGGATGGTACTCTGGAGGAATGGCGACCTTCTTGGTCTCTTACACGAGGGCAAAACTATTCAGGCCCGTTTGAAATCTGGATGGGGGCATCAGTCGAGTGATCACTTCTCTCGTCTATTTGCCAAGTTGATGTTTGAAGGAAAGACCAAGGCTGCCCTCCAGCTATTGGATGAACAGGGACATGGAGGAGTTTTGAATTTGAATGACAATGTTGTTGTTGATTCCACAACTTATTCAGTTAGAGATGTCCTTAAGTCTAAGCATCCTTCTGCACAGCCTTTACATGTAAACTGTTTACTGCCTGATTGGGCTAATCCACCTGTCATCCATCCTGTAATATTTGACCCTTTAGATGGCTGTGTCATTCGTTCTGCTGCACTCCGAACCATGGGTGCGGCTGGTCCATCTGGTGTGGATGCTCGCTGTCGGAGACGTCTCTGCACTGGTTTCCACTCAGCTTCAAGTGAGTTGTGTGCTGCTTTGGCTTTGTTTGCTAGACGTATCTGTACTTCATTTATTTCCCCAGAAATTCTTTCCCCTTTTGTGGCTTGTAGGTTGATTGCTTTAGACAAGAGGCCAGGAGTGAGGCCTATTGGAGTTTGTGAAGTTGTGAGGAGAATTGTGGCCAAGGCAGTCCTTTCCGTTATCAGAGAGGACATCCAGATTGTGGCTGGTCCTCTGCAAATGTGTGCCGGTCAAATGGCGGGTGTGGAGGCTGCTGTTCATTCAGTACGTGAGCTTTTTGGTAATGAGGATTGTGATGCTGTTTTGCTTGTGGATGCAAGTAATGCTTTTAACTCATTGAACAGGATAGTTGCTTTACACAACATTAGACAGCTCTGCCCACCCTTTGCTCCAATCTTGATTAATATTTACTGGTCTCCAGCTAGTTTATTCATTTCAGGTGATGTAATACTGTCGGAAGAGGGAACTACCCAAGGGGATCCGTTGGCCATGCCCTTTTATGCTTTGGCCACAATTCCACTTCTGAGGTGTCTCCCTTCGGGAGTGGAGCAGGTTTGGTATGCTGATGACGCTTGTGCTTGTGGGAAGTTGACTGTTTTGTGTAAGTGGTGGGACTGTCTGTGTGAAATTGGCCCTTCGTTTGGGTACTTTGTTAACGCGACCAAAACTTGGCTTATCATCAAGGGACATTTGCAGCAGGATGCTGCTTCAGTCTTCAGTGGTTCTGGAATTAGAATATCTATGGAGGGCTGCCCTTATTTGGGGGCTGCTATTGGGTCTGATAGTTATGTGAATAGTTTTGTTGCTGAGAAGGTTAAGGGCTGGTCTGCAGAGGTTAAGAGGTTATCAAGATTTGCGGAGAGTCAGCCACATGCTGCATACTGTGCCTTCACCCATGGTCTATCCAGTCGTTGCCTGTTTGTTTTTCGAACAGTTCCTTGTGTGTGTGATACTTTTCAGCCACTGGAAGATATGATTCGCCAAGTATTTATTCCTACTTTAACTGGCTGTTCACCGCCCAGTGATAGTTCACAGCTCCTGTTTGCCCTTCGAGTTGGCTGCATCTCGTGATGTCACGGAACCTCTTAGCCAATGTATATTGAATCATGATTTGAGTTTTGTTGAGGCTGTTGCCTCTCAGCAGGCCAGAAAGGCCCTTTTAAGGAAAGCCAAATCTGAACACTGTTCTACACAATTTGCTGAGCTATACCAACAGCTTGGGCCTTCCTTGAGGCGTGCGATGGACTTGGCTACTGTTAGAGGTGCTTCAAGCTGGCTCACCACCTTACCTTTGAGTGAGCATGGTTTCACTCTCCATAGATCTGCTTTCCAGGATGCTTTGGCTTTGAGGTATGGTTGGTCCCCACTTCGTCCTCCTTCCCTTTGTGCTTGCGGAACCTCCTTTTCTGTTGAGCATGCTTTGTCCTGTCCCAAAGGGGGTTTACCTTCCTTGCGTCATAATGAGATTAGGGACCTTACTGCTACCCTTCTTACTGAGGTTTGCTCCCAGGTGTGTGTTGAGCCAGAGTTACAGCCGGTTCAGCATTCTGATGAGTTCCCTCTTGCCACCTCTAATACTCAGGATCCGGCTCGCTTGGATGTTGCTGTAAACGGCTTCTGGGGTGGTCGTTCGGAGAGATGTTTCATTGATGTCCGTGTTTTTAACCCTTTTGCTCCTTCTAATAGTTCCTCCTCTCTGTCGTCCACCTTTAGGAAGCATGAAAAGATTAAGCATCGTGCTTATGGTCAGCGGGTTCGAGAAGTGGAGCATGCCACTTTCACTCCAATTGTTTTGGCTGCCACTGGCGGTTTAGCCCATGAGGCTACTGTTTTTTATAAGCGACTTGCTTCTCTTCTGGCCAAAAAGTGGGGAGATGATTATTCTGTGGTTCTGGGTTGGCTGCGTTGTTGCCTGAGCTTTTCGTTGTTGCGCTCGGCAATTCAGTGTATTCGTGGGGCACGGTCTTCCATTGGTGTTTACACCAGGACTCCACAGTCAGTGGACTTAGTGACTGTGAAATCCCATTTGTCTGCTTAATTTTGTTCAGTTGGCCAGCACTTTCAATCTGTGCTGGGGTGGTAGGAAAGGGCAGTCCATCAAGCCCGGGTGAAAAAAAATAATAAAAAATAAAATAAAAAAAAGGAAATGTTAGTTTACTATATTTACGGAAGTTGTAACTTTGAATAAAGAAGCTGCAGGCGCAGTGATGGTGATCATGTGTGATACAACTAGAACAGTTAACGCTCAGGCTTAACACTGAAGTGGTGTGATGGTAGCACGCATGGATGGAGGAGAAAGATTGCAGCTTGCCAGCCTGAAATCCTGCCGTGGCCTTCAGACTATTGTGGCACCATCACCTTGTGCCAAGTCTGTTTCCCTACTTTCAGTACTGCTGTGCCGCCTTTTGACACCCAAGTACAATAGAGGCAAGCATTAATTTTCCTGTGTTCGTTTGTTATAGTTGGTTTTAGTGTACCAACACGGATCGTGAGATTTATGAACTAGTCTTGCGTGGCCAGACCCTTTCCATGCAGCCGCTTATCGATTGGAAATTATAAGCGCCGCGCTACAAGGGTCTGGAATAGTTCATGTACTTAAAAAAATCTACAATTCCCAGTGGTTGGGGAGTGTAAATTGGCTCACGCGATCCCTTAATCGCCAAAGTGATCTGATTACTGAAGAATGAGCTGAAGAAGGCCTCTGGGGATGACGAGTATCGACCCGTGTATGTTTTTCCTTCTACCTACTACTGAATCTTCAACAAGTACGGCTGAACAAAGACAAACAAGCTCAGTTCATCTCGAGTTACAAGGAAAGTAGGCGAAAGGTTTTAAACGGATTTGCTGATCAAAACAGAGTAAAGATTCAAGGGAACATGTTTGTACCTTTGTATCTTAGATGTTACCCAATCAATCAATTGTCACCAATAATGTGTCGAAAAATTTCATGTTCATGAACTATTCCAGACCCTTGTAGCGCGGCGCTTATAATTTTCAATCAATAAGCGACTGCGCGGAAAGGGTCTGGCCATGCTAGACTAGGAGTTAACCACAGTTTTAGCAAATCTGAGGGTTATGCTTGAGGTAATGCACCTATCAATGTTAAGCCCCCCCCTCCCCCCCCCCCCAGTACGGGGAGGGTGGGGATTAGATCAAGTGGAAAGTCAAATTCCCCTACCTGGGGGTGAATTATCAGGTCAAATCCCCACATAGTCCCACCCTATGAGGTGGGGATAGGAAGGGGATTTGACAACCAACGTGTTGTAAAAACAGAAGCCACAGTGACAAAGGTACACGAGGTGCTGCGGTTTTATCACATGTTCTCTCGGCTTCGCTTCACGTATAAAACTACTGTAAAGGATCTATGCTACTATAAAGCGTTTGTTCAAATTCCCCAACCCCGGGGGCAAAATTTAAGTTCAAATCCCCTCCTAACACCCCACATAGCCCGTACTGGGTGGGGTGGGGCTTGACATTGATAGGTGCATAAGTTTTATGTATGAGATATTGCACGTACCCCTTTGCATTGGGATGAGATACAAGACAAGAATGGACTAACCACATGAGAACTTTTAAAGTTTCAGGTTAGTGGTTTTTATTAATGTGATTATTGGTTGTTAGTGTGGAATGTATGTCAATAAGTGTGTCTCCTCTAAGTGTAAGTGATATGGAACTTTGTGTGTCTGTCCAATTCTTGATCCAAAAAATATTGTATTGGTTGTTAGTGTGGAATGTGTGTCTCCTCTAGTGTAACTGATATGGTACTTTGTGTATCTATATCCTGTAATCCCATTCTTGATCCAAAAAATCCAATAACACATAGCAAAAGAATGCAATAACACATACCCATGTAATAACACATACCCATGGCTCAAGTGTATTATCAACTAGTTAGGCACTGGAGGGCAAACACAGAAGGTAGGGCTTGTATGAGGTGCTTACCACCAACCAGAATGTTTTTATAGAAATATAGTGAATTTAATCTGCTTGATCTTGGCAGTATTAGAAGTTTAGGACACAGCATGATTGTTTGACATTTCTGTGTGGTATTCACCATGCTGTGACATCGGCTTGATTGCTTGTTGGTACAATGATGTGAAAAAAGCGGCTATCTATATTATAATCCAACAAAAATTTGTAAGGTGGCTTCAAAATCTGAGCTTTTGTATACACATCATTGTTTACTACACATCAGATAAAAGTATCCCTATTGTCATTGGCCTACACAAAAACATAGCACTACTGTGGTCCAATGGTAAAGAGGCAGCTGCTTTTGTATAGTACAAGTGTATGCAGTTCTATGCTTATGTATATACTCAGTTTATATGTTTCATTAAACTTTTTAATGCTGAGAAAATCAAAAGAACTTTAGAAATTGTACGAATTAGGTAGGTTTTCATGAGACAGTTGCATTTACTAGGTTGACTATGGTAGCTAGGTGAACCCTTATTGCTACAACAACATATTTTCAAAATACAAGGAGGATTCCTAGTTCATCACTTCGTACAGTTGTAAAATATTGTGTACTGTTGTATTGTATTGTTATGTGCTTTTTTTCTATTACCAGCAGTAGTTCACAGGCGTATCTTCTTTTCAATAGCATTTTCTGCATCGGACTATTCAGCATGTAATAGAATTATTGTTCAGGTGTTGATTGCTGCCCAGGACAAGCTGTTTTGGGCATCTAGATCGATTATGTTCTGGTGAGTTTCTTGAAGGATTATGGCTATTAGAAGGATATGACTATTAGAAGGATATGACTGTTAGAAGGATATGACTTTAAGAGGTAGAACGTTGTTTGGAAAACACATACATTACTGACAGGTATTTAATCGTAGTGTACAATGTTTTGGCATTACATCTATTCCTTTCCATTTACAGTGCACAGAAAACATTTGGGCAAGGAGTCTACCATTGATAAACTGAACACCCAAGACAGGCATTTTTTGTACTTTGACTGACTATGGTGTACTTTGTGTATGGATGGATAACCTTTTGTTGATTTTGCATTTAAACCAATTTAATTTATACAGAATATAGGGGTGGGATGAGGGTAAAAAGTAGTGACATTTCCTTACATTTACTGTTGGAAAAATGACCTTTTGTAGCCTTTATGTGGTAAGGAAAGATTAATAAGATGGCCAAATCTTTTCAGGAAAGTTGTGGAAATCTGATCATTCCTAGATCCTGACAAAAGGAAATGTAAGATAATATTGTGAAAATCTGACATTTCCATACCTTTCCATAGTCTCTTAAAGGTAAGGAAATCAATTCTGTTTTTGTAGTGTACAGGGTGACTTATTTGTAGCTCAACTCACTACAATATTAATGTGAGCTGTAGATATGCAGTTCAGGTACACTTTGTAGAGCATTCAGCCATGAAAAAATGTCACCCTGTAGATAGTTCAGCTGTACATAACACCCTGTACAGGGTTCAGTTTTGTAACAAGTCACCCTCTTAGCTACATGATAATCATTTTATTCAGTTTCAAATATAACATTTCCATCATACAGCATACACCCCCCTGTAGGTATACACACACAAAAAAGAAAAGTATTTGCCTTGTTTGACAATGCCTGTAGTAAAAAAAGGGGGGAAAGTTAAAAGGAAATACCAAAGCCAGCTGTGGGGCTTGGAATTGCAAAAAGAAGTGATATCATACCAAAACAGCCAAGCAGTAAAAAAGGGTGTAGCCCCAGAAAAGCCAGGTTAAAAAAAAAAGTGAAATCACAAAAGTGGCAGCCAAGAAATGACTGTGGTGGTAAGTTAATGAGAATAATAATAATAACAACAACAATAGATCAATTTGGTGCCAAATCCTACATATGTGGAGGAAACAAAAAATTCACCTGAATTATCATTATTTCCATTAACCTACTGTACCATCACAGCCATTTTATTGGTTGCCACTTGATTTCACAATGTTTTGGCAACCCATAACTTGAATTGTGAATATGGCACCAACCTGAAATTTGGTCACATTACATTCCTGACATAGTACTATTTCATGGTGTAATATGAAGGTGACAGGATAAAACTCAAGGAGTCATGAGTAATCAAACTTAGGAATTTGGAAAGGCTATAAACCCCTTTTCGCAGATCCGGTCACAAATAAAAAGTACATAAATACTACAAGCAGAAAATGCAAAAATCAAATATAATGCATGTCACTGTAAATGGTGTTTTGCCATTAATCCATAATATTAGTCTAACCTTCAGTGGTAGATAGATGGTATCTCCTTTTCATGAGATAATTTCGTCTTATACAATACACTCCAGTACACACTAATACGACAATAAATACAAGTACTACTGTTCCTCCCACTGCTCCTATAATAATGTAGCCAGTAGATCCCAAGTCAATGTCATTGTCTAATTTAAATCCACCTACAACAGGAAATATCATTACTTGATTGAAGCTCACTGAATGCAGTTGTATTCTACCAGAACTCACACTACACTGCAATTACACCCTAGTTTAAGAAAAAATAATATCAGTGGTATTGTAGTATAGTCCCCACAAACTAGTATACATCACTGCAAAAATGATAATGTGATAATGTGAGCTGTGGTCACAGTTTAGTACTAGTTATTCTCATACAGTACAACTTGGTGATAACAAATATACTGTACCTGCAAATGAAACATGACACATCGATAGCACTACAAGGATCAGTAATCTGATGTAAATAATGTCATCCATTCCAACAAGCTACAGAAACAGAGGGATGGTAGGGATGTGATTTAAAATGAATGAGGATGATGATCAAAGCTTATAGAGACAAAATTACAGGCCTGTGCTGGTCACTTAGCAGCTGATATGCAGTGGAATTAACACTGTAAAATACAATTCACACATGTACTAGAAAGCTGGTGCATCACTCCATGTTCTCTTCAATGATTAACATGCTGGAATGTCCTCCAGTTTAACATATCAAATACTAAATTTGAATAAAATTGCCACATTCATTCATGAAATACTTCATTTTTTTTCTTTGTTTTGAGGATCTTGATTTGTCTTTTTCTTTTACCTTCTTTCATTGCATACACACTCCCAATAACCATTATAAAAGTACATCAATTGTATTGAAATTTGGCACTCAGTAAGGTGATACTAAGGCTAATTATATACTAAGTCTGGTGCAGATCTGATTATACAGAGTAATGGACAATTACTTAAATAAAAGACTGTCACACTTACAGACAGAGAAAACCAAAAATTGCAGGGTCTAATACTCCAATAGAACAGTCATCAATTTTTTTTATTTTAAAGTGTGTAATAATAATGTGACTAGAATTTTCAAAAAGGGGTCTTCCACACAAATCCAATTCTATGAACTTGGAGTGCCATAACTTAGCGTTCAGAAATATAAGCCTGAAATTTTCTCTGTCTATTTCATTCAGCTATGTTGGTGGTCACAGCTGGCCAAATTTTGAGTCAATGGTTTATTTCTATCTGAAGTTATGAATCGTCAAAGTAGGTAAATTGCATTCATGTGAAAGATCCCTTTTCACAAATCCAGTCACATACATGAAAACAAAAAAAATGTTCGGGTTCAGGGACCTCCATAACTAACTTCCACATCCTTCACCACTGAAGCTACTTGACTCATATATGTAGCTATAACTAAATCAAGTTCATTTATGACTGAAAGTGTTGTATTAAAACTGAGTTATATGTATGCAAAGAAGATAAGTTGATCCCATTATGAAACTATTCTGTGACATTGCCTAATAAGCCCAGAAAAATACTCATGACCAATCCCATATATACACCATTAGCAATATGCCTGATAGATCTGGTAGTTGTTGTCTTATTTGACTTCTGCATTCACCCTGAGCTGTTGTTACCCACTACTAATTTTTGTAACGCATGAGATGCCCACAAATTTAGTACCAAAAGTTAAAATGCTTATGTATGTATCACAAGGCAGTTTGAACAAGCAAGAACAAATAAGTGAGTTACATGTTTAAAAATTATCCCATACATTAGCATGGATGATAAACATGTTTTCAACATGAAAACATACTTGTTCCAATACGAAATCATTTGATAGAGAATGCATGTTCACTTAATTGACATGCTTTTAGCACATTTATACAAGACCAACCATAACCTGAGGCAATACTGTTAATTATGTAGTTGTCTCCTAAAGCAAAAAAAAGCACCTTTTTATCATGTAGCACATACAATATGTAGCAGATATAGTGGCTTGAAGTATTCAATTATTCAATTGATTATATAGGTTGCTAATGGCATAGGCGGTGGAGACAGCCCCCCCCCCCCCCCCACTTTTTGGGACACTGTTTGCAAGGAAAAATCGAGATACTCTAATAGAACAATCAGGATCTAGATACTCTTAATAGAGCAGTCACAGTATTCAGAGAAGCAGTGTAGCAAATTACTTAGCTACATATGTGTAGTTATAAATAAGGAGATATAATTGGTGGAGAGCAGCTATTGTCAGCAGGCTGTGACCTTTTTTTTTTTTGGTCTTCAACTTACAGCTGGCCTGGCCCCCTCACTCTTTAGCCTGCGCCACTACCCCTGGCTAATGGTTTTTAAAGTTGTAGCCACCAAAATTAGACATTTGTTGTATTGGTAGACAATGATACCAACTGCATGAAATTTAGACACTTTGAAAATTTGTTTTGATTCAGTCTAATATCACAGGTGGTAGTAATAGGGGTGGTGGGTGGGAAGAGGTGCATATGGTGGGCAACATAATATAGGACCTAGAAATGGAGGAAGAGATGAGTGAAGCTGCCAGACCCAGTTTGTGGCCAGAGGAGGCTTTCTATCCACTGAGAGCACTTGTTACAGTGATCCAGCCTACTGATGCCACCTGGCCGAGCCCACAAGATCTGTTCCAGCGAAGCCAGAGTGGTATCAGGATGCCTTATTGTCGACTGTGGATTCACAGCGCTCCAGAGACACATGTACAGGAAATATACCCAGCAGAGTAGCATTAGGATAACAGTGGAAATGATTAGTGTATAATAGCCAGGTCAACTTGTGACATAAAACGCATTTTAACTTCTGTGCAATAATGGTGCCTTTTTAATTGCCAATCTGATACAGACAGATGCAGATTGAAATCATGAAGACATGCAAATTTAGATGCACGGATTTAGGCACACAGGCCACACAGGCACACAATAATGACATGTACATACATTATACACACTACACAGATGTATACATAGGTATACATTTTCCTACTTAGACTTGTACTTGAATAGCAGGTAGCTATATAGAATGCATCATAAAATGCAAAGCTTCATAAGTGTCCCTCAGCTGTTATTATAAAGAAGTCATTTTTAGCAGGAAACACTGTAGTTTTATTCATAGCTATGGTTAGGGCTTCAGATTAGACGGTGATAGCACTTAGATGGTTGCAAATCTATAAAGATGACCTTCAAGCACTAAACTAAGTATTTGAGGTCACTAAACAATAGAGTAAACTATGCATTAGTTCTAGTACTACATCTGGAATATTTGACTATTCTTACAGCAGTGGCCATGTAGCTTTATAAAGTAAGGGAAAATACTTCTTATCCCATGACCACAAATGCAATTGCAATGCTATTTTGAGGTGTATGTCTGTTAATCAAATAATTCCTACTAACGGAGCAGTATATGGCATGCACTAATTTTCACATTTATGCTGCAGCAATTGCACTGATAAATAAAAACCAACCTATAGACTCACAAAAGGGCACAATGCTAATCATACTTGACTCTAGATCATCTCTAGATCATTTGTGATGTCTACATGAACTAATATAGCCAGACAAAACATCACATGATGTGACTAGGCCATTCATGTGATTGTCATGTGGCACTTGGTGATCATACTGATTTAGCCATACTATAGCTCTACAAAGTAAACAGTGGCTAGAGTATAGCATAGCTATATGGCCAGAGTTACAGTATACTACCAAAAGAACATATAGTTGGCTAGCTATAGCTACTGCTAGCTGTTCTAGCACACATGATCGTATAAACTTTTTGCTGGGATAGCAAGTGCATGAGTGTTTCACATGTTAATATGTCTCGCTTTATTTGGACATACCGGATCATTCACCAACAAAGCCATGATGTCAAAAATCTATATAACCAGATCAAAATAAAACTTGTTATTTTTACTGTGTACAGTATATTTTGCACATATTATAGCTTGTCCAACAGGCAAGGTAGTTAGTAAATATCTCATGGATCAATGATGGTTTCCTCTCCCTCATAACAGATCATACTTTTCCTAACTAGTTGTTCAATGTAAGGAAGATTCTACTTCAACCACTTTCTGTTGCCGGCATTATGGTTGACAATCCAGAATGATCTAGAGGTATTGGGCACTTCTGCAGGGCATTGATATCCCCTTTTCCCCCTTAGTTTGTGTTCCCCTGCTTGTAGTTGTAGTAGTATAGATTAAGTAGATAGTTATGTAGTTTTATTAGCTAGTTGTTGTAAACCAGCTAAGTATACGCACTGACTTACAGCGCTAGCGGCCGTATATTTAAATATCTGTAGCTAACTATACACAAAAATAGTTATATAATAACTCACTATCGTGAGGCCAGTGTCTTTAGCTGCACTTGGTTGTCTCGCTATTCAAAACGTTGATTGCGTTTACGCTAAACATTCATTATATTTTAGGTCACTGTATTTAGAAAGGTCTAACTCCTCCTACAATAGAGCGGAACATCTGGCGTCACACGTCACCTCGCATGTCACAGCTTATAGATTTTTTTTTTTTTAATAATATTTTAATTATTCAAACACACACACACACAGGTGGGGTCTATTCTACGGAACGGAACGGAACGGAACGGAACGGAATGATGGACTAAACTACGGAACGGAATGCTTTCTCAAATTGAAGCTTGCAGCTTACCATTGCTGTACAAGTTATCGGTGGCACTTCCAGCTGGTAAACAGACGTACCCCAAGAAAGATAAAACCAACTTAAGGATCGATTGTGGGTTCTTGCTGTTTATCTTCGGATGTATCAAGTAGGGAACTTAATGCATGACTTCTTTGCTAATATGTGAGTTGTTTTTGCTTACTTTGACTTTAGAATGTGCAATCTGGGGCTCAGCCTTTCTAATAGGCATAAATCCGGCAGTATGTAGCTACACTACAAAGGAAACAAGTATGGTGACAAGCTGAATCAACTCTGTCAGGCTAAACAGAATCTAAAGGAATTTTGTACAGTGTGTGAGGAGCAAACGTTCAGATACCTCAAGGAGGCTATATTGTGTGAACATCAATGATTCATTAACAGAATAGTGGACTACATAATGTCAGATATCTTAGCCTGAGTAGTGAGTTGAATCCAGGATGGGGTCTATTTTACAGAATGGAATGTTTTCTGAATCAAAACTTACAGCTTGTCTAGCCGCTATCATTGCTGAAGTTGCATTCATCAGTGGAACTTCCAGGAAATGGAATTGGATAATAATAAAATATTAATAGCTGTTTCATGCAATGCATTGTTCTATTACCTGATATATCAAGCAGGTCTCTTCAATTCATTTATTGCATGACCGAGGCAAGTTTTTTTACTACAATACAGTAGCTCATTGGATGTCAGTTGCTTCTGGTGATCTTGAAAAGATAAATAGTTTAGAAGACCACTCAATTTCTTCAGTTTCAGAGCGTAATATCCACAGAGAAATTAACTAGAAAGTTACTGGTGACAGGAAAAGTCTAGGTGATCATGACTTTATACAGTCTAATAAACAGAATATATGGTTGATTGAGTGAGGTATCACTTGCAGAATGTTCAGACAACCAGCGATGAGATGCATGCATGGATTCATTGAATTTTTGTTATAGTTGGAGACATTAAATATCCAAAAGCAAACTGACTGTATAATATTAATTCACTTGCTTTATATTTTCTCAATTTTGAGCCTGTATACAAATAATTAAATTTTTCTCAGTCCTAGAATAAGATGGGAGAGAAAATTTATCTTTGTTTACCTATATACTGTACAACTTCAAAGGAAATGAAGAATAAAATTAGTAAAACCACAAGGTGAATTACAGATTTAAATACTAAATGTGAATTAGAGCCTTTAGATAATTATTGTTCCATAGCAAAATTGTAGATGGAAAAAACAAGGACTGGTGAGATCTTGGTTATTTAATGACAGCGGTTGGAGATTAAAAGGGTGGTAACTTCTTGTTCTTGAATATGTTGCAAAGTGGAGGTACAAATCAAAATGGGATATCAATTTCATTATGAAAAATTTGTATACTTAAATAATCTAGCATTATTGTATTCATTTGTCCCCCACTTAAATATGCTACAACAGTTGGCAGTCTACCTTGAAATCTCAACTCTAGAGTAGATCCAACACAGAGCAGCCCACACTGTAACAAATACATGTGATCCCACTGTAATTTCATGGACCATGCAGCTGGACTGGGAATCACTTGAAAATAGATGAACAAATTTAACCTGTTTTGTTTGAAGTGAAGCATGTGAAATGTTACACTTAAGAAATCCTAGGATTCTTAGGTGGTATGTAATTAATGTGAGTGTTCCATTCCCGGTCTGACTAGATACATTGAAATCACACACACACACATCTTGGTCCAAATCACATTTGCCTGGTGGCTATGGGCATGGTTTCACATGCATAGCTAGGTTTATAATTGAGATTTGGTTGATCTTGGAGTTTTGGCATTTGGCCTGATTCAAGGCTAGCAGTCAGACACATCCTTGAATTTGTGCAACAGAAAAAATCTGTTCACTATTGAATACAGCATTAGTCCACTGCACCGGCTGTTAATAACTCCACGCATACAATTCAGTGATGTTCGCAGAATATAGCCCCTTTGCGATCTGCCAAAATATTTGCTCCTCTCACACTGCACAAAATTCTTCAAGTTTTAATTCAGCTGGCTCTTTCCTGTTACCAGTGTCTTCCTGCTTGCTTTATTTGTACACTGACATATGACTTGAAAAGCCGGCCCAGACTGTTTTCTAAAGTCAAAATGAGCAAACCAGCTCACATAAAGTGCCCTTCTTGGTATATCCGTAGATGAACCAAGGATGAACATCACTGATACAGCTCATCCCACAATTAATACTTCGTTACTAATGAAAACCAACAAGAACCCACAATCGATCCTTTAATTCTTTTTATCTTATGTTTAATCACCCACTGGAGGTGCCACTGATAACTCGTAAGGGCAGTTTCAGCAATGGTAAGTTGCAAGCTTCAATTTGAGAAAGCGTTCCGTTCCGGAGTTTAGTCCATCATTCCGTTCCGTTCCGTTCCGTTCCGTAGAATAGTCCCCACCACACACACACACAAATTGCATATAGTTCATCAGTCAGAAAGAGGGAGCTTTCCCTCACTCACAGCAAGAGAAAAGTCAGTGAGATCTTTATGAGGTCGACCAGCAGCAGAACGACTAGCTACACAATCACTTCCGCCCGGCGGGGGTTCCCAACGAGTTTACCTTGCCTCAGGTTTGTTGATACTGTCTTTCTAAACGTGATCACGTAAGGAAGAGAATAGTTGTTGATGTGATTCTTGCTGAATGAGGTACGGCCGATAATTAGCAAAAACTAAGGTAAGGGCGGGCGTTTCCGGACAAAGTTTGTACATGTATTAGAAAATTATTTATTTCTCCTCAACGGAAGAACGGATTCTAACATGCTTGGTGCCGAATTGTAGCCAATGAAATAGGCTATCACTGGTATAAATTGTGAGTGGTAGAGTGTAGGGTACTAGGAGAAAGAACGGTCTAAACTTGCAATTTGAGAAAATGCTAAAAATTTATGTGGCTGGGGTTTCCGGACACCAGTAAAAGTAGGCGTACCTGGCATTGCTATGGGAATTGCTGCACTCCACTGAGTGCCATGGCCCAGCAGAGACTGATAGCGTTCTGTTTGGCTGGTTACTTTGTTTATGGCAGCGATTTTATTTGCAGCAGAATTGTGTTATGCTGCTTCGGATCTTGCAGTTGTCTTGCAACGCTTTCAAAGATGCGACATTTGATCTACTGCCTGGAAATCTGTACCAGCCCTTACCTGAACACAGAAACAGCATACTGGCCCAGCGGATCCTTGCTGCAGGCTTCTCCGGGCTGCTGGTTGTGTTGATTGCGCATTCAAGTTGACACGACGCAGGTAATGGCTTGGAATCCAGTTGTACTATCTCTAAACCATATATCCGTTCAGTGTATAGTGTGATTGACAATTTTTGGTGCATATGGTCGCTCAGAATTACGAACGATGCCCTCAATCTACTGTTAACACGCGTATAGAAAGTTTTTTTACACAAAAATATTCTACATGCGCAAGCAAATCGTGACGAATCTCACTAATCCTTGAAGCTATCGAGATAAAAGTTTGGTATTTTATAGCACACACGTGGGGTACTTAGGCACTCAAACCATAGCCTGATTGGTTTCCATTCCATCCTTCAGTAGCGGATTAAAAACGAAGTGTCCGGAATACCCAGCTGTCCGGAAACCCCCTTACTTACCTTATACGTGGGTAGCTACAACTGAGTTTTGTTTGTTCTGCGTTTTACAGAGGCCCAGGGAATGTTTGTTCTGCGTGGGTACAAGTGTAGCTATGCCCCCCCACCCCCCACAGAGAAATTTTAATTTAAACTATGCTTAAATTTTGGGGGAATTTTCATACTATGGCAATAGAGCAGTTTCAAAACCATGGTAACCAAAAATTACGCAATGGACACACCCAAATCGCCATGTTTTTGTACCAGACTGTTTCATGCTGCAAGTTGAATTCCTCGCTAAATTCATGCCAAGATTATTAATACGTAAGGAAAAGAGATGCCAGTGATAGAATAAAGTATGTAGGTGAGTTATTACGCATTAAAAGATCCGTACTGCCTCCCAACAGGGCAGTTTCGTAGGAAGGAGAAATGCGTAAAGATGGATTTGGCCAAATTGCGACCTATTCACCGCCCAAAGGTGGTTAAAACTAGGGGAAACCTGCAGTATAGGTCTTTATCCAGCACCACAGCATCGTACAGCCACATCGAGCTATCCCCGAGTTAGCCAGAATCGCTGATGTGCTGGGATTCCCACTTCGTGTGAAAAAGCAGACAGCAAAATAAGACCGCTAAAGTTTAACTGATGGTTGATTTCGACAATAAAACTTAACTCTAGCAAAATTCACCACTAAGAGTCTTCTTTTTCTGGCGTTTTATCACAGTTTGGTAGTACGCCATTACCGGTCTCGTGCCTTTCAGAAGCTCTGGCTAATCCTGGGATAGCTGGATGTGGCTGTACGCTGCTGTGGTGCTGGGTAAAGACCTATACTGTAAGTTTTCCCTAGTTTTAACCACCTTTGGGCGGTGAATAGGTCGTAATTTGGCCAAATCCATTTTTACGCATTTCTCTTTCCTTCGAAACTGCCCTGTTGGGAGGCAGTACGTATCTTTTAATGCCTAATAACTCACCTGCACATTTTATTCTATCACTGGCATCTATTTTACTCACGTATTAATAAGTCTTGGCATGGATTTAGCGAGGAATTCAACTTGCTACATCTAGCAATCTGGTACAAAAACATGGCGATTTGGGTGTGGTCCATTGCGTAATTTTTGGTTACCATGGTTTTGAAACTGCTCTATTAAAGATATAGTCTAGCTATTCATTGGTAAAATGGCATATGACTACTCGTGCATTTGTAAGTTTACTGTACGTACTATTGTACGTACTTCTGGGCATTGGAAAAAGCAACCCCATCCACTCTTTGGGCCGAAATCTTCATTCACAAACCAGCATTCTAATTAGTAGGCACCGCCGCACCGGCCGATTATGCATGCTGGCATACTTTAAAGCATAATAGGTGACCAAAAGCATCAAGCATAATGCCAGCGTAATAGGGACGATATTTGAAAATTTAATTAGTATATAAAATGTGCAATACGCATGCCTGAAAGAAAGCAAATATTCACTGCCAATAGTATTATTAGTGCATTTCATACTTATTAAACCATTTCTTTGTTGGTTATTCACACTTTGCAGAAATGAGACTCTAAAAGAGCAGTCACTATCTCTAATACAGCAGTCAGGAAAGGCTGATATACTCTAATAAAACAATCAGTTCTAGAGCATAATCTTGATTTTGAAAGCATAATTTTGAGCATAATAGGCTTAATTTTTTTAGCAATGCTCAAAAGCATAATAGATAAAACTTTGGGCATAAT
The DNA here is from genome assembly GCF_963678975.1 of Dysidea avara. NCBI lineage: Eukaryota > Metazoa > Porifera > Demospongiae > Dictyoceratida > Dysideidae > Dysidea > Dysidea avara. Next base: position 46,862,474 of record NC_089274.1, read on the forward strand.
AGGCCTGAGCCTACTAATTAGCTATATGCAATTATATAGGTAGCTAGTACAAAATATCAGGGTTACATCATAAATAGATCCAAAGGGTTGAATTGAAATATATAACAATAAAGGGTCATCATTTAAATGTCGTAAACAATAAGAGTGTGTTAATGGAGCAGTTGTGAAAGCTGAACAGCACAGCTGTAAAGGTCCTTAACCTGAAAATCAAGTAGTTTACAAAGTGGACCAACCGCACTGGCCTCACAGTGAGAATGCAAGGAAGGAACATGTGTTCACTGAGTTTCTCAGCCATCTTTTTTATTGTATCAAGTTTAGACAATTGTGAGTGGTGAGTGGCAGCAACACCCATAATAACAACATTACCATATTCACACACAGGCCTCATGAAGGCATTTAAAAGCAACAGCAAAGCCTCTTGGACCCAAATAATCTATAATACAGCACACTGAGTACAGTGCTCCCATTCGCTGCCGACAATATGCATGTGTGTATATGTTCATTCATACATGTACAGTTATCAACTCTAGAAGATGACATTCAACATAACGATACACATGCACAGTGAGTGACATTTAACAGGTTCAAAATTATCACAACCTATCCCAGCTCAGCAGTCATTTCTTCAGCAGCTATTATCCAGTGTATAGCATACTATGGTCAGCAATAGTATGGTATATGCACACTTGTGTAGCTATATGTGATCACAATGAGTTACGTAAGCAGTGGTACACAACAACATTGCTGCTCTGGTATGAACTATATAGGTAATGATTCCAAATGAACATGTTAACAATATATGGATAGCTACTTATTAACACATAATAACACGTTGGTTACCCTTGCAGAGACCAAGTCAGATCAATGGCAAAGTGAACCTACAAGAAGCAAATCTGCTTGAGAATGGATGTTATCATTGCAATTATGCATTTAAAAATTGGTCATGGACATGAATGAAGAAAGACATAGAAAGGAGAGCTATGTAGTTTTTATCCCCAGAAAGTGAACAGATTTTCCTGTAGATAGGTGAAGAAAATAATAACAAAATGGCATATTTCAACTTTCTAAAAAGTATTTTTATGACTTCATATATTTTCCAGTGGATCTATACTTCATTAACTTCTAATGCTTCTTTGGTAGTTAGGGAAGTTTTCTAAGGTGGTGTTTAGGTGAGTGTTCTATTAGGATTTTGGCAAAAAACATAGGCGATCTATCAACCGCTACCACGGTTCATGATAAGTTGCACATCAAGCTATAATGTATGTCTTTTCTTTGAAACTACCCTTAACATTGACAGTCTCCTTAACCTAGCTCGTCTTCAATTAGAATTAAGAGCCATGATTCATTTACATCGTAGCACCAACCACTTTATCAGACATAATTACATATAACAACTAATCACAAAACAAACATAGCTATAGTACATGTATAATACAATATATAATGAAGTTATAACTAGTATGATCCACCAAGGTGACTGCATTAAAAGGTATACAAAAATTAAACATTAAATGAAATTGCAAAGCATTTGTCGATAAAATTTAGCTATAGGTACATTGAAGGTCAGGATAAAGGTTCCTAGAACATTCCAGAGGAGCTCCCAACTTCATACCATCTTCACTAGCAACTTGTTTATCCTCATCAGACCAACCTAAAAGGTAGTTACCACTACCAGCTAATAACTTTGTGATCTGTCCAAATTGTGGTCTTGATCTTGGATCAGGATGCCTATTGATACAAACAACTAGTACTAAACCATATTATAGTATAAAATAGGGATTCACAACAGTGACACCATCCCCATAGGAGCTAATAGTTTTATGTATGGGCAATTGTTGTTACAGGTCTAGATAATATCTCACTAACTCTACTTTGTTACTTCGTGAATTTATCTTGACTGTTCCCTTCTCACTATTACATTGGGTGAGTGTTATAATATCACGGCAGTATGCAGTCAGTTTCTCTCGAACTTTGGTTGCCCAGGTGCAGCACCAATAATTTTTTTGTGGCGGTATTACTAAGGACTGTGACACGGTACAAGATTTTTTGGGCATTGACTAAGTCCAAAATGATTGAAGTGCTTTGTATAAAGGTTATACGAGGTGAACTTAGGCTGAAACTGTTGAATACTGGACCCGTAACAAGGATTATCCGTGGTGACATCACTGTTACAAATCCCTATTTATACTACAACAAGTCCTCTGACCCAAAAACTTACAAAATTCATACAGGCCACTACTGAATTTGTTAAAACTACACAAGTAGTTATAGTAACTACATGGTTCTGCCCACACTGGTCGGTAGTGGTTCAAAGAGACCAGTACCTCTAAAAACTAGTACCTCCTTTAAATTCGACCATAACAATTCTTACATACATCACTGATGTACATGCAATATATTCTAATATAACACACAACCATTCTAATCAGTTCATGTTAACTTTTAAGCTACCACTCAGGAATTCCTGGGCAGAACCCTGTAACTACATACATGCACTATAGCCATTCATGGTTATAACTCGGGCCACCATGCAGTACTGCAGGCCATGCACTACATGGCGGTTTTCTCAGATCAATGCCTTGTGGAGATGTTGTGTAAGTGGTCTACTGACATCACTCTGGACTGACTGGAATACTGTATTTACTTGGTTAAATGCTGCACCTTCAATAGTAGCCACACTAGAGTAGTGCAACAATTGATTTTGAAAATAAAGACTTCAGCATTGTTTTCGAGCATAAAGTGGTGGTCAATGTTGAATACTGTATAGCTGGCAATTTTCGAAGGGTTTGTATTTTCAGATATTTCGAAGAGGCCCTTCTATTCGAAAATAAAATCCCACATCCAGTTGTTCTCCGAAAATAAATTCCCACAAGTGAAAGCAACAATCCAACTTTCAGTGATTCGCTTGTGTATTCCTCGAACTTTAGCTCAGTATTACTGATGATAATGGGTAAACTGTATCATTACTGTGCCAATAACCAGAAAACAGTTGATTCAGAATGGGATGCCATCTGCATGCTCTAGAATCTATGGTAGTGGATAGCTAGCTAGCTATGATCAAGCATGATTGAGCAGTGTATTTACTCCACTCGAGACTCCCCCAGTCTTCTCTCCAGTACATAGGATTATTCCATCAGTCACTTTTCAACAAACGTTGACATATCTTTATAATTTGTGACATGAATTTCATTTTCGAAAATAACCCTCTATACGGTAGTTGCCGCATAAATTTTACAACTAAGGTAATAAACACCACGACAGCATTTAACCAAGTAAATAAGGCATCTCTAGATTTGTCAATAAGCGATCTTCAACAATTTCACTGACTGTTAGGCAGAGCAGATTATAACTAGTTTTTGTTGATCTGGCACTACGTCAGATCAAAGTCAAAGTTGACCTGACATTGTATAAAAATGAATGTGCAAAGCACATGCAGCATACATGAGCATGCCAAAGGAATCGGGGCATGCATCCTATGGATTTTAAATGCTCTGAGATTGCAAATGATGAGTATTTTGACACATAAAACTCCTCCAGCAGCCATGCACTGCATCATTGTTAAGCCACACTTATAATGAATTTATAATAATAATGAGTATGAATTTAATTTAGTGTAGACTAATGCAACTCAGAAAACATGAATGAACTTGAAGGTCTGCATGTGGGTGAACTGTGCCCACAGTCATATTACATGGTTACAACTACAGTACTTATATTATAGCCACGCACACAATTATTTCAAATTGTGATTATATAGCTATAGCTATCTACTAAAATCATTACTTGTGTTAATAATTATATCAACACTTCAACAGATCGACCACATCCCATGATGCTGAAGCCTGAGAGTTAAACATCCTGTACAAACAGATGGCAACACGAGCTGCCTGCTGAAGTATGCAACGTATTGTACTCTTAAGTAGATGGCTTACATTGCTACGTTTTGTAATGGTCACTACCATGAAATGGCCTAGACAGCCAACTTCAACTGTCACAAGATCAACCGAAAATCCAGCATGTTAAAGGTCCAGCAGTAATAAACCATAATGATCTTCTAGCACCTGTATTGGAATTTTTGAACAGGGACAGAGAAAGCATTAAGTGCATGAGTTATACTGGGATTGAAGGAAGTGAATGAACACAATAATTCTGATCATACTGCAAGACATTTAAAAACGTTGTTGAAGTCACTTCAAGAGTGTGTGATCATGTAGTATAAAGGTGCACAACAAATACATTGCTGCTGAAGGGCCTAAGTTCGATTCCCAATTTTTTGTTCATTTTTAAGACCTTTAAGTGCAGTTTTTTAGGAGGCACTTTGTTTGCTTTGTTAGAGTAGCTGACTGTTCTATTAGAGTATATTGATTTTTAGTAGGGTCAAAAATAGTGGTTTCGTGACCAACATCTGGCTAACAAAGTTTGATAGTTTCATATTGTATTTTAGGGTATTTTGAACAAAATGAGCTCCCACGCCGCTTTTAAAAGTTCGGGGAAAGTTCAGTAGAGCCAGAAATCCAAAATGGCTACTAGCCAACATGTGCAAAAATAAAGTAATTAAAAAATTCGAATAAAAGATCTTTTTGGACTAATTTGGGGTCAAGGAATCCGTTTTTTGATGCTACTTTTGCAATTGGATGTTCAAGAAATTCACGTTTGGTAGCTGCCGGAACAAAGCTGTTTAAACACACATTCACTTATTAGCATAAAGCGTTGTTCTTTCAGCTACACAGTAAGTAATACCATAACAGTGCACACCCCTTGACAGAGTTATCTGACTATTACCTGCACAGACTTGCATTGCTGATTCATGAGTTAGCTAACTTAAAAACTTAAACTTGACCTTATCATACAGCATGATTTATGCTATCTAAAAGTGCTACAAGGGAAGTGGTATGGCTGAATTTCTGGTTGCTGCAGGAGTTACGTATAACTGAGGCTTCAGTTTTATCAAGCCTTGACAGGAAAGCACTATAGGCATGTCCTGCATTGTCTTTCTCTAATGTATGAGACACTCATGCATCTTCTATTGAATAACTGGTTTAGAGCTTGATGCTTTTACAAACACTCATCTTGCTGTTCTCCATGAACCAATGTCAAACTCCCAAGAGTGCCTTGCTTCTGTTCTAGAAAAGCTAGCTTGAGAATGATGCAGCCATCGATAGTCTGATCCGCAACATTTTCAGGATCTGGAAGTGTCAGATATGGTCACTACTGGATCGACTTTAAGTCAACGGTAGAGGTACTGAAGATGAATGCATGTGCTTTACACACATGTATAGAATAGTATCTCATCTCACTGCAGGAAATGATTGTAGTCTACGTCCAGACCGATTATGCATGTTGGTTACCAGATTCTAAATATTGAGAAGAAACCTTAAACTTTGCTCAGTCTATCACAGGTAAACCATATGCATCCATCCCTTGGGACATGTGGATAGAGATGACGGATTCGAAAATGAAAGCTAGCTGGCTGGCTGTCAATTCTTAGCAATGAGAGGTAATTAATGGCTGATACAAAAATGTAAACAACATTGGTCGAATTCAAGCTGCTCTTCATATTCAGGTGAATAGAAAGCAATTCTTTCAAAAGCACAAGGAATTTGCTCCAGCATATGTACAAAGATAAACAAGTATATATCATGCTTCAAGAAGTTTGATTGCTTTCAATTTGACTCAGCATCACCTGGTCTACGAGGCTATTCCAGCTACACCTGAAAGGGCCAATCAAGATGGGTAAACCCTGCTAAAAAATTCCATAGATGAGTGCATTTATTCAAAAGAAAAATCCATCAATGATTGCATAAAATGTAATTCGCATCTCACATTTGTAGATTCCATTAAGAAAAGTCTCTGGAGGCACTAAAATGAAACAAGAAGAAATGTAAAGCAGGGCACTAGCATCTGTTGTCAATCTTGTCGACGTCAGTGGTCTGCTGTCTCTCCTTGAGCTCATGAAACATCATATATCTGAAGAATGCCAAACACTATTCAATGCCAAAGGTCCGAACTAGATTTACAACTGTCTAAGTCCATCAGTCAGGAACTGGTCTACTCGGTGGGTGAGGACTGTGTGAGCCTGTCAACTGGTGACACCAAAGACAGCTTGAGGCTGACACTATTAAGCTATCTGTTTATGCAGCTCTAAGATTATCTGATTACAGCAATCCCATAGTAATCATGCAGAAGACACAGATGTGTACATTCAGGCTGCAGCTATTTCACATGACATTCCAGGTATTCTCTGTATAAAAAAGCAGCTATTTTCTGCAGAGACATGTGTACTGAAGATTTTGCCAAATGTTTTATACCTTTTCATGTGTTGACTGTCAACAGCTGTATTTTTTGGGCACAGTAAAGTATCACTCTATGAAAAATTGTCAAAAAGTACTGAGGTCTGTAACCTCATCTCATAGTGTGGGGAAGGCCTTCCACTGAGTGATGATGCCTTGAAGTCCTTTAACTTGTTATCTGCTACATCTATGGAGATATACAAAGCTCCTCTCTGAATTTATCCCATGCAACCAAGTGGAAAAGACTAAAGAAGAAATCTTTGATATGTTTGTTTCCTGATGACAACAGTCTTGAGCAGCGTATCAAACATGCCAACCTTTGGGCCTACATTCAGTGCTAGCCTTATCTGAGGAGACACACCTCTCCTATAGGTCATGGTTGGGAATTGGTGAACAGCTGTTGCAGGCCCATGCGCCACACAAAACCTGCCCTTCCAATTTCCTTCCAGTCCCATCAATTCAACAGGATGGCTATGACTCTGACCCTAAGGCCAATTCAGAGTCTGAATCTGAAGCTACATCTGATTTTGGTACTGAATTTAAATCATCAAGTCATTGGATGAACCTAGAATTAGACTAAACACACCATTTATATGCATTACATAACATATTGAGCAAAATTCTTAAAATTTTACATTAACAGAACACCCACTCACAAAAATACCATCAAAATTGGATTCCTTGATCCCAAATTAATCTAGTATATTTAATTTTTTTTTGTTACTTTATTTTTGCACATGTCGGCTGGTAGCCATTTTGGATTTTTGGCCGTACAGGATGTTCCCCGAACTTTTAAAAAGCAGCATGGGAGCTCATTTTGTTTAAAATACCCTAAAGTACAATATTAAATCATCAAACTTTGTTAGCTAGAGGTTGGTCATAATACCACTGTTTTTGACCCTACTATTTTAGCAGAAAATGGTCAGTCATCCTTGACTGGTTTAGCAGGTAATTGGGTGGTCTTCAAGCTAATTGGTCAGTAAATGTCCGATGGCCGACTTATAATCTGCTCTGCTGTGAGACATCTGTAAGCCAGTTTTGATCCCATGCTTTCCATTGTTTTCTTGTTCCATTTTCTAATACTATATGTTACCAGAGGAGGTTGGACGCGCTCAAAGTGCCACTAAACAAATTACACAAAATACCTTTTGTAGAGGAGGTTAATACATCGCAATCTCAGAATAGCTCACTGAGTCATTTCATATTTGTTAATAGAATACATACGTGAAGGCTGGTGAAGTAGTGTACACCAAACCGCAACTTATTAATTTCACCCGGAATTCAAGCACTGTATGTATGCATGTATGTATGTACGTACGTACGTACGTACGTATGTATGTATGTATGTATGTATGTATGTATGTATGTATGTATGTATGTATGTATGTATGTATGTATGTTTGTCTGTGTGTATGTATGTATGTATGTATGTATGTATGTATGTATGTATGTATGTATGTATGTATGTATGTATGTATGTATGTATGTATGTTTGTCTGTGTGTGTATGTATGCATTATGTATGTGCATTATATGCATACCACATACGGTAAAGAGCATTTGGCATGCAATATGTGCAAGCATCAAGCAAAGGGGTATACCCACGTATACCACAAAACAGTAAAATGTGTAACCAGTACATCTAAAAAACAAGCACATAACTCCCTCACCAACACTTAATCATTATTCGGTACATGGTTCGTGGACAACCAGGTGGTGGTGGGAGTCTGTAGCCACTGTCAATCTTTGCTAATGTCTTTACAATATTACATATGCATCATAACCTTATCATTCGATTACCATGTATACCTCAAGATTGTCCAGCTTTTCAAATGGTTTACATCCCAAGCTCCAAATCTCAAATAACACACACCCATAGCTCCACACGTCACTGCAAATTGAATATTTCCTGTAGTTCAATGCCTACAAAATTGTACACAACATATTATAACTGTACAAACAAATCCTTGCAAATAACTTATACAGTAGTCTCAAACATAAATGTAGTTTAATATATACAAAAAGCATCACAAAAAGTAAACATACAATTATACCAACTTTCTAACACAATGCTAGCATACAAATAGTGTAACACAGTGCATGTTGTGATTGTTGTCATGGCTAACACAATATAATGTGCTCAGTTACATCACTACATACTTCAGGAGCTGTCCACTTTACTGGTATTTTTCCTCCAGAGGTGACATAGTAGTTATTTGTGGCTAAGTCATGAGACATTCCAAAGTCAGCAATCTGTAAAAAAATAGGACATGAGGAGATAGATTAACATGCAGCAATTTACCTTGCATGTAAAATCTTCAGAAACCAAAACGTTCCTTGCTGCCAGGTCTCTATGAATGAAGTGTTTACCAGCAAGGTAGGTCATCCCTGCTGCAATCTCCTGACATGTTTTCAGTAACAATTGTGGAAGTTTTGTAGGGACATCTTCACCACTCCTATGTGATCAACAGGGATTCAAAGGCAACAGAAATAAATGCCTACACTCACGATGGTTGTAAATCTAATAGAAGACTCCTCAGATCCCCACGAGACATATACTCCAACACAATCATGACAGGAGCTTCTGTCACTACACCATAAAGCTTGATCACATTCTCATGATCAAACTGGCACATTATGGCAGCTTCCTGGAGGAATCGTAGTTTGTCCTTATCATTAACATCTGTGTTGATTGTTTTCACTGCTACTTGTACACCGTCATTTAATAGACCACGAGCAACTACTCCAAATTCTCCAGATCCAAGACGCTCAAGCGTTCTACATGTGTGTGAGCATACATGTACAGTAGGTATAGATTAGCATGAAATGGATAATTACATAATTACCTTATTACAATAAGATGTTATCTATTAATACAGTGAAAAAGATTCAGCAGTATACCTAGTGCAACAGCTACTTGTTTGTTCACAAACTATTCAGATTAGCACATGGTACTTTACTTATTTATTTCCCAAAATGTGCAGCCTCAGTTTGAGGATTAACGCACATCTGAAACATACATATAATCAAGACACACGGTAGTGTGTCGTGTGGCCCAAGAAGCCGGCGCGTAACACCCGTGAGTATATTGACAGGAAGAAAGAAAATACAATTTTCGCACCTTCGTAGCTCTGTGCTGCCTTGATGAAACAAGACGATTTTTGCTGTGGACACTCCCTCCACCTTCAGCACTCCACATTCCAAATTTGAGCGAAATCGCTTCAAGCGTTCCCGAGATATGCGACTTCAAAAATTGGCTTAGTTTCTTCGTTTTTTTTTCTTCTTATTTTTCTTCCTCTTTTCGCACACTTACAAAAACTGCTATAAAATGCGAACGCCATATCCGATCGCCTTGAAATTTGGCACACAGAAGGGGGGTATAAAGGCGCATCTCTGTACCAACTTTGGCTGGAATACGATAAACAGGCAAAGAGTTATGAGCGATTAATCACGACAAATAACACCAATATGTTGTCACGCCTACAGGGTAAACCGCGTATGGGAAGAAGCTGAAAATCAGTGGGTGAATAGGTTAACTATTGAACCTCAAACCTTTTGTGGTTTGAAAGACATCGAGCTAAAAACCAGGAAGATACAACGAAATAACCAACAGTGTGTAACAATTACGCAATCGAGATTAGCTAATAAAAAACGATTGCTTGCCACGCCTACCAGGTAAACCGCTTGGGGTAATGCTTTGAAAATCGCTGTACAGATGGAGTTATCATCTTAGAAAGGCTCTTCAATGGTGTAGAAGAATCAGACTTAAAGCCACGGAGTTATAACACGAAATCCAACTTGGTGTAGCAAGTGCGAGATCGAGATACTCTAATAGAGCAGTCACCCGAAGAGAATTCAAGAGATAGGCTAGAAACAAGTAACCTGTATAGAGATCAGCTACAAACAAGTCACCCTGTAGAGAGATCAGCCACAAACAATTCACCCTGTAGAGAGATCAGCTAGAAGAAATTACCTTGTAGGGAATTCATGCAACTATAGAAAGAGATAATTCAGCTAGAAGAAATCACCTTGTAGAGTTCAGCTACAAAGAAACCACAATGTAGAGAGTTCAGCTACAAACAAATCGCCCTGTAGAGAGATCAGCTAGAAGAAGTTACCTTGTAGAGAGTTCAGCTACAAAGAAACCATCATGTAGAGAGTTCAGCTGCAAACAAATCACCTGTAGAGAGTTCAGCTACAAACAAATCTCCCTGTAGAGAAATCAGCTAGGAGAAGTTTCCTTGTAGAGAGTTCGGTTACAAAGAAACCACCATGTAGAGAATTCATTTACAAACTAGTGACCTTGTAGAGACATCAGCTAGAAGAAGTTACCTTGTAAAGAGTTCAGCTACATAGAAACCATTCTGTGAAGAGCTCAGCTGCAAACAAATCACCTGTACAGAATTCAGCTACAAACAAATCACCCTGTAGAGAGATCAGCTAGAAGAAGTTACCTTGTAGAGAGTTCAGCTACAAAGAAACCATCATGTGGAGAGTTCAGCTGCAAACAAATCACCTGGAGAGAGTTCAGCTACAAACAAATCTCCCTGTAGAGAGATCAGCTAGGAGAAGTTTCTTTGTAGAGAGTTCAGTTACAAAGAAACCACCGTGTAGATAATTCGTTTACAAACTAGTGACCTTGTAGAGACATCAGCTAGAAGAAGTTACCTTGTAAAGAGTTCAGCTACAAAGAAACCATTCTGTAAAGAGCTCAGCTGCAAAAAAATCACCTTTACAGAATTCCACTACAAACAAATCACCCTATAGAAAGATCAGCTAGAAGAAGTTACCTCGTAGAGAGTTCAGTTACAAAGAAACCACCATGTAGAGAATTCATTTACAAACTAGTGACCCTGTAGAGACATCAGCTAGAAGAAGTTACCTTGTAAAGAGTTCAGCTACATAGAAACCATTCTGTAAAGAGCTAAGTTGCAAACAAATCACCTGTACAGAATTCAGCTACAAACAAATCACCCTGTAGAGAGATCAGCTAGAGGAAGTTACCTTGTAAAGAGTTCAGCTACAAAGAAACCATCATGTGGAGAGTTCAGCTGCAAACAAATCACCTGTAGAGAGTTCAGCTACAAACCAATCTCCCTGTAGAGAGATCAGCTAGAAGAAGTTACCTAGTAGAGAGTTCAGTTACAAAGAAACTACCATGTAGAAAGTTCAGCTACAAACTAGTGACCTTGTGGAGACATCAGCTAGAAGAAGCTACCTTGTAGAGAGTTCAGCTACAAAGAAACCATTCTGTAAAGAGCTCAGCTGCAAACAAATCACCTGTACAGAATTCAGCTACAAACAAATCACCCTGTAGAAAGATCAGCTAAAAGAAGTCACCTTGTACAGGGTTCAGCTACAAAGAAACCACCATGTAGGGAGTTCAGCTAGAAGAAGTTACCTTGTAGAGAGTTCAGCTACAAAGAAACCATCATGAAGAGAGTTCAGCTACAAACAAATCACCCTGTAGAGAGATCAGCTAGAAGAAGTCACCTTGTAGAGAGTTCAGCTACAAAGAAACCACCATATAGAGAGTTCAGATGCAAACAAATCACCCTGTAGAAAAATCAGCTATAAACAAATCACCCTGTAGAAAGATCAGCTAGAAGTAACCTTGTAGAAAGTTCAGCTACAAAGAAACCACCATGTAGGGAGTTCAGCTAGAAGAAGTTACCTTGTAGAGAGTTCAGCTACAAAGAAACCACCATGAAGAGAGTTCAGCTGCAAACAAATCTCCCTGTCGAGAGTTCAGTTAGAAGAAGTTACCTTGTAGAGAGTTCAGCTACAAAGAAACCATTCTGTAAAGAGCTCAGCTGCAAACAAATCACCTGTATAGAATTCAGCTACAAACAAATCACCCTGTAGAGAGATCAGCTAGAAGAAATTACCTTGTAGAGAGTTCAGCTACAGTAAAAAGAAACCACCATGTAGAGAGTTCAGCTGCGAAGAAATCACCCTGTAGAAAATTCTGCCACAAACAAATTGCCCTGTAGAAAGATCAGTTAGAAGAAATTATCTTGTAGAGAGTTCAGCTACAAAGAAACCACCATGTAGAGAGTTCAGCTAGAAGAAATTACCTTGTAGAGAGTTCAGCTACAAAGAAACCATCATCTAGATAGTTCAGCTGCAAACAAATCACCTGTAGAGAGTTCAGCTACAAACAAATCTCCCTGTACAGAGATCAGTTAGAAGAAGTTACCTTGTAGAGAGTTCAGCTACAAAGAAACCATTCTGTAAAGAGCTCAGCAGCAAAAAAATCACCTGTACAGAATCCAGCTACAAATAAATCATCCTGTAGAGAGAACAGCTAGAAGAAGTTACCTTGTTGATAGTTCAGCTACAAACAAATCACCCTGTAGAGAGATCAGCTAGAAGAAGTTGCCTTGAAGAATGTTCAGTTACACAGAAACCACCATGGACAGTTCTATAATAAATATATGTATTATATATATAATTTGTACATTTACTGATTAAATCAGAAATATTTAAGGTACATCTGCTTCATCTTTTCTTCTTACAGGTTTTTGCAATTGAATTCGGCGACTTTGCAATTGAATTCGTCCCGTTTGCAATTGAATTCGTCGCTGTTGCAATTGAATTCGTCCCGTTTGCAATTGAGTTCGTCGCTGTTGCAATTGAATTCGTCCCGTTTGCAATTGAATGCGTCGCTTTTGCAATTGAATTCGTCGCTTTTGCAGTTAAATTCGTCTGTAACAAGAATGGCAGCTGGAGCAAACACGAAAACATGATGTAGCAGCTGCTACAAGAACTTGTTCAAGTACAACCGTAGTAAACAACTCTTTATAAGGCAATAATTCTTCCTCTACAGCCTATCTAGCAACATTCCAAACTCTACTACGCCATTCGCGATGGGTGTGGTCACTCGCGAGAAAGTTAATTAACTTGTCAGACAGCTATCAACTTCGCGTACTACCAGCTTCAATTACCTTCTAGTGTCTCAAGTGTAACTCTCCATGGCATAAATAGTTCATCTCTTAATGAACGGATTGGTTTCTTGGAGCCGTTTGTTTATGACGAATTGTAATGCAAACGCGACGAATTCTATTGCAAAACCGACTAATCAACTGCAAAACCGACGAATTCAATTGCAAAACCGACGAATTCAATTGCAAACAGGACGAATTCAATTGCAATACCGACGAATTCAATTGCAAACAGGACGAATTCAATCGCAAAGGCGACGAATTCAATTGCAAAAACCTGTACTGTGGTAAAGAAAAAAAGATAGGTTTAAAAAGTCCCAAAGCTGGCCATAGGCCGGCTTTGGGGTATACAAATACAAAAAGAAGTGAAATCTAATCCAAAACAGCCAAGCTGTAAAAAAAGTGTGCGGCCCTCAAAAAGGCTATGGTGAAAAAAGATGTGAAATCCAAGGTGGCGGCCAAGAAATGGCTGTGATGGTAGGTTAATGGTAAAAATTTTAATAACGACAATTCAGGTGAATTTTGTGCCAATTGACCAAGCGGCACCAAAATTCACCTGAACTGTTGTTATTAAAATTTTTACCATTAACCTACCATCACAGCCATTTCTTGGCCGCCACCTTGGATTTCACATCTTTTTTCACAATAGCCTTTTTGAGGGCCGCACACCTTTTTTTACAGCTTGGCTGTTTTGGATTAGATATGATTTACAGTATGATTGATTACAAGTACACAGAAAAATTTTGAATTTTCAACTAGAGTAGGGACCATAGCACATCAATAAAAAGTACCAAAACAAGTTGGAGTATAGTGCACGATATTAAACCACAGTAAAACAATAAGAAGTGTTATATCCCTACTGTGCTCTAGATACCATAATGTAAATGCACAGTAGGGATATAACACTTTTTATTGTTTTACTGTGATTTAATATCGTGCACTATATTCCAACTTGTTTCAGTACTTTTCATTGATGTGCTATGGTCCCTACTCTAGTTGAAATTCCAAATTTTTCTGTGTTCTGTTTGTTAATTTTTTTGTAAATAATTATTATGACTGGTGGACCCACGCATACCACATCTGAATGATGCCGCGCGCCCCAGATTTAATAATTATTGTCTGAAAAGTGAAGTCAGCATCCATTATGCTTCGTTGTCAGCTATGTTCAACCCGTTACACAGCATTTCGGATCAAGAATTGTTCGAAAAGCATCTCTGCAATAAATGCACAATGAAAGAAATGGTGCTGCGTGCCCCAGTTATATCAATTATCATCTGAAAAGTGAAGTATCCATTATGCTTCGTTGTCTGCTATGTTCAACCCGTTACACAGCAGTACAAATCAATAACTGTTCGAAAAGCACCTCTGCAATCAAAATATTCACTATGAAAAATATGGATGATTTCCATTACGAAGGGAAACCATCACGTGCTACCACCAAATCAACACTTTTCACTGTCAGCAAAGATGAATGGGACACAAAGGAGGACACTGGTAAGTCCAAGAAGATTGCTTTGTATGTACTGCGGTATGCCAAAAGGCACCAGTTGGGCCGAACAGTGAAAAAATCAAGCCCGTAGCCTTAGCCATTATCGAGTTATGCTTGTCTGAAGGCATCAGTCAGTCAGTTAGTCAGTAGAAAATTCTGCTAAATATTTTTTTAAAATATCCGTAGCAACTTGTTGAAAACGTTTTGGGTTGATCTGAAAGCTTTTTTGGGCTTAGACCTAACCAATACAGCCTCATCATCGTCAGGGAAAATTGAGGCTGTTTCTTGGGTGATATTATTCCGTGGGCCATCCTTTGTGGTTCCTACTTAGTCTCGCGTGGCCAGACCCTTTCTGTGCAGCCACTTACCGATTGGAGATTATAAGCGGCACGCTTGTAGCACGTTGCTTATAATCTCCAATCGATAAGAGGCTGTGTGGAAGGAAGGGTCTGGCCACACGAGACTAGTCCCTACTGTACAGTCACCATCGTACTGTATGATGGGATTACTGATTAGTAGGGGAAAGTAATAATAGTTTCAGTTTGTACTTAAAAATTTGTAATGATTGTTGTTGGATTAGGTCAGGTGGGAGTGAATTCCACAGTCTTATTGATCTAGGGAAGAATGAGTTACTGTACTGATTGGTCTTTGCATAGATATGGTGAAATCTTTGGTCATGTCCTCTGCTTGGACAGGGATTAAATCAACAGAACATATATCAATGGGATTATGAACAACTTTGTAGAGGAGGGTGATACTGGATACTTGTCTGTGGTGTTCCAAACTGAGAATATTAAGGTCAATGAGCATGTTGGTTACGCTGCTGAAATGCGAGAAGTCAGCCATAATGAATCTGGCAGATGAATGATATGTAACTGGTCTTAAGCTACACAACACTAAGGAAGAATGTTTTTATAAGCAGATGCATAATATATACAGCCACATATATAGCCCGGGTCCTACTTCACTTGAATACAATTTAACTGGCTATTTATCAAAGTTTCCCACTATACTGAATTGAGATGATAAACCTTTATTTCTACAAATAAAGGTATCAACTTGTTCTTAAATCTGAAAATTCTATTGAATATTTACATGCATAATTGTGCATTACCTGACATTTTCACGATGCAATTTGTGAATTTTTTGACCATTAATTGACTCATAAATCTTTTCTACTTTATTTGGAGGCTCCATATAAATCGGCCCATAGTCAGCCTCATCCTCATAAGGTGTCTCATAAATCTTTTGTTCCTCCTCAAATGATTCTGCTAGTTCAGTGGGTGAAATATTTGCTGAAGTGTCAAATTCATAAATTCCTTTCATTCTTTCCAAGTCTACATAAGAACACTTTCGTGGTGAAGTTACTGTACTGTACTGCCATTGACCATCCTATAGTGTATTTGAATATACAAAATACAGCACCACTGGTTCTTACCATAGATGTGTCCATTTCATAATGATTTTCATTAGGTAACTTGACAGATTCGTACAATGCATAGGAAGAGGTTAAATTAGTTTTAGATCCTTGAATTGAGTCAGCATCTGTTAAAAGTAAAACAGATACATACAGTACGTATAGATTATGGAACACATGCACCCACTTACTCTACTTTACAATTATTTACAAAAAAAATCACTTTGTAGGTACAACCAATGGAGTCTGTCTTTGTGTGGCCAGCAAATGAAGTGCACTGACTAGCTTAAATCAAATAATTCATAGGGAAAATCACCAATAAAAGTGGTTAAGGTGGCTAACTGCCTTATAAGATCACAAATTTTATGCCAAAAGTGACCATTATAACCAGTATATATGGTACCGGGAAAATGTAATATTACATAGAAAGATACTTTACATTATTTGTAACTAAATCATTGCTGGTGGTTGCTTTTACATCTTCTGTCAAAGTTTGTGTTACAACAATTTTAGAGATTGTTTAAACTTCAAATGTGTTTATAACAAAATAAATATTAAGTAAGTTCTTAAAAGTTCTTGAAATGTTATCTACATCATAAAATAAGAAGTTTACCTTTGGTGTAAGTTCAGCATATAGCTATGCAGCTCTGTGAAAATGAACCTACAGTAATACTTATTCTATGCAAACTATCAGGGTTCCTGGGTATGTAACTGTGGCTCCATGTAACTGAAAACGGAATAATGCAATGAAATGTAAATTTGTATGGCATGAATTTTATCATACATAAGCAATCACAGATCAACCTCAAAATTTAATTACATGCTTCCTGTAGACATACACATTGCCTAAGGTCAATGGAAAATGTTAACTAACCATCATTGACATACAAATGTATTGGATAATATGTCTTATTGGTGTAACGTCGTTTCACAAAATACAATCCAATAAGCAATAGCACAACAAGAAGCACAAATACAACTGATCCTGCCACTGCTCCACCAATGATACCACCAGCAGATCCATGAGACGACTCACTATCAGATTCACTACCAACTGATAACCCTAAATACAATAAACTCAATGAGTATAATATCAAAGATTTCCCTATCTCTCTGTCTCTCCTATGACCAGTCATGACATAAACAAAATTTATATCTATTCAAAATCACTGGATTTTCAATTTCAATCAGACACACAGTGTTCATGACATTTATGTACACACACGTTTTAGTGGAAGTGTCAAATACTAACATTACACTTGGAGGTGGGTAAAAGTGTTTCTTAGTGCGTAAGTTGACCAGTAAAATGAACACCTTTATAATCAGGACATTTTGGTTGTTCGCAAGTTGTCCTTAATGCACTGATTATAGTGTATGCAATTCATTGTTACCTGGAGAACAAGTCACTCCACTACCGGTGAACATCCATGTTACTCCTGTACTATTAAGACCACAACTATACTGGGAGGAGTCTCCTGACCTGTTATAACCATCCTCACACTCCACCATACATGTGCTAGTGTAAGATGTGTCATCACATGGTCTACTGTTAGCTACCACTGTTACAGGACAATGAAGAATGTTACACTGTGTACTAGTACCATTCCACTCCCCACTAGCCTCACACTGTCTCATTACACTACCTTCTACTTCATAACCATCATCACATTGAAATGTACAAGTGTCTTGATATTGTAGTGGTTGATTGTCACTGCTGCAGTTAATACTACCATTAGATGGTGCTACCAAATCTTCTGCACAAGTTACTAGGTAAAGAAACAGATATGAAAACCTTATTTATAGCTAACAATGTACCTATATCACAATGGAAATCTCCTCCAGTAACATTATTCCTCCATTCAACTCCATCATTCGCACTGTCACAGGTGAACATGTTATTACCAACTACCATATAACCAGTGATACATCCTAGACTACACACTGATCCAAACTCATCACTACAATCTTTAACTAATGCATTATCATCTACTATATCAGTTAAATTGCTACAATGAAGAATATCACAAGTCACATCAGCTCCACTCCATGATTCATTAGATAAACATTGTCTGGTTGAGGAGCCAGTTAGTTCATATCCAGGATCACATGAGAATGAACACTGATCTTCATAACGTGGTATACCAGTAGAATTACATGAGATGTTACCATTACTGGGTGATGGTAGAGTGGTACACTGAACTGTGGAACAACATGGAAATGATGGTAATTAAAGGCCACAAATGAGAAAAAAGTAAGGACAAAGGTATGTCCATGATTCGTGCGTTGTACGTACTGGAGCATGTTTATTTGACTGAAGCGATGTCTATAGTAGTGAAAAAATCAAGCCTGTAGTCTTAGCGATTTTTAAGTTACACTTGTCTGAAAGAGTCACCTGTCAGTCAGTAGAAACTACTACTGAGTAAAAAAAATGGGTGATACGTAAGGCAATTTTTGGCTTGTAACCGATACTGCCAAGGAACCATGAAGGCACTGTGAGGCTGGTTTTGTTCAATATTTTTTTGCAAGAAAATGCAAACCTTCATGATTTCTACAATATACAATACTACTCTAATGTATGATCCATGCAAAAACAGCAAAGCTGTATAAAAAAGGGTGTGGCCTTCAAAAAGTCTGGGTGAAAAAAAAGTTGTGAAATTAAAAGTGATGATGCCAATGATAACAAAATTGTTAACAATGGCTTTGTGCATTATTAAAATTATTATCATAAACACCATTGCAGCTATTTCATGGCCGCCACCTTTGATTTCACAACTTTTTCACCCATGCAACTTTTTGAAGGCCGCACCCTTTTTATACAGCTTGGCCAGCTTTCTTGGCTGCACAACACACTATCCTGTGTCTTGATTAAGCACAGTAGCACTTAATCCTTCAAAAACAGCTTGGCTGTAGAAAAGGGCATGTCCACAAAAGTCAAAGTAATTGGTGACTAAAAGAGTTATACGGGTGTAGCCTTGTGTTAATGCAGCTAACTATAGTTTACAAAGACTTAACACTGGTCCTTTATTTTAAAACTTGTGTTCTACATTCATTTGTTGCATTCCTAATTCTTTCTTTATAACTCCAATTGGCTAGTAATTCAGCCACCTTTTTCAAGGTAGTCATTGTAAAAAAGGTGGCCAACTTATCAGCCAGTTATAAGAAATTAACTATTAGAATTGCAGCAAAACTGAATGTAGTTACATTTTCTTGGCCACACCAAATATCAGCCTTTTTAGTTGCCAGTTACTTTCACCTTTACGGACACACCCTTTTTGTTGCACAGTCAAACTGTTGTTGCATAGATATCACTCATTTTTTTTGGAAATAAATGCATGTATGCAGTGTTAGATGGTAATAGGTAATAGTATGTAAATCATAATTCAAAAATTGTTCTAATGTATATTTATGGTTGTAACACTTCATAAATAAATGAAGTAGGGCCAAACTTCCATAACCTCAACATCTGTGGGTTAGCTCAACCACAAAATGATTCAAATTGTAAAATTTATTCTGGATAACTGAAATTCATAGGCTACTTGGTATCATTGTAAAACTACATATCAATACTGATATCATAAAAAATAATTTTGATGAAGCAATTTTATTATTTTTACCATGGTAGCTACTAATGTTAACACAATGGCTGTGCAGTTGTTGATGTGAAGGAGGTGACCATAATGTAGACTTTCTGGAAGCATGGATTCTGGGGGCCAGAAACTGAAGTCTTTTATGATGTTTTAAAGCCCAGAAATTGTTTTTTGGGAAAACCGGTTTTTTCGCCCATGAGAACAGATTTGATTTTTCACCAATAACACAAAGCTACGTGAATAAACTATCAAATTTCATTATAAACATTTGAGTGGTCTGCTTTTGTTGGCTGCTGTTCCCAAGCACAGTGTAGATCCGTATGAGTAGTCTGGGGCCCTAATGGACTGTGGCCAGCCTGAAGATGGCTATATGTGGCTGCACAGCTCCACGGTGTTGGATAAGATCTGTGCTGTAAATGGCCCTTCATTTTAGCCAGTTTTTGAGATCTAAATGGCCCATAACTCGGCCTAATTCATCCCTACGCCTTTTTCTTCAAATTTTTACAACAGCCCCTTGCCCTTCTCTAGCCCCTGCCTCCCACCCCATATGGAGCTCACCTGGTACAGTCAACCCCGGTTTAATTGTGGGAAACTTGGCTGTTGGCTACTTGTACAGTGGATGTTCTGAAAGGTAAGGAATTAGTGTAAACTGTGAAATTTGGTACACATAGTTTCATCCATTGGAGGGCTACAAACACACTTAATATTTAAAACAGAGCGTTCTTAATATTTATAAGAAAAGAGCATTTTTACATGTGCATAGCTCAGATCATTTTTGAATTATAGTTGTCCACCAGGTAGGGTAGGCCACACAGCAAATTTGATTAAATGCATACCAGCCATTTATGAGATACGGGTGTTCAAAGTTTTGTTTTTCATTTTTTTCTTCTTAAGCCATAGGAGAGCTAAGGAGGCTTTGATGTATTTTTGGACACTTTGCAAAAATTGATTAAATGCAAATAATGTGTAACTTGATTGCCTTGATTTTTGACAAAAATGAAGAGCATATAAAATGGAATTCATGTGATAAGTTTGCTATGAATCTGATGAACATCCACTGAGTTATGAGTGTTTATTTACATAAAAAATATCAAACTTCTGTCACAGCTACATGGTAAACCGAGTATGAGAATAACTTGAAAATTGGTATGTACATAGGCTGATCATCATAGCAGTGCCTTTTGATGATTTGAAAAGCAATAGAGTTACAGCTACAAAGTTATAAAGCAAAGTGTAAAATAGCAGTATCAAGATACTCTAATAGAACTGCAGTGCAAAAAGGTGCACAAAAAATGTTGAAAAAACTTACCACAGTTCGAACCAGGAACCTCCATGCCTAACCTCAACCATTGAATCATTGGCTGATTATCTCACCTAAATTAAAGTTTAGCTTAAATCTGCTTATGATAAACATTTGTAGTTTCATAGGCCACGTCTCACTACCATGAATCTTGATATCGTTTTGTACAACCCTGCAGCTGTTATTTTAACTTTAAGTACTGACTGATTGATTGATTGATACTTTATTACATTGTGAGTACACCTTAGCCATACCTACTTGACATAACTACCATAATGAGATGTTCTTATTAGAGGGAGTCTTATTATACAGGTGGTCGTATTACAGAGGTGGTAAGAGGTACCTGTTAATATGAAATTTTGACCAATTTTAGTTTTTCAGTTCAGTTTTTCAGTTTCAGATTTCAGTTTCCACTGTTTCCAATCTCCCTTTATGACATGAGTCAGTGGTATTCAGCTATTCATGGAATAAGTCAGTGGTAATTTATGAGGGAGAGGTAGTAATCTATGATTATAATTTATATGTTAGAGGTATTACTCTATGTGTTTATTGTGACATGAAAGAAGTTGTTGGTATGAGACCAGGGTTTTCTCTTCCATAGGAGATGGTAGGCATCATATTCTCATGCATCCCCTCTGGGCACAACTAATCCATCCCCAGCCATGCCAGGGGTGTGAACACGCTGGTCATAATCGAATGCTGACAGCTGGAGATCCTTCACACTATCCTAAGAATGTCCTTGATATGCACCCAATGGCTACGTGCCTTCCCTGCCTGTTGTTCCACCCAAGTTGGTCAAGCAAATAATTAGAGGAGACTATATCGACATGGCTGAAATGTTGAGCGATAATATGGAGTCAGAGCACAGATGAGCACTAGCTGAGAGTGCAGGGGCAGCTAATGTGAAACAACCAGGAAGAAGAGAGATACCGGACATGTTGAGTTGGCTTCACTACTTCAGTCTGTAGCAAGTATCCAGGCAAAGCCAAGCAGTTGTGGGCTTACCAGGCACTTATGATAACTGAGACTAGGAGATGTGGTGGGCATGGCTGGCGGCTCTATGATACAACATTTTGTCAACAGTTAACTTCACTAGAGACAGTAGATTTCTCAAAGCTTAATGACTCACTCTATGCCACCACATTCTAAGCGTATGGTAGCAGAAGACAATGTTGCTCTAACTGTTTACTCCTAGATCACTCAGCTGAGGAGTGTGCTCTCTATAACCCAAGGCCAATGACAGAATCAGGAATAGCACCAGTAGGAAGTGTAATGAGAGGAGGATATGAGGAGAAGCATGCGAAAGGAGGGGAATGGCGTAGGAAGCGGAACAGAAGGGGGCATGTTATGCCTGGAATTATGGGAAGTGTGTGGCACAACATTGCCAGTATGACCATGTGTGTTCAAAGTGTTATGGGGATCACAAGAGGCCCATGTGTCCAGTGGAGGTGAAACAAGAGGGGAGGAACCACTGAGGTGTTGATCCAGAGAAAGACAGGCATATTGTGTGATTAATTACTATTTGTGAAATATTGTTTGTATTTGGACTCTGGGTCAACTGAGGACGACTGAAACTTCGTTTGGTGCTGAAATTACGACTGTAGGGTAATCATGTATGGTGAAATCGATGATGTGACTCTTAAGGTGATTGAGTGAATACTGAAGCGATAGCAGGGCAATAAATGTTTGGAATGCACAAGGAACGCAAGGCATACACCTGCGGTTGCGTCTAACCGCATGCGATAAAAAAATATATTAAAAAACCTCCCCTTTGATGTCGGCAATCTCGATCACGAAACAATCGGCATGGATTTGCTTCACTGCTTGTGTGATAGTTCTTTTTTTTTTTAATGTCATTATACCATTTTTTTTTTTTTTGGAAGATAAAGAAAATAAGATTAGAACATACAAATAAACAGTTAAACAATTAAATCAAAAACTGAGTCTCTGATTGCACCAAGGCCACAGGAGCACTTTTGATGTAATGACCTTGTAAAGATCGCGTTCCTCTAATGCACTGGATTGCTGAACGCAGCAAACAAAATGACAATTTACATCTAATCCATCCTAGTGCTGTGGCATAAGGGTCATTCCATTTGTCAGACAATAAACTCGCCAATCTCTTGTAAAATGTGTGGTAGTTACTAGTGACACGATGAGTTCAACTCTAGAGTTTCAGAGGGATAGCGTAAGTGACGGGTGAGTTACAGGAAGGCTGAATTTGACAACGTTCGTTCCTGTAAAATCCTCACGTGTAGTGGTCGCATCATTTATTGTCTGCGGCGCGCGTTTCTGCTTTACTGGCCGCGCGACTCACTACCGTGAGTCTTGATTACACTATGTAGTTCATTGTTACCTGGAGAACAAGTCACTCCACTACCGGTGAACATCCATGTTACTCCTGTACCATTAAGACCACAACTATACTGGGAGGAGTCTTCTGACCTGTTATAACCATCCTCACACTCCACTATACATGTGCTAGTGTAAGATGTGTCATCACATGGTCTACTGTTAGCTACCACTGTTACAGGACAATGAAGAATGTTACACTGTGTACTAGTACCACTCCACTCCCCACTAGCCCCACACTGTCTCATTACACTACCTTCTACTTCATAACCATCATCACATTGAAATGTACAAGTGTCTTGATATTGTAATGTTTGATTGTCACTGCTGCAGTTAATACTACCATTAGATGGTGTTACCAAATCTTCTGTACAAGTTACTGTATAATTAAATATCTAACATCACAAATATGAACATATGGCAATATACCTATATCACACTGAAAGGATCCTTGAGCAATATTATTCCTCCATTCTACTCCATCATTCACAATGTCACAGGTGAACATGTTATTACCAACTACCATATAACCAGTGATACATCCTAGACTACACACTGATCCAAACTCATCACTACAATCTTTAACTAATGCATTATCATCTACTATATCAGTTAAATTGCTACAATGAAGAATATCACAAGTCACATCAGCTCCACTCCATGATTCATTAGATAAACATTGTCTGGTTGAGGAGCCAGTTAGTTCATATCCAGGATCACATGAGAATGAACACTGATCTTCATAACGTGGTACACCAGTAGAATTACATGAGATGTTACCATTACTGGGTGATGGTAGAATGGTACACTGAACTGTGGAACAACATGGAAATGATGGTAATTAAAGTACATGCAGCCATGTAACTAGTTACCTCTTTCACAACTCCATCCCTCCTCTCCACTAGTCATCCACATTACTGATGATCCATCACTCAACACATCACACACATATGATGGGTCTCCACTACCATTAAAGCCTTCTTCACACTGTAGATCACACATTGATTGATATGTGCTACTACAAGACTCAGCCAACATGCTGTTCATTGGTAGTGATGATGAGGGACACTCCATGATGGTACAGGACTCTGGTGATCCACTCCAACTACCATCAGACTGACAAGTTCTCTGAGGACTACCAGTTAGATTATAACCAGTGTTACATGTGAAATTACACATATCTTCATAAAAATATAGTGGACTACTTATCAGTGAACAAGAAGATATCATCCCATTAGTTGGCATAAGTAATTCAGGACACTGAACTGTTATTAGAAGTATAAATATAATTGGCAGTACACGATCAAGTAACTTTACCTCTCTGACAAGATGTACTACCCCTCCATCCTACACTATTAGTACCCACATCAGTCAAAACACATGTAAGGGATCCTCCTCCAGTGTAGCCATCAACACAGACAGTAGTACATGTTGACTGGTACTTTGTGTCACATGGTAACTGTAGTTGTGAGTTATCAAGAGGTGGTGATGTGGAACAATTTAATACTGCACATATTGGATCTCCTCCACTCCAACTTTGATCAGCTAAACAAGTCCCACTATTAGATCCTTGTAATTCATAACCTCCATTGCAGGAAAATGTACAGGTGTCCTCAAACACACCAGTAGTAGCTCCATTTGGACACTGAAGTGTTCCATTTGTTGGGGGAGGACATTGAACTATTAAAGAATACACAAAATACACCTTGTATACTGTATAGTATAAGGAATTTTTAAGTTCAATTATGGATCATAGAAATAAAAGTAGTGAAACAAGGGAGGTTGCTCAGTTATGGGTATATACTGAAGTAGGGATTAATGTCTACTAGTATATCTTCAGGTGTAAGCAACATCCTTGTTACAATAGTTTTTATTTCGTGAAATTCCTAATTTTCCTTGTACATAATTGCTGTTTGTTAACTTTTTAATAATATAATCATCACTGGTGAAGCCACTAATATTAAAGAATGGCACCAGATTAAAAATTTTGCACCCCACTATCAGTTACTGAAATGTGAAGTAGCTATTGCATTTCAATTTCAGTTATGTTCAGCCTATTACAAATGAAAAATAGTACTCTGCAATTAATTCATTCACTAAAGAATTCCAATTACAAGCATAGAGAATCCATCACACGCTACAATGAATTGACACCAGCAAAAAGAAATGGGACACAAATGAGAAAAAAGTAAGGACAAAGGTATGTTCATGATTCACGCGTTGTACGTACTGGAGCATGTTTATTTGACTGAAGCGATGTCTATAGTAGTGAAAAAATCAAGCCTGTAGTCTTAGCGATTTTTAAGTTATACTTGTCTGAAAGAGTCACCTGTCAGTCAGTAGAAACTACCACTGAGTAAAAAAAATGGGTCATACGTAAGGCAATTTTTGGTTTGTAACCGATACTGCCAAGGAACCATGAAGGCACTGTGAGGCTGGTTTTGTTCAATATTTTGAAAATGCAAACTTTCATGATTTCTACAATATACAATACTACTCTAATGTATGATCCATGCAAAAACAGCCAAGCTGTATAAAAAAGGGTGTGGCCTTCAAAAAGTCTGGGTGAAAAAAAAGTTGTGAAATTAAAAGTGATGATGCCAATGATAACAAAATTGTTAACAATGGCTTTGTGCATTATTAAAATTATTATCATAAACACCATTGCAGCTATTTCATGGCCGCCACATTTGATTTCACAACTTTTTTCACCCATGCAGCTTTTTGAAGGCCGCACCCGTTTTATACAGCTTGGCCAGCTTTCTTGGCCGCACGACACACTACCCTGTGTCTTGATTAAGCACAGTAGCACTTAATCCTTCAAAAACAGTTTGGCTGTAGAAAAGGGCATGTCCAGAAAAGTTAAAGTAATTGGTGACTAAAAGAGTTATATGGGTGTAGCCTTGTGTTAATGCAGCTCACAATAGTTTAGAAAGACATAACACTGGTCCTTTATTTTAAAACTTGTGTTCTACATTCATTTGCTGCATTCCTAATTCTTTCTTTATAACTCCAATTGGCTAGTAATTCAGCCACCTTTTTCAAGGTAGTCGTTGTAAAAAAGGTGGCCAACTTACCAGCCAGTTATAAGAAATTAACTATTAGAATTGCAGCAAAACTGAATGTAGTTACATTTTCTTGGCCACACCAAATATCAGCCTTTTTAGTTGCCAGTTACTTTCACCTTCACGGACACACCCTTTTTGTTGTACAGTCAAACTGTTGTTGCATAGATATCACTCATTTTTTTGTAAATAAATGCATGTATGCAGTGTTAGATGGTAATAGGTAATAGTATGTAAATCATAATTCAAAAATTGTTCTAATGTACATTTTTGGTTGTAACACTTCATAAAATAAATGAAGTAGGGCCAAACTTCCATAACCTCAACATCTGTGGGTTAGCTCAACCACAAAATGATTCAAATTGTAAAATTTAATCTGGATAACTGAAATTCATAGTGCTGGGTGGCTACTTGGTATCATTGTAAAACTACATATCAATACTGATATCATAAAAAATAATTTTGATGAAGCAATTTTATTATTTTTACCATGGTAGCTACTAATGTTAACACAATGGCTGTGCAGTTGTTGATGTGAAGGAGGTGAACCATAATGTAGACTTTCTGGAAGCATGGATTCTGGGGGCCAGAAACTGTAGTCTTTCATGATGTTTTAAAGCTCAGAATTTTTTTTTGGGAAAACTGGTTTTTTTGCCCATGAGAACAGATTTGATTTTTCACCAATAACACAAAGCTACGTGAATAAACTATCAAATTTCATTATAAAAATTTGAGTGGTCTGCTTTTGCTGGCTGCTGTTCCCAAGCACAGTGTAGATCCGTATGAGTAGTCTGGGGCCCTAATGGACTCTGGCCAACCTGAAGATGGCTATATGTGGCTGCACAGCTCCACGGTGTTGGATAAGATCTGTGCTGTAAATGGCCCTTCATTTTAGCCAGTTTTTGAGATCTAAATGGCCCATAACTCGGCCTAATTCATCCCTACGCCTTTTTCTTCAAATTTTTACAACAGCCCCTTGCCCTTCTCTAGCCCCTGCCTCCCACCCCATATGGAGCTCACCTGGTACAGTCAACCCCGGTTTAATTGTAGGAAACTTGGCTGTTGGCTACTTGTACAGTGGATGTTCTGAAAGGTAAGGAATTAGTGTAAACGTGTGAAATTTGGTACACATAGTTTCATCCATTGGAGAGCTACAAACACACTTAATATTTAAAACAGAGCGTTCTTAATATTTATAAGAAAAGAGCATTTTTACATGTGCATAGCTCAGATCATTTTTGCATTATAGCTGTCCACCAGGTAGGGTAGGCCACACAGCAAATTTGACTAAATGCATACCAGCCATTTACGAGATACGGGTGTTCACAGTTTTAATTTAATTTCTTCATTTTTTTCCTTCTTCTTAAGCCATAGGAGAGCTAAGGGGGCTTTGATGTATTTTTGGACACTTTGCAAAAATTGATTAAATGCAAATGTGTAACTTGATTGCCTTGATTTTCAACAAAAATGAAGAGCATATAAAATGGAATTCATGTGATAAGTTTGCTATGAATCTGATGAACATCCACTGAGTTATGAGTGTTTATTTACATAAAAAATATCAAACTTCTGTCACAGCTACATGGTAAACCGAGTATGAGAATAACTTGAAAATTGGTATGTACATAGGCTGATCATCATAGCAGTGCCTTTTGATGATTTGAAAAGCAATAGAGTTACAGCTACAAAGTTGTAAAGCAAAGTGTAAAATAGCAGTATCAAGGTACTTTAATAGAACTGCAGGGCAAAAAGGTGCACAAAAAATGTTGAAAAAACTTACCACAGTTCGAACCAGGAACCTCCATGCCTAACCTCAACAATTGAATTATTGGCTGATTATCTCACCTAAATTAAAGTCTAGCTTAAATCTGCTTATGATAAACATTTGTAGTTTCATAGGCCACGCCTCACTACCATGAATCTTGATAT
This sequence comes from Dysidea avara, assembly GCF_963678975.1. NCBI lineage: Eukaryota > Metazoa > Porifera > Demospongiae > Dictyoceratida > Dysideidae > Dysidea > Dysidea avara. Next base: position 46,890,846 of record NC_089274.1, read on the forward strand.
CGTTTTGTACAACCCTGCAGCTGTTATTTTAACTTTAAGTACTGACTGATTGATTGATTGATACTTTATTACATTGTGAGTACACCTTAGCCATACCTACTTGACATAACTACCATAATGAGATGTTCTTATTAGAGGGGGTCTTATTATACAGGTGGTCGTATTACAGAGGTGGTAAGAGGTACCTGTTAATATGAAATTTTGACCAATTTTAGTTTTTCAGTTTCAGATTTCAGTTCCCACTGTTTCCAATCTCCCTTTATGACATGAGTCAGTGGTATTCAGCTATTCATGGAATAAGTCAGTGGTAATTTATGAGGGAGAGGTAGTAATCTATGATTATAATTTATGTGTTAGAGGTATTACTCTATGTGTTTATTGTGACATGAAAGAAGTTGTTGGTATGAGACCAGGGTTTTCTCTTCCATAGGAGATGAAGGCACGCAGCCATTGGGTGCATATCAAGGACATTCTAAGGAGAGTGTGAAGGATCTCCAGCTGTCAGCATTTGATTGTGACCAGCGTGTTCACACCCCTGGCATGGCTGGGGATGGATTAGTTGTGCCCAGAGGGGATGCATGAGAATATGATGCCTACAGCAACTACCCCATTTATACTCAGCGAGGCCCTGCCTGTTGTTCCACCCAAGTTGGTCAAGCAAATAATTAGAGGAGACTATATCGACATGGCTGAAATGTTGAGTGATAATATGGAGTCAGAGCACAGATGAGCACTAGCTGAGAGTGCAGGGGCAGCTAATGTGAAACAACCAGGAAGAAGAGAGATACCGGACATGTTGAGTTGGCTTCACTACTTCAGTCTGTATGCAGCAGTCCTCTGTAGCAAGTATCCAGGCAAAGCCAAGCAGTTGTTGGCTTACCAGGCACTTATGATAACTGAGACTAGGAGATGTGGTGGGCATGGCTGGCGGCTCTATGATACAACATTTTGCCAACAGTTAACTTCACTAGAGACAGTAGATTTCTCAAAGCTTAATGACTCACTCTATGCCACCACATTCTAAGCGTATGGTAGCAGAAGACAATGTTGCTCTAACTGTTTACTCCCAGATCACTCAGCTGAGGAGTGTGCTCTCTATAACCCAAGGCCAATGACAGAATCAGGAATAGCACCAGTAGGAAGTGTAATGAGAGGAGGATATGAGGAGAAGCATGCGAAAGGAGGGCAATGGCATAGGAAGCGGAACAGAAGGGGGCATGTTATGCCTGGAATCATGGGAAGTGTGTGGCACAACATTGCCAGTATGACCATGTGTGTTCAAAGTGTTATGGGGATCACAAGAGGCCCATGTGTCCAGTGGAGGTGAAACAAGAGGGAGGAACCACTGAGGTGTTGATCCAGAGAAAGACAGGCATATTGTGTGATTAATTACTATTTGTGAAATATTGTATAAATTGCATTAACAATTAGCATAAAAACTGTGAGCACTACATTCCATCTATCAAATGGTGCAAGTTGTACCATAGCATGCATGACTTTACATGTATAGCATATATACAGTATTTGCGATTATAATTAGTTTGTGTGTAATCTGTGTGCATGCAGAATTCTTAAGTGATAGTGTATCTCTTGCCACTGCTCCACAGGATCACATGTATAGAGGTGAGGTATCCCTACATGAAATAGCTCATTGACAAACAGTTGGAAAGTTATAGTGTGGTGTCAGAGAGAGCTGCTCCCTCAATGTTTAACAGAAATACTATGCCCTTGGAGTACTCGGAGTGGGCAAAGCAGCTACAACTCCATCCAGACATTGAATTTTGTAAAATGGAATTGCTAATGGTCTTCGCATTGGGTGTAACCCCTCTAAGGCCCAGTGTGTTGGTGCCAAGAGGAACATGTGATCAGCCTGGCAGCATTCCTTGGTGGTAGAGGATTACCTTGAGAAAGACGTTTCAATGAGTAGAGTAATTGGCCCACTTAGTGACAAAACCTTAGGAGTTCAAATAAATAAGTTTGGAGTGATTCCAAAAAATCATTAACCAGGAAAGTGGAGTATCTGTCTTCCAGTGTCAATGATGGTATTAGAGGGGTTACACTGATGATATCAAGAGCTGTGTTCCCTAAGTTACGTATCTGTTGATGATGCAGTAAGGCAAATTCTGGAATTAGGTCCAGGAGCAATACTGGCTAAACTAGATATCCAGAGTGCATACAGGATAGTACCAGTACACCCAGCTGACAGGTGGTTGCTGGGCATGTCTTAGAATGGACAAACCTACATTGACACTGTGTTACCCTTTGACTTGAGGTCTGTACCTATAATTTTCACAGCCATAGCAGATGCTCTTCAATGGGTTATTGAGTCACATGGAATGCAACATATTATGCACTACCTTGATGATTATTTCTTGTTGGGTCCCCCAGAATCCCTTGAGTGCCAGAGAGCTCTGGAAACAACACTGACCTGTTGTTGGAATCTGGGAGTCCAAGTGGCAGACTATAAGACCGAAGGCCCATCATCATTGCTTGTGTTCTTAGGAATTGAGGTAGATACTATAAACAGAACACTGCGATTCCCTCGTGAGAAGCTCCACCAGTTACAGGAGGAGATCAGGAGCTGGGCAGGGAGGCATTCCTGCAAGAAGAAAGCCTTACTGTCCTTGATAGGCCAACTGCAACATGCGTGCTGTGTGGTTCAGCCAGGAAGGACCTTGTTGAGGAGAATGATTGACCTATCAACAACTGCAAAAAAAACTACATCATAGAATTTGACTGAACAGAGGCTTCAGGTCAGATCTGTACTGGTAGGCATACTTTCTAATCAAATGGAATGGAGTTAGCATGATGACAGGTGTTGTGAGGGGGCCAGTGTATGAGACCATAACTTCAGATGCTTCAGGGTCATGGGGCTGCAGAGCCTACACATGTTCAGGGGAATGGATTCAGCTGAAGTGGCCCAAAAGATGGCATCATCACCACATTACAGTCAAGAGCTGCTTCCAATTGTTTTAGCAATTGCAATGTGGGGCAGGGAAGGTCAATATGATGTCGATGTGATAATGCTGCAGTAGTAGCAGTACTGAGGTCAGGGTGGTGTAAGAACAAGTATGCAATGCATTTGCTTAGAAGGCTGCACTTCTTTCTAGCAGTGTACCAAATTAGGCTGACATCAGAGCATATTAAGGGCTTACAAAACAGGCTTGCAGATGCATTGTCTTGTAATAATCACCACATGTTTTTATATGAGTTGTCGTCTGCTCAACAGGTGCCAACAGGTGCCAACAGGTGCCAACAGGGGTCCCCTCTCTCTTGAGTTGGCAGCTGGTGGATCATCAAGTGGATTGGTTGTCATGAGCTTGGAGAGACTTACTGTCAAGCACTTTAATAAGGGACTAGCTAACTCAATCCGCCGCTCCTACAGCAGTGCACAAAATAGATACTTAAGATTTTGTAGAGATAGAGATTCCATGCTGCAGCAGCCCCTCCCAGCATCTGAGTCTGTCCTCTGCTACTTTGTAGCCCACCTGGCTGAAGCATTGTACAATCAAAGTATACTTATCAGCAGTGAGGTCCTGCATATTGCAGAAGGCTTCAGTGACCCCTTTGTGTCACACTTGAATCACCTACAATACATCCTACGAGGCATTAAGAGGAGTGAAGCTGAAAATGGTGTTGAGAACAGAGAGAGGCTACCTGTTAAACCCAATACTTTAAGGCACATCAAAGCAGTTTGGGATCAAGAGAGTTCAGACCCAGATAAAATTATGCTCTGGGCAGCATGTTGCTTAGTTTTCTTCGGGTTCTTAAGGGCTGGCACGTTTACAGTCCCAGCACATAATTCAGAGGTTCATCTATGCTTTAATGATGTGGATAGCCCTGCCAAACAGTCAAAAACAGACCCCCTTTAGAAATGGTGTCAAGCTGTATTTAGGAAAGATATCAACAGACTTGTGTCCAGTAGTCTCCTTGTTGAACTATCTGGCAGTCAAGGGCAACAAACCTAGGCCATTGTTCACTTTTTAAGGAAGGCTGCTTACTCACCAAACAGTGCATGGTGCAAGCATTGAGAGGAGCTCTACAGGCAGCAGGAATTGACCAAAGCAAGTACTGTGGTCACAGCTTCAGAATTGGAGCTGCAATAACCACAGCAGAGAAGGGAATGGAAGACTCATCATCAAAACTTTGGGGAGATGGAACAGTATTGTTTACCTTCAGTGTGTTAAAATTCCAAGGGAACAGCTAGCATCCATGTAAACTATAAAATTTTTATTGTTGTGAAGGTATAGCTAGGTAAATAGTTCAGATCATAGTTGTGTAGTTTTCATTGCTGTATGTGCTGGCGGGTATAATTAAATATTAATGATCAGTCTGTGTAGCGCTAGGTTTACAGGAACACTGGGAAAGGGCAAGGTGTGTGTGTCACTTTGGAGGGTAGTGGCGTTGCCTACCTGGGCCAGGAGCTGGGGTTTTTCCCCCAGCTCTGGGTATCCCTCCTGCTTGTGACACAGGATGCAGGTCCTCGCAGGATAGGGGATTTTCCCCTGGCCAATACACACCTCTGCCAAAACTTCTACACAGCAGTCAAAGTACTTCATAAAATATGTTCTAAAAGTAGTCTAAGTAATAGTTAGACTTCAGACCACAGGTGTCTAAGTAATGTAGTAACCCGATGGCCTTATGTCGTGGTGCCTAAGCAAAGCGAAGGCACTACTACAGGGCCTGAGGGTTACTAGACCCCTGTGGTCTGACATCTAACTTATTTAGACCCTTTATGTAGTTGTTGTACCTTAACACTGTTGACAGCTGTTTTTAACAGAGAAATGTATCGTTAATTAGTAGAAACAAGCCATCACTCCACCAGTAACAAAAGTCACAGGTTTAACATTAATTGCAGTGCCAGTGCTACCAGTGCAGGTGTGCATAATAAACATGAAAAGGGTCTAAGTAACTTAGACACCTCCAAAGTCCACCAAATCCACCTAAACAAATAATTTGTTGTAGAAAATGGTATGCATAAAGCCTTTGATCTTTCAACTTAAGTGAGGTTTCTAATATTACCTAGACCCTTTTTGTGGTAATAATATTGTTCTGATCTAGCATTTATCACATCACATGATGCCATTAAACAATGCACCTGTCAACAAAAAAATTATGTTACCAGTGATACCACTCTTACTAGGTACTACCTGCATAGCAACACAGTGATGTAATGGTAGCTACGGATGCATGGAAATTGTGTTTTATTTTTTCCTGTGGTGCACTGGCTTTCTTGGCCACACGACATACCGTGTGTCTTTATATTATGCAAGTACATACCTTTTCTACACATGGTCTCACTGCCACTCCAGCTCCCATCACTCTGACAGGTCCTAGTGTCACTATCAATTACCTCATAACCAGTGTCACATGTGAAACTACAAGTGTCTCCCTTATAACCCACTCCTACTCTACCAGAACTACATGATCTTATCTCTCCATTGGGTGGTGTGGATAGGTCATTGCATCGGATGCCTAAAACAAATTATCACTAATACACTGTACAGTACTTCTAAACTTACTGGTAGTTAAGTGCATGTATGCATATACAAATGATGAAGTGCATACTGTATAAACTAAAATCGGTCATTTTCACATAATTACATTTTATTGTTTCTCTGTTATCTACAGTATAAGGAGTGGACTGCCAAAGTTTTATTCAATTATGATGAACAGTCTTGGAGTTATAGCACTAGACATTTGGAATAGCAAGACATTCAATTTATACAGCAAAATGTGGTAAAAAAACCACAGGTGCTTAAAATAATCAATCACACAGACACTGTACTACAAAATAATAATAATATTGGAACATGCTGTGACTACAAATCACACAATCCCGAGGGAGTGAATCCATAAACACTCATGATAAGGTTTCATTGGGCACATACAATTATTTATTTTTTGGAAGTTTTATTAAGTAGATGCACCTAACAACCAGACTCTTCTAGGATGGCATACAGCTATATGATATATGTGTGTGACTGTTCTATTAGGATATTGAACATGGCTGTTGTATTAGGGTGACTGCTTTATTAGAGTATCTCAAGTGGGGGACTCTGATGACTGGCCCATAGGCAATATTGTTAAAGGGAGTGGTCTTTCCATGCCCTCTTTTCATTGTGTTACCAGTGAGAGGCATGGTTGATATGGCTAGAACATTAAGGGGCATGTCATGTTGCTTAATCATTATTGGTGCTGCTAGATCATAAATAGAAGCATGGTCAATCCTAGCATACAGCTATGAGGATTGTGTCATAGCATAATAATACCCACGTATTGCAATAGCATGTGTGAGTACTTCAAATAATTTTGTACATTTGACATCTAAATATGGAGTGTTGATATGGAAAATTAATGTCTTGGTTTAGTTTTGCCGCATAAAGATGATGACAAGCATGATTAAAGATAAAAGGAAAGACAAGGTACAGAGGGCAGACACTCATCAGAACACTAAAGGGTACACGCACTTGTAAATTTGTTATTGTGGTGTACAATGGTGGCCATACGATGTGTCTAGCCTTGCAACTGTGGTTAGGCAGGCTGGCAAACTAAACATTGGGTTTGAACTTTTTGAACTCAGTATTAATTTTTTTTTTGTTCTTCTGTGAGGGTTTTATTGTTTTAAAGCTGTATCTGGCATTAGTAACACTATGACTCTTCCGTAAAAGCGTTTTCATTACAATAGATCTCGAGGAGGGGGGGGGGGGGGGGAGGTGCATCGTTTTGGGGGATACCTACTATACAGTATTGTACAATTACCAAAGAGATCAAATGGTCCTCCTGGAACACTTTTGAAGGCTGATTTTATAAGTATACATACTAACTTTAATGGTGTATGCTAACCAATTGTAAACTGTATTAGTGGCTGTCGATTAGGTAGCATAGCATCTGCTTCACTGAGATCAACAGAAGTTGAAGGAGGACCATCGAATTGATACATCATATATCCAATAGTTTGTATGTCTTTCACTTGATATTGTGAACCAGGTTGGTGATAATATCCTATTACATCTCCTGACTGAAACTCTATTCTGTCATCACCATTGAGTGATATGTTTGTTTCTAGGAAACTATTACTCCCTGCAGTCACTCCTTGTAACTGAATGTCAGCAATTTTATTGTACATCAGTGATTCAGATGACAATGGTTGCCATACTTGAAAGCATAAAACACGATTTCCAGATCCAGATCTACTTGTCACTCTAGCTTTAATGTTAGTTAATCTACCATCACAAGTGAAGTTGAGACGTGGAAAAATTGCATAGCGATTACGAGCTAAACTATTGTTTCCATCTTGCTGTATATTTACAACATCAGTACACACTTGTTCATCTAATACGTACATACATGCATAACACTAAGTACATGACAAGGTTATTGCACATACTTGAATATGGAACATGACACAAAGAGAATATGATAATGAAGAATGATCTCAGAATAACACCATCCATTATAGCAGTTCACAATTATTCTGTAAAATAAGTACATACACGAAAAGTGCATTTATAACCTTTGTTTATATTAAAGGATGTATCGCTGAAATAGTTCAAACCATTAAAAGTGAGATGAAACGATTAAGTAAGCATGCACTATTTACTGGCTAGTGGTTTTATCTTCAGGCAGTGATATCTGCACACAAAAAACACAGCCAATTTGTGAAAAAGGGTGTGGCTTTCATTGTGCATTATCAAAATTTGTTAACATTAGACATCATCACCCCCTGATTTCACAGTTTATTTCACCCATGAAGGCAGCACCATAGCTTTTTTTAAATTATGAAGGCGGCACCACAGCTTGGCTCTTTTGTGCACTTTTTGTACCCTACAAGGCCCCAATGTGCTGGCTTTGGGTTTATTTTACACTTATCTACAAACAAAATGATGATTATTGAAGACAGAAGTTATATTGTATTACTGTAGAGCTGTGCAATACTATTGATACTACCCAGTATTGTGATACCAAGTGGCAATACTCTACTTCAATCGATTTTGCAATATTTCTAGATAGTTGATGATATTGGGTCACATTTTCAATTGATTCAAGTCAAACGTTTTTCATAGGATTAATATGATACAAAGTTTGCATCTTCATGTACTAAATTATGAAAAGGCCAAATTTTATGTGCACATTAGCTTGGTTATCTCATGTATGTGTGTATCGATACCTAAAGTATATAAGCATGGTATCGTCATATGCAAACTTAAGGTGGTATCACACAGCTCTAATTTGACTTTTTGGTAATATTATTGGAATCTATATATAAAGCTGAAAATCCATCTGTCTGTCTGTCTACATTTCTTTGATGTCAGATGATTATCTTGTTAACCGATGCATGTATTGGAGCAGTTGCTGTGTCAAAACAAAATGGTCATCATCTACGAATTACATTGTTTTAAAATGAAGCTTCTAACTGCCATCATTCGTCATTTACAGCCTGATTAGTACAAGAATTCTTTCTGTAAACCACATGCAAACCAAAAGTAAACAGCTTTCCATTCAACTTAAGCTGGCCTTATAAACAACTTATATAGGCTAAAACAAAACACAGATCACATCTGGTCAAAGCGATAGAGTGTTGAACTTGCGAGTGTTCAGTCCCCAGATCAAATCCCAGTGGTAGTACTACTTCTTTTTTTCTCCCTCTTTTTACCTGACCTTTTGCTTCAACAGCTGTTTTGTTACAACTTTGAATTCTGTTTTGGCAACCTTTTTGGTTACACCTTTTTTCTGATACATGTACTGCACATATATGCCATACTATACCATATTCTCTTACTTGGCACTTGCTTACCTGTTTCAATATTTTTTTGCAAGTGTTTTTGTCAATACAGCTTATACTTTACTGAAGAAGGTGTTGAGGTGATGACAAGATAGTATTGTTTTAGTATATTATAGGCTAACATTACTTGCTTCAATATTTGGCCCATTTTTGCTTCACCTTATTGTTAGCTAAGTTAAGTAATTGTATAAAGTCTCAAGTTCCAGTTTGCAAAGGCTGCAGCACATGTTGCAGACCTTCAGTACTGGCCACTGAAAACTTTAATAAAAATAAGACATCATTAAGTATACAGAAATTAATACTGTAACTAATGGCACGTAAGGAATGCACATGACAATCTATCACCTTACTTGAATGCATAACATTAGAAACTCCTGCACCATACCAGTACTGTAGGGAAGTGTATACTGATGCTACATGCAACATTATGTACAAATGCATTTCTCTTTTTAGTCAGTAAGTCAAAAATGTCATGTAGAAACTGAAATGGTACCATTACTTGTATGACAGTTACTACTAATGCTGCATTTATAGTTCGCACCTTTGTGGTAAACATGTGGGATAATACAAGGCTTAGCTTAGCTACACACAGCTCATGTTCTTTCAAAGTGACATCACCAAGCACGCTACATAGTTAAGTACATGAATGGCACCGAAGTTTAATGCTTGGTTTCCATTGCTTAGTTAATGTGGAGATGACTATGCACTTTTACATAACATACACAGTAAGGCAAGTGCTGCACTGTGAAGCAGATACTAATGCTACAACAGTATGTACAAATTCATGTATTTTGTTGACAGCATTTTAAACATCATCAAATGTGACCGGATTTGCGAAAAGGTACCTTTTTCACACACAAAATTTGACCCATTTTTTGAACTTTGTAGTTTCATAATGTTTTGATCATAGCATGTAATTGCCTGAACTTTTCTATGAGTGTAGCTAAAGTATCTGGCTGCATTTTGAAACTAAGAACAAGTTAATCAGTATAAGGAGTCAAGTGTTACATCATTTTGTTTGCTGACATGTAAAATGTGTGAAAAAGGTACCTTTTCGCAAATCCGGTCACAAATGATGTTACATATATAGCGTGCATAATAGGACAGGTACTACTAGCACCATTTGTGCCTGTATGGTAAACACTATAGGTATACACAATATACTACAGTTTGATTCTGAACATTATTGGTACAACATTCTTTTCTGAATGTGTGCCTTGAAGTTATCTATATGCTTAAATGTTAAAGTATAGACAAGTGATGTTTTATACTGGGTTTCCAATGCTGTGAAGGAATTTTTGTCACTAGATAGTTACAAGATTAAACTTAGTATCAAGTGCATGAAATTGTAAGCAGTCCTGCACTGTAGGGCAGGTAGCAGTGCTAGTACTCTAATACAGCACGCCTATTTTTGAGGAATTCTAATAGAACACACATAGAATGTATTTAGAATTTCCATTGGTAGATCTATAAAATAAACTTTTACTTTTAAGTAGAATTTTCATAAATTAAGTGAGCTGTAATGGCAGTGGCTCAGTGGCTAAGGAATTGGTTGTTCATATGTAAGTCCCTGGTTCGAACTCAGGTAAAAATTTTTATTTGACATTTTTACACACCTATTACCAGTTAGTAGAAAATTTAGTTTTAAAAAAACTTTTAAAATTCCATAGAAACTTGTGGGGTCACTCTGACAGCATTGCTTGATTATGCTTAACTATCATCAAGCTGTTTTAAAGGGAAAAGTGAGGGTGATATTGAATGACTAGAAAACCAAACCTCCATGATTCCTACTACGCAGTGCTACCGTATTATGTGCATGTTGTGTATGTACATGGTGTTTGGTAATGCCACACCACAGGTGGACTGGCACATGCTGGAGGCCCTCAGTACAACAGAGTCTGTCACAATTGTGCTATATAATTACAAAAAATGAGAAATTTAAGTTTGATTAGGGATCATAGAAATAAAAAGTAGTGACTGAAAACTGAGGTAGGGATTAATGTCCACTAGTATACAGTACCACTCAACAGTGTGAGTGATTTAAAAACTTGCTAATTAAAGGGCATGGCACCTGTTTTGCTCAAGAGTATTCATCCCAAACAAAACAGGATGAATGCTCACAAGTAAAATGGGTGCCACACCTTTTAATTAGCAAGGTTTTTAATCGCTCACATTCTTGTGAGACGACGTTACATTTGAGCAGTACCATATCTTCAAGTGTAGACGACCTCCCATGTTTATTTCTATGATTCCTAATTAAAGACTTAAAATTTCCTTATACTTATTTGTTCACTATTTTGTAACATTAGTATGATTGGTGAACCCACGCATACCACTTTAGAATGGAAGCAATGTTCATCTGAATGTGTGCCCCAACTATCAATTACTGAAACAGTGAAGTGGCCATTACACTTTGTTTTCAGCTATGTTCAGCCAATTACACAGCATTACAAATGAAGAACACTAGGAGCAGGACCTCTGCAATCAATCCAGTCACAACAGAAAAGTCAGACAAATCCCATCTAACGTAGGAGAGTCTACCACGAATTGATGCCTTGAGCTGTCAGCAAAGATAAATGGGACACAGGCAAGTACATGAAGCGTACACTGTACGTGCTGCGGTATGCCAAAAGGCACCTGTCGGGCTAAAGCAATGTCAAACAGTGTAAAGATCGAGCCCATTGTTATTGAGTTACGCTTGTCTAAGGCAGGCAGTCAGTAAAAAATTCCATTAAATAAAATTTCGTAGCAACTTTTTTGAAGTATTTCAGGTCACACCGAAGGCACCTTAGGGTTTGGTTATACCTAACCAGTACTGCCAAGTCGCCATGAAGGTAATGTGAGGATGGTTTTAGGGTGACATTTTTGGCCAGAAAAGCCCAAACTTTCATGTTCCTTAATATATAGTGCAATTGTACTGTAGGATTGCACTTCACAGCACATTTCTCCATCAACAACTCTGAAACCAACTTGTCAGGAATAGCCTTACTGACCGGTTTAGTTAACTTTAGAGACATCTCACACACTCATTGGAGAACAACAACCATAAAAACATGTCTGCTTGCCAGAAGTTTTCCATACGTAAGTCCTGTAAGTCATTAGTTCTTGCAGAGCACTTTTGATAACAGTTCTGGTATTTAAAAGCATTCACAATGCAAAAAAAGATTGGACAGTGTCCTGTGTATCAAGAGTTATTAACAAAGAGCCAGGTGAGATTAATTTTGTCTCCAATATCTGTCTATTAGGTTAGGTAATTCAAAGGCTGCAGTACAAGTTACTGTCAGACCTTCAGTAATAACAATAACTAGGGGTGGGCGATATCTTCAAAAACAAATATTGATAATCTATTTCGATAACTACTAATATTGTGATATGTCTCTTGAATAACTAGTCCATATCAATTGACCGCCTGTCTTTCAAATTCCAAGAATGCTGATTTATTTCATAGTAGCTGGTTGTCAATACCTAGTATTGTATGCCTGAGCTGTACCCATGATTTTTTTTGTACAAGATGTTGCATCATACTTACCAAGGTAACAGCAACTATAACACATTGTGCTGGTTACAGTGCATCTCAATATCATTTTTACACATCGATATCATTAAAATATGGAATTTCTTGATATTATTGAAATATTGCCCACCCCTAACAATAACAATAACAATTTGTATCAAGTTCAATTTTAACCACAGAAAATTAAAGCAAAATAGAAACATGTAGATACAAGAGTAGTACAATTCATTGTACCTTGTACTTATTATCCGTCAGAGTAACTATGCAACTATAGTGTTTTTATTAAGCAGCTGATTACTTAGTGTGATTGAAATCTTTACTTGTTTCCAATCATCTAGTTTAGGACAAACAGTTGACATCAATATATATTATGCATGTGATGTTATTTCGTATAGGGCTTGTCACTGAATCATTTATTGGTTATCAATGTTTGAAACATGTACAATTAGCTATATTATTATTATTATTATAAGTTATCTAGGACCGCGTCACATACAACCAAGTACATACACCAACGTGACAGCTCCCCGGTGAGGCTATTAGGTGGTGAATGCATTTTCCCCAAATCAACTCAATATGTCACAGTAGTGACAGATATAACACAATAGTGGCATCGTAACTAAAGGCCACCAGTAGCTAAGTGCCAGTACATCATTGGTGTGGTATAAATGGCACAGTGATGTGTACAACGTATATGTATACAAAACATACAGGAGAGAACTATACATTATTGCAGTATTGTATGCAGCAATACATTATAGGCAACATCACCAGATAAAAATTATTAGCCAATATACAGCAATGCATATCAACATCAACTAGAGCTAAGTAAGGTTCATCAGTGATGTAGCAATGGCACAGTGATGGGTGACACACTATAGTTATGCATACACAACTTTCAGGAGATAGCTGCACAATGCTGTAGGCGTATGCAAGCCAGATGAACCAGATAAAGGAAGACAGCCAAGCCACTAGAGCCTAGTAGCTACGCCAGGTGAAGGCAAAAAAGATTAAGCACGTATTGAATTGCCTGACACCAACACAAAGATAGTTCGCCATGCCAGCTGCACAAGACAAAATTGTTTACTTGTATTTTATATGTAACTGTAAGCTTATTGTAAAGAGCGTGGCATATGTCAGTTTAATGTTTTCTTGTATTGTTTATTTACGTGAATGAATCCACTGGCAGCTGGCATGGAGACTTGAGATGTTACAAACATAAAAACTTACTTGTAATCTTCTTGTTTACACAAGTGGCTTCTGGCTCTCCTGCACGGGCATCACTAATCTTCTTCGCGCAATATGTAAGTAATTAAGCAAGGGTGTGGTACTGGGCGTTATATAGAATTACACGTATGGTCAAGTCATCAGCACAAACAGGAGCGACGATTATACGTTTGTGCCTTCATTCATAGGCGAATCTATCCCCGGTTAGTTCATGTCTCTAGGCCTCGTAGTTTTCTCAAACATTAATTATTTATTTATTACGTAATTTTAACCACGTTTCGTATTATTCTTAGTACTTGGTTATATAATATAAGCTATCACTGTCATATGCTCCAGCATTGAAACCAGATCACTACTACTGACCTGAATGACCCACTAAGCAACCCAGGTCAGACCCGGATTTCACCACACGTGCACCAAGAACTACATTTTGGGCACTCCAATAGACCTGTGTACCAACTGTGTTTTGCTGTCTGCAAACTTATTTTGAACCACGTCCATTGACTGGCTGTTAGTCATAAACATTACCTGTTTAGTTATTGTATAGCTACCTGTTTACTTACCTTGGTGTGGTTTCATGCATACCAACCAATCAACAACACATCTTACTGATAAACCCGTCGTGGCTCCATGCTTACAGACAATACCACACATACCTGATAAGTGGGTGTGGCTCACAAAGATGCTGGCTTGCTGCAAGACTAGATTATGACTCATACAATAATATTGTGCATTCATATAACTGGTTTACGCACCAAATAATAATAATTGATTAGCCATTGTGGTTCCATGTATGCCTGCAGACAGCCACGGATATTAATTTGTGCATATTTACAGATTACAATACATCTATTAATACAGGTTTTGCAATTGAATTCGGCGACTTTGCAATTGAATTCGTCCCGTTTGCAATTGACTTCGTCGCTTTTGCAATTGAATTCGTCCCGTTTGCAATTGAATTCGTTGGTTTTGCAATTGAATTCGTCGGTTTTGCAATTGAATTCGTCGCTTTTGCAGTTAAATTCGTCGCTTTTACAGTTAAATTCATCCGTAACAAGAATGGCAGCTGGAGCAAACACGAAAACATGATGTAACAGCTGCTACAAGAACTTGTTCAAGTACAACAGTAGTAAACAACTCTTTATAAGGCAATAATTCTTCCTCTACAGCCTCTCCAGCAACATTCCAAACTCTACTACGCCATTCGGGAAGACAGCTATCAACTTCGTGTACTACCAGCTTCAATTACCTTCTAGTGTCTCAAGTGTAACTCTCCAAGGCATAAATAATTCATCGCTTAATGAACGGGTTGGTTTCTTGAAGCCGTTTTGTTTATGACGAATTGTAATGCAAACGCGACGAATTCTATTGCAAAACCGACTAATTCAACTGCAAAACCGATGAATTCAATTGCAAAACCGACGAATTCAATTGCAAACGGGACGAATTCAATTGCAATACCGACGAATTCAATTGCAAACGGGACGAATTCAATTGCAATACCGACGAATTCAATTGCAAAAACCTGTAAATGGGTGTAGCTCCACATATGTCTACAGAGAGTATCACGTAATCCATCTATAAGTGGACAAAAAAAGTTGGGACTAGACCATGATCTGTTAATACACTTCCATATCAGCAAATTTATTTCACACATGATCCAATGGCCAGGACAGCTGGTCAACCTGTTGACATGATCATATTCTAAATCTGCTCAATCTTTCAATAAGCAGCTAAAGTTGCAGATTATGTCGAATTGTTGGACTAACGTTAGTGTTGTATCACATCTTTGCCTAGCTATGTGCTGTATGTATGTATGTAATATGCATGCATGGATCTCTGTATGTGTGTGCACGTGTGTGTGTGTGTGTGTGTGTGTGTGTGTATGTGTGTGTGTGTGTGTGTGTGTGTGTGTGTGTGTGTGTGTGTGTGTGTGTGTGTGTGTGTGTGTGTGTGTGTGTGCTTGCACGTATGTATGTAAACTTTATGCCTTGCTAGGGCTCTACTTATTATAACTTGGTACCCCTGAGTCTAGGTACCCTTATCTCCTGTAATAATTTTGTATGTTGTCTAAATCTTATGATGTTATCATCATGGAACATGCACATTCAGGTTGCGTGTAGTACCTTACTACACAGTTTGGTAACCTTTAGACTTCTCAGATCTACGTCACTATATTGAGGTCATTCTGGTTAACTTGGATGCATTCACCTATTAAATTATTAAAATGGTTAAACACGTTGTTGTGAGACCTACATAACATGTCACTGCTAGGGGTCTCAAGCACTAAAATTAATGTAGCTAGCTACCAGGTTACTCAAGACAAGCAATAGGACTAAAATATGTGGTTCAGTATTGAGGGACTTTACCCTATTGTGTAATGTGATCTCCCCTATGGTCTTTCGGCATTATAATACATTTAAAGTGATCATAATCTCACAATTAGACTCATATCACGGTGACCGATCGCCACTTCGATCGCACCATTTAGTGCATCGTCAGCATACCGAAATAAAATTAACAAACACATTGCTAAGTACAGATTAGATGATGCTAACAACAACTCACCTTTTTTATTAAAAGGCGTTCTCAATTATATGCCACTCAGTTTGTCAACTTCGCATCGTATAGACCTTGAGATGAATATTAACCCCTCCCACGTGCACGGTTACAGCACGTGATTAAAGTAATTATTTTTGACGGCGTCCTTTATGCTGCAAAGTAGTCCTCTCTGTAAATGCTATCCCTTAGAGGCTTGTAACGGCTAAAGCCTGAGATCTAAGATCTAAATCTGGGCTACCAATGCAGAATCTAGATTTCGAAAAATAAATAAATAAGGAAGTCACCGGTAATCTTGTGCCCTGACCGCTTTTTCTCTTTTCATTTTCCCTTTTGTATATTGGTGCAGTGGGTGGGGAAGAGAAGTAGCCTGGGTACGACACTACCTCAGAACACCTTGTCAATCACATATTCCCACACATGTTGCTATTGCTGCTTGTCACTGACATTCTGTTTAGCAATTACTAAGGGAGTCAGAATCTTGAATGTCAACTATAGCTAAAGCTCTGTAAAGAAATGCAGAAAAATCCCAGACCCATGCAGTGGTGACCTGATCCCCAATCAAGGCATGTGCTAAAAGAGCCCAGCTGGGACCTGGAATTTATTAAACAAACAGCAGCTTCTCGCCAGGCACTTACATCATGTGCATTGTCTTTAGTGAATTCCTATCGTTCTTTTTCCTTTGTGTGTTGGTGGTGGAGAATCCACACACAAAGGAAGAGCAAAGCATTATACATTGCATTTGCTCTTTTACAGATTACTGGTAGACCAAGTCACCACCTAGTCTGGGATTTTTTCTGCAGTTATAGTGCTAATAGCATGATGTTTCTGACTCCACAGGTCTTGGGGCATTGAGTATACCAGTAATCTGTAAATGCAATCTAATCCAAAACAGCCAAGCTGTAAAAA
Source organism: Dysidea avara (assembly GCF_963678975.1). Classification (NCBI taxonomy): domain Eukaryota; kingdom Metazoa; phylum Porifera; class Demospongiae; order Dictyoceratida; family Dysideidae; genus Dysidea; species Dysidea avara. Next base: position 46,907,840 of record NC_089274.1, read on the forward strand.
AGTGTGTGGCCCTCAGAAAGGCTATGGTGAAAAAAGATGTGAAATCCAAGGTGGCGGCCAAGAAATGGCTGTGATGGTAGGTTAATGGTAAAAATTTTAATAATGACAATTCAGGTGAATTTTGTGAAACGGCACAAAAATTCACCTGAATTGTCGTTATTAAAATTTTTACCATTAACCTACCATCACAGCCATTTCTTGGCCGCCACCTTGGATTTCACATCTTTTTTCACCATAGCCTTTCTGAGGGCCACACACTTTTTTACAGCTTGGTTGTTTTGGATTAGATTTCATTTCTTTTTGTATTTGTATACCCCAAAGCCGGCCTATGGCCAGCTTTGGGACTTTTTTAACCTATGTTTTTTTCTTTACTACAGGAAGAAGAAAAGATGAAGTAGATGTACTTTAAATATTTTATCAGTAAATGTACAAATTATATATATAATACATATTTGACCAGATTTGCGAAAAGGGGCCTTCCACACACATTCAATTTGCCAACTTTGACAATTGATAACTTCAGATTGGAAAGAGCTATTGCCTTGAAATTTGGGCAGTGGTGATTTCTTTGCAGCTGAACTCTCTACAAGGTAATTTCTTCTTGCTGATCTCTCTACAGAGAGATTTGTTTGTAGCTGAACTATCTACAAGGTAACTTCTTCTAGCTGATCTCTCTACAGGGTGATTTGTTCGCAGCTGAATTCTGTACAGGTGATTTGTTTGCAGCTGAGCTCTTTACAAAATGGTTTCTTTGTAGCTGAACTCTCTACAAAGTAACTTCTTCTAATTCTAACTCATCTTTCTACAGGGTGATTTGTTTGTAGCTGAACTATCTACAAGGTAATTTCTTCTAGCTGATCTTTCTACAGGGTGATTTGTTTGTAGCTGAATTCTGTACAGGTGATTTGTTTGCAGCTGAGCTCTTTACAGAATGGTTTCTTTGTAGCTGAACTCTCTACAAGGTAATTTCTTCTAGCTGATCTCTCTACAGGGAGATTTGTTTGTAGCTGAACTATCTACAAGGTAACTTCTTCTAGCTGATCTCTCTACAGGGTGATTTGTTCGTAGCTGAATTCTGTACAGGTGATTTGTTTGCAGCTGAGCTCTTTACAAAATGGTTTCTTTGTAGCTGAACTCTCTACAAGGTAACTTCTTCTAGCTGATCTCTCTACAGGGTGATTTGTTTGTAGCTGAACTCTCTACAAGGTAACTTCTTCTAGCTGATCTCTCTACAGGGTGATTTGCTTGTAGCTAAACGATCTACAAGGTAACTTCTTCTAGCTGATCTCTCTACAGGGTGGCTTCTTTGTAGCTGAACTCTCTAAAAGGTAACTTCTTCTAACTGATCTTTCTACAGGGCAATTTGTTTGTGGCAGAATTTTATACAGGGTGATTTCTTTGCAGCTGAACTCTCTACATGGTGGTTTCTTTGTAGCTGAAATCTCTACAAGGTAACTTCTTCTAGTTGATCTCTCTACAGGGTGATTTGCTTGTAGCTGAACGATCTACAAGGTAACTTCTTCTAGCTGATCTCTCTACAGGGTGATTTGTTCGTAGCTGAATTCTGTACAGGTGATTTGTTTGCAGCTGAGCTCTTTACAGAATGGTTTCGTAGCTGAACTCTCTAAAAGGTAACTTCTTCTAACTGATCTTTCTACAGGGCAATTTGTTTGTGGCTGAATTTTCTACAGGGTGATTTCTTTGCAGCTGAACTCTCTACTTGGTGGTTTCTTTGTAGCTGAACTTTGTACAAGGTAATTTCTTCTAGCTGACCTCTCTACAGGGTGATTTGTTTGTAGCTGAATTCTGTACAGGTGATTTGTTTGCAGCTGAGCTCTAAACAGAATGGTTTGTTTGTAGCTGAACTCTCTACAAGGTAACTTTTCTAGCTGATGTCTCTACAAGGTCACTAGTTTGTAGCTGAACTCTCTACATGGTGGTTTCTTTGTTAATGAACTTTCTACAAGGTGACTTCTTCTAGCTGATCTAACACAGGGTGTTATTTGTTTGTAGCTGAACTCTCTACAGGTGATTTGTTTGAAGCTGAACTCTCTAAATGATGGTTTCTTTGTAGCTGAACTCTCTACAAGTTAACTTCTTCTAGCTGATCTCTCTACAGGGTGATTTGCTTGTAGCTGAACTATCTACAAGATAACTTCTTCTAGCTGATCTCTCTACATGGTGATTTGTTTGTAGCTGAATTCTGTATAGGTGATTTGTTTGCAGCTGAGCTCTTTAAATAATGGTTTCTTTGTAGCTGAACTCTCTCAAGGTAACTTCTTCTAGCTGATGTCTTACAGGGTCACTAGTTTGTAGCTGAATTCTCTACATGGTGGTTTCTTTGTAACTGAACTCTCTACAAGGTAACTTTTTCTAGCTCATCTTTCTACAGGGTGATTTATTTGTAGCTGAATTCTGTACAGGTGATTTGTTTGCAGCTGAGCTCTTTAAAGAATGGTTTCTTTGTAGCTGAACTCTCTACAAGGTAACTTCTTCTAGCTGATGTCTCTACAAGGTCACTAGTTTGTAGCTGAGCTCTCTACATGGTGGTTTCTTTGTAACTGAACTCTCTACAAGGTGACCTCTTCTAGCTGATCTTTCTACAGAGTGATTTGTTTGAAGCTGAACTCTCTACAAGGTAACTTCTTCTAGCTGATCTCTCTACAGGGAGATTTGTTTGTAGCTGAACTCTCTATATGATGGTTTCTTTGTAGCTGAACTCTCTACAAGGTAACTTCTTCTAGCTAATCTCTCTATAGGGAGATTTGTTTGTAGCTGAACTCTCTACATGATGGTTTCTTTGTAGCTGAACTCTCTGCAAGGTAACTTCTTCTATTGATCTCTCCACAGGGCGATTTGTTTATAGCTGAACTCTCTACATGGTGGTTTCTTTGTAGCTGAACTCTACAAGGTGATTTTTTCTAGCTGAACTATCTCTTTCCATAGTTGCATGAACTCCCTACAAGGTAACTTCTTCTAGCTGATCTCTCTACAGGGTGACTTGTGTGTAGCTGATCTCTATACAGGTTTCTTATTTCTAACTGATCTCTTGAATTCTCTTCAGGGTGACTGCTCTATTAGGATGACTGCTCTATTAGAGTATCTCGATCTCGCTGCACTAAGTTGGATTTCGTGTTATAACTCCGTGGCTTTAAGTCTGATTCTTCTACACCATTGATGAGCGTTTCTAAGATGATTACTCCATCTGTACAACGATTTTGATAGCATTACCCCTAGCGGTTTATCTGGTAGGCGTGGCAAGCAGTCGTTTTTTTTATTAGCTAATCTCGATTGTGTAATTGTTACACACTGTTGGTTTTTTCGTTGTATCTTCCTGTTTTTTAGGTCGATTTCTTTCAAACCACAAAAGGTTTGAGGTTCAATAGTTAACCTATTGACCCACTGATTTTCAGCTTCTTCCCATACGCGGTTTACCCTGTAGGCGTGACAACATATTGGTGTTATTTTTCGTGAATAATCGCTCATAACTCTTTGTCTGTTTATCGTATTCCAGCCAAAGTTGGTACCGAGATGCGCCTTTATATCCCCCTTTTGTGTGCCAAATTTCAAGGCAATCGGATATGGCGTTCGAGTTTTATAGCAGTTTTTGTAAGTGTGCGACAAGAAAAAGAAAAATAAGAAGAAAAACGAAGAAACTGAACCAATTTTTGAAGTCGCATATCTCGGGAACGCGCTAAGCGATTTCGCTCAAATTTGGAAGGTGGAGTGCTACAGTTGGAGGGCATGTCCACAGCAAAAATCGTCTTGTTTCATCAAGGAAGCACAGAGCTACGGAGGTGCGAAAATTGCGTTTTCTTTCTTCCTGTCAATATACTCACGGGTGTTACGCGCCGGCTTCTTGGACCGCACAACACACTACCGTGTGTCTTGATATATATACAAAGATTCATTAGCTGATTACAGGCCTGCCCCGGTGTCTGTAATCAACTTTAGTTTGATTTTGCATTTTCTTCACACTCAGATACCATTACAGTCTATTTCCGGTTGGTTGACTAGAGAAACGAAGTGTTAAAAGTCACGTGCTTGAAAGTAGCCAATGAGATCAGTAGCCTTCAGTTTAAACTAGCGCCGTCCGCCTGGCGTGAAATTTCATTGGTTATTTCTATTCACGTGATATTTTTGCATTTGGCTTGCGTGGACAACGAACCTGAAATAGACTGTAATCTGCCTGCCTGCCTGCAGAATCAAGACTCACGGGCCAGTAAAGCAGAAACGCGCGCCACAGACAATAAATGACGCGACCACTACGTGAGGATTTTACGGGTTACGTTATGTACAGACATCCTACGGATCACGTGATCACTTTTAAACCACAAAAATGACGTTAAACCGGAAACGCTGGTCGAGTCAGTAAGCGCCTATAGGCGTTTTTTTGCGTTCTTATTACTGCGCACTGTTTAAAGCGTCTGGGACTTCTGTCTGACATCCTTGTCTGACACGGTGAAATGGTTGATTAAGGCAAGGATGAAGGCATATGACAGGTAAACTTTTAAGATATTAAATGTGTGCACTCACACACCAAATACATACAGCACTGCAATTTCTACACCTTTGAACAGAGCATGTTCAACCTTTACATCCTGGTAGCCAACACTGAGGCTTAGCAACTATTAGTGCAATGCCATGTAATACAGAGCGTGCATTGATTTTGGGTTATGTAAGGGCCATTTACAAGATGCAAATTCCAGCACTGGTTTTGAGGATGCTGGGGGCTTTCACGGGTAGTAGGTGGTGTGTATTTGAGAAGTCATGTGATTTTGTAACAACTGTATATTGTATAGTCTTGTAAATCTAAGATACAGTCACATCAAGCCTCTGGTTGAATTATGCTATGGGTGTGAAAGTATTGCTGATGGTTTATAAATCAGATTTTAAAATTGTTAACATTACAGATATTTCTATTAAATATTTGATTGCTCAATAATGACATACTGTGAAAGATCAGAAGTTACAAACATGATGAAATGGTGTCCAATTATGTAGAACAGTCAAACTACAGTGGTTGTTTCCTGTGCTAAAGCGACAGTGAATGATTGGATTAGAGGATTAACAAATGCTGCTTTTAAAGTTTCTGTAGGGGCATGCCAACATCAATCTCCTTAGAAATAGTATAGTATGCTTTTTGTATCAACCAGAAAATGCCATTTATCCTTAGCAAATTTTCATTGCCAACGACTGACCAAGCTTGCAAGAAGAGAGCATATCAGCACAAACTACATCCAGCATCGGGATAACCCTACATCACAACAATCAGCCCATAGGGTCCTCCCCCAACACACACACACACACACACACTTTGACAAGCTACCCCAGACGGCCGAGATATTAGAAACGGTATTAGGCAACATGTCCAATAATGATCTGCTCCACAAGCCAATCACACCAAATGACGCGTACGGTTGCCAAGTTGGTAAGTTCCCCAAACAGGAGCCCCTACTCCCAGCAACCAGCCAACTGTATCTCTGGTCAATGCCACCCATATTACACTACAACACAATTCAGCTCCAATAAATATTGAAATATAGACTACCAAAATAATAGAAACTATAGAAGATATACATTTGATAAATTTCAAGTGTCTTGCCATGTATTACAAAACTAATGCACGGATACAAAAACAACTGTATGAAAATTATCCACAGTATGGACAAGTCACTCTCTGATGACCTCCAACATGTGTGTAAACACCACTCCACTGGCTCATCAATGAGTACTACAAGAATTTAAATATAAACACACATCGAATTGATATGCATATACATCCTCAATAAAAACACACAACTAACAAAATTGGGACAACAAATCACTGAGCAATCTGACCCATTTTGTACTGACAACTCAAATACCAGAAAAGGAGAATGCAAACACAACATGAGAGTACAAATAATACGTGAGATAGATCCCAGCAACGAATAGATCTAACATTAGAATTTATGTATAAACAGACTAAAATGTGTCTATCCACAAGGTCTCAACTGGATAGAAAGGGACAAGGAGACCAGACACCTACTCTACCAACAGCACTGATAACAGTAACCCCTCATCACCATGGAATGATAATAACAAAAATAAAAAATCTGTAATTACACATGAGCTCACCTGATCCTCAAATATTCCATGAAAATCCAACACCACTTCACGGATGACAAGTGAGCTGTAGTAATCCCACCCCAGTGGTTGACGCCAGCATTGACACACATAGCTAGAGAAAGAGGAACAATAACATTGAGCTAGTTATCCAACCAACTAGCGAACCATTCAACCTTAAGCACAAGAATAACAACCATTGGAGGCATACAAATTACAACATGTGACACTGACACACACACACACATGTACGTACATTCCATTCAAGTAGCTACAGTGTATAGACACCATAGGTTCAGAACATAATTTTTTTAAGCCACAGTTGAAATAATGCATAAGAAAAATTAATAGAAAACTTACAAATTCACTAATGTGCATGTACAAAAAAATGAACTTGTTTTAACAGAGTGTAATGGACGGAGTCAGATCAAGACCAACAGCCAGGATGAGGATGTCTCTGACAACGACATAGAGGTCCAGCCTGTTACAACTGGCACGCCAGCTGCCACTAACGATCTGATGTCATCATTCCTTGGAGGGAGAAGGTCACTGATACATAATGGTTGAGCCTCTTCATCACCAGCAGCCATTGCTACTGTTGTCACCAGCCCCACATTGGATACAGCCACTCCTACTCAAACGGCAGCAGTAGCCAGATGAAAAGTGGAAATGGCAAAGATAATGATAATGATCATGATCTATTATTAACACAACTCATCGCTGATGAGCAGCCAACAACCAACTCAACATCTATTGAACAGGAGAACCAGCTCCAGCTGGAGAAAGAACTAGTGAAAATTAGATTTCAACTAGCCAGGTCAACAAGGCAAAGAGACGTACAGTAGTGAGGCAAACAGGATGGCACTGGCCCGTGGCAGTGTACCACCTGGAAAAATTGAGCCAAATATCATGTACAAAGACGACAGGGAATTCACCCCCAAGTGGATACAAAAACTGACTGCGGCTGAACAAGAACTAGCTGCAACTATCGTGGAGCATCTAACCAAACTAATCAAAAAAATGTGATAGTCACATCAGGAAGCTCACCAGTGAATCCCTGGCCACAATGAAGAGACTTGATCCAGCCAATGCAATCACCCACTTCAGGGATACACTGACTATGGCCAATGAGGAAAGACTAAAGTAAAACAGAGACATAAAAAAGAGGAAACTACAGTCGAAAAGAACAACAGGTGGCACCCCACCCCCCCAAAAGCACAGGCCGGTTGAGGAAGGCCATCAACATTTTGCACTATTATAATGTATTTGCACAATTAATTTTCACTGTAATGTAATACCAAATGTCCGCACAATTATTTGCTAAATTCATAACTAATAATTATTAATTGTGAACTTCTAAACACCGGTATATGTCCAAAATAATTTGGGACATATCCTCAAATACTTGGAAATATGATGACCAGTGGAACTCCATTGGAACATAATTCAATGGCGTCCACATCAGAGAAATGTTAACAATGAACACAAGCTAAAATACTTACATGGGGCACAAGGGGTTTCATAGCAACCAATCCACACTTTGATGAAAGGACCACTATGCCCAGAGCTTTCCAACCCCCCCCCCCCCCAAATCTGTGCTACGGTAACTGAGCCAAGGATGATTCCAGCGAAAGGCCTATGGAGCGGCTGGTGGTGCTAAAGCATTTCCAAAAAAAGCCCTAATACAACTTATCTTCACCAGGATCTTAATAAATATTACAATAGGATCGCAATACTGCTATCCTATCATTTAAATTACATGGATTATGCTACCTGTGCGTCAAACCTGTACAGGCAAATCCTTCTGGAACAGTACTTGGGGCTTACTACAGCAATGTGAGAAGTTTCTTGTTTAAGGAAGCAACAGCAATTGGAACCTTTCGACATTTAACCACTTGTGTATGCTGCCTCTATCTCATACACATGCACCCACACACATACACACACACTACACTACACAAAGCAAAGTTGGCTACCATGCTGGTATGGTCATGCTTACCCAGAGTGCATTAATCAGGTGCTAGGAGTCAGTGCTGGCATATCCTCCAGGGGATTGCAGGAGGCTATACCATGTCTCACAAGTGAAGGTGTGTGCATGAAGTCCCACCTTGGCCTTCACCTGTATATGAGGCATGAATGGTTGGTATTTGCTTCCCCAGGTACCCATTGATGTTACAGCTGGGTAGGCTACTTCTCCAGTTGACACCAGGCCCCCTATTATACAGTTGGATATACTGGAGCAATGTGAGTTAACTTTCTTGCTTAAGGAAACAACAACAGAAACTGGGCATAACCAAGCAATGAACCTGCAACCCTTCGATTGTGCGCATACCCTGAACAATAGCTGTGTAACGGATCTGAAGAACTGGACCTGGCACAACCATAACCTGATGCCAGTATTGCTGGTGCTCCCTTGCGATGGAAAAGTCTGCCACACCCGCAGTGGAACTCCCACACACATGTCTAACAGGGGGGTAGGACATGATGTCATAGCGCATGTGATTTCAGTGAAAAGCTACATAATTTAATTGAATTCTGATAACAATTATATAATGGAAAACTAATGTACCAAGCTTCTAGCATCATTGTAAACGCCGAGGTCGATTACATTAACTCTTAACGGTAACTAGTATAATGAGCAATTACACAAGTCTGAATGATGAGCTATTGCAAAACTCACCATGAGCTTAATAAAGCTCAGTAGATAAAACAATTTCTACATTAGTAAATTATCATTTTTGACAATTACAACACTAAACTTTAAGGTGGACTAGAACTACATTCTATTGGCAAAATGTACAGTACGGCCCACATCACGCAATTATTATGACGTCATGTCCTACCTCCTCTGCATATCCAATACCCAGTGGCCACAGTTATGCATAAAATATATGGTCCAGCCACTCAGCACGTAGACTTTACAAATAGAGTGTACAGGTGCTGAGTGCATATTCAAATTAACTTGGCCATTTTCTAGTTCCCTAAAGTGACAATTGGTTTGTTGTGGGTGAACTGATCGACTGATATTTGGATCAGTATTGAACTGTTAGACTAGCTGATTGCAATTAAACATCACCTTATCGTTAAGTGATCATGCAAAATCACACGACTTCTCAAATGAACTCAACCTACTACACATGTAAGCCCCCCAGTATCCTGAAACCAGTGCTGGTACTAGACATGTTGAATGGCCCGATTAATTTATTTTGTGAGTACAGTTGATTGTTATTCCTGTTAAAGTTTTTGCCTGTACAAAATTACATTGCCAACTGCATAACCCAAAATCAATGCACGCTCTGTATTACATGGCATTGCACTAATAGTTGCTAAGCCTCAGTGTTGGCCACCAGGATGTCAAGGCTGAACATGCTCTGTTCAAAGGTGTAGAAATTGCAGTGGTGTGATGTTGGTGTGTGAGTGCACACATTTAATATCTTAAAAGTTTACCTGTCATATGCCTTCATCCTTGCCTTAATCAACCATTTCACCGTGTCAGACAGGGGTGTCAGACAGAGGTCCCAGACGCTTTAAACAGTGCACAGTAATAAGAACGCAAAAAACGCCTATAGGCGCTTACTGACTCGACCAGCGTTTCCGGTGTAACGTCATTTTTGTGGTTTAAAAGTGATCACGTGATCCGTAGGATGTCTGTACATAACGAAACCCGGATTTTACAGGAACGAACGTTGTCAAATTCGGCCTTCCTGTAACTCACCCGCCACTTATGCTATCCCTCTGAAACTCTAGAGTTGAACTCATCGTGTCACTAGTAACTACCACACAAGCAGTGAAGCAAATCCATCCCGATTGCTTCGTGATCGAGATTGCCGACATCAAGGGGAAGTTTCATTTTTTTTTATCGCATGCGGTTAGACGCAACCGCAGGTGTATGCCTTGCGTTCCTTTGTGCATTCCAAACATTGATTGCCCTGCTATCGCTTCAGTATTCACTCAATCGCCTCAAGATTCACATCATCGATTTCACCATACATGATTACCCTACAGTCGTAATTTCAGCACCAAACGAAGTTTCAGTCGTCCTCAGTCGACCTAGAGGCCAAATACAAAACACAGATTGTTGTTTTCCGAAATACTCGCTTGGCATGTAGGGCAATGTGTCTTTAAACTGTTCTACAAGTTTCGTTCAGATTGAAACATGTTTTCGAGACTGATGGCTAGTTTGAATTTAGTTGCCCCCACGTAATTTGCTCTCTCTAAGAATTTTACTCGGAATTTAAAGAATGACGCAGAGCACAACTGCGGTCACTGGGTATTGATGAACTGGCGCTCTATGTAGTTAATCAGTGCATATAGCCACCAAGAAGTGTGCTGCCATAGATTATAGTCCACAGATATCATCTATGGTGCTGCATACCCATCGTTCGTTTTTAAATTTGAATTTAGTCGCCCCCACCCGTTACTGCCCCACCGTGACGTAATTTGTCCTCTAAGGGCGCGGCTTAAAGAATGACACAGAATACAACTGTGGTTACCAGTTGTTGACACAAGCTGTGAGTAATTAGCACATGTAGCTAGCCAATTGTCACCATGCATTATTGCATTTTATAGCACCCCACACAAAAACTACACATGTAATTACAACATACAGAGGACACATGCATACCAAAAACTTTTCACAACAATAATGTAAGAATTGTACAATAATGACTGTAATATAACTGCTATGAAAATGTTTTCCAGTGGCCCGCCATGGTAGCAAGTCTCACATGACGGCATGTATATTCATCCAAACACAATGGGAGTAACAAGTAAGTACGATAACAAGTTGGTATGATTCCATTTGTAGAATCCAGATGAGTGGGTGTGGCTCCAGTATGTCTAAACAGTTAACAAACATTCCTGTTATAAATACGTGCTAGAGTTGCAATATAATAGTATTTAAATGCAACAATACATAGTCTCCATTGCATCACTATCAAAAGACACTAAGTGGAGGATATTGTTGCATCTCTAGTATGTACACTATCAGTGCAACCTGTCTTAATGGCCACCAGTATAGAAAGACAACCTCTCTTGAAAAGCCAATTCCAATTGAGAATTTATACACTGTTACCTTCTTATTGAGTGAAGGTGGCAATAAGCAAGTTCCACCGTAATTTATACACGTGGTCTGATCTGTATACTCTGTCAGTGGATGAGATCCACTTGGCCAGGACAAAATGTGACCCAAATGTCCTGGATGATCCATACTCAACCCACTTATGACCCAGTGGCACAATGGAACTGAGTACAGAGAATTTATTTCTAAGATGTGTGGATGTGTGGACACATTGCAACACATTACATGTACATACAAGACATGCTACGTACTGTTTTAGCATTTCAAGTCACCACATTATGTACAGACCAGTCAACAATGCTTCATAGTGCCCATCAGTAAACCTGAAGAAAAGTTATGAAAAATAAAAATTCACATCAGTACAATGAAACCTCATTAATATGGCCAGCTGTGGAACCAAAAAATTTGGCCTGAATAACAAGGTGGCCTTATGAATGAGGTCATAAAGTACTGCTTAGCTATATTTGGGATCTACTAGGGGTGGCCAATATAATGAGGTGGTCTTATTAAAGAGGTGGCCGCTAAGTGAGGTTTCACTGTACATACAGTTCACAATGGTGAACAATATTAATGGTTAACAATACACACTGAAACCTGCAGGTCATTTCTTGCGGAAGATTGCTCTCTACACAAAATGACACATTCAGAGATTGTATTTAGATGGATGATACAGTAACGCATTGTGACTTCAATACTCGTGATGTGTCACTGCTAGACAGCAACCATATACACGGCACTGCCAATGCACAACATCGCACTTGCTCGCCAGGGCTGCCCAGAGAAATTAAGGGGCCCAGGGCAAAGAGTTAAAGTGGGGCCCTTGACCCAAGTTGTAAGGTGAAGACCAAAAAAAAAAGAAAAAAAAAGGTCACAACCTGCTGGCAATGACAATAACTACCCATCACCAACCATATCTCCTTATCTATAAGCTTGCTACACTGCTCCTCTGAAGAATACTGTGACTGCTCTATTAGAGTATTTAGATCTGACTGCTCTATTAGAGTATATCGATCTTTTAAACAGGTATTCAGGGGGCCCTTCATGGGGCCTCCTGGGGCCCCTTTCAGGCTGGGGCCCGGGGCAAAATGCCCCAGTTGCCCCCCCCCCCCCCTGTGGGCGGCCCTGTTGCTCGCACACACAATTTTGCTCAAGATTTTACAAATTGATAATTAAGGGGTGTGGAAAATAGCTGTTCGCTCGAAAGACTGTGTGGCAACTGTTTCCCTTCTGTACAAGTGGCCACCAAGACAGGTCCACTGTGGATGAAAGCCAGGCATTAGATATTTGGTACTTCATGTGTTGAAGGCATTCCAGGGCTTCCGGTAGTCTCAAATCTCACCACAGTTTAAGTGTTGTGGTCACCACTAAACCACTGGAATGCTGTGTTATGTTCATCTTATGCTTGGCTACTATATTGCAGAACTGAAATGGATACTCTGAAAAATATATCCTATGGATAATGACTTCATCACTTTCTTCATCAGGAGCTTATAAGGACTAATAGTGAAACTTTTTACATTTTGGGCTGGCAGCCAACTGCCTAAGTCTGAAGCAGTGCCTTTGATGCTCTAACAGATTGGCTGCCCCCTTGCTGCCAGCACTCACTGTCTCATATGCTGTCACACACTAAATCCATCTCTATAGCCAGTTAGAACAGCATGCTTCTTACCTTTTATAAGGCCGCAAAATGCAGCCACCTCTTTAAAAAGCTAGGTCAGAAAATTTTGTCCTTACGGCATGAATAATGCACCTATTAATGTCAAGCCCCACCCCCCCAGTACAGGCTATGTGGGGCGTTAGGAGGGGATTTGAACTTAAATTTTGCCCCCAGAAGTGGGGAATTTGAACAAGCGCTCTATAGTAGCATAGATCCTTTACAGTAGTTTTATAAGTGAAGCGAGAGAGAACACTGCGTGATAAAACTGCAGCACCTTGTGTACTTTATCACTGTGGTTTCTGTTTTTACAACACGTTGGTTGTCAAATCCCCTTCCTATCCTCACCTCATAGGGTGGGACTATGTGGGGATTATTCACCCCCAGGTAGGGGAATTAGACTTTCCACTTGATCAAATCCCCACCCTCCCCGAACTGGGGGGGGCTTAACATTGATAGGTGCATAATGACCAGTTTTCACTGTACTATTAGTGATTAGTGATCATGGAGGATTATTTATTAAGATACTAAGATATACAAACGCTACAACCTCTAAATATAGCAGTAAATTTTTTACCCTGGTCCAATGTCTAATAATCGTCAGAGACTCTACTGTGACAAATCAAGACACACGGTAGTGTGTCGTGCGGCCAAGAAAGCTGGCGACCACACCATGAGTATATTTACAGGAAGAAAGAAAACAGCTTTTTCACTCATGCATAGCTCCATGGCCTCTTCTCCAAAGCACACTATTTTTGCATTATAGCTGTCCCCCAGGTAGGGTACGCCACACAGCAAATTAGATTAAATTTGCAAAAGCCATTTGCGAGATATGGGCGTCCAAAATTTCGTTTTAATTTCTTCGTTTTTTTCTTCTTATGCCGTACGGGGGGCTAAGGGGGCTTCAATTTCTTTTCGCACACTTTGCAAAAATTGCTATAAAATGCAAACGTGTAACTTGATTGCCTCGATCTTTGGCACAAATTAAGAATGTGTAACGGTGGATTCACGTACCAAGTTTGTTGTAAGTCTGAGTAGTATTCAAGGAGTTATGGACATTTATTCACGTAAAAACAGATCAAACTTCTGTCACGGCTACAGGGTAAACCAAGCATAAAAATAACTTGAAAATTGGTGTGTAGATAGGCTGATCATCGTAGCAGTGCCTTTTGATAGTTTGAATAGCAATAGAGTTACAGCGACAAAGTTATAAAGCAAAAACTAAGCAAGTGTAAAATCGCAGGATCGAGATACTCTAATAGAGCAGTCACCACGGGGTAAAAAAGGCGTGCAAAAAATGTCAAAAAAAACAACTTACCAGAGTTCGAACCAGGGACCTCCATACCTAACACCTCCATCCTTAACCACTGAACCACTGCTACCTTGACTGATCACCTTACTTAATTTCTGCTTTATAAATGAAATTTCTAGTTGAAATCTGCTTATAGTCAAACGTTTGTAATTTCATAGATCTACCAATAGAAGTTCTAGACTGTTCTAGAACATTCTATGTATGTTCTATTAGAAGTCCTCAAAAAAAAATGTGCACTCTATTAGAGTAGTACAATAATATTATCAAATATTGAATTAAATCATGCAATGAAATACATTTATAAGTCTGTCTTCAATAATCATCATTGTATCTACATAGAAAAGAAGAAATGTGAGTAAAGACAAACCTCAAAGTCAGCCATAGGCTGGTTTTGGGGCCTTGTAAAGTACAAAAAGGAGTGAAATCCACACAAAAACAGCCAAGCTGTGAAAAAATGGTGCGGCCTTAAAAAGCCTGGGTGAAAAAGTTGTGAAATCAAAGGTGGCGGCCAAGAAATGGCTGCAATGATGTTAATGCTAAAAATTTTAATAATGGCTGTGTGCATTGTTAAAATTTATTAGCATTAACATCATTGCAGCCATTTCTTGGCCGCCACCTTTGATTTCACAACTTTTTCACCCAGGCTTTTTAAGGCCGCACCATTTTTTCACAGCTTGGCTGTTTTTGTGTGGTACATGTTTATCATATGTCCATCTAGTAATGCTCTAGACATTATAGATGAGATGGCAGATAGAGATTGAAGGAAAAATAACATTGTCGCATACAATTTCCCGGAGTCCACTGACCGAAACGTTGATATTCAATCATTTAAGGCCCTAAGTGATACAGTTTTCAAATTGGATCTGGATGTAACCAAGGCTATTCGTTTGGGACCAAAGATCCCTAATAAACACAGACCATTACTATTGACTGTTGAAGATGTTGACGACAAGACTTTCATGCTCTCTCATTCTCACTTTCTGAAGCGACACGAACAGTACAACAAAGTATACCTTGTCCCTGATAGAACAAGACTTGAACGTGCTAAGCACAAAAGGGTTGTTGACGAGTTAAAACAAAGGAAGGCCAATGGAGAAACTAATTTGATAATTCGTAATGGCATTATTTCACAGAGACAACCCCGTGTAAATATAATTGCTGAAACCACCAACACTCAGCAGGCTACTAATTGTTCCTGATAGAAGTCTTGCTGGTTCTTCAGTAATGATAAGTAATACAATGTTAAGAACTTTGTATACAAACGCTGATCAGTTTTTAAATAAGCGTGATCTTCTTTCAGCTCAAATTACAGGTAGCCACCCCCCTGAAATAATTATTATTACCGAATTGCTTCCTAAGTCACCAAATTCTACTGTTAGCTCAGCTCTACTGGCACTTCCTGGATATTCTCTTTACGTTAACTTTGATCCAGACACATATACCCCTGTCACCTCTCACATACGCGGAGTTGGAATATTTGTCTCTGAGAAGCTGCAGGCTCATCAAGTATTTTTTCACTCACCTGATCTTGAAGATCAAGTATGGGTTAGAATTCAACTTTGTGGATCTGATTCACTGTTAGTTGGCTGTCTGTATCGTAGTCCTACGGGTGATCTCAGTACTAGTGTTTCATCTCTTTGTAATTTATTTACCAAACTCGATAACTATTCTCACTTATTAGTATGTGGCGACTTCAACTTTAAAGAAGTTACTTGGTCAGACCTTTCAGGTTCAACTACTAATTCTCATATAGTACCTTTTCTCGACTCAGTAGATGATTTATTCTTGTTTCAGCATGTCAACAAGCCCACAAGAATTAGACAGGGTGATTCTCCAAGCCTACTCGATCTAGTATTCACAAACAAAGAGAATATGGTTACAAACTTGTTGCATCTTCCACCCTTGGGTAATAGCGACCACATTTGTATACAGTTTGATCTTTTGTGCTATTTGGAGCCGAAGAAGACTGACAACTTGAAATATAATACAAGAGCGGCAAATATTGATCTAATGAAACAAACTCTTGGTGATGTTGACTGGGTATCCTTATTGGACCCCCTTGATATGAGCGATGCTTGGTTGCAATTTAGGTCGATCTTTCAGGATGCTCTTGACAATTGTGTTCCTACTTACAAGCCCAAGGAGAAGAAAAGCCTATACAGTAACTCTGAAGTGTTTAGTTTGAAAAGAAAAAAGAATCATCTTTGGAAAAAGTACCTCTCGACTCGTTCTCTCATAGACCTTGCAAACTTTAAATCAGTAAATAATCAGCTTAGAAGCTTGACTCGTAACCTTAGAAAAGACTACGAAAAGAATCTGGCTCAAGGTGTCAGATCTAGGCCTAAAGCATTCTGGCAATATGTTAACTCAAGGACAAAAGTACGCCCAGGTGTTACCGAGTTGGTCTCCTCGGATGGTTCTGCAATACATTCCGATACTGAAATGGCTACTCACTTTAACAAATACTTTTCTAGTGTATTTACCTGTGAGGACACCGCAAGTATTCCAACAGTTGATTCAACTAGTTCCCCTCTCCTTGATGACTCCATTGAAATCACTCCTGCAACTGTTTTCAGCAAGCTAATAGCTCTACAAAGTAATAAATCCTCTGGACCAGACGGATGGCCTATAACTATTATCAAATCTGTAAGTGAATTTATTTCTGTACCATTATCTATCCTGTTTAATAAATTGCTAAATAGTGGCACTTTACCTTCAGATTGGAAGTGTGCCAATGTAACACCTATTCACAAAAAAGGTGCACGGAATCTGGCCTGCAATTATAGACCAGTCAGCCTCACTTCTATTTTCAGCAAGTTAATGGAATCCATTGTCAAAGATCATATACTGAACCACCTATCCACAAACAACTTACTGTCTCCCTATCAATTTGGCTTTATACCAGGAAGATCGTGTTCCACTCAATTGCTTCTGATGCTGGATTATTTAACTCATCATCTTGATGAGGGCTATTCTATTGACGTAATCTACTTAGATTTCCAAAAAGCCTTCGATACTGTTCCACACCGACGTTTATTGCAAAAGTTAACATATTTTGGTATTCATGGAAATGTGCTAAAATGGATTGAAAGCTTTTTATCTAACAGAGTGCAACAAGTTGTACTTAATGGCCATAAATCTTCCACCATTCCAGTTACTAGTGGTGTCCCCCAGGGTTCTGTGCTGGGTCCCCTACTATTCACGATGTTTGTAAATGAGATACCATCAATTGTATCAAGTCCGGTGCTATTGTTTGCTGATGATACAAAAATCTTTCGAGTCATTAGAAATAGAGAAGACTATACTGCGTTACAGAGTGACTTAGACTTACTTCAAAGATGGTCACAACAGTGGCTTTTGAATTTTAATATTTCCAAGTGCAAACACCTTCACTTCGGCCCAGCCCACCACTATGGTCCTTACTGTCTCAACGGAATATTTATTGACATCAATGCAACGCACAGCGACCTCGGTATTGTTTTTGACGATCAGCTCAAATTCCACCATCACACCACTCAAGCTACTACCAAAGCTAACCGAGTACTTGGTTTGATTAAGAAATCATTTGAATACCTACCATGCTAACTTGTTTGTTCAATACATTAGTTCGACCTATCTTGGAATACAATAATCCTATTTGGGGGCCTCATTACATTCTAGACAACAGAAAGGTAGAGAAGATACAACGAAGGGCTACTCGTCTCATCCCACAACTTCAAGACAAATCTTACTCAGAGAGGTTGACACAACTAGATTTGCCATCTCTTCATTATAGACGATTGAGAGGTGATCTAATATTTCTTTTCAAAATTCTTAACAATTATTTCACCACCGATTTTACTGATATATATACGTACTCAAGATCTATTACCAGGGGGCATCAATTCAAATTGTTTAAGGAACGCTCAAGACTATTGTGTAGATCTAATTACTTTATCAATAGAATCACCAAAAATTGGAATAGTTTGCCTAACTATGTTGTAAATAGTTCTTCGATTAACACTTTTAAATCATTATTAGATAGTCATTTAATTGATTCAAGATTTTATTATTATTATTATTATTAGCACTTTATTTTTGTATAAGTCATTTAATTGATTCAAGAGTTATTTTTGTATAATTACTGCATTGATCGGGTATGCAGGCTGTGCCTTTACCCGTATTTAATCATAATCATAATCATAATCATAATATGTGCTAATCGCCTTTTTACAATTAAGTTTTACAACACAAATACATGTATAGTTAAACTCACCAATTGTGACTAAATCCCTTCAACACGAAAAGACAAGTAATGAGACAACCTTGGAGACAACAGCCTCACAAGCCTGTTCTGGCGCAGTAATATGTGACCGGATTTGCGAAAAGGTACCTTTTTCACACACAAAATTTGACCCATTTTTTGACCTTTGAAACTTCATAACATTTTGATCATGGCATATAATTGCTTGAAATTTTCAATAAATGTAGCTACAGTATCTGGCTACATTTTGATACTAAGAGCAAGGTAATTAGCATATGGAGTCAAGTGTTACAGCGTTTTGTTTGCTGGTATGTCAAATGTGTGGAAAAGGTACCTTTTCGCAAATCCGGTCACATATAAATTTTAAAAGCGTTTATTTACAACAGGACATAATTACGCGCCCCTCTATTGTCTCTGTACATACTTGCCTTTTCTTTACTATTCTCATTTCATTTCACAAGATCTCTTGGCAGGGGCGTAGCTTCTTCGCTTGAATTAGTCAATGCTTGAAGTAGATCGAGATACTCTAATAGAACAGTCACATTTCTACAAGTGCCATATTTTCATATTGTAAAGTCTGTAAGTAGCTAGTAATTTGAACTATACAATCCGATGCTAAGCAGAAATTGTAACTATGCTAAATATTGATTGCTGTGTTACAGCTATTTGTGACTGCTCTAATAGAGTATCTTGATCGTTTTAATGGAGTACAAGATGAAAGGCAAAGTGTTGTTAAGGGTTTACTAGTTAAAATGGGTGTTAGTTGACTGCAGTTGCATGCCACTAACAGGGCCGCCCAGAGAAATTAGGGGGCCCAGGAAAAAGAGTTAAGAGGGGTCCAGGGGCAAGGAAGGGTCTAGATCCTGACTGCTCTATTAGAGTATATCGATCTTTCTTTAAACAGGTATTCAAGGGGCCTCCTGGGGCCCCTTTCAGGCTGGGGCCAGGGATAAAATACCCCAGTTACCCCCCCATGTGGGTGGCCCTCGCCACTAAAATTACAGTTATATTTTAATATTCTGTCACTGTAATCTGGGGTTTCTGTCAAAACCATGGAAACTCACCTACTGTTATCAACAGTGCATTGCTTATTCTAACAAAAAGTATTGAAATCCCATCCAAAAACAGCTTATAGCTGTAAAAAAAGTGCACGTCCAAGTAAAGCAGAGTTAACTGCGACAAAAAGTAATGATATCATAATGCGGCCATGTGCGAGGTGTGCAAGTTGTAAAATTAATATTAGCTAATCAGATAATACAATGTTATTGTTAAAGTGTTAATGAGAACTATGTGATGCTGCTAGTTTTTAAGTGTGTGAGTATCTTCATAAATGCCACACAAATTTAATTCTCAATAAAGCAATGTGTATATAGATTCTCTAATAGCAATAAATAGTTTGAGTTTGGCCGCCTTTCCTGTATACGGCAATGCTACGAACAAAGGAAAGGTGGCCAAACTCAAACTATTTATTGCTATCAAAGAATCTATATATATTGCTTTATTGAGAATTAAATTTGTGTGGCATTTATGAAGATGCTCACACACTTAAAAACTAGCAGCATCACATAGTTCTCATTAACACTTTAACAATAACATTGTATTATCTGATTAGCTAATATTAATTTTACAACTTGCACACCTCGCACACCTCGCACATGGCCGCATTATGATATCATTACTTTTTGTCGCAGTTAACTCTGCTTTACTTGGACGCGCACTTTTTTTACAGCTATAAGCTGTTTTTGGATGAGTATAGTTTTACTAATTGTAATACTTTACCAGTTTTGAGGCTTGTAGCTAGATTAATTATACATAGCTAAATGGTTGGATTTGATACAGAGTTGCGTGGCTTCTCAGACACTTGCATAGGCTTCAAGCTGTCCATGGATCATTAAGCCTCACAATTAGCTAAATTTACACTACAATAAAATGTGTATTTGTGCATATGTGGTACACTCTAAATGTGTTGTACATAGCATGCACTCCTGTGGTGTATGTGATGTGTAGGAGATGATAGTTCACATTTGCTAACTAATGGGCAAATGTGAACTATTAGTCCGGTAGATTTAAGGTTGGACCCAGAAAAAATTCGAAGAAAGCTGATTTTGGTATCATTAGAAAGCAAATTTTTCATAGAATAGCATATCCAAAATCCTCTAAAATCCACCTTGGGGAAAAATGTTTATGGCCAATTTAGTATTGAGGCATATGTGACTCGATTCAGGAAAGTTGTTCTTCCACACGTATCCAATTTACCAACTTTGACAACTCATAACTTCAGATTGGAAAATGGTATTGACTTGAAATTTGATCAGTAGTGAGCACCAGCATCACTTATTAGATGGAGAAAATTTCAGGTTGATATTCACCTTGTACACTAAGTTGTGGTTTCTTTATTAAATGCATTTGGTAGACCTATTTTTGCAAATCTGGTCATTTGTGGCTAACAAAAATGCATATCATCCTTAAAATATTTTCTCATAAGAAATTCATTGCAATCAATATTAGCTGTATGAAATAAGGATAAGACTAGTTATAGAAATAAAAAGGTGCCAATCATGTAAGTTTTGAACAAATATATTTGTCACGATTATTGTAAACAGTTTCTTCAGCACTTCTGCAACTCTCTTCCCTGCAACTGCCACATGCTGCAACATACTTTAATCCATGATTACACTGAGAGCGTAATGTTGCTACCACATGGATTCGCAGTAGAAAGCTTGCATTTAGATTTTACAAATTTAAGTTAAGACTTCTGGTGCTAGTCCAATGTCTGTTGTCATCAGTTGCATATAGTCTCGATCCTTCTAGTTTCTAGCTCCATTATGGTAATGGATCAAGTTAGTCATTAAGTTCCTTCTAATGAATAACTTGTAGATGCACATACAAGTTGTGAAGTGTGTTGTTCTTGCAATCATTTGCACATCATTTTCTTCTTGATTAGGCCAACTTTATCCCGTTCAAATGTTGCAGATGTTGTATCACAGCCACTCCATGCAAGCATGTGAAAAGAGAAGATGTAATTATGACGTTACAATAGGACCTATGTGCCCAATAATGTCATCAATTTTCCAATGTTCAAATGTTTCCCAACCTTTGAAAGAAAATATATACTTGCTATGCTCTGGTGCACCATGCAGGAGGACAAGAACATCAGTGTCATCAGCTACAACACACTTTACTTCCTTCAATTGCAAATTGAAGTGCACATTGAACAATCAGTGTGTCAGTATCCAAATTACTCTGATGCACAACCTGGCCATCATCTCTCAGATATTGGACAATCAATTGATGTTTGCTCAAACTTCCTGGTTTTTGTATATATGCTTCCATAGATTCACTTGACTGAATATCTACACCTGCACATACGTACCATAACATACCTGGGGATGCTGCCAGCCCTACACACTGATTGCACACATGGAGATTCTGACATACTGATGGTCCAATGTGCATTTCAATTTTGCAATTGAAGGAAGTAGATTGAATGTTGTAGCTGATGACAACAATGAAGTTCTTGTGTTACTGGTGCACGCTGGAAGCAGAACATGACAAGTACATATCTCTTTTCATTCAGAGGTTGTAAAACATTTGAAGATCTGGAAAAATGATGACATTATTGGGCACATATGTAGGTCCTCTTTTCACATTCCCGGGTGGCTGTGATACAATGTCCGCAACATTTGAATAGGTAAAGTTGGCCTAATCAGCAATCAAATGATGTGCAAACAATTGAAAAGTTAATGATGGATTATATAATGCAACAATTGTACATGTTGAAAAAGTTGGAGTTTGATGGGAATCAGTCTGATTTATTGAGGAGTCTCAGGTATACAAAACAAAGTACATGGGATCAGAAAGTTATTACACATGCGAGCTGTGAAAGTGTGCTAACCCTTGCAGTTGGATGGAGCTTTCAGGACCAATGGTTTTAGCTGATGCAAGAAGTTATTCATTGGAGGGAACTTAATATGGGGCTGGAAACTAGAAGGACTAAGGCTGCAACCGATGATGATAGACATGGGACCAGTCCCATAGATCATATAATTAAGTTTGTACAATATAAATTCCAGCTTTCCACTGTAAATCCATGTGGTAGCAATATTATGCTCTTGTTGCAAACATGGATTATTAATGTGTTGCAAAATGTGGAGGAGAGAGTTGCAGAAGTGCTAAGGAAACTATTTCTTGTGAAAAACTAATTTAAGGATAGCACATTTTTGTTGGTCACAAATGACCAGATTTGCAAAAATGGGTCTGCAAATACATCCGATTGAGAAACCACAACTTAGTGTTCAAGTTGAATATCAATCTGAAATTTTCTCCATCTAATAAGTGATGCTGGTGCTCACTACTGATCAAATTGCAAGTCAATACCATTTTCCAATCTGAAGTTACGAGTTGTCAAAGTTGGTAAATTGGATATGCGTGGAAGATCCACTTTCCTGAATCTAGTCATATATGCTAAATACTAAATCAGCCATAAAACATTTTCCCCGAGGTGAATTTTAGAGGATTTTGAATATGTTATTCTATGAAAAATTTGCTTTCTAATGATACCAAATTCAGCTTTCTTCGAATTTTTTCCGGGTTCACCCCTTTTTTTCAGTTATATCTACCAGACTATATCATCAGGGGCGGATCCAGGGCCTGGCAAGGGGAGGGGCACAAACAGGCCAATGGTTGGGGAGACCCAGTTTCTCTTGTTAGTAGCTGCATTTTTGAAGTAGCAAATAATACACCTCTTAGTAGTATCTCACTGTTAATTTTTACTATTTTGGCCTTTGCAGATGATTGTGAAGTCTTTAAAGCTGTTTAAGGTTACGGTATAGTCACGGGCAATCATTCAAAATTTTGAATGCCTATCGATACTTTTTGAGAAGCCCATAAAACCAGTCTAGCAGCGTGAAAAGTTTTAAATGAAGATGAAGCCCTTCATATTTAATGTTTTTATGTAGCTACAGTGTAGTTTGAGGCAGGTAACACAAGTAAGCCAGCCCGTAGCTACACTGCTCAGCTCCAGCTGTCACTACCATGTTTTTCCGCCGCCAAATACAGCAAAAGCTGTAGGCTCTATTGGCTTTTCTGGGGCATAGTGATACTGTATATTAAATTTATTAGGTCCTGTGGAAGCGTTTTTGGCGTGTTTCTCCCAAGTGACTCGGATACAAGCCTTCAAAGAGCTTGTTTCACCCGAAAAAACTACTAAAAGTTCAATAAAACGTCTATACTTAACCAGTAACTTAAAAAAATCGCTTCCACAGGACCTAGATATTTTAGTTGTTTAGCCACTTGTGTTGAAATTATAAGGATTCAGTAATCTGTTAGTCTGGTTTTTGGCGGCGCGTTTTTATAAAACATCGCTTTATTGTAGACCACACACCCAAGAACAGTCGTTGTTCTGTAGTAAAAACAAACAAGCACAATTAGTTGTATTGCTAACACAACACAGTTGTTGAAATTATTTATCCCTACTTGGTTTAAAGCAGGTTTTGTAATTTGTTCCGCCCACGCATTTTAAACTATTCCGTAACCTTAAAGGCTCTGAATGTCTTAAACAACAGCAACACGATAATTATTTTTAGAGGCGCTTAGTACGCACACGAAGGTGCTGGGTGACAATTTCGTAGTTAGTTTGATTTTGGTTCACTTTGGTTTCAGGTGAATTTGCAATAAATGCTAGTAAAATGTACATATTTTCGTGAATTTTATAAGCTGATCTTGGCTTGACAAAGTTTAGTATTTTAGTCAGAAGTATGGCTCCTCCACAAGGTGGGGGGGCATTTGCCCCAAATGCCCCACCCTGTGTCCGCCATTGATCATCTCCTACACATCACATACACCACAGGAGTGCATGCTATGTACAACACATTTAGAGTGTACCACATATGCACAAATACACATTTTATTGTAGTGTTATTTTCTGTGACCAGGCAAGCAGATTAATTGATCTCCCTGCTCAAAGTGGTATTTGAGTGTGAGAAACTAATAATTAAATTTACACATATAGTATAATATAGGCTAGTTCTCCAGAAGTCCATGAGCTAAAAACACTTTACAGTGTGTGACTATATGAACATGTGTGCTGTATTGCCACTCATGCTTGTGCTGAACAGTGGTAAATTGTAGTGACATCTTGGTAAAGCATTCATCAAGCAGCAATAGAGACCCGCCGATTATGCTCATAATTTTACCTATTATGCTATGTTGCACTGCTCAAAAATTTACCTATTATGCTTAAATTTATGCTCAATACTTACCTATTATGCTCAAATTATGCCCAATTATTTATGCCTCAGTTCTCATGCTCTGCTAATAATTTCCAGTTTATGGATAAATAATAAGTGGCTGAAGCACAACCTTACTTGTCAAAATGCATATCACAGAAAATATCGATATACTCTAATAGAACAGTCAGCTATGTGATTGTTCTATTAGAGTTACTGACTGTTCTATTAGAGTATATCGATCTTTCTGTAATAGCTATATATTTTTATAAGCAAGAATTCGTACTGTTACAAAATATTCTACCTATTATGCTAGCATTATGCTCAATGCTTTCAGGTACCTATTATGCTCATAATTATGCCAGCATAATCGGCAGGTCCCTAAGCAGCAAACTTGTTTTCCTTTTACTATCCATACTGTGTAAAAGCACAGGGAACAAAGGGAAATTATAATGTTAATTAATAAACCATATACCAATGTAGTTAGTAGTCTTCTGTGGGGGACTGTACATGTATCATATGCTTTAACAAAATTATGTCTGCAGTTTGCATACCATAGTTGTGTGATAGATATAGATGAGAGACACCAACTGGATTCTCATGATGGATAATTGGATTTGTAAAATCCATTCTTTAGTTTGCACAGTATAGAGTTATCTAATAGATGGTACATGATGTTTGATACCAACATACTATGCATACGCTCATGTAGTTACATGAAGTTAGTAAAATTGGTCGGTAGTTCTTAGCATTCATTTCATCACCTTAATTGAAAATGGGTGCAACATATGCTGTTTTTCCAGTCATTAGTTACTATATATCTATTGATCATTGGAATGGTATTTAAGTAGTGGTGCAGTAGTATAGTCTCTGCTGTTTGCTTTAAGAAAACACCTTAATTTGATCAGTCCCACTTGGAAGGAGACAAGTTTGCAAGTTCTCTCTTCGGTGTTGTCATAAGAATGAATGTCAGGATGTGGACTTGGTCCTTTGTCAGGTGGCTAATTAAGCTGGAGCTAGGAATACATATTTGAATTGGTTGCATAATTGCTCAATAATCTTTTTGTCATCTCAACATCACGTAGGAATGTCAACTTTTCTTAAGATGCTTAATAAAGCAAAATTCAGTGAAAATCATGCTCCAATAGCTACTGCCTATAAAAATTTAATACTTCCACTGCATGGCTCTCTCCCTTAGGAGTTCAAAATACTCCTAAACTATAGACTGTGGCTAAATGGGCCACAAACGTGAATCTAGAAAACTATTCAGTATTACAGATGCATTGAGACCTGTGGTCTGTTTTTGTCTCAGTCTAGGTAGTATTTTGGACTATTAGCTCCAGTGCTGACATAAAGTTGCATATGATTTTTGCTGTAAAACCTTTTGTTTACAGTCTAGTGATGACGTATGTAATTGAGGTTCCTGTATTTTGTGATATCCCTCTAATGCCCAAAGCAAAACTTATGTGGTTTAAACCATACAATTCTACTATCTGCCAAAGGTCGTGCAAGCAAAAATGTATTTGGTATTTCATATTGTTGTGGCATCTAAATTTGTTGATGGATAGCTGAAAGCTACCACAATTAGAAGTATGTTGATTTGCTTATTAGTGCTGGATTTTCTGCACAACTCTCTCCTCCGTGTACAGTGTATAGTTACCACAATAAAAAGCAAATGACCTGTAATGTACAATATTAATTTTATGGTTAAGAGGAATTACAGAGAAACACAACACTTTGTACAGATGCAATTTTGTGACAGGATGCCTGTCTAGTTATGTTTTGTGGTTGACATTTTTGTCCATTCCATTTGAATTGCAGCATTGTAAAACACAATGCTCAAAAAATTGGTGTTAGCTCATAGAGGCCTTATTTTCTTTAAAAAAAAAATAGATGGATATAGGTTGACTGCTCTATTAGGTAAATTTGTGTGTATGTACATTATCGCTTAGATGCAAGCTCCGATGAAACTTAAGACCATTAACAAAAATGGATCCTTTTTACTGGTGAGATCATAGTGAATTATCTACTTGTTGTGATAAACAAAAACAACAACATTAATAATTATTAGCCCGCTCCTCCATTTTAAGACTTGTTACTCTATTGCTTTCTTTCAACAATTGGCACCATTAGTGTATACTCCAATGCACAATTTCATATCAACTGATCTACTCTTACTAGGAAGCTTTTATTGTACTTTACACGTAATTCACGCAAGTTGTAAAACACTCTAATATAACAATCATTGTAACAAAATTTTTCCAGATGGTGAACAGGTCTGAATATTGCTGTGGTACATCAACATATAGAGGAAAGTAATGTTTCTACTGAGAATAGATATAAAGACTTCTGAGAAGGAGAGGAACAAGAAAAATAAAAGAAATTGGAGAAGTGCCCTGAATGCTTGGCGATTAAGTACAAAATAATGTGTGACTAGTTGTTGGGAAATGTTGGCAGTGGCATGTATATATACTGCAACAAAAAATTTAAATCAGAAAGATTAGTGTATATGGCATTGTATCGAAGCTTGTTTTTTTTTTTAAATCTTTGCATTCTATAAATCTATTGTGTTATTGGTACAGTAGTTACAAGAAAAGAACTTACTAAAACAGCTTTAGGAAGTAACTACTGCATTAGTTGCATGTAGGTGCACCTACATTAAAAATATTAAAAACCTATAGCCCGTGTCATGTTACATGTACAGTAGATGAATACTAATGGAACACATAAATAAACCACTCCATCAATAAACCACTCCATCAATAAACCACACCATAGTCCACAGATAACATAATTGTGACCAGATTTGCGAAAAGGTACCTTTTCCACACATTTGACATACCAGCGAACAAAATGATGTAACACTTGACTCCTTATACTGATTAACTTGCTCTTAGTATCAAAATGTAGCCAGATCATGTAGCTACATTCATTGAAAATTTCAAGCAATTATATGCCATGATAAAATAGTTGTGCAGCTTTAAAGTTCAAAAAATGGGTCAAATTTTGTGTGTGAAAAAGGTACCTTTTCGCAAATCCGGTCACAATTAGTGTTCTCATATCCTTAAGTATTGGGTTCATGGGTGGCTCGAGCAATTTTAGAGACTGGTTTTCAATCCAAATTTTTTTTTTGTTATTTCTGGACCTATATAGCTATGTAGATAAATTGTGTAGAAAGGAAGGCAATCAAGGCATACACCTGTACCTTATTGTGACAAACACATGAACTAACCTGCAATACATGCAGAGAAATTTGAAAGTTAGATCATCTAACATTGAATTTGACAATGATTTCAGCAGTTTTTCAAATTTAATATTAATATTTGACTGTCATATTAGATTGACTGCTCTATTAGGGTAGTTTGAAAAGTTTCTGGAAACTTCAGAAGCTCTTCTGAAGTTGCCCTTGGTGATCTTTCATCACTTACATTGTAGCAAAATATTAACACAAAACTAGCCACAAGATTACAAAGTTTATATACAGACAAGCAAATACACACTGCTAATTTAATATGTAATGTGATCTTAGTACATACGAATAATCTGTACATTAATAGAATGGTACTATATACTTCAATAGTATTGCTGCATGTTTGTAGGCTGGTTAGTTGAAGGAAATGTATAGTTTAGTTTTGATGTTATTATTGCTTTGAGCCAAATAAATTGTTTGGTGGTGTGAAATCATTTGAAGTAGCCATAGTTAAAAAAGAACGAGTAGTTGATAAGTAGAGACATGATTGGCAGTAGTGGTAAACCTTTCAATATCAGACATTTCTGAATGTGGACTTTCGTTTACAAACTTTCTTCACTACATATATTACTGTAATACTGCTAAACTTTGTTTTGAATCATGAATTTATTGTGGATAGTAAAATATTACCTGTTTATGGAGTAATTGTGTTACGTATAATTTACCAATTTTATCAAGATGATCACCAATTTGATTATGTTATAGCTCTAGTATAGACTAGTGTATCATGTCAACTTGTAACATGAATAGTTCTGTCCATATATGTAGAGCATCTGGATGATATCACTGGTGGCTGTATTGCTGGAAGAAACAAACAGTTTTAATAGTTGTTTGACTACTAGTGAATCACTGGTGGAAGGGGAGGCAAGGAGAAGTGTGAAATAGCTGATGAGTTGGTCAAGATAATTGATGTTGGCATTAATGACTCTGGCATTACATTGAGTGGCTACCCATGACCATGTCAATTATGGAATGGATAATATGCTATCATGGCTATAGGTGATTCTTTTGAAAACTATTATGTGGGTGGTATACATATGTATGTGTAGTAATGGAGTATTTTCTGTAGTGAAGATAATATGATTAATGATCTCTAACTTAAGCAACATAATTGTTGTTTATGTTATGCATGCTTAGGTTCATTAAGATAATTTTTGTTACTGCATCTGTTTCATTGCATAATTATTTTGGTAGTTTAGCCGTATAGAGCATAATTTTGTTAACGTTACATTATTTTAATACACACCAAATGTTCCAACCTGTTGAACTATAAAATCATTTAAAAATGTGGACCATCGATTTCTATCATGGTCCCATATGGAATATACCACATATCATGTACGTACCATGCGAAGTGTACACAGTACAAAGAGTGGCATGTGTATGTACATATTATTTGTATGTGCATTGTAGGTCAGCATAAAGGTTCTTGGCTGCCCCAAGAGGAGCTCCCAACTTCATACCATCTTCACCAGCAACTTGGCTATCCTCATCAGACCAACCCAACAGGTAGTTACCATTACCAGCTAGTAACTTTGTGATCTGTCCAAACTGTGGTCTTGATCTTGGATCAGGATGCCTAGTAATCACAACATGCAATGATGGAGGAATTACTAGTCCCTGACTATTGCTTAGAAATGTGTGTAAATTATTTAGAAATGTAAATTATTGCTACAGCCTGGTCTTCACTATTAAAATTCAATATAGGAACAGCTGAATTTATATAGTTCTCTACAGAGTAATTTATGGACTTTATATTTTTTATAAATAACTTACCAGCACCTGATCATTACCCTGTACATTGTTCTTGAACAGCCTGGAGGAGGTGGAAGTCTGTAACCTCTGTCAACTTTTTCTAATGTCTTTATTAACAAGACATGTACACCACCATTAGTTTATACAACATATTTATTTACCTCTAAACTGCTCTTCCCTTCAAATGGTTTGTATCCTAAACTCCATATCTCATATAACACACATCCATAACTCCATACATCACTGAACACTGAATACTTCCTGTAGTGCAGTGCCTATTAACTTTAAACATACAGTATTACATAAAATAATGTTTCACTAACCTCAGGAGCTGTCCACTTTACTGGTATCTTCCCACCTGATGTGATGTAGTAGTTGTCATTAAGTAAATCACGAGACATTCCAAAGTCAGCAATCTGTGGTATGTGATGACGATTATAACATCCATCAAAATCTGTGTATGTACTAGTGTACCTTGCATGTACATTTTTCAGATACCAGAATGTTTCTAGCTGCCAAATCTCTATGGACAAATTGTTTACCACTAAGGTATGCCATTCCTGCTGCAATCTCTTGACAAAACTTCAATAGAAACTGCGGAAGTTTTGCATGAATAACTTCACCATCCCTAGGTGTTAATATGAGACAATTAGTGTATAAATACACTATATATAGTTATACTTACGAAGGTTGCAATTGTATTAGCAAGTTTCTCAGATCTCCACGAGACATATACTCTAACACAATCATGACAGGAGCTTCTGTCACTACACCAAAAAGCTTGATCACATTCTCATGATCAAACTGGCACATTATGGCAGCTTCTTGGAGGAATCGTACTCTCTCTTTCTCATTTACACCAGCATTTAGAGTTTTCAGTGCCACTTCCACATTTCCATTTAGAAGACCATGTGCAACTTTGCCAAATTCTCCTGATCCTAAATGTTCCAGTATTCTACACACAAACAACAATATTTTGAACTGTTCAACATACAGTTGAACTTATACAGACCTGATATCCTGATGACATAATTTATAAAAAATTTTCCCATCAAAAGCTCCATACAATTCTTCCTCTTCAGTGGGTGGTTCACAATAGATGGGTCCACAGTCTTCGTCTTCATAAGGAGTATCATATATCTTTTGTTCTTCTTCCATTAGTGCTGCTGTTTCATACATCTGATTATCTAATCCAGTATCATACTCATAAATCCCTTCTATTCTAGAGATTGCCTGGTCCACAAAGGTATATTTAACTGAATAGTTGTAGCGCTGCTCATCCTGTAAAGTTAAAGGGAATCAGATATGTACCTAATGCTAGAATACATTACTAACCATGGCTGTTTCAACAGGAGGCTGGTCATACTGGCTGTATGGTGAATCATAAAGAGCATTAGAATTATTTAGTGTGATTTGACCCATAGAAACGTCTTTTGCACCTATAAATTGCAATAGAGGAATGGTTTTTATTCAGAGTATATAGCTAACATTATGCTTAGGAGTGTAAGCCATGTATAACAAATTAGGCATGCATGAATACTACATATAATATATTATATGCATACATCTCTGTTCATTGTTCAATACACCTATTACTTATGTATCCTATGTACTTATGTATCCTATGTAATTATGTATCCTATGTACTTATGTATCTTGTGTACTCACCTTCATTAACATATACATTGCTTTCAACAGGATAAGAAGACTTATTCCTAGAGCGTCGGAGAAGCCATACCCCACAACATAAAAGAACCAGAATAATCATAAGTACCACAGCAGCTGCCACTGCTCCACCAATAATTGCAACAGGTGCACCATTCCCATCATTCTGGTCTGCAATTGCTACAAACATTTCATTAATGTAAAATTAATTTAAACAGTGAATGTAGATTACCAGCAACACAAGCAAAATCTCCTACACTTCTCCACTTCACTGAAGTCCCTTCATCATTCACATCATCACACACATGTTCCCCATTACCACTAACACTGTAACCACTTGAGCAACCCAGTAAACAACTTGAACCATAAGTTATATTACAATCACCAACTGATTGGCTGTTTGTTATCTCCACTTCTGGATCATTACATGTTAAGATGGTACAAGTCACTGGCTCACTACTCCATGTCCCATCAGCACTACATCTTGTTTGTCTGTTACCCTCCAACTGATAACCACGATTACAATAATAAGTACATGTGTCCTGGAAGACACTTGTGTTAGAGGGACAAGACACATTACCATTCTCTGGATCACTTAGACTGACACATGGTACTGTAACAGAACAACATTGTAAAGTTATATTACACTATGTAGTTCATTGTTACCTGGAGAACACGTCACTCCACTACCAGTGAACACCCATGTTACATCAGTTCCACTCCATGATCCATTAGATAAACATTGTCTGGTTGAGGAACCAGTTAGTTCATATCCAGGATCACACAAGAATGAACACTGATCTTCATAACGTGGTGCACTGGTAAAATCACATGAGATGTTACCATTACTGGGTGATGGTAGAGTGGTACACTGAACTGTGGAACAATTTGTGTGCATATCATAGAAATGTACATACAGTACAGTCTTATCTATAGTTACCTCTTTCACAACTCCATCCTCCTCCACTAGTCATCCACATTACTGATCCATCACTCAACACATCACACACATATGATGGGTCTCCACTACTATTAAAGCCTTCTTCGCACTGTAGATCACACATTGACTGATATGTGTTACTACAAGACTCAGCCAACATGCTGTTCATTGGTAGTGATGATGAAGGACACTGCATGATGGTACAGGAATCTGCAAATCCACTCCAACTACCATCAGCCTGACATGTTCTCCCTGCTCGACTACCGGTTAGCTCATAACCGGTGTTACATGTGTATCTACAAAAGTCTAAGTAAGAGGAAACTCCATCATCTCCCAGTATACATCTGACCATTCCATTATTGGGATTATTAAGTGGAGGGCAGCGTACTAAATAAATGAAACTGATATTAATATATACTTTACAAAAGATGTAGCCATTAAATAATCTTCAATCACACAAGCAGTTTATTATAAAATTATGCAGTTTATACTACAATATTTTTTTGTCAAAAAGCTATTCAGTTCATAGCCATCAAGTGCTATTACAACATACATAATTCATGATTCTTTAAATTCTCAAAATACTCCTTTCTAGTGATATGGGAGTGAAATGCTCTAAAACTGTTATCACAGATATAGTCTGTTCAGCATTTGTGCCCCTCTATTAGTCTACCCTTAATATTATCAGGGCACCTGCTAAAAAATTGAGCAGTATATACGCACATACATACTTTGAAGTCACATGTTATACAACTGTAGCAATTGTGTTATTTAATAGTTATACCATGGCCACGAGGGATTTGCCTGATATATATGCCCAAGCCCGAGGGTCACAGGCCCGAGGGCGCGGGAATATATATCAGGCAAATCCTGAGTGGCCATGGTATAAGTAATATATACCACTCTGGTATGCTCACCTAATAGGTGAAGGAAGACAAACCTGCATTCACCACATTACTTTTATACAGAGGTTTGCAAACATCGATTGTGGGTTTAAATTGTGGGCACAGGAAAGAAATGATTGTGGGTTTCACTGGTTGTAGTGATACCATTTTAAACCAAATAACTACTTTGAGGATGAATAAAGTAACCTAAGGTGCTAAAATAAACACTTAGACATATAGGTTGGGAATGTTTGAGGCATCTTTTCATGTAGTTGAAATGTACTGTACAGAAAAACAATTCCCGCATTGCAAAAATGAGTGATGCTTAGTAACTGAACTATGCAATGCTGACTTGCTCAATTCTTTTTGCTTCACAACAATGCCCCTAACTAAACCAACATGTTTAACTCAAACCCACAATGCAAAACTTTAAGCAGCTCTATATAAATTATCAAAGGGAACTGATGCTTTATAGCTGCCTCAGCATCAAAGGCAGTTGTGGTCAGGGCTATATCATGATATCACCGTAACCACAGGGCGATATCTAGATATCGCCCTGTGGTCAGGGCAACATGTGATATCAAAACACACGGTAGTGTGTCGCGCGGCCCAAGAAGCCGACACATAACACCCGTGAGTATATTGACAAGAAGAAAGAAAACGCAATTTTCGCACCTCTGTAGCTCTGTGCTTCCTTAATGAAACAAGACGATTTTTGCTGTGGACATGCCCTCCAACTGCAGCACTCCACATTCCACATTTGAGCGAAATCGCTTCGCGCGTTCCCGAGATATTCGACTTCAAAAATTGGCTCAGTTTCTTCGTTTTTTTTTTCTTCTTAT
Source organism: Dysidea avara (assembly GCF_963678975.1). NCBI lineage: Eukaryota > Metazoa > Porifera > Demospongiae > Dictyoceratida > Dysideidae > Dysidea > Dysidea avara. The sequence goes on from NC_089274.1 coordinate 46,941,800, forward strand.
TTTTCTTTTTCTTGTCGCACACTTACAAAAACTGCTATAAAACTAGAACGCCATATCCGATTGCCTTGAACTTTGGCACACAGAAGAGGGATATAAAGGCGCATCTCGGTACCAACTTTGGCTGGAATACGATAAACAGGCAAAGAGTTATGAGCGATTATTCACGAAAAATAACACTAATATGTTGTCACGGCTACAGGGTAAACCGCGTATGGGAAGAAGCTAAAAATCGGTGGGTGAATAGGTTAACTATTGAACCTCAAACCTTTTGTGGTTTGAAAGAAATCGAGCTAAAAAACAGGAAGATACAACGAAAAAACCAACAGTGTGTAACAATTACGCAATCGAGATTAGCTAATAAAAAAAAAACGACTGCTTGCCACGCCTACCAGATAAACCGCTTGGGGTAATGCTTTGAAAATCGTTGTACAGATGGAGTATTCATCTTAGAAAGGCTCATCAATGGTGTAGAAGAATCAGACTTAAAGCCACAAAGTTATAACACGAAATCCAACTTGGTGCAGCAAGTGCGAGATCGAGATACTCTAATAGAGCAATCATCCTAATAGAGCAGTCACCCTGAAGAGAATTCAAGAGATCAGCTAGAAACAAGAAACCTGTATAGAGATCAGCTACACACAAGTCACCCTGTAGAGAGATCAGCTAGAAGAAGTTACCTTGTAGGGAGTCCATGCAACTATGGAAAGGGATAGTTCAGCTAGAAAAAATCACCTTGTAGAGTTCAGCTACAAAGAAACCACCATGTAGAGAGTTCAGCTACAAACAAATCGCCCTGTGGAGAGATCAATAGAAGAAGTTACCTTGCAGAGAGTTCAGCTACAAAGAAACCATCATGTAGAGAGTTCAGCTACAAACAAATCTCCCTGTAGAGAGATTAGCTAGAAGAAGTTATCTTGTAGAGAGTTCAGCTACAAAGAAACCATCATGTAGAGAGTTCAGCTACAAACAAATCTCCCTGTAGAGAGATCAGCTAGAAGAAGTTATCTTGTAGAGAGTTCAGCTTCAAACAAATCACCCTGTAGAAAGATCAGCTAGAAGAGGTCACCTTGTAGAGAGTTCAGTTACAAAGAAACAACCATGTAGAGAGCTCAGCTACAAACTAGTGACTTTGTAGAGACATCAGCTAGAAGAAGTTACCTCGTAGAGAGTTCAGCTACAAAGAAACCATTCTTTAAAGAGCTCAGCTGCAAACAAATCACCTGTACAGAATTCAGCTACAAATAAATCACCCTGTAGAAAGATGAGCTAGAAAAAGTTACCTTGTAGAGAGTTCAGTTACAAAGAAACCACCATGTAGAGAATTCAGCTACAAACTAGTGACCCTGTAAAGACATCAGCTAGAAGAAGTTACCTTGAGAGAGTTCAGCTACAAAGAAACCATTATTTAAAGAGCTCAGCTGCAAACAAATCACCTATACAGAATTCAGCTACAAACAAATCACCATGTAGAGAGATCATCTAGAAGAAGTTATCTTGTAGATAGCTCAGCTACAAGCAAATCACCCTGTAGAGAGATCAGCTAGAAGATGTTTACTTGTAGAGAGTTCAGCTACAAAGAAACCATCATTTGTGACTGGATTTTGGAAAAACGATCCAAATCGCACATTAGAAGTTCCGAGATAAACGGTTTTAAAGAATTGAAGCCAGCATAACTCTCCAAGGATAGCAAACACGCGTATGAAATTTACACAAAAGATGCATCAATCTGTTACCTTTCAAGCCACTTCCAGTACTTGTAGCTGCTTGTACAGTTTCCCGCCAAATAAGATAGAAAATCTGAGCAGTTGGACGAGCGAAGTAGTATCACGAGTGCTCACAAAGGGGTGGAGGCTGGGGGGTGGCGGGGAGGGCAAAAGTTAGACCTCAAAATGGAGGCAGACCACGATTGGAGTCCAGACACGAGATTACAGGGCTGTGCTGGCTCCTTAGTGGCTGATATGTAGCAAAATCAACAGAGAACACGTCTGGCCAACATTATAAGGCTGTCCACCAGTGAACCACTGACTCTTGCCAAGCCAGGTCCTTCACAAGGCCTGAAACCGCCATTTGAGCACTCCACACCACCCAGAAAAGACGTGTGTAAAAACCAGCCTCGTGTAGTTTGAGTAGTGTTGAGGGTCAAAACTTGTAGTACGATAGTGTAGCTATCCACTGGTGGCGTTAGTTTGATTTTGCCTGATGTGCGATTTGGATCGGTTCTGTAAAATCTGGTCACATTTAGAGAGTTCAGCTTCAAACAAATAACCTGTAGAGAGTTCAGCTACAAACAAATCTCCCTGTAGAGAGATCAGCTAGAAGAAGTTACCTTGTAGAGAGTTCAGCTACAAAGAAACCATTCTGTTTAGAGCTCAGCTGCAAACAAATCACCTGTACAGAATTCAGCTACAAACAAATCACCCTGTAGAGAGATCAGCTAGAAGAAGTTACCTTGTAGAGAGTTCAGCTATAAAGAAACCACCATGTAGAGAGTTCAGCTGCAAAGAAATCACCTTGTATAAAATTAAGTTAGACCTCAAAATGGAGGCAGACCACGATTGGAGTCCAGACACGAGATTACAGGGCTGTGCTGGCTCCTTAGTGGCTGATATGTAGCAAAATCAACAGAGAACACGTCTGGCCAACATTATAAGGCTGTCCACCAGTGAACCACTGACTCTTGCCAAGCCAGGTCCTTCACAAGGCCTGAAACCGCCATTTGAGCACTCCACACCACCCAGAAAAGACGTGTGTAAAAACCAGCCTCGTGTAGTTTGAGTAGTGTTGAGGGTCAAAACTTGTAGTACGATAGTGTAGCTATCCACTGGTGGCGTTAGTTTGATTTTGCCTGATGTGCGATTTGGATCGGTTCTGTAAAATCTGGTCACATTTAGAGAGTTCAGCTTCAAACAAATAACCTGTAGAGAGTTCAGCTACAAACAAATCTCCCTGTAGAGAGATCAGCTAGAAGAAGTTACCTTGTAGAGAGTTCAGCTACAAAGAAACCATTCTGTTTAGAGCTCAGCTGCAAACAAATCACCTGTACAGAATTCAGCTACAAACAAATCACCCTGTAGAGAGATCAGCTAGAAGAAGTTACCTTGTAGAGAGTTCAGCTATAAAGAAACCACCATGTAGAGAGTTCAGCTGCAAAGAAATCACCTTGTATAAAATTAAGTTAGACCTCAAAATGGAGGCAGACCACGATTGGAGTCCAGACACGAGATTACAGGGCTGTGCTGGCTCCTTAGTGGCTGATATGTAGCAAAATCAACAGAGAACACGTCTGGCCAACATTATAAGGCTGTCCACCAGTGAACCACTGACTCTTGCCAAGCCAGGTCCTTCACAAGGCCTGAAACCGCCATTTGAGCACTCCACACCACCCAGAAAAGACGTGTGTAAAAACCAGCCTCGTGTAGTTTGAGTAGTGTTGAGGGTCAAAACTTGTAGTACGATAGTGTAGCTATCCACTGGTGGCGTTAGTTTGATTTTGCCTGATGTGCGATTTGGATCGGTTCTGTAAAATCTGGTCACATTTAGAGAGTTCAGCTTCAAACAAATAACCTGTAGAGAGTTCAGCTACAAACAAATCTCCCTGTAGAGAGATCAGCTAGAAGAAGTTACCTTGTAGAGAGTTCAGCTACAAAGAAACCATTCTGTTTAGAGCTCAGCTGCAAACAAATCACCTGTACAGAATTCAGCTACAAACAAATCACCCTGTAGAGAGATCAGCTAGAAGAAGTTACCTTGTAGAGAGTTCAGCTATAAAGAAACCACCATGTAGAGAGTTCAGCTGCAAAGAAATCACCTTGTATAAAATTAAGTTAGACCTCAAAATGGAGGCAGACCACGATTGGAGTCCAGACACGAGATTACAGGGCTGTGCTGGCTCCTTAGTGGCTGATATGTAGCAAAATCAACAGAGAACACGTCTGGCCAACATTATAAGGCTGTCCACCAGTGAACCACTGACTCTTGCCAAGCCAGGTCCTTCACAAGGCCTGAAACCGCCATTTGAGCACTCCACACCACCCAGAAAAGACGTGTGTAAAAACCAGCCTCGTGTAGTTTGAGTAGTGTTGAGGGTCAAAACTTGTAGTACGATAGTGTAGCTATCCACTGGTGGCGTTAGTTTGATTTTGCCTGATGTGCGATTTGGATCGGTTCTGTAAAATCTGGTCACATTTAGAGAGTTCAGCTTCAAACAAATAACCTGTAGAGAGTTCAGCTACAAACAAATCTCCCTGTAGAGAGATCAGCTAGAAGAAGTTACCTTGTAGAGAGTTCAGCTACAAAGAAACCATTCTGTTTAGAGCTCAGCTGCAAACAAATCACCTGTACAGAATTCAGCTACAAACAAATCACCCTGTAGAGAGATCAGCTAGAAGAAGTTACCTTGTAGAGAGTTCAGCTATAAAGAAACCACCATGTAGAGAGTTCAGCTGCAAAGAAATCACCTTGTATAAAATTAAGTTAGACCTCAAAATGGAGGCAGACCACGATTGGAGTCCAGACACGAGATTACAGGGCTGTGCTGGCTCCTTAGTGGCTGATATGTAGCAAAATCAACAGAGAACACGTCTGGCCAACATTATAAGGCTGTCCACCAGTGAACCACTGACTCTTGCCAAGCCAGGTCCTTCACAAGGCCTGAAACCGCCATTTGAGCACTCCACACCACCCAGAAAAGACGTGTGTAAAAACCAGCCTCGTGTAGTTTGAGTAGTGTTGAGGGTCAAAACTTGTAGTACGATAGTGTAGCTATCCACTGGTGGCGTTAGTTTGATTTTGCCTGATGTGCGATTTGGATTGGTTCTGTAAAATCTGGTCACATTTAGAGAGTTCAGCTTCAAACAAATAACCTGTAGAGAGTTCAGCTACAAACAAATCTCCCTGTAGAGAGATCAGCTAGAAGAAGTTACCTTGTAGAGAGTTCGGCTACAAACAAATCACCCTGTAGAAAGATCAGCTAGAAGAAGTCACCTTGTAGAAAGTTCAGTTACAAAGAAGCCACCATGTAGAGAGTTCAGCTACAAACTAGTCACCTTGTAGAGAAATCAGCTAGAAGAAGTTACCTTGTAGAGAGTTCAGCTACAAAGAAACCATTCTGTTTAGAGCTCAGCTGCAAACAAATCACCTGTACAGAATTCAGCTACAAACAAATCACCCTGTAGAGAGATCAGCTAGAAGAAGTTACCTTGTAGATCGTTCAGCTACAAACAAATCACCCTGTAGAGAGATCAGCTAGAAGAAGTTACCTTGTAGAGAGTTCAGCTACAAAGAAACCATTCTGTTTAGAGCTCAGCTGCAAACAAATCACCTGTACAGAATTCAGCTACAAACAAATCACCCTGTAGAGAGATCAGCTAGAAGAAGTTACCTTGTAGATCGTTCAGCTACAAACAAATCACCCTGTAGAGAGATCAGCTAGAAGAAGTTACCTTGTAGATCGTTCAGCTACAAACAAATCACCCTGTAGAAAGATCAGCTAGAAGAAGTCACCTTGTAGAAAGTTCAGTTACAAAGAAGCCAACGTGTAGAGAGTTCAGCTACAAACTAGTCACCTTGTAGAGACATCAGCTAGAAGAAGTTACCTTGTAGAGAGTTCAGCTACAAAGAAACCATTCTGTAAAGAGCTCAGCTGCAAACAAATCACCTGTACAGAATTCAGCTACAAACAAATCACCCTGTAGAGAGATCAGCTAGAAGAAGTTACTTTGTAGATCGTTCAGCTACAAACAAATCACCTTGTAGAGAGATCAGCTAGAAGAAGTTACCTTGTAGAGAGTTCAGCTATAAAGAAACCACCATGTAGAGAGTTCAGCTGCAAAGAAATCACCTTGTATAAAATTAAGTTAGACCTCAAAATGGAGGCAGACCACGATTGGAGTCCAGACACGAGATTACAGGGCTGTGCTGGCTCCTTAGTGGCTGATATGTAGCAAAATCAACAGAGAACACGTCTGGCCAACATTATAAGGCTGTCCACCAGTGAACCACTGACTCTTGCCAAGCCAGGTCCTTCACAAGGCCTGAAACCGCCATTTGAGCACTCCACACCACCCAGAAAAGACGTGTGTAAAAACCAGCCTCGTGTAGTTTGAGTAGTGTTGAGGGTCAAAACTTGTAGTACGATAGTGTAGCTATCCACTGGTGGCGTTAGTTTGATTTTGCCTGATGTGCGATTTGGATCGGTTCTGTAAAATCTGGTCACATTTAGAGAGTTCAGCTTCAAACAAATAACCTGTAGAGAGTTCAGCTACAAACAAATCTCCCTGTAGAGAGATCAGCTAGAAGAAGTTACCTTGTAGAGAGTTCGGCTACAAACAAATCACCCTGTAGAAAGATCAGCTAGAAGAAGTCACCTTGTAGAAAGTTCAGTTACAAAGAAGCCACCATGTAGAGAGTTCAGCTACAAACTAGTCACCTTGTAGAGAAATCAGCTAGAAGAAGTTACCTTGTAGAGAGTTCAGCTACAAAGAAACCATTCTGTTTAGAGCTCAGCTGCAAACAAATCACCTGTACAGAATTCAGCTACAAACAAATCACCCTGTAGAGAGATCAGCTAGAAGAAGTTACCTTGTAGATCGTTCAGCTACAAACAAATCACCCTGTAGAGAGATCAGCTAGAAGAAGTTACCTTGTAGAGAGTTCAGCTACAAAGAAACCATTCTGTTTAGAGCTCAGCTGCAAACAAATCACCTGTACAGAATTCAGCTACAAACAAATCACCCTGTAGAGAGATCAGCTAGAAGAAGTTACCTTGTAGATCGTTCAGCTACAAACAAATCACCCTGTAGAGAGATCAGCTAGAAGAAGTTACCTTGTAGATCGTTCAGCTACAAACAAATCACCCTGTAGAAAGATCAGCTAGAAGAAGTCACCTTGTAGAAAGTTCAGTTACAAAGAAGCCACCGTGTAGAGAGTTCAGCTACAAACTAGTCACCTTGTAGAGACATCAGCTAGAAGAAGTTACCTTGTAGAGAGTTCAGCTACAAAGAAACCATTCTGTAAAGAGCTCAGCTGCAAACAAATCACCTGTACAGAATTCAGCTACAAACAAATCACCCTGTAGAGAGATCAGCTAGAAGAAGTTACTTTGTAGATCGTTCAGCTACAAACAAATCACCTTGTAGAGAGATCAGCTAGAAGAAGTTACCTTGTAGAGAGTTCAGCTATAAAGAAACCACCATGTAGAGAGTTCAGCTGCAAAGAAATCACCTTGTATAAAATTAAGTTAGACCTCAAAATGGAGGCAGACCACGATTGGAGTCCAGACACGAGATTACAGGGCTGTGCTGGCTCCTTAGTGGCTGATATGTAGCAAAATCAACAGAGAACACGTCTGGCCAACATTATAAGGCTGTCCACCAGTGAACCACTGACTCTTGCCAAGCCAGGTCCTTCACAAGGCCTGAAACCGCCATTTGAGCACTCCACACCACCCAGAAAAGACGTGTGTAAAAACCAGCCTCGTGTAGTTTGAGTAGTGTTGAGGGTCAAAACTTGTAGTACGATAGTGTAGCTATCCACTGGTGGCATTAGTTTGATTTTGCCTGATGTGCGATTTGGATCGGTTCTGTAAAATCTGGTCACATTTAGAGAGTTCAGCTTCAAACAAATAACCTGTAGAGAGTTCAGCTACAAACAAATCTCCCTGTAGAGAGATCAGCTAGAAGAAGTTACCTTGTAGAGAGTTCGGCTACAAACAAATCACCCTGTAGAAAGATCAGCTAGAAGAAGTCACCTTGTAGAAAGTTCAGTTACAAAGAAGCCACCATGTAGAGAGTTCAGCTACAAACTAGTCACCTTGTAGAGAAATCAGCTAGAAGAAGTTACCTTGTAGAGAGTTCAGCTACAAAGAAACCATTCTGTTTAGAGCTCAGCTGCAAACAAATCACCTGTACAGAATTCAGCTACAAACAAATCACCCTGTAGAGAGATCAGCTAGAAGAAGTTACCTTGTAGATCGTTCAGCTACAAACAAATCACCCTGTAGAGAGATCAGCTAGAAGAAGTTACCTTGTAGAGAGTTCAGCTACAAAGAAACCATTCTGTTTAGAGCTCAGCTGCAAACAAATCACCTGTACAGAATTCAGCTACAAACAAATCACCCTGTAGAGAGATCAGCTAGAAGAAGTTACCTTGTAGATCGTTCAGCTACAAACAAATCACCCTGTAGAAAGATCAGCTAGAAGAAGTCACCTTGTAGAAAGTTCAGTTACAAAGAAGCCACCGTGTAGAGAGTTCAGCTACAAACTAGTCACCTTGTAGAGACATCAGCTAGAAGAAGTTACCTTGTAGAGAGTTCAGCTACAAAGAAACCATTCTGTAAAGAGCTCAGCTGCAAACAAATCACCTGTACAGAATTCAGCTACAAACAAATCACCCTGTAGAGAGATCAGCTAGAAGAAGTTACTTTGTAGATCGTTCAGCTACAAACAAATCACCTTGTAGAGAGATCAGCTAGAAGAAGTTACCTTGTAGAGAGTTCAGCTATAAAGAAACCACCATGTAGAGAGTTCAGCTGCAAAGAAATCACCTTGTATAAAATTCTGCCACGAGCAAATTGCCCTGTAGAAAGATCAGTTAGAAGAAGTTACCTTGTAGAGAGTTCAGCTACAAAGAAACCATTCTGTAAAGGGCTCAGCTGCAAACAAATCACCTGTACAGAATTCAGCTACAAACAAATCACCCTGTAGAGAGATCAGCTAGAAGAAATCACTTTGTAGAGAGTTCAGCTACAAAGAAACCACCATGTAGAGAGTTCAGCTGCAAAGAAATCACCCTGTATAAAATTCTGCCACAAGCAAATTGCCCTGTAGAAAGATCAGTTAGAAGAAGTTACCTTGTAGATAGTTCAGCTACAAACAGATCTCCCTGTGTCGAGACTGAGGAGTGATTGTCTAAATTATATTGCAAGCAGGACTTGAACATTTGTAATGTGTGTTATTATTATGATGTCATCATTATGTGCACGTGATATAATGTATAAAAGTGTACACTCTGTTTAAATTATGACCAGTCTTATGTGAGCCAAAACGAAGCGAGTTATCCCTCCGAAACGATTGAGCCTTGGCGTCCTTCTGTCTTCGTTACAGTTGGTGCTGTGACCAGGATTCTGGGCGATGTCCGGACCAATAAGGAAGATAATAGGACCCGCTAAGGCCCGTCTACAGCAGTACATTGAGTCAGCGAACGGTTTGTTGGAGAATAAACCCAAGGAACAGGAACTGGACGAATACGAGAGTGAAGTAGAAGATTTTCTGAACAGGCTCACGACTAACGTTTCGTTGCTAGAAAAATGCAACAAAGACTGGTCGAACGTTCTTAAGGAAGCAAAAGGTGACGCCAAGGCTACTGAAGAGAAAGAGTATTCTCGAGCGACAGATGGCGAAACTGGATTTATTGAACTTATGTTTGCCGCCAATGAAGTGATATCCAGATTGAAAGCAAGAGTAACATTAATCTCAAGGAAGAGAGAACAAGCCAACTACCAGAAAATGCTAACCTCAACACAAACTAACCTTCAACCTATAATTGACCATGCAACTGTACAAGCTACACGGGAAGTACAAGCTGCGACCTTGACCTCTTCTTCATCAGGTGATACCTTTACAGTAAACAATCCACAGTTGTCAGTACATCTTCCGAAGTTGCATTTACCGATATTTGATGGAAATTTGTTAAAGTGGCCAGAATTTTGGGATATTTTTCATTCGTCCGTTCATAAGCAGAAGATACCAAATGTGTCAAAGTTCAGTTATCTCAAGGGAACTCTCCGAGGTGTTGCCTCTGTTGCAATTTCAGGCATCTCTGTAACTGAGGAGAACTATGACGTAGCACTCAAACTTTTAAAGGAGAGATTTGGAAGAAAGGAATCAATAGTTGAAGTGCTTTATGCCAAATTACAGAATCTTCCAACCTCTTCGTGCAAGTTCAGTGACATTCAGTACACTCACAATAATATTGAGAGAATATTGAGACAGTTGGAGTCACAAGGTGAGACAGTTGACAATCAGAGGATGCTGGTTTACCAGATTTTGAGCAAGTTCCCTTTGGAAGTCATTTTAAAGTTGGAAAGCACAAAACAATGTGATGAAGAATGGACAATGGAATTATTGAGACAGTTATTGAGTCGATATGTGATTGTTCAAGAGAATGCTTATCGAAGAGTGGCTAATGCCAAAGGAAGGAATTATGACTATCGACCTGTAAGACATGAAGGAGGACAAAAGGAGAGTCAATCCTTGTCCGGAGGTGGTAAGCAGTTATTGAATCAGGCATCTGTTGACACTTTTACTACTAATGTACAGAGAAGAGGTAGAAGTCCTAGTTGTGTGTTCTGCAGAGGTGACCACTTTAATGATGAATGTGACAGAGTTAAAACACTTGCTGAACGTAAGCGGAAACTGATAACTCAGGGTCGTTGTTTTCTTTGTTTTAAGGTTGGACACACATTTACTGATTGTTCATCACCTCAGAGATATGGTTGTTATTATTGTGGGAAAAAACAACACCATAATCGAGCTATATGCCCACAAAGATTTGGTGATGGTGAAGTGAGAAAGAATGTTGTTCCTGACCATGATGTTGGTAATGTAGTAACAGAGGGGAGTCAAGATAAACCTACTGAAACTCTTAATGCAAGTGTAGGCACTGATCATGCTTTAATTGCTTCTGGAGAAAAGGTCTTGTTACAGACAGCAGTTGTTCCTATTCAGACAGCAGATGGATCAGCAACCATTATGGCAAAAGTTTTGTTGGATAGTGCAAGTCATCGTACCTTCATAACTGACCAGCTGGCTAAGAAGTTGAAGTTAACTTGTGATCGTGAGGAGTTACTGTCTATATCGACCTTTGCTGCAAGGACACCTCAGCAGGTAAACACCTTTGTTGTCCACTTTAATGTGATAACTAAAAACAATTCTTGTTTACCACTTCATGCTAATGTGATAAATAAAATTACAGGCCCAATACAAAGGGGCCCAATACAACCATCAGATCTAGAGTTTTTGCTATCAATTTCTCCAGAGAAAATGGCTGACACTGTTCCCAAGGATGTAGAGCCGGTGAATGTTGACCTCTTAATAGGATCTGATTATTTTTGGACCATCTTGGGTACTGAGAAGTTGACACTTCCATCAGGATTGTTTTTGATATCCTCAAAGATAGGATACATTCATACAGGAAAGTACAGTATCAGAAGTTGTCAACAACATGTTTCAAGTTGTCTTGTGATGACAGAGGTTAATAAGATGTTACCTGAAATGAGTATGGTTTCATGTTCTGATGATTCAGTTACTTGTATTGAAGACTTTTGGAGATTGGAAACAATTGGAATCAGCGATCCATTGGACATAACTGATGATGATAAAGCTCTTGAAAGATTTAATTCCTCGATTTGTTTTGAGGATGGTAGGTATCAGATACAGTGGCCATGGAAATATGAGAACTTGGATATTCCTGAAAACTTGGATATTGCAGTTGGTAGACTTAGATCTTTGGCAAGACGTTTTCAGAAGGATAGAAATCTACTTGAGAAATATGATGAAGTTATTTCTAGTCAAGTTAAGCAAGGAATAGTGGAGAAGGTCACTACTGATACAAGGACAAGTCAACAATGCCATTATCTTCCTCATCATCCAGTGATCACACCAGCTAAGAATACAACCAAACTGCGTATTGTGTATGATGCTTCAACCAAAGCAAAGAGGGGAGAGAAGAGTTTAAATGAGTGTCTTCACAGAGGCCCTGTGTTATTACCAGACTTGTGTGGTATCCTACTTCGTTTTAGGATCCAGCCAATTGTCATGCTTGCTGACATCGAGAAAGCCTTTTTGCAGGTTGGTATCCAGGAGATGGACAGAGATGTAACAAGGTTCCTCTGGTTTAAGAACTTACAAAGCTTAGAAGTGGTTGAAGAAAATCTGGATGTTTACCGATTTTGTCGAGTTCCATTTGGAATTATTTGTAGTCCCTTTTTGTTGGGAGGAACAATCAAGTATCATTTGAAGAAGATTGGCACACCTGTTGCTTCACAGATTAGTGAGAACATCTATGTTGATAATGTCCTACTTGGAGCTGGTACTGTGAAAGAAGCTCACAAGATTTATTTTGAGTCAAAGAACATTTTTGGAAAGGCATCTATGAATCTAAGGGAGTGGATCTCCAATTCATCTGAATTCCTTGGTTTGTTACCGGAGACTGAAGTTGTCAAAGGAAGTGTTGTTAAGACCTTTGGCATGCCATGGAATTACAAAGAAGATAACCTACAAGTTGGAGGAGTTAATTTTAGTAACTCGGATGTTATCCCTACAAAAAGGGAGGTATTGAAAGTAGTGGCTAAGGTTTTTGATCCACTGGGTCTTGTTACTCCGGTGACATTTTATGGGAAGGTGTTTCTTCAAGTACTGTGGATGGAGAGTGTGTCATGGGATGAGCCTTTGTCAGAAGAGTTATGTAAGAGATGGAATGAAATATTGACTGAATTGAGACTGTTGTCTACTCTTAAGATAAATAGACGTGTTGCCAATGTGGACACTACTGAACAGTATAAGCTGCTTGTGTTTTGTGATGCATCAATGAAATCTTATGCAGCTGCAGTGTATCTTCGTGTAGAGAAACATAGTTCTGTCAAGGTAAACCTTATCTTTTCAAAGATGAGATTGGTTTCAAAGGGTACCCATAAGATGAAAGGAAATATTACACTTCCTAGACTGGAGTTACTTGCTGTTAACATTGGAATACGAGCAGCAAATTTTGTTGCTAGGGAGTTGAAATTACCATCATTGAGACGGATTTTGTGGACAGATTCAACATGTGTTTTACATTGGTTAAAAACCAACAAGCCGTTGCCCACCTTTGTTGAGAATAGAGTGAAAGAAGTGTTAAAGGAATCTGATGTTATTTTTCGATATGTACCATCTGACCAGAACCCTGCTGATTTTCCTACTAGAGGATTGCTAGTGTCTGAAGTTAAGGAAGCCAAATTATGGTGGAATGGGCCTACGTGGCTTAAAGATGCAGAGAACATCTGGCCAGAATGGTGTATACCTCAATTGACACCCGAGATTTTACAAGGATTGGAATGTGGGGTTCCAAGGGTTTTGTATGAAACGACTTCAGTCATTAGTCATGATGTTGACAATGTAAACTCAATTTGTGGAATTGATGAAAAGAAGTTTTCCTCCTTGAGAAGACTTTTGAGAGTTACTGTTTATTGTTTAAAGTTTATTAGGAGAAGAATCTGGCTTACTTTGACACAGTCGATTAGGGAATCAATTGAAAGGAGGTGTAAGTTACTGTACTTTGTGTTGAGTTCATTGTCTGATGGACAGTCAGTTTGTGCAAGTGATTTACAGGTAGCAACATTGTTGTGGGTGTCTGTTGTTCAGAAACGAAGGTTTGCTGATGTACTGACTGCTATTGAGAAAGATAGAAAACACTGTTTGATACACCAGCTTGGTTTGAAGTTAGATGTCTATGGAGTGTTACGATGTTATGGACGATTTCTAAATGCTGAAACTACTGACAGTTCCAAATGTCCAAAGTTGCTACCACAGCATGAAATACTTACACGGTTACTGATTAAAGAAGTGCATGAACGCTTGATTCATGCTGGAGTTGCACATACGCTTTCACAAATCCGTGAGGAGTATTGGATACCTCAGGGTCGAGTAGCAGTAAGAAGTGTTTTATCATGTTGTATGATCTGTCGTAGACACGAAGGTGCCCCATTCCCATTGCCACTGATGCCCCCTTGGCCCCGTGAGAGAGTGGCTAGATCTGATCCTTTTCAATTTACTGGACTTGATTACTTGGGGCCAGTGTATGTTAAGGAGGGAAGTCAGTTACATAAGGTTTGGGTGTGTTTATTCACATGCCTAACTGTTAGAGCTGTACATTTGGAGTGGGTATTGGGTTTGACGGCTGAGCAGTTTCTAAATTGTTTGAGAAGATTCATTTCACGACGAGGAAAGCCTGATTCCATAATTTCAGATAATGCTCCTCAATTCAAACTTACAAATACGGTGATAAATCAACAGTGGAGGAGAGTTTTTACAGACAAGGATTTGTTAAGTTATGTTTCTAGTGAGGGTATCAGATGGAGCTTTACTACAGCTTTGGCCCCTTGGCAGGGTGGCCTTTATGAACGGTTAGTTGGGATGGTTAAGCGATGTTTACGGAAAGCTTTGGGAAGAAAACATTTTACTTTGGATCAACTAGCTACCTTGCTGACAGAGATCGAGGCAGTACTTAATTCGAGGCCACTAACATATGTGTATGAAGACTTTCAGTCGGGCTTTACGTTGACACCGTCACATTTTTTGGTTACTAACAGGAAACTGGGTCTTCCATCCACAGAAGATAGTTATCATACAGATGAGGATTATCAACCTAAGAAAGATACTGCAACACAATTGTTTACGACTTGGAAGAAAGGCCAGAAGTATCTGGATTTGTTTTGGAAGGTTTGGAGGGAGGAGTATTTATTGAGTCTCCGAGAAAGTTTACCTATCTATCACAAAAATTCAAGACACTCGACATTAAGAGTTCCTAAAATAGATGACATAGTATTGGTGAAAGATGATAACATCCCTAGATGTAGTTGGAAACTAGGTAAAATTCAGAAGTTGATAACTGGACGTGATGGTCAAATTAGATCAGCAGAGGTTCTTTTACCAAGTGGTGGTGTGATTGCTAGAGCTATATGTCACCTTTATCCACTGGAATTGCCTAGTAAAACAGATGAACAGATAACTATGATGGACAATAGAAGATCTGAGGATGATGTTACTGAATATGATGATATCAATAACCAGGAACAATACTCTACTAAACATGATAAGAAAAGGAAGGCTCATTTGATCGCCCGACAACGAATACATAAATGTTTGAGGGATAACCCAACTTCTATTTTATTTGCTCTCCCGGGAGGATGTCGAGACTGAGGAGTGATTGTCTAAATTATATTGCAAGCAGGACTTGAACATTTGTAATGTGTGTTATTATTATGATGTCATCATTATGTGCACGTGATATAATGTATAAAAGTGTACACTCTGTTTAAATTATGACCAGTCTTATGTGAGCCAAAACGAAGCG
The DNA here is from genome assembly GCF_963678975.1 of Dysidea avara. Lineage (NCBI taxonomy): Eukaryota > Metazoa > Porifera > Demospongiae > Dictyoceratida > Dysideidae > Dysidea > Dysidea avara. The sequence goes on from NC_089274.1 coordinate 46,956,908, forward strand.
AGTTATCCCTCCGAAACGATTGAGCCTTGGCGTCCTTCTGTCTTCGTTACACCCTGTAGAGAGATCAGCTAGAAGAAATTACCTTGTAGAGAGTTCAGCTACAAAGAAACCACCATGTAGAGAGTTCAGCTGCAAAGAAATCACCCTGTAGAAAATGCAGCCACAAACAAATTGCCCTGTAGAAAGATCAGTTAGAAGAAGTTACCTTTTAGAGAGTTCAGCTACAAAGAAACCACCCTGTAAAAATTTTAATAACGACAATTCAGGTGAATTTTTGTGCCGCTTCACAAAATTTACCTAAATTGTCATTATTAAAATTTTTACCATTAACCTACCATCACAGCCATTTCTTGGCCGCCACCTTGGATTTCACATCTTTTTTCACCATAGCCTTTCTGAGGGCCGCACATTTTTTTTACAGCTTGGCTGTTTTGGATTAGATATATATATATATATAACCCTGTGGTTTCCTTTGATCTGAGGTGTCAAAGTGGTATATGACTAATTAAAAGATTGTATACATCAAATATTGGAATGTGAAGTCATGAACAAGTTGAGTGACTGCCTCTCTTTACAAAACCAGATACAGAACACATGTGATATTACTAACTTGGGAGCTGGGAGCTCAGGTGAATACCAAGAGAATTTAATTAACAAGCATGTAGGCAATCTCTGTAATGGACTAGAATTTTGTTATGTAATAATTATGTTTGTGCACGTGCGCATGTTTTTTCTTGTGATTGATTAGAGAGTTTCCGGTACCCAACACCATGCATGCGGAACGTAAGTGAGCGGCTAGAATAAGACTCTACCGACTGAAGCCGAGACAAGTGGCGCCCAACGTGGGGCACGATAACCTCTAGACAAACTCGAATTCCTTGGTGCCGGGTGTAACGATACCCGTAGAGGTACTTGTCATAGTTTGTTACATCGTTTCTCGCTCGTTCCCTTATCCTTAGGCAAGATCCGGACGTCATGAATCTGGAGAGGCTTAGATCAGTAAGAGGTGGTCACCGGGGAGTCATTACGAAGTTGACAAGAGAGCTAGATACGCTGCTGGTGGTTGAGCCCAGGGCCGCCCACAGGGGGGGGCAACTGGGGCATTTTGCCCCGGGCCCCAGCCTGAAAGGGGCCCCAGGAGGCCCCACGAAGAGCCCCCCGAATACCTGTTTAAAAGATCGATATACTCTAATAGAGCAGTTAGATCTAAATACTCTAATAGAGCAGTAACAGTATTCTTCAGAGAAGCAGTGTAGAAGCTTATACATAAGGAGATATGGTTGGTGATGGGGTAGTTATTGTCATTGTCAGCAGGTTGTGACCTTTTTTTTTTTTTTTGGTCTTCAACTTGCAGCTTGGGTGAAGTTGTGATTCAGAATGGAAGCCTCCTTGCCTTTTGGGGTCCCGCTTTAACTCTTTGCCCTGGGCCCCTTAATTTCTCTGGGCGGCCCTGGGTGAGCCGAGAGATATTGGTAGATTGCAGGTGATTAATGAACAATTAAAAAATAAATTAAGTGTGTTGCAAAAATTCGATGCCGACATTTTGACTCTGCGAAACCGACGATATAGCACCCGAAATTGATGAATCAGACTATTAACGCCACAGTGATTGATTATAAACGCCGTATTGACGCGTGCTTGAAACCTCCACCAGCACCTGAGACCACGCCTGCAATTGTAGCTCCGGCGCCTGTTGTTGTGAAGACACGCCTACCTCGTTTGGAACTGGGCAAGTTTAGGGGAGATGTGACTGGCTGGATGACGTTCTGGGACACTTTCAAGTCGGCTGTCCATGAAAACACCAACATAAGTAAGATAAGTTCCATTACTTAAACTCTTCTTTAGAAGGTACTGCCAGTAAGGCCATTCAAAGTCTTGGACTGACTGAGGATAATTACAACTCTGCTATTGCTATGTTGAAAGAACGTTTCAGTGATCCACAAGCTATAATAGCAGCTCATATGGATGAGCTGCTTAAGTTGCCAGACTGTACAGCTGATCGGCCTTCTGCACTTTGTAATATCTACGGTCGAATCACTGTTCATACTAGGGGTTTAAGTTCACTGGGAATAGACCTACGTCACTATGGTAGTCTTTTGATCCCAATTGTTATGCCGAAACTGCCTAATGAAGTCCGCCTTCGCATGGCACGTCAGCATCATGGCACCATTTGGAAGGTGGAGGATCTCTTAGAAACAATCAAGGTGGAAGCTGAAGTGAGAGAGGCCAGCAATTTGATTAAATCCAATACCTTTCGACTCCCCCATCCACCCAAACCACCTCCCCCTACAGCTAATTCATTCTATGTTGGTAATGCTACTCCAAGATGTCCTTATTGCAATGGAGAACATTATCCTTCCTTGTGCACCTCGGTTAAGGAAGTGAAGGATAGACGGGCTATCCTAATTAGAGGAGATCGCTGCTTTAACTGCCTGAGGCCCCATCACCGTGCCAAAGATTGTGATTCACATAAGAAATGCAGGCACTGTCACAAGAAGCATCACCAATCGATATGTGACCAGGTGCACCCACCGCATTCTGTTAAGCCACCTGAAGTTTTAGAGACTATCAACAACACATCTAATGTGGCACGAAGTAGTGGATTGGTATTGTTGCAAACAGCAAGAGCCATGGCTTCCGGTAAAGAGGGTGGAGCATCAGTCAATATACGGATTCTTTTTGATACAGGGAACCAGAGGTCTTATGTAACAGAGGCTCTCTGCAGACGCCTACGTCTTAAGCCTGTAAAGAAGGAGAGATTGCATTTAAACACCTTTGGAGAGCCTGCATTTAAGGGCAAGACTTGTGATCTGGTTCAGATACGGTTACAGAAGATTGGCAGTTCTGATTGTTTAGTGCTGGAGGCACTTAGTTTCCCGACCATTTGCTCCTCCCTGCCGAATGTGGTACACTTAGATAAATACCCTCAGTTATGTGATCTGCAATTGGCTGACCCTCCTGGCAAGAGCACTGAAGTCATTGATCCCCTTGTTGGGTCCGATCGTTACTGGAACATTGTAGAGGAAGAAATTATCCGCACAGACAATGGCCCTACTGCAGTTAGGAGTAAACTAGGTTGGCTTCTTTCTGGTCCTCTTACTTCACCGCACTCTCATGTCTCGACATTCTCTCACTTGGCCGTATGCCAGGGATTCAATGAGTTGGAACCTTCCACCAATGAACTCAGTGGCCTTAATGACATTCCTTAAGTCCTTCTGGGAGTTGGAATCCTTAGGAATCTATGATGCCCAATATTGTAAGGAGCCTGTGTCATTTTTTGATGGAGTCACATTTGTGCAGGGTCGCTATGAGGTCGGACTCCCTTGGATTAGAAGTAAGAGTGATATACCTGACCACTTTAACTTGTGTTATAATCGGTTGAGGTATCTGCAGAGACGTCTAATTAAACAGCCTGAGATTTTGAAGGAATATCAAGGCACAATAGATGAACAGTTGCACTACAATATTATTGAACCTGTGGACAACAGTAATGAGTCTTCCGATACATTCATCCATTATATGCCACATCATCCGGTGGTCAAGCGAGGCCGCAGCACGACTAAGGTGCGTGTCATATATGATGGTTCGGCTACCTCACATGAATGTAACATTGCACTTAACGATTGTCTGCAGGTTGGACCCAATCTGATCCCTAAGTTGTTTAATGTTCTCATTAGGTTTTAATGTTATCAAGTGGCTCTTAAAGGTGATATTGAGAAGGCCTTCTGATGATAAGCATCCGTGAATCAGCTAGAGACATGCTTAGATTTCTTTGGCTTGAAGACCCTTCTACACTTTCGATTTACTAGACTAGTGTTTGGATTGAGGCCGTCGCCGGCCATTCTGGACTCTGTGATTTCCCATCACTTGGAGAAGTATCGATCTGAGCACCCACGAGTAGTTGACAAGATAGAACAGTCGCTTTATGTTGATGATTTGGTATCTGGAGGTGCTACCGTACAAGAAGCTTTTGAAGTTTACAAGTCCTCCAAGTGGATCTTGTATCGCGGAGGCTTTAACTTGAGAAAATGGAATAAAAATTCCAAGACTTTAAATGACATGATTGAGCAAGATGAGGCATCCTCTGGAAGGTACTGGCACTGACCCTTGTGATGCAACTGTTAAGATTGATGATAATAGAACAGATATGTCTAAGTTGCTGGGAGTTGCTTGGGATAAGATGCAAGATAAGTTCACGTTTGATTTTACAGAACAACTTAATGTAATGAAATGCTTACACATACCAAACGATCAATCTTGAGGGTGACTGCAAGTCTTTTTGATCCTCTGGGAATATTGAGTCCCCTTATTATCCCTCTTAAGATGTTGTTTCAAGTTTTGTGTACCAGTAAGGCCGATTGGGATGAACCCTTGCATAAAGATACGCAAGTTCGATGGGAGCAGTTGATGAAGGATCTGGTCTTGCTTTCTGAGTCGAAGATTCCCCGATGTTGTTTTCTCATATTTTCTCATCCTGTTTCCATCTCTCTACATGGGTTCAGTGATGCATCTGAGCATGCCTATGCGGCAGTGTTGTATCTTAGTTCCACTTACCTTGATGGTCATGTTGAAGTTCTGCTGTGTTCAAAGACCAGGGTAGCGCCAACTAAGAAGCAAACTATTCCCCATTTAGAACTACTGGGGGCACTGATTTTGGCCAGGCTTGTACACAGTGTTGTACCTTGCCTACCTCGATTGAACAGTGTTCACTTGTGGGTGGACTCCATGGTAGTACTGCATTGGATGCGCAACAGAAGAGCTTGGAAACAGTATGTTCAGAATAGGGTTGAGGAGATCAAAGGACTGACGAATGGTGAAGATTGGAACTTCTGCCCTGGGGAATTGAACCCTGCTGACTTGCCCTCTAGAGGAGTGTCTGCTAAGGAACTTGTACATAGTTCAATTTGGTGGCATGGACCTAACATTATTGCTGAGAAGACTGTTAGTCAACCCATGCTACCAGATGTGGATGTTTCGTGTGAGGTGGAGGCAGAATTGACCAAGTCACAGTGTATATCTACTCATGCTTTGCTCATCATGAACAAAGAGCATAAGGCGATGCGCTTAGACAACTTGATTGACTGCACTCGTAATAGTACTCTAGATACCTTGCTTCATGTTACTGTATGTGTGCTGTTGTTTGTTGCAAGGCTGAAGCGATGCAGAAGTCTCAGAAGTGATGATGAGCCACTGATTGATGCTGGAGACATCAAGAGAGCTGAGGCCGCATGGATCATATCTGTGCAACAGAGTTACTTTAACCAGGAAATACAGTACTTGTTGAATCATAAGGGTGCCTGTCCTATCTTGGTTCATCAGTTCGACCTGTTTATTGATGACAGACAGTTGATGCGATGCCAAGGGAGAATAAACAATTCACCAGAGTTGTCATTTGGGAGCAAGACACCGGCACTCTTGCCAACGAGACATCCTTTTGTTACCCTGTTGATACGGCAATCGCATGAACACTGCAAGCACAGTGGAGTGAATGAAACGCTCACCTTGTTAAGAGAGAGATACTGGATCTTGCAAGGTCGTCAGGCAACTAAGACTATAGCTAGAGCTTGTGTTATTTGTAGAAAACTAGAATGCAAGCCATATGGATCATGCCCAGTTGCAGATTTGCCTCCCGAAAGAGTGTCAGAAGATCCACCATTTTCCCACACAGGGTTAGATTTTGCTGGTCCTCTGTACATAAACTTAAATAGCCAACCACATAAAGTCTACATTTGTCTTTTCACATGTGCAGCCACTCGTGCTGTACATCTGGAATTGGTACGGGACCTTGGGGTTGAATCATTTTTACTATGTTTCCAGAAATTTGCTGGCAGGAGAGGTTTGCCAGCAACATTGATTTCTGACAACGCTAAGACATTTCGATCCTCCAGCAAAGAAGTATCTAAGGTAGCCCGATCTTCCGAAGTTCAAAGATACCTGGCAAGCAACCATACCTCTTGGAAGTTCATTGCTGAGAAGGTTCCCTGGTGGGAAGGATTCTGGGAGCGTTTGATTCAGAGTGTAAAGCGAAGTCTCAGAAAGGTCCTTGGCTGCTCCACATTGAATTTCGACCAGTTAAACACACTTTTAGTTGAAGTAGAGGGGGTTGTTAACTCTAGACCTTTGACATATGTAGAAGATGATACTAGTGGCACGAGTTATGTTCTGTCTTCATCACATCTGATATATGGTAGGAAAATCACTAGTGCTCCCAATGATTCACACTTTGAAGTGATCAGTACTAATGACACTGACGAAAAGGGTTAGGCAGCAGAAACATTTATTAAGTCAATTTACTAGACAATGGTGACGAGAATACTTGATGAGTTTGAGAGAGAATCACCAATCTGACCAGAGATCAAGAGGGAGCGGAGGATCAAAAATTGCACTAGGAGATGTTGTTGTGATCAAGGATGACCAGACTAAGAGATCTTTTTGGAAACTTGGTGTTGTTGAAGAACTGTTAAGTGGGTCTGATGGACATGTTCGTGCTGCTGAGGTGAGGGCTGGTCACTGTGATCGACGTGTGTAAGTCATTCATTGTAGCATCAAGCATCTATACCCAATAGAAGTATCTACGGGTGATCGTGTCGTCTCCAGCAGCAGCGAGAAAGCCAGTGAATGATTTAGATGAGGTGACAGAACCAAGTAATACTCGAAGGAGAAGAGAAGCGGCAGTAGTTGGAGAGATTCGCCGAAGAATGAACACTTGAAATAGATAGTTGGATTGTATTAGAAATTAGTTGATCCTTTAGGCCTTTTATGTATATAACTGTTTGATAGCTACACTCTCAAACATGGGGAGTGTAATGGACTAGAATTTTTGTTATGTAATAATTATGTTTGTGCACGTGCGCATGTTTTTTCTTGTGATTGATTAGAGAGTTTCCGGTACCCAACATGAGGCAGGAGGAACGTAAGTGAGCGGCTAGAATAAGACTACCGACTGAAGCCGAGACAATCTCTGTGTGGTATTACATAAGTATTAAAAGTGGTAACTGTAGGTACACATGCAAGTTTCAGTTGTAAATGGCTGTCCACTACATCTTTAGATTCAAATTTAGCAATATACACTTATACTACTACAAGCACATACGTAGTTAATAGGACATTCTCCTCTACAACCTTTTATAAACAAAACTTTGATAACTAATCCTCATTATTCAAAAATGCTTTCCCTACAAATTGTACATATATGTGACCCAGTCTGGGAAAACTAGACACCAGTTTTAAGTATTTAGTGTGTTGTAACTCGCTAGGGACCCGCCTATTATGCTCATAATTTTACCTATTATGCTATGCTGCACTGCTCAAAAATTTACCTATTATGCTTAAATTTATGCTCAATACTTACCTATTATGCCCAAGTTATGCCCAATTATTTATGCCTCAGTTCTCATGCTCTGCTAATAATTTCCAGTTTATGGATAGCTGAAGCACAAACTTACTTGTCAAAATGCAAATCACAGAAAAGATTGATATACTCTAATAGAACAGTCAGCTGTGTGAATGTTCTATTAGAATTACTGACTGTTCTATTAGAGTATATCGATCTTTCTGTGATAGCGATTTTGATAAGTAGGAATTCATACTATTACACAAATATTCTACCTATTATGCTAGCATTATGCTCAATGCTTTCAGGCACCTATTATGTTCATAATTATGCCAGCATAATCGGCGGGTCCCTATAACTCGCCAATGGTTGAAACTATGTGTACCAATTTTTTATACCAATTCCTTACCTTCCAGAGCATCCACTGTACAAGTATATAGTCAACAGCTAAGTTTCCATTTAGACTGTTTTTAAACAGAGCTCCAAAAGCAAGAGGAAGGCATAGGGATATGTAAGTTATGGATCACTCAAGTCTTAAAACTGGCTTAAATGAAAGGACATTTACAGCACAGGTCTTTATTAAACACCACAGAGCTGCACAGCCAATAAAACCATCCCCAGGCTGACCAGAGCTCCATAAAGGCCCCACACTGCACGTACTTATATACCACTTTGACACCTCAGATCAAAGGAAACCACAGGGTTATATATCACATATTGCCCTGTGGTTAGGGCGATATCATGATATAGCCCTGAGCACAACTGCCTTTGATGCTGAGTCAGATACAAAGCATCATTTCCCTTTGAATATTTATATAGAGCTGCTTAAAGTTTTGCATTGTGGGTTTGAATTAAACATGTTGTTTTAGTTAGGGGCATTGTTGTGAAGCAAAAAGAATTGAGTGAGTCAGCATTGCATAGTTCAGTTACTAAGCATCTCTAAATAATCATTTTTGCAATGTAAGGATTGTTTTTCTACAGAGTTCATTTCAACTGCATGAAAAGATGCCTCAAACATTCACAACCTATATGTCTAAGTGTTTATTTTAACACCTTAGGTTACTTTATTCATCCTCAAAATGGTTATTTGGTTAAAAATGGTATCACTACAATCAGTGAAACCCACAATCATTTCTTTTTTGTGCCCACAATTTAAACCCACAATCAATGTTTGCAAACCTCTGTACAAAAGTAATGTGGTGAATGCAGTTTTGTCTTCCTTCACCTATTAGGTGAGCATACCAGAGTGGTATATATTACTTATACCATGGCCACTCGGGATTTGCCTGATATATATGTCCAAGCCTGAGGGCTGCAGGTCCGAGGGTGTGGGCATATATATCAGGCAAATCCCGAGTGGCCATGGTATAACTATTAAATATATTAAGACTTTACAAGACAAGTGCATGGTGAAGGTCTGTAGGACACCTGGTCCTTCAACCTGTTTAAAGTTGTTACAGAAAGTATGTTTGAAAAGGTGGAGAAAAGAGAAAAATCCATGACTGGACCTGGGCAGCCTCAAACCTGCAGCCATCTGATTAATGCTCGAATGCTTATAGGGAGTCTGTAGGCAGTCAGTACGGATTGCCACTGGGAAAAGCAGCCAGCAAAAGCAGACCACTCAAGTCTAGCTGACTTTGAAATTAGATAGTTTATTTATGTAGCTTTGTGTTCTTGGTGAAACGTTAAATATACTGACATGGCCAGATCCAGTCACATATACAGTGTACATCAATGGATTATTGATCACATGAAATCATTGCAGTTTAGAATGAGGAAACCATGGATGACTGAAAATTACAATAATTGTACATGTGAAGGTGGTGAAGTAGCTCATCCATGATGTGACATAAAGCATAAATGTAGTAAAGTAAGGATTTTACTGATATTTACGTAATAATTTTACTGATATATACGTAATAATTTTATATAAACCAAAATAGCCAAACTACAACCTTTTAAAAAGCCAGTTGTGAAATCAAAGATGGCAGCCACGAAATGGCACAGCTTTTTGTGTTTGCATGGCCTAAAGCTTTTAACTGTCTTTTACAATAACAACAGAAAGAACATACATGTTTAGTAGTTATATTATAATATTATTATTGCAATTTTACAATTGAATGCTCTATTAGACTGAGTGTACTATTAGAGTAGCTTTCTTGATTGCATACTTTCTACACATGTTTGACTAATGTTCAATGTCTTTTCACTAAATTACCAAATATAATTATTATTAGGAGACAGAGCTATGTATCTGTGAAAATCACATTTTTGGTTCTTCCTGTTAACAACACACTAGTGTGGTGCACCAGCTTCTTGGGCCACATGACACATTAACCAGGTTCATGTACAGTGTATCCTATGCTGTAATTTTAAATATTTTAGTCATATATTGAATATTTAATATTAAAATGACTTCCCTCTTGCCTAAATTTTAGTAATGGGAGTGAAAACCAGGGGCGGATCTAGAGTTTGGAAAGAGGGGGGGGGGGGGGGGCACCTTGCTGAAAAAAGTTGAAGAGCAAAAAAAAAAAAAAGGTCACAACAATAATAGCTAGTTATCCTTTACCAAATATATTATATCACGTATGTTATGTAAAATAAAATCCTATTTATAGCTTCATAAGTAAGCTGCACTGCCTCATGAACATTGTGACTGCTTTATTAGAGTAATTGACTGCTCTATTAGAGTATCTCGATCTTGTATGCAATATCTTGAGGGGGGGGGGGGCATTTGCCCTAAATGCCCCATCTTGGATCCGCCATTGAAAACTATTATCTAATGAATGAAAAATTAATCAGTTTTTCAAAGAGATGTCTGTCATGGTTTAAAATCATTTTCTACGAGATTTGCTATTTCCAAATTCTATTAGAGTATCTGAACTATTAATGAAACCTACCTAGACCATGATTGAACAATGGTGAAGGCCCCTAATGATACATGGGGTATAGCAGCTAGTACTATTCAACTACATTGTGAAATATACTATCTAGTTGTGACTTGAATTTGGGCATTTTCTTATATTTTTACCATCGACCCATGAATACATATATTTTTCCATGTATGTACTCCAACTTTTCCATCAAATTTAGTATAGAATAGTTGTAAAAATTCTACTATACTTACTTAGACATACCTCTTTTACACATGCTTTCAGTACCACTCCAGCTCCCATCACTCTGACAGGTCCTAGTGTCACTACCAGTTAGCTCATAACCAGTGTTACATGTGAAATTACAAGTGTCTCCCTCATAACCCACTCCTACTCTATCAGAACTACATGATGTTATCTCTCCATTGGATGGTGCTGATAAGTCATCACACTGAATGTCTAATTATATAATAACTTGTAAACATTTTAGACAACGTCATACGAAGTACAAATACCTTATACATCTTTGCAGTTTTCAAAGTACACATGACTTGTGTGGAAAGCCAGTGTGGGTAACTAAATATTATACTGTATGACAGGTAAAAAGAAAATGAGATTCTTCATGCATGCGTATAGATCCACAGTTCATTCGTCAAACTGGACCATTTAGTTTTTACATTATAGCTTCCCATAAAGAAGGAGGGGCAGCCCACCACACACACCAAATTTATTTTAAAAGTTGGTTATTATGGTCAGCCATAAATGTCAGCTAATGCAGACAAGTCACATGATCCATGAAAATTACTTACCAATGATGAACTGAATCAGTGGCTGTCGATTATTCAACATAGCATTACGTTCACTGAGATCAACTGAAGTTGGAGGAGATGATCTATCAAATCTATACAGTACATATCCATCAGTTTGTATGTCTCTTAGAGAATATCGAACATTAGGTGGATGATAATATCCTACAATATCTCCTGACTGAAACTCTATCCTGTCATCACCAGTGAGAGAGATATTTGCTTCTAGGAAACCATTACTCCCTGTAGTCACTTGATCATCTGATTGTAACTGAACTTCACCAGTTCTGTTATACATCACTGAATCAGGCTGTGATGGTCGCCATACTTGGAAAGAAGGAAAGGTATTTCTTGTGTCAACTTGGTTTACTCTTGCTCTAATGTTAGTTATTCTACCATTGCAAGTGAAATTGAGACGTGGAAATATTGCAAAGCGGTTAACATTCAACTGTCTACGTCCATTTTGTTCTACATTTACTTCATCAGTGCAGGTTTGTCCACCTGTGCACAATATACAGATATATGATTATGGAGTTAATATACATATGTATCAAGGATTATTCCTTTCAAAATATTATATCACAGTCACATGCTGTAATTTGTTAGCAGTCTACTATTTTTATGGGTACTGTTATATACAGTAATGCTAGTTTTAATATTTTGGTGATCCGTCACTGCACTATCCTTAACTACTATACATGTGCATATGTTGTTGATCACTTACGTACATGATAAGGTAATCCAACACAGAATGGTGAAACTTGCAAGAAACATATCTGAACAAAAAAAAACATGTTATTGTTCAATAATGTGTGTACTCTGTCAAGTACTACATAGCAACATACTGTTCAAACCTGTTATGATCAGCATAACTACAAACATGTTTTCAGTATTGTCCGGCAGAAAATAGTACCAAGCTGATTGTATTAAAGAAATACAATGATGCATACACGCAATACTAGTGTGATCAGAAGGGTTATATAATAGCTATATCTGTGATCCATTTTCTTGCATGAACTGGTGACTGTCTGGTGCCAAGTATTTCAATTCAAATGTTTAGGAGTGAGTTATATAGTGTGACTTCAACTTGACAGTCATCAGATTTGGTGCTGTGGTACTGTAATTATACTAGTCCTACCCAGGAGGATTTTTCTGCCTCAAATCTGAGGGTGATACACCAGTAACTGTTCCATAATTTTTGGTAGCAATGTTAATAATAAATTTTTTTTTGTGGAATCAAGACACACGGTAGTGTGTCGTGCGGCCCAAGAAGCCGGCGCGCCACACCGTGAGTATATTTACAGGAAGAAAGAAAACGTCATTTTCACACTTTTGTATCTCGGTGATAGCTTATCTGATTGAAACCAAATTTGCTGCAGAGTTGTCCGCCAGCTAGGGGAGTCTACATTCCACATTTGAAGGAAATCACTAAAGCCATTTCCGAGATATGAGCGGCCAAAGTTTCGTTTTTTTTCTTATTATTATTCTTCGTATTTTCGCACACTTGCAAAAATTGTTATAAAATGCAAACGCGTGCTCCGATCACCTTGAAATTTGGCACACAGAAAGGGAGTCCAAAGGCGAATCCTAGCATCAAATTTGGTGCAAATCTGATGAATGGTTCAGGAGTTATGACCGATTATTCGCGTAAAACAAGATCGATTTGTTGTCACGCCTACAGGGTAAACCGCTTCAATACTCATTCCATGAAGCCTTCATGGAATGAGTTGAAAATTGCTATGCAGATGGAGTAACCATCGTAGGAGTGCCTTTTGGTGGTTTGAAAGGAATCGAGATTAAGACCACGGAGATATGACACAAAACCCAACCTGTGTCACAATTACGCGATCGATTTTTAGTAATAAAAATGTATTAGTTTTTACGCCTACTGGCAAACCGCTAAGAGCAATGAGCTGAAAATCGGTGTATAGCTGGAATAATCTTCATAGAAAGTCCTTGCAGTAGTATAGAAGAATTGGATTACAAACCACTGAGTTATGATTCGAAAGCCAACTCCGTGTAGCAAATGCGAGATCGAGATACTCTAATAGAACAGTCACACTAATAGAGCATTCAGCTAATTTATTTACTCCATTATAGAATTCTATTACATTACAAGTTATTCTGTAGGGACTTCAGCTGCAAACAGTTAATCTTATAGACAGTTCAGCAAGAAGCAAGTCATCCTGTGGAGAGTTAAGTTACAATTATATCACTGTAGAGATTCAGAACATTACAAGTCACACTGAAGAGAGTTCAGCTATAAACAAGTCATGCACCCTGTAGAGAGTTCACCTACAATTAAATCACTCTCTAGAGAATTCAGCTACACACAAGTCACTGTGCAGAGAGTTCAGCTACAAACAAATTACCCTGTAGAGAGATCAGCTAGAAACAAAACACTTTGCAGAGAGTTCAGCTACAAACAAATCAATCTTTAGAGTGATCAGCAACAAACAAATCAACTTGTAGAGAGATCAGCTAGAAACAAATCAACCTGCAGAGAGATCAGCTACAAACAAATCAGCTTGTAGAGAGATCAGTTACACACAAATCAACCTGTAGAGAGATAAGCTAGAAACAAATCACCCTGTAGAGAGTTCAGCTAAAACAAATCAACCTGCAGAGAGATCAGCTACAAACAAATCACCTTATAGACAGTTCAGCTACAAACAAATTACCCTGTAGAGAGATCGACTACAAACAAATCAACTTGCAGAGAGATCAGCTACACACAAATCAACTTGTAGAGAGATCAGCTAGAAACAAATCACCCTGTAGAGAGTTCAGCTACAAACAAATCAACCTGCAGAGAGATCAGCTACAAACAAATCATCTTATAGACAGTTCAGCTACAAACAAATTACCCTGTAGAGAGATCGACTACAAACAAATCAACTTGCAGAGAGATCAGCTACAAAAAATCATCCTGTAGAGAGATCAGCTAGAAACAAATCACCCTGTAGAGACTTCAGCTACAAACAAATCAGCCTGCAGAGAGATCATCTACAAACAAATCACCCTGTAGAGAGATCAGCTAGAAACTAGACACAATGTAAGGAGTTCAGCTACAAGCAAATCACCCTTTAGAGAGTTCAGCTGCAAACAAATCAACCTGCAGAGAGATCAAATCACCTTATAGAGAGTTCAGCTACAAACAAATTGCCTTGTAGAGAGATCAGTTACAAACAAATCAACCTGCAGAGAGATCAGCTACACACAAATCAACTTGTAGAGAGATCAGCTACAAACAAATCACCCTGTGGAGATCAGCTAGAAACTAGACACAATGTAAGGAGTTCAGCTACAAGCAAATCATCCTGTAGAGATTTAAGCTGCAAACAAATCACCCTGTAGAGAGATCAGCTAGAAACTAGACACAATGTAAAGAGTTCAGCTAGAAGAGGTCACCTTATAGAGAGTTCAGCTACAAAAAAACCATCATGTAGAGAGTTCAGCTGCAAACAAATCACTCTGTATAGAGTTCAGCTAGAAAAAGTCACCTTGTAGAGAGTTAAGCTGCAAAGAAACCGCCATGTAGAGAGTTCAGTCTCAAACAAATTACCGTGTAGAGAATTCAACAACAAACAAATCGCCCTGTAGAGGGATCAGCTAGAAGAAGTTACTTTGTAGAGAGTTCAGCTACAAAGAAACCATCATGTAGAGAGTTCAGCTACAAAGAAAGCACCATGTAGAGAGTTCAGCTAGAAACAAATCACCCTGTAGAGAGATCAGCTAGAAGAGGTCACCTTGTAGAGAGTTCAGCTACAAAGAAATCACCACCTAAAGAGTTCAGCTGCAAACAAATCACCCTGTAGAGGGATCAGCTACAAGAAGTCACCTTGTAGAGAGTTCAGCTACAAAGAAACCATCATGTAGAGAGTTCAGCTACAAAGAAATCACCCTGTAGAGAGTTCAGCTAGAAGAAGTCACCTTGTAGAGAGTTCAGCTACAAAGAAACCATCATGTAGAAAGTTCAGTTAAAAAGAAACCACCATGGATGTAGAGAGTTTAGCTGCAAACAAATAACCTGTAGAGAGTTCAGCTAGAAACAAATCACCCTGTAGAGAAATCAGCTAGAAGAGGTCACCTTGTAGAGAGTTCAGCTACAAAGAAACCATCATGTAGAGAGTTCAGCTACAAAGAAAGCACCATGTAGAGAGTTCAGCTAGAAGAAGTCACCTTGTAGAGAGTTCAGCTACAAAGAAACCATCATGTAGAGAGTTCAGCTACAAAGAAAGCACCATGTAGAGAGTTTAGCTGCAAACAAATCACCTGTAGAGAGTTCAGCTAAAAACAAATCACCCTGTAGAGAGATCAGCTAGAAGAGGTCACCTTGTAGAGAGTTCAGCTACAAAGAAACCATCATGTGGAGAGTTCAGCTACAAAGAAATCACCCTGTAGAGAGTTCAGCTAGATGAAGTCACCTTGTAGAGAGTTCAGCTACAAAGAAACCATCATGTAGAGAGTTCAGCTACAAAGAAACCACCTTGGATGTAGAGAGTTTAGCTGCAAACAAATAACCTGTAGAGAGTTCAGCTAGAAACAAATCACCCTGTAGAGAAATCAGCTAGAAGAGGTCACCTTGTAGAGAGTTCAGCTACAAAGAAACCATCCTGTATATAGTTCAGCTATATTTTAAGTCACCCAGTAGAGAGATCAACTGCTAAAAATTATCCTGTGGGGAATAATGGGCATGTAATAAATATACGTATATAATTTGTATAATTACTAATAAAATTAAAAATAATTGAAGTATTAAAAATCTTCTATAAGTTTTTTTCTTCTTCCTGTGGTAAATAAAAAAACACATGGGTTAAAAAAGCCCCAAAGCCAGCCATAGGCTGGCTTTGCAGTATACAAATACAGAAAGAAGTGATATCTAATCAAAAGCAGCCAAAGCTGTAAAAAAAGGTGTGACCCCCAAAAAGGCCATGGTGAAAAAAGATGTGAAATCCAAGGTGGCAGCCAAGAAATGGCTGTGATGGTAGGTTAATGGTAAAAATTTTAATAACGACAATTCAGGTGAATTTTGTGCCACTTGGTCTTGGCATCAAATTCACCTGAATTGTCGTTATTAAAATTTTTACCATTAACCTACCATCACAGCCATTTCTTGGCCGCCACCTTGGATTTCACATCTTTTTTCACCATGGCCTTTTTGGGGGCCGCATCTTTTTTTACAGCTTGGCTGTTTTTGATTAGATTATCTATTTCTGATAAATGATCCATATATGGTGATAATGTTATAGCTATACTTTTATGAAGCCGTCATATAGTATAAAATAGGGTTTATAGTTCTCCAAGTCATGTCACACCAAATGGTGCATCAGTTTCCTTATCATAAGTTGTATGGAAACAAATAGGTAAATTTTATTGTTGAGACTATTGTAGATGTTGATACTGATATAGACCAACCCATTCTGTGTGATGTGTTCTACATACTGAGCTCATGCCTTACCAACACCTTAATATGCTCAGCAAATACAGTTTTCTAATTTTTTCTTATATTTTTAGAATAAAATTTCTTACATTTATTTTTAGAATAAAGTTTCTTAAATTTAGGAATAATTTTCTTAAATTAAAAACAGTCTTAAAATTAGAGTGCAGAAGGAGCATTTATGTCACTCTAAATTTATGCCTACAACTTCTTAGATTAAACAGCCTAATGTTAGAAATCAGTACAACACTCTTAAACTATAGGAATCTGAAGAATTTAATTAACTTCATCATTATAATTAATGTAATTGCTTTAGACCATACAATAAATATGCTAATTAATTCATTATAACAGTGTTGTATTTAAAACCTGATCAACAAGTGTAGTCGAATCATAAGTTAGCTACAGTTTCACTCAACAAAAGTATCAGTTGCTTTTTTATGTTTTTCTTTTATAAAATTAAAATTGCTAATAGTTAATTTAAAACACTAAGAAATATATGTAAGCTTATTTGTTTAAGTTAGTGTTACTTGTAATAAGAAGATGTACATACATAATTATAAGAAGTCACTGTAAAGCGTTAATAGTAATAAATAATAATGATGTGTTATAATAGCTATTTTAGCGATGGATACTATATCTTAAAATTAGAAGCGAGATTTAGCTAGCTACTTGATAAATTCTAAAACATTATGTAGCTAGCTAGCTAGTATCCGTTCCTCAAGCCATTCCTTAATCGAGGGTCATTGGGTTGGTCGCTCGGTATTGTAAATAGTCAGCTATTTGTTATTGCTTGTCATGATACCTCCGGATTGCCTTATTAAAACAACCCTAACCTAAAGCGTTGTAATCTAAAG
This sequence comes from Dysidea avara, assembly GCF_963678975.1. Lineage (NCBI taxonomy): Eukaryota > Metazoa > Porifera > Demospongiae > Dictyoceratida > Dysideidae > Dysidea > Dysidea avara. The sequence goes on from NC_089274.1 coordinate 46,974,217, forward strand.
CTACTTTGATTTCTGCATAGTAGCAACTGAATTATCACTAGCTACACTTGAGCTAGCTCTACGTAGCTAATTAGCTCGTACGTACAATCATTACACTCACCTTAGCTATTCTGCGATGATATCAGTAGCGTGATCGTCTTCGCGATTGTACAGTTCTTTCCGAGGTTCTCTCGCCTTTAAATGAACTAGCATACTGTATAATTCCAATAAGTACTCTAATAGAACACAAGACGATGACCTAGAACACAGCATATGTACGGCAGCGAAGTGATATGATTGGCTAGCTATTACTATGATGTTATGTGACTTGGGTGATAATCAGCTCAATACATATATGAGTCATATATGAATACATTTGTGTGGCTTAATGTGGATCAACAGAAGACCATGTTATAGAAAATAAAATTTGTAATCCCACATATCAGACTGTCCCTTTGGGATTTCACAATCCCATACATGGTTGTTAGCTAAACCTTTTAAACATTATTCACAAGCAAATATACATATGTTTACATATAACCATGACCACATTAAAACTATGACTACATAGGTATATATAGCTATACATACAGCACATACAGATTACCATACTAACTACATAGTTGCATATGCACACACATACACTCTGTTGTGTAGACTATATGTATCTGTACAGACAGGACATGATGAAATACAAACCAGTTTCCTGTTATACATAATGTATTATTCAGACATATAAGTACAAATTTTTGGAAAGAAGCTCACTAAATTGCTACATTACCTGCATACCAGTTTCATAGGATTCATATTATAGCAATGCTAGCACAAAGTGGCACAAACATCTATAAGTTGTAAACAACCAGTAGAGCGGCTAAGCAACAAATTTTGATGAAATTGTTCACTTTGTGATAAAAGGACCAAATTTTCTGTGGAAGTATACTAAATGATTTGAGATATGGTGCCACGTCAAAATCATACAAGGGGTAGCTATAAAGAGTATACAAGTTAAAAATAAAATAGTTGAGTGTTTAAACATTTGGAGCATGGGTAACAGAAGTAAAAAGTACGTACATAGATTAATGCTGTAATAAAATGATTTCAAAAGTAATTCTTCAGTTTGAATTTGTTTGGGATAGGTCATGCAAGTAGTGATTACTTCTACAAAGTTTAATATGTGTGTACTTTTTGGGGATAAAAATTACATAACTGTCCTTCCTATGTCTTTCTTCATGTTCATGGCCTATTTTTAAATGCATAATACAATGATAACACTCATTCTCAAGCAAATTTGCTTCTTGTAGGTTCACTTTGCCATTGATCTTCTGACTTAGTCTCTGCAAGGGTGACCAACGTGTTAATAAGTATCCAATCTATTCATGCTATATAACACATTCATTTGGAAACCTTATATCATTACCTATATTTAACCACAGTATTATTAAGGTCATGATACCAGAGAAACAATGTTGTTGTGTACCACTGTGTTACTTGACTTATTGTGATCACATAACTGTACAAGTGTACATGTGTATGATAAATCAGAAGCCATACTATTGCCAGTGTATTGTTTCCTTACTATTGAATGTATAGGATACTTTGTACTATATAGCTTTGACATATCCAACTATAGGTAGTGTATAGCAGCATGCTGTGGTCAGCAGAGTTTGCTAACTCTGATCAAGGCACACGGTAGTGTGTCGTGCGGCCCAAGAATCCGGCGCGCCACACCGTGAGTATATTTACAGGAAGAAAGTAAACGTGATTTTCACACCTTTGTAGCTCCGTGATTCCTTATCCGATTGAATCCAAAGTTGCTACAGTAGTGTCGGCTAGGTAGGGGAGTCTACATTCTAAATTTAAAGAAAATCGCTCAAGCCATTTCCGAGATACGAGCGGCCAAAGTTTATGTTTTTTTCTTCTACTTTTTTTCCTTGGTTTTTTTCTTCTACTTCTTTTTGCATACTTTGCAAAATCCGCCATAAAACACGAATGCGTGCTCCAATCGGGCTGAAATTTTGCACACGTAAAGGACTCATTAAGGTGAATCTCAGTACCAAGTTTGGTAGGCATCCGATGAACATTCATGGAGTTATGACCGATTATTTGCGTACAATTAGGTCGAAGGTCTGTCACGCCCACAGAGTAAACCGCTTTAAGGAATGAGCTGAAAATTGCTATGTCGATGGAGTAACTATCGTAGGAGTGCCTTTTTGTGGTTTGAAAGGAATCCAGTTAAAGGCCATCGCGATATGACACAAAACCCAACCTGTGTCAAAATTTCGCGATCGAATTTTATGAATAAAAAACTATTAGTTTTCACGCCTACCAGGCAAACCGCTTAGAGCAGTGAGCAGAAAATCGGTTTGTAGCTGGAATAATTATCATAGAAAGTCCTTGCAGTAGTACAGAAGAATCAGATTACAAACCACTGAGTTATGATTCCAAAGCCAACCACGTGTAGAATATGCGAGATCGAGATACTCTAATAGAACAGTCACCCTAATAGAGCATTCAGCTACGTTTATAATTTACTCCATTATACATTGCAAGTTATTCTGTAGGGAGTTCAGCTACAAACAAGTCACCCTGTAGTCAGATCAGCTAGAAGAAGGTGCCTAATAGAGAGTTCAGCTACAAAGAAACCATTATGTAGAGAGTTCAGCTACAAACAAATCACCCTGTAGAGAATTCAGCTACAAACAAATTGCCCTGTAGAGAGATCAGCTAGAAGAAGTTACCTTGTAGAGAGTTAAGTTACAAAGAAACCATTGTGTAGAGAGTTCAGCTGCAAACAAATCATCCTGTAGAGAATTCAGCTGCAAACAAATTGCCTTGTAGAGAGATCAGCTAGAAGAAGTTACCTTGTAGAGAGTTAAGTTACGAAGAAACCATCGTGTAGAGAGTTCAGCTGCAAACAAATCCCCCAGTAGGAAAGTTCCACTATGAACAGATCACCCTGTAGAGGGTTCAGTTAGAAACAAGTCATCCTGTAGAGAGATCAGCTAGAAGAAGTCACCTTGTAGAGAGTTCAGCTACAAAGAAACCACCATGTAAGAGAGTTCAGCTGCAAACAAATCACCTGTAAAGAGTTCAACTAGAAACAAGTCACCCTGTAGAGAGTTTAGCTAGAAGAATTACATTGTAGAGAGTTCAGCTACAAAGAAACTACCATGTAGAGAGTTCAGCTGCAAACAAATCGCCCTGTAGAAAGATCAGCTAGAAGAAGTTACCTTGTAGATGGTTCAGCTGCAAATAAGTCATCCGGTAGAGAGATCAGCTAGAAGGATCACCTTGTAGATAGTTCAGCTACAAAGAAATCACCCTGCTTCATCTTTCCTTCTTCCTGTATTAAAGAAAAGAATGATAGGTTAAAAAGCCCTAAAGCCGGCCATAGGCCGGCTTTGGGGTATACAAATACAAAAAGAAGTGAAATCTAATCCAAAACAGCCAAGCTGTTAAAAAATAGTGTGGCCCTGAGAAAAGCTATGGTGAAAAAAGATGTGAAATCCAAGGTGGTGGCCAAGAAATGGCTGTGATGGTAGGTTAATGGTAAAAATTTTAATAACGACAATTCAGGTGAATTTTGTGCCACTTGGTCTTGACATCAAATTCATCTGAATTGTCGTTATTAAAATTTTTACCATTAACCTACCATCACAGCCATTTCTTGGCCGCCACCTTGGATTTCACATCTTTTTTCACCATAGCCTTTCTCAGGGCCGCACTCTTTTTTTACAGCTTGGCTGTTTTGGATTAGATTATTTTTACACTAGAAATTGAATGTCTCCTTAATAACAGGCTTTGGTATGATATTCTTGCAGCAGATGGCAGAGGTAATCAAGTGGTGGTCTTTCCCTGATGAAATGCACCGGTACTCCAGAGGGTGAACAGTGAAGTCAACTATGTTATCAGAGCTATCAGTCAATTTTAGATCAAGCACATTACCATGCTTATGAGTTGGACAAGTCACTAGTTGTTCAAGGTTAGATTTGAATATGAACTTACAAAAATTGTTTGTTTAGCTTTCAGCAAAGTGAAATCCGGCATATTAAAGTCACCAAATATTATTACTTGATTGGGCAGGGATTGTAAATAGTTAATTATAATCTAATCCAAAACAGCCAAGCTGTAAAAAAAGAGTGCGGCCCTCAGAAAGGCTATGGTGAAAAAAGATGTGAAATCCAAGGTGGCAGCCAAGAAATGGCTGTGATGGTAGGTTAATGGTAAAAATTATAATAACGACAATTCAGATGAATTTTGTGCCAAGACCACCACCTTGGATTTCACATCTTTTTTCACCATAGCCTTTCTGAGGGCTGCACTCTTTTTTTACAGCTTGGCTGTTTTGGATTAGATTTCACTTCTTTTTGTATTTGTATATCCCAAAGCCGGCCTATGGCCGGCTTTAGAGCTTTTTAACATATCATTTTTTGTTTGCCACAGGAAGAAGAAAAGATGAAGCAGGGTGATTTCTTTGTAGCTGAACTCTCTACAAGGTGATCCTTCTAGCTGATCTCTCTACCGGATGACTTGTTTGTAGCTGAACCATCTACAAGGTAACTTCTTCTAGCTGATCTTTCTACAGGGTGATTTGTTTGTAGCTGAATTCTCTACAGGGCGTTTTGTTTGCAGCTGAACTCTCTACATGGTAGTTTCTTTGTAGCTGAACTCTCTACAATGTAATTCTTCTAGCTGAACTCTCTACAGGGTGACTTGTTTCTAGCTGATCTCTCTACAGGGTGACTTCTTTCTAGCTGAACTCTTTACAGGTGATTTGTTTGCAGCTGAACTCTCTTACATGGTGGTTTCTTTGTAGCTGAACCCTCTACAGGGTGATTTCTTCTAGCTGATCTCTCTACAGGATGACTTGTTTCTAACTGAACATAGTGGAACTTTCTACTGGGGGATTATTTGTTTGCAGCTGAACTCTCTACACGATGGTTTCTTTGTAACTGAACTCTCTACAAGGTAACTTCTTCTAGCTGATCTCTCTACAGGGCAATTTGTTTGTAGCTGAATTCTCTACAGGGTGATTTGTTTGTAGCTGAACTCTCTACATGATGGTTTCTTTGTAGCTGAACTCTCTATTAGGTATCTTCTTCTAGCTGATCTGACTACAGGGTGACTTGTTTGTAGCTGAACTCCCTACAGAATAACTTGCAATGTAATATAAGTCTATAATGGAGTAAATTATAAACGTAGCTGAATGCTCTATTAGCGTGGCTGTTCTATTAGAGTATCTCGATCTCGCATATGCTTCACGTAGTTGGCTTTGGAATCATAACTCAGTGGTTTGTAATCCGATTCTTCTGTACTACTGCAAGGACTTTCTATGATAACTATTCCAGCTATACACCGATTTTCAGCTCACTGCTCTAAGCGGTGTGCCTGGTAGGCGTGAAAATTAATAGTTTTTTAATCATAAAAATCGATTGCGTAATTTTGACACAGGTTGGGTTTTGTGTCATATCTCAATGGCCTTTAACCGCTTTCAAACCACAAAAACGCACTCCTACGATAGTTACTCCATCTACATAGCAATTTTCAGCTCATTCCTTCAAGTGGTTTACCTTGTGGGCGTGACAGACCTTCGACCTAATTGTACGCAAATAATCGGTCATAACTCCATGAATGTTCATCGGATTCCTACCAAACTTGGTACTGAGATTCGCCTTAATGAGCCCTTGACGTGTGCCAAATTTAGCCCGATTGGAGCACGCATTCGTGTTTTATGGCGAATTTTGCAAAGTGTGCGAAAAGAAGTAGAAGAAAAAAACCCTAACTTTGGCCGCTTGTATCTCGGAAATGGCTTGAGCGATTTTCTTCAAATGTGGAATGTAGATTCCCCTACCTAGCCGACACTTCTGTAGCAAATTTGGTTTCAATCGGATAAAGAATCACAGAGCTACAAAGGTGTGAAAATCACGTTTACTTTCTTCCTGTAAATATACTCACGGTGTGGCGCGCCGGCTTCTTGGGCCGCACGACACACTACCGTGTGTCTTGATAAGTTCAATATGATATTCCACTGTGGCATTGGGAGGTACATACACCATACAACAGATTATAGCTGGCACTAACGATATAGAAACAGTAACAACCTCCGAGCTTGGAAGCTGTTCACTTGGAAACTCATGACTAACCAACAATCATCACTCCTCCAACACGGGAACCTCTATCTGTTCAATAAATTGTATACCCATGTGGCAAAATTTTGGAATCATGCACAGCATTATAATAACCATGTTTCAGACAGGCTAATTATTTTGAAATTTGAGGCATATATAAAACTTTGGAAAAAAATGAAAGGTTTTTTGTCAGGCTAGCGCTCCTACAGTTCTGCATGCAGACTTGTACCCCAGAAGGGAGTCACCTTTCCTTGATCAGCTTTTGGATATGACCATCCCTTGCTTGTCTGTGCAAATGTAAAGTTTCAGTATAATTACTATTGAACACTTTTATAGCTTCCCCAATACATTTTCTATTGATTTTATTGTCAGGTCTTTTGAGCATGATATGATTGGTAATTTTAATGGCACCATATCTAATATGAAATAGTTTGATTGAATCAAGCAAATAGTTTGGTGCTTTTATATATCGAAAAGTGAATGATTTTTTCATTTAGCCGCTCTACTAAACTGTCAACTGGATAATATATACAATCATAAGCAGTGGAATTAGATGAGATATAGCTAGTGGATGAAGATGGTAAATGAAGCAAGATGAATGTGTCATTTATAAATATATGTTTACCTTAACGTGCAACTATAGTAGAGTAGATGCATGGGCATGTGATTTTCTAGTCTTGAGAACAGCTATATAACATTTGTGGTGGCACAATTCATTCCCACATGCAAACAAAATGTGTCACCTTCACTGTATAGTTACAATAAAAAGGTCATATAATTTAATTCATTGCATTAGCAGCACACATAATTATATGTTCATTATACATATACAAGGGAGGCAGAATGTTATGTGTAATTATACTAGCTCTTATTACTGTATGTTAGTTGAAGGTCTTTATACAAGTTGAGACTTGTAGATATTTCATCTCCTAAATTAGTTTGTGTTTCTTCATGATCATTCTGGTAAAGGACTTCATCATCAACATGAAGCCTGTCCACAATTACAAAGAATTTCGGTCGCTTTTTTGGATCCATGTGCCTAGTGTGTAGATGCATAATACAAACACCAGAGTAAATTATATCCTTTACCAGCACTCAATCATCAGTTGGTATATCATTCTGGGACAGCCTGGAGGTGGGGGTAGTCTAAATCCGGTGCATAGTAGGTCAACCGTCTATGGTATATGAACTGAATTTTATTTCCAGAGTTATAATATATAAAACAAACCTTGTTAGCTGCAAACTCTTCAAACGGTTTATGACCAAGGCTCCATATTTCGTACAAAACACACCCATAACTCCACACATCACTTAATGTAGAGTATTTGTGGTAAAATAATGCCTATAGATAAATATTACATATTTTGTAATGCATAAGCATTCATATTATGTTATATGCATGTACAAATGGCATAGTTGACTATATGGCAACTTTTAGGCCTCAAGGTTACTTGCCTCCTACAAATCTGAACAAATTTTACATGCACAAACACAACATAAGACTAGTTTCAAAGAACATCTTTATTGACAACAATTTTTATAACACTCAGTTGCTTGACCTGTGAGTGATGTCATAGTAAATAGTTATGTGCGTACATAAGTCAACACTATTACTACAGTATTCCTGGTGCATATAGACTATTAAACTAAGTCAATAGGATAAAGTAACAAATTTTTCTTAATTTTTTTGTGCATAGTCTTCACAACATTATGTCAGGAGAGATGCACACAAACGATTGATCATAAGTATCTAGTTTTATTCAGCTAGAACTGCTGCGCAGGACAGTCCACAAGACCTTGTCCAGTTTATCAGAGCATATACATGCAATAGAAAATGTTTGATACTGCTGATGTAAGTGAGAGCATAACATAGCTGAACAGAAACAGCTTGAATTTTTAGGTGTTGATTTTACTGTTTGTAGCTGTTTACCTCAGGAGCAGTCCATTTGACTGGTATTTTCCCATCAGATGTTACATAGTATGTGTCATCTGAAACATCTCGTGCCATCCCAAAATCAGCAATCTAGATATTTTACACTGAGATACCTGATAATCATATAACAATTTCAGTATACCTTACACACATCATCACTTGATACTAATATATTCCTAGCAGCCAGGTCTCTGTGTACAAACTGTTTGTTAGCAAGGTAGTTCATTCCTGCTGCTATTTGTCTGCAGTAGTTGAGTAATTTTACTGAAAAGGTGTGGGTGTAGCTGTTACTGCTGCAATATATGTACAGTTTATCAGCAATTGATGAATATAATGGTGACCTTACTGATGCTTAATATACAGTATATGATTTCGTAGATCTCCCTTCGGCATATACTCCAGTACAATCATCATGTTTTCCTCTTCAGTCACTACTCCATGTAATTGTACTATGTTGTTGTGGAGAAATTGGCCCATAATGGCTGCCTCTCTCATAAACTTTACTCTGTCTGATTCTGAACATTCTGAATTGAGTGTCTTCACTGCTACTTGCATAGTACTACTAGAACCATCAGTCCATAGTCCTAATCTCACCACACCAAACTGGCCAGAGCCAAGCCTTTGCAGAATACTACGAATACAAAGTACAAAACGAGTCAAGTGTATACTCATCCCAATCCCAGCAAGGACAGTTACCAACCACTTACTTAATATTACTGCTGTGTATTTTTCTAAACTTCATCTTATTAAACCATTCATAAATAACTGTTTTGTCATGGCCAGGATCTTGATAAACTGTTTGATAACTTAATACAGAAGAGTTACTACTACTCAGAGGTAAATCATATGGCTCTGGAATATTTGCAAGACTTAGAGGATCATCGAGGTATATGTATTCTGGCTTTCCTAATAACTGTTGATTAACATCCTCTGGTAGGTCATACTGAGGGACTGCTTCATAGTCTGTGTGGTCCTTTAAATTTCCATACTCTGGTTGAAACACATGTTGTCTAATATCAGATATTGTTATAATAGATTCTCTTGTCATTGTCTATGAAAGGAATAGCATATAAATGATTGTACAATCTATGTAGGTACTATATAGCTTGTAATTACACAATTACATTTAGTCATTTAATCATGCATGGCTTACAGATGGTTTCCATTGTGATATGGTGCTGTATAAGTTATACTCTGTTTCGTGTGTAGCATCATCATTAGTTGTAACATATAACTCACTTGTATGGCCTAACAAAGTAGGTAGGATATGTGCATACATATATAGCTCAGAATTTCAAACCTTGTGATTCTTGTCGCTTAAATGAACTTTTACGTCTCTTGTGACACACCACAAATAACAAGGTGACTATAATTAATGCAGCAACAATGATGATAATGATAGCTGCAATAATCCCTCCAATTATTCCTCCTGTGCTATCTCCTGAATCTGTTCCTTCACCTAATGCAGGCACTAGACAAGATTGCACATGACTATACTCATACTATCTTAAACACTTAGTACATACCACTGGGATGTAATGAAGGTGTGATCAATGATTGAGTTGGCTCCAAAGTGGTAGAATATTTTGAAACTGTAATAAGATTGTGGTAACATGGCAAAAGAATATATAGTTTATACCATTTGTGCAATAGGTGTCAACTCCACTCCAGCTCCCATCACTTTGACAGGTCCTAGTGTCACTACCAGTTAGTTCATAACCAGTGTTACATGTGAAACTACAACTGTCTTCATAGGAAGGAACTCCATCATCTCCCAGTGAGCAATCAGTTGTTCCATTATTAGGACAAGTAAGAGATTTGCAGGGAACTATTAAACAACATTCATATAAACGAGTACACTAAGATACACATAGGTACCTCTTCTACACATGGTTGCAGTGCCACTCCAGCTCCCATCGCTCTGACAGGTCCTAGTGTCACTACCAGTTAGCTCATAACCAGTGTTACATGTGAAACTACAAGTTTCTCCAATTGAAGGAGTAGCATTGCTTTCAAATTCACAGTCAACAGCTCCATCAAGTATTTCATTTATTGTAGGGCAGGACACTAAATACATGCATAACATCGTAATATTAATTTGCATTACAATTTTAGAATCATACATAACAACGAAGTATTATTTAACATACTTTTTTGACAAACATTGTCAATGTTACTCCAAGTACCATCACTTTGACAAATCCTAGTATCACTACCAGTTAAAATATAACCTGCAGCACAAGAAATTTTGCATGTGTCTTCATATGAAGGGATTCCATCATCTCCTAGTGAACAGTTGATGTTCCTCCCATCAGGACCAGAAAGAGATGGGCAAGTAACTATGTAGTATTTGTATAATCTACGTAATTTTCTAATAGCATGTTTATTCATTTACCTCTTCTACATACATCATCACTACCACTCCAGTTCCCATCACTCTGACAGGTCCTAGTGTCACTACCAGTTAGCTCATAACCAGTGTTACATGTGAAACTACAAGTGTCTTCATAGGAAGGAATTCCATCATCTCCCAGTGAACAAGTGATCATTCCATTATTAGGGTCAGTAAGTGATGGACAGGGAACTAAAGAATTCAGTATTATTAATTAGTTCTAGCATGATTTTAAAACCACAGTACCTCTATCACACATGGCACCACTACCACTCCAGCTCCCATCACTCTGACAGGTCCTAGTGTCACTACCAGTTAGCTCATAACCAGTGTTACATGTGAAACTACAAGTGTCTTCATAGGAAAGAACTCCATCACCTCCCAGTGAACAAGTGATCATTCCATTGTTAGGGTCAGTAAGTGGTAGACAAGGAACTAAAGATAGCAGCAATATTAATTGGCTCTAGCATACTTTTATAACCACGGTACCTCTATCGCACATAGCATCACTACCACTCCAACTTCCATCACTCTGACAGGTCCTAGTGTCACTACCAGTTAGCTCATAACCAGTGTTACATGTGAAACTACAAGTGTCTTCATAGGAAGGAGCTCCATCATCTTCCAGTGAACAAGTGATTGTTCCATTAGTAGGAACAGATAGTGATGAACAGGGAACTGATTAACAACACAAACATAATATGTACTGATATACATTAGATGCACATACACACATACCTCTTATACACACACTCTCAGTACCACTCCAGTTCCCATTACTCTGACAGGTCCTATTGTCACTACCAGTTAGCTCATAACCAGTGTTACATGTGAAACTACAAGTGTCTTCATTGGAGGGAACTCCATCATCTCCCAGTGAGCAAGTGATTATTCCATTATTAGGATCAGCAAGTGATGGACAGGGAACTTTAAAAGTCCAATTGAAAGTTAATAAAATATGTATTGCATATTTTACCTTTCCTACACATGCTGTCAATACCACTCCAACTTCCATTACTCTGACAGGTCCTAGTGTCACTACCGGTTAGCTCATAACCAGTGTTACATGTGAATCTACAAGTGTCTCCCTCATAACCCACTCCTACTCTACCAGAACTACATGATGTTATCTCTCCATTGGATGGTGTTGATAGGTCATCACATCGAATGTCTGCATACCATTAGTAAACATAATAATTATAGTGACTGATATGTGACTGGATTTGCGAAAAGGGGTCTTCCACACTATACATCCACTTCTATGAACTTGAAAGACCATAACTTTGGTTTTGAAAAATTATACATAGCTGAAACTTCTTCGTCCGTTAACCTATTATCACTGACTAAATTTCAAGTCAAAGCTTATACCAATCTGAAGTTATGAGTCACTAAAGTAAGTAAATATAATTAGATGTGTGTGGGAGACCCCTTTCACAAATCTGGTCACATATACAGAAACAGACAGGTGGATGGATGGATGGATGGAAAGATATGTACATATTAAACAAAACTTACCAAACATTATTGCAACTAATGGTTGATGCTCATTATCAACATTATCTGCATTAGAAATATCAATGATATTCATAGAGCTAGCAACACTATTGCTGTATGCAGTATATCCACTGGTTTGAATGCTCCATACTAAACGTCGTGGATCTGCTGGCTGATGGTATCCAATGATATCACCAGATTGAAATTCAATTTGTTTGCCATCACTTAATGATACATTAGCCAAGTAATAATTTTCTCGAAGGTTGCCAATAAAGTCTCCTCCTGGTAGTTGAACTTCAGCAGTCTTGTTATATACACTGGAGCTAGGAGATGATGGATGCCACACTTGGAAGAGGGGAAAATCAGTAGCAAACCCAGAAAACCGCATACTAACTGCAACATTAGTAATTCTTCCGTTGCAGTTAAAATTAGCATCTGGCACAACCACTTGTCTTCCTTGTTGAACTGTTACCTCTCCAATTTGATTAACATCAGGATTGTTTATGCAACTCTGACTATCAGCTTTAAGAAACAAAAAGCATATTTGGTGGTAATCATCACTGTAACGTGCTAATCAAAGTACTCAAAAAGCCACTAGATTTGGCATTAGCATTGCAAAGGCTGCCCCTTCAAAAATTGTGTATCATTGGTGAGGGATGTATCCTCTGTACACTATTCAAATTCTAGAATGATTAATTGCTCTATGGTTAATGTCAGTTGTGTTCTCAAAACCTATTATTTTTTCTAACATAAATCAGAATAACAAAAAATTAGATTACCAGGTTTTAACCCCTCTACATTTCAAGAATTTACAGGTATGACTCTGTGTATACATTCACATAGCTATAATTTCACTCAATCACTACTACCCATCAGACACATAATACAAAGGTTTGATGATGTATAAGAAAAAGGAAATAATTAATCCAGATTCAACAGTATACATACATTCATGACACACACAGCTATATGCTAACCTGACAACACATTCAATAACATTATCACTGAACCAAATAGAATATTTCTGAGAATTTTGTCTGCCATTCTAGCTTCCTATAGTGAGGAAACCATTAGCAATCAATGAGCAAGACAATCAACTAGTCACAAGAGAAGTCATACGAAGTGTATTAATTAGTGATTTGATCTTAGGATAGCTATACAAGTTTGATTTCATTAAGCTATTAAAGCTTTTGTTAGTAGTTATCCACAGCATTCTATGGTGTTTGAAAAAATGTTCCAGCATAGGTATGCAGTGGTCTGATACTTATAGCAGCATGCCACTCTACCTGTTAGCCAGGCAGTCGTATGTTAGTATGTGTAGTCTAGTAGCTAATTTTCCCGAAATTCCCTTGCCTACACTGTTAAAAATAAAAAGTAACCACCACTCTGAAGAGTTCCCAGTGTAGGGAGGATTTAACACCCCATGGAGAGTAACCAACATTCTGAAGAGAATAACCATTACTCTGAAGAGTAAGTGACACCACCTTCAGAGCATGTGTTACTCCCCAGTTACTCCTTTAGAGTAATGGTTACTTTCCAGGGGTGTTAAATCCTCCCTACACTGGGAACTCCTTGAGAGTTGTGGTTACTCTTCATTTTAACAGTGTACCACCCTCAGCACAGATGGCAAGTGTGCTGGATACAAATGAAAGACACCCTAGCTGGGGCCACTTTTGCAAGGCCAACGTGTGTTAGTTAGCTCATCAGTGTTATGGCTAGCTGACTGTTCAAGTAGTCATAGCTACGTATGTAGTTTGTGAATTGTATAGATAACACATGACTACTGGTTTAAGCTACTGTATATACGTGCTAACATTTAGCTACAGTATCTAAAGTGTATAAACTTACACGTGGAATCCGAGTGTCTACAAAATCGAACTTGGACCAGCTAGCTAGCTACGTCAGCGTCCTGCCTCAACTTGCTTGGTGATATCTTTAGTAGTGATAGTAGTAGTAGAGTTTATCAACGATCCATTCACAAAGTGTACAACACAGGAAACTGACTTTTGTCGGTAGGAATCTTGTTGTACGCATGCGCACGAATGTGTCTAGACCAGGCTGTCGGTATGACGCAAAAAAATTGTGTTAATTCGTGTAAGAAACGTGAATCTTTGAAGACAAAAGTGTGAAAACTGCAAGACTTGGAATAGCCGAAAGATAGATATTTATTAGTCACCGGCTATCCCACTAGGGAGGCTACTGAAAGCCTGTGTAGCAGGATTCGACACATTTGTAGTTCTGCTTGATCAGTTCGAAATGATTTCATTCACATGCCCCAACATTATTTAAATAAAAATGCATAGTCTGTTATGGCCCTTTCCCGAATTTGTAGCTAATGGAACAAAACTGCACAATTCTGCTCTTAGTACCTTTAACTGTCGCCACTAATCATCTAGTTGCCTAAAATGCTATTTCTCTTGAGAAAATTTCACTTTTCTTTATAGCTGCTTTCTCTGAGCTCAACTCAACTTGTAGCTACCAGGAGAAGAACGGCTGGGGCCGACTGGTTTTGAGTTTAAATTATAAATCAAATCAAAATCATTATGTAGGTCCATCTGTAGACAGCTAATTCTGATGGCCACAAACAAGCAGGGAGTTATATAATACGTATGCTATTATTGGCTTTTAGAAATGAGATAGATCCATGAGGAGGAGAAGGAAAGAGAATCACACGATTCACATCCATAAAAGCTCTGTAGCTACAGACTATGCCATTGTATGATCAAACTTAGCTTGAAACTATTAGTCTATTCACTGAATGATGTACACTGTAGCAATGTGTACATTGTAAACAAATGCATTCTTTGAATTGCTAAACACCAGGAATGTCAGCTAAGGTATTACCAGCTTTGATCACACGTTCTGTTCTATGAAACTGATGCTTTGAAGAATTTCCAGCCCATTCCCATACTGGTTTTTGATTTTAATGCAGCTAGTGCATCAATTAAATCCCAACTAGCTATAGAGGGATAATTATAGCACTTCTTATTGTTTGCTTTTGGCCATATCACAGTTCTTTTTATCGGTTCACCATTGATTCTTTAAAGTCCAATTTTTTTTTGTGTAGCTACTTGTTTGTTTACTTTTTGCAATAACATAATTCATTACTGATGAACCATTGCATACTGAATGAATGGCACCAAATACATTATAAAAATTAAATGCCTAATGTGAGTGCTGGCTATTACGTAAATACAGAAGCACAAAGTGGCCATTTCACTTCAGTTTCAGCCATGTTCCATCTGTTAGCTACAGCAATTACAAGCAAAGAACAGTACCAGTGTGAGAAACATTTCTGTAATCAATCCAGAAAAATAAAATATTGAAGCCATGCCACACATTACTGCATATCAACATCTCTGCAGTTGTAGAGAAAGAAGAATAAAGGAGGGCAACCGTAAGTCCAAGATTCAAACACTGTAGCTGCTGTGGTTACTTGATAATGTCTCAGCCGAAGCAACATCAAATGGTGAAGAAATCTCTAGCCTGTAGCCTATTTATAGTTGAGATATGCTTGGCTAAAGGCATCAGTTAGTTATTCAGGCAGTCAGTTAATAGAAAATTCAATTGTTTTTTAAATCTCATAGAAACTTGTTGAAAGGCTTTGGGGGTCACTCTGAATACATTCATGAACTTATTCATGCCTTACGAAAAAGTGAAGGTGATTTTTGGGTGATATACTGTATATTTCCAGGCAAGAAAGAAAGCCCAAACCTCCATAATCCATACTATATAGTATTACCATACTGTATGGTAATTATAATTGTTGTAATTAATGAGGTTTGTCATTGTTAACAGTGTTTGCAAATGTATTAAAAACTAATTGGCAAAATCACAATAGAATAGTCATTTTTATAAATGTATGTAAAATACTAATACGTATAACACTAAGCAATATAATATGTGACTGGATTTGCGAAAAGGTACCTTTTCCACACATTTGACATACCAACAAACAAAATGATGTAACACTTGACTCCTTGTGCTGATTAACTTGCTCTTAGTATCAACATGTAGCCAGATACTGTGGCTACATTCAGTGAAACTTTTGAGCAATTATATGCCATGATCAAAAAGTTATGAAGCTTTAAAGTTCCAAAAATGGGTCACATTTTGTGTGTGAAAAAGGTACCTTTTCGCAAATCCGGTCACATATATGTAAGACAATTTAACTTATAAGAAGTATACATGTGAATAAAATATATGTAACTATGTAAACAAGTGCTTAAATGCTGCATATATGTATATACGTATTACATGTATATATGTATGTATATATATATAGTTTGTCTTAGATGAATGCTAACTTAGAAGTGCGGTTTACCCTTAGTGTAATTTTACTGGACTTAAATAGAAAAATTCAAATTATTAGTAAACAGTTTTTGCTCTGTATGAGTGTTAATTGGTGTTATCAATAGCACATTATCTGCCAATGGAAGAAGCCTTCATGGTATGTTTAGGAAGGTTTCACTGAATAACAGACATCAGAAAAGTACTTTTGAGGCTAAAAGCCTAACTGTCACTTATAGTATGGATCACATAAAACACATGATAGAGAACTCTATGTGGATGGTGATTAGGTTATAACAACTGTCAACTACATACACATACAAATACGCATGTAAGGTGACAGCATTAATGAAGCATTTGCTTCTTTAGATATATAGCACCGTGTATTATAGCTAAAACATTGGTATATAAGAGTTTTGTATTACGCAAACAATTCTTAAAAATAAAGAGGAATGGTTACTGAGTTACGTAATTAATGAACTGTTGGTACAACAAAACACTAATAAAAGCATTTAAATTGCTTTTATGCATTTCAATAACAAAGTAGTAAAATGACAATTGGCCTTGTGAGTTGTGCATGTGTGTATGACTGTATTTGTGTGTGTGTGTGTGTGTGTGTTGTGTGTATGACTGTATGTGTGTGTGTGTGTGTGTGTGTGTGTGTGTGTGTGTGTGTGTGTGTGTGTGTGTGTGTGTGTGTGTTGTGTGTATGTGTGTGTGTGTGTTGATACCAAGCAGCAAGTAAATATTATAAGGCATGTGTGTTGTCAGTCTTAATGCTGCCCACCACTTAGTGGCATGGGTAGCTGAGTAAGTTGAAGTGTTAGATATAACTAATCAACAGCAGTGGGAGCAGCATATATCATCCACTACAGTGAGGGGAATGTTGGGAGATAGAAACCATCAGTAATAACCCTATCATTATCTCACCTCACTAACTCCCAATGATGACAAATCAGCTTGAAGTGCATCACTCCATCTCTTCCTTAGTCCATGAAATGAACAAGCCTGAGGTAGCCATCCAAAAAACAACAACAGATCCTTGGTTAGGCATCCTGCATGCCAAATATCCAACCACTCTAAAAGTCTAAATGCTTTTTCCTTAGCTTTGTAGATGGTGTGATGTGTAGTGTCTGTCAGAACATTTAAAAGGAAGAGAGACAATTACCAGTGCAAGAGCAAAAGTGGTGCTCTACAGTGTTTCTCATACCAGAGATTGTAAAAGAGATGATAACCATTAAAAGATGCTGGTATAGCTATTCACTGGTGACTTTTCAAGAATAATAAATGCTTGATTATATACATGTAAGAATAAAAGGTAATATTTGCCAATTTGGCTATAACTTTGTGTAACTAATTACTCAATTAGCTGTACTCCTTTTTCCCAGTTTTATTGGTTGATGCTTGTAACAAAAGATAGAGATACTGCAATAGAGCAGCCAGCCATTCTAATAGAGACTAGTAAAATGCTATGTTTATAGCTTTACCTGGGGCATGCCACCAGATCCCCCAAATACCATGCATCTTCCTTGTGTGTTCCAAACTCTCCTGTATAGCTTTTAATTGCCTAATTTAGTCCCTCCACTTTTTGGCTTACTCCACCTACCCTGGTTACTGTATGCAAAACGTTTACCAGGGAATCTTCCTTGCTGATTCATTAATGCCACACTAGGGTTTTGTACTTAACTGGCAGCTGATACCATGTGTACGCAGCATAATTAACATCCAAGAATATATAGATACACACAATGTTGCTACAAAATATGAGTAAAATAGGTGTGCTTTTAATTACAGTAGCATGGCTACGGTGTATGTATACTGCTGTGAAAAGTAGGATAATTTACACAGTAGTAAAATTATATAAAGTACTTCAATGTATTTAAAAAAAACAACTATCTTAAATCAATAAGAAAATTAAATGTACAGTGCAATGACACTTGTTACTAGGTGCAAGTGTGATATAGCTATTCACTGTATTATCAGTATTACCATACTTACATTTGGATATATAATAGCTACACTGTAGATCCATTATAATTCAAATTGATGCAGTTCAATGTCATAGCATTGTTGGTGTTTATCAGACTTGAAGGGTTTGCCTCTGTATAGACTGTAGGGTTGACTGTGTCATCATACTCATGGTCACTAATTTCATTGCATGATTTGGTAGTGGTAAAATAAGATGGGTTATCTTGAAACTTTACATTCAAGTTCAAGTTGTCTATGTCAAGTGCCGGTGCTTTTGCAGTATTTGCCAGCCGTAATTTTCTTGCATGATTAAATTGCCAAAATAACACACATGTCAGTAGTATTATCACTAGCATTATTGTCAGACTTGCTCCAGTGATGATTGTAATTCTAATGAGATCTGTAGTTAAAACACAAAAAGTTATGTACTGTAGCTGCAGTCATTCCATCACAATGATTTTATAAATAAATTTCTTATATTGCTACTTACTAGAATTTTCCTCTGTTGGTTCTTCAATAGGTACTATATACAAATTTAATGGTAACTTCACTTTATAACTACGTATGCAAGAATAATTTTACCTTCACTGCAACTACTGTTGTCATCTTTTCCTGACCAACTGCCATCACTCTGACATATTCTTGTCTCATTGCCAGTTAGCTCATAATCAGTGTTGCATGTGATAACACAGACATCACCAAAAGAAGACAATCCATCATCTCCCAATGCACAATTGATGTTTCCATTGTTAGGAGCAATAAGCGATGGACAAGACACTAAGTGAAATTTAAGTGAAATTTATGTGAAACACGCATGTCACCTAAACAACTAAAAATGTACCTCTTCTACACATAGCATCACTACCACTCCAGTTTCCATCACTCTGACAAGTCCTAGTGTCACTACCAATTAGCTCATAACCAGTGTTACATGTGAAACTACAAGTGTCTCCCTCATAACCCACTCCTGTTTGTCCAGAACTGCACAGCACAATTAATCCATTAAAGGGTGTCAATAGGTTTGTGCACTGGATATCTACAAGAATACAGATGAGTATGCTAGTACGTATATAGTGGAAGGTTTTGGCAGAGGGATGCTTTATGTAGTCACTACAAAACTATAGGGCAAATGGCTTTGGGTATTTGGAGGCAAGTTGATATAGCTGCTCTATCTACCACTGTGTTTTATGTGACAAAACTTCCCACCACAGTGAGTATGTGTATATATTCATTACCATAGCTAGTTTCAATCAATGGTTGCTTCTCGTTATCAACACCATCAACATCTTCATCAATGTTGAAGCTACTCAGTGGAGACCGAGTACTGATAGTATAAGTAGTATAACCATTAACGTCAACACTGCTTACACGATAACGTGGTGATGGTGGATGATAATAACCAATAATATTTCCTGGTTTAAATGGAATCCTATCGTTCCCACTGAGAGTTACATTTGCCAAAAAATAACCATTTTTCTGAGTAATGTCATGATCATTTAGTTGATATTGTCCTACAATGATGTACAACTGTGTGTTAGTTCTTGATCTTTTCCAAACTTGAATGTAAGGATGAAGTCGATTGTCATTTTCATAATCATATAAACTAACCATAAAACCAGTTAGTCTGCCATCACAGAAAAACTGTTTTTGTGGAACAATTGCTTGTCTGGAAGATCTTGTTCCATCATTTCCTTCTCTATTGACATTGATTGTGTCCATACACTTAACTGCACTGGTGTTTCCAACTGTAAAATATATTATGCTAGCTTAAGGATTAAGTGGTAAGTATAATTTATATACTCTTACCTGACCAGCAAGATATTAACATTATTATCAGCAAGTAATCATAGAGTACTACACCAGGATCCATTGAAACAGTGTGATGATTTATACTGCAGACTACTGGTAGCTAAAGTGACCAAATGTACAGCAGTAGAACTGTACCAGCTTTTATACTGCATATCTAGTCTATAACTACATAATCGCAGGACAAAGATACATGCATGTTTTCATAGCAACATTACATACTTGATCATTTATTTTTTGAAAACACAGGAAATTGTTAATTGCTTTTCCAGGCACACCTATATCCCACTTCTTGTTATTACTCAATGCTGTTGGTACAGTGTACCAGTTTTGGCTAATAATTATTTCATAGCTGGCGCACATCATCCATCTTTGGTAACCAACTGTAACTGTTTCCAATTGTGTATTCACTTGTCTTTGTGAGCAGTACAAGTTGAATTGGGTTAAAGTCTTGCATGCCAGAACTTATGGATGGGTCTGGCTCTTGTAATCATATGTAAGACATTTAGGATGGCACCAAGAAACATCAGTTTTAAACTAAAGTCGTGTGAGTCAGACATCATGTATATAAACACAAAACAGGAATGTGAATTAAAAGGACAGCATTTTGCAAAACTATAAAAATCAGTGCTGCCTCCTATTTCTGTTTTGTTTGATACAAATTATTATGCTTTTGAGCCGGCATGGTTTGCCAATGTTTCATCTCACCAAACTTTCCTACTATCAGTACACCATTTTAAGAATCCTCACATGCTGGGCATTCTGTGTTAGAGTGACAAATTTGTAGACATGAAAGCGTATGTACATATGTGTTAACAAACATTAATTTAAAGTGCTGTATTTATGATCATGAGTACACGTGTATGTGCTTGTAGCCATTGCTAAACAACAGTTGTCGTGCATTATTGCCTATAATTAACTCGGTAATACTTGTCTTTTATCATCCTACGTATATACAGCCTGTACTTGTATTAATACAATGTGTAGGTCCTGATAATGGGATTTATCTCTAAGGGCACTGCTTCAGCATTGCCACAGGATGATACATTCAACTACATCGGAAAGTATAGCAATTTTTAATAAAGCTAACATGTTCTTTGAGCTATGCTGAAAGCCTAATCTGCATATAATCATGTAATAAAAGTGTCATTAATAATCACTTTGATATCACAGTACAGTAGGATTTTAAAGGTGTATAGGAGTGTTCTCTTCTGACCATATACAGACAAGCCACAACCAAATATATACATGATATGAATGTGCTGTGTTTACACAAATGTAAGAATTCAGTTTATAGTTGGGAAACCATCATGTGAAGTGTTGCATAACACATGATGTTTTATAGATTTTGAAAATCTTTATCAATCTCCACAGAACAACTATAAGTATCACCTAATATACAACAAAATGAGTTATCAGGTTTGTATGCAAAAGCCAGGAATGCGAATGTTTTAAAATTCATTAGAGCTAAGAATTACCTTTGCAAGCAGTTTGCTACTTTTAAATATGTTAGGTAAATGTTTCCCAACAAGTTACTCCAAATGACCGCTATAACAATAATGTATACAACTTTCAATGTGTACAACACAAACCCATACCTTTGACACACATGATACACTTACCTGTTTGTGAGATATTATCTAACATTGCATAGACTGATCATGACACATAGTAATATGATGCTAGTGCTATGATACTTTTATGGGATATACTCTCACTAACAAGAGTACTGCTTACTGAATGAGATACTTTATCTACACTATACTCCATCAAGACAAACATGTAGACTATACTACCATAGCTTGAGCATTAGCTACTCATTATCGGTTATAATAATAATAAATACTTCATGGAGCTATAATCATTTCGATGCTACATAGCACAGTGATCTGTTTTGTAGTCTTCCGATATACATATTATGAGAAAGACCAAAGTCTGCAACTTTCCATTATACATTTCCAACTTGCTGTGACAATTATAGCTACTTGCCATACAGTTTTTGAGCAGCTAAATCTCAATACACTATTTATTGAAGGAAGATATTCGTTGGCAACTTCTTACAAGCTTGCTGAGATCCTAAGAGGTATATAGATCACATAAAGATTCATTGTATGATGGTAACACTATAGTTTGACTGTTAAGACATTCCTTTTACATTTGGTTGCAACTAAAGTGACTTGCATGTAGTGCAACCAAGGGTATGTGAACCCTCAAAACTTGTTTAGCAGCAAACAACATAGAATATATAATGAATGCCATGGGGACATTTAGCAAAAAAAAAGGAAAATAGAGCTGTATACATCGTGATATTATACTTACGGTAGCAGTTTATGTAGTTCTGGTTTGTGGCTTAGAGGAACGGGCATGGGTGAATGATCAACTAGTCAAATATCTTGTGCTTTGACCCTTCAGTTGACTGTCAAGGATGCATAAGGTTATAAAATGAACATCGATCAAGATTTAACATTCCTCATGTGTTAAACCAAGCACTGGGTACCTATCCTGAAATGGGTATGCCCCTTAAAGTACAGAAACATGGGTAATCATATTCACTGATATTCAGTTGGAGCCCAGTATACAGACAACATACATGCATATCATTCATAAATACAAAGTGACATATAGATAAGCTACATTGTTAAATCATAATATTATTTTATGAAGACAAGCTGGTTGCTTCAGTCACAGCTGGTGGCAAAGAATTCCAAAAATTAGCCAGCTCCACTAAAAAAATCCAAAATTGTTATTAACTCTTGGAACAAATAATCAGTTTATGTTACAAGTAACACACACCCTGTAATGTCCTTTGAGTAAGTGAAGATGATTTTCATTGTATCACAGTAGACTCAGAAATCTTTATAAACTTATGAAACCTCCAACATTTAAAGTATAAGAAAACAGAAAGCTTGGCAATGGTAATCTTTTAGTCTCTTTGTAAGTTTTGCAGAAGTGGAACATCACACATCACAGTAGTTAAACAGTGATAAGACAAAAGTATAGAACAGTATCACAGGTGGTAATGCCCCATGATGGATGATGGATGGAATTCTTGATCTAACTCTGAAAACTATACTATAGAAACGTTTAGTGACAAAGATAATGTGCAGTCATTAATAACATGCACTGATTCAACCTGATTCAAAACTGTACCTGACCCCAATAAAAGGTTTTACCAGGTTGTTGGCTTCCAATAAGTGTAACAGTAGACTTCACAACATTTAATCATACACAAGAGCCACTAAGCCTTTGAGCCACAGCATTTAAATCAAACTGCACACGTACCTCCGAAACACTTAGTTCTGAGTGGTAACTCAGCATCATCAGCACAATCTAGGAATATGCGCTTAACAATTGAAGGCAATTTGGCAAATCGCTAAGTGTAGCTTTGTACATCAGATTTTATTATTATTATTATTAACACTTTACAGTGACCAGCACTGAAGGTCTGACAGCAACATGTGCTGCAGCCTTAGGATTACCTAACCTAATTTCAAGGACTTAGACCTAATGACTTAACTTACTGACTGAATAAGGTGTAACAGAAAAGGGACCAAAGTAAGGAAAAAAATCCCTCCAACCCCAGGATTCGAACTGCAGGTCACCCAATGTCTAGTCAGGGCCACACTCAGTCTTCCTCCAGGAGGGATGGATTTTCTTCCTTAAACCTAAAGTATTTATTATTAGCACTTTACAGTGACCAGCACTGCTGCAGGTTCAAGGCTACCAAGGTCCAGTCACAAATTTTTTCTCCTTTCTCCACCTTTTCAAACACACTTTCTGTAATAACTTTAAACAGGCTGTAGGACCAGGTGTCCTACAGACCTTTAGCACTTGTGCTGTAATAAAGTCTTAATAAATACATATTAAACAAGTATATTATAGTGTTGCTGTGTATGTGTTTGTAATGTTATGTATACTCCAGTATGGAAGAGAACGACTTTGCCAAGTGCATCCTATGACTTGTTACACGACTACCTCTCACATCGGCAACAATGAGTTTTTGTTAATGGTAGTGTGTCTGATACTCTGATTATAGGGCACCGTTATGTTAGATACATCCCCGAAGCACACAAGTCGTAACAGTGCCCCAATCAGACACACTATACCATTGAACGAAACTCATTGTTTTTAATGTGAGAGGTAGCCATGTAACAAGTCATAGGATGCACCCTGAAAACCATAATACTTCAACTCAGAACATAGCTAAGGCCAGATCTAAAAACATGGCTCCAGTATATTCACCTTAATCAACCACTTATCCGTTACATTTAACAACATATCTTGAGCAAAACCCTGATTGGATCCTACATGCCGTAATGTTACATAATCCCCTGTTCATCCATGGCATGATATAAACTATCACTAAAGAGATTTTCAAAATAACAACCATGTAGTGTACACAAGGGAAGGAGAAGGTAAGGTAAGAGGTAAATATGTCAGACAGATTTTAGGCAATGTGTGTTTTTGCATATGCGCATGCACTCAAAAAATGTGTTGCTTCAATTATTAATAGGCTAGCAATGTTTATTTTGTTGTGAGGAATATTAGAGTACTGTTTGCTAATGGCAGAACGTGTTCACAAAGCTGACAGCCCGATTTTTACAATTTATAACATTCTTGTGGTTAAGAGAGCAAGTTTAATATAAATAGTGTAGTTTTAACCATAAAAGAGCTAGTTAATACATATCCACACAAAAACAGCCAAGCTGTGAAAAAATGGTGCTGCCTTAAAAAGCCTGGGTGAAAAATGTTGTGAAATCAAAGGTGGCGACCAAGAAATGGCTGCAATGATGTTAATGCTAAAAAAATTTAATAATGGCTGTGTGCATTGTTAAAATTTATTAGCATTAACATCATTGCAGCTACTTCTTGGCCGCCACCTTTGATTTCACAACATTTTTCACCCAGGCTTTTTAAGGCCGCACCATTTTTTCACAGCTTGGCTGTTTTTGTGTGGATTTCACTCCTTTTTGTACTTTATAAGGCCCCAAAACCAGCCTATGGCTGACTTTGAGGTTTGTTTTTACTCACATTTCTTCTTTTCTATGTAGATACAATGATGATTACTGAAGACAGACTTATAAATGTATTTCATTGCATGATTTAATTCAATATTTGATAATATTATTGTAATACTCTAATAGAGTACGCATTTTTTTGAGGATGAGAGTGTCCATGATAGCACATAAATATTATGGTCATTATGCTTCGTGAGAAAAGTATCAAACCTGACATATAGTGCCATCGCATATTTGACTTTTGGTGACTTTTGTGCCCATTTATACATTGAAAATTCATCATTTTAAATCTGTCTTAATCTCCCTGAAGCATCATTTTATGCCATTAAAGCATGGCTTCAAATTAAAGGTCTTGTTAAAAGAAAATATTTGGTTTCCATTTGAAGACAATAGATAATTTTCATTCCAAAGTTATGATCTGCTCATGGGTAATTTACACCCCTAGGGCAGAATTTTATGATTAATAAAATGATCATAACTTTGGAGTGGAATAAGCTATTGACTTCAAACAAAAGTCAAGTTGTTTCTTATATTAACATCTATAATTAGTATCATGTTTTAATAATGTAAAAATAATGCCTCAGGGAGATAAAGTCAAAAGTGACAAACTGCAACAAAGGTTAAATCTGCAATGGCACTAAATCAAAAGATGATTGTCATTACCTTTCTTTTGTTAAGAACAAGTGCTGAACGTCTGTAGCCTGTTTAAAATTGTTAAAGAAAGTATGTTTGAAAATGTGGAGAAAGGAGAAAAATCAATGAAAGGACCTGCAGCTGGGCAGACTTGAACCTCAGTGCAGCCATCCAATTAACGTTTGAACATTTACAGGAAAGAGTCTGCCTGGCAGTCAGGATGTTTTGTCCTTGTCAATTTCATGTATATGTATTTATAGGAACTTTAGAGAGTGACTTATTTTATCTCAAAATACCCCATGTGGAACCAAATGGACATTAGTTTATTTATTAAGACTTTACAGCACAAGTGCTGAAGGTCTGTAGGACTTATTTGGAGTACAATCCATATAGGAAATGATGCAACTTTCACACCATGCCGCTCTACTAACATATCTAAATACGTACACCCCAAACCTACAAACATTTTCATCCTCTTTAAATAGTCCTTCCCATCACTACAGTGTGTTGAGTTATAGGATCAAAGGTTTGGGCAAGGGTCGTGATGGGTGGCACAGTGACACTATATTCATTTTGAAGATGCAAGAGATATACACATATGTATATAGTAATTTCCCCTGAAAATGTTTAGCTGTACTTATGTTCTACTAAATACATGTCAGTGTGATTGTAATGATATTTCTAAATCCGGTCACACATGTGGATACAGAATTGTGTGCTAAGTAGACATTGTCATGTGACAGTACTTGATGTAGTACTTCATGTCATCTGTACGATTACGTACATTCATATTGAACTTCAAAGGAGGAAATTCAAAATCGCAATTATTAATAGACCACACACACGCACGCACGCACGCATGCACACACACACGTACGCACACACACACACACCAGCTAATGTACATGTAACATGATGTATAGGTAACAGGTATGCAAAATTATGCAAGAAGTCTTTGAAGAGTATAGTACCATATATGTGCAAACCATATGAGACATAGTAATTCAATATTACCATGTTTAAGTAGACAGCTGCATGTAAAGTGATACACAGGTGCATGGTAAGGCTTACTTTAGGAAATACGGTCTTGTTTTCTTGTTTCCTCTTTAGAACTAGACATAGCTGTGACTTGACATCACCATGACACATGAATGATCACTGATATGGCTTCACCACACTTGGCCACTGAAACATCTGTCAAATCAGGAAACAATTATATGTTGAAATTGTTAACACTAGCAAGCACTACATAGGCATTTTTAATTCTTTTATGGTTCCAAAACATAATTATGGCCAATGGACTTAAAAGTTACATTTATGTGTGAGTGTATGTAACAGTGTAAGTGTGCATATGTAGTGGGTGTGTATCTCTGTTGTATGTCTCTGTAATATGTGTGTGTGTGTGCATGTGCACACATACCAGTATGATGGTGTCTGGCACACCTATGTGTGCAGTATGTAGTGTGTATACTTGTGAGAGTATGTCTATACTGTATAGCATTGTAAAATTGTATAAATATAGTTCTCTCTTAGTACAAACATCCATGACAATGTGTCAAATAAACATACAGACAGGATATTGAGAAAAAAGGAGCTGTTACTTACACAACAGTCAAGTACTGTATGCGAATTTCCATGCACATTCCATGTCTGTAGGTCTTGATAGCAACATCATCACCTTTGGAATGCAGTAAACAATCCTAAATCAAGGTCTATTAGTGTGGACTTTGTTATTAAAAAATCCAGTAAGTCATTGATCAAACATTAATATGAATGCATTCAATGCAATATCAGCTTTATCTTCTGCTGATGACCTCTCCATTCGCACAATTTTATGACCAGTGGCATACACAAGAAAACACTACTGTTTCTCACTTTCTAGATGCAAAAACATAATAGAGTAATAAAAGAACTCTGATATTCCTCTCTATTCAGCATTAGCATATTGGAAACTTCAGTGAGGGTTATTAGTACATCACATACCATAGACATAGGCTTCATTAGAATGTCACTGTGCTTTGTAGCACAACTAGCTCTATAGACAGGTAGCCACAAGCTGCTCCATTAGTATTTTTCTTTGGATATTTATATTTTATTTATAAGAATGATGTTTGTACACATTTTTATCACAATTAAGAGGGCTTTTATGTAGTCCAATGCATGAAATAAACAGCATACTAAAAATGGTTTTATTGTGTGAAAATTTGAAATCGCTATACCCATGATCTGTGCATGTTTATTTAGTAAATAAATGTACTAAATAATTAAATTTGTGCTTCGAAAACTGAATCCTCTGTACCCATCTGGCTTTGGAAAATGTGTCTATTAACAATCACTCCACTATATTGTCATGCAAGCAGATTATTAAATAATAAATGCAACTATAGGAACTACTAACAAGCAGTAGAATTTGCTGCCACATAATATATTCTAATAGAACATACACATGAATAGAAAGGAGACGAAGTTCATCTTTTGTTCTGCATAATTCTGTACACATATATAGTTGTATAAATGATCTGACCCCTTTCTAATACATAGCTGCTGTAGCTAATCATAAAGGAACATTACTCTTAGTATCCGTATGTGACTCACAAAAATGAAGAAAGATTTAAACTTGCTGATGCAAGTTTTATTTCGTCTACATCAGTGGTAACCTTGTTATGTACTAGGAGTCATTCACAGGACATCTTTTGGCTTAGCAATGATGATGATGTGATAATATTCCTCAGATGTTGTATACAGAAAACAGCATTGATAAGAAAAAGTTTATTATGGCTAGTAAAAGTTTACGTCTGCTATAGAATCAGTATACATGATCTCAATACCTCCGATCGCTTTGAAAACAGGGTCCTATAGTATTGTTAAAAGTCAGCTCATAACCAGTATATACTAGTACTAGAGTTACAAGCACAGGCAACAGAAACATATGAGAATGGGCTCCACCTTTATCGGTCAATGTTTGCAACAGAAGATCGAGGTTCTCAAATAGAGCAGTCAACCACTTTGGCAGAAGTCAGATATTTAACATGATGACTGATCATCTGAAGTTCAGAATGCTTAGCAGTGGACAGATTAAATATTCAAACACACATCAGTCAATAAGATTTACAATGAAAAATATAAACTACAGCAATACAGCCTCCCCTGTAAGGTAATCATTGTGGACTAGGTGCTACAAATACTGATCAGCTATATAAAGCATACAAATAATTTATCTGCTATATAAACTTATACTATGACATTTATAGGACAAAAAAAAAGTTTGATCTCAATAATTACATTGTTTAATATTAATGCTGTCAAGAATCACATTTTAGTTGTGCTTGGGTGCTACTAATTTGGTCACTTCAGTGAAGTGTCTTATTAAAGAAGTGGTTGTTAAGTGAGGTTTCATTTCAGCATTTGATATTTGTACCCTACCTTATG
This sequence comes from Dysidea avara, assembly GCF_963678975.1. Taxonomy (NCBI): domain Eukaryota; kingdom Metazoa; phylum Porifera; class Demospongiae; order Dictyoceratida; family Dysideidae; genus Dysidea; species Dysidea avara. The sequence continues at coordinate 47,003,287 of NC_089274.1, forward strand.
TATGTCAATGTGAAACAACGAAAATATAATAACCCTCCAACAATGTGAATAGATACATTATTGATAGGTCACAATAAAATGTTCACAGTTATACACACGTAGATTAGGCATCAAACTGAGAGTTACCACATCTCAACTAGCGCACAAAATAAACACTGTACATAGAGGGTGTGGATTTCTCTGTTAATTTACATACAGTTATTACTGTATTATAGTATACTGGGATTCAAATATAATTAAATACTTACTTTTATCTGTGCATCATCACTACCGCTCCAGCTCCCGTCAGGCCCTAGTGTCACTACTAGTTATGTATAATCTAAACCAAAACAGCCAAGCTGTTAAAAAAGAGTGCGGCCCCCAAGGTGAAAAAAGATGTGAAATCCAAGGTGGCGGCCAAGAAATGGCTGTGATGGTAGGTTAATAGCAAAAATTTTAATTACGACAATTCAGATGAATTTGGTGCCGACTCCTCCAATAGGATTCAGCACCAAATTCACCTGAATTGTCGTAATTAAAATTTTGCCATTAACCTACCATCACAGTCATTTCTTGGCCGCCACCTTGGATTTCACATCTTTTTTCACCTTGGGGGCCGCACTCTTTTTTTACAGCTTGGCTGTTTTGGTTTAGATATCACTTCTTTTTGCATTGCAAGCCACAAAGCTGGCCATATGGCTTTGATGCTTCTTTTTAACTTGTAAGGAATTGTGGAAGAAAGGAAGTAATTGTGCGTATAGCTTTTGTCTGATGAAATATTTGTATATTTAACATTGAATGATGATTATCACATACTGTAGTTAATAAGGTGACTTCTTACATAACTGAACTGTAGCTGAAACTCTCATTGTTTGTAGCTGAATTCTTTTCAGGGTGATTTGCTTCTAGCTGAACTCTCTACAGGATGATTTATTTCTAGCTGAACTCTCTACAGGGTGATTTGTTTGCAGCTGAACTCTACATGGTGGTTTCTTTGTAGCTGATAAAACTCTCTACAAGGTGACTTGTTCTAGCTGAACTCTCTACAGAGTGGCTGAACTCTCTACAGGGTAATTTGTTTGCAACTGAACTCTCTACAAGATGATTTGTTTCTAGTTGATCTCTCTATAGTGTAACTTGATTGTAGCTAAACTCTCTACAGGATGGTTTCTTTGTAGCTGATCTCTCTACAGGGTGACTTGTTTCTAGCTCATCTCTCTACAGGGTGAACCTGTTTCTAGCTGAACTCTCTACAGATGATTTGTTTGTAGCTGAACTCTCTACATGGTGGTTTCTTTGTAGCTGAACTCTCTACAAGGTGATTTCTTCTAGCTGATCTCTCTACAGGAGTAGCTGAGCTTTCTACAGGGTGATTTGTTTGCAGCTGAACTCTTTATATGATGGTTTCTTTGTAGCTGAGCTCTGTACAAGGTAACTTCTTCTAGCTGATCTCTCTATAGGGTAACTGGTTTGTAGCTGAACTATCTGCAGGGTGATTTGTTTGTAGTTGAACTCTCTACAAGGTGATCCTTCTAGCTGATCTCTCTACAGGATGACTTTTTCTAGCTCAACTCTCTACAGGGTGATCTGTTCATAGCTGCACTCTCTACAGGGTGATGTTTGCAGCTGAACTCTCTATATGGTGGTTTCTTTGTAACTAAACTCTCTATAAGGTGATGTCTTGTAGCTGATCTGACTAATTGTTTCTAGCTGATCTCTCTATAGAGTTATAACCTTTTCTATAGAGTTATAACATGTTTGTATAGCTGAACTCTTTACAGGGTGGTTTTTTGATTGGTTACTGAACTCTCCAGTTACATGTTGACTTGTTTGTACTACAGAGTGACTTGTTTGTAGCTGAACTCTCTACGGAGTGACTTACTTGTACGTAGCTGAACATTGCATAAAGTAACTTGTTTGTAGCTGATCTAGATGAACTCTCTACTGGGTAGCTTTTTTGTAGCTGAACCCTTTATGCAGTGACTTGTTTGTAGCTGCATTCTCTACAGAGTGACTTGTTGTCTCTACAAGGTGACTTATTTATAGCTGGATTCTCTTCAGTGTGACTTATAATGTTCTGAATCTCTACAGCAACATATTTGTAGCTGAACTCTCTACAGGGTGACTTGCTTGTAGCTGAATTGTCTATAAGATTAACTGTTTGTAGCTGAACTCCCTACAGAATAACTTGCAATGTAATATAATTCTATAATGGAGCAATTAAGTTATAAACGTAGCTGAATGCTCTATTAGGATGACTGTTCTATTAGAGTATCTCGATCTCGCATACGCTACACGTAGTTGGCTTTGGAATCAGAACTCAGTAGTTTGTAACCCGATTCTTCTGTACTACTGCAAGGACTTTCTATGTTAATTATTCCTGCTACACACCGATTTTCAGCTCACTGCTCTAAGCGGTTTGCCTGGTAGGCGTGAAAACTAATAGTTTTTTTATTCATAAAAAATCGATCGCGTAATTATGACACAGGTTGGGTTTTGTGTCATATCTCGATGGCCTTTAACTGGATTCCTTTCAAACCACAAAAAGGCACTCCTACGATAGTTACTCCATCTACATAGCAATTTTCAGCTCATTCCTTCAAGCAATTTACCCTGTGGGAGTGACAGACCTTCGACCTTATTTTATGCAAATTATCGGCCATAACTCCATGAATGTTCATCGGATTCCTACCACACTTGGTACTGAGATTCGCCTTAATGAGCCCTTTAAGTGTGCCAAAGTTCAGCTCGATTGGAGTACCCATTCGTGTTTTATGGCGGATTTTGCAAAGTGTGCGAAAAGAAGTAGAAGAAAAAAACGAAGAAAAAAACCCCCAAACTTTGGCCACTCGTATCTCGGAAATGGCTGGAGCGATTTTCTTCAAATTTGGAATGTGGACTCCCCTACCTAGCCGACACTTCTGCGGTAACTTTGGTTTCAATCGGATAAGGAATCACGGAGCTACAAAGGTGTGAAAATCGCGTTTACTTTCTTACTCGCGGTGCAGCGCGCCGGCTTCTTGGGCCGCACGACACACTACCGTGTGTCTTGAGTGTGTCTTGATAGCTTATTTCACACATTCAACAGAGAGATTAAGCATCATCAAGACACTTGCTTGGATATCTGACAAGTGACGACACAATCTAGCAGGCACTGAATTTATAAAAAGAGAATATACAAAAAATTAATATTCCAGGCCAGTAGATCCTCATGACTTAACTATGGAGTGATATGTGTAATAAATGGCTACTAAACAGAATGTACGATGCAAGTACAATTTTCTTTCCTGCAAGAACTTTTTAACACTTAGTAAGGACACTACCAGCTCAACTTTCAAGAGATGTGATATTAACTTGTTTACACCAAATACAACCAATATGTGGTGCATGTGTGTGAACATGCATGTAGTGTTTGCACATTTTGTGTGTGTCTTGTGCTTGCATATGATGTAAGCGTGTGTTTCTATGTAGTGAAATAAAAATAATAGTATATATGATGTTTGTGATCTCTTTCATAACCCTCAGCAAAACATCTTGCTCTACGAGTGGCAAACCAAGCTAATAAGTTGTCCTCAGGGCACTACAGCCACTATGGCAGTGGCTGTAGCAGGTTTTATTCATTGATAAGTACAGAATGATTGATATACTCTAATAGAGCAGTCAGGCAATAAAATACTCTAATAGAACAGTCATCAAACAATATAGCTGAATATTTACATCTCTGTCTGAAAACACTCCTAGATCCCAGCTGCAATCTCAGAGTTACTATTTTAAGATGATGGCATTCCCCAAGATCACATAGAAAAGCATGGTTTGCAAATAAGTGCTTTACACACATCTTCCCTGACTGTAGTCATTACTTGGCCTGACCAGTAAATTGCAGTAATTTCCACCGGCCCTTGTCCTAATAAAAATTAAAAAATAGCAGCTACTATAGGATTGTATTTGGTCACATACAAGGCAGAATTCATCATACACCCCCATGGCTAGAACATTAAGTCTGTAAATTATACAAATTTGTGATATCCCCCAAAAATACCTTTGCTGTAAAAAAAGGTGCATCCAAGAAACTATAACCCCATGTAAAAACAGCTCAGCTGTGGAAAAATACTCCATGAAATTAACTGGTAACTGAAAGAGCTGATATCTGGAGCGGCCTAGAATCAATGTTACTGCAACTGACTATGATTACCAAAGATTTACCAAGTCCATGCAAGAATACCTTGGCTGTAAAACAGGCAAATAAAAATAACTCGCAACTAAAACAACTGATATCTGAAGTGGCCAATAATAAAAGTTAAGTTGATACAACTAACTACAATTAACTTGCAACATTGAATTTTAATCATTCACTTGTGTTCTATACATTCACCCTTGCTACATCCTAAATTAATTCTTTGTAACTCTAATTGGCTGGTAATTGGCCACCTTTTTTCTTTACACTGACTATTGAAAAAGGCAGCCAAATTACCTGCCAATTAGAGTTAATTTAGGATGTAGCAAGGGTGAATGTATAGAACACAGTTGAATGATTAAGACTCAATAATACAAGTTAATAATTGTAGTTAGTTGTATCAACTTAACTTTTATTCTTGGCCGCTTCAGATATCAGCTGTTTTAGTTGCCAGTTACTTTTTATTTGCCTGTTTTACAGCCAAGGTATTCTTGCATGGACTTTGGTAATCATAGTCAGTTGTAGTAACATTGATTCTTGACCACTCCAGATATCAGCTCTTTCAGTTACCAGTTAATTTCATGGAGTGTTTTCTACAGCTGATCTGTTTTTACATGGGTTACAGATACTTGTAGTTTCTTGGACGTGACTTTTTTTACAGCAAAGGTGTGTTTGGGGAGCACACACTCAAACTCCGTGTATGTATCTTGTTCCTTCACCACCATCTATAGTTTCTTTTAAATCACAAATTCTTAAATAATTTCAATATTTGTAGGGCAATCTTAAATCTGATCTCTATAGTAATTCATTTAAAAGTGAATTGTACACTACCATCTAATTAGAAACACATGAGAAACATTTACGTACTTTAGCAGATTGTGTTGGAAGAGTCCAGGCAGTTACGGATTAATTCCACAAGAATGACAAACTGACATACTAAAAATATCACACAGCAGCCTCATTTACAGTGGCACATGCATAAAGTGTGCTACATCTATAAATTTTATTATGAAATTAATAAATCATTCATTAAACAATTGTTGGTCTATTTTCTCCACAAGTACAGTAAATGTTGGTCTATCCTCTGGAGTGAAGCTCCAACAGTTTCTCATTATCTCATACCTGTTTATAAACATGATAATAACAGATCAGTCACCTAAACATTTAGGTACTTACATTTCATCTGAGCTAAGAGGTGGTTTATCAAGTACTCTTCCACTTCTCAGATAAGCTGCCATCTCAATAGCATCAACAGATGGGTATGGTTGTAATCCAAGAGTAAATATTTCCCAACAGGTCACTCCAAATGACCACTATAATATTATTATATATAAATATACACATGTACATGCAGTGACTGAACTACTATAATGCTTTTGCATGATATTATGTTGTCACAGTTGCATTAGGTGAAAAAAGTGACAATTTTTAATAAGCATACTAAAAAATAGATAGTGCAAAATTTGGACAGTGGCACCTCTTAAATTTGAGAATATCAATGCACAATTACCTTCTGAAAGTAGACAATGCATATGGCTTGTATTCAAAGATGTCCACAATCTGTCAGTCTCTACAGAATACATTGGAAGCTAGCCCACAAGAAAAATTTCAGACTCTTGAAGCTCTTAGATGAGATTTTACTTAGGCCATTTCAAGTGTTTTCTTGCAAGTAAATTTGAGTGATATAAACATGCAACTATTCTAAAATAGTTGACTGCTTTATTTGTTACTAGCGTTTTACAGAAAAACGTGTAGTCATGGCCTCCCACTTCTTTTTTCCACTGTCTATGCAACACTGTAACTAATCTCACTGACAAATAACACAGTATACAGGTAATATTATGCATATTGATAGATTACTTATTCCACAGCATTAATGTTCATAATTATACAACATACATTGACATATTACTATACTTACTACATCTGTTTTGACAGTAAATGTTCTGTCCAACAGTGCCTCAGGTGCTAGCCATTTCACTGGTAAAAGAGCAGGATGATCCAGCCTGTAGTAGTCTGATACATAAATGTCACGAGAGAACCCAAAATCTGCAACTTTAGCTACCATATGCTCATCCAACCTATACATAAATGTACATACATATCAATACTATTGCAGATACAATGGAATGAAATAGTCCATAATTTATCGCACACTGTATAGGTACATGTTACACAGTGGAGGAACACTATGCATCTGTTAACTAATAATATCAACTGAAACTGCATCACACCTGATACTATGTACTATTTCAATTTTAGTATTCAAAAGGTATACAGCTACACACAGCATTATAATTTCATAAACAACGTTATTTATTATCCACGTAATACGGCAATCAAAAAACATACATGCAGTTCCGAGCAGCTAGATCTCGATGTACAAAGTGTAGTGATGAAAGGTATTGCATTCCTTTAGCAACATCCAAACACATTTCAACAAGTTTACTGTGACTGAGATCCTAATGGAAGCAAAGCAAATCACCATTACTATATATACAGTATGGTCTCTCTGACCCTAACAATGTTCAGAATTAAAATTAATTGTTTATTTAATAAAGCAAACAAAATGTCTGTGGTGTTATTTTGTTATTTACTTCAGGAAATTCAGTAACTTCAATCTTGCTTCCTCGTTTTGATTTCAGAAATGATTTTACATCACCATGACACATGTATGGTAACACCATCAGTAGTATGGCTTCTTCTGGCACTACACTAACACCAATAAGACTCATGACATTTGGATGGTTGAACTCTTGAGCTGTAGTACACTCCTTAATAAATTCTTTAGTTTTACTTGATGAAATGTCTATGTAACATAATAATATGGCAATTTTGCATACCTGCCATCTATACAACTAACCTTTTAGTGTTTTAATGGCCACATTAATTGTTTTGCCTTTTTGTGTGCAAAATCCTTTGTAGACTATACCAAATGCTCCTGAAGCAAAAGTAACATTGAAACCATTAAAACACATAGCTATGAAATGATCGCAGCACCAACAGATTTACAAGATCCGATGCAAATTTGAGAAAGTAAATGATAATGATGGAACAAGTGTACATGTGCAGTGCAAAGTAATAATACTACATGTGCCATTACTCATGATGTGTTGATACAACTTGGTGTATGATGTAGGAAAGATATTCTAACTTTAAGTCAGCAGAAAAATACCTTCAGCTATCGGCTCCCCAATCTCTAAGTCACTGCTGCTGATCAAACAGGTGCTGAGTTGTTGTTCAAGTTCTGATGACAAGCCTTCAGTTACTGGTCCTAAATAAAACTCTTAGTACATAATAACTAGTATATTAAAAATTATAAATTTAAAAATGAAGTAGGGTTTCAAGCTATAAAAAGTAGTGAAACAAGAGATGAACAATGGTAGCTATTACAGCATAGCTCAGTGTTCAATCCCTACTTTGGCATGGTATAACAATTATTTTGTGCTCAATGCCAAAGTAAGGATTTCCCACTGAGCTATGCTTAATAGCTACCATTGTTCATCTCTTGTTTCACTACTTTTTATAGCTTGAAACCCTACTTCATTTTTAAATTTATAATTTTTAATATACTAGTTTGTTTAGTTTTTTTGTTAAAGCATACAGCTAGCTATAAACATGTGACTGTTTTATTAGGGTGACCGCTGTATTAGAGTATCTCTAGTCAGCCTGCGAAGATGTGCTTGCCCCAAAAAGGGGTATGGTCATCATGGTTTCGATCGATTATTAGACTAGAGTATCTCGAATCAGCCTACCAACTTAAGGGTGTATGGTCACAAATACAGCTAGCGTTAAAAGGGGCGTGGTCATTGTGGTCTCCATTGATAGATCGATAATACGTAGAATAAAGAATGGGCGTGACCTTGTTACCTATCGTGGAGTACTGGTACCTCAGTACAGTCGGGGGCCGTACAGTAGTGTAGTCTAAGCGCCTTAAATAATTTTGTGGCATCTATTATGCTGCTTAAAGAAAGTGTTGATATGGAAAGTTTACGCCTCGGTATGGTTTCGTTGGGTGAAGAAGAAGACAAGTAGCCTGATTGAAGATACAAGAAAAGACAAGGCGCACAGAGCGCACACTCATTGGAACCACAAAAGGCACATCCCACCGGTGAGTTTGTTGTTGTGGCGTAAAATGGTGACCGTGCGTTGCTTCGTTTGGGCTCTAGGCTTGTGACTGTGGTCAGTGAGTGAGTGAGTGAGTGAGTGAGTGAGTGAGTGAGTGAGTGAGTGAGTGAGTGAGTGAGTGAGTGAGTGAGTGAGTGAGTGAGTGAGTGAGTGAGACAAAAATTCGAGTTTTGACGATTTTTTTAAATTCTATATCCAGCCGCCAGTAAGTTTTTTTCTTGTTTTTAACACTACATTTGATGTTAGATGGGCTAATATTATTTCGTAAAGGTGATTTTCGTCATGTAAGAAGTTTCTAAGCTGGTTTTTAAGGGCAGTATTTTTGGCGGCGCGCGTCACTTTTGCTGCAAACCCTACTTAAACAGTACTACTGTACTGTTTGATGGAGACAGTTGTTAGTGCTAAAGGATTTCCACTTCAAACACAAGTCACTTACCATGATGACTATCAACTTTGTTTTCATTAACTGAATATGACACTTGTTTAGGGAGAGTCTCCTCATAACGAGGGTTGGTCTTTAAACGATTCAACAATACCACAAAGCTGAAAGATTACACAGTTAATACTAACAGAAAATATCTTGTGATTACAATAATAAATTAATTAATGTTTCATTTGAATAACTAATCAAACTATTGCACACTGCTTATACACAAAGAGCAAAACCATTGGCTGTCATATACATGGTTGCAACTATTGTAGAGGGAATTTTTTTGTTTTTGCAGATTGTCACTTCAAGGGGAAGATTAACCTTTACCCAATTTTTAAGGGAAAATACTTCATATATGGAATCGTACAAAGTGAGGTATGAATTTGAGACGTTTTTACACATTTACAAGGACACTACTGTGTTAGCTAGCTATAGAGTTGTGTCGTGTAAAAGACAAGACAATGTGGTATTTAGCCACATGCTCAAATATCCTCCCTTTTCCTGTGTCTAATTTTCCATGACGTTATCTCTCTCACATCATCCATTTGGCTTTGTTGAGCAGCAACAATTCCAGAAGACAGCACACTGTTCCAACCAATAGCTAACTGAACCAATGGCAGCTAGGATCTTGAAGGATCTTCCTTCACAGTTAAATATCCATTTGATCAGAGTCATTTTAATGCAATGAGTAAATATTTCAAGGGGACATGCATAGCTTCAGGTGCAAGGTATCAATGTAGGAAAATCTTTCCAGGATCTGGACTAGAACCCCACAGGTGGCTGAGGCTGCAACATACCCATGCTTCATGGGTGAGTACCTGAAGTCCCACCTGAACCTCACTCATTATCTAAGACTAGTCTGGCGCTGCTGACCTTTTTACGCCGCTCGCTTTTTGATTAGTTGGGCGGCGCTCGCAGTAAAAGGGTCTGGTCACAACCGCATACTAAACTTGCGTGTGCTGCCACTATAGTGGCAGCACCAATCAAGTCGCAGCATTTGTAATTAAACTGAACATTCAGCACGTAAAGAGTGGAACCATGGATACTATTGTCCGGAGGGTATCGTATCTACGGTAACTATGCATGGTCTTACTTGGAAGAGGACGGAGTGCGCTGTTATCAACTGTATACAGAAGTTGGCTACATGAGGTACGCCTCTGACAGTGCTGTCAAACTCGAAGCATAGATTATATATTCTTTACCATATATAATCTATGCTCGAAGCGAGGTTCGAAGCCATAATTCTACAGTGTTACCATGACAAAACCTGCGTGATTCAGACGTTAATTAATTCCAGCTGCACAAGTTTAGTATGTGGTTGTGACCAGACCCTTTTATAGCGAGCGACGTAAAAGGGTCGGCAGCGCCAGACTAATGTAAGACATGGACAGTTGTCATTTGCTTCCCAGGTTATTACTAGGTACCACTGATGACACAGCTGGATGGTGGGCTGCTTCCCCAGGTCTCAATTTACAGCTAGGTAGTTTAAGCAGTGTTAAGTTTTTTGCTCACCAACTGGACACACCCTACCACCCACCTATCCACATGTACACACACACACACACACACACACACACACACACACACACACACACACACACACACACACACACACACACACACACACACACACACACACACACACACACACACACACACAAACACACGCACACACACACAACACAGCATCTTACTTATCATTCATGTTGTCTTGTCCCCTTCCTTTCTTCACTACACACACAATTAGCACTGCAAGAATAAGTACAAATATTCCTGTTCCAAAGAATACAATGATGATGATGATAATGATAATAAACCAAGAATTTGCTGAATCAGAATTATCTGGTGTATTAGGTCCCACTGTAATTGATGGTATAGTAGTGGATTCCACTGAACCACTAGAGGATGCTGTAGTAATGGTGGGTATTATGTTAATAGTAGATCCCACAGCACTACTAGTAGAGTCTATAACAGATGAAGTTGATAACAAAACAATAGCAGATTGTATAGCAGTAAAAGACTCTGTGATACTAGTAGTGTGGTCCATAACAGATGCTGTTGGTCCCAAAACAGTAGTAGAACCTACAATAGTACTAGATTCTATCACACTGACATCTCCATCTAAAGAAATAATAAACCGGTATGTACTGCAAGCAGCTATGCACTATCAGTGTTACATAACAATAATTATTTGTAAAGCAAAATGACAGCCATATCAATTTCCACAAAACAGCAGATATCTTCCTATCATAAGTGTGCATAGTAAATTGATTACTGTACTTACCTAGTATGTATGCAAATTGTATTAATGGTTGCTCTCTTGGTGTAGACAGTGTTTCACTTAAGCGTATTGTTGATAGTAAGTTGTCCTCTTCATCTTTAATATATGTTGTGAATCCTATTGTGTCAATGCTCCACACAACATAGAGTGAACCAGCTGGATGGTAATAACCTATGACATCTCCAGCTTGAAATGCCATTCTGTTGCTAGTACTAAGAGTCATATTGGCTAGCCAATAATCATTGGCCTCCTGTAGGCTACTCTCAACCAATTGAACTTCTGCTACCTTATTATATTCATCGTTTCTATTTTGAGCTAGTCGCCAAACTTGGATATAAGGAAGAGATCCAGAAGTGCTCCTCCTGTGCAAGCTAACAGTAATACCAGTTATGATACCACTACAAGTAAAGTTAGCACGTGGGACAATCATTTGTCTTCTTTGAGCTTCCCTAACGTTTCCCCTCCGTTGGACTGTGACATCATAAAAGCATTCTTGACCACCTAAAGTTAATACCACAAACACCATACACAAACTTTCACATTGCTAAACTGTACCTATTACAGCAAACATCAATAAATCATATTATATAGTGTAACATGTACAAGAGTAAGTAACCTTTGTTAACATTATAATTTGAATATGTTTTGAATAGTACAAAGCATGTGTGAAGCCAATTTATGAGACATCACTAACCTGAAGTTGTTATACAGTGTAGTACCATAGTGACTAACAGTAATGAGATGGAGATCAACTTGATCATGATACAAGATGGTGTGAGATAGTTACCTGTATTTTAAATATGATTTTGCAATTATTGGTTACAAATTATTTATACAATAATTGCCATTTAGTTATTAATATGTACAAGTACTCCTCATTCATTAAACGATGTGCAACCTTGAAGATAATGTATCACCTGGACACACAGCTCTGTGGTGATTTTAAAGAGGGTTTCTGAAAATTATAAATAAAAATAAGAGAACTTGACTGCTCTATTGGAGTACCTCAATCTTTTTCAATGAAATGGGAAGTGAAAAGTGAAGTGTTGCTGAGCATTTAGTAAAATGGATGCTATATCATGAAATTACTTTTATATACTGCTGAAATGTAGTGGTAGGATAATTTGTCAACACAGCAATAACACACAGTATAGCTATTGAGCTTATAGCTTATGAACTGAAACTGAGCTAACTTTAATGACTAAAACCATAGAAACCTTACTTACTTCAATAGGTAAAGTAGTACATGTATCAAGACACACGGTAGTGTGTCGTGCGGCCCAAGAAGCCGGCGCGCAACCCCGTGAGTATATTGACAGGAAGAAAGAAAACGCAATTTTCGCACCTCCGTAGCTCTGTGCTGCCTTGATGAAACAAGACAAATTTTGCTGTGTACATTCCCTCCAACTTCAGTACTCCACATTCCAAATTTGAGCGAAGTCGCTTCAGGAATTCCTGAGATAAGCGACTTCAAAAATTGGCTTAGTTTCTTTGTTTTGTTTTTTTTTCCTTCTTATTTTTCTTCCTCTTTTCGCACACTTACAAAAACTGCTATAAAACGCGAACGTGTTATCCGATTGCCTTGAAATTTGGCACACAGAAGGGGGATATAAAGGCGCATCTCGGTACCAACTTTGGCTGGAATACGATAAACAGGCAAAGAGTTATGAGCGATTATGCACGAAAAATAACACCAATATGTTGACACGCCTACAGGGTAAACCGCCTTTGGGAAGAAGCTGAAAATCGGTGGGTGAATAGGTTAACTATTGAACCTCAAACCTTTTGTGGTTTGAAAGAAATCGAGCTAAAAACCAGGAAGATACAGCAAAAAAATCAACAGTGTGTAACAATTATGCAATCGAGATTAACTAATTTTTAATTTATTTTATTTTATTATTATTATTATTATCTAATCCAAAACAGCCAAGCTGTAAAAAAACAGTGCGGCCCTCAAAAAGGCTATGGTGAAAAAAGATGTGAAATCCAAGGTGGCGGCCAAGAAATGGCTGTGATGGTAGGTTAATGGTAAAAATTTTAATAACGACAATTCAAGTGAATTTTTGTGCCACTTGGTCATGGCAAAAAAATTACCTAAATTGCCGTTATTAAAATTTTTACCATTAACCTACCATCACAGCCATTTCTTGGCCGCCACCTTGGATTTCACATCTTTTTTCACCATAGCCTTTTTGAGGGCCGCACTGTTTTTTTACAGCTTGGCTGTTTTGGATTAGATTTCATTTCTTTTTGTATTTGTATACCCCAAAGCCGGCCTATGGCTAGCTTTGGGACTTTTTTAACCTGTCTTTTTTTCTTTACTACAGGAAGAAGAAAATGTGAAGCAGATGTACTTTAAATATTTCTGATTTTATCAGTAAATGTACAAATTATATATATAATACATATATTTATCATAGAACTCTCCATGGTGGTTTCTTTGTAACTGAACACTCTACAAGGTGACTTCTTCTTGCTGCTCTCTCTGCAGGGTGAATGTTTGTAGCTGAACAATCTACAAGGTAACTTCTTCTAGCTGATCTATCTACAGGGTGATTTGTTTGTAGCTGAATTATCTACAAGGTAACTTCTTTTAGCTGATCTCTCTACAGGGTGATTTGTTTGTAGCTGAATTCTGTGCAGGAGATTTGTTTGCAGCTGAGTTCTTTACAGAAAGGTTTCTTTGTATCTGAACTCTCTACAAGGTAACTTCTTATAACTGATCTTTCTACAGGGCAATTTGTTTGTGGCTGAATTTTCTACAGGGTGATTTCTTTGCAGCTGAACTCTCTACATGGTGGTTTCTTTGTAACTGAACTCTCTACAAGGTAATTTCTTCTAGCTGATCTCTCTACAGGGAGATTTGTTTGTAGCTGAACTCTCTACAGGTGATTTGTTTGCAGCTGAACTCTCTACATGATGGTTTCTTTGAAGCTGAACTCTCCACAAGGTAACTTCTTCTAGCTGATCTTTCTACAGGGTGATTTGTTTGTAGCTGAACTCTATACAAGGAAACTTCTTCTAGCTGATCTCTCTACAGGGAGATTTGTTTGTAGCTGAACTCTCTACAGGTGATTTCTTTGCATCTGAACTCTCTACATGATGGTTCTTTGTAGCTGAACTCTCTACAAGGTGACTTCTTCTAGCTGATCTTTCCACAGGGTGATATGTTTGTAGCTGATCTCTCTACAGGGAGATTTGTTTGCAGCTGAACTCTCTACATGATGGTTTCTTTGTAACTGAACTCTCTACAAGGTAATTTCTTCTAGCTGATCTCTCTACAGGGAGATTTGTTTGTAGCTGAACTCTCTACAGGTGATTTCTTTGCAGCTGAACTCTCTACATGATGGTTCTTTGTAGCTGAACTCTCTACAAGGTGACTTCTTCTAGCTGATCTTTCTACAGGGTGATTTGTTTGTAGCTGATCTCTCTACAGGGAGATTTGTTTGCAGCTGAACTCTCTACATGATGGTTTCTTTGTAACTGAACTAGGTGACTACTTCTAGCTGATCTTTCTACAGGGTGATTTGTTTGTAGATGAACTCTCTACAAGATAATTTCTTCTAGCTGATCTCTCTACAGGGAGATTTGTTTGTAATTGAACTCTCTACAGGTGATTTTTTTGTAGCTGATTTCTCTACATGATGGTTTCTTTGTAGCTGAACTATCTACAAGGAATCATTTTGTTAACAATTTTGACAGTAATAACCTATGTGTACTTTTTATTTCCGTTGCCACTGTTCCAAATGTTTAAACATTCCAGCTCCTACAAACTATTTTATTCTTTAACTTGTACTCTTTATAGCTACCCCTTGTAATTATTATTTGTAGTTATATAGCTTATTGTAATTTGTAAGTAATTAATTATGGCTACCAGTGCAAGACACTGGTAGACCTTCAGTTCTGTAATTTAATTGTTATAAGCTCTTAAATATTGTTTAATTTTGTTCATTGATCTGTACAGTTCTGTAAAGTATTAATAATAATAATAAATAACAAGGTAGCTTCTTCTATTGATCTCTCTACAGGGCGATTTGTTTGTAGTTGAACTCTCTACATGGTAGTTTCTTTGCAGCTGAACTCTACAAGGTGATTTCTTCTAGTTGAACTATCTCTTTCCATAGTTGCATGAACTTCCTACAAGGTAACTTCTTCTAGCTGATCTCACTACAGGGTGAATTGTTTGTAGCTGATCACTCTACAGGGTGAATTGTTTGTAGCTGATCTCTATACAGGTTACCTGTTTCTAGCTGATCTCTTGAATTCTCTTCAGGGTGACTGCTCTATTAGGATGACTGCTCTATTAGAGTATCTCGATCTCGCACTTGCTGCACCAAGTTGGATTTCGTGTTATAACTCCGTGGCTTTAAGTCTGATTCTTCTACACCATTGAAGAGCCTTTCTAAGATGATTACTCCATCTATACAGCGATTTTCAAAGCATTACCCCAAGCGGTTTATCTGGTAGGCGTGGCAAGTAATAGTTTTTTATTAGCTAATCTCGATTGCGTAATTGTTACACACTGTTGGTTTTTTCGGTGTATCTTCCTGGTTTTTAGCTCGATTTCTTTCAAACCACAAAAGGTTTTAGGTTCAATAGTTAACCTATTCACCCACCGATTTTCAGCTTCTTCCCATACGCGGTTTACCCTGTAGGCGTGACAACATATTAGTGTTATGTTTCGTGAATAATCGCTCATAACTCTTTGCCTGTGTATCGTATTCCAACCAAAGTTGGTACAGAGATGCGCCTTTATACCCCCCTTCTGTGTGCCAAATTTCAAGGCGATCGGATATGGCGTTCGAGTTTTATAGCAGTTTTTGTAAGTGTGCGAAAAGAGGAAGAAAAATAAGAAGAAAAAAAAAACGAAGAAACTAAGCCAATTTTTGAAGTCGCATATCTCGGGAACGCTTGAAGCGATGTCGCTCAAATTTGGAATGTGGAGTGCTGAAGGTGGAGGGAATGTCCACAGCAAACATCGTCTTGTTTCATCAAGGCAGCACAGAGCTACGGAGGTGCGAAAATTGCGTTTTCTTCCTTCCTGTCAATATACTCACGGGTGTTGCGCGCCGGCTTCTTGGGCCGCACGACACACTACCGTGTGTCTTGATTATGCTTGCCACGCCTACCAGATAAACCACTTGGGGTGATGCTTTAAAAATCGCTGTACAGATGGAGTTATCATCTTAGAAAGGCTCTTCAATGGTGTAGAAGAATCAGACTTAAAGCCACGGAGTTATAACACGAAATCCAACTTGGTGTAGCAAGTGCGAGATCGAGATACTTTAATAGAGCAGTCATCCTAATAGAGCAGTCACCCTGAACAGAATTCAAGAGATCAGTTAGAAATAAGTAACCTGTATAGAGATCAGCTACAAACAAATCACCCTGTAGAGAGTTCAGCTACAAACAATTCACCCTGTTCAGACATCAGTTAGAAGAAGTTTTCTTGTAGAGAGTTCAGTTACAAACAAATCACCCTGTTGAAAGATCAGCTAGAAGATGTCACCTTGTAGATAGTTCAGTTACAAAGAAACCACCATGTAGAGAATTCAGCTACAAACTAGTGACCCTGTAGATACATCAGCTAGAAGAAGTTACCTTGTAGAGAGTTCAGCTGCAAAGAAACCATTATGTAAAGAGCTCAGCTGCAAACAAATCACCTATACAGAATTCAGCTATACAAACAAATCACCCTGTAGAGAGATCAGCTAGAAGAAGTTACCTTGTAGATAGTTCAGCTACAAACAAATCACCCTGTACAGAGCTCAGTTAAAAGAGGTTTCCTTGTAGAAAGTTCAGCTACAGACAAATCACCCTGTAGAGAGATAAGTAAGAAGAAGTTACCTTGTAGATCGTTCAGCTACAAACAATTCACCCTGTAAAGAGATCAGCTAGAAGAAGTTACCTTGTAGAGAGTTCAGCTACAAAGAAACCATCATGTAGAGAATTCAGCTGCAAACAAATCATGTATAGAGAGTTCAGCTACAAACAAATCTCCCTGTAGAGAGATCAGCTAGAAGAAGTTTCCTTGTAGAGAGTTCTGCTACAAACAAATCACCCTGTAGAAAGATCAGCTAGAAGAAGTTACCTTGTAGAGAGTTCAGCTTCAAAGAAACAATCATGTGAGAGTTCAGGTACAAACAAATTGTCCTGTAGAGAGATCAGCTAGAAGAAGTTACCTTGTAGAGAGTTCAGCTACAAAGAAACCATCATGTAGATAGTTCAGGTACAAACAAATCACCCTGTTGAAAGATCAGTTATAGAAGAAATCACCTTGTAGAGAGTTCAGCTACAAAGAATCTATCATGTAGAGAGTTCAACTAGAAACAAATCACCCTGTAGAAAGATCAGCTATAGAAGAAATCACCTTGTAGAGAGTTCAGCTACAAAGAAACCATCATGTAGAGAGTTCAGCTAAAAAAAAACCGGCCTGTAGAGAGATCAGCTAGAAGAAATTACCTTGTAGAGAGTTCAGCTACAAAGAAACCATCATGTAGAGAGTTCAGCTGCAAACAAATCACCTGTAGAGAGTTAAGCTACAAACAAATCTCCCTGTAGAGAGATCAGCTAGAAGAAGTCACCTTGCAGGGAGTTCAGTTACAAAGAAATAAACCATGTATAGAGTTCAGCTGCAAACAAATCACCTGTAGAGAGTTCAGCTAGAAACAAGTCACCCTGTAGAGAGAACAGCTAGAAACAAGTCACCTTGTAGAGAGTTCGGCTAGAAGAAGTCACATTGTAGAGCTACAAAGAAACTACCATGTAGAGTTCAGCTGCAAACAAATCACCCTGTAGAGAACTCAGCTACAAACAAATCGCCCTGTAGAAAGATTAGCTAGAAGAAGTTACCTTATAGGGAGTTCAGCTATGAACAGATCACCCTGTAGAGAGTTCAGCTACAAACAAATCACCCTGTAGAGAGTTAAGTTACAAAGAAACCACCATGTAGAGAGTTCAGCTGCAAAAAAAATCAATCACTCTGTAGAGAGTTCAGCTAGAAGAAGTCATCTTGTAGAGAGTTAAGCTGCAAATAAATCACCCTGTAGAGAATTCAGCTACAAACAAATCACCCTGTAGAAAGATTAGCTAGAAGAAGTTACCTTGTAGAGAGTTCAGCTACAAAGAAACCACCATGTAGAGAGTTCAGCTGCAAACAAATCACCTGTAGAGAGTTCAGCTAGAAACAAGTCACCCTGTAGAGAGATCAGCTAAAAACAAGTCATCCTGTAGAGAGTTCAGCTAGAAGAAGTCACATTGTAGAGAGTTCAGCTACAAAGAAACTACCACGTAGAGAGTTCAGCTGCAAACAAATCATCCTGTAGAGAGTTCAGCTGGAAGAAGTCACCTTTTAGAGAGTTCAGCTACAAAGCAACCACCATGTAAAGAGTTCAGCTGCAAAAAACTCAATCACCTTGTAGAAAAAAAGGCTAGAAGAAGTTACCTTGTAGAGAAAGTTCAGCTACAAAGAAACCACCATGTAGAGAGTTCAGCTGCAAACAAATCACCTGTAGAGAGTTCAGCTAGAAACAAGTCACCCTGTAGAGAGTTCAGCTAGAAGAAGTCACATTGTAGAGAGTTCAGCTACAATGAAACTCCCATGTAGAGAGTTCAGCTGCAAACAAATCACCCTGTAGAGAACTCAGCTACAATCAAATATGCAGTGTAAAAAGATCAGCTAGAAGAAGTTACCTTGTAGAGAGTTCAGCTACAACGAAACCACCATGTAGAGAGTTCAGCTACAAACAAATCATTTGTAGAGAGTTCAGCTAGAAACAAGTCACCCTGTAGAGAGATCAGCTAGAAACAAGTCACCTTGTAGAGAGTTCGGCTAGAAGAAGTCACATTGTAGAGCTACAAAGAAACTACCATGTAGAGTTCAGCTGCAAACAAATCACCCTGTAGAGAACTCAGCTACAAACAAATCGCCCTGTAGAAAGATTAGCTAGAAGAAGTTACCTTATAGGGAGTTCAGCTATGAACAGATCACCCTGTAGAGAGTTCAGCTACAAACAAATCACCCTGTAGAGAGTTAAGTTACAAAGAAACCACCATGTAGAGAGTTCAGCTGCAAAAAAAATCAATCACTCTGTAGAGAGTTCAGCTAGAAGAAGTCATCTTGTAGAGAGTTAAGCTGCAAATAAATCACCCTGTAGAGAATTCAGCTACAAACAAATCACCCTGTAGAAAGATTAGCTAGAAGAAGTTACCTTGTAGAGAGTTCAGCTACAAAGAAACCACCATGTAGAGAGTTCAGCTGCAAACAAATCACCTGTAGAGAGTTCAGCTAGAAACAAGTCACCCTGTAGAGAGATCAGCTAAAAACAAGTCATCCTGTAGAGAGTTCAGCTAGAAGAAGTCACATTGTAGAGAGTTCAGCTACAAAGAAACTACCACGTAGAGAGTTCAGCTGCAAACAAATCATCCTGTAGAGAGTTCAGCTGGAAGAAGTCACCTTTTAGAGAGTTCAGCTACAAAGCAACCACCATGTAAAGAGTTCAGCTGCAAAAAACTCAATCACCTTGTAGAAAAAAAGGCTAGAAGAAGTTACCTTGTAGAGAAAGTTCAGCTACAAAGAAACCACCATGTAGAGAGTTCAGCTGCAAACAAATCACCTGTAGAGAGTTCAGCTAGAAACAAGTCACCCTGTAGAGAGTTCAGCTAGAAGAAGTCACATTGTAGAGAGTTCAGCTACAATGAAACTCCCATGTAGAGAGTTCAGCTGCAAACAAATCACCCTGTAGAGAACTCAGCTACAATCAAATATGCAGTGTAAAAAGATCAGCTAGAAGAAGTTACCTTGTAGAGAGTTCAGCTACAACGAAACCACCATGTAGAGAGTTCAGCTACAAACAAATCATTTGTAGAGAGTTCAGCTAGAAACAAGTCACCCTGTAGAGAGATCAGCTAGAAACAAGTCACCTTGTAGAGAGTTCAGCTAGAAGAAGTCACATTGTAGAGAGTTCAGCTACAAAGAAACCACCATTTAGAGAGTTCAGCTGCAAACAAATCACCCAGTAGAAAGTTCAGCTATGAACAGATCACCCTGTTGAGATTTCAGTTAGAAACAAGGAATCCTGTAGAGAGATCAGCTAGAAGTATCGCCTTGTAGAGAGTTCAGCTACAAACAAATCACCTGTAGAGAGTTCAGCTACAAACAAATCACCCTATAGAGAGATCAGCTAGAAGAAGTTACCTTGTAGGGATTTCAGCTACAAACAAATCACCCTGTAGAGAGTTCAGCTACAAAGAAACCATTCTGTAAAGAGCTCAGCTGCAAACAAATCACTTGTACAGAATTCAGCTACAAACAAATCACCCTGTAGAGAGATCAGCTAGAAGAAATTACCTTGTAGATAGTTCAGCTACAAACAAATCACCCTGTAGAAAGATCAGTTAGAAGAAGTTACCTTGGAGAAAGTTCAGCTACAAAGAAACCAGTTTGTAAAGAGCTCAGCTGCAAACAAATCACCTGTACAGAATTCAACTACGAACAAATCACCCTGTAGAGAGATCAGCTATAAGAAGTTACCTTGTAGATAGTTCAGCTACAAACAAATCTCCCTGTAGAGAGATCAGCTAGAAGAAATTACCTTGTAGAGAGTTCAGCTACAAAGAAACCACCATGTAGAGAGTTCAGCTGCAAAGAAATCACCCTGTAGAAAATTCTGCCAGAAACAAATTGCCCTGTAGAAAGATCAGTTAGAAGAAGTTACCTTTTAGATAGTTCAGCTACAAAGAAACCATTCTGTAAAGAGCTCAGCTGCAAACAAATCACCTATACAAAATTCAGCTACAAACACATCACCCTGTAGAGAGATCAGCTAGAAGAAGTTACCTTGTAGATCGTTCAGCTACAAACAATTCACCCTGTAGAGAGAGCAATTAGAAGAAGTCACCTTGTAGAGTGTTCAGTTACAAAGAAACCACCATGGAGATTTCTGTAATCAATGTGACCGGACTTGCGAAAAGGGGTCTTCCACACACATCCAATTCTGTAAACGTTGGAGACCATAACTCAGTGTTCAAGTAACATATTAACCAGAAAATTTCACCATGTGTTCAGCTATAGTGGTGCTCACCACTGCCCAAATATCAAGGCAATAGCTCTTTCCAATCTGAAGTTATCAATTGTCAAAGTTGGCAAATTGGATGTGTGTGGAAGACCCTTTTTCGCAAATCCGGTCACATATGTATTATACAGTATATATAATTTTTACTGATAAAATATTTAAAGTACATCTACTTCATCTTTTCTTCTTCCTGTAGTAAAGAAAAAAACATAGGTTAAAAAAGTCCCAAAGCTGGCCATAGGCCGGCTTTGGGGTATACAAATACAAAAAGAAATGAAATCTAATCCAAAACAGCCAAGCTGTAAAAAAAGTGTGCGGCCCTCAGAAAGGCTATGGTGAAAAAAGATGTGAAATCCAAGGTGGCGGCCAAGAAATGGCTGTGATGGTAGGTTAATGGTAAAAATTTTAATAACGACAATTCAGGTGAATTTTTGTGCCGCTTCACAAAATTTACCTAAATTGTCATTATTTAAATTTTTACCATTAACCTACCATCACAGCCATTTCTTGGCCGCCACCTTGGATTTCACATCTTTTTTCACCATAGCCTTTCTGAGGGCCGCACACTTTTTTTACAGCTTGGCTGTTTTGGATTAGATAAATTATAACAGCTGTTAATATACTATGTAGTTTATGGGTAAAATTCATAAGTCACTAGTCACAGTAACACAAAATTTCCTGTAATTGGGTTGACTTACTGTGTACAATAGTTCATGAGTTTTATCATCTAGCTCATTACTTTGAGTGTCACTAACTGTCACTGTAGTAAGCTATATTGCTTTGAGGTGACCAGTAACTTATGATAGGTTATTACAACCTTATAGTGATGCAGGGGTCAATGAACTTTTTATGGTGAAAAGGGAAATCATTTTCATCTGCATGACACCCATGTTAAGTGTCACTCAGTCATAATTACTGTACGTTAAATTCAGTGTTGGGCAAGTCACTTTGTGAAAATAACTAGTTACATATTACATGCAACTGAACTATTTAGTTACAGTTACATATTACCCATAAAATAAACTAACTGTAATAATATTACATATTATATTACTTTGTGTCCACAGCCTTAAGCTGTCACGTGTGAAACTACCACTTTATCACGTGACATGATTGCGTTGTTGGACAATATGTGACCGGATTTGACAAAACCAGGCTTCCACACACATCCAAATTTACGACTTTGAAGGACCATAATTCAGTATGAAATGAGCTATCAGTTTCAAAGCTGGACTTGTTATTACATAAAGCAATGAAAGCATTGTGTGAAAATTGTAGGGCAATAGCATACTGCGTTGTCAAGTTACTAGCAATTAAAGTCGAAGAATTGGATGTGTGTGGAAGCCTGGTTTTGTCAAATCCGGTCACATATGCAAATTGTGGTTATAAGTAAGAAGCTGGTGAATAAGCTTCATTCAGTAGGCCTCGTTACTTCGTTGTGGCTAGGCGTTACTCAGATGATAACTAACGAGATAAGTAACTTCATTACTTGTAGTAATATTATTACGTAATATTAGACTCGTTACAGTAACTATATTACTTAGGTAACGCATTACATTTGTAAGTAAAGTAGCTTGCGTTATATTACCTGTTTTTATAGCGTATTTCATTATATTACTTTGTTACCACAAAAGTAATAATATTATGCAACGCGTTACATAAGTAACGCTTTACTCCCAACACTGGTTAAATTCAGTTACTGCTATACTGTGGGAAAAGGCTAAGGCTTGCTGCATTATTATATAGCTTATATGAGACAAATATATAGCTACCGTAATTAGCTCTTTTTTGTTGTAAAATAATTTTCATATGCAAAAACTCGTACGAAAATTTCTTGCACAAAAATTTCACATAAGATCAAACTACTCTAATAGAGCAGTCATTCACGTAAATCATATGAAAATATTTTTACATGAAATTTTTTTGTACAAAAACAAAGTGAATTTCATATTCAAGCCAAATAATATTATAGATTTTAGGTTACTGTATAATAGAGGTCTTCAGAGAATATGCATATCACGTTTATACCCTCAAATAACATCAGAAAATATTATAGTTAGCAGCTCTGAGCATTTAAATTATGCACTATTTCCCAACTATCTCCCCTCAGCCAAAGTGAAGCTTTATAGAGGAAATTGACATGAAAGTGATGCTCACTGTGGGGAATTTGACAATCACTCATTAAGCATCCAAGTATCTAATTTCCACCTTAGCCTGAGGAGGGAGGATGGTGGGGCAATACATTGATAGGTATATATCATTTTAACATGATCTTGTGGCTGCTTGAGGCTGTTTAAAAAACAGGAAAGAATGGATGTTTTCTTAAAGACTATCCTTCAAAGAAAAGTCAATAAGTATATGCTTTAGTCACTAAGAAGTTTTAGGCCAAAATTATGTGAAATTCAACCTACAAGCCACAATTAAACAGCTTCAGCTACAAGACTCCACAGACAATCACGGATATATAATGCTTAACAATATATTTGTTCACTGGCTGATTCCCACTGGTACACAGTTGAGATGCTTATAGAGTGTCATGAATATGCCTATGGTCCAGACTATTGTGTTACATATCTGTTGTTTCAAAAATATCATGGCTATTCACATGACTTATGGGTGCACATCCCATATTAATTATGTATTCTTGAATTCTTCTTAAGACTTCTACACCTCTCGATTTAGCTAATTTTGAGCTCTGTTTGTCTCATGTACTTCTATCCAATCCATAAAGAAACTATATACATTTCTTGATGCTTACCAATGCTGACACAGTGTGACATCATAGATGTGGAGGTGCCTATTATATCTACTGGCATGACGGCGTATATAGCTAAATATTCAAAATAATTATTTAATTGACTGCAAAATCAGTGAGGCCACTCCAAACAAATTCTCTGTTTCCCCCACATCTAGTTACTGTCAGCTCTAAATATCCCATTATTCTGTATTCTTCCAGTTATTGTTGCATACTGACAGGCTCATGTCAGCTCACGTGTCAGCAGTGCTGTCAAGTCGGCACAAATTTCACGTTTGTGCTATTTTTGCAACTTAAAAAGGAAGGAACAAGCTTAAAGCATGCTTTTGTGCAGTTATTTAAGGTTGTGCCAGGCAAATAATGATGGCTTGAAAAGCTACCAATCTTATAATGATATTGATGATGGAAATGGACCGCCCGCCCGCATGCAAATATGGTTGAGTCCAGGACGGGAACTAACAAAGAATGTATTTAAAATGAATGTAAAGCACTTCTGCATATTACAAATAAGCTATACAAAATTCTAACTAGCTTAACTACCAAACTAAGTACTTTAACTACAAAACTAGCTACCTTAACTACAAAACAACCTTAATTAATAACATGGTTCAACAAGTCTATGCCATCTTCTGGGCATAAGCCTTAATGCCTCAGGATCATTTTGGCATTATATCGCCAGATAGTAACTGACAAGTGCTGAAGCAATTGTTTCCTTGTTAACTGTCTGGGAATACCACTTTTAACAGTGGTACGGTCGGCAATCATGGATAAGGTTGATAAAGCAAAGGGTGTCCATACACCAAACGACTCGCAAATCAGGGGAAAGAATTCACCACCATGGTTGTTAACAGTTTCCAAATAATGGTCATCCTTAGCCTCTTCACTGGCAGCAGCAGCTACCCCAGCCTTAGATGCAGCAGCGGAAATAAAGGAAGGCTGAGTTGTGCACCTGACAGAGAGGTCAAAGTAAGCAGACGGCCTAGAGTAAAATCAGGATGGTAAATGTCCCCAGGACGAGATTGATCAGAGGCAATGCTTTGCTCACGGAGAACACCAGGGTGATCTTGCAGTAGAGCATGATGTACTATAGAAACTAGAGCATCATGGCGTTGGATACGTAGTGGGCCATGAGAGCAACCAAGAAGATGGTCACCAAACTGATCTATGACAGACAAACATGTACAAAGTGGTAACAATGGGAAAAGAGGAACACCCAACCATAAACGGACAGTGATAACAAACTCATGTGGAGAAAAGGCCAAACCCAATGTTGGTTGAAGGATGACTTTCAGCCAGCCACTGCTGACACCAGAGGAGTGAGCAACAGCACGTAAACGAGCCTGGTCATGGATTGTGGAGGTGTTGAAAATGCTTGCAAATAATTGATCATCAAGGGAAGCCTGTAAGTCATTTTGGGAAGATATGTTAGAAAGCAAGATGGATAGACTTTGGAAATAGGAGATAGCACAATTTTCACCTGGAAAAAAGGAAGTCACATCAAAATTTGGTGCTAAACGGGACACCAAAATCCGGGCTGAGTTACAGGAACCCAAAAAGACTGGATGTGAAGAGCGTTGGGACGCACGCAAACCCAATTAAGCCTCCTAACCGGAATGGCAAAGTAGCTTGAGACCAAGCATTATCAGAGATGCTACAGCACAAAATTCTACTAAGACAGTTGCGTAGGTTAGAGTCAAACACAGATGGAAAGCAGCCTAATGATGAAGAAGGGACACAGCGCAATATGAGAGTGATCTTACAAACACTGAGACAGCTCCTAAGCAAATTCAATTCAATTTGAGGATCTCCAAGTTCTGCAAGCTTCTCCTGAATAGATGTAGTTTTTTCAAGTTTACTAGACAAAAAAGAAGCAAAAAAGTAGGTGGTCCCCACACAGGAGACCCTAAAAGCTCCAAACCACTGCTTTCAGGATTAATTCGTTTTATTGCATGAGGAAACAATACAACTCACATTTGGATAGATTGATATGCAAGCCAAAACTTGGCCCAGACTGAGTAAAGCAAGGAGAGAAGACCTAATGAAGAGAATGTATTATCTATAGTAGAACAGACTGAGAATGTATTTGGAGTGGTCTAATAATGTATGGCTACGTACTTTTGGCGGGGTGCACCCCTTGTAAAAGAGGTAACCATAACGACTCCAAACCGTCTATAGAAAGCCATATCTCGGACGAGTTTACAGCGTAGTTACAGACACATAAGAACGAACCTTCCGTGTTGTACTTGTATTTCAGTCCTCATTCGCTGCCGGCCTTAGTGCCCCCAACGGTCCAACCACAGTGGTCCAACCTACGTAGCGAGGTACGTAGCGTCTACTTCCGACTTCGAATACTGCCTTACCTGTCAACTGCGTAATTATCTATGGTAGAACACGCCCTTAATAAGCTGTGACCTTTCGTGGGAGTGCATTTTAAATTATCCGTATGACTACGGTGGGGGTAGTTGGAAAAGGCGGATACGGTCGGACACGGACGCGGACACGGACACGGACACAGACATTTTCAAAAAGGACTTTTACATTTATATAACAGTTATTTTTCATACCTAATGCTGTTTTTACAGTAGTCTTCGCCTCCAGACCCAGGCGTCGATCTTTTCATAGCGCTTATCCATTTATAAGCGCACGTGCGAAGGACTAGACCAGCACTCCACAGCATTCCAAAGACCATAATGGTGTTGTACACATGTTCTAAAGTCTAATACAGAGTTATATAGTTGTAGAGATTAGCTTGTATGCCCCATGCAACTTAGCTTAGCAGGCCAAATCCACAATCTTACGCCTTTTAGTATAAGGCGCAGGCGCTTATACCAAGTGTTGAGGATTTCAAGGACCTGGCCTACGAGATTAAGTTGGGACATACTAGATTAATCTCTGTGACTCTGAATTAGATTTCTAGAGCACGTATACAACACTATAATGGTCTTTAGAGTGCTAGTCTATCCTTCGCACGTGCGCTTATAAATGGATAAGCGCTATGAAAAGATCGACGCCTGGGTCTGGAGGCGAAGACTACTGTAAAAACAGCGTTAGGTATGAAAAATAACTGTTATATAAATGTAAAAGTCCTTTTTGAAAATGTCTGTGTCCGTGTCCGCGTCCGACCGTATCCGCCTTTTCCAACTACCCCTACGGTGGGGTCTATTCTACCATAGATAATAGAGTAAAGGGATAGGAAACGCAAGCGATTTCCGGTTTGATTTCCGTTACGCGTGACTTGAAAGGACAAGACAGTTTTGTGATAATTAGTGTTCTAAGCAGCGTAAATAGTAATCCAACAGACTACAGTAAGTATTTAGGCCAATGTGAGAGATTTTGGCGAGAGAATTCAGACCGTAGATTTTGTAACAAAGCGTATCGCATTAACCGTGATTGTTACACGCTGTCACACTTTCGCTCATCGTACCTTCACGCCTCGTCCATACCGCTTCTTTTATAGCCGGTTCCACTTTCGAATCTTGTGGTAAGCTAGGCGTGTCACCAACACAGTCTTTTACGGTCGCGTTGTACTGCAAGGTGGTTTAAACTTTTGGTTTAAAATGGAAGATACTTAGTCGTTTCTTCAAGCAACAGTTCCTGTTTTGCTCCGATATTTCCTCTGGTTCCCTCTGTTAAATGGTAAGGAATAGGTTTATCACAGTTAAAAGGATAGAATATATTTACGAATAAAGTAAAGTGGTTTAAAGTAATTTTTGGGCCGTTTTTTTCACTTTCAATCTCCTTTACTTTTGCGTATAACTTCCTTGAGGGTTGGTACCATCCTATTTCCCTCGATTACTTACTTGAGTTCACTGTAGCGAAGTTTCACAGTCGTTGGTTACAAAATTCTGTCGTTACAACAATTTGTTTCTCTTTGATACAAGCGCAGCAAGCGTAACGAGTATGTTCGTGACGTACTACACGGAATTCCAATAGAAATGTACGTATTTTGTGACATCACGTTATTGCGTTTCCTATCCCTTTACTCTATTATCTATGATTCTACGGAACGGAACGGAACGGAATGATGGACTAAACTGCGGAACGGAATGCTTTCTCAGATTGAAGCTTGCAGCTTACCATTGCTGTACAAGTTATCAGTGGCACTTCCAGCAGCTAATCAAACGTACCCCAAGAAAGATAAAACGAATTTAAGGATCGATTGTGGGTTCTTGTTGGTTGTCATTAGTAACGAAGTACTAATTGTGGGAATAGCTGACTCAGTGATTTCATCTTCGGATATATCAAGTAGGGAACTTAATGCATGACTTGTTTTTACTAGTATGTGAGTTATTTTTACTTAGAATGTACAGTCTGAGGCCCAGCCTTTCTAATCGGCATAAATCAGTATGTGTATAGCTACACTACAAAGGAAACAAGTATGGTGACAAGCTGAATCAACTCAGTCTAAGCAGAATCTGAAGGAATTTTGTGCAGTGTGTGAGGAACAAACATTCAGATACCTCAAGGAGGCTATATTGTGTGAACATCAATGATTCATTAACAGAGTAGTGGACTATTGTCAGATATCTCAGCCTGAGTACTGAGTTGAATTCTGGATGGGGTCTATTTTACAGAATGAAATGCTTTCTGAATCAACTTGCAGCTTGGCTAACTGCTATCATTGCTGAAATTGCATTTTATCAGTGGAACCTCCAGGAAAATGGAATAGGATAATTATAAAACATTAATTAAGTGATTGTTTAGGTAATCATGACTTTATTCAGTCTAATAAACAGAATATATGGTTGATTGAGTGAGGTATCACTTTCAGAATGTTCAGACGACCAGTGATGAGATGCATGGATTCATCGAAGTTTTGTTGTGGTTTGAGACATTAAGTATCCAAAAGCAAACTGACTGTATAATATTAATTCACTTTCTTTATATTTTCTCAATTTTGAGCCTGTATACAAATAATTGAATTTTCCTTGTCAATAGAAATCCTAGAATAAGATGGGAGAGAAACTTATCTTTGTTTACCTATACTGTACAACCAAGAGTTCGTAATACTGATTTGTATGGGGGAGAGTGTCTAACTCTCAGTATGGCCTGTACAAACACCCTGAGTAAAGTTCACCTTTCATCAAATCAACACCTTTGCTGGGGGGTAGAAAACTGTTGATTAGTATTGCTGAAGAAGGTAAAGCCTTTGTTCTGAAATAAGGCAGAGGTGTTACTTTAAGCAGGGTGTTTGGTGAATGCATTCAAGTTAGACACTCTCCACCTTATTATGAACTCTTGGTACAACTTCAAAGGAAAATGAAGAAAACATACAGATGAATCAATAAAATCACTACAGTAAGGTGAATTACAGACTAGTGAGATCTTGGTTAATTAATGACAGTGGTTGGAGATTAAGTGTGGTAGCTTCTTGTTCTTGAATATGTTGCAAAGTGGAAGTACAAATCAAAATGGGATATCAATTTCATTATGAAAAATTTGTATACATAAATAATCTGGCATTACTATTTCATTTGTCCTCCACTTAAACATGCTACAACAGTACTAGTGTCAGTACATTGGCAGTGAGTCTACCTTGAAATTTCAACTCTAGAGTAGATCCAACACAGGACAGCCCGCACTGTAACAAATACATGTGATCCCATTGTAATTTCATGGACCAGCTGGACTGGGAATCACTTGAAAATAGACGAACAAATTTAACCTGTTTTGTTTGAAGTGAAGCATGTGAAATGTTACACATAAGAAATCCTAGGATTCTTAGGTGGTATGTAATTAATGTGTGTTCCATTTCAGGTCTGACTATATACATTGAAATTACACACACATCCTGGTCCAAATCACGTTTGCCTGGTGGCTACGGGAATGGTTTCACATGCGGCTTATAATAGAGATTTGGCTGATCTTGGAGTTTTGGCATTTAGCCTGATTCAAGGCTAGTAGTCAGACACATCCTTGAATTGTGCAACAGATAAAATCAGCTCACTATTGAATATGACATTAGTCCATTGCACCAGCTGTTAATATATAAATAACTTCATGCATACACTTCAGTGATGTTTGCAGAATATACCCTCCTTGCGGTCTGCCAAAATATTTGCTCCTCACACACTGCACAAAATTCTTCAAGGTTTAATTCAGCTGGCTCTTTCCTGTTACCAGTATCTTCCTGCTTGCTTTATTTATACACTGACTTATGACTTGAAGACCGGCCCAGACTGTTTTCTAAAGTCTAAATAAGAAAAACAGCTCACATACAGTTCCCTTCCGTATGGATGAACATCACTGATACAGCTCATCCCACAATAATACTTCGTTACTAATGACAACCAACAAAAACCCACAATCGATCCGTTAATTCTTTTTGTCTTATGTTTAATCACCCACTGGAGATGCCACTGCTAACTTATAAGGGAAGTTTCAGCAATGGTAAGTTGCAAGCTTCAATTTGAGAAAGCGTTCCGTTCCGTGGTTTAGTCCATCATTCCGTTCCGTTCCGTTCCGTTCCGTTCCGTAGAATAGTCCCCACCTATGACTACACGTGCACTCAGGACAGGCGCCGCCATACGATGAGAATTGTCTGGCTATTATTACAGGGCCGGAGGAGGGAAAATTGAGTTGGTCAGGCCATTGACTATAATGTTGAAACTGCTACTATATACATGCCAATGAGAGAGGAGCTGTTGCACAGTGTGCGAAGTGCAAAGCACGAGCATTCTAGGGGGGTCTGGGGGCATGCCCCCACAGGAAATTTTTGAAAATTAGACACTCAGATATGTAATTTTAGTGATATTTCACTGCTAGCTAGCTATATAAATATGCTCTAGCCTATCTGTTGTTCCTCAGACTTTCTATACTATGTATAATTGTAGACCTGACATACAGGGGAGACAGCATGAAACTTTGCTGTATGGTTCATTTAGTTATAGCTAGCAATTAGAAGTTCAAGGGGGGTCTGGGGGTGCAACCCCCAGGAGCTGCCGAATTTTTGCAATTTAAAGGCTTGAAAATGCCTCAAAATTTAAAATTGATGCTAAATTTTAAAGTAAAACTAGCTAGCAACTTGCAACTTTCCCCCAAATTTCACAGGGAACCCATGCAGCATGGCCCCCTTAGCTAATTACTATACAGTGGATTCACACAGCTACAATAAAAAGCTACACAGCTACAAAAATACAGTATACTACTATACTGGTTTGTATGAAGTGAACGGATCATCACGTAAATATACTGGCGAGACCAATCAGTATTCGAAAATGGCGCGGTGTGGGTGAGACTGAGAGTTTGCTCAGTATCTCGACAGAACGAGTAGGTAGTTGAAGAGGACTCAACATCTCATCCAGATGGCCACTATGTAATGTATGGGTGTACAGCTTCTTGCCGCGGAATGAGTCATCTGGTTTGTCACGTCGGCGTACTGCCAGCCCTTCGCCCAGTAAAAGAAGCCAAGAGAGACAAGCCAAGGAATGCTGATGATTATTTTATGAAGATTGAATTGTGATATAAGTGCTGGTTTAGAATCAAAGAAGGCGCCTGCCTTACACGTGATAAATGCCAACTGTCAGCACACGTGATACTGTACGTAGAACCCACAATCATTTCTGTACAAAACGATACGAATGCTATGCTGTGCTGTGCTGTAAGGTAATTGGAGATACTATACGTGTAGTTCTGCGCTTTAGTTATAGACTGAGCTGAGAAACTAGGTAACTACTTGTGTCATGCATTTTCAATAACATCTGTAAAATGTACGTAGCTACATGTAGATGTGATCGTCCAAAGATTGTATGAGAGTAATGTAGTCCGAGCTGGTCAGCTAGTTGGTTCAATTCCAGATTATTGGTCCGGCTCAGGCCTGACCAACCGGACCGTCTCCTCCGGCCTTGTATTAAGTATGTAAATGTATCCTGCATGAGTGCATTGTGTGAATTTACAAACAATCAAACATATACAGTATCATGCCAGTAATTACCTAGTCTGTTCTTAAAGGTATTTAGTGATTCAGAATTTTTTATTATTATTATTGTTTACTGAGCAGTCAGCCCGGCTGGTGTGCTCAGGAATCACATAAACAAATACATTAGGTACAATAATATGATTGGAGTCTAGCTGTAAATAGATCAGTATCTGCAATTTCAATTGTGTCAGTTGGTAGTATGTTCCACTCGTTTATCGTTCTAGAATTTACTACTTGATAAGGTAAATCGTTTCAATTCGGATCACTCTCACTGAAAAACAATTTCTTTGGCTGAATATACTTGAAAACGGTTTATATATTTGAAGTTGTGGCCCCTTGTGCTGTTAGGGGGCATCTCCAAACTGATTTTGGTACGTTTAACATCATAATGACGCTACTCGCCCGTCCTTAGCGTCACACTATGAAAATAATGCATTGGCAATAGAAGCACAAAACATTACCAAGACACACGATAGTGTGTCGTGCGGCCCAAGAAGCCGGCGCGCCACACCGTGAGTATATTGACAGGAAGAAAGAAAACGTCATTTTCACACCTTTGTATCTCGGTGATACCTCATCCGATTGGAACCAAATTTGCTGCAGAGTTGCCCGCCAGCTAGGGGAGTCTACATTCCAAATTTGAAGGAAATCACTAAAGCCATTTCCGAGATACGAGTCGCCAAAGTTTCGTTTTTTTTTCTTCGTCTTCTCGCACACTTGCAAAAATTGCTATAAAACGCAAACGCGTACTCCGATCGCCTTGAAATTTGGTACACAGAAGGGACGTCCAAAGGCGAATCCTAGCATCAAATTTGGTGCAACTCCGATGAATGATTCAGGAGTTATGACCGATTATTCGCGTAAAACAAGATCGATTTGTTGTCACGCCTACAGGGTAAACCGCTTCATGGAATGAGTTGAAAATTGCTATGTAGATGGAGTAACCATCGTAGGAGTGCCTTTTGGTGGTTAGAAGGAAATCGAGATAAAGACCACGGAGATATGACACAAAACCCAACCTGTGTCACAATTACGCGATCGATTTTAGGAATAAAAAAGGATTAGTTTTCACGCCTACTAGGCAAACTGCTTAGAGCAATGAGCTGAAAATCGGTGTATAGCTGGAATAATCTTCATTGAAAGTCCTTGCAGTAGTATAGAAGAATTGGATTACAAACCACTGTGTTATGATTCGAAAGCCAACTCCGTGTAGCAAATGCGAGATCGAGATACTCTAATAGAACAGTCACCTTAATAGAGCATTCAGCTAATTTATTTACTCCATTATAGAATTCTATTACATTACAGGTTATTCTGTAGGGAGTTCAGCTGCAAACAGTTAATCTTATAGACAGGTCAGCAAGAAACAAGTCACCCTATAGAGAGTTCAGCTACAAATATATCGCTGTAGTGATTCAGAACTTTACAAGTCACACTGAAGAGAGTTCAGCTATAAACAAGTCATGCACCCTGTAGAGAGTTCGGCTACACTCTCTAGAGAATTCAGCTACAAACAAGTCACTGTGGAGAGAGTTCAGCTGCAAAGAAACTACCCTGTAGAGAGTTCATCTATACAAACAAGTTACCCTATAGAGATCACCTGCAAACAAGTAATCCTGAAGAGAGTTCAGCTACAGACAAGTCACTTTATAGTTTATACAGTGTTCAGCTACAAGTAAGTCACTCTGTAGATAATTCAGCTACAAGTAAGTCACTCTGTAGAGAATTCAGCTACCACCAAGTCACTCTGTAAAGAATTTTGCTACAAACAAGTCACCGTGTAGAGAGTTTAGCAACCAAAATACTACTCTGTAAAGAGTTCAGCTATACAAACAAGTTACTCTGTAGAGAGATCAGCTAGAAACAAGAGAGAGTTCAGCTAGAAGAAGTCACCCTGTAGAGAACTCAGCTGCAAAGAAACCCTGCAGAGAGATCAACTACAAACAAATCACCCTGCAGAGCATTCAGCTATAAACAAATCACCCTGTAGAAAGTTCAGGTACAAACAAATCACCCTATATACAGTTCAGCTACAAAAAAAATCACTCTGTAGAGAGTTCAGCTACAAAGAAGTTATGCTACAGTGAGATCAGTTTGAAACAAGAGATTTCAGCTACAAACAAATTAACCTGTAGAGAGTTCAGCTATGAACAGATCATCCTGTAGATAGTTCAGCTAGATACAAGTCACCCTATAGAGAGATCAGCTAGAGGAAGTCACCTTGTAGAGAGATTAGCTAGAAAAAAGTTGCCTTGTAGAAAGTTCAGTAACAAAGAAACCATCCTGTAGAGAATTCAGCTACAAACAAATCACCCTGTAGAGAGTTCAGCTGCAAACAAACCACCCTGTAGAGAGTTCAGCTACAAACAAATCAACCTGTAGAGAGTTCAGCTACAAAGAAGTTATGCTACAGTGAGATCAGTTTAAAACAAGAGATTTCAGCTACAAACAAATTAACCTGTAGAGAGTTCAGCTATGAACAGATCATCCTGTAGATAGTTCAACTAGATACAAGTCACCCTATAGAGAGATCAGCTCGAGGAAGTCACCTTGTAGAGGGATCAGCTAGAAACAAGTCACCTTGTAGAGAGTTCAGGTACAAAGAAACCACCATGTAGACAGTTCAGCTGCAAACATATCGCCTGTAGAGAGTTCACACAGCTAGAAACAAATCACCCTGTAGAGAGTTCAACTAGAAACAAATCAACCTGTAGAGAGATCAGCTCGAGGATGTCACCTTGTAGAGGGATCAGCTAGAAACAAGTCACCTTGTAGAGAGTTCAGGTACAAAGAAACCACCATGTAGACAGTTCAGCTGCAAACATATTGCCTGTAGAGAGTTCACACAGCTAGAAACAAATCACCCTGTAGAGAGTTCAGCTACAAAGAAACCATCATGTAGAGAGTTCAGCTGCAAACAAATCACCCTGTAGAGAGTTCAGCTACAAAAAGATCACCCTGTAGAGAGATCAGCTAGAAGAGGTCACCTTGTAGAGAGTTCAGCTACAAAGAAACCATCATGTAGAGAGTTCAGCTGCAAACAAATCACCCTGTAGAGCATTCAGCTACAAAAAGATCACCCTGTAGAGAGATCAGCTAGAAGAGGTTACCTTGTAGAGAGTCCAGCTGCAAAGAAACCATTATGTACAGAGTTCAGCTGCAAACAAATCACCTTGTAGAGAGTTCAGCTACAAAGAAACCATCATGTAGAGAGTTCAGCTACAAAGAAACCACCATGTAGAGAGATTAGCTGCAAACAAATCACCTGTAGAGAGTTCAGCTAGAAACAAATCACCCTGTAGAGAGATCAGCTAGAAGAAGTCACCTTGTAGAGAGTTCAGCTACAAAGAAACCATCACGTAGAGAGTTCAGCTGCACACAAATCACCCTGTAGAGAGTTCAGCTACAAAAAGATCACCCTGTAGAGAGTTCAGCTAGAAGAAGTCACCTTGTAGAGAGTTCAGCTACAAAGAAACCATCGTATAGAGAGTTCATCTACAAAGAAACCACCATGTAGAGAGTTAACCTGCAAACAAATCACCTGTAGAGAGTTCATCTAGAAACAAATCACCCTGTAGAGAGATCAGCTAGAAGAGGTCATCTTACAGATAGTTCAGCTACATTTCAAGTCACCCAGTAGAGAGATCAGCTGCAAAATAATATCCTGTGGGGAATAATGGGCATGTAATAAATATATGTATATAATTTGTATAATTACTAATAAAATCAAAAATAATTGATGTATTAAATATCTTCTTTAAGTTCTTTTCTTCTTCCTGTGGTAAAGAAAAAACACATGGGTTAAAAAACCCCAAAGCCAGCCATTGGCCGGCTTTGCAGTATACAAATACAAAAAGAAGTGATATCTAATCAAAAACAGCCAAGCTGTAAAAAAAGGTGCGGCCCCCAAAAAGGCCATGGTGAAAAAAGATGTGAAAGCCAAGGTGGCGGCCAAGAAATGGCTGTGATGGTAGGTTAATGGTAAAAATTTTAATAACGACAATTCAGGTGAATTTTGTGCCGCTTGGTCTTGGCACCCAATTCACCTGAATTGTCGTTATTAAAATTTTCACCATTAACCTACCATCACAGCCATTTCTTGGCCATGCACCACCTTGGATTTCACATCATCTTTTTTCACCATGACATTTTCGGGGGCCGCACCTTTTTTTACAGCTTGGCTGTTTTTGATTAGATTTTCTTTACCTGAAAACATAGTGTACAAACAGTATAACTGCTTAATCACGTCACTTTCTCTATTCCTAGCTGTTTACACTATAACTGCTTTAATAAAAATTTATAACGTCATGGGCTGAACCCCCCTCCCCCTTAACGTCATTATGACGTTAAGCGTACCAAAATCGGTTTGGAGATGCCCCCTTATATGTTGCTGGATGGATGGAGAAGGGTGGATGTGTCCATGTCAAACTGATTGTGTAAAAGTTGGTAGGTAAAAATCATGTCACCTCTCTTACGTCTGTATTCCAAGGATGGTAAGTTTAGGGATTTCAACCTCTCTGAGTATGGCATGGCAGCTAGTGATGGAACAATTCTAGTAGCTCGTCTCTGGACACTTTCAACTCTATAAAAGGGTCCCCACACTAGATTACCATATTCAATGATAGGCCGAACTATTGACTTATATAAAACTGGTAGCATGTCCGTGAATATACTCAAAAGACTCAGTGTAGTTATTTACTATAATGATAGAACTCTGTTTGCTTTTTGTGCAACTTTTGATGTTTGTTGATGGAGTTTTAGTTGTGTGTCCATTTGAATGCCAAGATCTCTAACACTATCAATATTTTCGATAATTATGCCATTCAATGTGTAGGGCCGGGGATCTGATAGTGGTGTGGACCAATATGGAGGACCTTACACTTGGTAATGTTGAATGATAAAAGCCATTGCTTGGACCAGCAGAAGAGAGCAACTCAGAGCATCAACGTCCTTTTGCAGTTCTCTAACATCTAAAAAGTTTGATATCGTTAGCAAATAACACAAGGGAATTCTTAATTATAGTAGGAACTCTTAATTTATATTCCCAGGGTGTTGACCAGTTTTGGGAAAGGTCATTTTCTTATTGGATCGTGTGTGTGATCTGTGGGACAATCTACAATCAACTGTTGTGGAGGATACTACTATACTCTTTCATCATTACAAAGACCACATCAATTAGGTTTCAATTATACTTCATGACTAAGGCTGACTTACACTTGGACTTACAGCTATCTAAACCTATTGCATTTCAGGCTGATGATCATAGTTTTCTTTTCCTTTTGTGTAGCTTCATCTGATGTAATTGTTTATGTGTAGGGACCCGCCGATTATGCTGGCATAATTATGAGCATAATAGGTACCTGAAAGCATTGAGCATAATGCTAGCATAATAGGTAGAATATTTTGTAACAGTATAAATTCATGCTATAAAAATAGCTATCACAGAAAGATCGATATACTCTAATAGAACAGTCAGTAACTCTAATAGAACAATCACATCAATGACTGTTCTATTAGAGTATATCGATCTTTTCTGTGATATGCATTTTGACAAGTAGGGTTTGTGCTTCAGCCACTTATTATTTAGGCAGGTTATATAGAGCCGGTACCGGTTACACTGTTTTGCCGGCTATTTTGCCGGCAGTGGAGGGTATAATACTTAGAATGTTACGTGCATTAAAAAAAAACTTGTACAAAAAACCTAAGAAAGCGAAAAAAAAAATTGTCTAAGCGGGGGTTCGAACCCGGGCATCCGTACTCATAAGCAATGTTTGGAACGATTATACCACCGGTGCTGCAGCTAGTCATATGATTTAGTTTCTACGTTATAAACATCCGACTGAAGTGACTTCTATGTGAAGAAGAAACCAAAGCTGAACCCTAGCCTACCCCTAACGCTAAGGAACTACTTTTCGCATCCCCTAAAGTTGAATGCTCGGGGCAACCTACTAGACGCGTGCCCTAAAGTTGAATGCTCGGGGCAACCTACTAGTGCCGGCACAATAGCCGTTAGTGTTTGCAAACCGGTACCGGCTAAATATACACTTCGTATTAGGCATCCATAAACTGGAAATTATTAGCAGTGCATGGGAACCGAGGCATAAATAATTGGGCATAATTTGAGCATAATAGGTAAATTTTGAGCATAAATTCAGGGGCGTAGCCAGGGGGGGTTCAAAGGGTTCGGACGAACCCCCTTTTCAGAGTTAAGAGATACTCTAATAGAGCAGTCAATTACTCTAATAAAACAGTTACAATGTTCATGAGGCAGTGTAGCTTACCTATGAAGCTATAAATAGGATTTTATTTTACATAACAGACATGATATAGTTGGTAAGGATAACTAGCTATTATTGTCGTGACCTTTTTTTTTTTTTTTTGGTCTTCAACTGGTTTTCAGCAAGTTTTTGTGGTCTTCAACTGTTTTTCAGAAAGGTG
Organism: Dysidea avara; assembly: GCF_963678975.1. Classification (NCBI taxonomy): domain Eukaryota; kingdom Metazoa; phylum Porifera; class Demospongiae; order Dictyoceratida; family Dysideidae; genus Dysidea; species Dysidea avara. The sequence goes on from NC_089274.1 coordinate 47,041,463, forward strand.
CCCCCCCTCTTTCCAAACTCTGGATCCGCCCCTGCCTCTACTCGCTATTGCGAATGGACTAGAATACACATGTTTACACGTGTACACGTGTACACGGCCCCAGACCCCCGCTGTGGAGATTCTATACTTAGGGCAGAACCCCCCTTTTGGAAATCCTGCCTACGCCCCTGAAATTTAAGCATAATAGGTAAATTTTTGAGCAGTGCAGCATAGCATAATAGGTAAAATTATGAGCATAATCGGCGGGTCCCTATTTATGTGTTGTGTGTATCTTTTTGTTTTGTGTGAGGAACACTTTTACAGGCATTGCCTTCTGTGTACCAAGTATTTATACAAAACTGATAACTCATTATTAGCTACAACCACTTTGTTACAATGATCATTTCAAAAATATCCCAAAATAGCTGTAGTAAACCAGCTATATAGCATGGATAAAAAAATTGCATGTAAGATGATCTTCCTTCATCACTTTTTATTGTAGTAGTAGCTAGGTGTTATGAGTAATATAGCCAATGATCAAAAGAGTGCATAAAATTAAAAGGACCTCCACCTCATCTGCAAACTTAAGTGACTAGTTAATTTTGTCAATTCTTCATGTATTATTATAGTGTAAAGTTGCACCAATAATCGGATTGGTAGTCTGTAGAGACTGATATATATTTTAGCTGTTTTCTACCATAATCAGAAATCTGTTGTAATGGGTTGTGGTCACCAGATTATTAGCCTATTCAGCTTCAGCAGCTGCAGTACCACTGGAGGGCCAGTGTCAAAGGCTCTGGTATGTATTTACGTAGGCTATGATTTAATTTGTGGTACCAATGCTATATAAGTGACTTTAGAGCACTAGCCCACTTGACTGATTAGTAGCTTTGACTTAATTGAGGCATGTGTGCAACCTCATAAAAACATAGCATGAACCACAATCTACTAATTCGGTTTTTTGGGCCATGCTCTAAGCGTCATGCCCTTTGGAAGGGAGCATAATAACTAATTTATTCACTACTTCTTGGCAAATATGTAGTATCAGTCACGTGGAGTTGTTACCCATCTCTCTCCCCAGATGTTCTTTTAATAGTTTTTTTTGCCACCCCTTATATTACAGCTGATTAAGTTGATTATCAAATTCAGCTTTAGTAGACTAAATTTGAGGGCAGCTAATTTTTAAAAGTATAATTTTGAGCATAATAAGCTGAACATCAGCTGCTCAAAAGCATAACAGGCTATTTTCAAAACATATTTGGCTCAAGTCTAGCATTAAGCATAATAGGTAAAGTAAGTATATATGCAAGTACCATAAAAATGCTTTTATCAAAAAAAGATTGACATACTGTAGTAGAAGACTCATTGTAGTTAAGTTTATCCGCTTTTGATTACAAGCTGAAAGTTACCATATTATTATTATTTAGTGAGGAAGTGTTTTATACAGTACCATTTTACAAAACACATGTATAAAATTGAGCATAAAGGGCAGTATATTATTTTTTTGAGTACTGCAGCTAACACAGTATGTAAAATTAAAAGCATATAGTAGGCTGGTATCAATATAATGCATGCATGATAGTTAGTTGAGTATGATTTCCCAAAATGTAGTCACACATAATTGCTATACAGTAAAAAGCCTGTATTATTAGATCACTGGGTCATCTGTATTTGTACTGTAGTACTAGTTCTACTAGTAGTGCTGCTATTTATTATAAAAATTCACTCCTTATAATGTGGCCACAATAGACAAGTTTCGTTGCAGCACCCAGTATTATACACTGTAGTACCATCTTTTCACACATGATTTCCATATGGACTGTTTGACATGAGATTTAGGAAAATTGTGCTATTTTGTAATATAAAATGCTCAAAATCATACTTTCACAGTTAAGACAAGAGCTGACTGCTTTATTAGAGTGTGTACAGGTTTTTGTATTGAGAGTAAGTGGCTGCTCTATAAGAGCATCTATTTTATTTATTTATTAAATAATGTGCAGCCTCACTTTGAGGATAATGGCACATGCATTACATTATGTGCATTACACTTAGCTATGTATTCTCAATCACATTTCTGTAAATGCAAATAGATTTAAGCAACAGCTACATTTAACATGTGTTGTGAGGTGCAGTATAATGTGTAGCTTGCTTATAATTTGCTTTCTTTAAGGTGTGGGCATATATATATATTCATTTGTTTAAATTCTTGCTGGCATAATACATACTTGATGCCAAACTAATATATTCAAAAATTGTGCTGGAATATTTGGTGCAAGTCTAATGACATTTTATAATCCTTTAGCAATCATTGTCATTACAAAGTTGTTGATCAATTTTCTCAACTATTTCAGTAAATGTTGGTCTATCCTCTGGTGTGAAACTTCATATCTGAGTAGAATACTTGATATTAACCACCAATATATATAACACTTGGCTATACGCTTACATTTCATCTGAACTAAGAGGTGGTTTTTCAGGTACTTTACCACTTTTCAGATAACTTGCCATCTCAAAAGCTTCAACTGATGGGTAAAGTTGTAGTCCAAGAGTAAACACCTCCCAACAAGTCACTCCAAATGACCACTATGCATAGACAAATGTATATGTAGTATATAGCTAAATCACTGGATAATCTGGAGTTAACAAGATCTAATCCAAAACAGCCAAGCTGTAAAAAAAGAGTGCGGCCCTCAAAAAGGCTATGGTGAAAAAAGATGGGAAATCCAAGGTGGCGGCCAAGAAATGGCTGTGATGGTAGGTTAATGGTAAAAAATTTAATAACAACAATTCAGGTGAATTTGGTGCCGCTTGGTCTTGGCAAAAAATTCACTTGAATTGTTGTTATTAAAATTTTTACCATTAACCTACCATCACAGCCATTTCTTGGCCGCCACCTTGGATTTCACATCTTTTTTCACCATAGGCTTTTTGAGGGCCGCACTCTTTTTTTACAGCTTGGCTGTTTTGGATTAGATTTCACTTCTTTTTGTATTTGTATACCCCAAAGCCAGCCTATGGCTGGCTTTGGGGCTTCTTAACCTATCTTTTTTCTTTACCACAGGATGAAGAAAAAGATGAAGCAGATTTTAAATACTTAAACTAATTCTGATTTCATCACTAAATGTACAAATTATATATATATAATACATATCAAGACACACGGTAGTGTGTCGTGCGGCCCAAGAAGCCGGCGCGCCACACCGTGAGTATATTGACAGGAAGAACGAAAAAGCCATTTTCACACCTTTGTATTTCGGTGATCACTTATCTGATTGGAACCAAATTTGCTACACAGTTGCCCGCCAGCCAAGGGAGTCTACATTCCAAATTTGAAGGAAATCGCTCCAGCCATTTCCGAGATACGAGCTGCCAAAGTTTCGTTTTTTTTTCTTCTTCTTCGTCTTTTCGCACACTTGCAAAAATTGCTGTAACAAGCAAACGCGTACTCCGATCACCTTGAAATTTGGCACACAGAAAGGGAGTCCAAAGGCGAATTCTAGCATCAAATTTAGTACAAGTACGATGAATGGTTCAGGAGTTATGACCGATTATTCGCGTAAAACAAGATCGATTTGTTGTCACGCCTACAGGGTAAACCGCTTCATGGAATGAGTTGAAAATTGCTATGTAGATGGAGTAACCATCGTAGGAGTGCCTTTTGGTAGTTTGAAAGGAATCGAGATAAAGACCACGGAGATATGACACAAAACCCAACCTGTGTCACAATTACGCGATCGATTTTTATGAATAAAAAAGGATTAGTTTTCACGCCTACTAGGCAAACCGCTTAGAGCAATGAGCTGAAAATCGGTGTATAGCTGGAATAATCTTCATTGAAAGTCCTTGCAGTAGTACAGAAGAATCGGATTACAAACCACTGAGTTATGATTCGAAAGCCAACTCCGTGTAGCAAATGCGAGATCGAGATACTCTAATAGAACAGTCACCCTAATAGAGCGTTCGGCTAATTTATTTATTCCATTATAGAATTTTATTACCTCACAAGTTATTCTGTAGGGAGTTCAGCTGCAAACAGTTAATCTTATAGACAGTTCAGCAAGAAGGCAGTCACCATGTGGAGAGTTAAGCAAATATATCACTATAGAGATTCAGAACATTACAAGTCACACTGAAGAAAGTTCAGCTATAAACAAGTCATGCACTGTGTAGAGAATTCAGCTACAATTAAGTCACTCTCTAGAGAATTCAGTTACACAAATTCAGCTACACACAAGTCACTGTGGAGTTCAGCTACAAACAAATTACCCTTTAGAGTGATCAGCTACAAACAAAAAACTTTGCAGGGTGTTCAGCTGCAACAAATCAACCTTTAGAGCGATCAGCAATGAACAAATCAACATAAATCTACCTGTAGAGAGATAAGCTAGAAACAAATCACCCTGTAGAGAATTCAGCTACAAAAAATTACCCTGTAGAAACATCAGCTAGAAACTAGACACAATGTAAGGAGTTCAGCTACAAGCAATCACCCTGTAGAGAGTTCAGCTAAAACAAATCAACCTGCAGAGAGATCAGCTACAAACAAATCACCTTATAGAGAGTTCAGCTACAAACAGATTACCTGTAGAGAGATCGGCTACAAACAAATCAACCTGCAGAGAGATCAGCTACACACAAATCAACTTGTAGAGAGATCAGCTACAAACAAATCACCCTGTAGGGAGATCAGCTAGAAACTACACACAATGTAAGGAGTTCAGCTACAAACAAATCACCCTGTAGAGAGTTCAGCTAAAACAAATCAACCTGCAGAGAGATCAGCTACAATCACCTTATAGATAGTTCAGCTACAAACAAATTACCTTGTAGAGAGATCGGCTACAAACAAATCAACCTGCAGAGAGATCAGCTACACACAATTCAACTTGTAGAGAGATCAGCTACAAACAAATCACCCTGTAGAGAGATCAGCTAGAAACTAGACACAATGTAAGGAGTTCAGCTACAAGCAAATCACCCTGTAGAGAGTTCAGCTACAAACAAACCAACCTGTAGAGCGATCAGCTAGAAACAAATCACCCTGAAGAGAGGTCAGCTACAAAAAATTACCCTGTAGAGATATCAGCTAGAAAAAAATCACCCTGAAGAGAGGTCAGCTACACTTGTAGAGAGATCAACTACAACTAAAACATTTTGCAGAGAGTTCAACTACAAACAAATCAACCTTTAGAGCGATCAGCTACAAACAAATCAGCTTGTAGAGAGATCAGTTACACACTAATCAACCTGTACAGAGATAAGCTAAAAACAAATCAGAGTTCAGCTAAAACAAATCAACCTGCAGAGAGATTAGCTACATACAAATCACCTTATAGATAGTTCAGCTACAAACAAATTACCTTGTAGAGAGATCGGCTACAAACAAATCACCCTGCAGAGAGATCAGCTACACACAAATCAACTTGTATAGAGATCAGCTACAAACAAATCACCCTGTAGAGAGATCAGCTAGAAACTACACACAATGTAAGGAGTTCAGCTACAAACAAATAACCCTGTAGAGATATCAGCTACAAACTAGACACAAAGTAAGGAGTTCAGCTACAAGCAAGTTACCCTGTAGAGAGTTCATCTACAAGCAAATCAACCTACAGAGCAATCAGCTAGAAACAAATCACCCTGAAGAGAGGTCAGCTACAAAAAATCACCCTGTAGAGAGATCAGCTAGAAACAAATCACCCTGAAGAGAGGTCAGCTACAAACAAAACACTTTGCAGAGAATTCAGCTACAAACAAATCAGCTTGTAGAGAGATCAGTTACACACAAATCAACCTGTAGAGAGATAAGCTAGAAACAAATCACCCTGTAGAGAGTTCAGCTACAAGCAAAACACCCTGTAGAGAGTTCAGCAACAAAGAAACCACCATGTAGAGAGTTCAGCTGCAAACAAATCACCTTATAGAGAGTTCAGCTACAAACAAATCACACTGTAGAGAAAACTAGACACAATGTAAGGAGTTCAGCTACAAGCAAATCACCCTTTAGTGAGTTCAGCTACAAACAAATCAACCTGCAGTGAGATCACCTACAAAAAAGCACCTTGTACAGAGTTCAGCTACAAACAAATTACCCTGTAGAGAGATCGGCTACAAACAAATCAACCTGTAGAAAGATCAGCTACACACAAATCAACTTGTAGAGAGATCAGCTACAAACAAATCACCCTGTAGAGAGATCAGCTAGAAACTAGACACAATGTAAGGAGTTCAGCTACAAGTAAATCACCCTGTAGAGAGTTCAGCTAAAACAAATCAACCTGCAGAGAGATCAGCTACAAATAAATCACTTTATAGACGGTTCAGCTACAAACAAATTACCTTGTAGAGAGATCAGCTGCAAATTAATCAACCTGCAGAGAGATCAGCTACACACAAATCAACTTGTAGAGAGATCAGCTACAAACAAATCACCCTGTAGAGAGATCAGCTAGAAACTAGATACAATGCAAGGAGTTCAGCTACAAGCAAAATCACCCTTTAGTGAGTTCAGCTACAAACAAATCAACCTGCAGTGAGATCACCCACAAAAACGCACTTGTACAGAGTTCAGTTACAAACAAATTACCTGTAGAGAGATCAGGTAGAAGAATGCACCTTGTAGATAGTTCAGCAACTAGGGACCCGCCGATTATGCTCATAATTTTACCTATTATGCTATGCTGCACTGCTCAAAAATTTACCTATTATGCTTAAATTATGCCCAATTATTTATGCCTCAGTTCTCATGCTCTGCTAATAATTTCCAATTTATGGATAAATAATAAGTGGCTGAAGCACAAACTTACTTGTCAAAATGCATATCACAGAAAAGATCGATATACTCTAATAGAACAGTCAGCTATGTGATTGTTCTATTAGAGTTACTGACTGTTCTGTTAGTATATATCGATCTTTCTGTGATAGCTATTTTGATAAGCAAGAATTCATACTATTACACAAATATTCTACCTATTATGCTAGCATTATGCTCAATGCTTTCAGACACCTATTATGCTCATAATTATGCCAGCATAATCGGCGGGTCCCTATCAGCAACAAAGAAACCACCATGTAGAGAGTTCAGCTGCAAACAAATCACCCAGTAGAAAGATCAGCTAGAAGAAGTTACCTTGTAGAGAGATCAGTTACAAAGAAACCATCATATAGAGAGTTCAGCTACAAAGAAATTACCCCGTAGAGAGTTCAGCTAGAAGAAGTCACCTTGTAAAGAGTTCAGCTACAAAGAAACCATCATGTACAGAGTTCAGCTACAAAAAAATCACCTGTACAGAATTCAACTACAAACAAATCACCCTGTATAGAGATCAGCTAGAAGAAGTTGCCTTGTAGATAGTTCAGCTACAACAATTCACCCTGTAGAAAGATCAGCTAGAAGAAGTCACCTTGTAGAGTGTTCAGTTACAAAGAAACCATCATGTAGAGAGTTCAGCTGCAAACAAATCACTCTGTAGAGAATTCAGCTACAATGAAACCGCCATGTAGAGAGTTCAGCCTCATACAAACCACCTTGTAGAGAATTCAACTACAACAAATCACCCTGTAGAGAAGAAGTTACCTTGTAGAGAGTTCAGCTACAAAGAAACCATCACGTAGGGAGTTCAGCTACAAAGAAACCACCATGTAGAGAGTTTAGCAGCAAACAAATCACCTGTAGAGAGTTCAGCTAGAAACAAATCACCCCGTAGAGAGATCAGCTGGACGAAGTCACCTTGTAGAGAGTTCAGCTACAAAGAAACCATCATGTATATAATTCAGCTACATTTCAAGTCACCCAGTAGAGAGATCAGCTGCAAAAAAATATCCTGTGGGGCATAATGGGCATGTAATAAATATATGTATATAATTTGTATAATTACTAATAAAATCAAAAATAATTGAAGTACTAAAATTCTTCTTTAAGTTCTTTTCTTCTTCCTGTAGTAAAGAAAAAAACACATGGGTTAAAAAAGCCCCAAAGCCAGCCATAGGCCGGCTTTGCAGTATACAAATACAAAAAGAAGTGATATCTAATCAAAAACAGCCAAGCTGTAAAAAAAGGTGCGGCCCCCCAAAAGGCCATGGTGAAAAAAGATTTGAAATCCAAGGTGGCGGCCAAGAAATGGCTGTGATGGTAGGTTAATGGTTACATTTTAACAATTCAGGTGAATTTTGTGCCGCTTGGTCTTGGCACCAAATTCACCTGAATTGTTGTTATTAAAATGTAACCATTAACCTACCATCACAGCCATTTCTTGGCCGCCACCTTGGATTTCACATCTTTTTTCACTATGGTCTTTTGGGGGGCCGCACCTTTTTTTACAGCTTGGCTGTTTTTGATTAGATATTTATTACATGTCCTATAACAGATAACTTATTTGCAGCTGATCTCTCTATTGGGTGACTTGAAATGTAGCTGAAGTCTCTATAGGATGATCTGCTTGTAGATGAACTCTTTACAGGATTCTCTCTACAGAGTGACCTTTTCTAGCTGAACTATCTGCAGGGTTATCTGTTTGTAGTTGAACACTCCACAGGGTGATCTGATCTCTCTATAGGGTTACTTGTTTGTAGCTGAACTATCTGCAAGGAGATTAGTTCATATCTGAACTCACTACAAGGTGATCCTTCTAGCTGATCTCTCTACAGGATGACTTGTTTGTAATTGAACTATCTGCAGGGTGAATTTTTTGTAACTGAACTCTCTACAAGGTGATCCTTCTAGCTAATCTCTCTGCAGGTTGATTTGTTTGTAGCTGAACTCTCTAAAGAGTGATTTGCTTGTAGCTGAACTCCTTACATTGTGTCTAGTTTCTAGCTGATCTCTCTACAGGGTGATTTTTTGTTGCTGAACTCTCTACATGGTGATTAGTTTCTAGTTGATCTCTCTACAGGTTGATTTGTTTGTAGTTGATCTCTCTACAGTAGGTGATTTGTTTGTAGCTGATCTCTCTGCAGGTTGATTGTTTGTAGCTGATCTCTCTACAGGGTAATTTGTTTGCAGCTGAACTCTCTTCAGTGTGACTTGTAATGTTCTGAATCTCTACAGTGATATTTGTAGCTTAACTCTCCACAGGGTGACTTGCTTCTAGCCTAACTGTCTATAAGAGTAACTGCTTGCAGCTGAACTCCCTACAGAATAACTTGCAATGTAATAGAACTCTATAATGGAGTAAGTCATAAACTAGCTGAATGCTCTATTAGGGTGACTGTTCTATTAGAGTATCTCGATTTCACATTTGCTACACGGAGTTGGCTTTCGAATCATAACTCAGTGGTTTGTACTCCGATTCTTCTGTACTACTGCAGGGACTTTCTAGGATGAGTATTCCAGCTACATGCCGATTTTCAGCTCACTGCTGTTCGCGGTTTGCTAGGTAGACGTGCAAATTATTGGTATTTTTATTCACGAATCTCGACCGCGCAATTGTTACACACATTAGGTTTTGTGTCATATCTCCATGATCTTTATTTCGATTGCTTTCAAACCACCACAAGGCACTCCTACAATACTTGCTCTATTCACAAACCAATTTTCAGCTCATTCCATGAAGCGGTTTACCCTGTAGGCGTGACAACAAATCAATCTTGTTTTATGCAAATAATCTGTCATAAATCCTTAACCGTTCATCAGATTTGGACCACATTTGATACTAGGATTCGCCTTTGGACTCCCTTTCCGTGTGCCAAATTTCAAGGCGATCGGATTACGCATTTGCGTTATATAGCAATTTTTGCAAATATGCAAAAAGACGAAGAAGAAAAAAATGAAGAAAAAAAAACCAAAATTTTGGCTGCTTGTATCTTGGAAATGGATTGAGCGATTTCCTTCAAATGTGGGATGTGGACTCCCCTAGTAGGCGGACAACTCTGCAGCAAATTTGGTTACAATCGGATAAGGGAACACCGAGATACAAAGGTGTGAAAATGACGTTTTCTTCCTGTTAATATACCCACGGTGTGGCGCGCTGGCTTCTTGGACTGCACGATACATTATCGTGTGTCTTGATATATCACTAAACAAATCATACACATCCAGATGTAGAGCTGGAAAGCAATCATTGATAACATTAATATCGGAGAGTGTTGGAGGATTGATCGTATCGTACAGTACAGTAGTGCTGCATAATAGGGATTAGGTTTTCTTGCCCAACAATATCAAAACAGCCTCAACCTTTTCTTTATAACAGCTTGGCAGTACTGGGTTAGGAATAGCAAAGCCCATTAATAGCAAAGCCCATTAATAGCAAAGCTCATTAATAGCAAAGCCCAATAATATCATCAAGCAATCCTAAACCCTTCCAACAAATTTCTATGAAATTTTAATTTAACAGAATTTTATGATGACTTACTAACTGATGCTTCCAGCCAAGTGTAACTCAATAATGAATAAGGCTACAGGCTTGATTTCTTCACTGTTCGATATCAATTCGTCTTGAGACGTGCCTTTTCGCCAACCGCAGTACGTACAATACACCCATGATAAACTATCTCTTGTCCTCCTTTGTGTCCCAGATCTTTTCACTGACAACGGTAAGGTGCAAACGTGATACAGCTTTCCTGTATTTAACTCCATTGAAAAATCATGTACAATGCAACCTACTATACCGACCTGGAAATCACTCTTTATGTAATAGTTAGACACTCGCAATAGGTGTCTTCAAGGATTTAAAAACCATCGGTGACGTCAATAATTACCGAGGCGCAGCCGAGGTAATTATTGACGTCACCAATGGTTTTTAAATCCTCGAAGACGCCTATTGTGAGTGTCTAAGTGTTTTAGACAATGGCGTAGAAACAGTGAGTTAGTATAGAGAATTCCCATTGTAAACACCGAGGGTATTTCAGCGAGCTAAAGATGGTGCGGTCGCGAAAGCCATGGAGCGTGAATAACTGAAGGTTTGTAAAGTCGATAAAAAGTATGCTTGAGGCATTATAACTAGATACGTGTGAATGGCAGTGAATGGGAATAGCCGGTGCTAGCATGGCTGTCTTGGTCTACACAGCGCACTTTAATGGATTTTTGATTAACCAGTTACCACGATGGTCTATAAATCCACTGAGCTACCCACGATAACAGCGTACCTGAGTGTAATTTCTTATAATATGCTCGCAATCGCTTGGTGTTTACTGATGTGCAAAATACTAATTGTCCACAAAAGGCTAATTGCATTACTGTGGGCCACATTGTGGTTGTAAACAACTGTCAGGTGTCTTACCAGTAAGACACCCGATACCAGGTTTCTTCGCAAATAAGAGACCTCCACACATCAAACGAAACGCTGCATACCATTGTCTAAACAGGGATACACAATACATCATTTTTCAACGGACATGAAATCAACAATAGCTACATCATGCTTATCGCCTGTATTTGCCATAGCAACTGGGTTGATGACAGAGACATTTCTCATGCTTTCCTTTGTTTGTAATGCTGTGTAATGAGCAGAACATGGCTGAAAACAAAGCGTAATGGCCACTTGACTTTTCAGTAATTAATTGTTGGGGCATGTGTTCAGATGCAAAATTTTATGGTATGCCTGGCACCATTCTTTGTGGGTTCAGTAGTCATAATTATAAACAAACAAGTAGAAGGGAAGTTGAGAATTTTAAGTTGGATTAGGGATCAAAGAAAAAAGTAGCGGTAGCTAAAAGGTAGTGAAGTAAGACAGGTTGTCTATACCTACTGATTATACTAATGGACATTTAATCCCTAATTCAGTCATGGTTATAGACTGAAGTACTGCATAGGGATTAAATGTCTATTAGTATATCTGCAGGTACAGTAGGCTGCAAAAAGAAGTTTACGTTTTGTAATTGTAATTAAGTTGTAGTAGCGTAATTACAAAAGCATAATTACGAATTATGCTCTATTGGTAATTATGAATATATTGTAAATATGGCTGGTGAAAAACCACTTTTTTGCATAATTATGGATTACGGTCAAAATGTAGTTACAGTACAAACATGCGTAATTACTTAGTAATCGCACTGTAATTACAATTACGAAACGTAATTTTTTTTGCAGCCTACTGTATAGACAATCTATCTTGTTTCACTACTTTTCACAAATTTTTTTTCTTTGATCCCCAATCCAACTTAAGATTCCTATTTTCCTTCTGCTTGTAACTATGCATACACAAATAATACACATCTTCTACAGTACAATAGACCTCTTTAAAAACAGTAACTATGAAAAATGTTTTGCAAACTGTAAATGTGACCGAATTTTGGAAAATCACCCATATGGGCACATTTAACACCTAAAATATTTAATGATCAAATCACAAACTTTATAATGCAAATCTACTTGTTAATGGTTGTAAGCCATTCTCAATACCTTAAATTACAAGAAACTATTGAAATATTTTTAAAACTGTGCCCTACTGTTGTTATCAACGTACTAAGCATGAAAATTCTAATTTTTTCATGTGCACTCATATAGGTGATTTTCCAAAATTCAGTCACAAATGTGTTATGTTAAATTTGCACCATAAAATGATAGTTTATACTTACTACATCTGTTTTCACAGTAAACTTTCTGTCAAAAAGTGCCTCAGGTGCTAGCCATTTCACTGGTAAAAGAGCAGGATGATCCAGCCTGTAGTAGTCTGATACATAAATGTCACGAGAGAACCCAAAATCTGCAACTTTAGCTATCATATGTTCATCTAACCTACAAGATATTAAAATGCATTATATAACGTAGTCTGGTTAATTGCTTTACAGTTAACAAGTCTATACTGCTAATATATCATCAAATGAAATTATATGACATTAACATAGTGGCTAACAATGCAGACAATGCTGCTTTGGCTTTAGTATTAGTAAGCAACATGCCACCTTATTTCCTTTCACAATGTACATACATACATGCAGTTCCGACCAGCTAGATCTCGATGTACAAAGTGTAGTGATGAAAGGTATTGCATTCCTTTAGCAACATCTAAACACATTTGAGTAAGTTGACTGTGAACGAGATCCTAATAAAATAAATCACCAATACTATAGCACACCTCTTACTAATATACAGAAAATTAGGAATTTTACAAGTTAGTAGGTATGAATTATTACAATAAGAAGTGTTTAAACAAAAAATGAAAGTACAGTACCAGATGCATGAGACTGTAGGTGCACAACAAAATGCATACCCCTATACTTATCTCTAATTAACATTTTTGCTTGGTTTTGTTCTTCCTTCCCTACATAGAGAGAACAACTACTCAGTCTACAATCAATCTGCTTACTTTGATTGTGGGAGGCATGGTGCAAAAACTGAAGATGATACCCTTTATTTTTACATGATAGGCAAACACAAAGCCATTGGTGTGCTACCACAGATTGATACCTTGCTTGCAAGCAAAGAGAAATGGAGGGCAAAGGTTAATCCATGATGTATTCAATTACTGCAGCATGCCACCAGTCAGGCTGTATAACAGTGCAAGCTCTGTGGCATTGTAGCATTAGCCATTATAAAATTGCACTTGTCTGAAGAGGCATCAGTCAGTCAGGCAGTTAGTGCTTCATGTTGCATTGAAGGTAGCTAGTATACTACTGAAGGGTTGATGTGGATTATGCTGCCAAGGCACTGTAAAGTTTGTATGAGACTGGATTCTAGTCCAAAAGTTAACAGACCTTCTACAAGCCTACAACAATCAGAATTAATGTACTGTACTACTGTATAGGTGAAGTATGTATATTACAAAATATTTAGAAATTTTGTTTACTTCAGAAAATTCGGTAACTTCAATCTTGCCTCCTCGTTTTGATTTCAGAAATGATTTTACATCACCACGACACATGTACGGTAACACCATCAGTAGTGTGGCACTACACTAACACCAATAAGACTCATGACATTTGGATGGTCGAACTTCTGAGCTGTAATACACTCCTTAATAAATTCTTTAGTCCTAGTTGATGAAATGTCTATGTTATAATAAGACATATAGTGATTGTGTCACTATCAATATGCTAACCTTTTAGCGTTTTGATGGCCACATCAATGGTTTTGCTATAATTTGAGTAAATACCTTTATAGACTATGCCAAATGCTCCTGAAACAAAAGTGGCATTGAAATCATTTGCACACAACTATACTGCACAAACAAAGCACTAGAAGTGCAATAAGTCATTAAGGTGTTGATATGCAAGTCTCCATATGTACACTTCTGATAGCACAGTAACAAAAAAGCAGGCTCTCAAGTATTACAGTATAACATCCATACATACCTCTATCAAGGATTTTATATAGCAAATAATACAATAGTTTTCTACTGTATGTTATCTATCTATACCAAAACCTTCATTTTAATGACAAGTGATCATTAAAAATGGTTGACATTAGCTGGGGGGGGGGGGGGGGGGGGGGACAAGCCCACGTGAATATGTAACAACATTGTGCAAGTACTGAAACTATTTCACATGAGCTGAATAGATCCTGTACAAAAAGTAGAGGAAGGGGATTGACAGGGATTAATACATATTTTAGTTCTACCTAGTTTGTTGTGTGTAATGGTGTGATTCACGATTGGAAAAATGATTCCGTTATGGAGTAATTAGACTTACAACGATGACGATGTGTGGCGGTGACAACTTTCACATCAACAGTAACCGCATTCATCAATGATTACAATACAATTGTTTTTTGTATGATCTATTTACTTCAACAGGTAGCATGAATACGCTTAAATAAATATTTGTTAGCACTCTGTAGTGCATGTGGTCCTGTCCTATCCCCCAAGGACATTAGCAGCCATTTTTGGCCACCATCTTTGTAATTAATTTTCACAACTTTTTCACCCTGGCCTTTTTGGGGGCTGCATCTTTTTTTATAGCTCAGCTGTTTTTGGCATCTATTAATAGTTATACCACGGCTGCAAGGGATTTGCTGATATATACACCCAAAGCCAGAGGGCGCAGCCGTGGGTGTATACACACACACACATAGCTATATATGTATATACATTATAAAAATTATAAATTTAAAAATAAAGTAGGAATCCAAGCGATAAAAAGTAGTGAAACAAGAGAAGAACAATGGTAGCTATTACAGCATAGCTCGGTGGGAAATCCCTACTTTGGCATGGTATAGCCATTATTTTGTGTTCAATGTCAAAGTAGGAATTTCCCACCGAGCTATGCTGTAATAGCTACCATCGTTCTTCTCTTGTTTCACTACCGTTTATCACTTGGATTCCTACTTTATTTTTAAATTTATAATTTTTAATATATTAGTTTGTTTAGTTTTTCTGTTAAGGTATACAGCTAGCTATAAACATGTGACTGTGACTGATTATACCTTCTTTGATGTGAGGGTTTTTAACTGCTTTGCAGCTTCTAATCGTTCCTCTACGCTATCTACTACTTTTCGAAAACACGAACTAGAGAAACGCCGTGCCTATGAGGAACGGATTCGGGAGGTGGAGCATGGGAGTTTTACCCCCCTTGTTTTTTCCACTTCAGGTGGCATGGGAAGGGCTGCTACCACCACTTATAAACATCTTGCC
The DNA here is from genome assembly GCF_963678975.1 of Dysidea avara. Taxonomy (NCBI): domain Eukaryota; kingdom Metazoa; phylum Porifera; class Demospongiae; order Dictyoceratida; family Dysideidae; genus Dysidea; species Dysidea avara. The sequence continues at coordinate 47,056,948 of NC_089274.1, forward strand.
CGCCTGCTGAGCGAGAAGTGGAATTCCCCATATTCTGTGGTGATGGGCTGGCTCCGTTGTAGTTTGGGGTTTTCCTTGCTCCGTTCTTCAGATATGTGCATCAGGGGATCACGCTCAAGATCCAAGTGTCCGTGTGTGCCTCCAGCAGTTGATCTTGCTGTTGCTGAGGGGCACCTACCTGCCCATTGAACCCTGGGCATGCTGTAGGTTCTGTGTAGGTTCTTTTCTGTAAGTTATAATTAATTTTTCAAATATTTTGTTAGCATTCTATAGAGATGTGTGGGAGGAAGGGAGTACCATTAGGGTCGGAGGAAAAAAATTAATTAGGGTGACTGCTGTGTTAGAGTATCTTGAGGCAGCCTGCAAGATGTGCGCTTGCCCAAAAAGGGGTGTGGTTTCGATCGATTATAGAGATGTCGAATCAGCCTACCAAATTGAAGGTGTGTGGTCACTGAAATACAGCTAGTACAAAAGGGGTGTGTCATCGTGGTTTCAATCGATAGATCGATAATGCGTACAATGAAGAATGGGAGTGATCTTGTGACCTATCGTGAAGCTATCTAGCTAGTACCAGTACCTCCGTCATAGATTATATCAGTAAGAAACATAATCTATTCCTCTGTACAGTAGCGTAGTCTATGTGCCTTAAATAATCTTGTGGCGTCTATTATGCTGCTTAAAGAAAGTGTTGATACAGAAAATTTACACCTTGATATGGTTTCGTTGGATGAAGAAGAAGACAAGCAGCCTGATTGAAGATAAAAGAAAAGACAAGGCGCAGAGGGCACACACTCGTCGGAACCCCAAAAGGCACATCCCACTGGTGAGTTTGCTATTGTTGCATAAATGGTGGCTGTGTACTGCTTCGTTTGGCCTCTAGGCTTGCGACTGTGATCAGGCAGTCAGTCTAAAATTCAAAGTTTTGGCGATTCTTAAAATTCTGTATCTGGCCACCTGTAAGAGTTATGTTGTATTTAATGCTGTTTTATGCATTATATGGACTAGTACTATTCCGTAAAGGCGATTTTCGTCTCGTAAGATATCTCTAGAATGATTTTTAAAGGCGCGATTTTGGGCGGCATGCGAAAATTTCACATGGATTCCTACTTAAACGGTACGACCGTACTGTTTGATACACCACTTCTTTTTGTAATTATATATATATACAAATCCCAAAACTGACTTTTACTTTTTTCTTTACCGTAGGTAGAGATTAATTTTGAACTATTTTTGTAAAAAAGACAGCCAAATTACCAGCCAATTAGAGTTAAAAGAAATCAATTTATGATGCAGCAAGAGTGAATGTAGAACACAGCTGAAAGATAAAGGTCCAATGTTAAACTTCTGCACAGGTGAACTTTGCTCTAGGGTGGTTTCTTTTCAGCGGACTGAAATACAAGTGTGGCGACTTTCCTCAAACTTTGTAAACTACTTTCCCTTTGAGGTTTTCAGACATTTAACAACTGAAAAACAACAGTGCAGGCCTCATACACTAACAGGAATAGCCTATCGCTTCAAGTTGAAAGGGAGCATATCCCTTACGTACGTGAACGAAAGTGAAGAGCAGTTTTGAGGCTTTGTTGAGAGAATTTGTGGGAAAAAACATGATAGTCAAACTATAAAACAGTTTAAAAGATATTTCTGTGCGTAATATGTTGGTAAAAGCGGTTTGTTTAACAAGCGCTTCCTTAGCAGTGCATAGCAATGTAATTGAATGAATTACAAAAATTTCATGAATTATGAGAATTAGTTATTAATATTATTGCATAACCAAAAACTACCCTATTGTTAAATAGTAATACATAGTTGGTTAATTCATAGTAGCATATACTATCTATGGTTAATTCCAGATGAGTTATGTAGCTAGCTGCAAGGTACCTGGTTTTTAGAAGTAGCACAACATCAACTTGTTTACAATAACAATTAGTCATAACTCCTAAAGTTTTCACCCAATTCCCATCAAACTAGGTACTAAAATTATTTTGCTTTTGTACTTCCTTTACAAATTTCAGTGCAATTGGATAAGGAGTTTGTGTTTATAGCAATTTTTGCAAAGTGTCAACTTTGGTATGTGAGCTCCCCTACCAGGTGGGTATCTCTACAGTAAATTTAATTGCAAGAGGTCATAGAATTAAATATGTGTGAAAATCACATTAATTATTTCTTTCTTCCTGTCAATGTGGCATGTTGGCTTCTTTTGTCTTGATACACTTTAATCAATATATGTGAGCGGATTTGACAAAACCAGGCTTCCACACACATCCAGATTTGTGACTTTAAGGACTATAACTCAATGTAGGAGTAAGCTATTACTTTCAAATTTTGCTCTGTTATTGCATAATGCAATGAAATCGTTTTGTGAAAATTGTAGATCAAAAGCATACCGAGTGGCAAAGTTACAAGTAGTTAAAGTCGATGAATTAGATGTTTGTGGAAGCCTGGTTTTGTCAAATCCGGTCACATATGCACAGTGTGGTGTACTAGCTCCTTGGACCACACAACATTCTTGATATACTCAGGGGCGTAGCTAGCCAGAAGGTGATGGAGGGGCAGGCATGCCCCCACGAAACACTCAAAATCATTCATAATCGCAAAAAAGGCTAATGACCCAATGGTGGGCTAGCCAACATACGGTGTTGTATTATTACAGCTTAAATAACTAGCTACGTAACCATTTCAGTACAGACTGCTTCCAATCGAGGTAGCTATATTCGTCGAGCATCATCGCACGTGCCACAACTGTACTCTAACAAATTCATCCACAGTCCGGTAGAGCTAATACTTTAGTGCAAATACAGGTTACTTTACGTTAGCCACAGCCTGTGCTGCAGTCCTAGCACACTGCTGACAGGATGACGTATTCACTCACTTCACTCAGCGAAATTCAAATGCCATGTATTGCACGAAATCCCACCTGTCTTGCTAGCAGAACTTGTAAGCTTGACTGATCCACCTGACTGACTAAGTAAAAACAGACTGCACTGCCGTACGTACAAAGTTCCAGTGTGATCGACTCGATAAAATAAACTTGGTACATTTATTTAGCTAACACTTTATCACCTCGTAGACAGTAGGTTCGTAGCGTCATCTGGTCTCCTTTGTCACTTGTGAGTTGTGACTCCAGTCCTGCCGTGGAGAAGCGGGTCACTCTTTTTAGATTCAAAAATGTTCTATCACGCGAGTAATCTAGGCTAAATATAGAAGTATGTGTCTAATATTTTCGTTCGATGGATTCACGAGCGAGTTGAATGTTGTGTGTGTGCATTCACTAGCAACCCCTGGTGATACCACGTAGTAGTGTACATAATTTACAGTCATTTGCGTGTCAGTTTAATACTGGTAAACTTGTGACGAAGGTTTAAAAAAAATCATTTAGTGATGGGGGGGCAAATTCCTCCCCCCCCCTGCCCCCCCTTAGCTACGCCTCTGGATATACTCTGATCAATATACACGCAGTGCAGTGTATTGGCTTCTTGGGCTCTTGATACAATCTAATAAAACAGCCAGCCCTTGAGTATATTCTTGAGCTTGAAAGCATAGCCTTAGCTTAATTGCTTGATAGTATATGGGCTATTTTCAAAGCATATAATTTGCTCAGGCCTATATAGGACATCATTGAAGAGTACCTTCAGCTATCGGCTCCCCAATCTCTAAGTCACTGCTACTAATCATACAGGTGTTGAGTTGTTGTTCAAGTTCTAATGATATGCCTCCAATTAGTGGCCCTAAATGACAATAACTACATTCTTAGTATTGAACTTCACAATGTATTTGTAAAACAGTCTAGTATTTCTCAACACTGAAATTCTCTTCACTACTAATGTCAATGCATCCACTTGTGTGAAAGAATTCTTATATGTATGAACTGATTTCTTGTGAGTGATACTGAAAAAATAAAAGATTATACCTACTGTAGAAGGTATTTCTAAATACTATGGATGATATTAAGCCATTTACCTCAATAAAAGCACCAAAAGTACCCATGGTATGTAGATTAACAAGCCCTAGGTACAAATTACCACAAACAGGCTTGTTTACATAATTTGGCCAGCTGCCTACATCACTACCTGCATACAAACATCTAAATATGGGATAAAACATGCCCAAATGGATGCCATAATGCATGGATGATATGACAGTGTCACAGTTTACTAACAACACGATATCGTCAAGCCTTACCAGCATGAATGTCAACTTTATTTTCATATACCACTTGTTTAGGAAGTGTTTCATCATAATGAGGATTTGTCTTCAGACGGTTTAGCACCACTACAAACCTAGTAGAAAGAAATATATATACTAACAGACCTCGCTACTACAAACTAGTATTACAGCATAAAATATATGTGACCAGATTTGCAAAAAGGGGTCTTCCACACACATTCAAATTACCAACTTCGACAATCCATAACTTTAGATTGGAAAAAGGTAATGACTTGAAATTTAGTCATCAGTGAGTACCAACATAGCTTAATGGATGGAGAACATTTCAGGTTTATACGTTTCTTGAACACTAAGTTATGATCTTCCACGTTTATAGAATTGGATCTGTGTGGAAGACCCCTTTTCGCAAATCCGGTCACATATATGTACTACCAAATTTTAACGTCATTATTATGTTAACTGCTGCACTACTTCCATACACATCAACATAAACATACTTATCATTCATGTAATCTTGTCTCTGTCCTTTCTTCACTACACACACAATTAACACTACAATTATAATTGTACTTGTTCCTGCTACAACAAGGATGACAGAGATGATGATTATAATGAACTGAGAATTTGCTGAATTGGAACTATCAGGTGCTACTCCTGGAGTGGATGTCATAGTAACAGTAATGGATTTCACTGAGCCATTAGGGGATGCTGTAGTAATGGTTGGTATTAAGTTAATAGTAGATCTGCCCACAGCACTACTGGTGAGGTCTATTGTAGATGAAGTTGACAACAAAACAATAGTAGATTGTATAGCAATGCGAGACTCTGTGATACTAGCAGCATGGTCTATAACAGATGTTGGTCGTCCCATATAGTACTAGTTTCTGTGATACTAGCAGTGTGGTCTAAAGCAGATGTTGGTTGTCCTATAACAGTAGTACTAGATTCTGTGATACTAACAGCATGGTCTATAGCAGATGTTGGTGATCCCATAAAAGTAGTACTAGATTCTGTGATACTAGCAGTGTGGTCTAAAGCAGATGTTGGTTGTCCTATAACAGTAGTACTAGATTCTGTGACACTAGTAGTGTGGTCTATAACAGATGTTGATGGTCCCATAAAAGTAGTACTAGATTCTGTGACAATGATATTTCCATCTACAGGAAAATAAGCCATACTTGTACAAGCTGCACCAACTTGCATGATAGGATAAATGGCTATGGTCATATAAATATTGATACAAGTCTAGTCTTTATTAGACAATTCATTGTCAGGGGCGTAGCTAGCCAGAACATGATGGAGGGGCAGGCATGCCCCCACGAAACGCTCAAAATTATTCATGATTGCAAAAAGGGCTAATGACCCAATGGTGGGCTAGCCAACATACGGTGTTGTATTATTACAGCTTACACAACTAGCTACGTAACTATTTCAGTATTGATTGCTTATCACGTATCAATGATTCAATGGAGGTATAATTCATCGAGCATCATCACACGTGCCACAACTGTACTCCAACAAATTCATCCACAGTCCGGTAGAGCTATATTGTTGTTATTATCTACTTACCAGTTAGGCACTGGAGGGTGTACGTTAATATTTTAGTGTTAATACAAATTAGCCACAGCTTTTGCTGCAGTCCTAGCACACTGCTGACAGGACGACATGTTCACTCACTTCACTCGGCAAAATCAAATGCCACGTATTGCATGAAACTGATCCCACCTGTCTTTCTTGCTAGCAGAACTTGTAAGCTTGTGACTGATCCGCCTGACTGACTGATAAAGTAAAAAAATAGACTACACTGCCGTACAAAGATCGATCTAGTGTGATCGACTCGAGAAAATAAACTTGGTACATTTAACACTTTATCACCTCGTAGGCAGTAGGTTCGTAGCGTCATCCGGTCTCCTTTGTCACTTGTGAGTTGCGACTCCTGCCGCGGCGAGGTCCTTAGAGCGGGTCACTCTTCAGATTCGAAAATGTTCTATCACGTGAGTAATCTAGAAGTGTGTCTCTAATATTTTCGTTCGGTGGATTCACGAGCGAGTTGAATGTTGTGTGTGGCAACCTCTGGTGATACCGCGTAGTAGCGCAAATAATTTAGTCATTTGCGTGTCAGTTTAATACTGGTAAGCTTGTGACGGAGGTTTTAAAAAAAACCCACTACGGTGATGGGTAGTCTCGCGTGGCCAGACCGCTTTTTTCCGTATATTGGGTGGGGAAAAAAGGGTCTGGTGCAACTCCAATAGCTGTTTACTTCTGAGCCGTCCCCACATTCCGGGGACGCTAATTGAATAACATTGGTCACAAAGGAGGTGCCATGACGTCAGTAAAACTATGAAGTATTCCTACACTCCTGCTCCGGCTGTGAGTCTTGTTACACGATGAGGATTAACTGTCAAGACGCTATAAAAGAGACATCGGAGCAAATTAAGATTCGTTTAAAGGATAAACAGATCTCTAGTTAACTTACTGACGTCATGGCACCTCCTTTGTGACCAATGTTATTCAATTAGCATCCCCGGAATGTGGGGACGGCTCAGAAGTAAACAGCTATTGGAGTTGCACCAGACCCTTTTTTCCCAACCCAATATACGGAAAAAAGCGGTCTGGCCACGCGAGACTAGGTGATGGGGGGGCAGATGCCTCCCCTTGCCCCCCCTTGGCTACGCCTCTGTTCATTGTTATAAAGCTGTAGAAAGGTTGACACAAATGCCAGTATTAATAGAGTGGTGTTGCCTCGATCATGTGGTATAGTTTATGCAACTCACCTGCTTGCTAACTATATGTGTATATACAAAAATCAATTATTGTGTCACCTGCAAAGAGCTATGTACTAGCAGCTGCAGTCTTAAAAGGAATTCAGGTTCATACAGAACTAATTTTACTTGTACTGCATAAGATGTTCTTGGAGTATTCGACTATTTGTTAACATTATTGTAATTTCTATAGTGTGTACACATTAAGTTGAATGCTTAAAAGCATTTTATGACTCAAGGATGGAATTATAAAAATTTGGCTCATTTGTAGTATATATCAATTGACCCACTAAAAATGTTTAACTTTGTTCAAATGTCTGACACAATATTTATGGCCAATCTAAGGTTTTCCCATACATTTCCTATATGGGATGTCATAAAGTACACATCCTGTTAAAGTTCTTGCCCAATAAAGCCAAACCACACATGTCTCCTCTTGACACTTTTATACTGTCACCACTAATCATCTGGTTGGCTGAAATGCTAATTCACTCGAGAAAAATTCACTTTTTCTTTTTTAGCTATTTTCTCAGGGTTCAGCTCAACTTGTACATACTATAATAGACCACACATTTTTAATATAGCACATGCTCTAGAACAATCTAGAACTTCCATTGGTAGATCTAACTATATACTATTTAAGTAGATTAAACCAGAATTTGTTTATATAAGCAAATTGAACAGAAGTGACAACAGTGGCTCTCTGGGTGTCAAGTTTGAAGGTTCCTGGTTCAAACCCTAGTAATTAAACTTTTTGACATTTTCATGTACAATATATGACCGTATAGAAGCCCGGGCGTTTATTTCCTATAAATCATTTTTGACCCGGCGTTTAAACGAGACCGGCATTAATTTGGACCCGGGCGTTTATTTCTTACTAGCCACTTGTTGAGAATGACAGGTGCCAGTACAAGTACCTACGAAATACGAAATCCATAGCCCATCACGTACATAAACCCATTTGGACTCCTCTGCTGGGTGAAACATTGGAAGTCGGGCGGAAAAATGACAACGACCACGATAAATACGCTATGGCCATCACCAGAAGAGAAGGCATAGTCGAACAAGACAAGACATCACAAGACTGGTGACGAGACATCACTGTATAGTTAGCAGCTGACACAAGTTTAGAACCCCTTTCAGTGCATATCATTAGCACCCCGGCGTTTATTATGACAGTCCCCAAGCTGTACCCGGCGTATATTTGAGCCCCTGCGTGTATTTGAGCCTGGCTTTAATATGGTCATATATGGTACTTTTCTACCCTGCAGTGACTGTTCTATTAAAGTATCTTGACCCCACTATTTTAGACTTGCTTGATTTTTTGTTTTGTAAGTCTGTAGCTATTTTTCAAACCTTCAAAAAGAATTGCTACAATGATCAACCTATGTATACACCAATTTTCAAGTTATTCTCATACATCATAGCTAAAAATTTTGTGATTTAGGAACATTAACTACAGAAATTTAAAACAAGAACAAGTGTATAATTGTCTCCCAAGTGTGATCAAAACACTTTGCAAGGACAAATCACCTGGAACAATAATAAAATAAATAACATGCGTAGGCCTGCATCAAATACGCCTGCATAATAAAAAACGGAATAAGCTGGAGCACTATACCAGCATAATGCTAGCGTATTAGGTGGATATTTCAAACTATAGAGCTTAATTCCATGAAAATAAATCAATACTCCCTAATAGAGCAGTCAGTGCAAACTGAAACAGAGCACTCAAATGCATTGTACATTGCAGTGTAGATCAGAGACAATTATAAATTTTTAAAACCCCAGTGAAAATGTCAGGCAAACTAAAGCTTTACCTGACATTTGATACACTACTGCTTTAAGCAATTTGGCATTCAGGGAATACATCAATAAATTTACTTCACCTTAGTATGTACAATGGTACAATCGTATTGTGTTTGCTGTTTACTGTGCTTATGCACTAAAAAATTATACAACCTTGGACTACTTCCTTGTATTTTAATCTGAAATTTTGTCAGGCAGGTTTCATTGTGGTCGGCCATGCATGACATTTACCTGACAAATGGTCTATGTCAGGCAGTAATAATTGTAGATCGATTCTCTCTACTAGAATAGTCACTTTATAGTGAAATACTCTAATAAAGCATTCACTGATTAATTAAATATCCAAAATAGTTGTAACAAATGTTGCTAACTTAGGAGCATAATGCAAGCATAATAGGAACACTGATAGAGCATAATGAGTGAAAATTTGGGATATTTCTGAAAGTAGTTTGGGAAAAATTTCAAGCATATTTGCCTAAACATGTGTAAAAAATCCTTGAATAATATGTTGGTTACAGTGCAAGATAACATAGAAACAAGAGCGTGTATAGTTTCATTTACTAGTGGTGGTATTTTCCTAACCACAATTCAGGACTGTGAAACAAGTTGCTAACAATTTGTATAAACAAATTACTAGCTTGGCTTCTTATATAGGTCTTGACGGAGCCATTTGTATGAGATATGAACTTAAAAGTTAATGCTGTAACCACAATATCTTTTTTAGAGCCATATTATAGCCATGATTTATTTCAGCAACTAGACACACATGCATTATTCATAAATTCATTCCATGTCAATAATTAATGAGAAGTTAAGAATGCACATATAAATAAACCTAAAAATGAACATAAACCCTATAATGAACATGTACCTGTGTTTTCTTGTACCTTGTTACTGTCCGTAGAGTCAGCGGTATTACTTCCCCAACAGTTTAAAGCGGATACACAACTCAACAACACCAAGCCCATCTTAATTACATTATATACATTTTGTTCGACAGTCACACACTAACCCGTAATCTTCAGTTAAACAGCGACATAAACTTAATCTCTTACTGCCATGTCACTGTTGCCAGTTATCCATCTCCCTAAATTTCCAGTTGAAAAGATGCTATCTTGTATGTAGCATCACATAAGATAAGAGAGTCATGCAACTGCAAGCCCCCAAAACTGGCTTTAATTGAGGCTGCAAATGCATGTACAAAAAGAAGTGATATCCATGTCAAAACAGCCAAGCAGTGCAAAGAATTCCAGCTTCAAAAGAATCAGGATTAAAAACTTGTGAAATCAAAGGTGGCAGCCAAGAAATGGGTGCAATGATGTTAATGTCAATCAGTATTGGTGATGACAGCCATTACCATCATTATTATTGCAGCTATTTCTTGGTTGCCACCTTAACTTTTCAACCCTGGATTTTTGATGCTGCACCCTTTTATCACAGCTTTTGTAGCATAAACAATCATTACCATGTGTCACTGCCACTTATATACATACAGTATCTCAACTAAAATCATCGGTTTTAAATACAACTTAAACTATATGGAATATAAAAGACATCTATAGTGAACTATACATGGCTAATCAGTCATGATCATTGGTAGATATAAATGCAATGACAAGGTCAAGTAACTTACCAAGGTGTACTCTAATAGCAATGTTGTAGTTAATATCTAGATTATGAGATCCAATAGCATCACTATGATTGCCATTGCATTGATAAGTTGTTATTTGAGAATCTGAAGCAGTACGTAATAACAGTACATTAAGGTTAGAATACAATCCCACAATTGATCTTGATGGTGCAGTGAACCGTTCTGTTACTGGGAGGGTGTAGTTCTGACATAAAAATGTATTACCAACACTAGGATTAAATGTGACCTCGTTTGATTGGATGAGTGAATAAGTAGTGTTACCACCACTATTTCCAGTTATCTCCCAAATACCAGGATAAAATGTTGCTGATTGAGCAGCTAGTATCCTATAACAGAACTCCCAGGTAGTCACAATTCCTTCACACTGAACCGTATATCCAGTTAGTATGTATGTTTGACCTTGCTCAATAATCTCCCCATTATGACCCAGTGATCCATCAGTGTTGGGAGCTGTACACAGTTGGCCATTGACTGCTGTAACATATCATTATACATCACTAAACAAAGTTTAAAGGTTAGCTACATATAAGATATCAACAGTGCAAAACATATCATTGTGCTGAACATGGTAGTAGTCATATTAAATGGCAGCCAAGAAATGGCTGGAATTAATGCCATTCTGTCATATCATACAATGCGGTAGTACTGTATAGCAGAGATGAAAAATGTTTGGTTTTACTGCCCAAAAATCAGCCTCACTTTTCTTTCACAACAGTTTGGCAGTATTGGTTAGCAGTGTTGGGAGTAACGCGCTACTTGTGTAATGCGTTACGTAATATTATTACTTTTGTGGTAACAAAGTAATATAATGAAATACGCTATGAAAACAGGTAATATAACGCAAGATACTTTACTTACAAACGTAACGCGTTACCTAAGTAATATAATTACTGTAATGAGTCTAATATGATGTAATATTATTATTAAAAGTAACGAAGTTACTAATCTCGTTAGTAATCCTCTGAGTAACGCCTAACCACAACGAAGTAACGAGGCCTACTGAATGAAGCTTATTCACTAGCTTCTTACTTATAACCAAGATTTGCACATTGTCCAACAACGCAATCATGTCACGTGATAAGGTGGTAGTTTCACACGTGACAGCTTAAGGCTGTGGACACAAAGTAATATAATATGTAATATTATTACAGTTACTTTATTTTATGGGTAATATGTAACTGTAACTAAATAGTTCTGTTGCAAGTAATATATGTAATATGTAACTAGTTACTTTTACAAAGTAACTTGCCCAACACTGACTGTTGGTTAGGCACACTCAATCCAAAATGCCTTCAGAATGACCCAAAAACTTTCCAAGTTTCTATATATGAAATTTTGCATTTTTATTGAGTTTTCTATACTATGCAGCTAACTGACTACTGCCTTCAGCCAAACATAACTCATGGTTAAGGCTATCGGCTTGGTTTTTTTAGTGTTCAGCGTCACTTCGATCTGAGATGTGCCTTTTTGCCAAATGCAGCAGTTGCAAAGCATGCATCATTTACTTACTTTTGTCCTCCTTTGTGTCTCGCGATTACGTACTAAGTGTTGATTCACAGTAAAAATGACTTCAGCACAGGCTATTATGGAATCATCCATATTTTCCATGGTGGCTGGATTAAATATTGAGGCACCTCTCATACCATTCTTCACTTGTAGCACTATATAACAGAGAAAAATAGCTGAACATGAAGTGGAATACTACTTTGCTCATCTATGACAATATGGGCACATGTTCATTGTTCAGTCATAATTTCTGTTGTCACTGTACTGACTGCAGTGCATGGTGCTTCTTGTACTGTTCTTCATTTATAACATTGTATAACAGATGGAGCAGACCTGAAAACAAAGTGAAATGTCCGCTTCAAAGAATGAGCAAAAGCAGTTGAACAAATGGTGAAAATTGAATTTTGATAAAAAGTTTTATTAGTGATTGTTTGTTCTTCACTGTTTGCTCTATGTATACAGCTTTAACAACTCATTGCATGAGATATTATATACAAATACTTATCATTTACCACCAATATTAATTCTCCACATCAACTTACCAGCAGTCATGAGGTAAGTAACAACAATGAACACTGCTAAACTACACATGATATTCATATTTTTTACCTAGAGGAAACAATGTTATAAAACACTTGCTACTCTTAGTAAAATTTGGCATGTACAAAGAAAGTACAAATGTAAACAAATATTCATATAATGCTAATTTTATGTGAATTCAATAAAATTTGTAAAACTTTACACTGAATACTGGATATTGAACAGTTTACCCATCATAGCCCATTTTTTTACCACAAAGCTATAGAAACATGTCATACAATACCTTACATACCGACACATGACTAAGTTATTTATATTATAATGCTTGAGATAAGCTCGATTACTGGCTTGTATTCATTGAATACCTATAAGATACTGTAAATCACAAATTATTTGTAGGACCCCTGTCACCCCTACATTCTACTTCTCTTTCACCACTATGTGCCATTTTCTTGTATACTACACTGGGACAGGTTTAGTGAAAATCACTCCCCACCCACCCACATTCATGGGGTGACACTGAACACCAGCTCAAAATGTTTTTAACTACATGCATAAAACTACTAGTAATGGTAGCATAAGGAAACATTAAATCTTCTCAACTATATAGCAAAGCCGTAAGCATATCTAGAAGACTCTGTTAGGGAGGGGGAAGGGGGGCGGGCTGAGTGGGGATCAAGAAGTTTTAAGTGTAGATTCAATAAGAGGAATTCTAGTACTTAAGTCATTAAGGTATAGCTGGATTTATGAAGGACATATACATCTGAGAAGTTTCTTTTTAATTATACCTCCTAGGTTATTTGAATTTAAAAGCATTATCGAAGTTTAGTCAACAAAGTGTATGCTTTGCAAAGCATGTATTCCTAGAAAATTAGCTTGCCAATCTGAGATAAAATCTGTAAAGTGTATTAAATCAAAATAAGGCAGCATTGTTATAATTGGCAAAATTATTATCAATTGATGACATTAGACATTTTCTATTGATTTTACTTTTCAGGTTTTTTGAGCATGATATGATTGGTAATTTTAATGGCACTGTATATCTAATATGAAATAAGCAAATAGTTTGGCACCTTTATCAAAAAGTTAACAATTTTTTTCACTTAGCAGTTCTACTATTATACTATCTTCACAAACACTTATTTGCTTCAATTTCTTCACAGTATACGTACCTATATATAAAGTGCATTTATCATACAGTATGATAGTTACTATATGGTAGGGACCACAAAGGAGTAGCCATGGCCCACGGAATAATATCACCCAAAAACCATCCTCAATTTTCCCTGACAACGATGAGGCAGTATTGGTTAGGTAAAGCTAAGCCCAAACAAACTTTCAGATTGACCCGAAACGCTTTCAACAAGTTGTTACGGAATTTTAAAAATAATTTATTTAACAGAATTTTCTACTGACTGATCGACTGACTGACTGACTGCCTGATGCCTTCAGACAAGCGTAACTCAATAACAGCTAAGGCCACAGGCTCGATTTTTTCACTGTTCGACGTCGCTTCGATCCGACTGGTGCCTTTTGGCATACCGCAGTATGTACAATGCATTCTTCATGGACTTACCAGTGTCCTCCTTTGTGTCCCATTTATCTTTGCTGACAGTGAAAAGTGTCGATTTGGTGGTAGCACACGATGGCTTCCCTTTGTAATGGAAATCGTCCATATTTTTAATAGTGGCTACTTTGATTGCAGAGGTGCTTTTCGAACAGTTATTGATTCATACTGCTTTGTAACAGGTTGAACATAGCTGACAACGAAGCGTATCACTTTTTAGATGATAATTGATATAGCTGGGGCACGCAGCACCTTTTCAGATGTGGTATGCGTCAGTTCACTAGTCATAATTTTTTTACAAAAAAGTTACATAACATACAAGTACACTGAAAAATTTGGAATTTTCAACTAGAGTAGGGGCCATAGCACATCGCTGAAACAAGTTGGAGTAGGCACGATATTAAATCACAGTAAAACAATAAGAAGTGTTATATCCCTACTGTGCTCAAGATACCATAATGGAAATGCACAGTAGGGATATAACACTTCTTATTGCTTTACTATGATTTAATATTGTGCCTACTCCAACTTGTTTCAGTACTTTTTATTGATGTGCTATGGTCCCTACTCTAGTTGAAAATTCCAAATTTTTCTGTGTACTTGTAACTGTTATAAAAGAGTCAAAAGTACTTGGGAGTTACAAACAGAACTGAAAATCTGTTGACAGCCAAAGTCATTGAACAAGCTACAGGGTGTTGATAATAGGTACCCCATGCATGGTAATTTACACACCATGGCCATCTTTTTTTTTTTTTTACTCACAACCAGATGTTGACTTACATTAATTTATTACTGATGGAAACAAAATACTGTTCCATTAAAATGTACAACATGGAAATTCAAGTATCATTACAGTAAGTAATCAGCTACTAGGACCTATCTAATGGATGTCAACATGGCGACTTGTACTACCATCAGAAGAAGGTTATAGCTATAACTAAGGGAGTTCTCTAGTGTAAAGAGTTTTGCACTTATGGCCAGAGGCACTTAGCGCACCTTTACTGTGATGAGCTGTCAGAAATGCTGGAACTGACTTACAAAAATCCAAGAATGTGCCTATCAACATGTTACCCCGCCCTTCTCTAACCGACATTGGGCTTTATTGAGCAGTGACACAAAACTGTTGCCCCACCATGGTGGGGAATTTGATTGTGAACTGCTTAATTATTAAGTACTATGATTACTAACACACACCCCCATATGAAGAAGTTTTTATATGAAATGGACATAATTTGGCTTAACCACAGAACACTGTAATTTTTGCAAACTAACTTGCAGAACTAGTGCTTTTGTTTCATTGTAACATTAATGTAGTGAAGGTTAATGGTTGTCAAGACATCGAAATACCTCGTAGCATTCCCTTCCAAATATTCTCTATTCAATTCACCATAGAAAAAGTAAGTGATTTTCAACCTTAAAATGACGTGCTTAAATTTCCTCTGATTTCCTTCTGCTATAGCTCATCTTAATCGCTATTCACTGCTCTTTCCAAATCTGATTCGGAATCTGAGGTATCTATCACGTGTCGCGGTTAATTACGCTTTTTGCTGCATGCCCCTGAAACACCCAATACAAAATGTATAGGGAAATTTGCTACACCCAATCAGTTTAGGCCATTTTGACACACTTAAATTTCCATGAATTGGGCTTCTTTTGGTATCATTGTACATGCAGAGAGTTGCTCTACACCTATCAAATCCAGAAAGTTACTAACAGACTCGAAGTAAGCGGTACACGATAATTAATTTTAAAATTTAATGGTTTTTCAATCGAAATGTATTGGACATGCCTGTTCCAGCTGGCATTTTTGCCATCGACAAAAGTATAGCAAATGTCTGCAAACTTCTTCATATGCCAAAGTCAAGATTACAACTGGGATTTATGTCGGAGATTTGACACAATTAGCTGTATAGGTTACCCTAAGGTACATATGTTGATCCTCACCAGTCCAGCCCATCATGTAAATTCTAGCTATAGGGGGAGGAGGGCAGTGGGACCATGACATGGTTGCTGCATCTGTAGCAACATGCTCACTGCCTTATGATGTTACAAGCTATACGTGTAAACTGCACATGTACAGTACACCCATGCATGGCAATGAATATACAAAAATAAAGGGAATGAGATATTACCTGTAGAACCGCCGCGCAGTCTATCGCCGGCTGTAGCTATTTTTCCTGGCAGTTGCCTGCTCCGACCAGTACATTTATAATCTAATCTCCAATGTGGTGTATCCTTCAATCAAATACCCGTTACCATTCAAAGCTGACCAACTATAGGTATAATACCAGACTCACATGACCTTGTTTAGACACCGCCCCTGTGCTCATAATTAAATCCTTCGTATGCTATGGGGCGGGAGCTGACAGATATGCGCTTGACCTTTACCATAGATACCGAGATAGATACCTAGTCACACGGGTTGTGTGGGAGTGGAAAATGAACTTACAAGCTTAAGCTATGGCCACCTCATTTGGAGATTAGTATGACAAATTACACAAGATAAAAATGGAGTATTATACCTGTGTAAAAATATAATAAATAAATCAGAAGTAGTAGCACTAAAATCTATAAATATTTTGTAGTGTCAAATACAAGTTATTCCCAGAGGACAATGGAGCTCCCAGTTTCACCACATCACTGTTTGCAGCTGCTTCAAGATCATCTGTACCCCACGATAACAAATCAGTCAGATCACCATTCAAGTATGCTAGGATCACATTAAATGGAGGACGTCCCTTTGGATCACCATGCCTAATGGTAGACAGCAGTAGTTACGTACGTAAAAAGGCTACAGAAGTATTACAGTTAATATCTTAGTACACTTCCACTAATGGACGCTCCTTGTAATGGACACCTCCTATTATGGACAGTATGCTATGGTCCCTGCCATATTCTGATTGCCTACAGTATATTAGTAACCTCTGTACAATGAACACTTCACAATGGCTAACACACAACTTATGACTAGCTAATTCTGCCCTGCATTGAATAGCTACATGGTATTACCTACAAATATTGTTCAAGTTTCAGTTCCTAGAAGTTGGCACTTCTACAAATAACAGCACAGAACTAGGTACAAGCAATTCCATTTACAAGAGATGACAGGTAACTGTACCAATTTATTAGAATACTCATGTGTCTTAGTCTCGTGCCCAGACCCCACCCACTGGTTGAATAGGGTCTGGTGACATTCGCAGGAGTTTTGGGCCCTACGCCATTTTTCTTTTCTGACCAATCGGACGCCTTGATTCAGGTACAACGTGATTTGATAGGCTGGAACTAGGAAAATGGCCGACTACAGCTATGGATACAAATGCATAAACAATATGGCGGCGGGCCCAAAAACATAGAGTAAGTCACCAGACCTTATTCAACGCAGTGGGTGGGGTCTGGGCACGAGACTACATGTGTCTTGGATCAGTATCTCAAGGTGGGAGGACTATTGTGTGAAGTATATAGATGTGTGTTTTCTCCATTTTATCTGCTTCAGCACCATGCATGTACATGATGCTAAATTTGAAGTAAATATAATGTGTGTAGACTTCACTGTACTGCTTAACAGGTAGTATAATTACTGGTAAGCTACTGTAGTTGTAAAAAAAAAAAAGAAGCACAACCTTCCTACAAACAACAACTCACATATAAAAAGGACAAGTAAGCATGGTCCCCAAGCGCTCATTATTTAGAGGCTTCAACTATAATAGAACACGAGAGAAACATCCAGAAACATTTACATGTTATAGGGTAAAAAAACGTTTCGTGAATTTTTGTATTCCACTTGTGTACTTTTAGTAGGTACACAAATGTAGTTACATACTGAGCTTTCATCCAACACCAAGTTTTATTTACGTGAGTATTTATGGTATGAACTTGCGGCTCATGTACTAGAGGACGTAAGTGTCTGGCGTGAGTGCATTAACTCCTTATAAGGTACTAAAGGCTGCAGGTTTGGTAGCTCATATAATGTTGTGCTTTAAACTGAAATTGTACACAGATCCTTAATAAGTTAAGTTAATGGTCAGAAAAATATTCTAACTTTAATAAAAAATTCTTGAGGCACTAACACCTGCCATTTTCATACTGATGCTTACAAAACCTCTATACACACAGATAGCTTTAAAAACTTTCTCATACACCATGGGGAAAACTTCATGTTGATATCAACAATAAAGAAATACAATGCTACCATGGAATGAAAATGCTCTTGACATAGTGGTATATAATCACACCATTGTCTAACCAAAAATGAGTGACCAGAATAGACAGTAGAAGAACCCCTTACATAATTCTACCATACTTGACATAGAAGAAAAGTATGTAAAGTTTCCCCCAGCAACATTTTTGACTCCACGATTAGTGTCACTAACAAGTAACTCATTCACTAAATAAACAGTTTGCTGATATGTGGCTTATTAGCAAATCACCACCTGCTACTCAGACCATATCCAATTGTGTAATCTCACTTACCAACAATCTATCATTAGCTCATAGATGCCTTTAGGACAACCAGGAGGTGGAGGAAGACGATAGCCATATGATAGCTTTTCCAGAGCCTACAGGTGTACAGGATGATTATCAAAAACATTATGTAGACTAGATTACATACAAGTGCATAGTAAAGGCCAATAAAACAACATTTTGACTGATTTAATCATTCATCAGTACATAACATGCACATACTGCACAAACACACACACACACACGCATGCACACACTAAGCATGCACACTTGCATACACAGAAATTTCATAACCATTTGTCCAGAGATAACATCCATCATATTTAGCATTGAGAAGCTGAGTGACTTGTTTGTAAGATACAAAGTTAGGGGACCCCCAGAAAGGTATATGTGGATGTAGGGGTAGAGACTTGGTCCAGGTGTTGTGGTGCAGCACCATAAAAGAGGTACAACAAAAGTACTACCGCCATGGTAACGCATCACTTGTTAGTGGTGTGGTATATATAAGCAGCCAGTGTACTATTCTGCTTCTAGTGTAATTGGGACAGGACTAGGAGGAGGGAGTGGGGACTCTGGGGAGAGGCTGTAGTAAATCTCATGGGTGAAGGTTGGGTGATCAAGAACTCTACTCAAAACTTCTACCGCACCTGCAGCCACCCGCTATGCAAAGACAAGAACAGTTGTGCACCAGTATTCCCCTGTTAATACCATACAGTGCACGCACGCATGCACACAAACATACAATGTCTCCAGCAGTATCTTCAAAAGGAACATGTCCGATGCTCCATATCTCATATAGCACACAGCCATAACTCCATATATCACTGAAGACTGAGTACTTGTGATAGAGCAAAGCCTGGAAATACAACTTGGATAATCTAATACATGCCAACCAGATGTTTATACCTCAGGGGCAGTCCATTTCACTGGTAGCTTTCCACCAGATGTCACATAATAAGTGTTAGTAGTCACATCTCGTGCCATACCAAAATCAGCGATCTGTTCATCTTGTGATAAACAGACACACACTTACACTGAACACACACACCTTACACACATCATCACTTGATACTAGTATATTCCTAGCAGCCAGGTCTCTGTGTACAAACCGTTTATTAGTTAGATAGTTCATTCCTGCTGCTATCTGTCTGCTAAACTTTAATAGTTTGTCTGGTAATCCAACACTGTCCAACTGATCCTTGCTACTTGGACAAATGTGATAATAGACTCATAACCAAACAGCTTACCTAGATCGTATCTGTAACAATAACAATCCTTGTAGGTCCCCCTTGGGCATATACTCCAATACAATCATTATATTCTCTTCAGTCACTACTCCATGCAACTGTACTATATTGTCATGTAAGAACTGTCCCATTATGGCCGCCTCCCTCAGAAATCTTGTCTTGTCTGACTCTGATCCAGTAGAGTTAAATGTTTTGATGGCAACTGCTAACATGTTTGAAATGTCATTGTTCCATTTGCCTTTGTGAACTGTTCCAAATTCACCTGATCCAATTTCTTCCTCAACTCTGCAATAAATACAAACATGATGGTACATACCGTACATTACTTACCTCAAATCTCTGCTCAAAATCTTTCGGAATCTTTTCCGCTCAAAGTAAGCATATATCTTTTCTTTCGCTGTACCAGGGTCCTCATAAATGTCTTCAACAAGAACAGAGGGCACCTCATAAGGACGACAGTACTTAGACTGGGATGTTTTAACCAACTTGCGCCAGTGAACTATATTCTTTGAGTAAGCAATTGCAACAACTTGGTTGGCAGATACTGACATGAACTCATATTCACTACTATCGTCAACGATAGGAAGTGACTTTGATTTTACCGATGGTCTTTTTGGTGGAAGCTTTGGTGCTATCTCTTTACAGGTTGCAGACTCCTGATTATGATCAGATTCAATCACATCATATATTGTGGCCAGTAAAGGCTAATGACAAAGCATCTCATTAATAACAGCATAATTCTTACTACCTTACTAACCTTAACCATATCATCTTGATTTATAGAGCAGTAAATATTTTCTTCCCTTGATTCCTTCTTCATATTGTCCTTACTCCTTTCACCTATCAAGCAATGAAATGTTCATCAGCAAGACACATTATGACTTACCAACAGGTATCAATCTTTGAAAATAAAACAACCGACTACTTCTCTTGTAGTATATCCACAACAGGATCACTACTAATGCCAGTAATAAGCCGAGAAACACAATGGCTGCCACCACACCCCCAGCAATAGCTCCTCTGTTGCTAGTATCCTTTTCACCAGGAGAAGTGGGCGTGGCTGAAACAAGACTGCTAACATTCGAAGCAACTGCAAGCGTTACCACGGAGACGGTACTACTAGTGGCTTCAAGTGAAGTTGTTACACTGATTGTGCTGCTGGCTGGAATTTCAGTACAGGTAAACTCATCACCAAGTGGTTCCCAAGTTGAACCATTACCACAAACATAACGAGGATTACCATTGGGTGAGGCACCACTGAGACACTGTAGCATACAAATGGAGTTGTATGTGCTACCATTGCAATTGAAATCTATCAGAGGAGATGATGTAACAAAAGAAGGACATTGTATCATTACACACACTGCTTCATTGCTCCATGAACCACTGGGTAGACACTGTACGGTGCCATTACTGCCCTGTGGCTTATAACCAATCTCACATGAAAACATACAAGTTCCATTAATTGCTATCAAAGAACCAGTATCATCAGATGGATGGCAGTCTGTTACAGTTGACAAACTGGGCCTGACACAGACTGGTTCTGTAGTGAATAATGAAGTTAGTTAGCAATAGGACCACCACACCACATTCATAACACACAAACAATTCATTGTATAGAGCTGAAGTTATGTCAAGTGACACAGTAGTAGCCCCTACTAACTAGTTAAAAATTAACAATGCAGAACACCCATTATGTATCCACTTGACAGGCTACATTTATCTGTACTTGATTTACAGTCTCCCAGAAATGCCCAGCCTAAAATGTGAATCTCCCAGGATTTACCATAAAGTTCTACAATAGCATATTGGATCAAAAGATTTTGTAGCCAACATAGGACCTGATGAGAACATTTGCATTGTTAACGTTAACTCATCAATGCAAATACCAGATCCTTTCTCCTGCTAGGTCCCATATATGCATGGCTTGCAATAGACAATACTAACCATGTGTCACTTTTACCAATGGCTTTCTTGAGTTACGTCTTGATACTGATCTACTGCTTACATCAAATGTTGTGGCAATAGTATTGGTGTTCAGCTCATATGCAAAATACGAGTTGTCATTATCATCATTCAATATCTTTTCTCTGAGGTCATCTGGTTGAAAATAACCAATCACGTCGCTGTGATGAAAGAAGAGGTCCAATCCAGTTGGAATACTGAAGTTTACTAGCAAATCATTTCCAGACAACGTGACACCTTCTGGAAGCTCTACTTGGCCAACCAGTCTATAAGTAGTTGAGCCAGTGGGTTGCCACATTTGGAAAGTCACGGGATTTTGTCCATAGTGTGGCTTTCCACTTTGATCTTCAGTGCTGATAGTCAATCTTGTGATTCGTCCGTTACACGTAAACTGCATGTATGGCACAAGTGCCTGTCTTTGGTGTGCCAACGTTTTGGCATCATTTAAATTGTCAGTGACATCTGTTGCAAACCGGTCGGTACACAACGCTGTCAGGTGGGTTAAACTGAATAACACGTGATTATAAGGCACTCACCTGCCGCGCAGTGTGCAACCAGCAATATCCGCAAAGCGTCGACCATCTTCGACATTTTATCTCATTCGCATCTTTATAAGGCATTAGCTCAGGCCGTAGTCTCAAATATTTTTATGGCTCTAGTTGGGTTGTAAGCGCACTTCAAAGCACTATTACATAATGGCGCTTCATAAATTTGCGCACAAAATTATTCATAAAGTTGCAATGCAAGTTTGATATATACACGTACAATTTCAGTTATACATTATAGAACTACATACACATGCTGTAATTCTTCATACAATTCGTGGCTACTTGACAATGGTAGGCCTAAAGTCAGAGCTTCACTTCCGTAAAACTGGTAATCTTCGTCACGAATATTCAACAACTGTTCGACAGACTTCTTGAGATACTCAGTAATCAATACAAAATGTGGTCTTGACTCTTGGTTAGGATGCCTAAATGTACAATTTAATATGTTTAGCTACTATAAGCAGCAACTTACCAGCATCGAATCATCAATTTGTATATTGGTTTAGGACATCCAGGAGGTGGGGGAAGTCTGTAACCTTCAACAATTCTATTCAAAACCTGCAGACATGTACATAAGTACATTGAGTCAAAACACTAGACTGTCTGTGTATTGCAGTCACTACAACAGTAGTCACTATATAGTACAGTGCGAGGTACAGTGTTGGTGAAAAGAATTTGGGTCAGCTATACATAGTGTTTTACCAGGCCTATATATACTCCTGGGATATTTAACCTGTATAGTGTGTTTCCTAATTGCTAGTAGCATAAGCAGCCAACTGTCAACCAGTACCTACAGTATTATTAATCTAACAAGCAGTTTCAGTCTGGGAAATCTGTTATTGTAGCTAAATGCTGGCTTCCTTGTTTGTATATAGGGCTATGCAGTGTGTCTATTAAAACCACTTAAAACAAACTGCTAGCTTTGGAGAAGGTTAATAGCTATGCAGCAAGTTATAACTTATAAGATGAAACATGGCTGATAACTATGCCCAATAAAAATAATAAAAACTCACTTTCTCATTCATTTGCTCACTAATGTGTGCATAGCACCAGGACACAGGAATACTAGAAATATAAGAATTTGACTGCCAACTGCAGAGACTCCAAAAGTGTAAGTATAATAGTGTAAGATGTGTAAGTATGTATATGTATGTACTAGCTGTTGTATCATTGCTCTAATTTGTTTGAATTGGAATAGTACATTTTTGTCACAAAACATTAAATTGTAGTACCACAGTATATAGTAGCAGAATATTTGGTCCCATAATTCTTGTGTAGTAGCTATCTATACTTTGCTTACATCGTCTCTGCTGATGTTTTCATACAGCCTGCTTCCCAGACTCCAAATTTCAAAAAGGACACATCCAAAACTCCAAACATCACTCAGTGTAGAAAATTTTCTGAATTGCATTGCCTGCATTTGTAAAAGAGGATCTTATGTAAAATTCATGGATATAGATTTTTTTATAGCTAGCTTCAAACACACACATGCACATACTCATGCACACGCACACGCACACGCACACACACGTACATACACACACACGCATGCATGCATGCATGCGGGAGCACACACGAATGCTTCATGCACGCATGCACAGAATTGTAAACTAAAAGTTAAAACTATAATGATCAGTAATATTCTATCTCACTAGGGACCTGTTAGAAGACCTGTAAATATAGGGTGATCAGAAAAATGTAACTAAAACTTCACACCTCTGCTGTTAAACTTCATCCCAAAATTTGCATAGTTATTAATTGATATTGTTCTGAACATGCCAAGAAAGAAATTCCTTTTACACATATTACGTGGCAGTGTATGGTATAGTGGGGACCTCTGAGAAATTTTTCTAGTTCTTAAGGGCTTCCTTTCTATTGAGATTATGTACTCTAGCAAAGACAAAAATGATTCTCTGTAGCTCTAAAAGTCATGCAGCACCAACTATTCCAACAGTGCCATTGTATTGTGATTATTTCACAGTACTAAAGCTGCAGTTACAGTACTGTATCTGACATAGTTGAAGTCTGACTTGACCACAAAACAATATATGCATGATTGCAGCAATGCAACCAAACATTCTGAAATAAATTTCATATTACTCTGACTGTGAGAGTTTGTTGCCTTAATGCTTTACAGTTATTACAGCTGTATACACTGTTACGTAATTATAAATTACATGACATTTAAATAAGATGCACATACCTCAGGAGCAGTCCATTTCACTGGTATTTTTCCACCAGTTGTGATGTACACAGTTTCTTGTTCCAAATCTCTTGCCAGTCCAAAGTCTGCAATCTTTTCCATCCCATAAAGTACCACAATCATTTTAGATTATTGTACTTACCTTACAGATGTGTTCCTCGGTGATTAGCACATTTCTGGCAGCAAGATCTCGATGGACAAAGTTTTTATTTGATAAGTAATTCATTCCAGCAGCAATTTGCCTTGCAAAACTCAGAAAAAGTGTTGGCAGTGTATCTGCTACTTTTCCATCCTCTAACAAACTATTGTGTCACAGATGTCAGCTATAAACACATGCTGGCAATTTCCCCTGCTTTGACAATACAGTTAACACAACACTTTAACATTACACACAGACCATTTCAGCATTTAATACCTCTAACATGGAATAATGGGCATGCAGGATTTGCCTGATATGTATACCCAAAGCGGGCATACACATCAGGCAAATCCCAAGTGCCTATAATTATTACAGCTAAGACGTAACACTTCCATTGCAGGCTAATAGCCTACACCAGGTGAGTAATCACCCACGCCAATATGGGTGTAACCACTGGTTTCTTATTATATACATGCCTGAAAGATTCGAATATGGCTAGGCAGCACATAATGTTGTAGCTAAGTTTGTTATTATGAATGGACGAGTCCTAAGGATATCATGGAAAAAGTCAAGTTGGGGAATTTGCAAGTGTTTTAATGCTATCGTGTTGTTTAAAGCTTAATAACAACATACATATATTAAAGGGGTAAGCTCTGTTGTAGAGTGGTTAACTCATATTATCTGTAATGTTAGTGTGGTCCGGTTTCAAAAACATGCTGAAACACTTGTGAAAGCTTTCACCTTAACAAATCACTTTTTAAAATAATATTATTCTAATTGATACTCACCATAACAATCGATTGTGGCGTTGCCATGTGATTGTATGGTCAAGGCCATGCTTGATATGTAAAAATGTCATTAGTTTTAGAGTGCCACAATCAATATCGGCATTCTACCTTATAAAAGAAATGTAGTTGTAGCATTGGATCTTTCCACCTAGTAGGTGAGTGGTACATAACAGTTTTTTCAACGTGCACTTGTGCTCTGCCTGTATAAACGCACTCACCTTCGGGCCTAACGGCCCTCAGGCTCATGCGTTTATATCAGGCAGAGCACTTGTGCCCGTTGTATAACTATATAGTATAGGGCAAGGCAGCTACAGTATGCACTTGTTTGTAAGGCAGATTTATGTACATAACACTGCAAGGCTATACATACACATGTAGTCAAGAAAATACATTAACAAAATTAATCCTGTAATAAATAAGTAAAATCTGTGTCTATACACACAGTATATAGAATAAAAACTTACTTTGACTTTAACTCAAATAAAACAGTTTTCAGATCACCTCTAAGGGCATATTCTAAGACTATTGCTAATGACTCTTCCATCACAATCCCAAGAAGACCAATCACATTACTATGACAGAACTGACACATGATGGCTGCCTCCTGAAGAAACTTGACCTTTTCTATTTCAGAGGCCTCTGAGTTTATTACTTTAACGGCAACTTGTAATTGTGTTGATTTATCTTTCCATGTTGCAAGACTAACCAATCCGAACTCACCACTGCCAAGCTCCTTCACTAGTCTATAAAAAGACAATATTATTTAGTAGCCACCTAAATATAGCTACAATTCTATATGATAAGTACATTACATGTAACACATTAAGTCAACCAAGCAATAATTAGTTACACGTACGTACCTTATGTCATCCTGTTTAATATATTTAACTTCACATTTCTTGAGTTGAGCTAATAGAGCCTTCAACTCCCTGGCAGGTTTCATATACAACTGCATTGAATATTTACTTCTCTGGTGCTTTTTCAATGACTTCAGTACATCTTTAGGAACACTGTAGTCATCAGTTGTATCATCAAACAATGGCTCAGCATAGTTACTAGAAATACTCATGTAACAATTTGACTTGGTGTCAGCTGGAGCTTCATAAGGCTGTACAGAGATGCGAGAAGACGTCTTTTTACCTTTGTGCATCACAGCATGGGGTACTGGTGTGGAATACAGAGCACATGTATAATCAGTTTGATCAACACTATTATCTGGCAATATTTCAGCATAGCTGGGGTTTTCCATACTAACCTGTCCTCAAAACAATTATACAATAATACACTTTAATTGATTACATACCGGAGGATGAATAGTTGATCGCTTCTTAACATTGAGTTGACTGATCAGAACTGGATATTGATTTGGTGCTACAAACATACATTGAATCATGTAAACATTTTTGTAATTTCTTAACTTACATAAATTTTTCTCATTATTGTAATGACATTTGTATGATCGTCGTCTTCGCTTTTTTATCACAATTATTACACAGAGGATAACTGATAAGATAAGTATAATGGACATTGCTATTACAGCTCCCACAATCGCTGGTGTTACAACAGTTTCATCTTTACTTGCAGCTGTATATATGCCATAAAAACAAATCAGTAAATGTATTCCTAGAACTAATTTGTGAAATGCAATAGACCGATGACAAAACCATCACAGACATACAGACACAGCCACACTATAACAGTATAAATGCCAAGGCCCCTCATGTGATAATTCAGATGTAATAACAAAGGAGGAATATACCAGTCTGGGAAAACACCTATTTAAAAGCATCAAGAAATGCTGGTTTTAAGTATTCAGTGTGTTGTAGCTTGCCAATGGTTGAAGCTACGCATACCAAATTTTTACACGTTTTATAACACTTCCTTACCTTACAAAGCATCCACTGTACAAGCAGCCAGCAACTATGTTTCCCACCATTTTAGATAGTTTTAAACTAAGGTTGGCTGCATCAGGTGATCTCCAAATGGGGTGGGGCGAGGGCCTGGAAGAGGGTCAGGGGTCATTTAAAAATCTTAATGAGGAACAACAAGTTATGGGTCTCACAAATGAGTAAAATGAGAGCACATTTACAGCACAAGTCTTTATTCAACACCATGATGCTGTGCTGGCCAGAGCTCCATTAGTGCCCCAGACCGCTTGTATGGATTGCCACTGTGCTTGGGAAAAGCAGCCAGTAAAAGTAAACCACTTACGTCTAAGTAATGAAATTTGATGTTTTATTTATGTAGCTTTGTGTTAATGGTGAAAAATCACCCGGTTTTCCCAGACCCAGTCACATATGCAGTGGATATAGATAAGGATTCACCATACTCCAAAACAAACTACTTCTACTTTTGCAGACTACCAAGACTGTGGAATTTCTTACCTCTGATAGATTTTAACTGTGACTAAAATTTCACATGGTGCAGTAAGAAACAACTAGCCCTATGGAAGCACATGGGTGTGTAATTCACTAATCAAGATAAGCAGAAACATACTCAAGAAGGGTTCCAAGAGAAATTCCTTATTTTGCACACTACCAAAAATGTGAGTCTTTGGGCTTCTAAATTACTAATCCACCATGTAATGGGCACATAACAAAAGTCATAATTTTGACCAATACTAATACAGATGGAAAATTATTCAAATATACCAACCCGTAAATAGTGATTATTCTAATAGAACAGTCATCCACATGCAGTTGTCAACCAAGAACTCCCTTTTTGGCTGCATACATTAAAGATTTAAAGATACAAAAATGTGTTTGCAATTTACCAGTTAGTTCAAGGACATTGATAAATGGTCTTAGTCCATAAAACATCTCAAGTAATGTAAATACAAGGCAACAAATGATGCAATCTTGAAGCTGATTATGAAGCTTGGAAGAATGATTACAATTATGTGTAGTGTAGCAATTATAATCACTTAGAATTTCACAATGGAAATTCTTAATGTACCCCTAAGTATCTCACAGTGTCAGGTTGGTATTCAACTTCACCCAAGCACTGAAAATACAAGAATAGCTATGGAAAAATATGTAATAGTTATACTACGGGCAAGAGTGCTTGTGGTATAACTAATATGTTCTACTTTTAGCATGCAGACTTACCTAATTGGAAAAATCTTTAGTTGTTATGCCCTTCTCTTATATATAGGGAACCAAGTAAGCTGTGATTGTGAGATTGAATTTTGCCAAACAAGCTGTGATTGTGGGATTCAATTTTAATACATCAAACAGTAGTTTGATTTTACTTTTGCTAAAATAGTAATTTTAAGAGACTACTGTTTTTTAATTACTACATATACAAGTTAAAAAAAAAAACTGTTGATGTATTAAAATTGAATCCCACAATCACAGGTTTTTTGGTAAAATTCTTGCTTGATTCCCTATATAAGAGACGAGGATAACAGTATAACATCAATGATTTCTGGATATAGTGTGCACTCCTATTAGGTGTGCAATGTCTCTAGCTAACGAGATATACGCACTGCCTTAACGAGATATACGTATGCACTGGTAGCAGTGCGTATATCTCATTAACATTTTGAGTCAGTGCAATATGTGATATATACGCACTGGTTTTCCTTTGATCTGAGGTGTGAAAGTGGTACATTTGAAATATATATCATTCCTTATATATGTACATGCTAATTTATTGTAGCATACGAGTAAGACACTGAAAGGAAATACATATTAGCTAATCACACCATTAAATACTATAAAGGAAGAACTGTTGCACAAATATGAAAACCTAATGCAGCTGGATCAATCAGTAGTAGACAATGGACTAAATATATAACTAGATTTTACACAAGTACAGCACATAAATTGCTTATAGCATGATACCTCTTCTACACACATCATCACTACCACTCCAGCTCCCATTACTCTGACAGGTCCTAGTGTCACTACCAGTTAGCTCATAACCAGTGTTACATGTGAAACTACAAGTGTCTTCATAGGAAGGAACTCCATCATCTCCCAGTGAACAAGTGATCATTCCATTATTAGGATCAGTAAGTGATGGACAGGGAACTGGTAAACAGTATACATGCAATCATGTCTTTTTAACAAAACAGTTCATCTACCTCTTCTACAAACATTATCAGTACCACTCCAGCTCCCATTACTCTGACAGGTCCTAGTGTCACTACCAGTTAGCTCATAACCAGTGTTACATGTGAAACTACAAGTGTCTTCGTAGGAAGGAACTCCATCATCTCCCAGTGAACAAGTGGTCATTCCATTATTAGGATTAGTAAGTGATGGACAAGACACTATATGCATTAATTAAGGTTACAGTAAAACTACAACATGCACTTGTCTAAAATCTATCACCTCTTCTACACACATCATCACTATCGCTCCATTTCCCATCACTTTGACAGGTACTAGTGTCACTACCAGTTACCTCATAACCAGTGTTACATGTGAAACTACAAGTGTCTTCATAGGAAGGAACTCCATCATCTCCCAGTGAACAAGTGATTATTCCATCGATTGAATTATTTAATGCAGAGCAATTCACTAATATAGGAATAAAAGTTAGTTAACAAAAGTGGGAGATGGAATGCCTACCTCTCTGACAAGATGTAGTACCCCTCCATCCTACACTATTAATAGCCACATCAGTCACATCACATGTGTAGGATCCTCCTCCTCCAGTGTAGCCATCAACACAGACAGTAGTACATGTTGACTGGTACTGTGTGTCACATGGTAACTGTAGTTGTGAGTTATCAAGAGGTGGTGATGTGGAACAATTTAATACTATACATATTGGATCTCCTCCACTCCAACTTTGATCAGCTAA
This sequence comes from Dysidea avara, assembly GCF_963678975.1. Classification (NCBI taxonomy): domain Eukaryota; kingdom Metazoa; phylum Porifera; class Demospongiae; order Dictyoceratida; family Dysideidae; genus Dysidea; species Dysidea avara. The sequence goes on from NC_089274.1 coordinate 47,087,110, forward strand.
ACAAGTCCCATTATTAGGTCCTTGTAATTCATACCCTCCATTGCAGGAAAATGTACAAGTGTCCTCAAACACACCAGTAGTAGTTTCATTTGGACAATGAAGCGTTCCATATGTTGGCAGAGAACAATGAACTGTAGGTATAGGACAATGAATCAGTAAACAACAGAAAGTATGCACAAATGATATAACACTACTAATATTGTGGCTACATGACTAGTGTGCGATAGACTGTTGCACTAAATCTTATTGCTCTATTAGAGATTCCCCATTTTAAGGTTTTTGTCTTAGAGCAGTTTCCAATGCAACTGCACATTGGTTGCCTTAATGGCAGCTATACCACACCACTTATAGTGCAACAACTTAATTATTGACTACACAATTTTAATTATAACTACTAAGTTTAAGCAGTCATCAGAGGTGGATCCAGACTTTTAAAGGGAAGGTTCCACTCTGGAGCACCAGGAATAGTAAATCCAGTCTAGCTACCAAGTTGTAATTCCCCCAGCAATGTTTCACTGTTACATCTTACCACTTTTGACTTTAGAAACACAACTGAAGCCTTTGGAAGCCACTGTAACAGCTTTAAATCATAAAATAATAATTATTTTTAGAGGTGCTTATTGCACATGAAGGTGCTGGCACAGCAATTTCAGTGATATTGCAGCAAAGAGAAGTAAAATGAGTATTGTGTAACACAGGAAGTCTTTTCATAATATTGATAAATTGATTTTAAATGCAAGAACAATTAGCTCATTAAGTGCTATTAAATAAAAAGTGGTTCCATACAACCCATTGAACTATTCCCCTTGATTTGCTCCTGGTCATAATTTGTAACATATAAACAATGTAGTCAATGACAGTTTTTAGAAGTAGCAGCACAACATCAACTTATTAACCTCTGTGTTGCTACACATCATGTTTAAAACATAGAGATTTTGCATGGTGAATGTTAGGAACCTAGTTCATACCATTCCTTAGTGGGAAATTAATCAATTGTGTTAGTTATATTATTTTAGCTAATTAGCTTCTGTTTTGTAAAAATACATACAGCTATCTAATTATTTCAATTCGTAATTCACTACATTTATATTTTTGCATGCACTGTTAAGGAAGCGCAACTCAAACAAGCCACAAATTGTGCACAGAAGTATTTTCTCAACTATTATTATTTATAGTTTGTCAGTAGTGTTTTCTTACACACATTCTCTAGACAATGCCACTAGGCTATTTTCGATCTCTGGTACCTTATAAGGCTTGCTATCTTGTTTTTTGATCATTAAACGTACATATCCAATGAGAAGGCCATTCAGAACTCTGTAGAGAGATGCTACATCCATACTCTAACTCAACAAGAAGAAGCAGAACATTTTATGTCTCCTATGGTCTCCAGCCCTATGGAAAGTTTCCCACAATGACATGTGAAATTTCCACCTTCAATTTTATTGTTGGCAATTTCTCCAAATGGTGGCAGTTTGGATGTACCCTCCTAACATCACTGGTACCAACAGTCCCTATTCTGGCTCAGTTCAAACCATCTATCACTCAAATTAAATTCATTAGAGACAAGATCTCTCTAATGTTTTCTTGGTTCATTTGCAGGTCTTTTCTTCTTCATCTCACCAAAGAACATTATTTTTGGCAATCTAATTTTATCTACATGACGAACAATACTAACTTCCTTCTAGGGTGAGATGGTACGTACATCAATACCAATTTAAACACAATTAGTCCTCTACGCAGATAGACACTACTGCATTACTTCCTTATTCCAAACGATTCAGACAATTCACCACCAATCACTCTGCAATGCACTAAAGTCTTTCCTATAGATAAGTCAGACAAACAGTTTACTGACTACATCCAACAAGCTAATGCCACACCAGTTATCACAGCTCTGCAGATCTCCCTTCTTTAACACTGGCATCCTTCCAGTCTGCTACTACTTCATTATCCCTCCAAATGTTTTGAATCAACTGTAGCAGCTTGCCCCATAACATGGGACCATCACACGCTGGAAGAGTATACCAGTCTTTCCACCAGCTTTACACCTCTTAACCACGACAATGCCACCTTTAATTCTTCGATGGATGGGAGGTCCATCAAATTCATGGTAAGGGCATCTGCTGGATCATTTCATCAAAACTACTCTGTAGGCTCAGTAGATTACAAGTGTTGATGCCATCATTGCAACACCTCAGATGGCCTGTCTGTCAATTTTCTATCCTCCTTCACTGCTCTAGGTATATAGATAGTCTATGACCAGCAAGAGTCTGTTGTGATATACACTCTCAATGGGTCCTTACATCTTTAATAGCCTCCTCTGCCTCCTTATGCATGCTCGTAATAAATCTTGTTCTATCAACTGCTTTCTTAATTTTCCATTGTGTCTGTCTAAATGCCCTTCATGCTCTGGTTAAGTTGGAACCTAGCATTCTATCATGTGCTGCATTCTTTGCTTCAATCACAGGTTGTAAAATTTTCCATATTATTCTCAATCCACTGTAGTTGTCTTTGCTTCTCAGCCTATCATGTAGGACAATAATCTCCAAACACTTCACATAAGCATTCCCCTTACTAGGCTGTACCAGTTTGTAAACAGAAAAAGACACTTACTCCAAGCACCGTCAGCACATGTACATGGAACCTTAGACCTTTAACTAACTGATGATCTGTCTACCAGTTAGTCCCAGTCTCTCATAATACTAACATCTATACAGCTGATCCATTCACTAGATAAATCATATGGTGGGACACCTTAGTAGCAGGGTGCATACAAGTCCGATAATGTATAGTCTTCTTTTGTGAAGGTGTTCTCTTTAATTCTTAAACTGACAGATCTAACACACACACTTTTTGGAAAGCAATTTCAGGAAACCAGATGTGTGCCCCACATAATATTACAATTATCACTAGTGCTATAATATAAAATCAAGTAGGGTTCCAGCAATAAAAAGTAGTGAAACGATATATGAATGATGATAGCTATTACAGCATAGCTATGTGGGAAAATCCCTACATTGGGATCTGTTCAATGACAAGGTAGGTATTTTTCCACATAGTTATGTTGTAATAGCCACCATCAGTCTTGTTTCACTACTTTTTATCACTAGAACCCTACCTCATTTTAAAATAAATTGCACTAGTTTGTTAACTTTTTGTTACAACGTAGCTATGGTATACACATGTGGTTAGAGTATCTCAATCTCACTGCTTTATTTGAGAATACCAGTACACATTAAGGGGTGTTGGTGCCATGTCATATTTTCTACAGCAAAACTGCAGCAGATTGTGGCTAGATCATTAAGAGGCATGGTCATGTGGGATCCTCATTAAGGGAATAGCAACATGTTTTGATTGTTTAGTGAAGGGTGTAGTCATGCAACAGTTTTATAAGTGTAACTAAAGGTATATGTAGCCCCTTATAGTAACATGAGTGCTTCAAATAGTTTGGTAGCATCTAAACATACTCCTCTAAGGAAAGTACTGATACAGAAAATTGACACCTTGGTGTGGTTTCCTTGCATGGAGAAGAAGAAATCTATATGCAATCGAAGATGAAAGCAAATGCAAAGCACAAAAGGTAGACACTTGTTGGAACTAGAAAGGTACATGCCACAGGTGAGTTTGCCTTTCTATGAGTCATGATTGAAGTACATGTTTGGAACTTATCAAATATTACCATTTAGAATGTTCTAGAATTTTCATTGGTAGATCTATAAAATTACAAACCTTTACTATTAAGCTGGAATTTTCATTTATAAAATAGAAAGTGAGATGAACAACCACACTAAGACTATTCCGTAAAGGTGATTTTCATTACATATGATATTTCTAGGGTGGTTTTTGACAACAGTATTTCAGAGGATACCATTCATTTTAGAGAAGAACCTAACTAAACACAGTACAGGTTTTTGATATTATCATAATGCATCCAAATATCACAACATTGTTATCAAGACACACAGTATCAAGATTCATGGTAGTGAGTCACGCTGCCAAGAACATAAAAAGTGCACACCATCAATAAACAAGTGCAACCACTACTGGTTACATGTAGCAACGGTTTCATAATTCCCACTATAAATCACATGATTTTAATGTTTTTTTACCACCTCAGCTTACGAACACACTACAGTAACAGTCTTCAAGTTGATACTACTGACAAATAATCTTTGTATACATACTAATTTCCTGATAAGAGGTGAATTGTTGGTGAGGAATTTGGGTGATCCAGTTCTATTATGCACACCCAAATTAGCTTGGTCATCACATGATTTGAAATTATAAAGCCATACTCCATTTTTCTGCTTCTCCTATCACTATTAACATTACTAGTATACTAAACCTCTTATTGAGTGCTAGTATAACTGGTAACAGGTGGATTTGTCGTGAGATGCCAACTCAAACTGCTTCCACAAATGATATCTTTGCCTGGGAGCAACTGCCTGTAGTCTAATGCTAGGTGCACTGACACACACTTCTATAACAATTGTGGTATGCATTTCAGAACAAGCGAAGCTCCAAGCAAAGTGAAACATGACCAATGCAGCAAGTTGCATACTATATATCAATTCATATACTCTTCCAGACAGAAGCAGAATAAGACTAGTACCACTAGCACGACCTGTAAAGAATAATTTGTAGACCCTGACTGTTTTTAATATTGGTTTTGTAATTAACATTAGTTTTGTAGTTTAATTAGTTTCTGTAATTAACATTATTTTCCTTGCCATGCCCACAACTAGCCTACTGTGTAGTAGAGGTGTACCGGTAAGGATTTTTCAGTTGTACTGATATCCAATTAATCTGTACCTAAAAGAATCGATACCGATTATACTGATCCGATTATTGTATATTCTGTAAAATGTAGATCAAATAGAACTACATGTGTAGCTACTGCATGATTCATATGATTTTTAGAGAAAAAAGAAATATAAGGCACGGCAATACCTGGTTACCTATGGTGGTGTTGTCTCTAATATACAACCCAGACAATTAGGCACCACAAATATTTTAATACATGCTCCCTTGTCCAGACTATTCCATGTTTTGATTAGTTTTCCAAGATGGCTACTATACACAGATTATCAGTTCAGCTTTCCCGTGGTGCAGTTCTTTATTCTTAAAGTTTAACAGCTATCTGATCTACACAGTAGAGATGTACTGATAATCAGATCGGTGATCGGATCGGCTGCCAATATGGCAATTTCTACCATATTGGTAATCGGCACGAATGCTCTGAGAACCAATATTGCTATTGATAGCTAGTTTACATGGCAAATATGAGTACCAGCAAAGCCTTTTTGCATGACTGCACGTGTAAGTACTGCTATTTGTGTTAGAATATTCTTACCCAGATCTTCTGAAAATGGTATGTGGTCACATGTTTGTCTGAGAGTTTACATACCATTTGTTTTGTTTTGCATACTTTCTCATCATAACCGTCATGATGGTTTTCTCTCATATGGACATACCCTACGTGATTCTTTATTGTCCATCATAATGAAATTCATTATGCCATCACTTGTTTGTTGAAGAAGACCTGTCATGATGTTCGTATTGAGCCTGGCTTTCAACCTTGACTGGGAGAATCTGTCTTATCATAGTGTTGTTGTAGGTGATGGTGCTTGTTTGGATATCACTGCTCATGGTTTTGGGAGTATCAGCATGCATACTTTGATGTATGAGTTTTCAATCCTTATGCCCTTTCTACCAATCGTTACCAGTGTCAGCATGTTTTCATTGTAATGATTTGTTTGTAGCTGAACTCTCTACAGGATGACTTGTTTCTAGCTGAGCTCTCCACAGGGTGATCTGTTCATAGCTGAACGCTCTACAGGGTGATTTGTTTGCAGCTGTACTCTCTACAGGGTGATTTGTTTGCAGCTGAACTCTCTACAAGTAACTTCTTCTTGCTGATCTCTCTACAGGGTGACCTGTTTCTAGCTGATCTCTCTACAGGGTGATTTGTTTGTAGCTGAACTCTCCACAGGGTGATTTGCTTGCAGCTGAACTCCCTACATGGTGGTTTCTTTGTAGTTGAACTCTCTACAAGGTGACTTCTTCTAGCTGATCTCTCTATAGGGTGATTTGTTTGTAGCTGAACTCTCTACAGGGTGATTTGTTTGCAGCTGAACTCTCTACATGATGGTTTCTTTGTAGCTGAACTCTCTACAAGGTGACTTCTTCTAGCTGATCTTTCTACAGGGTGACTTGTTTCTACGTAGGTAAACTCTCTACAGGGTGACTTGCCTGTAGCTGAATTGTCCATCAGATTAACTGTTTGTAGCTGAATTCCCTACAGAATAACTTGCAATGTAATATAATTTATAATAGAGTAAGTTATAAACGTAGCTGAATGCTCTATTTAAAAAAATTGTGGGAAGTGTAGTGACGAATTGTGACCAGATTTTACAAAACCGATCCAAATCGCACACCAGGCAAAATCAAACTAACACCTCCAGTGGATAGCTACACTATTGTACTAGTAGTTTTGACACTCAGTACCACTCAAACTACTCGAGGCTGGTTTCAACAGATGTCTGTTCTGGGTGGTGTGTAGAGCTCGAGTGGCGGTTTTAGGCCTTGTGAAGGACCTGGCTTGGCAAGAACCAGTGGTTTACTGGTGGACAGCCTGGTAATGTTGGCCAGACATTTTTCTGTGGATTTTGCTGCATATCAGCCACTAAGGAGCCAGCACAGCCCTGTAATCTTGTCTCTGGACTCCAATCGTGGTCTGCCTCCATTTTGAGGTCTAACCCTTGCCTACCCCGCCACCCCACCCTCCACCCCTTTCTGAGCACTCGTGATACTACTTCGCTTGTCCAACTGCTCAGATTTTCTATCTTATTTGGCGGGAAACTCTACAAGCAGCTACAAGTACTGGAAGTGGCCTGAAAGGTAATAGATCGATGCATCTTTTGTGTAAATTTCATACGCCTGCTTGCTATCCTTGGAGAGTTATGCTGGCTTGAATTCTTTAAAACCGCTTATCTCGAAACTTCTAATGTGCGATTTGGATCGTTGTTCCAAAAACCAGTCACAATTTCTATCTAGCTATGCCTAAAACCCAGGACGTAAAACAACCCGTCAAAAGGCTCGTACTAAAGGAAAACCTTACCCAAGATCTGAGCCAGAAGACGGTGAAGAAAACGGCACTGAGGAACCTGTGCACTGCCCCATATGTGAGGAGGTCATAAAAGAATCAACGGACGACACACCCAGAGATGAACCTATCTTTTGTGAGGGTCAGTATGAAGCCTGGTACCATCGTAGATGTGCGGGAATTTCAAAGAGCGCATATGAATCAGCAAGCGAGTCCGAGAATCCGTTTTATTGTATGTCATGCTTGCAATTGCACTACAACAACGAAATTTCCCAACTAAAAGAACAAATAGCTGCACTATCTTCAAAAATCCTTGAAGGAGACAGCAATCAACAGTCTACCCAAACCTCAGCATCTGGTTCTGGCAGCAACACAATTACTCAATCCTCAAGTACAACCTTGCTTAATAATGCAACCAACTCATCTCATAAAGTGGCCAGCACTGAGTCCACCTCAGCAAGAAAATTCAATGTTGTACTATTTGGCTTAGCAGAATGCTCCAAAGGCACTAAAAGTATGAACGTGATCATTCAGACTTAAATAAAGCCACTGCCATCCTAACTGAAGTAGATAACTCTGTGCAGCCCTAGACACACTGTGAGGCTGGGGAAATACAATCCCACAGGTCGTCCTAGACCAGTCTTGGTTACACTTAACAGGTCCTCAGATGTGATGTCTTTGCTTTCTAAAAGGGCTCAAGTGAAATCACCTTTTGTTATAAAACCTGACCTTTCACGTGAAGCCAGAACTATTGAATCTCATTTACTCAAAGCCCGATGGTCTCTGCTTCAAGCTAAGATTCCAAAATCTGACAATAAGATCCGAGGCGATAAACTGTATGTCGAGGGAAGGCTATTTGGCCAAGCTGATACCACAGGCTTCACACCTAGCTCAGGTGTGTTCAATGCTGCTACCATGGATACTACCATGGATACTACCACTACAACTTCCTCATCTTGACTCCCTTCTGGGGTACAAGTCTGTGTGCAGAACTGTAGAAGCTTGATAAAAAATCTTCGTTTTTTTCAAAATTTTATATATGCCTCAAATTTCAAAATAATTGGCCTGTCTGAAACATGGCTATATAATGCTGTGCTTGATTCTGAAATTTTGCCACATGGGTATGCAATTTATAGAGGTTCCCGTGGTGGTGGGGTGATGATTGCTGCTAGTCATGAGTTTCCAAGTGAACAGCTTCCAAGCCCTTCCAAGCTCGGAGGTTGTTACTGTTTCTATATCGTTGGTGCCAGCTATATAATCTGTTGTATGGTGTATGTACCTCCCAATGCCCCAGTGGAATATCATACTGAGCTTATTAACTATTTACAATCCCTACCCAGTCAAGTAATAATATTTGGTGACTTTAATATGCCAAATATCGATTGGTCCACTCTTGCTGGAAGCTCAACAAGTTCTAACAATTTTTGTGAGTTCATATTCCAATCTAACCTTGAACAACTAGTCACTTCTCCAACTCATAAACATGGTAATGTCCTTGATCTAATTTTGACTGATAGTGCCAATAACATAGTTGACTTAACTGTTCACCCTCTGAAGTACCAGTGCATTTCATCAGACCACCACTTGATTACCTTTGCCATCTGCTGCAAGAATATCACACCAAGGCCTGTCATTAAGGAGACATTTAATTATGCCAAAGGTGACTATGTTGGCCTTAATGAATACCTATTGAATTGTGACTTTGGTGTAATTTACAATTTAACAGATGTAGAAGAAATCTGGAACATAACATCCTGTCCGGTATGAACCTTTTTATTTCTAAAATGAAAATAAGAGTGCGTCAATATCCTGTATGGTTCACCTCTCACTTACATCATCTTATTAAGTGTTTACGGACACTTCACCGTAAATACACTAAACAACCTACTACTAACAATTTTGAAAAGTTAGTCAGAGCCCAGTGCTCTTTCCAAGATGTAAGCAAGGCAGCTAAGTCCAATTATGAATGAAACCTTATCCAAAACTTTGCGACAAATCGAGATCCAAGAATATACAAATATATAAAACAATTTACTAAGTCTCATACTCTACCTCCACAGTTACATTTCAATTCTAATGTAGCCAACATCAATCATCAGAAAGCCGAGCTTTTCAATCAGTATTTTTTCTCTGTTTTTACTAGAAGTACTTCCCTAGAACCAAATCCTGATGAACTAACAATTCCAGCCATCTCCCTGGATGCAATAAATTTAACTGAGTCTGATGTGTTTAATGCTCTCGTTAATCTTAATCCGCACAAAGCAACTGGAATTGACTACATTGCTCCTAGCATCTTGAAAAATTGGTGCAAATTCTGCCACTGTTTCACCTATTTACCACCAGCTTAAACACCAGTGTAATTCCAACTGAATGGAAGTCACATAAGATCATTCCAATTTACAAAACTGGTGACAAAACACCTGTCAAAAAATTACCGACCTATTTCCTTGTTATGCAATGTTTTAAAAACACTAGAAGACTTGATATATGTTAAGATGATTGGTACTGTGGCCAAGTGCATTACCCCTTGTCAATTTGGTTTCCAGAGTAACTCATCAACCCTACAACAATTACTTTTATATCACCACCAGTTGATAACTTCAAAGGATGAAGTGGACATTGTTCACATAGACTTTCGATAGGCTTTAGACAGTGTGCCGCACAATCAACTATTAGTGAAACTCTGGAGCGTTGGGATCACTGGCACTCTTTGGAAGTGGTTTAAATCATACTTATACAATAGGGTACAATGTGTTTCTATCAACAACTGTTTGTCTAATTGCTTACCTGTATTGTCAGGTGTACCTCAGGGGAGTATTCTTGGCCCCTTACCTTTTCTAATTTACATTAATGACCTTCCCTCTGCTATTTATTCATCCACTACGTTTGTCTTTGCTGATGATACAAAGCGCTTTATGAAAATAAGTCTGAGCTGGACATTCACAGGTTTCAAGAAGATTTGTCATCAGTTTCTCATTGGAGTAGTAACAATATATAACCTTGCCTTCATGTTCCAAAATTTATTTTTTTACATTATCACAGCAAATTTGATTCATTGTATACTATCAACGGTAATGCCATTCCTTGCTCCGATAGTTGTAAAGATCTTGGTATCTTTTTCTCTGATAGATTATCATGGAGATTACACTATCAAAACATTACTTCTAAAGCTTATAAATCTTTTGGGTTACTTCGCCGCATATTTAAAGACAGTTATTGTTTGGGAGACTAGGAAGAATCTGTATGTTTCAATGATTAGATCTACTTTAATGTATTGTTCTTGCTTGTGGAAGCCCTATTTACTATCTGATATTGAGCTGTTAGAAGGAGTGCAAAGGAGGGTAACCAAATATATTCTTAACGACCACACCAGTAACTACAAAGAAAGGCTTTTGAGACTGAAACTTCTTCCACTCATCAGTGTGTATATACGATCTAGCTGACATCATGTTTTTTATAAAGTCAGTAAAATTTCCATCTGAAAAGTTCAACATATTAAACTTTGTAGAATTTGTCTCTGGACCCACAAGATCAGCAGGATACAAACTCAGGCATATGACAACATGTACAAACAGTGTAATGAATTCCTACTTCTACCGTATACCACTAATTAGATTGTGGAACAGCTTACCACTAATTGACCTATCCCAAACCCTCCTAACTATCAAATTCAAACTCAAGAATTATTTTTGGAATCATTTCGTTAATAATTTTGACAGTGACAATATATGCACTTTTTACTTCCGTTGCTCCTGCTCCAAATGTTTAAACACTCTAGCTCCTACAAACTATTTTTTGTACTCTTTGTAGCTACCCCTTGTAATTATTATTTGTAGTTATATAGCTAATTGTAATTTGTAGGTAATTAATTATCGCTATCAGTGCAAGATACTGGTAGACCTTCAGGTCTGTAATTTAATAGTTACGCTGTTAATTTTAATTTTGTATTGATCTGTACAGTCCTGTAAAGTATTAATAAATAAATAAAAGAAATAAATTAGGGTGACTGTTCTATTAGAGTATCTCAATCTCGCATTTGCTACACGTAGTTGCCTTTCGAATCATAACTCAGTGGTTTGTAATCCGACTCTTTTGTACTATTGCAAGGACTTTCTATGATGACTATTCCAGCTACATACCGGTTTTCAGCTCATTGCTCTAAGTGGTTTGTATGGTAGGCGTGAAAACTAATAGTTTTCTTATTCATAAAAATTGATTGCATAATTGTGACACAGGTTGGGTTTTGTGTCATATCTACATTGTCTTTATCTCGATTCCTTTCAAACCACAAAAAGGCACTCCTACAATGGTTACTCCATCTACATAGTAATTTTCAGCTTATTCCTCGAAGGGGTTTATCCTGTGGGCATGACAGACCTTCGACCTTATTTTGCGCAACTAATCGGTCATAACTCCGTGAATGTTCATCGGATTCCTACCAACGTTGGTACTGAGATCCACCGTAATGAGCCCTTTAAGTGTGCCACATTTCAGCCTGATTGGAGCACGGATACGTGTTTTATGGCGGATTTTGCAAAGTGTGCAAAATGAAGAACAAAAAAATGAAGAAATTAAAATGAAATTTTGTTTGCTTGTATCTTGGAAATGGCTGGAGCGATTTTCTTCAAATTTGGTATGTATACTCCCCTAACTGGTCGGCACTTCTCTAGAAAATTTGGTTCCAATCGGATAAGGTATCACAGAGCTACATAGGTGTGAAAATTGCATTTTCTTTCTGTTTATACTCATGGTGTGGTGCGCCGGCTTCTTGGACCACACAACACACTACCGTGTGTCTTGAAACAGAAAACTTGTTTGTAATGTTTGCAACGTGCCTCCAACAGTTGAAGTAAGCAGTGGTTCAAAAATTATGGGCAACCTCAAGTTTGTTCATTATTGTTCTAGCTCACAACATAATTGGTTGCAGGTTAGCTTTACATACCATTCTCCATGTGTAAGGGCTATGTATTATGAGCAGTATAGAGTAGCTCCAGTAATTATTACTACACTTATCTACTCAGAAAATGTTTGTGTAGATTAGCTGCATACAAATTTACTATCAACGTATAACCAAGGAACTGAAATGGGAAGAATAAAATGTAAAATACAACAGTTTTGCTTACCTCTTACACACTCTGTCACTGAACCACTCCAGCTCCCATTACTCCGACAGGTCCTAGTGTCACTACCAGTTAGCTCATAACCAGTGTTACATGTGAAATTACAAGTGTCTCCCTCATAACCCACTCCTTCTCTACCAGAACTACATGATGCTATCTCTCCATTGGATGGTGTTGATAGGTTATTACATTGTATTTCTGCAACATATAATGGACCTTGTATTAGAGATACACAGTTTGGGAGAACTATTTAACACAATCAGAATATAGTACATTAAAATGTGGCATTACAAGTTCAATTGTCTACCTTTAATGTACATACTACACAACAGTATCAAGATAAAAGGATGAGTTGTCACACAACCAAACTGGTGCTATGATATACCATATGGTGGGGTTTACAACAAGACTCTTGTTACTAAAATAACAAGACAAATGCTTTGAAATATAAGTAAAAGATTATTCCATAAATTAGTTTTGTGCTGTTGAGTATAGCTATGCACACATGCATCTGAGAAGGTAAGAGTCTTAATAGATTCATGCAAAACAGTCAAGCTGTATAAAACGTGTGTGGCCTTCAAAAGCCTGGGTGAGAAAAGTTGTGAAATCAAAGGCGGTGGCCATGAATAGCTGCAATAATACTAATGATAATAAATTTTAATAGTGGCTTTTTTGTATTAAAATTTATTATCAATAACATCATTGCAGCCAGTTCATGGTCGCCACCTTTGATTTTACAACATTTTTCACCCAGGATTTTGAAGGCAGTGCCTTGTTATACAGCTTGGCTGTTTTGCATGGATTTCACTTCTTTTTGTGTTTTAAATACCCCAAAACCAACCATAAACTAGCTTTGATGCTTATTTTTTATGCACATCATTGTTGTTCTTATCTACAGATACAATGATCTATGTAAAGCTGAAAACCCGTCTGTCTGTCTGTCTGCATTCCATTTGAGTTCATGCATTCTTCTTGCCAGTTGCTGCACATATCGAAGTGGTTTGGCACCAAACAAAACGCTCATCATCTAGGAATAAGCTAGCGTTTAAATGAAGCTTCTAGCTGCCGTCGTTTGTCGTTTACAGCGTATTTAGTGCAAGGGTGTAGAGCAAAAACTTGCTTAAATTCTTTCTGTATACTGCATGCAAACTGCATGTGCCAGTCTTTTAATGTTAGTCATAACAACAAGTTCCCAGGTAGAGGCTAATTTCTTTCTTTTTTCACTCTGGCAACCCTTTTAATGAAATTTTTTCTGATACAAGAAACATTTCATGTATTTTTTTTTCTCTGATTCTGAACCTTATTGGTGCAACACTCTTTTCTGAATGTGTGCCATTTTATTTTAACTCTCACACTGTAAAAATGAAGAGAAAAACAGTGCCATGGGATACACTTAGGAGTCACAGGGGACACTGACTAAACACACTTCATTTTTTAGAGTGCAGTGTAAACACTTTGACATCAACTTATAATGCTTTTGTATAGAAATAAGGATAATTGTAATGAGCTATTGCTAGAAATACATGAGACTATATGTCTATAGAGTAGACTTTGTTTGAATATTGAATGCATAAGTATCCTTCCCATTGTTAGTAACTGAAGTAGTGTAAATAATATAGGGCATTAAGGGCAATGAAATTCTGCTTGTATAGTTTATTTAACTGATAGGTACAGGATGTAGTACTGCTGGAGTGTAGGTGTACTTGCAGTACATTGCACGACTTTGGTAACATACAGTTGGATGTGATTGCATATAGCTGTAGCCAGCATGACAAACAATTGCTTTAAAATTCTTTTTCAGTAACAAAAGAGAAATACTAAAAAATATACAATGAAAAGTAAGGACAATTTCTGTTACGAAGTGTACACACAATAACTACAATAATAAATAGCTACAAAAGACTAATGCTACAACTATATAACTAGCTACTACTACTATTGCTTTAAAATAAATAAGTATTAGTTAACATTTAGTTTTTTCCAGTACTACTTAAGTAACACTGTACATGAATAAGTGCACTGAAGTATACTGTAAGTCCTGCACCTATAGGGCAGGGGTATAGACTTTGCTTCAGCATTATACCGAGGCTTATTATATTGTACTACTTGAAGTAGTGTGACTATAGGGCAATGAAATCCAGCACATACAGGGAAGGATTAATTGACAGTAACTGTTGCGGTACTGCAGGAGCGTAGGTGTGTTTACAGTACATTACACCAGGATGTGCTTGCATTAGATATCATAATTGTTATGCTGCATGTGTCCAAATAGCCAGCATGACAAACATTGCTTCAAATTTGATCCCGTTTAGTTCTTTGTCCACTGAGTAGTAAGTTACATGTATAACTATACTGAAATATAGTGTAATAAGGGAAATAAAGTCCTGTACGTAGGGCAGGTACCAGTGCTGGTTATGACATAAGACAAACTAGTGCTCTACCAATACAGAAAAATACCTACCGATCCTATACCAAAGCCAAAGGATCTAACCATGCAATGACTAGCTAGCTAACAGAGTTGAGGTTGTTACTCTAAAAATGTATATTACTCGTCACTTCTATGCCATGTAGCGCACTACAGTTACATATATTACTCACAGAAAAAAGTAACAAGTTACATGTTACTTGTGACTTTGAGGGCTGTAACTAGACTTATTACGTTTATTCGTTACTAGTTATAATGTAAGTCAAACTTTCTAAATACAGTACAAGCTACCATCCTACAAGTGACATGGGCACTGAAGACATGGGTTTCTCTGCTGTAACTCAGTCAAAAAAATACTTTGCTGTAGTGTTGTGGCCTCAAAACACTCTCCATATACTATCACTCTTTGTTCTTGCCTGCAACTCTGTCTCAGTGCTGTCTGGGCCCAAAATACAACCAATCACGAGGCTGGCTACAATGTACTATAAAAAGTAATGCATTACATTCGTTACAATTTCTGGATGCAATATCCGTTATATATTACCCGCTACTTCATCATGTAATGCACTATATTACGTGTTACTGCAAAAGTAATGTTATTAGTAGCAGTGACTGTTCTATTAGAGTATCTTGATTTTTCATGCAAAACGTGATAAGTTGCATTTGCTCAACTTTTAACAAAGCAAATCCTGCACCTTTTATGCTAGAATACGATTTACAGATTTACAGCTAGTCACAAGTTTTGCTAACATAGCACTTATTATGATTATACTATGATGATGACGATTGGCATGGGTGGGTCTATACCCTGCCGATTGGTACCAAAATGGCTATAAATATCGGCTTCAATTCGATGGAATACTACAGAGGTTACAATACTGTAGTATTGCATGTACTGCAGAGTTTATTTGATTACTTTTTAATACACTAATAGAATGCACATTTTTCAAGGATTTCTAATAGAACATACATAGAATTTTCTAGAACAATCTAGATTTAATTTATTTAATAATGCTTTACAGCACAAGTGCTGAAGGTCTGTAGGACACCTGGTCCTACAGCCTGCTCAAAGACTTTAGCTACTTAAGGTGTGCTTGAAAAGTTGAGAAAGGAGAAAAAATCCATGACTAGACCTAGGTAGCCTCGAACCTGCAGCCATCCGATTTATTTCCATTGGTAGATCTATGAAATTATCTATTGAGTATATTTTAGCAAGAATTTTCATTTATACAGTAGAAATTAAGTGAGGTGGACAACTGTAATAGCAGCGGCTCAGTGGTTAAGGATTTTGGGTGATCATTATGGAGGTCTCTGGTTTGAATGCTGATAATTTTTTTTTCGACATTTTTCATCGAAAGTATAAGTTCCCACAAATAAAAGTATCACATGATCAAATATCTTGCGTAGACATGTAATCTTTAGGGCATAATGAACCCATAAAAGCATTGAGCATAAATGCTAACTCATACACTAGGTTTGGAAATAATAATTTTTGTGCATTTTGCATGATAAGATACTCAAATAAAATTGTCACAGCCTGTAAAGTATATATAAACAGAGCAACTAAAATATACGTAGAAAATCTAATTCTAATAGAATGGTCACATATACTTTAATAACATATTAGAGCAGTCAAGATCATAGTGTGTCATGTGGCCTAGAAAGCCTGCACACCACATCATGAGTATATTTACAAAATGCGATTTTCACACATACATAGCTCCGTTCTTGAATTGGAATCATTTTTATACTGCAAATGCCCTCCATCTTCAGCACCCCACATGCCAAATTTGAGCAAAATTGCCTAATGCAATCGTGAAATATGAGCCTTCAAATTTCCGCTTAATTTCTTCATTTTTTTCTTTGGCTTGGGGGGCTTAGATTATTCTTTTCACACACTTTACAAAAACTATCATAAAATGCAAATGCGTAGCTCGATTTTCTTGAGCTTTGTACACTTTAAGGACATATTGTAGCACAATCATGTACCAAGTTTGGTGCAAATCAGATTAACAATCATAGAGCTATGGACGATTATTTGTATTAAAGAAGGCCAACTTGTTGTTACGCCTACAGGGTAAACCGTTTATGGGAATAACTTAAAAATCGGTATGCGTATAGGTTTACCATCATAGCTCAAACCTTTTATGGTTTAAAAGAAATCGCATTGACAGCTATAGAGTTACAAGGCAAAAACCAAACAACTGCAAAAAGCCTGGGTGAAAAAAGTTGAAATCAAAGGTGGTAGCCATGAAATGCATGTGGCTGCAATGATGTTAATGATAATAAATGTGACCAAATTTTTGATAATCATCAATCTACGTACACACCAGTTAAGTTCACTTTTCACCATAAATGGATAGCCACACCGATACTCTACATATTTGCACCACAGCCATGCCTCTGGTTTGATCAGACTGCTATTCATGAGTGGGTTTCTAGAGACGTCTGCCAGCTACTGAGAATGCTCTGGCACCTTGTAATGCCATTGGCCAGCTGAAACACAAGACTAGAGACATGAACAGTCTTGGACGGTTGCCCATCTATTTTCTACGTGCATTTCTTTAATTTTCAGTGGCACAGGTGCCCAATATTAAGGCTGGAGACACCATATGACCCACTCGACTATTTTTCTGGTCATATATCAACCGCCCACCCACCACCCATAGTGACATGCTTGTGTTACATATTCCGTCGTGAAAAAAGGTGCTCAAAATCATGGTTATATCAATAGCTAGCTTGCCATGGATTGAAGTGAAATAAACACTAAGGTTGGCTGCATTCATGGTGAAAATTTCAAATTTATAGCTTTTGACCTTTCCAAGATTGAAATATTTAAAATAGCATATCTCACAATCTATTGATGTGCGTAGATCGACAGTTTTCCCAAATTAGGTCACAAATAATGCACAAAGCTATTAATATTATCAACATCATTTCAGCCATTTCGTAACTGCCACCTTTTATTTCACAACTTTTTTCACCCAGGCCTTTGAAGGCCGTACTCTTTTAATATAGCTTGGCTGTTTTTGCATGGTTAATCTTTATAAAACAGAATAACCATAATTGGATATATAATTTTGATTCATGTGCTGTTGCAATAGGAAAAAGTACTCTCCCATTGTGATGTTGCTTTATGGTAGGTTTTTTATCGTTTCAATCTAGGTTAGGTTTTCCTTTAGAGACATGCAGGTGGAAGGGAGTACATGCTATTAGAGCTGGTATAATCGTACAGTGATCAGAAAATACACATTTGGAGCATTAACAATTAGCTATTTGAAAAGCATGTCTAGACCATATTATTTTTACAAAGCTATTCCAGATCACACTTGAGTTGTGACGTTATTAGGTCATGTTTTCTGGGAGACCAATGAGTGATTTCTGGCCTTAGAAAGAACCTGGATTGATGGAAAACTATATATCCTGTAGTATGAAAGTGCAGGCCAATTGTGTCCCATGCTGATTTTGCTCCATTTATGCAACAGAGGAGTCACCTTGGTATAATAATTCTTCAATCACTGTCCCTTTCCATTATTAAATCCAATTTATCTCACTCTCTGGAGTAAGTAATGTATAGGGACATACATCATGAGCTCTTACCAAACATTACTGTGATTACAGGTTGGAGGGGTATATTCTCAGTATTATTATTGATGGAAAAGTCACCAAGTGAATCATTTGCAGTTATTACATAAGAAGTATATCCTGTGTCATTAGTTTGGATATTCCTTACTAAACGTGAATCTGATGGCTGATAATATCCAATACAGTCATTTGGTTCTACTACCCCAGCACCACCAGTAACATTTATCACTAACTGCTCATCATTTGGTTTATCAATGGAAAACTCCTTAAGTCTGGTATACACATTCTCACCCACAGGACGCCAAATCTGAATACGAGGGTTTGAACTTCCATTTTTAATTTCTGTACTTAAATGCACCACAAAGCTGGTCGCTCTGCCATGACAAGAGAAATTACTTCTTGGTATTATCACTTGACGTCTCTGAGGAACAGTTAGATTTGATCTCTGTACTTGAACATTGATATCTTCTATGCACTGCTGACCACCTATAAAAAGTATCACAATGTTATGTACTATGTACAAAATTACCTTATAATTATACTTCTAAAAGTGTGGGAGTAAACATATTAGTTTATCTAAATAGCAAAGTGTGACCCTGAATCTGCTATTTCTGTAGTAATGATTTCAAGGAGTGTGAATTGAATGGCTTCTAGCACACTTTTGTCTCACATTCACATAATACATGTCATTGACTGCAGTTACTGTACACACACTACACATTAGTAGAAAAATGCTATTACTAACATACCTATCCTCATAACAAATTCTGCTATGAACATCATCGTGATGAGGAACCCAGTCATAACAGCCATAATTCCTCTACATACACAACAAATAGGAATATTCAATTTGTATGCAAATTCTATGAAAGGCAGTTGTAATAGTTTATCAGTTGATTGTATATGTGTATATGGCTTTACAAACTGAAAACAACATTATATCAACTTGTATTTATCAATTGTTGTCACTACAAAAGGCAAGTGGTTTTCAACATTCACATAACTATTGTATAACATATAACACAATTCAATATCTACCTGTGTAATGTCTACAAGCCATAATTTTATACACAAAGTCAAATCTAAAGATTTATAAGGTCTGGACAGATAATCAACCCTAAGATCTGCATGTGAGTTTCATCAACATAATCCACAAGGTAATCAGACCAGTGGGATATAATGTGAACATCATTGGCCACATGAATACACTAATCCACATCCCCCACAACAGCTTACATTACTAGTCCAGCCTAGGTCACTAGCTACCTAGTAATATGAATAATATTATATGAATAACATTAATCACAATCAGTTAAGCTAACATGTGAGATGACATGAAGTTTTTTTGCCATCATGTTGCAATGAAAACTACAAATTTTGATAAATGTTGGTGAAGTTTTGTTTTTGATATCAGTCTGTTACACCTGTTGAACAGCGTCATTTAATAAGCCTAGACATCTTTAATGTACCAGTTAATGGTGATTAGAATCCATCTATATATTTTCATAACAACAATTTAACCAGTTGACCCAAACAATATTCTGTACACTATTGAGTTACTCAAAGATTAGTTTACTAGAAAACACAAACTTATGACAAGGTTTAATCTCACAAACACTAAAAGCAGATTATGTCTTCACTTTTATATGTTCCAAATAAAGGTACCTATTTTGGTTAATAGTGTGGGTCATCAAAGTATTCTTTCTTGATTGATGACATTTCTTGACAACTATGCCATGTATGCATATCCTGACAAATTGTTTATTACTTATAACTACGATAATTATTACTTCATAATAAATTTACTGCACTCTCCCATAGCATATGTGTATAAACCATTCCTAATGTGTAAGTCACATTGTATACTAACTACGTACCATGGGGTAGGCTGACATTTATCACTATAACATTTATGCGTATAGCTAAGGCACCATTGGTCCATGCAGTACTGATGACACTGGCAAAATACTGAACTAGCAACAACAGAGCATATTACGTACGTATTGTCAGCATCGCATTTATCTGTGAGTTACACAAACATAACACTATTAGACTAATACGTGTATCTACAGAAACTTTATCATCAGTAGCACTAGGCAGATCTAAAATTAGTATAGTGATTACCACACTGAGCCATCATACAGCCTGGCCTGGCACCCTTACTTCAAGAGTTACCAACCAGCCTTCAGGTTCAGTATATTCATGAATCATGTCAAGTCATGTTGTCACATTGCTTGGTACTGTGTTGTGTGTAGTAAGCAGTACGCACGTACTACACGGTACACGTTAGGTTGAGAGCAACACAGCAACACGTTCAACTTAGTACGCCAATACATACCTGTAGCTACTACTCACGTGTGTAGAATTAGGTAGCCAACAAAGAAATTTACCTCAAATGGCAGCAGAGAACTCTTTATCACAACGCCGTGATATCGGCAGGGGAACCTCGAAAGTTAGATAATGGACTGTTTATCACGTGATAGCTAGTGATTGGGCGGCCGCTGGACCGAAACCATTTTTATGTCTGTGACGTAATTTGTAATAACGCCCCCCTTCCAACCACAGTTGTATCAACTACACGGCTGTCTTTCTCAGAAACAAATCCAAATCAGCACTGACTGTACATGTCACACAATCCAATGAAATTTCATACCCCTCTGGACCAGTGGCGGGTTTAGGGATGGGTCAAAGGGTACTCATGGAAATCTCATCCCCAGTGATGTTTTATCTTTCTATTTGTGACTTTTAGTAGCGATTTCCAACCCCCTGATTTTTGACACATACTTTTGCTAATCAAAATACAACTATTCAATAAATGTTTTACGAGCTGCTGTTCTAGTACGTGTAGCCAATGCTTCGTACTTCGTAATGCACTTTGCCAAATTAAATTTCATTCAGTATTTATTGAAATACGCAAAATCAAAGTTCTAAAATTAAAATTCCCCATAGGAAGCCCATACAAAATAATCTGTACAACGCAATGTATGGGAATTTTTTTTTCGAACACACACACACAAAAATTGTATATAGTTCATCAGTCAGAAAGAGGGAGCTTTCCCTCACTCACAGCAAGAGAAAAGTCAGTGAGATCTTTATGAGGCCGACCAGCAGCAGAACGACTTCCACAGAGACAAATAATAGCCGAATGTAGTAGGGAAAAAGATAATCTGCAGCGAATAAAGGTGATCATAACATTATATTGTTGATTCTTCTTTGTAGCAAGGAGTGAGGCTAATCTTTTGTAGGTGGTTTCTGCAGGCTTGCTCATTCCTCCCAAAGCTGAGAACACAAGAGGTGTGAATGATGCCCTTTCAATTTCACGCACACGTTGTTCGTAATTCCTACGCTTTTCTCGATCATGAGAACGAAAGCAACTGGCAAGAGAATTGCAGTGATTTGTGCTGGCCAATGGATTAAAAACACGAACATCAAAATAAGCTTGCAGATGACGAACACCCCAGAATCCCTGAGCTCTCACATCCAAACAAGCACCACATTCAGTATTTGTAGAGCGATGAAAAAATCATTCACCAGAGACAGGCTGTAAAGTAGGCTCAGTGGCTACATTTGGACAAACTTCTGACATTAACTGGGCTGTAATATCTCTAACTTCGTTATGGCATAATGTTGGATAACCACCATGGGAACACGTAAAAGCATGTTCAACTTAATGAAGTCCCACAGATACACTCAGTAGGCAGATGGAGTAGAGGCCAGCCATAACAGAGGCAAACAGCATCACGGAAATCACTCTTATGCAGAGCAAACCCATGCTCATCAATTGGTAAAGCAGTCAATCAACTGGATGCTCCCTTCAAACAAGCAAATTCCCTAGCACGCTGCAGATCCAGAGAAAGCTGGGGATGAAGAGCAGAAGCCAACTCTTCACAGCTGCGACGGTTCTTGAGATAGATTTCCTGTTTCAAAACAAATTGCTTATCAAGTTCAGTGACAGTGAACTCAGTTATCTGTTCAATAAGGAGAGACAAACACCTCGAACAGGCTCTGCCTTCTGTGTACACCCTCCAGTGCCTAACTGGTAAAGTAGATAATAACAATAACGACACCAGGGGGCCAGTCACTTTCTGTGAAGAATCAAACTGAGCAACAGATGACACACACGGGTTAATAATGCCAAGACCACCCAAGCGTGAAGGAAATGACGATAAATGTCTCTCAAGATCACCAAATACACATTTACCAGTTGAGGTGGGCAGGAAATGCAAACTGAAAGTACGGGAAAGTACGGGATTTTACGGCACCACTTGTCAAAAGTTATCGAGTTTTCGGCGAGTTTCTGTGACCTGTGAAGCTGAAAGAAGTCATCCTGGGCAAAGTAGACATGCTGATTTTGAATTTACCATCCGTTTTTTGGTGAAGAGACGTTTTCCGGTCGCCCACGACGAAAATATGTCTTGTAAAAAGGTATACCACCATCTAGGACTGTTAAGAATCCTGCGTAACAACCACCCTGGTGTTCAAGACACCCATCCGCATCAGTCCAAGTATAGTTGAACAGTAAGCAGTTTGTTGTGTTGTGAGGAATAGCTTTATACTTATAGCATGCAATATCATGCATAACTTGTAAAAAAATCTTTGTTAGGCACATGATACATACCTTGTAAAGCTTCTCAACTACCTGTTGTGATATTCTGATGTGCTACTGCTGTTATTGTTAATTATTTTGCAGCTGCAATGGTTGTAATTCTTGTCAGAAACAGCTTATTGTTGTTCTTTATTAAGTAGCGATGTCATCATATTATATAATAATTAGTATTCTCCATACATTTAGTGTCACATATAAAGTGAAGTAGTATCTAAAAAATGCTACCTTGCCATAGCACTGAACATTACTGATCATGTATGTTGCAATCTGATTGTCATGTTTTTACAAAGTAATTGTTGATGATGACCTGTGATGCCAAAGGTCATATTCTGTGCAATATTAATTATACACAGGTACCCCACTTACATTTAGAGATAATTAACTAGTGATATTGTGTGACAGGATGCATTATTATTAGCAAATTACTGACTCAACCATTAAATATTATAACTGGTCATTCTACAGAGAATCGGTCACTTTAGAAAGGTTTTATTCATCTCATGCATTTTACTACATTGAGTGGTTACGTGGTGAAAAGTTCATGTCATTAAGAGATTCCTGTTAAAAGTTATGGCACTTTGGATATTGTGCCTGGTGCCATGCTAATGTACAGAAAAGCCCTAAAAATGTCGTACACAAAAATCACCGCTCTACCAACTTCTTTTGCTTGTAACTCTTGAATGGAACCACTGATTGAGGTGAGGCTTGTACTAAAATGATTCTAAAAGAATGCACAATATTTGCCATACCAAAGAATATCAGGAATGTAAACTTTTTCATTTAGTTGGACATCCCTACTTTTAGCTACAAAGAGCTACCACCAGTCTCTATCATAAAATTAATGCCATACTCAGGGGCGGATCCAGGAGCTGGCAAGGGGAGGGGCACAAACAGGCTAAGTTGCAGGTGGTTGGGAGAGCCAGATCTACTTGTTAGTTGCTACATTTTTGAAGCAGCAAATAATCACCTATTAGTAGTGTCTCACTGTTGATTTTTGCCATTTTGGCCTTTGCAGATGATTGTGAAGTCTTAAAAGCTGTTTAAAAGTCTCTGAATGTCTCAAACAAAAACAACACGATAATTATTTTTAGAGGCACTTAATACGCACGAAGGTGCTGGGTGACTATTTCACAGTTAGTTTGATTTGCTTTGGTTTCAGGCGAATTTGTAATAAATGCTAGTAAAATGTGCATATTTTCATGAGTTTTATAAACTGATCTTGGCCTGACATAAGTTTAGTATTTTAATCAAAAGTAGCTATGGCTGGCTCCTCCACAAGGTGGGGGGGCATTTGCCCCAAATGCCCCATTCTGGGTCCGCCATTGATACTCCCAAGACTCCCAACACCAACGGCCAGCCTACATGCTAATTAAACCCACAATTAAATATATTTGAGTGTTGTATAAAAGTACACAGCTAGCTGTGCGTATGTGAGCGGCATTGTGTAATCAACAACACAAACAGTAACTTTCCTTTGATTGTTATTTAAATAGCTATATAGCTATATAGCTGTACACACCAAAATCTGTTAAATGTATAAACCTTTCAATATTCAGAGTTTGCCATCATTTTCTAGGGAGCTGCATTGAGTGCATTCTAAGGTCCTGTCTAGTGACTACACCATTGTATTTGAGTGCACATATATAGGCGTGTACTGTGCAGAGCTGCTGTACAGGCTATATAAAATAGGTACCTGGAAAATCAACAATTGTACACTATATACACATAAAAATTGAGGTATCAAGATCGAGATACACTAATAGAGAAGTCACCTCTAATACAACAGTCAAATAAAAAATTTTAATGTGATGAACCCATGCTGAAATCACTCTCAGATTCCATCTCAGAGGGTATAACTTTCAAAACTTTCCTGAGGGAGCATGCCCCCAGAGTCCCCTAGGTTGGCATGCTTTGCATGTTAGTGTGCTTTCCCTGTAGTGTCATTTCATTTTGATCCTCCCCTCCCCCCCCCCCCCCCCCCCCCCAAAGTCTGGATCCACCCCTGCTCTGGACTAGCTACCAGATCCAGCATAAATTTTCTCTAGCACCTTTTTCAGTGATTAGTTATGTGATGGCAGACCATCGTTTTATTTATGCACATGTTCAGGATTCTCAATATTTTGTCTTACATAATACAGCTAAGTTTTATCAAGAAGTAGCTAATATGATATCTTGTTAATTGTTAGCTAGAGAATTGCTTCTCGTGCAAACATTGCAGGTAAGGATATATGTACGCTATACACTGATTGTAGTTACAAACAGGCAAAACACAGACTACTAAATGACACTAGCATATCATTTCTATGTTAGATTAGCTACATAATGTATTTATTTGCATGCATGGTACACAACTGACTGAATTTTATGCCAGCCAGTAGCTATGTGTTTACAAATGTATGATTTTTACAAATGTTTTTTTTTTCAAAAGACTACAGGGATATGATGGAGATGCATTGAGTGCTAGCATTGCACATGTGATTTACAATGGAGCAAGCAAATCATCTTCCACTGAGATGTTGTAATACGTAAGATTTAAGTCTTATGATGAATTTTGTTGATTTCATGACTTTCTTAATTTTTCCATGAAAATCAAAAAAAAAGTGATTCCACTGAGTAGTGCAGTACATTAGTCCAACCAGTCCAGTGAATAGATACATCCACCTCTTGACAAATCACATGTCTACAACCATCACTCTTCCATTATAACTGTCAGCCTTCTCATAAACCTCCTGTACACATTTGCTGGTCAAGCTCAGAGTAGCAATTCCAGCATATCTTTCTGGATCACGTGATCTCATGTGAGATCGGTCTTATCCATTTTAATATATGCATTATTTTTATATTATTGTGACTTCATCATAAAAGTTAATTAGAGGTTAGTTTGCTATTTGCATACTGAATTACACTGGCGATGTTTAAAATGTCTGCAAATAATGTGTCACTGTGTTTGTATCATCATTATCATCATCATTAAATGAGTCCAGTTTCTTTCTTAAGTATCAAATGAAGGTGTCTCTGCTGGAAATGGATGCCTGTGATATGTTCAAGGATTAAAACAATTTCTTTGGGCATACACCCAAAGTTCTAAAACTCTTAGTTTATGCAAGTGTTTGTGTTGTGCTAATTCATACAATCAGTCTCAGTTATTTGAGGGGGTCAATTGTCAATTGCTTCTATCACAGAATATCTTAACAATTGCAATTAGAAAAACCTCCCTCAATGCAGGGAATTAAGGTTGTGAATTTCTTGTGGTTAACTAGAAAAAACTCGTTGCTGCTGCTTGTAATACTAGGAACAATAAGATAGGTTGTATAAGAGTACTACAAGCAGCTCAGGGCTGTAAATTATGCCCAACAAAAATTAATCCAAATTTTTTTTATTATTTATGTATTTAGCTGCTTATAAAACTTTAGTTAGGCACTGGAGGGTGAACATAGAAGGCAGAGTCTGTAAAAGAGCATTAGCAAAATCTTCAAGTAAGAAGGGCTGAAAAAAGCCAATCCATAGTGACTTTAACTGCAGGCTACCCAGATTCTGACCAAGCACTACACTTGGTGCTAACCATGGAGGTCACCTAAATAGGAAATATTAATGCGTTTATTATCAAAATTTGCCAGTTTGGTACTGGACACAGAAGGAAGAGTGAGGTGTTTATCACAACTTGCTTAGAAATTTTGCTGAGCTTCACCTATTAGCTATTTCAACATTGCCTGTAATTATTAATGAATGATTGCTGTATTAAAACACTATATTTTACACGTTGACTGTTCTATTAGAGAAAAGCTGATTTCATTTAAACACATCTCTCATTTTTAAGGAATATAAAGGCAATTATATTTAGAGCTTTCAATTTTATTTGAGAGGGGAATCCTTATTCATTACCAAATAACCAAGGGAACTATTATATTCAACCTTATCATGTGACTATTATTCACTGACTGATGCTCAATTAGAGTATATTATAAGCCAGTAAGTTAAGGATGATGATATCTCAGGCAGTAAGGCTACATGGCTTATAACTTCTACATTGTATCCTTTCATCATTTACACTGAGACACACATGTACTTGTTAACTAACTTAACATTGCATCATTGACTCAAATGTTGTTGGGACACCTGGAAGGAGCAGACAATCTTTCCCCTCTGTACACTTTGTCCACACACTAAATACATAATAAGCATTCATAGTACAATATGAATATGTTGCCTATTGTGACATTACAGAATTACACCTTGCTGAAAATTAATCATGATTCTCATCAGCTTTAATAATTGCTTCTAGCAAGTATAGATTTTGGCATTAATGAAAAATATGACTTCTATAAAAACAATTATCAATTTCCATACAAATGGATACACCTCTGAATTGGTCCACTCCTCAAATGGTTTACTTCCATTATTCCATAATTATTTCATGCAATACACACCCATAACTCCACACATCACTTGAAGTTGAGAATTTGTGATAAAGAAGGCCCTATAATTATGTGGTCATAGTGTTCCATCATCTAATATACACACAACAACTAATGCTAACCTCAGGTGCCGTCCGTTTTACTGCTATCTTCCCCCCGAAGCCACATAATTGTTGTTGTCAGTTACATCATGAGCTATTCCAAAATCAGGTGTGGATACCAACCACTGGATTAAATTAAGCAGTATAGCTATTCCTTAACCTTACACACATCACTTGATACTATATATATTCCTAGCAGCCAGGTCTCTGTGTACAAAGTGTGTGTTAGCAAGGTAGTTCAGTTGTTCTGCAATGTTAGAATTTCAATATGAGAGTCTTCAACTCATTGTGATGGATCACTACACCATGTTCTCTGCTACAGATATAGTACAAATAATTGCATCATCTACTAGCATTATACTGACTACTATTTTACCAAATGTATGGATTCAACTTCAGTTTGTGAAGGTATAGTTTTTCAGGTCTCCCTTAAGGGATGGGTCAGTTTTAACACAACATGATGTAGTACAGTTACATGGAGTAGTGACTGAAGAGGAGAACATGATGATTGTACTGGAGTATATACCTGCAGAAACTTCATCCTGAACGTTTTGAATTGAGTGTCTTCACTTCTACTTGTATAAGATCAACAGAACAGTCAGTCCATGTGCCCAAATGGACTATTCCAAAGTGACCAGATCCAAGTTGTTTTGTACTTCTACAAGAGAAGATTAATGTATGCAATGCACACACTCATAGTACTTCAGTTGTCCTATATATATTAGTAGTCCAGAAAGTGAAATAATTAATTTCTATTGCGTCCCGGACATTGATATATGAAGTATTGTCCACTAATATCAAGAGTCCATAATAATATTATGGACTCTTGCTAATATCAATAGTGTATATGATTCTATCAGCATTAACAATGGATCAATGGTAATTATAAGAACATCTAATGATTCAACACTGGACACAATTATTATTAACACTAAGCCAGATGGCAGTAGCCCTGGTGATGATAACAATTCATCTAACATTGCATGGATTAATTACTTCTCTTTGTTGTAATAATTGTTTTGTTACTGGTATGGAGGAAGAAATGGATCAGTGCTTCTCAAAATGAGGTACCGATGGTATATATAATGCAAATTGAATGGAATTTTACAATGCAAAGACAACTTAACACATCCTACTCATACACAGGAGCTCAAGATGCACAGTATACTTCCTGATATTTTGTTACCTCATCTTCTATGGTTGAAACAATTTACGAGCAAGTGTAACACGCTACAAAAAATCTAAAACTACTAAACCATGAAGCTATCTAGCTAGTTGTAGAATATAATTTACAGACTATGAGAATATGTTACCTTCAAGTGGTTCAACATTCTGCAACCTTTTGGTTGTGAGGAGCCAATTAAGAGAAACTAGATCCCAAATCTTCTAATGTTGTAGTTTTTTATATCTCCATTTTTCGTATTATATCACCCTTATTTCCTTTATAAGGTGTTTATGGTAAGTCAGTTGACCTAGTGTGTTACCACCACTATTGCGGCGCAGTCCTAAAATCATTTCCTTGTCAACTGGAAACATTTGATCAGTTTTGTGTGACACTGGTAACTATTTGATGATGGTATGATGGTAATAGTTGTTTCAACACTGTGGTATAAAGGTAGCTAAACCAGAAAACATTTCTTATGCAGAAATTCCCATCCATGCACGTGCCATTCCATCACATTCAACTTTATCAAGGAGAAGATGTGTACCATCCTGGGAAATCGTAAGGTTGTCATGATCATGTACCACAGATCCTACATATTGCCATGCATGTAGATCCAAGTATATATGTGACCGGATTTCATATAACAAGGCTTCCACACACACAAAATCAAACGATTTTACCAGAAATGGATTGCTGGTCTAATACACTATCATATTTCACACTGTACTTCCTTCAGCACTGGCAAGTCTGGTTTCTGTAGCAGCTTTCTTCCGACCCTGTCAAAGCCACGAGTGTGAGATTGGCACCATTAAATGGCCATGGCTTTGTGATAATGGTGTGTAGTGAGCTGGGACTTCACAGAGAGCTCGCCAATAGTGTTCTCAGTCAATTTGGAGTAATTTGAGGGCCATGGAGAGCCCAAACTTGGCCTCTGGATTCCGATCATCTTCTTACTTCATTTTATACCCGTATATTAAGACCACCGTCCACCCCCACCCTCCCACCCTATTACTACCACCGTCCACCCCCACCCTCCCACCCTATTACTACCACCGTCCGCCCCCACCCTCCGACCCTATTGCTACCACCGTCCACTCCCACCCTCCCACCCTATTACTACCACCTGTGATATTATTACCCGCTCGAAAAAAGCTGCTCAAAACAGGGCAAATTTTGGGTATCAGAAATGTATACACCCACACAGTGATAGCTAGTGAACAGATGAACAATTGGTGCAAATTTTGTTTGCACAGCTGTAGGCACTGGGAAGTTATTACACAATGATTCCTTAAAATCGCCATATCTCCTAACGAAGCTTTGTGCGTCGAAGCCTTGTTTTGTCAAATTCAGTCACATATAGCTAGTTTTAATAACTGCATACTTACCTATAATGATCGTAGTTCTACAGTACCAATCCATTTGGAGGCAGCTGATAGCAACTTAGTCACATTCACGGTGCTAACATTGCGGGCTGTATGGTGATGGTAGTATATAGTTTGTGCATACTTTATAGGTTTGTACCTGACTGTACTGAAATTTGACAAGTCTCTTAGACACATTGTAGTTATTCAGCAGACAGTTTAATGTAATTTGTTGTCTGCTACGCATGTAACATTATTTTTATGTCTGCAGAATAATATCTTCCAACAATGTGAATTCATTGCATGCATTCATTTCTAATTCACTAGAGAAGCTTTGCAACCGTATGAAAGACTGCCGTGTCTCCCATTGTTTTAGAATACAATACAGATACATTTTGATAATGCATGTATACGTAAACAAAATTCTACATACTGTTAGGTGATCAGTACATGACCAGTGCAATAATAATAATAATGTTAACAAAAACACTTTTATTTCATATACAATTTCTGCAAATCAGTGTATTGGTGTTCTCCAGTGGAAAGGACAGCTCCCACTCTAGTTCCATCGTCTGCTTGTAACTGTGACTTATTCAAACTCTGAAGTGTATTTAGCACTTGTGTTGGCTGTGGACGATCTTTTGATTCAGGATGCCTGTATACATGCATTATATCATATGTGTGGAAGTGATTATGTGATTGTATCAATACCAGCATTGGAGCATCAGTTCATATATCGTTCTGGGACAACCAGGAGGTGGAGGTAGTCTGTATCCAGTTTTGATAATGTTCAATACCTTTCCACAACATTGGCAGACAGTAAAATAATTGTTTCATCCACTAACACTGTACCTGCTTCTTGCTGATGCTCTCAAATGGCACATGACCCAAACTCCATATCTCATACATTACACATCCAAAACTCCACACATCACTTTGTGTTGAGTACTTCTTGTAGAATATTGCCTATAGACACAACATGCTTAGTACAACTAATCATCAAACATGCTGTAATTCACCTCAGGAGCACTCCACTTAATGGGTAATTGTCCGCCTGACATGTGATAGTATGGGTCGTCCTCAACATCTCGTGCCATTCCAAAATCAGCAATCTACAGTGGACCCAATACTGTAAATTAATGTGGTAGTGCTCAGTCACCCTACCTTACACACATCATCACTTGATACTAGTATATTCCTAGCAGCCAGGTCTCTGTGTACAAAGTGTTTGTTAGCAAGGTAGTTCAGTCCTGCTGATATCTGTCTGCAGAAGTTTAGCAAATTGTCTGGCAATTGACTACTTTCTAGGTAATCTTTACTATAATAGAGTTGATAATTAATCAATAGGAAACCATACAAAGTGACTGACTTTGATTTAATCACTGATAAGATCCTTTTCAGGTCTCCCCTAGTCATATACTCCAGTACAATCATCATGTTCTCCTCTTCAGTCACTACTCCATGTAACTGTACTACATTGTTGTGTTGAAACTGACCCATAATGGCCGCCTCCCTCAGAAACTTCACCCTGTCTGACACTGAACATTTTGAATTGAGTGTCTTCACTGCTACTTGTATAGGATCGGCAGAACCATCAGTCCATGTGCCCAAATGGACTACTCCAAAGTGACCAGATCCAATTTTCTCAAGTATCCTTGAAATCACAGTATTGCAGTGTAATGAGATACATACAATAACCACATTGTAATGCCACTTACTTGATGCTTGTTGCTTCAATTTTATAAACGTCTTTAGTTTCAAACCAAGCATACAACTTTTCTTGTTGATATCCAGGATCAACATAAATGCTCCTAGTTTTTAAAGGTTGTTCATATACAGGAGAAGTGGCATCAATAGGTGCAGAGTATGGTAAAGTGTACTGGCTTGGTTTTGCTGTAGATTTATTTGCATCACCCACACTGATGTATGCATTCTGTAATGCATCAAATAAATGCAAAGCTGAAATTTTTAACATACTTCATTAACAAGATCCAATAGTTTAATTGATCGAGGTACCACTCCATCATCCTGCATCGAATCTGAAACAATCAATCTACTAATTTTGCAATATAAAATCAGAATGCTGGCACTTGACAATAAAGACATCAGATCAAGCATTCATTATTTTATTAAATAAATTTAAATGGTCAAGTAATTTAGCATTGCACTATAAACCTTTCTATGTGGCTAGACCGGCTATATGGTACATCAAGACACATGGTAGTGTGTCATGTGGCCAATAGAGCTGGCATGCTTCGCCATAGATATATTGACAAGAAGACAGAAAATGCAATTATCACATATATGTATATAGCTCTAAGCATGATTTTTACTTTGCAAATGCTTTCTAGCTTCACATATCAAATTTGAGTAAGATTACTTTATGCAATATAGGCCCTCAAAATTCGGCTTAGTTTTTCTTTGTTTTGGAGGCTAAGTTTTATGTATCTTCTTATTTTGCACAGTTTACAAAAATCAAAAAAGCAAAATGCATTGCTCAATTGCCGTAAAAGTTGGCTTACGTATCAAGACTAATTCATGTACATACTAAATGTGATGCAAATCTGATGGGTGTTCACAGATTAGTAGACAATTATTTGTATTAAATAAGACCAAAATTTTTGTAATCCCTGTAGGGTAAACCACTCATAGGAATAGTTTGAAACTCAGTATGTGCATAGGTTAATTACCATAACCCAAACCTTTTCTGGTTAGAACAAATTTCACCAACAGCTACAGAGAAAACCAAACTGATGTACAATCGCAAGGTCAAAATACTCTAATTAAACAGTCACCAAGCAAAAAACTGAAACCCATGCAAAAAAGCCAAACTGTATAAAAAGGGTACAGCCTTCAAAAGCCTGGGTGAAAAAAGTTGTGAAATCAAAGGTGGCGGCCATGAAATTGCTGAATTGATGCTAATAATAAATTTACACAGCATCTATCATTGACATCATTGCAGCCATTTTGTAGCTTCCACCTTTGATTTCACAACTTTTTAACCCAGATATTTGAAGGCTGCACTGTTTTACAGCTTGGCTGTTTAAGCATGGATAATGCTATCAGAATATGAATAAATTTTCTTACCAACTCTAGATGTGTGTTTAACCTGTTGACAACATGTTATCATCTCCATCCTTCTGAGGTAGTACATAATTAGCACAAATACAATTATTATAGCAATACAAACAACTGCTACAACAATTCCACCAACAATTGCACCAGTAGAACTACTGGAGCCACTTCCACTATCAAAAGAAGTTGATATGGGAACAGTCATTGAAATACTACTCTGTCCAGTAATAGTGGATGTTGAACCACTGATAATACTTGATGGTATTGTAATCACCGTACTACTTCGTTCAATAACACCAGTAATACTTTGTTCAATACTATTTTGCACCACAATTGTGCTAGTACTAAGGTGCTGTTCAATAATAGTAGTAGTACTAGTCCCAACCATGACTGTACTAGTAGAGGTAGTAGTGGGTGGATCAGTGTTGGGGACTATACAAAGGAGAGAGAAAACATAAATCAAAATGTGACCAGATTTTACAAAACTGGCACATAAGGCAAAAAACAAACCAACATGACCAGTGAGTAGCTACACACCATACTATTGATTTTAAGCCTCAGTATTGTTGAATGTATTTGAAGCTGGTTTAAGAGCTGCTTTTCTGGGTGGTGTGGAAAGCTCAAATGGTGATCTCTGGCCTTGGTAAGGATCTGGCTTGACTACAATCAGTGGTGTACTGCTGTTACAATTGATCAAACATTTTCTATGTTGATTCTACCGCATATCAGGCTTATCAGCCACTAAGGAGCTACCACATCCCTGTACCATCCTTTGAAGTAAGTTTAGCTATTAATGAGGTATACATGTAAAAGCAGCCAAGCTTTTAAAAAATATGCGGCCTACATACATTAGCTTGGGTGAAAAAAAGTTGTGAAATCAAAAGTGGCAGCCATGTCATTGCCAATAAACTTTAATAATGGCTATGCTTGATCTATTATAGTCACAGTAATCATTCAAAAATAACCAACAACCTCTAGTGGTATCATAAAGTTATATAGCTAGAAATCACCATTGGCATATAAAGACAATCATAATATTATTCGTTTATCAAGCTTACCAAGCCATCAAGTTATTGGAGCACTAAGTGAGCATACAATAGTTTGATCATGAAACTGCCATGAACAGCAACCAATTCTAAAGCAGTTATTTTACATATCCAAGTGCTACACTATTTAGAGAGCTTCAATAATCACCTTAGGCTTCACC
Source organism: Dysidea avara (assembly GCF_963678975.1). NCBI lineage: Eukaryota > Metazoa > Porifera > Demospongiae > Dictyoceratida > Dysideidae > Dysidea > Dysidea avara. The sequence goes on from NC_089274.1 coordinate 47,121,275, forward strand.
TCAGTGACTAGTATACCCTTCCTCAAGATATTTCTGCTGTTGAGCAATACACATACTTACCTACAGAAACTTCGATGGCAATGTTAAACTCAAATGTAGTTCTACCATCTAAAGTTACTATGCCACTCTGGTTGTTTTGATATAAATGAGTTATCACTGAATGGTTGTTGGATTCATAAAGTAGAACATCATTAGTAAACACTCCAATTATGTCACCAGTTTGAACACTAAATTGTTGATCACCACTAATATTGTGTACTAGACACCGTTGTCCTCCTGCTGGTATTGTGACCTCATTTACTCCAATCATCATATATGTGTCAGAAGAATTAATTAGTCTCCAGATACTAGGATAAATTGTCGTTGTTGTAAGTACTTGTAAATAACAATACTGCCAGCTATGAACTGTTCCATTACATGTAACTTCATATTCTGGAAGTAGGTATGTCCTGTTTCGTGGTGCTGCAGTATTAGTGCTACTGAGCTCCAGTGATCCTGTAGTGCATGTTTGTGAATGAGCATGGTCTGGAGAGAAAAATAATCATTGGATTATACATGCCCATTCAAAATATTATACATAACAGACTTCTATATTGCATTATATACAGAGCAGTGTTATTTGAGTTAAAATTAGTGCAATTGTCTATGATTAGACATTTAATGGTTTCAACAGTGCTGCATGCATACTTATAATCATGTCAAAATGTAAGTGCACTTATCAATAAAGAGTACCTTGCATAATATTTTTTTCCATACAAAAATTTGTTTATAGTAGACTTGCAGAGTAAGTGGAGCTTCATGATTTGAACTCAAGTAAGCTATTTTTTCAACATTTTCCATGTATTTTTTTTTTTACCTTGCGGTGAGTAGCTTAGCATCAAATTTTGAGGAAATCATTACGAAGCGGATAAAAGCACCAATTTTTTCCTGAAGGTTTGTTGAAGCATTTGGACCATGGGTGCCATGCCCCAAATTGTTATTGGTCACAGCTTGTAGCAAAAAATCTAAATACTCTAATAGAGCAGTCAACCACTAGCAGATATACTGTATTGTACATATCTCCTTTAATAAGCTGTAGCTAATAATTTATCTGTAAAAACACAATAAGAACAGTCTAAATGTCTTAACAGACCTTCTATAATATATAATATTACTGGGGAGGATGACCCCAGACCCCAGAATGGCATCCAAATCTACTGTATTATTCAAACTTCCGTTAATTTCATTTCCAAAGTTACCTTAACTTTCGACCCGTTTGCCCTTAAACTTGTCAATCTCATGGTAGGACAGCATATCGTAACAGTTTACATCTTTGGTGTATATACTTCCAACGAACATTTATATGTGACATAAATTACATTGATGATCTAGAAACCTATTATGCTGGGTAGTTTGTAAGCATTTCTTGAGTTTTTAAAAGTACATTCAGCTACTGCATGTCATGGATAGTGTATAGTAATTGATTACATCCTCCTGGAGTTGGTCCACCACAGCTGTTATGACTATACAGAATGTACCATGCAATTTTAGATGGCATGATAGAGTGTCACATGAATAGACAGTCTACAAAGCAACCCAAGATTCAAAAAGATGCATGTAGAAACGTACAGTGTATCTCGGCAAACAAAATCTATGTACTTGGTTATAATGGAGGTACTTGAAATGCAAAGTAGTAAACAGACTGTATTGTCCATGTGGTTACTTCAGAGCTTATGATCCTCCATGCAAACTAGTTTTACTACTGAACATTGTATCACCATGATCTATTCTAAAATGGTGGTGGCTCTGTGGTGCTTAATATGCCACATGGTAATAATACAGCATGCAGACAGGAAAGGTTTGCAGACAGGAAAGGTTTGCAGACCAATGCAAAGCAAATGCTTAAATTGAAAAGTCATATCCATCTTATTGTAGTATAGTGCATCTAATTAGCAACGCATAGCCAATTGTGGCTCAAACATTGATATAGATTATTAGTTTGCTTAGGCACTGGTGCTTTCTCTAAAATATAAAGGTAATTTTGAAAAACAGTCTATGTTACAGACTCTTTCCAATATTACAACGTAACTTGTTTTTTCAAGGGAAAAAGCAAGAATGTATATTGATTTTGGTGGCAAGTGTAGTTATAGCAGCCATCTAAGAAAGCTGCCTAGATTCTAGACAATTTTTCCAGCACATTTAAACTTTTCGGCAATGTGAAAAATTTAGTATTGTCTTTATGATGAGCTAGTTTAAAGTAGTCTCGCCAGCCAGCCTGTATTTTTTCTTTTGTCTTTTGGTTTGGACAAAAGATTTGGGATTTGGTTTTTTATCCCGACCAAATGACAAAAGAAAAATACAGGCTGGCTGGTGAGACTAAGTTTAAAGATGCAAGGATAGGCTGTTCAGCAAATGAGTTGAGCAATCTACCCTTGCATCTTTAAAATAAAGACAATACAAATTATTAATCTTTTACATTGGTCGAAATTTTAACAGGTCCTGGTTATGATGTACAAACCCTAATTCTGTGTGGGTTGGTAACAAAACGGCCATCAAGTAGCCCCAGCATAGTACATTAATGGTATGCCATACACTTGAATGTGGAGTTAGTTTTCCTATTTTAATTAAATTATATTTGGCATTCAATAATATTATGTACAAACTTGTCAAATGAATCAGTGAATTGTAGTGAAAGTTATCTTTTGCATGTATGCAATTTGCAATGAGTAGTCTTCTCTATGGGTCTAATGTTAACAGTTGTTACCAAAGTTAACCAAACTGCACTGTATACATGAAAACTATATGTGACCAGATTTTACAGAACCGAACCAAATCGCACATCAGGCAAAATCAAACTAACACCACCAGTGGATAGCTACACTATCGTACTACAAGTTTTGACCCTCAGCACTACTCAAACTACACGAGGCTGGTTTTAATAGACGTCTTTTCTGGGTGGTGTAGAGTGCCCAAATGGCGGTTTCAGGCCTTGTGAAGGACCTGGCTTGGCAAGAATCAGTGGTTTACTGGTGGACAGCCTTATAATGTTGGCCAGACGTGTTCTCTGTAGATTTTGCCACATATCAGCCACTAAGGAGCCAGCACAGCCCTGTAATCTCGTGTCTGGACTCCAATCGTGGTCTGCCTCCATTTTGAGGCCTATCTTTTGCCCTCCCCGCCACCCCCCAGCCTCCACCCCTTTGTGAGCACTCGTGATACTACTTCGCTCGTCTAACTGCTCAGATTTTCTATCTTATTTGGCGGGAAACTGTACAAGCAGCTACAAGTACTGGAAGTGGCTTGAAAGGTAACAGATTGATGCATCTTTTGTGTAAATTTCATATGCGTGCTTGCTATCCTTGGAGAGTTATGCTGGCTTCAATTCTTTAAAACCGTTTATCTCGAAACTTCTAATGTGCGATTTGGATCGTTTTTCCAAAATCCAGTCACATATATACACTGTAACTTGAGACAAAAATTGTGTATTACACTATATTAACTAGTCCAAATGCCTGTCAATGCATTGACCACAGTGCAGTTGTGAACATGCATCTTAAACATTGGTATTAACTGTCACTAACTGGTCTAAGAAGGCTACTCAAATTGCACACATGTAAAGTTAACTTACAGTGTCATTTGCTAATTCATTTGACAAGTCTGTACATATTGAACGTAAAATATAAAATAGGAAGTGCATTTCACTCCATATTCAAGTGTATGATATACTGTGAATGTACTATACTGGCATTACTGGGACTACTTGATGGCCATTTTGTTTTCAGCCCACACATAATTAGGTTTGGTGGGCACCCCTTCTAACATTGATAAGTACACCACAAAGAACTTGTTTACCAAAAATGGTGCTTTTATCCACCCTGTAACAATAATTTTGCTACGCTACCCTACTAATTAGAGTATTTCAACCCAGCGATGTACAGTTGTTTGATTTTTGCTTTGTAACTCTGTAGCTGTTACTTCTTTTTTAAGAAGAAAAAAAATGAAGAAGAAAAAGATTGAAACTTTGGCCATTTATACCTCACAAATGGGTGGAGCAAATTTAATCAAATTTGCTGTGTGGCTGGCGGACAGCTATAATACAAATATGGTGTACTTTGGAGAAGGACCATGGAGCTATGTAGATATGAAAATCACGTCTTCTTTCTTCCTGTCAATATACACATGGCATAACACACTAACTTTCTTGGCCACACGACACACATACTCATAATTTCCCATGTACTGTATTTTCTTCTGATCAACCTGTGCATACTGCATCAAATGAAAGAACGCATGGCGTTAAACTTATTATAAAGTTCATTGCATGACTGAACATGCACCTCGACTACCAATATTGCTGATATGTGGAGTAGTTATTCTGCTACAACATTCTGTCCATTATTCAGCATAGAGAATGTCCTCTGCAATCATACTAGTCACTACAAAAGTTGTGGATAAAAGTCCATGATACTAGTATTGTAGCTTTGGTGGTAGGCAAAAAGGCAAGTGTTAAGCTGTGATGTTGAACAGTGAAGAAATCAAACCCACAGCATTTACTATGGCCGAATTGTGTGACTTATGCTTGGCTGAAGGTATCGGTCAATTAGTCAGTCACTAATTAGCTAGCCAGTAGAAATTTCAAATTTTCAATATTGTAGCAACTTGTGCATTTTGGGTCACTCTTGGCATACCTCACCAATACTGCAAAGTTATTGTGAAGGAATAATCAAGCTGGCTTTTGAGTGATATTTTATGTAAGGAATGTACAAATCTTTGTGGTACATACTGCACAATATTAAGTAACTGAAACAGGCTACCTATGATTGCTATGAATAATTGCTGTCGATGTTTAATTATGGGCTATTGCACTAATCCCAGTATCTGTGCTATTTTAGAGACCTGAGGAATGATACATCAATCACCGAGGGAAAAGCCTGAGGTAATTATTGTACCATTCTGAAGATCTCTAATAGTGCAGATAGTTGCAAAACCTATTGCTCAAGTGGCTCTGGTCACAGCTAGTCATGGTGGTTTCTTGATTGAATCAATGCTTCCTTAGTGCTAAAATTCATTGGTAGGCTTCCTAGATGAATACAATTATAAACCAGCAATGATCTCTAATGACATCTGTATACACTAGCAATGATTACTAGGAATTTGGCAAAATTTAAAGCATATGACACACATGACCAAAATATTGTCAATTTGACCATATGAAAACATTTACAGAGAAGGCCAATAATGCTAAAAGGACTTTTGGCATCAAAACCTGTCCTCTTGTCTGACCAAGGTCAAACTCAACTGTTATAAGAACCTAGTAAGACCAATCTTCAAATATGCATCAGTAGTTTGGGAACCACATGTCGTATGTGGTATACATAACATCTGTTGAAACCACACGTGCAAAATGGAACGGTTTATTTGTGGCGACTATTCTAAGTACTCCAACATATGTGACATGTTAGTACCCTTGCTGTTTCCCACACTGGACCAATGTACAGAGACAGCGAAAGTTGTTTTCTTGTATACTAGTTTGTTTATTTTTAGTACTATATAACTCCAGGAACTTATGAGCTGCTCATAAGCTCCTGTTAACTCCAATACTAGTGATCATTTCTCAAGATTTATTGAGTTGCAGATAAATCAAGACACACGGTAGTGTGTCGTGCGGCCAAGAAATCCGGTGACCACACCGTGAGTATATTTACAGGAAGAAAGAAAACAGCTTTTTCACGCATGCATAGCTCCATGGCCCCTTCTCCAAAGCACACCATTTTTGCATTATAGCTGTCCCCCAGGTAGGGTACACCACACAGCAAATTTGATTAAATTCGCAACAACCATTTGCGAGATATGGGCGTCCAAAATTTCGTTTTAATTTCTTCGTTTTTTTCTTCTTATGCCGTATGGGGGGCTACGGGGGCTTCGATTTATTTTCGCACACTTTGCAAAAATTGCTATAAAATGCAACCGTGTAACTCGATTGCCTCGATCTTTGGCACAAATTAAGAACGTGTAACGGTGGATTCACGTACCAAGTTTGTTGTAAGTCTGAGTAATATTCAAGGAGTTATGGAGGTTTATTCACGTAAAAACAGATCAAACTTCTGTCACGGCTACAGGGTAAACCAAGTATAGAAATAACTTGAAAATTGGTGTGTAGATAGGCTGATCATCGTAGCAGTGCCTTTTGATAGTTTGAATAGTAATAGAGTTACAGCGACAAAGTTATAAAGCAAAAACTAAGCAAGTGTAAAATCACGGGATCGAGATACTCTAATAGAGCAGTCACCACGGGATAAAAAAGGTGTGCAAAAAATGTCGAAAAAAAACTCACCAGAGTTCGAACCAGGGACCTCCATACCTACCACCTGCATCCTTAACCACTGAACCACTGCTACCTTGACTGATCACCTAACTTAATTTCTGCTTTATAAATGAAATTTCTAGTTGAAATCTGCTTATAGTCAAACGTTTGTAATTTCATAGATCTACCAATAGAAGTTCTAGACTGTTCTAGAACATTCTATGTATGCTCTATTAGAAGTCCTCAAAAGAAAATGTGCACTCTATTAGAGTATTACAATATATTATCAAATATTGAATTAAATCATGCAATGAAATACATTTATAAGTCTGTCTTCAATAATCATCATTGTATCTACATAGAAAAGAAGAAATGTGAGTAAAAACAAATCTCAAAGTCAGCCATAGGCTGGTTTTGGGGCCTTGTAAAGTACAAAAAGGAGTGAAATCCACACAAAAACAGCCAAGCTGTGAAAAAATGGTGCGGCCTTAAAAAGCCTGGGTGAAAAAAAATTGTGAAATCAAAGGTGGCGGCCAAGAAATGACTACAATGATGTTAATGCAAAAAATTTTAATAATGGCTGTGTGCATTGTTAAAATTTATTAGCATTAACATCATTGCAGCCATTTCTTGGCCGCCACCTTTGATTTCACAACTTTTTTTCACCCAGGCTTTTTAAGGCCGCACCATTTTTTCACAGCTTGGCTGTTTTTGTGTGGATAATATTGACACTTATAAACATTCCTTCTTTACATTATCAATTAATGCTCTTCTAATATTGGTTAAATGCAAAGAAATTATAGATCTTAGGAAGAGTGATTTCTTAATTAGGCACTTGCCTAGACTACAAGCTGTCTATGAATCAAGCCACCACCCTGTCTGGGATTTTGCTGATAGTTTCAGTTTCAAGTTATTGATTCCTTACTTCACTATCTTTCTGTGTAGCCTTCTTGTGGGTCCCAGAGAATAGTTACTAATCAGGACACAAAATAGTATGTTGTATGGCCAAGAAAAGTTGATGTGTTCGGGTTTGTGACAGACAAAATAATTATAGGAACCAAGAAAATACATTTTTCATGCATTCGTACCTTAATAACAGCAAACTAAAGTTGCTCACAGCTTGGCTGTTTTTGTGTGAATTTATGGAATTATGAACATTCACACAATAAGGAGATTTAAACTAGAATATTCAGTGAGATAAACAGTTAAGATAGCAGTGGTTCCATGGTTATGGACATGGATGTTAGATATGGAGGCCGAGGTCCTGGTTTGAACCCTGGTAATTTTTTGACATTTTTTGTGCACATTTTTTACCTGAGATGATTGCTTTATTAGAGTGTCTCAGTCCCTCAACTTTACGCTTGTTTAGTTTTTACTTTATGACTCTGTAGTTGTAATTCCAATGTTCTTCAAACCATCAAAAGGCACTGCTACAATGATCAGCCTATGTATACCCATGGTATGGCATACTGGCTTTCTTGGTTGCATGACACATTACTGTGTGTCTTGATTTCATAAATCTACCAATGAAAATTCTAGAACACACACATATTGTATGTGTGTTCTATTAGAGTATTATAATAATATTAACAAATATTGATGTAATACAATACATTTACAAGTCTGTATTCAGTAATCATTACAGTCGATTTCAGGTTGCTTTAAACATGTGATTGCTCGAACACATGAGCTATCTTCTTTCAACCAAGCTCCTTTAATAACGCAACTACATTTTTCGCCTTCTTAGATCATTAGACAATGCCAGGGGCATACTGAGGTAGTTATTCAACACATTTAAGCACTGCACGTAAGCATTCACATGGTCATGTTAAAAAATCACATGTGCGAATTGTTCAATTGCATTTGCAAGTAACCTGAAATCAACTGTATTGTGTCTGTATAGACAAGAAGAAATGTAAGCAAAAACAAACCCTAAAGTCAGTCATTTGCTGGTTTTGGGGCCTTATTAAGTACAAAAAGAAGTGAAATCCACATTAAACAGCCAAGGTGTGAAAAAAAGTGCAGCTTTTATAAACAAAAGTTGTGAAATCAAAGGTGGAGGCCAAGAGTTGGGTGTAATGATGTTAATGAAATAAATTTTAACAATGCATTAAAATTTATTTTCATTAACATCATTGCAGTGGATAATATATGTATAAATTAATTTCAAAAGAGTACAATTGTCTCTGAAACTGTAGTCTAGTTTATCTGTAGGAAAAAAATGATAGACAAAAGCCAGCATACCAATTCCATGACCATCTTCTGGTTAACACGTTTTGACGGTGGAATTGAATTTTAGAGACCCTTCTCTACAAAATGTAGCCCCCAGGTCCTTCCCAAAAATGTTGACATTTTTTTCCAGGGGGTAGAATTTAAAATGACCACCAGCAAAACAACTTTTGATAGCTAAAATCTTAAACAAGGACACTTTTCTGAGCAAGTCAACTATCAGGATTCTGATTCTGTCCTTGTTTTGGTGCTATGATGTCATTAAAACTCTAAAATTCAAAGTAATTAGATGCCATTATTAAATAGATACAGTAATTAGTATACAATACTACAACATCTCATTTAATCAACAGTCGGTTTCACTAAAGCCTGAGTCAAATGGATCTTCCCTTCTCTCATCTAACGTATCTTCATTCTCCTCACATCTGTGTTACTCATTTCTTCCTGGTGTCCTAAGGATTGGAAGAGCGGGAAGAGTATGTCGAACAGCATGGCAGTGACCATTCACCATCCCAGCCATGTCCAATTGGTGAAGGTTGTTGCTTCAATGATGGGTGGAGTACTAGGTGTGTTAAGTAGTTTGTGTGAAGTAAGTGCTGGTGCAAACAAACTGCATCTGGAGGAAGACAAATGAATGACTTTTTTCGTTGCCTTCCACTTATCAGCTCGAACCTCAGCCATAGAGCTACTTTTGTATCTCCATAATAAATCACATTTCATGTAAACTTGAAGAACTCATCTATGATACTCTCCTCAAAATCAAGACTGTCTCCACACTTTGAAAGTAGCTTTTGTGCAGCAACACTCTTTGCCACTTTGTCATATACTGAATACTTGCCCTGCCATAAAAACTAGAGTTAGCATCAGTAATATAATAGAGCTGTACAATGCAACTTGCCATCTCCTTAGTCACCTACAAGATAGTTTCCTGCTTTCTCTTAACACCAAGTATACCATGAAGCTGATGAGAGATGTACGCTGCTGCAACAAATAAATCTGTATCAGTGGCATCAATGACAACTGGGCCACTGTAGCCTGACTCACGTAAAACAGCATAAACAGAGAAGAGGATGGTATCAGCCTCAGACTGGTAAAAGCTGTATTGATCCATGTTTTGCTGGGTTGACATGTTAGTGCAGCATGATCTGATGGAGTAGGTATCCTTAACATGGTTTGTTTGTTCCACAGATAAACACTGATTACGGGAAACGCAGTTTCTACTATCTTGGAACTACATTGTGGAATGCTTTTTCAACAGCCTTATCAAACAGTACGATAGTACTGTTTAAGTAGGGATCGGGGTGGATTTGGCGCGCGCCTCAAATTTCGATCCCTCAAAAATCATCCTAGAAATATCTCACACAGCAAATAAACCTTTTACTAAAGAGTCTTCAAGTTTCTAACTTTATTTCTAGCGTTATATATCAGGAAACGACTAGAAAAGTGCTGGAATTTTATTTTTAAAAATCGCTAAAACAGAAATTTTCGTCTGCCTGCCAGCCTGCCTGCCTGCCAGCCTGCCTGACCACATTCGCAAGGCTACAGGCCAAATGAAGCAGCGAAGGATCACCATTCTTTGCCACAATATTTAACTCGCTGCTGGGATGTGCCTTTTCGGGTTCCGACGAGTGTCTGCCTTCTGCGCTTTGCCTTCCCTTTTATCTTCAATTACGGATCGTCTTCTTCTTTTCTAGTCACGGAGGCGTTAATAATTCGTATCGACACTTTCCTTAGAGCAGCCGTATTCGGACGCCACAAAACTAATAACGGATTCCGTACTGTAAGGGCAAGTAGATGCCTGTATAGCAACACTTGCAAAGCGATCAAACAGCCTAGTGAAGTAAGAACACACTGCCACGTCCTTATCAATCAGAGTGCGCGCTCGTACTTAACGATCAGTGGACCACGCCCATTATTAATGGTCCAGCTGTAACTAATTGTAGAAAACAGGAGATAGAAACCCTGCATGCCTTTCAATTTAGTAATTGAGCAGCTTGCATAAAGCAAGCAGCAAGATCGAGATACTCTAATAGAGCAGTCAGTGCCAAAGATCAATAATAGTAGGCATTCCAGTATCCGAGATTTTTTAATAAAAAAATTCTCCGTATATTCCCCAATAGAACCCTGGCACAAAATGACAACTCGTGTTTAACTTGGGATTGCTCCGTCGTCTGAGCTCCAATGAGGATGAAAATCGCTGTGGGGTTTGTCCACACGCTGATCATCATGAAAATCTTAGTTTTATCGTGCGCGTTACATATAAGTACGTTTTGTGTTGTTTTGTAATCTTTTCAAGCCTTGTAATATATGTAGAATACTTTAAAACTTTTAAAAACGTACTGTCGGGTGGAAGGTAGTCACTGGTGCTTACTTTAAAGTGCGTAGTTACTTCACTCGGGTTAGCGATTTTCAGCTCCAGAGCAATTTTCTAATGGCTGAGTCATCAGCTCAAAAGTATGAACCACTTCAAAGTCGGCATAACAATGCCATAATTGAACCACAACTCCACCTTAGGTATTGTTGCATCATTGTGGCACCTCCACTTTAGTTGTTTACCTTTATAAGTTGTTAACTTGATGTTTTTACCAACTTGAGATAGCCACTTGCCTATATGGGTATACACCATTGTATTGAGAAGTGTGCAATAGGTGAAGCATATTTGCTCACCACAAAGTATACAAAGATCGCTGAGATCCAATAAGACCTGAAGTTACTCTCATTACATGTACAAACTTGCAGCTAGAAGCAACTGCAGTTTCAAGATAGTCCAGATTGCTAGATGGCTTCCTGATTCAATTGTGCCATTTTTCCCTTTAAAATGTATGGGGAGCCCTGGAGAAAAAAATGTACCTTTTTTCAGTTTTTAAGCACTGTGCATGCCAAAGTAGCTAATTCCAACCCAACAAACTATATATTTCTGAGATCAGCAATCAATACTCTATCTATTGAGCATATAAAAAGCCCGTTTTTCCAAAATTTTAAAATCGGGCTGGAATGCCTAATAATAGCTATATACCTATACCAAAAAAGTTAACAAACTAGTGAATTTAAAAATTGTTAATTTAGAAATGGAAGTAGGGATCAAGCGATAAAAACTACTGAAACAAGTGATTTGAATGATGGCAACTATTACAACATAGCTTTGTGGGGAAATCCCTACTTTGGCATTGAACATATATGGTGACGTGGTGAGATATCAATGTAAGGATTTCCCCACAAAGCTATGTTGTAATAGTTGCCATCATTCAAATCACTTGTTTCAGTAGTTTTTATCGTTTGATCCCTACTTCCATTTCTAAATTAACAATTTTTAAATTCACTATATATATTATGACCCAACGACATTTACTCAATTTAAAAATACGTAGTTATTTAAGAACAATTTAGTGATGTTTGTACATAGGTAATTACTGTATATGTGTGTGTTTATTATGTGACCGGATCTGCGAAAAGGGGTCTTTATAGCCTTTACAAATTCCTAAGTTTGACTACTCATAACTCCTTGAGTTTTTACTCTGTCACCTTCATATTACACTATGAAATAGTACTATGTCAGGAGTGCAATGTGACCACATTTATCAGGGTGGTACCATGTTCACAATTCAATTGCAAGTTATGGGTTACCAAGTATGCACAATTGGAAAGGCTATAAGACCCCTTTTCACACATATGTACGTTGTGTGCAGGGCATAGCTGAAAAACAGCTTCGGCTGATGCTACCTCCTTGTTAAAATAACAATTGAAAAAAAAATCCACATTTCTTGTAAGATTAGCCAGGTAGCTAGCTGCCTATCGATATTTGCAGTCATCTTTTGTTGCTGATGCCACAAAGTGGTGTCTTAAATGCTTTGGCAGAAAGAAAGGGATCGTCTAGTTTCATGTAAATATTGGGAATATGTGCTTTACCTTGTACCCACAGGTCTTGCCCATCATCTTTGGTTGAGATTTCTGTATAGGGGTCATTCACACAATGATACAATGGGTATTATTTGGAAAGAAAAATGATAGATATCACCTTGTGGACATAGTCTGACCACCTGTTATAGGAATGCCATCTTGCATTTGCCAATCTTCAGTTGATGGAGTGGCCATTTTCCAGATTATGTCCATGTCTATGATAGTGGTTCTTGTAGAGTTATTGGTTGAAGGGATAGATTTTGAATGAGTTTGCTCTTCTGAGTTTTCTCTAGGTACAATTTGCTCTACTGAGTCTTCTAAGTCTTCTTGTTCTGAGTCTTTGTATAGGTACCATTAGAGTTGAATAAGGCTAGACACTCATCAATAGCACAACTCTGGGAGATTCTCAAGTTGACTGACTTCAACCAAATCAATAACTACACAAAAAGCATTCTGCTCCATTTCAAAAGTTCTCACTTTGAGATCCTCTCTAGGTTTCTCATGCTTGGCTCATTGACAAATGTCAAGCGTTTGCTCAAAGGGACACGTTCGTGGAGAGAAATTTTACTGAAAACTTAATGAAGCTTGTCAGTTTAACCCGGTCAGCAGGTCTTACCCTGTTGTGAGCAGGTTGCCACCGTCAACAGATGGTGGTTGTTTTGGTAGGTGTGCAGGGTTCCATGGATTCTCCTATTAATTCTCAAATAGGCCCCTTTTCAACAATTTTACATGATGTATACAGCATGTTTTACTACAAAGGCTTGGAGGTAGGAATGCTTGGAGATTCTAACATTCTCTGAAGCCACAAGAACTTCTGCATGCCAAAGAAAGGCAACTGCCTTTCCCTCCAAGCCATAGGAACCGTAAAACCTCAGGGATATTCCCTGCACACCCACCGCAAAGAATGTCCTCAAATCAAAACGATTTCCAGGTTGGTGTAAATGTTTGCCGCATCGCACTGAACTATGTTGAACTGCTTGTGTCAAATGAACCATGTTGAACCGCTCTGGAGTGGACCTGCTAGGGATGGTTCGATCTAGTTCTACATACCCAATATAAACTGTTGTGACCTTGCAATTCAGCTTAGTTCTAATAAACAGAATAAGATGTGAAAAAAATACAGCTAAAATGCATATGGTGACTGTAATGATGAAATGAGGCGAGCATGAGTTCTCCTGTGCAAGTTGCTCACTCCTTAACCCAAGTAGTATAATTATAAGCACTGGTAACAGGGGATCAACAAAGGGTCAGGTTATGCTCCCCTGGTAAAGCTAGACTGACTGTGAGAGCAATTTAAGTTGTTAGTATTGTATTAAAAATTTGCTTGACTGCATGTTGTACAGGGTGAGTGTTCTATATTAGGGTGACTACTCCACTAGAGTATATTGATCTTGCTTGACCAGTTTCTGAAAAGTAAACCTCAGTAGCTATCCACTTGGAGCTGCATCGGATGGACTCTTACTATGTACACTATCAGTTGAACTAAATAGCATACAAACCCTGTCAATAGATGCTTTCAATGCATCTAATGGTCCAACATAACTTCCAGTTCAGTGACTTCAGATACAAATACCTAGTGAGGCGGCTGCCTCACCTGCCTACACTATAGCTACACCTCAGCAGGGACACAATTAATATGTAACTGATATTGGATCAACTATAGGTACACCTGTAGTAATTAGAAGGTAGATTCATTGTCTGTACTAGCTAGCTCTATAAATGCTTCAAAGAATCTGCTCAAAGTGTGGTGTAAGGAGGTTTGTACTATGCATTATGCTGACTATGAAGCTATAGGTTGCCATTGGAGAATAATTGGACTTGAAGTGTTGTGCCATTATGATTTAAAATGAAGACTGGTGTTGGGTTATATAGTCTGTGGGAGGAATAGTAAACATCGGTGCTGCTCAGCATTATAGCATCTCTCAAGTAGGAGACACTAAACCATTCATGTAGAGTACTGCACAGTTGCCTGGAGTGTGTGTGTATGTCCATCCCATTTATCCCTCAGAATCTGCAGTCACAGATGAGGTAGTGGAGCTGGCTGGTGGCCGTAAACAAAAGAACAAATGCAGGTTACCATGGGAGATGTGGTCAGCTGTGCTATTATTGTACACCTGCTAAGTGTCTACAGGCTACACCAATCTCGAAATTAGTAAAACAAGAACCACAGGCTGCATTACAAGTACGGGGCAGCTATATAGTGTCTATTCACAGCAGTGACAACTCTGGAATGGTCAAACTCAAATTGTACCTGACTTCTTCCACAAAGCTCAAACAGTTGGATTTTTCTTTTTTACAATTACTATGACATTATATTTGGACCCCATGTAGTGGTAGATGCCATTTCTTGTTTTGTTTTGCTTGCCAAAACACGCCACAATCTGGCACCTCTGTTTGAATCAGATGATTGAGAGTCCGAGAACTATTGTTCCAACAAAAGTAGACTCAACCCAATCCAATCAGCTAAGGTTTGCCACTAACACAGATCAGTTCAAACTTTATCATTCAGAAGTATATTTAGTGTTGGCTGCTGTTGCATACATGCGGAACATTAATGATTTGGCACAACCAACAACCTCCACGGCTTGCTTTTCCTACACAATCTGTCCTACACCCTAGCCATAGTATATAAGTACAATTCAATGCCCCTGGAATGCCTTAATATTTGCAGATTAGAAAAAATTGTATACAAGTTGCACTACCCATTAGAGCTGCTCTAGACAGTCCAAAGTGTACATAGCTCCACAATACCTTATCCAAGTGCCCACCAGATAGGGAGTCTACATACCAAATTTAAAGAATTATCTTCCTAGCCATTTCTGAGATGCAAGCGGCCAAAGTTTCGTTTAATTTCTTTGTTTTTTCTTCTTCTCCACTTCACACACAAGAAGTAGAAATCTAGTGGAAGCAACAGTCGTGAACAATTATACATAGTGTGTTTCCAAGACAATTTTTTTTTTTGAGTTTGTTTACAAGTTGCAAGATAGATGGTAAAACACTGGGGTCATTTGAGTGATCAAACTCACTGGGTGTTGTTTGGAATGGCTAAGCTTGCTGGCCTCATCCCAGGTGCAACATGCTTGGTTTTGTATTTGTCAATTCTCCCTCTTATATCCTTTTAATTAGCTTGGCTAGCACTGGCCATAGTCTCTGTTGTATCTTTGGTATGAACAATATCTATGAGGTCGGGATCCTTGAAATGGCCGACAGGTTAGAAAATTGGTAATTAGGTACCTCACATAAGCTTTTCCTAACCAAATATCATCACGTGAATGGGCAACATGTGCCATGCCATTTAAAACATTTATTTCCTTCATTCACTTAAGTATTACGAATACAAAACATGTTGTCTGTAGTCACCTTAGTAACACACAAATACATTTAAGTTATTATGAATATATAGATGTACAAGAATGACTATCTCCAACTGCATATGAAATTACCAATATGTGCAATTATATCTACACACATGCATGCGCATAAGTATTATATATATACACACACACACAAATATATATATAAATAGGTGTTCTATCCCTTTAGGGGAGGGGGTGTGGGGGCAATACCTTTTCTGCACAGATGAAAACTCTTGTCACCAGTCAACACTGATTGCCACTTAAACTCAATTGTCACTGTTGCAAGTTACACCCTCTGCCAATTATTGCAGTTTGTATGCTAATGAGGAGGCACTACGGAGGCACACACATTCACCTAGCGGTCCATGCTGGGGCACTGCGGACCCTGAGACCAAGGAGTATTCATTATATTAAGGTCCCAAACGGCATCTATGGAGGAGTGGAGGTGGTCACATATTGTCTGTACCATTACCTCAGACACACTTATTTGTTGTAAATATAATACATGTACCAGAATGACTACAAATGAAAATACTAACATCTAACATACACTATATATTACACACACACCCATATTAGTATGTATCAGTGTTCTATTCTTTTAGGGGGGTGGGGGTGGGGGCAGTACCTTAATCTGTCCAGGTGAATGCTCTTTGTTACCGATCAACATTGATTGCTTGTTGCAAATTACCCTTCGCCAAATTATTGTAGTTTGTATGCTAATAAGGATGCACTATGGAGGCGCACACATTCACCCAACGGTCCACGCTGGGGCACTGCAGACCCTGAGACCAAGGAGTATTCATTATATTAAGGTCCCAAACGGCATCTATGGAGGAGTGGAGGTGCCATGTAGCACCATGTGTTCTAACACCTCTCCACACGCCTTTTTCTTGTAACGCATGCGCAATGTTATTCTCCAATTATTGCCAACCCTTCTCACGTGTGTGCCTGCCCAATCTTCCCCCTAGTCATGGTGGAGCTTCGGGTTAGTCACTATCATAATACACACACGCATGCTTGACTGCAACATTAACCTAGTTTAACTAGTTAAACTCCATTTAAACTCAACATCAAGCAGGCAGGCAGGCAGGCAGGCAGGCAGGCAGGCAGGCAGGCAGGCAGGCAGGCAGGCAGGCAGGCAGGCAGGCAGGCAGGCAGGCAGGCAGGCAGGCAGGCAGGCAGGCAGGCAGGCAGGCAGGCAGGCAGGCAGGCAGGCAGGCAGGCAGGCAGGCAGGCAGGCAGGCAGGCAGGCAGGCAGGCAGGCAGGCAGGCAGGCAGGCAGGCAGGCAGGCAGGCAGGCAGGCAGGCAGGCAGGCAGGCAGGCAGGCAGGCAGGCAGGCAGGCAGGCAGGCAGGCAGGTCCCTTAATTTGTAACATTATTACAAATTAATTGACATAATATTGCTGCCATTTCTTGGCCACCACCTTTGATATCACATCTTTTTCATACTAGATTATTTTCGGAAGGCCGTACTCTTTTTCACAGCTTTGCTGTTTTAGATTAGATAAATAAATACAACTGTAAGGCTCATCATATAAAAAAACTGTGAAGGGGGAATAAATGATTCTGACACATTTAACTCTCACTCTTTTTTCCTAATACATAGTAACAGATTCACTGTGAAAAAAGAGGGATATAAGATGGTATTTCCAGTGACTTATTGAATACAAAAAAGCTTGATATAACCTGTAGTATACTAACAATCACATTTAAGGCTTTAGTTAATGTGTTTAACATACTGAAACCATATATGTGATGGTATAGTGTGGGCATTATATTTGATATGAGCTATTTTAAGTAATGTGGTAAATAAACTGAAACCATATATGTAATAATATAGTATGCATTATACTAAAGTATAACATGAGTATAATACAGGATTTATATTAAGGCTTATTTGTATTCAATAAGCCACTGGAAATACCATCTTATATCCCACCTTTTTCACAGTGTTTCCTAGTGCTTTTCACTGCAGTCTTGTACATAGTGCTGGAGAGTTACAAAGAGACTTCGAGACTACTATACACAGATGATTAAACATTTACTAAACAGACCTTTATCTGACAGTGGGTTGCTGTCATCAATGCTGTGCCTATTGCCTATATCACTGTTTATGGCTCACTAGACAACTAACAGTTCTGCATGTTATACTGGAATTGCTGCACTATTTTTCCAGTTAATATCTTGTGATTTGCTCATTCAGTTTGATAAACTACCAGTGGCCTGTCTACTATCCTCCACACACTAATTAACATGTTAATAGGCCTAATACTGGTACCTCATTAAATTTAGGTAAATAGCTACAAAAAGAAACAAAAGTTGTGACTTTGAATGTAATGCTGTGTGAAACAAACACTGAAGAAATGGAGAGAAAATTATGCATACAAGACACAAGGCAGTGTATTGTGCGGCCAAGAAAACGGGCACACCACACAATGGGTGCATTGTCAGGAAGAAACAAAGAGCATTTTTTACGCATGCATAACTCCATATCCCTTATCAGAAGCACATAATTTTGCATTATAGCTGTCCATCACCTTTTGCACCTCACATTCCAATTTAATCAAAATCACTATTATGCATTTGTGAAAAACAAACCCTCAAAATTAGGCTTAATAATTTGTGTTTTTAAAATTTCATTATCAATTTTCCTGGGGGCCTAGTTTTCGTTTCATACACTTCACAAACATCAGTATAAAATGCAAAAATGCTACTCAATTGCTGTGAAAATTGGCATACATTATGGGGTAAATTAAAGTACCAAGTCTGTTGCAAATCTGATAAATAATCATGGAATTACAGATGAATATTTGCATAAACTGAAAGTATACCAATATTGTTTGTCATGCCTGCAGGGTAAATCGCGTAAGAGAATGACTTGAAAATCAGTCTGTGTAAAGGTTATGACGATAGCTTAAACCTTTTGTGGTTTACAAGAAATCACCATAACAGCTACAGAGTTATAAGAAAAGCCAGCATAATGTAACATTGCTGGTTTAAAATATACTCTAATAGAACAGTCACCAAGTAGCAAAAAAAAGTGTACAAAAGAGTTGTCCAAAGCTCAAACCAGGATCTTACATACCTAATTCCCAAATTCTTAACCACTGAACCATTGTTGTCAGTTGCTCAGCTTTAATTTCTACCTTATAAATGAAAATTCTAGTTCATAACTTCGTAGACCTACTGTACCTATGGTGTGTTCTATTAGAAGTCCTCAAAAAGTACACTCTATTAGAGTATTACAAATAATACACTTGATCACATAAACTCTACAACACAATACTATTGTAACCTTTCTGTCTTTCAGAAACATCATAATCATCATTATGCTTGTGAAAGAATAAATACAAGCCCCAAAATAAGCCAGTTTATGGGTGGGTTTGGGGAATTTAAAATAACAAATAGTCACATACACTACAATACTAGTCTAGCTATTGTAACTTCTTAATCATCTTTAAATTTTGTGCTAGTAGATGAAGAAGAAATTGGGTAAAAACAAGTCCCAATACCAATTTATGGCTGGCTTTAAAACACAAAAATTTATACGAAAATAGCTAAACTGTAAAAAAGGGTGTGGCCTTAAAAAACCTGGGTGGAAAAGGTTGTGAAATCAAAGGTGGTGACCATGAAATGGCTGCAGGGTGATAATGCCAATCACTTTTAATAATAGCTAGGAGTGTATTTAACATCATTGCAGCCATTTCTTGGCCGCCACCTTTGATTTCACAACTACGAGGCCTGTACCATTATCTTTCAGTGTAATGCTTGTAAACCCTGAAGGGAAGGTAATTTACACAAAGTCTGTGGAGAGTCACCACTTTTTTTTTACTGAGGCCTCTTTTATTTACTTAGGCCTTTTTTATCCAGGCTTTTAAAGGCTGCACCATTTTTTTACAGTTTAGTTGGTTTTGCATGCATATAATTTATCTCATCAGTATAATAGTTAGCTACATTGTGAATGAATAGTAGGCATATAGTTTGGGGCCTAATAGTAAAACCAATTAGCGTAATGCATAGGTGCCATTTTGGAAAGTGGACTCAGAGGAACAGAAAATGTGAATAATATATACAAGATATTGAGCTACTCTAATAAAAAATAAAACTTGTTATAGGAAAAGAGCAACTAAAGATGAAGATACTAACAAAACTGTCACACACACTATTGAGTTTGAGATACTTTAATAAACACTGATTATATAATACCGATTATAAACAAGCTATCAGCATAAATAGGTGAGAAAATAGAATTCCTGGAAAGAAAATAAGTGGAAAAAAGGTAGGCTCAAGTAGAAACTTACACTTTATTATTATTATATATGTCTACCTACCCAAAAGGATATATGTATTACATTACTAGTAATTTCAGGAATGTTTATATAAATTACAAAAGTCGAAAAGTACATTCAACATGCAACTATTAACTTTTAAACAGAGAAGTACAACTTACATGGTATGAAGATAACTAGTAGCACAAACCACCAGCACATCTGAATGTTGTACAATGATACATGAGGATATCCACCATGTGATCTTGCCATGTTGTTGTAGTGATGACCACTTTTATCTCTGCATAGAAGAGAGTTGCACATATATATCATAGCTGACCTCCATCATTCCTCTAATACTGCCCTATATTACTTTGTCATGGCACACTTGGTCCTGAAGACAGTGGGCAGTATTTGGGCATAATGGACTCATTATCAAGTATTGTTGTTTATCATTTCATTGTTTTGACATGCTATATTACTAGAAATGTTTAATGGTGAGAGAACCACCTGATCAATGCCTTTATGACAATGAATATTATAAAGGGGAACTTTTATGTACTGTATGCCTGGCCTTCAGATCTAGTAACCTTTGCACAAGATGTACACTTGCGCCATTTATATACAGATGTATAGTATGCAGAGTTATGGAATTCAGTTCAAATATTATCCACACAAAAACAGCCAAGCTGTGAAAAAATGGTGCGGCCTTAATAAGCCTGGGTGAAAAAGTTGTGAAATTAAAGGTGGCGGCCAAGAAATGGCCGCAATAATGTTAATGCTAATAAATGTTAACAATGCACACAGCCATTATTAAGCTTGTAATTCTTCACAATGGCTAGCTAGTTGCATTTTGTATTATTAATACGTCAAGGTTCCTCGGTATAAATGTTTTCCTTTTACATAATTTTCAAAAATTAATCCATGCATACGGTAATGTAAAAATATAAAGTATTACTATATACAGAAGGTTGCACAAGTCACCAGTCCAGACCCTTCCTCTAACAGCATTATCTGGCCATTGATTTCCATTATCTGAATGGTAGTAAATGGTTGTTTTATTAGAGTATTTATCTTAAGTGTGCATTCATTGATCAGGGCTCTGTATATAAATAAATGGAGTTCATAATAAAGGTCCAATTAGTCCAAACTTAATTATAATATCTAACTGACAAATGCATTCTGCTGGTCAAATTACTTGATGATTACATGACTTTAATGCTACTACTAAGTAAAAGTAGTGCATGCTATTTATTTAATTATTAATTCATTTAAAATCCCTATGACTGGCTCTCCCTCCTGGCTGATTACAGCTCTACCATTGAAGGTTTCCACTTTAACAAACAAGAATTTTGCATCTATGCTATGGATGAATGCTAACTAATACTCCTAGCAATTGTGAGATTGTGGGGCACCATTCTTTTTTCAAGGGGGCACTTATAATGAAAATGCCACCTTGAGAAAATAGGGTCTGGCCATAAGCATGACCTGTTTCAAAATTGATAGAAAAAACATCACTAGGATGTTCAATTACAATACCTCGGACACATGTGACTATACATGCAAAATGCACAGTACAAACATGGCAAGGAAAATTGCAAAAAAAACCAAAAAAAAAACCAGAACATGACGTACAAATTAGAGGTGTGTGATTATCTAGATATATTCGATTATCGAGATATCATAAGACTTATCGACATTAGGATGATAGGTTTATTAATCTAGATAATAGCAAACTTCAGTAAATTATTTGTATACCTGATGGTGTAGGCACCTCCTGGGGGCTCTAACTCTCCTAACACTTGGGGGAACAGTGTTAAGACTAACACTTTTCACTTTATTATAGTCTTCAAACTGCAATTTATTCACTTTACCGGTTACAATATTATCAGTTTACCCAAATAAATAATTGTTTCAGTTATCGAGATAATGTTAGGTAATCGAGATAAATTCAAAGGAAATATCGAGATATGTCTAAATTAGTCATCGCACACCTCTAATACAAATGAACACACAACACTAAATTCTTTTCAGCATTTGCACAATTCCAAATGCAAGTGGCTAGCTTGTAGCAAAAAGAGATAGTGAGAATTTGACAAACTTCTTCACCTTGGGGAATTTGACAGTAGGATTTGTCAAATCCTTTGTATTGGGGATGCCAGGATAACAACGATCATGAAAACAAGTACATGTACGTAGCTATATAGCCATTATAAATGTTGACAGATAAAACTAGGAAGCAAAAAAACACACACACCAGTCAGACTCTACGTCATTGCAGTATTTCAGTTGTTCGGTGCACTGTTTGTACTGTATCTTCACTAAGCGGCCATGGAAATTGTGCTAAGCTATATCACCAGAAAGTGTAGTTATGTTGTGCTTTTGTATATTGCTTACTTTGTTTTTGTACTTGCATGTGTGTAACTATGCATGTGTATACTCTGGAATGGAAGAATGGCCTTAGCTGAATTCCACAGTTTAAACAAATAAATCAAATTAAATAGACAATGAGATGAGTTAATTTACCGTAAAGCCAGAGCAAAATAAACACTGACAAAACAAACAACAGAAATTTAACATTAATATGAAAGAAAAGGAAAGTCTTTGCCTTGCTCAAACAGTGGTCTCTGCCCAATCCTGTGATGATGGAATAACGGAATTGTTGCCATTAACTACCGATGCAATATTGCTACCGGCTACGTTGAACATCAATACAATAGCAACTTTCTGAATCAAGGCCCTATTATCCCCAAACTTCTCCATTACCCGCGGGAACCTATCCGCCGCACCCAGATGAGTTGATTACCACAAGGCGGCCCCACCCACTATTGTTTACATAAAGTAGAAGTTTTGGAATGGCCGCTATAGCTTACACGAAATTAAATGCACTACAACTTACACACTACTGATGCTAACGATCCACCACTCTCCGCACGATCCTATTATCTTCAGTATACGGATCCTGGTAGCTACAGTCACCTGATTCGTACAATTTTAGATGCGCACGTGCCTCATTCTGACCACACTTCAGGCCGCGCTTATAATGGAATAATCCAGATATCTCTCCTACTGTCCTTAACTCTCTATCTGCTGCTAGGGCTTCAGTTGCCAACGTACATCGTACTCATGTTGATTATTGGAAATTTTTATTATTTTTTTATTTCATTTTTTAAAAATTTTTTAAAATGCACACACAAACAGTTCAATCAGACAAAGGGAGCTTTCCCTCACACACCGCCAGAGGGAAGTCTGTCAGATCTCTCTGGGGCCGACCAGCAGTAGAATGAGTTTGGTAGTTTAGGCCATTTTATGCCAGACTCAATTGCCCAAGTAGCCAATGCTTGTGAAGTGACAAAGAAGACTATAAGATCACTGTTTGAGCAGGCTGCTTCCATTGCTGTCTCCTGCTCATACAGGCTTTTAAATCCCAGACTGGGACCTATTGGTTTGCCTAAACTGAACTTTTCTGCATGCCATAATTATTATTTTTGTATTGTAATTTAATAGTAATTAAGTTTCATTAACATTTAGTTTGTTAACTAATCATGTACATTATACTCGTGATTGAGGTTTGTACATTATACAATAATAATAATAGTGTAAGTCTTGCCAGGGATCCTGTACTGTCCGCCCAGTGCATGGTACCCCTGAGTCTAGACCCCTGTACTTAAGCTGTCTCATGGAAATGGACTGCTCGCATGCAAATATGCCTGAGACCAGGACGGGAAACAGAGAACTTATTTGGAGTGGCCTAACCGCCTGGTTGTTACTGATTTAACTAATGGTCCCAATATAGTTTTCCAAATATCATTTGCTGGCACGATCATAAAGAGCTGCATATAAAAACATGCTTAAGCTTGTACCTTCCATTTTAAGATGCAAAACTAACACAAACATGAATGTGTGCTGACTTGATAGCACTGTTGACACATATATGCTGACAATGTTACAAGTCAGATACTGAGCCTGTACAGTATGCAAGAATAATTGGAAAATAATCGAAGAATATGGAATAATGGAATGTTCAGACCTGACAGTAAGGCCACTACAATGAGATAACTTTTACCCATGTGCACTCATTATTGCACAAGATTGCAGCATGGCTTTTTTGAGTGTTGTGGTATATAGTGAGTTTATCATGTAGAAAAGCGCAATTTCCATGGAAAACGGCAATCCCATTGAGATACAGACACCTTTTATGAGTTTTTTTACTTCTGTGTTGATTAGAGTACTTTCTGGAGCTTCAACAACCACCAAGGCATCAACAGTGAGTGCTATACAGTGTACATTAGATTATACACTAGCATTGGTACCGTGACCTGCATGCCCTATGTGCAGGATCATCATATCTAAGTGTCATAGTAGCTTTAGTGTTGATACTTCTGCCACAAGCTTGCACAGCCCCTCCCCCTAATAAGACTGACTAGCCTACACGTGTTAATACCGCTGCTGCTTGCTACTGCTGCTGCTTGCTGCTACTGTACTGGGATATCGCACATGACTCCAAGACTGGTGGAACTCTTGTAAAGGACTTGAATGCTTTGTTACTGGAGTTGAAGCAGTTGAAGTTTACGTGAACTCTGAGTTTTACCCTCAGTGTACACCAGTGCTTGGTGTGCACCCTGCCAATAACCTAAAATAAAGAATTAGTATACTGGTTTTGTACAAATATATACATCCTGCAATTTATAGCTATGGCTTGTGCAATAATGAGATAATGAGATAACCCGCTCGCCTGCATGTGTTACTCTATGAGAAGTTGATGAGAAACAAGTAATCTCATTGTAGTGGCCTAATCAGAAGTGGGAAACAGAGAATTTATTTGGAGTGGCTGTGACTGTATTGAGTCTCTAGCTATATAAATTTTTTTGACTCCATGATTCCAGGAGCCAGAAGTGTTGGTTACACTCAAGGGGTAGCTTACAAGCTGGGACTCTCGTACACTATCAGAGAAATCCAATTATAAATCCATTAAATATTGAAATCTAAAATATGATTATTTTCGTTTCCATCCGTTCACACATTAATTTCATGAACCTGCTTTCAGACAATGACTAGGTAGCTACAATGACTATTTGGAGTAACTAGGTGCTGAATGTTTCATGAATCAATTATTACAAAGCACAATTGTGCTCCTGTCAAGGCTTCTTTGGTCCCCTCTTGTCTACTGTTCCTGTTTCCTACACAAGTAGTATAGTGAGAATGTGAGTGAACCATCTTTAGAAAGTAGATAAATTTTTAAAATTGTATTTATATATATTATACTTATTGAATATTTAAATGTTGGGACTCTCGTACACAGTTTTGGATTTTTAAAGCTTGTGAGCTACCCCTTGGTTACACTTTAATAGAGATTACACTGTGACAGCGCTTGTTCAGTTATACTGAATGATGATAGGTTGCTAAGTAGTAGATGCTCACACGTTTTGGTTACTGTACTGAGCTACAGCATAATTTTTCCTATAACTTAAGACAATTCAAGTAGCTAGCTAGTTTTGTAATACTTTACAATATTCAGTGGTATAAATGGAGTCTATAAATTTAGATGTTATCAAGCTAATAAGTTTCACAGTGGATCTAATAATTAGTTTTATTGATATAATGTAGAGAAGCAGTAGTGGGGCCAGCATAGTTCCGGGGGGGTGGTGCACTGGTGTATAATATCACTTGTTAGCCTGGGTTCTGTGACCAACCAAGAGTTTTATATACCTCTAGATCTATTTCTCAATATTATGTCCCAGTAGTTTGCAACACATGCATACATTTATATTGAATTAGCTATACAGAATAATATGGTTAGCTATTAGTTGTATTCTATTCATCAGTATAGTGTGTTGTTATTCTGGTAGTACTTTGAACTATCTGTGCATGAATAACCATAGTCAGCCTGAGCTAGTTTATGTTGAGGCTTCCTTTCACTGATCAATGCACCTTTTCTTGCTGGCAGTCTTTTCCCCACATCATAGAAATTTCTCTTTGGACGTTGTCAAAGCTGTTGGATCAATAGCACTATTTTCTTTACATTTCCATGCAGTGTACTGGATGCCAATCTATATTTTTTACTACTACTGCTGCACGAGCAGTCAATCCATCTGTTTTACAAACCTCGACAACTGCCTTCTCAATGTCACTCATTCTATAGCTCTTGACATGCTAAATAGCTTTGCCTAGCAGAAATTTTGTGATTGTGTGCATGCCTTCAGCTATAAAGTAGCTTAATGTTACTGTGTGGAGATATATTAATATTAGTAGCAGCTTTACAAGCATATGGCTTAGTATGGTGGATGCCATATTCATGATTATTGAGTTTAGTTTCATTCTGGGAATTCTCAGTGTCCAAGTGAAAAATTTTATGTACATTCAATAACTTCACAAGCTTGTACAACAGTCAGAAGTGTTTGGAGCCTATTCAAAGAGAGCAATGCCAACATTTCTCTCTGTTTGGCATTGTTCTCCTTCAAATTTCAGAGCAACTGGTTTCCTTTCTGTGATGTAAGAGCAGGTTGACGGAAAGGTGTCTAGAAACTGCAGCTGTCTGGTAACTCCCCTGCTTAAAACAGTTGAGAAGACAGTTCTGTGCATAATTTGTAGTTTTAAGTGGTATGCTCAAGTTTCACCTCCCTAAGCAGTGCATACAGCAATGTAAATTAATTAATAATATTACAAATTGAGTGTCTGAATTTTAGAAGTGACACAACAACAACTTGTTTTTGCAGTAGAGAATTACATGTATTACACAGCAAATCACCTAAACATGTACTCTATTATTAATACTTAAATTATAACAAACTGTGCAAAGTGCATGACCATTTAAGTAACAGTTTAAGCAACAACAAAAAGCCTCTGCAGGTCTTCATAAAGTTGTTCTCCAAAAGACAGTGGTTTACCCAGTATAGTAGCTTCACTAGCTACCATCTTATCTTCATCTGACCAATGTAACAACAACCTGTCTGATTTTAGTAACATCCTTACTAACGCTTCAGAAAATGGTCTAGCTTTGGGATCAGGATGCCTGTCAAACAACAATTCATATACTATCCATCATTGATTAGTAAGGTAACTAACCAACATTGTATTATGATATGATAGATCTTTCTAGGACAACCTGGAGGTGGTGGCACCATGCATTAAGAAAAAAATTATATGAGAGTTAATCGCAGCATGTTCGCACAGTAAAGAGAGGGAGTGGGATCTTGAGTAGACTGAAACATGTAAAGTACCTAGAAGCCTATAATGTTCCTGTTGTTGCAACTGCATGCTCAGTTGTTTTATATATCCTGCAAGAGATCAGTGTGATATTCCAAGGATTAATTGAGAAATAAGTACTGATAGAATGACTTTTCAGCTAGTTTCTAGTCCCATACAATGCTAAACCTATCTGATGTCAGCGGAGGTTACATGATTATCTAGTTATGTATGCTAGCTACATGGTATCACACCAGAATATTTATTGTAGGTATTTAGCATTTAATGTAGGTGTTTTACAAGGAATACTGTATGCCAGTTGAGAAAGTGTTTCCTCTATAAAGTTTTTAATTGTACTAATTGGCACTTATTAGTTATTCGGGTATGTTTTAAGCAAGTGCACGACTTTGTTTTGTTGCAGGAATCCAATACCATATCAACGTATACATCCATGTGAATTATCAAGGACACTACAGAAGTCAGACAGGACATTGCTGTTTAGTACTACAGCACCAAACAATGCAGAAGAATTGTCCACAAAATTGGGAGAATCTCTTGACACAAGTAGTCATATCTTCAATGACCTCCAGAACACTTATTTACCAAAATAATCTTTAATTAGTTTATATAGTCACATGGTGACTACCGGTAGGTACACAAATGCAGTCTATAAAATTGTGTGTTCTTAGAAAAGACCAAGGAAATGTGATGGTGAAATATTATCATGCATACATGGTAACATTATTGTTAGAATACCATAATGATGATTAGATGATCAACAGAGCTTGTGACAGCATTCACCTGGACTACACAGTTATTTGTACCTGTTGCCACACACACGCAACATGATTATGAATTTTCTCCATGTAAAACAGAAATGTTCCTCTTAGTGTGAGCATTCCACATGACACTTGCATAGTATGTATTGTGCATGTATATAACATGCCAGACTCTGATTTTTTCAGGTTTAAATCTTATATGCCATGCATGCATGGCATATGTCCAATCATCTGCATGCATTGTGAATTTTTTCCAGGAAAGTAAAGTGATAAAAAGCATTCCTAACTAAACTTTTTGCTGGAGGCTATTTGCACAACTTTGCATGGACCACACACATATGTAGTACATCTAATAGTGTCTGTGTGATTACTTTACAAGCTAGCTTTACCCTCACAGCCTCCAATCACTTAACAGCTATATAAGGCCACTCCAAATAAATTCTGTTTCCTGTCCTCCATTCAGACTTATTTCCATACATGCGGGTGGTTTATTCCCATTATAAGATTGGCTGCCTTTCAAGCCATTATTTTCCTGAGCACAGCTATAGAAAACTACATAAAAGCATGCTTAAGCTTGTATCTTCACCTTTTAAGTAGCAGGTATAAACTTTGTGCTGATTCAATAGCACACTGACATGTGAACAGACACATTACAAAATTGTCTTTAATGAGAGCTATATACTGTATAGTATGCAAGGAAAAATGGAAAATAATGGAAGAATATGAAGTAATGGAATATTTTAGTGTTGGCAGTAAACAGACGTGGGCGGTGGACAAGAAACTAAGAATTTATTTAGAGTGGCCTAATTTGTACTTTTTGATCACTTAACATGTAGACTCAACCTTTCAGTATAGAAGTTGACATTAGCAACTGACTTTAAGTCATTAAAATTTAAGTTGAAGTGGTCTGGTAGTACTATAATAATGTTATGCAGAGAAGGTTCTATAATTACTCAGTTCAATTGCAGAACCATATAACAGTTATACTAAACAACAACATGAAATTTCTG
This sequence comes from Dysidea avara, assembly GCF_963678975.1. Taxonomy (NCBI): domain Eukaryota; kingdom Metazoa; phylum Porifera; class Demospongiae; order Dictyoceratida; family Dysideidae; genus Dysidea; species Dysidea avara. The sequence continues at coordinate 47,150,286 of NC_089274.1, forward strand.
TAGGTCATCATAAAGCTGTTCTCCAAAAAACAGTGGTTTACCCAGTATAGTAGCTTCACTAGCTACCATCTTATCTTCATCTGACCAATGTAACAACAACCTGTCTGATTTTAGTAACATCCTTACTAAAGCTTCAGAAGATGGTCGAGCTTTGGAATCAGGATGCCTGTCAAACAACAATTCATATCATATCCATCATTGATCAGTAAATTAACTAACCAACATTGTATCATGATATGATAGATCTCCCTAGGACAACCTGGAGGTGGTGGAAGTCTACAACCATCCATTATCTTCTCTAGGTACTGAAAGAATAAATTATTTTTATAATAAAAAATTGGAGAAAAGAATTAAAAGTTTAGTGATCTTTTGCTCACTGGTTTGTAATGTAAATGTAATGAATGTATGAGAAGTTTTGCTTAACTACTCAATCAAATACACATGGATATGTAATTAATACTTTTATCATTTGTTTTCATACATTCCAACCTGAGTAACATTTATTTCCTCAAATGGTTTATGTCCAATACTCCATATCTCATACAGTACACACCCATAACTCCAAACATCACTTTGGACCGAGTACTTATGAAAGTACAATGCCTATATATATATATAAATTTGTATAAATTTGGTTATGATCAGCAGATTGGTGGCATTATACCTCAGGAGCTGTCCACTTCACTGGTACCTTCCCTCCTGATGTATAGTAGATGTCACCAGTCACATTTCGTGCCATCCCAAAATCAGCAATCTGACATGATAAGGAATGCATTAATAAAAACATTAATCATAAACATTTATGACTTTCTGAAAATCTATTTGAATAGTTGTTAAGCATGGGGTGCCGTTTGAGCATATGCTTAGAGATGACCACTAGAGATTTCTGTTGGGAGAGCGTTATTTGTACCCACCATAGTTTTTATACCTGAAATGCTTCATTTTAGTCAAGTTATCACTATTACAAGTGGTAGTATCAGTTGATGTGCCTGGTGAGGCATTGAGCGTAGTGTGACACTTCAGACAGATTTATGGCTTCCATTCTACATAACATATAATTCTTGTACGTGCTTAACAAGCATGCAGATACCCAGCACTATGTGCACTTAACAGGCAATACAGGAGCGTATTTATGGGAGGGGGGGTTCTGGAAACCCCCTTTGAAATTTGAACTTGTGAGGGGGTTCTGGAAACCCCCTTTGAAATTTGAACTTGTGAGCTTGCAGCAAGGACACCTGAAAGTGAAACCATGTCTGCACAGATTTACAGAAAGATGGAAATAGAGCACAGCTACAGTGCATGTAATAGGAAACTTGCTAAAAGACCTTAAGGAGAACAAGAGTATGAATTTACTGCGAATAAAGATAGAGATACCCTAATAGAGCAGTCAGATGCATTCTAATATAGTGGTCAAAAGTACTCTAATAACACATTCATAATGGATTGCAGGTATAGTTTCATTAAAGAATAATGTTAATGCAAGATAGGCTTGAGCCTATTATGCTCCAAAATTTACCTATTATGCTTTTTGGCATTTCCCCAAATTTGTACCTATTATGCTTATTTTTATGCTTTTTAGTTGAGCATTATGCTTTTTGTTTTTATGTAGAGAACAGCTACTGAACGTGAATCTTACAGTGACAGATGGATTGGTGATCTCAATGAGAATAAATATAATGAACCACAACATAGTTCATTTACAATAATATTAATCATGTTTCTTTACAATGTCAGAATTTCCTTGTAGTTAGTATAATCTAATCCAAAACAGCTAAGCTGTAAAAAAAGTGTGCGGCCCTCAGAAAGGCTATGGTGAAAAAAGATGTGAAATCCAAGGTGGCGGCCAAGAAATGGCTGTGATGGTAGGTTAATGGTAAAAATTTTAATAATGACGATTCAGGTAAATTTTGTGAAGTGGCACAAAAATTCACCTGAATTGTCATTATTAAAATTTTTACCATTAACCTACCATCACAGCCATTTCTTGGCCGCCACCTTGGATTTCACATCTTTTTTCACCATAGCCTTTCTGAGGGCCGCACACTTTTTTTACAGCTTAGCTGTTTTGGATTAGATTTCATTTCTTTTTGTATTTGTATACCCCAAAGCCGGCCTATGGCCAGCTTTGGGACTTTTTTAACCTATGTTTTTTTTCTTTACTACAGGAAGAAGAAAAGATGAAGTAGATGTACTTTAAATATTTTATCAGTAAATGTACAAATTATATATATAATACATATGTGACCGGATTTGCGAAAGGGGTCTTCCGCACACATCCAATTTGCCAACTTTGACAATTAATAACTTCAGATTGGAAAGAGCTATTGCCTTGAAATTCGGGCAGTGGTGAGCACCACTATAGCTGAATACATGGTGAAATTGTCAAGTAAATATGTTATTTGAACATTGCGTTATGGTCTCTAACGTTTACAGAATTGGATGTGTATGGAAGACCCCTTTTCGCAAATCCGGTCACATAATTGATTACAGAAATCTCCATGGTGGTTTCTTTGTAACTGAACACTCTACAAGGTGACTTCTTCTAATTGCTCTCTCTACAGGGTGAATTGTTTGTAGCTGAACGATCTACAAAGTAACTTCTTCTAGCTGATCTCTCTACAGGGTGATTTGTTCGTAGCTGAATTCTGTACAGGTGATTTGTTTGCAGCTGAGCTCTTTACAAAATGGTTTCTTTGTAGCTGAACTCTCTCCAAGGTAACTTCTTCTAACTGATCTTCCTACAGGGTGATTTGTTTGTAGCTGAACTATCTACAAGGTAATTTCTTCTAGCTGATCTCTCTACAGGGTGATTTGTTTGTAGCTGAATTCTGTACAGGTGGTTTATTTGCAGCTGAGCTCTTTAAAGAATGGTTTCTTTGTAGCTGAACTCTCTACAGGATGATTTGTTTGTAGCTGAAATCCCTACAAGGTAACTTCTTCTAGCTGATCTTTCTACAGGGCGATTTGTTTGTAGCTGAGTTCTCTACATGGTGGTTTCTGTATAGCTGAACTCTCTACAAGGTGACTTCTTCTAGCTGATCTCTGTACAGGGTGATTTGTTTGTAGCTGACCTCTCTACAGGTGATTTGTTTGTAGCTGAACTCTCTACAAGGTGATACTTCTAGGTGATCTCTCTACAGGATTCCTTGTTTCTAACTGAACTCTCAACAGGGTGATCTGTTCATAGCTGAACTTTCTACTGGGTGATTTGTTTGCAGCTGAACTGTCTAAATGGTGGTTTCTTTGTAGCTGAATGAACTCTCTACAAGGTAATTTCTTCTAGCTGAACTCTCTACAGGGTGACTTGTTTCTAGCTGATCTCTCTACAGGGTGATCTGTTCATAGCTGAACTTTCTACAGGGTGATTTATTTGCAGCTGAACTCTCTACAAGGTGAATTCTTCTAGCTGAACTCTCTACTGAGTGATTTTTTTTTTCAGCTGAACTCTCTACATGGTGGTTTCTTTGTAACTGAACTCTCTACAGGGTGATTTGTTTGTAGCTGAACTCTCTAAAGGGTGATCTGTTCGTAGCTGAACTCCCTATAAGGTAACTTCTTCTAGCTAATCTTTCTACAGGGCGATTTGTTTGTAGTTGAGTTCTCTACAGGGTGATTTGTTTGCAGCTGAACTCTCTACATGGTAGTTTCTTTGTAGCCGAACTCTCTACAATGTGACTTCTTCTAGCTGAACTCTCTACAAGGTGACTTGTTTCTAGCTGAACTCTCTACAGATGATTTGTTTGCAGCTGAACTCTCTACATGGTGGTTTCTTTGTAACTGAACTCTCTGCAAGGTGACTTCTTCTAGCTGATCTCTCTACAGGGAGATTTGTTTGTAGCTTAACTCTCTACAGGTGATTTGTTTGCAGCTGAACTCTCTACATGATGGTTTCTTTGTAGCTGAACTCTCTACAAGGTAATTTCTTCTAGCTGATCTCTCTACAGGACGATTTGTTTGTAGCTGAACTCTATACATGATGGTTTCTTTGTAGCTGAACTCTCTACAAGGTGATTTCTTCTATAGCTGATCTTTCTACAGGGTGATTTGTTTGTAGCTGAACTCTCTACATGATGGTTTCTTTGTAGCTGAACTCTCTACAAGGTAACTTCTTCCAGCTGATCTCTTTACAGGACAATTTGTTTGTAGCTGAACTCTCACATGATTGTTTCTTTGAAGCTGAACTCTCTACAAGGTGATTTCTTCTAGCTGGTCTTTCTACAGGGTGATTTGTTTGTAGCAGAACTCTCTACAAGGAAACTTCTTCTAGCTGATCTCTCCACAGGGAGATTTGTTTGTAGCTGAACTCTCTACACGTGCGGCTGAATTCTCTACATGATGGTTTCTTTGTAGCTGAACTCTCTACAAGGTAACTTCTTCTAGCTGATCTCTTTACAGGGTGAATTGTTTGTAGCTGAACGATCTACAAGGTAACTTCTTCTAACTGATCTCTCTACAGGATGATTTGTTTGTAGCTGAACTATCTACAAGGTAACTTCTTCTAGCTGATCTCTCTACAGGGTGATTTGTTTGTACCTGAATTCTGTATAGGTGATTTGTTTGCAGCTTAGCTCTTTACAGAATGGTTTCTTTGTAGCTGAACTCTCTACAAGGTAACTTCTTCTAGCTGATGTATCTACAGGGTCACTAGTTTGTAGCTGAATTCTCTACATGGTGGTTTGTTTGTAACTGAACTATCTACAAGGTGACATCTTCTAGCTGATCTTTCAACAGGGTGATTTGTTTGTAACTAAACTCTCTACAAGAAAACTTCTTCTAACTGATGTCTGAACAGGGTGAATTGTTTGTAGCTGAACTCTCTACAGGGTGATTTGTTTGTAGCTGATCTCTATACAGGTTACTTATTTCTAACTGATCTCTTGAATTCTGTTCAGGGTGACTGCTCTATTAGGATGACTGCTCTATTAGAGTATCTCGATCTTGCACTTGCTACACCAAGTTGGATTTCGTGTTATAACTCCGTGGCTTTAAGTCTGATTCTTCTACACCATTGAAGAGCCTTTCTAAGATGATAACTCCATCTGTACAGCGATTTTCAAAGCATTACCCCAAGCGGTTTACCTGGTAGGCGTGGCAAGCAGTCGTTTTTTATTAGCTAACCTCGATTGCGTAATTGTTACACACTGTTGGTTTTTTCGTTGTATCTTCCTGGTTTTTAGCTCGATTTCTTTCAAACCACAAAAGGTTTGAGGTTCAATAGTTAACCTATTCACCCACCGATTTTCAGCTTCTTCCCATACGCGGTTTATCCTGTAGGCGTGACAACATATTGGTGTTATTTTTCGTGAATAATCGCTCATACCTCTTTGCCTGTTTATCGTATTCCAGCCAAAGTTGGTACAGAGATGTGCCTTTATACCCCCCTTCTGTGTGCCAAATTTCAAGGCGATCGGATAAGGCGTTCGCGTTTTATAGCAGTTTTTGTAAGTGTGCGAAAAGAGGAAGAAAAATAAGAAGAAAAAAAAACGAAGAAACTAAGCCAATTTTTGAAGTCGCATATCTCGGGAATGCTTGAAGCGATTTCGCTCAAATTTGGAATGTGGAGTGCTGAAGGTGGAGGGAGTGTCCACAGCAAATTCGTGTTGTTTCATCAAGGCAGCACAGAGCTACGGAGGTGCGAAAATTGCGTTTTCTTTCTTCCTGTCAATATACTCACGGGGTTGCGCGCCGGCTTCTTGGGCCGCACGACACACTACCGTGTGTCTTGATACCAAGTGATATTTGTTATTATTGTGATCGTTTGTTATATTGTAGCATGATGGAAGTTTCAACATAGTCTTGTAGTGAAAGATCCTGTTGATCTGTAAAAGAGGAATTTAGTAGTGAGAAAACTCTTTCAGCTGCATCTGAAGAAGGCTGCACTAGTAGTACTAGCTGAGCAGCAGATGACCACACAGGTAGTTCAGTCGCATAGGTTTTCCACCACTGTAGGCAATCAGTAGATTCAGGAATATCACTACTTTTTGTAAGATAAAGAGGAAGTACTTGTTTAAGGCCAGGTATTCTTTCTTTCAGGAATGGGAACACTGTACGTGTATCAATCATTGCCAGAGTGGGCTTCAACACATTAACAACTTTAGGAGAAAATAATCTTGCAGCCTTAAAAGCAACCAGAGGAACTTTTAAGCTTGATGATAATTGTCATTTGTAATAGCTGTGAGCAGGCTGAACACATGTTTTATATAGCATGATTGAGTAACCTTTGCTTAACAGTTTGTGAGCCATGAGACAATGTTTTGGCAACTGCTTCAACATTTGGTGCATAGGCCAGCTCAACACTATGTGACACAGTCTCCACAGCCTCATAGCATTCAAGGGCTAATGGTCCATCACCTTCAAGTTTATATGTAGCTTTAACAAATGGTTTACCATAATCTACAATTGCTGCCAATTCAATCTGTAGGTTAGCTTTCTTAGAGGAATCAGAGAAAAATGACAGAAGCTTTGTTCTAGTCGTAGGAGATACATCACTGCTTTTAAGAAATTCCTCAAGGTCACCAAATTGTACCATTAACTGCTTAAATACCTCCCATCTACTCCACCATCGAGTGGGACTATAACTTGGCATTAACAAAGATGTATGATCCTTCCAAAGCATATGGACTTTGGGACTATGGGCAAATAAACTGACCCACAAAACTCCGAATTCACTGAGGGTTGGCATATGAAAATGTTCCCCTACTAGGTCAAGTGTGTGAGAGAAACATCCAACATCAAGTAAATTTGGATAGATGACTTTAACTATCTTCATAGCAGCGTCATTAACTGATGCACTGTCATGCATAGCTACTACAAGGTGAGATGGATCGATGGCATTTTCATTAGCTCTCTAGCTACTTCTTCCCCTTTCATACTTTTTGTGAGCATTTGTAACTTTACCAGACGTTGTTCCAAAGTCCATTCATTACTGACAAATCTCACTACCACTACCATAGCCTCTCCAAGACGTGTTGTACCATCAAATGTAACAGATACATATTTATCTGTCAGTTCTCTTTTGAGCATTACTCTCTCTTCTGTTAGGATAAAGGGAATATGATTAGATATATGACGTCTGTCAGATAGGCTAAAAACACTTTCTTCCAAAAGATTTCAAAATTTGTCCAACTTATTTAGTGGCACAGCTGCACCAAGAAATGTTCGTACTACTTTGACACGGTAAGCCTGATGTTCTATGGGAAGTGTTTCACCTCGAGTGTGATTTGACTCATTGTATCTCTGTAAAGCTTGCACTATTGTCTGATCCCTTTTCTCCTTTTGCTGCAGCCTGACTACTCCATTTTTGTGCTTTGCTGACAGAATATGGTTGTTTATACTACTTTTCTTTGTATTTAACACTTCTTTGCATGCTTCACAAAACAATTTCCCATTTGAGATTGTGAAATGCTCACCAGGATACTCTTTCACATGCTGATCTGGTTTTATGTTGACAATTGTCTTTGAATTTCTTCCAGCAGAAGAACGTTTACCTTTTGGTGGGGGGTTTACCACTACTTTTCTTTTCCTAGATAAATCCGATAGTCTGGGTGCTTTCAATACGCTTAAAAGCGATACAGCTGAGGTTGAGGAGTTCCTATCTTCATTAATAACCTCATTGCAGTCCTGGTCCGCGGAAGCTACTACTCCACAATCCTGGTCTTCTCTAACATTATCGTCATCACCACTTCTATACTCCGAGTCAGATGTATCAGACAGTATGCATGCTGATACTGAGCTAGCCTGGCACTCCGCCATGCCTCACCGTATGGCACGTGGCTGCAGGTGTTAGCTTTACTAATATTTTGATCCCACAATCAATAATTTTCTCTCAGTCACGTGCCTAGAAGATTGGTCCTACATTCAGTAAACAGTAGTGAATCGTTTCTACTTGTTGTCAGAATAACTTCTACATCTGAACAGGTTAGCCACCAACTTCGTGATTGCTGTAATTTCTACTTATTGTGGCAAAAATTCCCCCATTATGCTCCAATTATGCTCCATTATGCTAGCATTATGCTTTATGCTTTTCCTTCCCTATTATGCCAAAAATTATGCTGGCATAATCGGCGCAAGCCTAATGCAAGACTATTAAATTTAATTTTTAACTGCAGAATTAAGGATAGCAATAACTATTTGGATCACATATATTTAAAGGAATTAGCTATAAGCAGTTATTATTATATTGAAGATAGCATAATGTACTATAGTTTGTATTATCTATAGAACATGAACTAGTAAATTTTGAAGCATTTGATGTTCAAAATCTGTCAGTGGTGCCCCAGACCCCTGCATCAAACACACCACCAAATCTGGAAACCCCCTTGGAAAAATCCTGGATACGCCCCTGCAATATGAGCTTATTAACCATGTGTAATCCAAAACAGCAGAGCCAAGCTGTGAAAAGGGTGAAAAATAAGCTAACATAAACAGGATGTGATATCAAAGGTGATAGCCAAGCAATGATGTCACTTAATTTGTAATGCTACAGATTAATTGACAAAATATCATTGCAGCCATCTTCTTGACCACCACCTTTGATATCACATCTTTTTCATGCTTATTTTTGAAAGGCCCCACTCTTTTTCATAGCTTGGCACCTTAGGATTAGATATCACTTCTTTTCGTATTTGTATACGCAAGCACCAAATTCAACTACAGGCTGGCTTTGGGGCTTGTTTTGTCTACATATTTAATTTATTTTTCTACAGGTAAACAGAAAAATTTGATATTTTAATTTCTGTATTACTTTGCATATTTTCTATCTCACTGAAGCCCTACATCAAGGGAGTACATAGTAGTTAAACCCCAGTGCATAGATGGAAGACAACATATATTTACACATTCAACTGAAAGAAGTGCAATCAAAACAAATTGAAGCCCTACACTTTATAAAACTACAAGTTCAGCAAAAATTGAAGCCATACACACAGGAGCAGTGGAGCAGGCCAAAGAGTGAAGGGGCAAACATTGACAGTGAAATTTACTCAATGGAGTATGAAGTATGTAACAAATATAAATTCTATCCGTGGAGATCTGGGGGCTTCCCCCAGGAAAAGTATTTAAAACTATTTTACTATGATTTTGCAAATAAATTAAGTGGTTGCTTACAACTTTTATAGGAAATGTAAAAAAAAATGATTATTCTATTAGAGTATCTTGATCTTTTCTTGCACATGATTGTCCGATAAAAGTGGCTGGCCATGCCCCCCTCCCCCCCCCCCTTCCGCCTATGTATACACAACTGACATGCTTATCTAGCCTTATTGACATGTTATTAAGTGTGGGATAGAAGCCAGTTAAACTCCAAATGTACTCGTAGGATATCTAGTTATCAACACATTGGCCTTCTCGGCCTTGGCTTCATCTTGGCCTCAGGTTGATAACTATGATATCCTAACTTGTGGTGGGGTTTAACTATAACATAGTCTTTTCAATGTTTGAGTATTGTATGCATATATATGATTTAAAAGTATCTTGAAACGTGCATGTTACATATATATATGCATGGTTGGTTTTTGCATAATAACTCACTGATATATTAAACAGATTTCCAATGCACTAGTGAAGGCTTGCACCTTTATAGTTTACCAACAGGCACAAGAAAATTCAATTAGTTTACATAAGCATTTTAGGAGGTAGGAGTAACAACAAATCACACTATCACCAACTCCTCCATTGGAATATCTTGATTGCTACGTATTATTTTTTGGTATAGTCTATTTTATTCACTATTTGTTAATATTTTTGTAGTACTCTAATAGAGTGCACATTTTTCTTAGCACTTCTAATACAACGTACCTAGAATGTTCTAGAACAATCTAGAACTTCTATCGAAAATTATAAACTTGGATGTTCTGGTGTAGTAAACTAGAAGTTTCATTTATAAGGTATGTTGGGATGAACAATTGACAGTGGTAGAGGGGTTGGGCATATAGATGTGGAGGTCCCTGGTTTTAATCCTGGACAAATGTACAATTTTTTGGCACTTTTTATGCATGTTTTATGTACTATCATACAGTATGATAGTATCATGCAGTACAATAGTACTGTATAGTAGGGACCACAAAGGAGTAGGCGTGGCCCACGAAATAACATCACTGAAAAAACAGCCTCGATTTACCCTGACGATGACAAGGCAGTATTGGTTAGGTAAAACTAAGCCCAAACAAGGTTTCAGATCGATCCGAAACGTTTTCAACAAGTTACTACGGAATTTAAAAAATGTATATTTAATGGAATTTTCTACAGACTGACTGAGTAAGTAACCGACTGACTGATGCCTTCAGACAAGCGTAACTTGATAATGGCTAAGGCTACGGGCTTGTTTTATTCACTGTTCGACATCGCTTTGGCCCGAGAGGTGCCTTTTGGCATACCGCAGTACATACAATGCATTCTTCATGGGCTTACTAGTATCTTCCTTTGTGTCCCATTCATCTTTGCTGACAGCGAAAAGTATTGATTTGGTGGTAGCACGTGATGGCTTCCCTTTGTAAAGGAAATCGTCCGTATTTTTCATAGTGGCTATTTTGTTAGCAGAGGTGCTTTTTGAATGGTTCTTGATTTGTACTGCTGTGTAACGGGTTGAACACAGCCAACAACGAAGTGTAGTGGATACTTCACTTTTCATCTAGATGAAAATCGATATAACTGGGGAGCGCGGTACCATTTCTTTCGGTATGCTGAGATTGCAGAGGTGCTTTTCGAACAGTTCTTGATTCAAAATGCTGTGTAACAAGTTGAACATAGCTGACAATGAAGTGTAATGGATACTTCACTTTGCAGACAATAATTAACATAGCTGGTGGGCGCGGTGCCATTTCAGATGCGGTATGCGTGGGTTCACCAGTCATAATAATTATTTACAAAAAAAGTCAACAAACAAGTACACAAAAAAATTTTCAACTATAGTAGGGACCATAGCACATTGATAAAAAGTACTGCAACAAGTTGGAGTAGTCCATAATCAAGACACACGATAGTGTGTCGTGCGGCCCAAGAAGCCGGCGCGCCACACCGTGAGTATATTAACAGGAAGAAAGAAAACGCAATTTTCACACCTATGTAGCTCTGTGATCCCTTATCCGATTGGAACCAAATTTGCTAGAGACGTGCCGCCCAGTTAGGGGAGTCTACATACCAAATTTGAAGAAAATCGCTCCAGCCATTTCCGAGATACGAGCGAACAAAATTTCGTTTTAATTTCTTCGTTTTTTTCTTCATCTTCTTCATTTCGCACACTTCGCAAAATTCGCCATAAAACACAAATGCGTGCTCGGATTGGGCTGAAATTTGGCACACTTAAAGGGCTCATTAAGGAGGATCTCCGTACCAACCTTGGTAGGAATCCGATGAACATTCACGGAGTTATGACCGATTATTTGCGTAAAATAAGGTCGAAGGTCTGTCACGCCTACAGGGTAAACCCCTTGGAGGAATCAGTTGAAAATTGATATGTAGATGGAGCAACCATCGTAGGAGTGCCTTTTTGTGGTTTGAAAGGAATCGAGATAAAGACCATGGAGATATGACACAAAACCCAACCTGTGTCAAAATTACGCGATCGATTTTTATGAATAAAAAAATTATTAGTTTTTGTGTCTACCAGACAAACCGCTTAGAGCAACGAGCTGAAAATCTGTATGTAGCTGGAATAATCATCATAGAAAGTTCTTGCAGTAGTACAGAAGAATCGGATTACAAATCACTGAGTTATGATTCGAAAGGCAACTACGTGCAGCAAATGAGAGATCGAGATACTCTAATAGAACAGTCACCCTAATAAAGCATTCAGTTGCATGTATAATTTACTCAGTTATATTACATTGCAAGTTATTCTCAGGGCCGGAGGAAGAAAAATTGAGTTGATCAGGCCATTGACTATAATGTTGAAATTGCTACGCCAATGAGAGAGGAGCTGTTGCACAGTGTCTGTGAAGTGTGAAGCATGAGCATTCTAGGGGGGTCTGGGGGCATGCCCCCACAGGAAATTTTGGAAAATTAGACACTCAGATATGCAATTTTGGTGATATTTCACTGCTAGCTAGCTATATAAATATGCTCAAGCCTATCTGTTGTTCTTCAAACTTTCTATACTATGTATAATTGTAGACCTGACATACAGGGGACACAGCATGAAACTTACTTTATGGCTCATTTAGTTATAGCTAGCAATTAGAAGTTCAAGGGGGGGTCTGGGGGTGCAACCACCAGGAGCTGCAGAATTTTTGCAATTTAAAGGCTTGAAAATGCCTTAAAATTTAAAATTGATGCTAAATTTTAAAGTAAAACTAGCTAGCAACTTGCAACTTTCCCCCCAAATTTCACAGGGAACCCATGCAGCATGGCCCCCTTTAGCTAGGATATAATTACTAGCTATACAGTGAATTCACACAGCTACAATAAAAAGCTACACAGCTACAAAAATACAGTATACTACTATACTGGTTTGTATGAAGTGAACAGATCATCACGTAAATATACTGTCACGAGACCAATCAGTATTCGAAAATGGCGCGATGTGGGTGAGACTGAGAGTTTGCTCAGTATCTCGACAGGACGAGTGGGTAGTTGAAGAGGAGTGATTTCTACTCAACATCTCATCCAGATGGCCACCATGTAATGTATGGGTGTACAGCTTCTTGCCGTGGGATGAGCCATCTGGTTTGTCACTGCCAGCCCTTCGCCCAGTAAAAGAAGCCAAGAGAGACTAGCCAAAGAATGCTAATGATTATTTTATGAAGATTGAATTGTGATATAAGTGTGCTGGTTTAGAATCAAAGAAGGCACCTGCCTAAATGCCAACTGTCAGCACACGTGATACTGTACGTATAGAACCCACAATCATTTCTGTACGAAACGATACAAATGCTATGCTGTACTGTAAGGTAATTGGAGGTACTATACGTGTAGTTCTGTGCTTTAGTTAGGCTGAGAAACTAGGTAACTACTCGTGTCATGCATTTTCAATAACATCTGTAAAATGTACGTAGCTACATGTAGATGTGATCGTCCAAAGATTGCATGAGAGTAATGTAGTTCGAGCTGGTCAGCTAGTTGGTTCAACTCCAGATTATTGGTCCGGCTCAGGCCTGACCAACCGGACCGTCTCCTCCGGCCTTGATTCTGTAGGGAATTCAGCTACAAACAAGTCACCCTGTAGTCAGATCAGCTAGAAGAAGGTACCTAATAGAGAGTTCATCTACAAAGAAGCCATCATGTAGAGAGTTCAGCTCAAATAAATCACCCTGTAGAGAATTCAGCTACAAACAAATTGCCCTGTAGAGAGATCAGCTAGAAGAAGTTACCTTGTAGAGAGTTCAGTTACAAAGAAACAATCATACAAAGAGTTTAGCTGCAAACAAATCACCCAGTAGAAAGTTCCGCTATGAACAGATCCACTATAGAGAGTTCAGTTAGAAACAAGTCATCCTGTAGAGAGATCAGCTAGAAGTCACATTGTAGAGAGTTCAGTTACAAAGAAACAATCATGCAAAGAGTTTAGCTGCAAACAAATCACCCAGTAGAAAGTTCACGCTATGAACAGATCACACTGTAAAGAGTTCAGTTAGAAACAAGTCATCCTGTAGATAGATCAGCTAGAAGAAGTCACTTTGTAGAGAGTTCGGCTACAAAGAAACCACCATGTAAGAGAGTTCAGTTGCAAACAAACCACTCTGTACAGACTTCAGCTACGAACAGATCACCCTGTAGAGAGATCAGCTAGAAACAAGTCATCCTGTAGAGAGTTCAGCTAGAAGAAGTTACGTTGTAGAGAGTTCAGCTACAAGGAAACCACCATGTAAGAGAGTTCAGCTGCAAACAAATCACCTGTAGAGAGTTCAGCTAGGAACAAGTCACCCTGTACAGAGATCAGCTAGAAACAAGTCATCCTGTAGAGAGTTCAGCTAGAAGAAGTTACATTGTAGAGAGTTCAGCTACAAAGAAACTACCATGTAGAGAGTTCAGCTGCAAACAAATCGCCCTGTAGAGAATTCAGCTACAAACAAATCACCCTGTAGAAAGAAGAAGTTACCTTGTAGAGAGTTCAGCTACAAACAAATCACCCTGTAGAGAGTTCAGCTAGAAACAAGTCACCCTGTAGAGAGATCAGCTAGAAACAAGTCACCTGTAGAGAATTCAGCTAGAAGAAGTTACATTGTAGAGAGTTCAGCTAAAAAGAAACTACCATGTAGAGAGTTCAGCAGCAAACAAATCGCGCTGTAGAGAATTCAGCTACAAACAAATCACCCTGTAGAAAGATCAGCTAGAAGAAGTTACCTTGTAGAGAGTTCAGCTACAAACAAATCACCCTGTAGAGGGTTCAGCTACAAACAAGTCACCCTGTAGAGAGTTCAGCTAGAAGAAGTTACATTGTAGAGAGTTCAGCTACAAAAAAACTACCATGTAGAGAGTTCAGCAGCAAACAAATTGCCCTGTAGAGAATTCAGCTACAGACAAATCACCTTCTAGAAAGATCAGCTAGAAGAAGTTACCTTGTAGAGAGTTCAGCTACAAACAAATCACCCTGTAGAGAGTTCAGCTAGAAACAAGTCACCCTGTAGAGAGATCAGCTAGAAACAAGTCACCTGTAGAGAATTCAGCTAGAAGAAGTTACATTGTAGAGAGTTCAGCTAAAAAGAAACTACCATGTAGAGAGTTCAGCAGCAAACAAATCGCGCTGTAGAGAATTCAGCTACAAACAAATCACCCTGTAGAAAGATCAGCTAGAAGAAGTTACCTTGTAGAGAGTTCAGCTACAAACAAATCACCCTGTAGAGGGTTCAGCTACAAACAAGTCACCCTGTAGAGAGTTCAGCTAGAAGAAGTTACATTGTAGAGAGTTCAGCTACAAAAAAACTACCATGTAGAGAGTTCAGCAGCAAACAAATTGCCCTGTAGAGAATTCAGCTACAGACAAATCACCTTCTAGAAAGATCAGCTAGAAGAAGTTACCTTGTAGAGAGTTCAGCTACAAACAAATCACCCTGTAGAGAGTTCAGCTAGAAACAAGTCACCCTGTAGAGAGATCAGCTAGAAACAAGTCACCATGTAGAGAGTTCAGCTGGAAGAAGTTACATTGTAGAGAGTTCAGCTATAAAGAAACTACCATGTAGAGAGTTCAGCTACAAACAAATTGCCCTGTAGAGAATTCAGCTACAAACAAATCACCCTGTAGAGAGTTCAGCTAGAAACAAGTCACCCTGTAGAGAGTTCAGCTAGAAGAAGTTACATTGTAGAGAGTTCAGCTACAAAGAAACTACCATGTACAGAGTTCAGCTGCAAACAAATTGCCCTGTAGAGAGATCAGCTAGAAGAAGTTACATTGTAGAGAGTTCAGCTACAAAGAAACTACCATGTAGAGAGTTCAGCTGCAAACAAATTGCCCTGTAGAGAATTCAGCTACAAACAAATCACCCTGTAGAGAGTTCAGCTAGAAACAAGTCACCCTGTAGAGAGTTCAGCTAGAAGAAGTTACATTGTAGAGAGTTCAGCTACAAAGAAACTACCATGTACAGAGTTCAGCTGCAAACAAATTGCCCTGTAGAGAGATCAGCTAGAAGAAGTTACATTGTAGAGAGTTCAGCTACAAAGAAACTACCATGTAGAGAGTTCAGCTGCAAACAAATTGCCCTGTAGAGAATTCAGCTACAAACAAATCACCCTGTAGAGAGTTCAGCTAGAAACAAGTCACCATGTAGAGAGTTCAGCTAGAAGAAGTTACATTGTAGAGAGTTCAGCTACAAAGAAACTACCATGTACAGAGTTCAGCTGCAAACAAATTGCCCTGTAGAGAGATCAGCTAGAAGAAGTTACATTGTAGAGAGTTCAGCTACAAAGAAACTACCATGTACAGAGTTCAGCTGCAAACAAATTGCCCTGTAGAGAATTCAGCTACAAACAAATCACCCTGTAGAGAGTTCAGCTAGAAACAAGTCACCCTGTAGAGAGTTCAGCTAGAAGAAGTTACATTGTAGAGAGTTCAGCTACAAAGAAACTACCATGTACAGAGTTCAGCTGCAAACAAATTGCCCTGTAGAGAGATCAGCTAGAAGAAGTTACATTGTAGAGAGTTCAGCTACAAAGAAACTACCATGTAGAGAGTTCAGCTGCAAACAAATTGCCCTGTAGAGAATTCAGCTACAAACAAATCACCCTGTAGAAAGATCAGCTAGAAGAAGTTACCTTGTAAAGAATTCAGCTACAAACAAATCACCCTGTAGAGAGTTCAGCTAGAAACAAGTTACCCTGTAGAGAGATCAGCTAGAAACAAGTCACCCTGTAGAGAGTTCAGCTAGAAGAAGTTAAAATGTAGAGAGTTCAGCTACAAAGAAACTACCATGTAGAGAGTTCAGCTGCAAACAAATTGCCCTGTAGAGAATTCAGCTACAAACAAATCACCCTGTAGAAAGATCAGCTAGAAGAAGTTACCTTGTAGAGAATTCAGCTACAAACAAATCACCTTGTAGAGAGTTCAGCAAGAAACAAGTCATCCTGTAGAGAGATCAGCTAGAAACAAGCCACCCTTAGAGAGTTCAACTAGAAGAAGTTACATTGTAGAGAGTTCAGCAGTTTAGCTGCAAACAAATCACCCTGTAGAGAATTCAGCTACAAACAAATTACCCTGTAGAAAGATCAGCTAGAAGAAGTTACCTTGTAGAGAGTTCAGCTACAAACAAATCACCCTGTAGAGAGTTCAGCTACAAACAAGTCATCCGGTAGAGAGATCAGCTAGAAGGATCACCTTGCAGAGAGGTCAGCTACAAAGAAATCACCCTGCTTCATCTTTTCTTCTTCCTGTAGTATAGAAAAAATGACAGGTTAAAAATCCCTAAAGCTGGCCATAGGCCGGCTTTGGGGTATACAAATACAAAAAGAAGTGAAATCTAATCCAAAACAGCCAAGCTGTAAAAAAAGAGTGCGGCCCTGAGAAAAAGATGTGAAATCCAAGGTGGCGGCCAAGAAATGGCTGTGATGGTAGGTTAATGGTAAAAATTTTAATAACAACAATTCAGGTGAATTTGGTGCTGGTCTTGGCACAAAATTCACCTGAATTGTCGTTGTTAAAATTTTTACCATTAACCTACCATCACAGCCATTTCTTGGCCGCCACCTTGGATTTCACATCTTTTTCTCAGGGCCTCACTCTTTTTTTACAGCTTGGCTGTTTTGGATTAGATATTAAATCACAGTAAAACAATACGAAGTGTTATATCCCTACTGTGCATTTCTGTTACGGTATCTTGAGCACAGTAGGGATATACGTAACACTTCTTACTGTTTTACTGTGATTTAATATCATGGACTACTCCAACTTGTTTCAGTACTTTTTTATCGATGTGCTATGGTCCCTACTCTAGTTGAAAATTCCAAAATTTTTTGTATACTTATTAGAGTATCTCAATCACAAGTTTGGTTTTCGCTTTATATCTCTTTAGCTAATAATACTCTCAATCACAAAGGGTTTTATGCTATGATGGTCGACTTACCTGCAGTCCTGTTTTCAACATATTTCTATAAGTGGTTTACTCTGTAGGTATGACAAACAAACAAAATTTTTAGTTTGTTTATAACTTAGCAGTGTGTTAAGCAATCTTTAGCTTATGTAGTAGAAAGATACAAAGAACATAATATGAAGTTTGAAGGCTCGTAGCTTAAAGATAGCTGAGCTAAAATTTGAAATAAAATTATAAGGTGTCCCACTATGATGAAATTTTTCCTGCAAAAAATAGTATATTTTTGTGTTGTACTACAAACGAACTATGAATGCGTGAAAAGTATGTTTTCTTAGTTCCAGTTATGGCATGTCTTACTTGCTTTCCTTGGCTGCATGACACACTATCATGTGCCTTGATAACCAGTGTCTATGATACACAGAAGAAAATTATCCTGACTGCCTGGCAGACTCCTGTAAGAGTTAAGGATTGAGGCTGCCCAGGTCCAGTCATGGATTTTTTTTTCTATCTGTAACTTTTTAAACACACTTGGCATCTTTAACCAGGCTGTAGGACCAGGTGTTCTAAAGACTTTCAGCACTTGTGCTGTAAATAAAGCATTAATAAATAAATGAATAAATAAATAAATAAGTAAACAATGCTGTAAGCATCCCTCATCAGCATACATCACAAGTATATATAACTATGCATATCATATACCTTGCAAACATAATCATAAGATAGCAAAATATTTCTTGCAGCTAAATCTCTGTGTACAAAAACTTTTCGAGACAAGTATTCCAATCCTTCTGCAACTTGTCGGCAATAGCTCAGTAGTTCATGACCCATCTCAGGAACAGCACTAAATTAAAGATAAATACACCAAGATTATCTTTCTGCTTAGCTAGCTACTTTATGTTACTTTAATGGAAATTCTTGTAAATGATTCTGCAGGTCTCCCCTAGTCATATACTCCAGTACAATCATCATGTTCTCCTCTTCAGTCACTACTCCATGTAACTGTACTACATTGTTGTGTTGAAATTGACTCATAATGGCTGCCTCCCTCAGAAACTTCACCCTGTCTGACTCTGAAGATTTTGGAATGAGTGTCTTCACTGCTACTTGTATAGGATCAGCAGAACCATCAGTCCATGTGCCCAAATGGACTACTCCAAATTCACCAGATCCAATTGCATCAAACAATCTATGTGAGGTCTAATCCCTAAGTTATACATATAAATAGACCTACTTTATCTGATGTGGCCTAAGCTTGGAAATTTTTCTACCTTTAAACCAATTGTAAATTTCATCTTCCTCACAGCCTGGATCCTCATACAATAGCTCATCAGTACTAAAAACTGGTTGGCTAGTAGTTTTAGCATTTCCATCAGACATGTGACCTGAGTCATCAGTTATTAACGGTGATTGTTCTGTGTTGACAATATCTGGCAATGACTCATCTTTGTTGTTTGAACTACACAATGATGATGTTTTAGCAGCACTTTCCTGCAGTGTTGAATGATACCAAGATTTTAACTTTTTACAACGATCACTTGTGTTAGCTTCAGAGAGTGTAAACATTTCAACTGTCTCATAATCACCTCTACTGTGTGGCTATACAAAGTGTAGCAAATATTATCACATATACATCAAGTAGATAATATACCTGGTTTAGTGCAGTAGCTTGTGGTGATTCTGTGTCATACTTGATGGCAACTGCTCCTCTTAACAAAGACTCATCAAAGTAATAATCATTTTCATTTTCCATTTCTGTAATTGCACGCATGCCCAATTTTAAATTAATACTAAATAACATAATATCAAGAATTCATAATATTAAGAGAGGGAGAGTATCAAACACTCAATATACCCTGTACAAATGCACTGCCACAAGTTCACCTTTTGATGACATTAATATCTCTCCTAATGTGGAGAGGTATTGATTGGTGTTTAATACAACTTCAATGGTAAGAGAGAACTGTTGATAGGTGTTGAATATGGTGAAGTCTCTATTCTACAGAACAGAGTGAGGTGTTGATACTGTACTAGTGGCAGTAAGTTTGATTAATGCATTCCAGTTAGATACTCTCCCTTACTACTGTATGATGAACTTTTGATAATATAAATTGACATGGCAATGTTTAGTTGTGTACCAAGTCACATGGTGGTCAAGAAAGCTGGTAAGTAAAGTGCACAAAAAGAATATGAAAGGAAAGAAAAAATAATTAAGTTAAATTAAGTGTTACAAATGCTTTAAGAGCAGTTTTGCTCAAACTCAAATATGGCATGTGCTGAGGTATTGTAGTGTAAAGTTGTTCTAATTTGAGAAGGGAATACTTAGTACAATTACTTGAAAACTATGTTTTTGTTCTTCCTGTCACTATTGTGGTGATCATTACAGCTTTACAGTGTCCAGCACTAATGGTCTGACGCAGCTTGTACTGCACCCTTTGAATTACCTATCCTAATAAACAGAAATTGGAGACTTTGACAACTAAACCTAGCTAGTAGTAAGATGAAACAATTGTAGCTCAAAATGTTTATGAACTATTGGAGTAATCACTAGATGAACCCCTTAAGCTTATGATATACAGGGAGTACAAGACCTTAATCCACAGACAGTCTACAACCAAGTGCCCACATTCTGATATCTGTGAGATCTCCTCTGCATTTATCAGACTCAACAGCATGACTTTCTTCATTAAATAGAGTTTTGGCATTAAAGGCTTTTTAGTAGCTTCTTGCAGGTCCCTAGTGGGATAGTGATACTTAATATCCATGGAGCAGCAAGGAAAAATCCTGTAACAACTAGAGCTTCCACCAAAACAGTACTGTTTTAGTCACGGTGGTGGAAAGGATTGCCAAATGAAATGTTTTCATCTTCCAACTTCCCAGCCTTTAATTGTCTATGATTGCCTGTTGCTTTACAATTAGTACTTGTACTTTAATTTAGTTTTTTGTGTGCATGTCTTGTATACATGTGCTTATACACCAGAAGGGAAGAACGGCTATATATGCTGATTACCGTGAGATTAAATCAAAAATCAATTGAAATAATCAATCAATCAATCAAGGAGGTAATAGAACAGTTGTAACAGAATTAGGTGTAAAATTGTCCCTGGATTTGAATCAAGGACCTCCATACCCCAAACCAAACCTTAAAGCCTGAGCCATGCACTGTTTCCTGTTATAAACATCCCTTAATTTTTACCTTACATGCAAAAGTTTCGTTAAGATTCTCCTTATAACCAATGGAAAATTTCATGTGTGTTGTATTAGAAGTACAAAAATGTTCTCACCATTATAGTGCTACAAAATTCAACTAAGTAAATATAATAATGTTTTAAACAAATAAATGCAATATACAACCTTCATTTGGCCTATAAAGAAGAATTAAAGATGGTTAATAGCAGCCTCAAAACTGGTCATATATAGGGTCTTTTAAAATGCAATATAGATGTATCCAAAATACGTAGACAGAAAGAGTGTGGCATCCACAACCCATGCTAGAGTTTTAAAATTATGAAATCAAATGTGTGGCCTAGTAGAAATGGTGCAATGGTGTCAATGCCAATAATGCCATATAAAATGCTATGATTACTGGCATTATTATGATTGCAGCCATTTCTTGGATGCCAACTTTAATTTGCAACTTTAAAAACTTGTTTTGAAAGCTACACACTGTTTTTACACAGCTTGGGCTGTTTTCTGCTACAAATACGTAGCATATAGTTCTAACAGTAACAGTAAAAATACAATTGAAAGTAGTATAATGAATCACATGCTCATAAACAAAGTAGACTCTTAATGTAAGTCTTTATGTGCATTACATAGGAAAGTAAGCAAGAGGTAGAATGGCGCCCCTTTATCAACTAACTGTGCTCATCTATTACAATATCAACTATACACTACCAGGGCCATAGAATTGAGAGCAAAAGATATACACACGTATATACACACTTAATCATTTCTAGTTTGAACTGAGAAGTAGCCACATATTAAACACAATGAACAAAATCAAATACTCTTACAATGTGCAAAGTAAACTAAAACCTTATAGTCAGGATACTAATAGTTATAGTCAGGATACTAATAGTTATAGTCAGGATACTAATAGTAAGACAGAGATGGCTTTGACATACCTAATTCTAGTATAAGTAAACCCAAATATATTAAACAATAAGTTATCAATGTTCCCTTGCCCTAGCTAGCTTTGTGTTTACTTTTCTTGTATCTAATGCATAAACTCTCAAGGTATCTGTTAGTTATGTAATAACATACCTGTCTCTGTATTGCTCAGAAGATTAGTGGAATATGATGATTTTCTTCTTCTATACACCACAACTACACACACTATCACTACAATTAGTATCAGTAATAACATGAGGACACCTCCTACTACTGCTCCCACTACAGTACCAGTATTGACTGAACCATCACTACCAGCTGGTGTTGTATCAGTTGTTGTAAATGATAATATATTGCTAGTAGGACTAGGAGATAACATTGGAGTGGTTCCTGATACTGTAGGTGTTACTAGAGTTTGGCTACTTTGTTGTGTTGTAGACAATATTAATGTAGTAACAGTTGATTTAGTGACCATAGTAGAAGATGGTAATGATATTGATGACAACAATTTAACCATTGATGGTCCTGTTGTTGCAGTTTGTTGTACTGAAGAATAAACTGGTTTAGTAATTACAGTAGAAAATGATGACAGTTGTACTGTTGACAACAATGTCATTGATGAGAATGATGATGATACCAGAACAGAACTTGATGGAAATGGCTTACGTGATGTTAATGGAAACATAGTCATGGATGGCATTGATGATGATGACAAAGCTGTTAATGGTGACAAAAATGATATTTGTGGTGACAAAAATGTAGTGAGTGATGGTGAATGTATTAAAGATGACAGCACCATTGATGATGATGCTACCAATGATGATGATACCAGAACAGAACTTGATGGAAATGGCTTACGTGATGAAAACACTGACATGGATGACATTGATAATGATGACAAAGCTGTTGTTAATGGTGAGAACAATGACATTTGTGGTAACAAAACTGTAGTGAGTGATGGTGAATGTATTAAAGATGACAGCACCATTGATGATGATGTTACCAACAATGATGATGACAATGTCAATAATGGTGGATGAATTGTACTTATGATAATACTAGTAGTAACAGTTGTCATTTTCATTGTGGAAGTGATGATTGTAGAGATGACACTGCTACTAGTGTTCCTATTACTAATGGTAGTAGTTGAAACAGAAACAATACTGCCTACATAAACAGGTACAATACATATTTGTGGTTACACATATAGAGGGAATTACAAATACTTTATTTTGGTAGCCACCAATAGATATTGGATATATGCACTAGCCACAGATAATGTTACTTACTTATAATAGCTACTGATGATGATGTTACCAAGGATGATGATGATGATGATGATGATGATGATGATGATGATGATGATGATGATGATGATGATGATGATGATGGTGATGGTGATGGTGATGATGATGATGATGATGATGATGATGATGATGATGATGATGATGATGATGATGATGATGATGATGATGAAGATGATGGTAGATGAGTGATACTTGATATAATAGTAGTAGTACTAGGTCTACTGGTAATAACACTTGTTGTCATTTTATTTTTCATTGTGGAAGTGATGATTGTAGAGGTGACACTGTTACCAGTGTTCCTATTACTAATGGTAGTAGTTGAAACAGTTGAAGTAGAAACAATACTGCCTACATAAACAGGTACAATACATATTTATGGCTACATGTGCACATAAAATAATGTGAGGGAAATAAAAATTACAAATCCTGTCCTCCAATATGTACTGGATATATGCACAGGCCACAGAAAATGTTGCTTACTTATGATATTTACTGATGATGATGTTACCAAGGATGATGTTGATGTCAATGATGGTAGATGAGTGATACTTGATATAATAGTAGTACTAGGTCTACTACTGGTAATAATAACACTTGTAGTCATTTTCATTGTGGAAGTGATGATTGTAGAGGTGACACTGTTACTAGTGTTCCTATTACTAATGGTAGTAGTTGAAACAGTTGAAATAGAAACAATACTACCTACATAAACAAGTACAATTGGCTACAAGTGCAGATAAATGTGAGGGGAGTAAAAATATTACTGCTATTGCATCCAAACAAGAAATTACAAAACCGTGGTAACAAACTATTTGTTAAAATGACAAAATTGTTTTTACAGTGATAGAGCCACCAATAGGTACATAAGCTACAGATAATGTTACTCACTTATAATAGCTACAATGGCCACTTGAAAATGTGTTTGGTTTACTCCACTTCCAGTTGGATCAATAATACTGTGATTACCTGCCACACTGTATGTAAGTTTATTGTCATCTGTAGTCATGTTAGATGATAATATTAGTGAGTTGGTGGTAGTGTACAAGCCAATAACATCATTTATATGAACACTAAATTGTTCATCAGCAGGGAGATCGTATGGGGCACAGATGATACTCAAACCACTTGATCCAGCTTGTGGCTTATTCACAGTACTAACATGTACAAGTGTATAATTATTATTCACATTCCACACACTAGGATAAAATGTCACTGATGGAACATTCACAATCTGATAACAAAACCGCCACCCAACCACAACTCCATCACATGGAATCCTGTAGGATGGTATAATATAAGTAGTGGATTGGTCCACTATTGATCCTTCTTGAAAACTCAGTGATCCTGTATCCCTGCATGTTTGAGCACTAACAAGTACTGCACCTGTTAGATGAAACACACCTCATTAATTGATTTTAGCTAACACACAACCTGTTGACAGCTGGTGAGCTATGTTTGAATAGCTAAAATCTCATTATGATAACCAAAACTACTACACAATATATTGATACAACCTGAAAGAACAAACATAATGTAAAGCCTGTCCCAGTTGTGCACACTTTTTGAGCAGACCAACTTCTTTGACATTACAAAATATACTGAGCAATGTACATAAAATTACAGTTATTTTTATAGCACTACATTATGTCATTGTTTAATTAATATGCAGTCTGGTGAGCTCTAGAACATTCTTCTCATCTTCCTCCCCTTTTTCTGACAGTTCTTCACTTTCTCAGTTTAGTTTTACTATGTCCTAGCCACACTTGCATCAGTTGGAATACTTTCTTTACATCTGGAAACCTTCTTTAGGGAGACACATCTTGCTTCACTGCACGGTTCAGTCACTAGTTTAACTTTGACAGTGGTATCAGTTACTTCACACACTCAATATGGTCCATGGTAGGATCTATCTAGCTTGAACTTGGGTTGCTCATTGATTAATACAGTATTACCAACCTGAATTGTTACCGGACAAGTAGACTTATCACACTGTTTTTTTTTCTGAGATAATTGTGCCTGCTGAATATTTTTCCTAGCAATTTCACAAATAAACTTTACCGTAAGCAAGGAAATTTTGACGTCATAAAAATTTGACGAATTTGATGAATCGGTTTAATTCGTCAAATTTAAATTTGTCAAATGTTTATAAGTGCCCTTAAAAGTACAGGTTTTGCCTACAATTTCTTGATTTTCGTCAACATTTTATTCGTCAAATCTGCTGAAGTCTGAATTCGTCAAATTTTCTTACGTCTAAATTTCCTTGCGTACGGTTATTCACTTAAAGAGAACTGTGCCATAGTCTGAGTAAATAACAGGAGTCATTGGACGAGGGGAACTGAAATCCAATGCTGATGGTAGCTTAGCATCTCTACCATATATGCAGTAGGAAAAAAGACGTTTTTCCTGTGGAGGAATGCACCATTGTTCGATAAGCAAGTAACTTGTCCCAGTCCCGCCCTTTGTTAGTTACTACCTTCGCTAGCATAGCTTTCAGCGTGCGACTGAAACGTTTGATTAAGCCATCATACTGTGGATGCCCTGGGGTGGTGGGGAGCTGTTTGATATCCAGAATAAAAGCTGTATCTTGCAAAACATCTGCAAGGAATCCTGGAGCACGATTATGAATCAAACTGGTAGGCATATGCCATGTCTGTAGACTAAATCTGCTAGGCATTTAGCAACAGTTGCTGCAATCCGATCTGCCATTGCATATACCTCTGGCCAGTTTGTTAAGTAGTCTTGAAAGACTAAAGCATAGCGATTCTTATCAATACTCTCATCCATTTCTTTAAAGTCCATGCCAACAATGGCAAAAGATTCACCAACTGGGATGCTATGCAATGCAGGGTTCTGTCTTCTCTCTTGCCTTGCACTGTTGCACAGGTAAGACATGACTCACACTTCTTAAAACTGAAGAACTCATACTGGGCCAATAAAAATACAATTTCAATTTCTGTAGGGTTTTCTTTACTGAAAAGTGTCCAGCAAACAACTCATCATGGTGTTCTGCTACTACTTGATCTCTGATCATCTCATCATCTACAACAAAGTACCCTTTCTTTGCTACACTTAAAATTCTTTGTGCCACCTTCCGGTCTTCTGGTAACTTCCTTTTTGTAAAGAATCAATGATATCAACTATCTCCTGATCCTTTGACTGCTGGTCATGAATTTGCTGAATTAACTGCTCTTCAGAACTAAATGAAACTATCAGTACTCTACCATCAAGTTACTCTTCATTCAGCATAGGTGCCCATGAAAGTGCATTGGCAGCTTCATTTAACTTCCCTGGTTTATGTTCAAGCATGAGGTCTGGCAGGAACTGAACAATTTTCAGGTACCATCTCAACAATAATCCCTTTGATTGACCTTCAGATAATCGGATACAAGGGCTTGGTGGTCTGTATAAACTGTTGTCTTATGTCCAAGTAAATATACTTCAAAGTGATTCAAAGCAAAAACAATTGCTGCCATCTCTAACTTTGTAGGAGGATACTTCTTGTTGGTAGTCCTACTAGCAAAAGCTACTGGATGTCACTCATTGTCATCACCAACTTGTTCTAATACAGCTCCAAAGCCATTCTCACAAGCATCAACCCATAGAAAAAGCTACTTGTCAAGATCTGTTGATATTAGAACTGGTGCAGATATCAGTACTTGCTTTATATTCTGGAAGGCTTCCTCACACTGCTCATTCCATTCAAACGGTACAGGTTGATCAGATTGTTTGTCTTTCTTTGTTAAAGCTGTTAGCTATTAAAGGTTCACTGATCATTCCCATATTTCTGACATGCCTTCGGTAGAAATTGGCTAACCCTAGAAATTGTTTGACCTCCTTTACCATGGCTGGTCTAGAAAAAAGTTTGATGGCATCAATATTCTTCCCTGTAGGACATACTCCTTTTGATGACAATACAAAGCCTAGGTACTCAACCTTGCCCTCAGCAATAGCACACTTTGATGGCTTTACTCTGAGTCCTGTTTGCTGAAGCCTCTGCAATACTTTCTTCAAATGAGTGATGTGTTCAGAAAAAGTTTTAGAAGCAATGAGAATATCATTTAAACAAAATCCACCCAGCAAATAATTTATCCATTAATGTTTGAAATGTTGCTGGTGCGTTTGTAAGGCCAAATGGCATTCTACAGCATTGAAATAAGCCACAATGACAAACGAATGCTGTCTTTGCCTTAGACTTATCTTCCGTTTTGACCTGGTGGTACCCACGCAGTAGATCAAGGGTTGAAAAATACTTTGCCTTCTGGTTCCCAATAGCATCTATCAACTCATCCACACGACGTAATGGATAGTGATCTGGAACTGTATCCTTATTGATACTTCGATAGTCAACGCAAAGTCGAGGAGTGCTTTTAACTAGTGCTATCGGTGAAATGTAAGGACTGTTTGCTGGTTCCACACAATTGATTTGCAACAATTTATCTAGTTCCTCCTCTAGTTGCTTTCTCAAGGCATGTGGTAATCTTCTTGGAGCTTTTCTTACAGGATTTGCACTTGCAGTGTCTATTGAATGTTCTACTACATCAGTTTCTCCTAACTCTTCATCACACAAAGCAAAAACTTACTCATGCTCAAATGAACTCTCCAGTAACTGCCTTTGTTCAGTATCAGAACATTGATCACTGATCTTGAATTCTTTTTCCAATTGATTCAACCAATCATTAACTTGACACACTCTAACTGACTGCTCTTCGACACTCTTGGGTGACTCTTCCCATAGGTTGCTCCACAATGGATCACCATGTTCTACTAGACTAGCCTCCAATGACTGTTCCTTTCTTGAGCACTTGTGGTTGTGTTCCCCAATTAATCAAAGGGATTCTGCACAGAGTGTGACTTTCACAAATTCCATCAGCAAAATCACATTGTGTTTCACTCATAATATTTTCATCTGGAACAATAATCTATAGACTATTGGGTGCTGGAATGCACTACATCAGCAATGGGTTTATATGTAGATTTCACAGCAAGTTGTGATTGTGCTGGCACAAACTCAGTGCACTCTTCAGGCATTGTAGCCTCATCTGTACACAGAAGTTCTTGTACACTGAAGTTAACAGCCACTTGTTTCTGTGATTGGCTTTCCACATCAATCCACACAGTGTGTCCAGGCATTAATTGCATGGTATGTTTTAAAACCATAGGAAGAACTTTGCTTGACTGATGTGTTGTAATTACTACTACTTGGAATTTTGAAGAAGCAACCGGTTCAGCAATGACTCTATTGTGTCACCTGTAAAGGTAAGGATGGTACTTCTGATAATGAAGCAGGCAAGCTGACTGACTCTTGACTAACTAACAATTCAATTGTAGGTTCTTCAGACAACTTTTGTGATTCCAGTAAATTTCCTGCCTGAGTTAATTGCTGTAGTAAACTTTCTGCAATCACCTCAATTCCATTAGAATGAGCTATTCTACAATCAAAGCCAACAAGGGTATTTGTACCCATAATTATTTTACAGTTCCAAACTTTTCCTTGCCAAATAGGCTTGAAAGAGTCCATCACATACCAGGGAATTTGTAAGTTTAACCCAGTGATTTCAACAACAATATGTACTTAGCCGAAGCCTTTGCACCAAACAGGGGTCCCTCTGCTCCAAAAGGCTGAGTATCAAAGGCTAAATATTGGGCCAAACAATTAGAGACACTACAATTTTGTTTTTCTTTAATGTAGGGAAGCAACTGTTTTCTGACAATACACACCTGTGAGCCTGAATCAACAAATGCTTTAGTTGGAATGCTTCCAACTATTACATCAACCTTGTAAACTGAACCAACCACATTAGTATTACAGCATGTAGTTGATTTACTTACAGATAACATATGTATCCATACCTCTGACACTGACTGGCATTCACAAGCTGGTTGAATGTTTGCTCACTATCAGTTGACCGGTCACATGATTGTTGACTGCTCTGCTGCTTAATATCAGCTGACACATCCTGTAACAGTTTACTGTTATGCTGAACTGTCTGACTTTCTGTTACAAGTTCCACTACATGACATGACCTTGCAAGATGACCCTTTTTACCACACTTAAAACACTTAACTGTCAACATACTGGTACTGGCAGACTTTTGGCAGGACTGTGGGTAATTTGCTTTTCCATCATACCTGTAACCTGTAACTAGACCTCTTACACTTGCTTTGAAATTCTCTCCCTTCTGAGCCTTTGTAATTAAATCTTCTCTCTCTGTGTGTCTCTGTGTCTCTGTGTCTCTCTCTACCTTCACTCATTTGGCCAACTTCTTTCTATAGTTTAACAGGAACCTTGTTCCACAATATGGACTCCAAATTGGTATCAGATAACTTCTGAGGTGCCATACCCTGATAGTCTTTAAAAGTCCTTGTACTGAGCCAAATTTGTCATACTGTAACTCATGACAGTGTTGGTAGGTAGTTCTTGGTCCATGTGTACTTCATATTGACCTCAACTATCCTCTGTCATGATGCTTTGTCAAACTAGACAAAAACCATGAGAACCAATGAGTTCTGTCCTCATCTGTCCACATGCAGTCAGTTGTGGTTTCCATGAAGTCAACAAGCCAGACTTCAAAATCATTTTCACTGCTCTTTCCAGAGGATTTATCAAATCGTTTCTGTAATTCTCTAAAACCTGGGGGACACTAAAAAGTAGGCACATTATTCTCACTTTGACTGCTATCGCTATTGTAGTCTTCTAAGGGAACAAACTGCTGCTGTGCTGGCTGTTACTGTGCTGACTGGCCAGAAGGCGGTGCTTGTTCAGCTTGCTGTGACTTTCCCATCTGGCCTTTCCTGTAAATTAAATTTCTGCTTCTCAAAAACAACTGGAGTATCCTGTCGTATTCTGTTTTTACTGTAAATGATCCACCAGGCATTCTTTCTCTTGTAGTAATAGTTCACTAGTATGTAGTCGCTCTTCCAGAACAAGTGTTTTAGACTCCAACTCATACAATTTCTTTATCACAGAACCTTGACTATATACGAAATACTGCCCATAGAGCATTACATTGTGTATAATTCTAGCTTCTACCTGTACAAGAAATTCTATCATTGGCTACAATGACACAAGCTCTAAACTAGTCTGAGGGAAACTAAACCACCGTAAACTACCCAATCTTCTTGAAGAGACTTCACAAGTTTCTAGTTCACCTTCTTTCTTCATTATACTCTGGCCCTTCAGCTCAGTGAATATCTCAGGATCTCGGTAGAACCCCCAAAAGTTGTAAAGCCTGTCCCAGTTGTACACACTTTTTGAGCAAACTAACTTCTTTGACATTACAAAATACACTGAGCATTGTACATGAAATTACAGCTATTTTTGTAGCACTACATTATGTCATTGTTTATTGTTTAATTAGTATGCAGTCTGGTGAGCTCTAGAACATTCTTCTTATCATGATTTCTAACTATCAAGCATTCTTTACTCTATACGAATCATTTGTGTACAAATTTACCTGTTTAATATAGCTACCTACTTAATAAGGTATAAAATATCAAGACACATGATAGTGTGTTGTGCAGCCAAGAAAGCCAGTGTGCCACACTGTGAGTATATTGACAGGACGAAAACACATTTTTTACGTATGTATAGCTCCATGGTCCTTTCTCACAACGCAAACAATTTTTGCATTATACATATAGTTGCCCTCTATACCTGGCACCCCAAATGAAGGAGAGAAAAAAGGAAGAAATTAACTCTAACTTTCATGAATGCATAAGGTAGATTTTGCTTAAAGTTGATATGTACTTACTTCATCTTTTCACACACTTTACAAAAGCCAATATAAAAAGCAAATACTTAATTCAATTGCCATGAAATATGGCATACATTTACATATTGAGGTGAATTCACATACCAAGTCTAGTGCAAATCTGATAAATATTCATGGAGGTATGGATGATAATTTGCATCACAAAGACTTACATTTTGTCATGCCTGCAGTGTAAAATCAGTCTATGTATATATAGGTTAAACAACATAGCTCAAACCTTTCATGGTTTAAAAGAAATCACAGTGACAGCTACAGAGTTAAAAGGAAAAAAACCGATTAATATAATTTAAAATCACAGGATCAAAATACTCTAATACAGTAGTCACCAAGTAGCAAAAAGTGCACAAAGTTGAAAAAGTTGTCCAGAGTTTAAACCAGAGACCTCCACACCTACCTCCCAAAGCCTTAACCTACTGAACTGTTTTAGTCAGCTGGTCAGCTCACTTAATTTCTACCTAGTTTAGGTCTAACAATGGAATATCTTTATTGTTCTAGAACATTCTCTTTTTTTTTAAATGTGTAGTACACCTCTATTGGAGTACTATATGCAAAAGATGGTCAAAAAATCTGTAATGTAACTTCTGTCTTCCATAACATCATTCTGCCTGTAGATAACAAGTCCCAAAGCCAGTTCATGGCTGGCTTTTGGGTATTTGAAATACGAATACACATTTGAAATCTATAATCAAGAAGAATTACTATAACTAACATTATTCAACAAACTAGCTATTACTATAACTAAAACAAAAACCAAAACTCCTTACTAAAACAACACTAGACCACTGCACGTATATGTTCACATACGTTCCACAGGTGGAACGAAACACAGAATGAAATTCTACTGCTGTATGTAGCATACTTATAGTTTGCGACTTAATGGTGGTTCAGTAACTACAACTAAACTAAAAGTACTAGTTATGTAAAAGCTATTTAAGACTAAAACTATAACTAAAAGCAAATCCACTAAAACTAAATCTATAACTGAAAACAATACAGTAGAATAAGTTACCAAAACTAAATCTAAAACTAAAACGAATTGAGAAAAGATAACTAAAACCAAAACATTTTCTTATGTACAACTAAAACTATAACTACAACTAAAAGGTTTTTATAAATTTTACTATAACTACAAGTAGAAGAAGTTTTAAGGGTGCTAGCGCCTCTTTGAAGCCACACAAATGCTGTTGTTTTTACCTTTGATACAGGCAAAAAGGAAGCTACAGGAATCTAAACTACTGCTTCGAAGATTTACCTAACTTTCTACTATACAGAGACCAAAGTATAAGATTGTACCTTGTTTCATTCACACGCTATAGTCCCTCAAAGTCAACCCATACATTTTTCTTATTCCAAGATACTGGCTGTTTGCACAGGCATCAAATTTGCTGTGAAGATTCTTCAACAAACTTGTGGAAACTTAGTGCAGGGATTTGTCTTTGCATTTCTTCTTGAGTTATAAAACAAAGAGTGAGTGCCCGCGAGCAAACTTCAACTTCTGGGCCTTGTAACTTCATGCTGGATCACAACAATTATAATTCCATGCGCTAAAAGTTTGCAAATTTATCACTGATGGTCCACCAAAAGTTTGGTAGAGATCCGATTATCGTGTATTCCAGAATATCGCCTTTTACAATGCAGTGTGGAACATGCGCACGCCGACCAGTTATTACAACAAATTCCAATAAACCACAAATGCCAACTTTATCAAATAACAAGTTATAAATGAAGTTCTGAAGAAAAGAAAAGCTCTTGTTCCTTTTCTTTACACACTGGGACACCTTCCTGTTGCTTGTGGAGTCGCCAAGTCTGCTCTTCGATAGGTAACGCCCCGTAATGCACTGCCAGTGTCTTGTTATGTGTGATAAATCCAGCTGGAACATCGTCACTACCTAAGAACAGGTGTACAATACAAATATAACTTACCAGCGTACACTATCACTCGAGAAAACTCAGGAAGAACGTGTGTTCAGTGGCTACTGAAATCAGCTTGTATCTCGGCTTGTTCGCACGTATCTTCAACACTAGCACTAACTTTCAGGCTAATTCACTCTACTGTCACTGTTGGACACCCAGACGATCATTTTCGTGATGGTTTTCAAACGAAACAGGCTGTTTCTTGGCCAATTCCTTTGGCGCAAAACACGGCCGCCTAACACGGATACTTTGAGTATGCGTAATATTGCCAATTATGATGTAACAGCCGCATGTGGTTATGTGGGTTGTCCCTTGAATGGCTTCAAAAACCCACTAGCACCCTTAAGCTGGACTAGGGATATCAAAGAAGGAAAAGGTAGTGAAACAAGGGAATAACTAAAAGTAGTGAAACAAGGAAGGTTGCCTGCAGACATTTAATCTCTAATTCAGTTTTGGGATTTAATGTCCACTAGTATATCTGCAGGTAGCTATTGGCAACCTTTCTTGTTTCACAACTTTTTAGCTATTCCCTTGTTTCACTACTTTTTTTCTAAAATTCCTAATTTTTCCTTCTACTTGTTTGTTTACTTTTTATAATTATGACAAAAGAACCAGCACATACTGCATTAAGCACCAGGAACGTCTAAAGTAATTTTTCATCAGAATGCACGCTCCAGCAATCAATTATGTTACAAAAAGGGAGGTGGCCATTTTGCTTTGTTTTCAGCTATGTTTCGTCTGTTTCACAGTGTTACATACAAAGAACAGTATGAGAAACATATCTGCAGTTGCTACAGAAGATATGGGTGATTAGCCAACATAGCCACAGGGAAGCCACACCGTGCTATCACGAATCATCACTTTGTAATGTCAGCGAAAAGAACTAAAACACAAAGGAGGACAGAAGCAAGTCCCTGATGCATGTATTGTACATACAGCAGTTGGTGAAAAGGCAAATCTCGGGACGAAGCGATGTCAAATCAAGCCTGTAGCCTAATCCATTGTTGAGTTATGCTTGGCTGGAGGCATCAGTTAGCTAGTTAATTAGTCAGTCAGTCAGCATAAAAATCCGTTTAATAGAAACTTTTTAAAATATCATAAAAACTTTTTGGAAAGGTTTGAAGTTGATCTGAAGACATTTTTGGGCTTGGCTGTGCATAACCAATGCTGTCATGAAGGGAAATTGAGGATATGTTTTTGACTGGAAAAGCCCAGTTCTTCATGATCGCTAATATACAGTACTACCGTACTGTATGATAACTAAAAGATTTTCACATTTTAAACTAAAACTATAACTAAAACAACACAGAGAATATAACCACAACTAAATCTATAACTAAGATTGCTATAACTAAAACTCACTAACAAAACTATAAATAAAACTAAAACTAAAAGTCCTTATTAAAAACCACACTAGATCCCTGGTAAGCTCATAACATGGCCTATTTTATTTCTATGTGTTTTTGTAAACAACCCTTTGCCTTCCATGCCACCTCCAACCCTCCATCCCTCTATCTGTATTTTGAGCTCAACTGATATGGTTAACCTCATGGTATCTAAAATGGTGGAAAACTTGGTTGCTGGCTACTTGTAAAGTGAGTGCTCTGGAAATAGCAAATGAAAAATAAAATACATGTATATATACATCTATGTAGAAATTTTGGTACACATAACCTCAACCATAATTGGCAAGCTACAACACTTAAAACTGGCATTTCTTGATACTTAAGAATACCAGTTTTTCTCAGAGACAGTCACATATTTCAATTCTGTAATTTCTCATACCAATACACTGCAGAGCCTTATACCATACAATACAAACTACCTAACTAGTCTACATACATACCTGTTAATATAATATGCAAAATAGTAGTAATTGACATCACTCAGATCTATAATGTTAAGACAATAAATATTAAATGTTCACTTAATATTCTAAATCTGTTTTGCAGAGACAAACATATAGCTGTACACATGCACTAATATGTAGTAGCTATAGAATCACATTTTAGTACATGTTGTTTATGATATAGTATCAAAGTATCTGTGCATTATAATCATTTGTGATTTCTGCACAGTAATTATACAACCAAGTACTAAGAATAATACGAAACGCAGTTAAAATTACGTCATAAATAAATAATAATGAATAAATAATTAATTAATACTTAATGTTTGAGAAAACTACGAGGCCTAGAGACATAAACTAACCGGGGATCGATTCGCCTGTGAACAAAGGCACAAATGTATAATAGTTGCGCCCGTTCATGCTGATGACTTGACCATACGTGTAATTCTATATAATTCCCAGTACCACACCCTCGCTTAATTACAGATTGCGCGAGGGAGAAGATTGGTGAATGTCCGTGGAGTGACTGCAGGAGAGCCAGAGGCCACTTTACACGTAAACAAGAAGATTACAAGTAAGTTTTTATGTTTGTAACATCTCAAGTCTCCATGCCAGCTACCAGTCACATAAAATATGTAATTAATTAGGCTGTTGATATTTAGCCGGTCATTGCAATTAAAAAAAAAATGTAGAAAAAATCGTGACACAAAAAGGTTCAAGAAACGAAGAAAAAAAGTGTGACTTAAACTAGACTCAAACCCACACATCCAGGTTTAGAGTACCAACGTTCTACCACTGTACCACCGGTGCTTTCTGGCTACTTCTCTTGTTTTTAAATGTTACATATATAAAATACTATATAGTCTAACCATACCAGTGAAGAAGAAACCAAAGCAACAGACACAGTTACAAACATTTAAACATACTTGTAATGTTGTTCTTTACTGGTAAGCAACAACATTACAAGTATGTTTAAATGTTTGTAACTGTGTCTTTTGTGTGCAGGATATGCGCTCCAGGCGTCCTGCAGTGAAGGACCAGCTGATGACCAGTTGGGATACCAGCTGATGCGCTTATAAACAACCAGCTGGAACAGCAAGGTAATGAGTAATGTAATACTTGTACCTGTAGTTGTATTATAGGTCTACATCTTCATCCTTCATCTGGCTTGCTAGCGGCTGGAATTATTTTCATTATACTGACCGCCACCTTCATCTGGCTTGCTGGCGGCTGGAATTATTTTCCACTCGGCTTAACTACTAGTCTACTGTGAGTCTGTAATAGCTAAACAAGAAGCCGATGCAGTATAATATACAACAATGTGTAACTATCTCCTGTATGTTGTGCATGGCTGTATGCATAATATTATAGACTGTGATCACTGTGCCAATGCCACACCGCTGATATACAGGTACATCACCAGTGGCCTCTAGTTACAACAGAGTCTGTTGTGCCATATTGGCTTGATTGGGATCAATTGCTAATTGTGCCTTCACCATATCCCTTATTCTGCATAGCCTCACTTCACTGCTGAGTCATCTTCAGAGACACGTCACACCTACAATATATAGTTACTTTCAATATAGCTTGGTTTTTTTGTGTAGGTTGTGTTTTAGTATTGTGGTTTTCTGATGCCAGTTAAACTCCCTTGCCTGTGTACGTATGCATATGTATCATTTCCACAGGTACACGCACACTGCTCTGAGTGTTTCCTATGGCACTGTTTATACTTGCCCAATGGGTAGGTTGCAACGTTGGTGTATGTACTTGGTTGTATGTGACGCGGTCCTAGTAATAATAATATACACAAATGCAAGGAAAATCAATTAAGTTTGATTTGATTAAAGAAATAAAAAGTAGCGAAACAAGGGAGGTTGCCTACACCTGAAGATATACTAGCGGACATTTAATCTCTAACTCAGTCTTGTAATTGTTGTTTACCTCTTTGTAACATTATTATGACTGGTGAACACACACCTACCGCATTAAAAGAAAGAATGGAGTCAGGTTTATTGCTTTCATCTGAATGCATGCCCCAACTATCAATCACTGAAATAGCAGTCATTACACTTAATTTCAGCTATATGTAAATCCATGAAGTATGCATTGTATGTACTGCAGTATGTACGCCAAAGGCACCTGAGGATTGAAGTGACATTGAACAGCAAAAAACATCAAGCCTGTAGCCTTAATTTACTGTTATCAAGTTATGCTTGTCTGAAGGCATCAGTCAGTCAGACAGTCGGTAGAAAAATCCACTGATTATTATTTGTAAAAGTTTTGTAGCAACCTACTGGAAACATTTCAGGTCATACTGAAGGCACTTTTGGGCTTGATTATATCTAACCAATATTGCCAAGGCACCAGTGAGGCTCAATATTTAAGTGCAAACCTCCATGATCCCTAGTATACAGTACTACCATACTGTGTGATATTATAGTTAAATAAAATTGAAGTGATTCAAGCATTGCCATAGTCACAGTCTATAATCATACAGTATGATAGTACTGTATATAAGGTATCATGGAGGTTTGCACCTTCTCACAAAAAGTATTGACCAGTATCAGCCTTATAATACCTTCATGGCGCTTTGGCAGTATTGGCTAGATATAA
Source organism: Dysidea avara (assembly GCF_963678975.1). Lineage (NCBI taxonomy): Eukaryota > Metazoa > Porifera > Demospongiae > Dictyoceratida > Dysideidae > Dysidea > Dysidea avara. The sequence goes on from NC_089274.1 coordinate 47,187,304, forward strand.
CCAAGCCCAAAAGTTCCTTCAGTATGAGCTGAAATGTTTCCAACAAGTTGCTACAAAACGTTTAAAACTTATTTAGTGGAAGTTTCTACTAACTGACTGTCTGATGCCTTTAAACAAGCAAAACTCAACAACAGCTAAGGCTACAGACTTCATTTTTTCACTGTTCAAGGATGCTTCAGTCTGGTAGGTGCCTTTTGTCATACTGCATTACATATACAATACATGTTTTGTAGACTTACTCCTTTGTGTCCCATTTATCATTGTTGACAGCACAAGGTGTCGATTCACAATAGTGCTACGTGATGGCTTCCCTAAGTTTGTAATGGGAATCATCCAAGTTTTCTGTTGTGACTGGATTGGTTGCAGAGGTCCTTCTCCTAGTGTTCTTCACTTGTAACACCATGCATGTAACAGACTGAAAACAGCTGAAAACAAAGTGTAATGGCTACTTCATTGTTTCAGTAATTGAGTGCATTCAGATGAAACAACAAGCTTGGCACCGTTCATTCTTTTACTGCAGTATGTGTGGGTTCACCAGTCATATTATTCTTACAAAATAGCAAACAAACAAGCACGTACAAGGAAGAACTAGTGTGATTAGGGGAAGTTGCCTACACCTAAAGATATATAAGTAGACATTCAATCATAGTAGAGCAGATTTTGATGAAATTGTTCCATTTTGTGATAAAAGCATCAAATTTTCTGTGGAAGTTGAGTAAGGTATACCAAACCATTTGAGATATGGTGCCACATCAAAATCATTGCGTTAGGGCACCAACTTTTGAACTACATTATATGGATACATGTACATGAAATTGGCTAAACAGGCTGTAGGACCAGGTATCCTATACAGACCTTCAGCATTTGTGCTGTAAAGCCTTAATAAATAAAATAAATTAACAAATTACTATTTCTAGCTGGTTGGGAAACCATACGAGTACATTCAATATTTTAAATACCATGATTGTATTTCAAATTTACAGGTGCAATCAGATAATCTTTAATTTAAACATTTCTAATGGAACCAATATTTCAGTGTAAAAAGTACAGATAAGGCACAATCCAATAGAAATAATATGTTGCACATCTATGGCTTTGTTTACCTTGACCCTTCATGCTTCTTAACACGGCAAGCTAATGAATGACCTGGATAGACACCTCCCTTGATCAGCTTTTGGAAATTATGACCATCCTTTGCTTGTTTATGCAGATGCAAAGTTTTAGTATATTTTATCATGAAGTGCTTTTATGGTTTCCCCGATACATTTTCTATTATTATTATTACTAGGCCCGGAGCAAATACAACCAAGTACAATCACCAATGGGACAACCTACTAATGGGGCATGTACAAACGATGCACGGCCAACAGTGTGTGCAGGTAGCAGTAATACAATTCTAGAGGAATTGACTGGCACGTATACATAAGGAATACATTAATATGCAATTACAATCAGTGATTATCCAACCATGGTGATGTGAGGCTTCAGGTGGAGAGCTATGCATCATCACACAAACTTACCAGCTGGAAACTGCTTCTTCGCACAATGGCCTGCCAGGTGAGGCTTTCTCCCATCCCATACACGAGCCAAGGTAGCCTAGTTACGCGAGACTAAAGAAACAATACCATCAAAGTGTTTTAACCAACACAAACTAACCTCCAGCGATTAATAGCAACTTCCAATTATCTTGTTTATTAAGCAGGAGTAGCAACCACTCATCTTCCAATCGAAATAGTAGCTGTCGCCCACTTTCAAACACAAATGAACAGTAGTTCGCTTGTCTAGTAGGCGTCACGTGCTAATTGTTTTGATTGGCATTATATAGAATCGTCGTACGTTTCTATCACCTCCACGAGAACACCTGCCCATTATATGATTGTCTATTCATACAACATGGATTCTATTCCCGGTGAGTGCGAAGCCTTTGGCCTTGTAGTTTTCTCAAACATTATTTATTATTTATTTATTTCATTATTTATTAATGACATAATTTTAACCACATTTCGTATTATCTTTAGTACTTGATTGTATAATTATTTATTTATTTCATTATTGATGACATAATTTTAACCGCATTTCGTATTATCTTTAGTACTTGGTTGTATAACTAGGACCGGGTCACATACAACCAAGTACATACACCAACGTGACAACCCCCTAGTAAGTGCATACACCACAGCGACAATCCCCTGGTGAGGCTTTGCACATGACTAGGTGGTGCATGAAAGCATGATTGAAATTATGATCCAAAATCAACTCAGTATGTCACAATATATAGTGACATGCAGATATAACACAATAGTGGCATCGTAACTAGGGGTCACCAGTAGCTAAGTGCCGGTACATCATTGGTGTGGCAGTGGCACAGTGATATGTACACAGTATATGCATTCAAAACATACAGAAGAGAACTATACATTATTGCAGTATTGTATGCAGTAATACATTATTGGCAAACATCACCGAAGATGAAAAATATTCAGCTGTGCAGTCAATATACAGCACAGTATCATCATCAACTAGAGGTCACCGGTAGCTGAATACAGTTTATCAGTGGTGTGGCAATGGCACAGTGATGAATACGCACTACATGCATACACAACTTGCAGGAGATACACGATACTGTAGTAGTTAAGAGTATGCAAGCCAGGTGAACCAAGAAAGCCAAAGACCAGCCAGAGTCTAGTACGCCAGGTGAAGGCAAAATACACAAGGAAACATTAAAACACATACCACGCTCTTTACAATACATTTACATATAAAATACAAGTAAACAATACAAACAGACGTTCTTTGTCTTGTGCAGGCATGGCTGCCTTAGTTAACCTGCTTAATCTTCTTTACGTTAACTACTTTACATGAATGAATCCACTGGCAGCTGGTATGGTGACTTGAGACAAGTGAGCCAGTTGGCAACACTTTCAAAAACAAATTATCAGTAGTTCTTCATCTAGATTGCTGCACCTGGTCAATTAATTGGCATCACGTACCAGTGTTTTGATTGGCATTAAATAGAATCACCGTACGTTTCTATCACTTCCACCAAACACCTGCCAATTATACGACTGTTTCTTCATTCAGCATGGATTCTATTCCCAGTGAGTGCGAAGCCTTAGGCCTTGTAGTTTTCTCAAACATTATTTATTATTTCATTATTCATTATTTATGACATAGTCTCGACCGCATTTCTTACTATTCTTAGTACTTGGTTGTATAATTAACACTTTACAGTGACCAGCACTGAAGGTCTGACAGCAATTTGTATTGGTTTATTTGTCAGGCTCTTTGAGCATGATATGATTGGTAATTTTAATGGCACCATATCTAATATAGTATGAATCAAGTAAATATTTTACCAAGTTTGGTGCTTTTATCTCAAAAAGTGAATGACATTTTCACTTAGCCACCCTACTACCATGGGCATAGACTGAAGTAGGGATTAAATGTCCACTAGTAGGGGCGTACAGAGGGGAGTTTCCAGGGGTTTCAGGAAATCCCTTTGGATTTTACACAGTACTTGAATCATTAAGAAATTGAAACTTCAGGTTTCCAGAATCTGGAATCTATCATGGAACGGGACACATTTTAAACTTTATCTTGGTTATATAATAGTTTCTCACATGATAGCAACACTTATAACACTACAGTTCACAAACTTATAATAAGCACCCCTTTGAATAAACTGCCCAAGTTTGTAAGACTGAGTGGATGGAAAATTAGAATGTATTGAAATTCTGGACAGGTATACAACCTCTGGTTTCTTTGTGCCAGTTCAAAATATGGGTGAAATGTTAAACACTTCAATAATAGACAAATTTCATAGTAAGGCATTATTATGCATAAGAATAACCAGTTGCCCTTAGCAACCTAAAGTTTACATTATTTGTAAGTGTCAGTGTCTATGAAATTTTAAAGGATAGCATAGTACGCATATAGGTCATGAGATATGATATTTTGAAGTTCGTAGTTTTCCCATACTACTATCTATGTGAGGGGGCAAACAGTTGCCCCTTTTGGGAAATCACATTATATAATATATGGAAAACTACAAATTCAAATATATATATTATCTCAATTTAACATTATATTTGTAGGTGTGAATGTCAAAATGTGACCATGCAGTTGAGCAAACTTTTATTGAAATAGCTAGGTAAAATTACACGTGCTACATAAAAATTCACAAACATTTTATTCCTTCGAAATGCACTAAAACAAATTTAATAAAACCAACTATCGGCTTCTCCTGTTCAGTAAGAAAATTTTATTTCATCAATAATCATATGAATTATGGGTGCTAATTTACTATGTGTTAGAAATTAAGTTTACTATTGTCATTTCTTTGTTGAAATGGCCTTTTTCTTTATCTGCATGGAAGTGTACAGGGAAAACACTATACCTTGATGGATTTGCGTGAACAGGTTAAGCCAAGTCCCTAGCTTGTTTCAGTCATGAGTTATGATCGCACCTGTAATTCATTTACTGGATTAATTGTTGCTGTGCAAATCAAATTTATTGCTATTCCAACTGGCAAGCGTTTTAACTGCAAGGCAATTCATTACAAAGGCTGAAATTTAAGCTGCTTACTTCTTTGTTGCTAAATAGAGTAATTTTAACAATAAAATGGAATAATTTGAGAAATGCACAACAACAGGTGGTTTTTGCTCGCCAGTCTCAAATCATCTCTCCAAATGGATAGTGTATAAAGGTTTTTTTATTTATTATTATTTTTAATTTTTTGCTTTTTTATTTTATTTTTCCTGGGCTAGATGGACTGCCCTTGCCACCACCCCCAGCACTAGGTGTTAAAGTGTTGGACAGCTGGAAATACCACCAATCAAACAAGGCCACCAGACTCCAAGCGACCCTCGGAGCAGGCCAGATCAATATTTGATGTTGATGGACCGCGATTCAAAGAGCGATGACCCCTCAAGCACATCACTGAAGATCTTAAAAGCAAAAAACAAAGTCTACATCGCAGCCAGAATAAGCATTTGCTGTAATTAATGCTACGTTTCTTGGCCAACATAGAAGCAAGCTTTCTAAAAACTGTTGTAGCAATGGGCCCCATGCCACCAGTAGCTGCAAACACCAATGGTGAAAAGCAAGCTCTCTCAACTCTCTAACACACTCATCACATGCCCGTCGTTTCTCACGTTCATGAAGCTGATAACATCTGGACAACTGGGAACAAAAATAGGAGCGCGCAAAAGTGTTAAACACCCGGAGATCGAAAAACGCACGTTGCCTATTTTGACCCCAAAAGTCCCTGGCGACAACATCAAGACATGTATAAAGGTCATCAGATATGACATTTTAAAATCTCATACAATTGTCCAGAAGGGGCAACTGTTGCCCCCTCACATACAGTAGATAATGTGTGGGAAGACTACAAACTTCAAAATGTCATACCTCACGACCCAGCTATAATACTATCCTTTTAAAAATAATATTGGAGAAGTTACTTAGTACATTGACATCTACAAATGTAAAATTAAGTTGCTAGGGGTAACAGTTAATTAATGGTTAATTCCCAGCCTATAATTCATTTCTATATATATCCCATTTGGATTACACTGTACAATTTGTAGATCACCATGTTCAGCTTTAGACTAATAGTATTCTACTGTACAGTAGCTACAAAGTTTAATCTTCTCATAGCAAGGAAAACATAGGTATTTTATAGCGCACACAAAGTGCAGAGCTCTCAACCTGTCAGTTACCTTAGAGTGATGACTGAATTTAAAATGAGTGAGAAATAAGTATGTAGGAGTGAGACATGCTAGTGAACATCCGATAGTGTGCAAAACATACTTAGCTAAGGGGTCTGGTGGCCATGTACCTTGGGAAAATTTTGAAAAATAGACTATACAGATTTGAGAGCATCTTAAAATATTATTATTAATGTAGCTAAGTGATAAAGCAGTAAAAACAACTCACTTGCATGGTACAACTATACTATCTAGCTACAGTATGTAACATAGTCTATAGAGTTATTGTTTGCTACTGTGAGCTTTATTGTATTCAACACACAAAGAAAACACCATAGCAGTGCACAAAGGCCACTGTGAAAGGGGAGTAACTTGTACTGAGCTAACCAGATATTACAAGTAAACAACCACTGTGAATAATATTGGTGCTATTCACTATAGTAAGCCTTAGAGATAAAAATTAAATTTGCTGCTCCATATGAACAGCATCACAGTGCAGCTGCACGTGTATTTGTATGTGATACAAGCGAGCTGGCGCCGTTCACTACGAAATCTCAAGTACGAAAGTATACGGCTCGCTGTCGCGGGGGTATTATTATTATTATTATTATAATTGCAGGACTCTGAAAGAGTATACGTGCAATATAGTATGTAGTTAAGTTAAGTAGTTAATTAAGTATAAAAAGAATTATAAATTATAATTTGTTTAAGAAATCAGTAGCAGATCTACGGAATGCTTCAAAGGAATCCAAATTAACAACTGAGTCAGGTGAACTATTCCACAATCTGACAGTAGCTGGGAAGAAACTGAATTTGTGTATATCAATTCTTGAAAAAGGTGTTTGATATCTTCTATTGTGCCCTCTAGTAACAGTGTCGATGAGAGATATCTCATAGGGTAGTTCTAGTGCGACAGAACCTTGCAATATCTTATAAAACATCATCAGTCTACTTACTTGTCTTCTAACCTCCAAGCTACACCATTTAAGCTCATTCAGGATACTGGTAACACTACTTGAAAAATCATAATCAGACACCACAAATCTGGCAGCACGTCGCTGAACACTTTCAAGCTTCTCAATGTTAGTCTTAGTATATGGTGCCCAAACTATTGATGCGTATTCTAGTATTGGTCTCACATACAAGAAATAGGCTTGGCTTCGTATTTGAGAATTACAATGATATAGATTACGCTTAAGAAGCGCCAATACACTATTAGCTTTTCTGCAAATAGTGGTAATATGTTTGTTAAAGTACAAAGATTGTAACGGGCTCGGATTGTAAGTTAATAGAGACTATATTATAAAGCTAGACAGTCTGTTTCTGAAAAATGCGGGAGATGTTTGCAAAACTATGCGTGAGTTGCAAAATCAAGAGTGAGATTGGAGTCAAATGCGTGTGTCTCACGTGTAATGCGTGAGAGTTGAGAGCTCTGAAAGTGTACTTTGATCTGAAATGCATTGCCTGATTGAAAGTTGGGCAACTGTCGGGAAATCCCCTAACCCATGATACTATTGTTATTTAGTATAATTAACGGGGCTATAGCTACGTGTAGTACATTAGGCATAGTCACATACAGTACCTTGTTATCTAGTTGCTCGGTAGAAATCGGAAGTATTCCAGTCACGGTCGGTCAGATCGTTGAATATGAGTTGACTTAGTTTCGCGTGGCCAGACCCTTTCCGCGCAGCCGCTTATCGATTGGAGATGTTAGGCGCAATCTGTGAATTTGCGTAGTTTATAAATTGCGCTGCGCGGCATTTTGTGAATTCATAAAACGGAGTGTCTATGTCCACCAGTATACCGGTTGTTGTGAGAGCCAACAAATATACCTCATAGGTTACTGGGCATGCATCTGCTCTATGGTCACGTGATGTTACAATGTGCGAGTTTCTGCCGGTGATGAAAGTTAGTCAAAAGTTAATTCTCAATGATTTAGCGGACGTCAAGAAGATCAAGTACAGGTATTATAGCGTCACATGTGTACACTTTCGATACACTAGGCAACGTGGGAAAGGCGCTAGGTCTAATTAAAAGCATGAGATTACATATATTTTTTTATGACAGGAAATAGGGTTATACGGACAAGGTTAATCTGTGACCTTGATCAGACTTAGATGGCCAATAGTCCCAAACACGAGCCCAAACAATGTAAAATTGAAACCCATAATAAAAAAAAGCAGATATTTAATTGTTATGAAGTCACAGCTAGAATTTTTCCAGACTTGAGGATGTACCTACTGTACACTGCATGCTTAAATCACATTCTCATGTAACTTGACCTCTTACTAAATATACTTTTCTTATGCTTATTATGTCTGATTTAACTAGTTGCAGTTTCTATGACCAACCAATACTATTATATGAATACATATGAGGTTTGTGTAGAGGAATGGGTGTGCCAGGGTGGAATGGCTAAATGGTCTTGTATCATTATTGTGTAGCTAACCATTTTCCTGGTTTAGGGCACATGTGAGATGCTCACATGATCTGGGAGACAATTCAGCCACTACAAATCTTCATTACAAACTCATGTGGTAAACAACCCCACAGCTGTCCATATTTGACATCCTGAACCCATGTCACATTAACCATACCAGGTTAGGCATGATGAATGGAGACAAATTTAGGTGAATTAAAGGGAGGGAAGGTGGGAAAAGCAGCTTCCCATCTCACTACAGCTTGTCTGTTGAACGTCGCTAAGTAACCAGTTGGCGGACGCCTCAATCTTATTCAAAATTCCCTCCCACACTATGTTGGTGCACGTATCTGCACTGTTGTTCATATTTCCAGATCAACAGTGCTATAAGAATGTAAAAATAACCTTCTAGTTAATACTGTTTAACCTGCGGTTAAACTTGTAATATGTGCAGTCAATAGTACTAAAAGCTTATCACATGTGAGTAATACAATAGAATCCTTGCTCCACTGTTAGCAAGTTACTAATGTAGTTGATGCAGCCACTTGTATATCACAAATTTCTGATACTAAACCAAATGTCTAGTTCTTAAAGCAGTTCTAGGTGACAACCAGACATGAGCTAATTGGTAATTTTATTACACAATCAAGTGTGTGGTTTTTATGCTCCCAAGATACCGAATTTTGGAAATAAACTAAATTCTATGAATTGTCAGCAAACCACCATATTTAAAAATTTCCAAAAATAGTATTTTCGTACCTTCATTGCCTTGTGTCCAAGTTGGTCTTGACAAGCCAGGTGTAAACACATCTTACTGATAAATTAGTGTGGTTCAAGTGGATGTGGCTCACAACAAATGCAAAACTAGCTACTTAATTAGTGGGTGTGGCTCCATTGTAGACAACAACAAACAGATACACATTGATTCGTATATGTGACCCACTGAGCAAAAACCGGCCGTTTTTTTTGCACATTCCAGCATCTCTGTAGTCTACAGTAACAAAAGAGTGGACAGCCAAAGTTTCAGCCTTTTATGATGAATGGTCGTGGAGTTATAGCACTTGACAGTTGGAACAGTGATAAACTCGATTTGTACAGCAACAATATAGGAAATAAATTACTGGTGCTTAGATAATCAATCGTAACTCACAATTGAAACAAGCTACAAAGATGGGACTTAGCTCAATCTGTACACCATAAACTGGCACATTAATCAAGGTACAGTGCTTTCCCTGTGTTCCTCCGTGTTGACAAGAAGAAGGCCATTCCAACTAAGAAATGACAATGGTGAACGTTGTTTTTACCGCATTGTAAATAAACGCCCATAACTCACGTATCCTTTGCTGTGTGAACACAAAACTAAGATTTTCTTACTCTCCATAAACAGGCAAATCCAGTGGTGTGTAAGTTTTATTAATTTGATTAGTGCATACAAACACAATTAAAGCGTGCATAACATTTTCATGTAGCATGCATATTTTTACCCAATGTATTTCAAGGCAGTTTTATGGTGAAATATTATTTTGCAAAAACGGCTGGGTTTTGCTCAGCAGGTCACATATTATGTTTAGAGACAGAAACACATGATCCCAAAAAGTAGGTGTGGCTCACAAAAGAAACTGGGCTGCAGAGCAGTGGCGTAGCTAAGGTGGGTACTGGTAGGACATAGGCCCAACCAATCTGTTCCAGTGCCCTACCAACTCAGGTACTCAACTTACGTAGCTAGCTATAGCTAAATTGTGCGATACGAGGTGCAATATGAAGCCTCCTACAGCTACATAATTAATTATTATTATGCAAACAAAACATACTTACAGCTAGTGTCTTACTAGAGATGCCACCAAATTGAATCTCAGCATGTAATTTTCAAAAGTTTTCCTGGGGGGAGGGGGCATGTCCCCAGATCCCTTTAGCTGGAGCATGCGAAGCATGCTAGTTGCTGCAGCTTCTACGTATACAATGGTGCCCAACCTATTCTTCTGGGCTAGCTACGCCACTGCTGCAGAGGGATGACTAATCCATTACACATGATTCTATTTGGATCTTACCCAACTCGGGGTTTCAATACCTGGTGAGTAGCCAGCATACTGATGCATGCAGTGACTGATTATAACCAAATCCACAAGTTAAACATCTCAGAACTGTACAGTATACATGCTTCATTCTTCTGTCAGGTTACAACACATACAACCTCATGGGTACAATAGCATAGAACCAATTTATCAGTAAATGAAATTCTACGACTAGAGCACTTCACCAAATCAAAATCTCACCAACTCCAATTTTAAGTAAATCGCCAAATATAAGTTTCGCCATATAATTTTGGTACCAACACTTCCATGAAGAGTCCATACTCTAATTAAATAGAATGCATAGTAAGTGGGCAATAATTGAAAATACCACATTGATTATTTATGTAATTCTAGCCTGTGGTATGAGCTCATGTGTCTTAACTTTATCACTGAGTTAAATGCTATGAGCATACCAACATACAATATAACTCGTAGCTAGTTTCTACAGTTCACTCAAAGGTCTCCTTGCAAGGTGACTTATTAAAAAGAATACCTTTTGCTAAAATCCAAGCGTGACTTGAGCAATATACTTTTACATGCATTCACTGTAAGTGTGACTTTACATCTAATCTGTACCAAGCGGTAGTAGTGGCCTGTGGTAGTGCTCACTACCAAGATCAAAATATTTGATCGTAAGCATTCATGTTGATTGAGCTAAAAGATTCCATGAATATTTGAGCAGATAGCTCTATAAAGGTCTAGAAGCTCAAAAAGCTGCTTGATTGTCTGTTTTTGTATTACTTGATCTTTTAAATTTGACCCTTGGTCGCTTGATTGCATTTTGATTCCAGGATCAAGTGCTACCACTAAGCTTTTGAAAATGAACACTCGTTATTTATTACCAATTGTTTGGTATGGTCCAAGCCTAGTACAGCACTTGGCTTGCCTCATGCTGTAGTAGTCTCCCTTGGTACTATACAGTAAGTGTGATTTTCATGGATGGTCCATTCAGAGAGGTTCCATTGTAGTTGCTTTTATCTACATATAAATATTCTATTCTCTAGTGTCATACTGCATTTGAGGGGGGTCCCTACTTTTACCTAGGGCCTCAATGATAGAAGTTACAGGGGTACCATAAAGAATGCAAGGAGAAAAGAAATGATTATATATGCTATTTAATTTGTTAGGCTGGCTAAATTCTACCGATTATTGCAAAACATCATTGGGAAGTGAAGTAAGTACTGTGCTGCATTATGTGTAATTAGCTAATTAATCGTTTTTCTACAGGAGTAAGCATAAAGAAGCTGCTGGTGACAGTGACACCTAGCAAAGTGTTAAAGTGGGAGAAGAAAACAGCTTGAATAATGTTTAGTTTATAAGCGAAACAATGCTTTGTATTTATACTTTTGCTAACTGTAAATCTAAATTACGGATTTCCACTGGGTTGTATATGCAAAAATAATCAAAGAATTTTGTAGTGGATTTATGATAGTACAAAGGGTGTAGACATTCCTACAATGCTAGTCATTTCAAGACCTGTTGGTAAACACGACAATGTTCCCATTGGGACAACATTTTGAGCAGAAACATAGCTACATGTACAGTAACCTTGATGTAATTTTGGGTTATTTTATTGCTCTATTTATAACCTGTACCAGAGCACGAGTACATATATACATTGAGCCTCAAAGTGGCACACAATTTACGTAGCCATATGTGTATACAATGATAGCTATTTAGATCTCTGATCCTTTCCTACTTACCTTAAGGTGACTAAATTTAGCGGTTTTGGTTTTTTGGCTAAATTTAGTACACGCTATGATGCACCCTCTCACAATTGCACAACACTGAATAAGTGCATGTTTAAAAGTGGAAAATTTTAAAAATTGAACAATACAAGATTGAATCTGAGAGAATTTTCAATGGAAATCGTGTACCTGAATTAAGTATTGCCATACATATTAACTACACGAGTAGATGAATGAAGCCCTTTAAACAGACCAATGCACTTCATTGTATGTATAGGTGCAGGTAGATTTGCCTTAGCAGAACCAACTACATGTTTCCAGTGAATGTTCTATTAGAGTAGTTAGCCGACTGCTCTATTAGTAGAGATTTCCAACTAAATTAAATAATTAACATTCCATGCATTCATTGGTATGACAAATATTGTGCTATTTTTCAGGGTCATTTTAGTACAAACCCCACCCCAATTGGTGGTTCCTATCAAAAGATATAAGCAAAAGAAGTTGACAGTGTGATGATTCTTGTGTACAGTATTTTCAATGCTTTTTACATACATTGCATGGCACCAAACACAATATTCAAAGTTTCATAAATCTAGATAGGAAACTAATGACATGAAATTTTCACCACATAACTATTTTATGGAGAACAGCATACGAGCTAGGTAAAACCTCTCAAGAGTGACCACTTCTTTGTAGACTGACCACTCAGAATAATACATGAATAAAGCAAGTGATTCACAAATAAAACTGTGTGTAATGTGTAACACTAAGTATACACAGGTACCCAATGCATTTTCAAGGATAACTAACTAGAAAAATCAGTAATATTACATAACATGGCATCAGAAATCACAATTAACAAATACTTCGGAAACATGACAATCAGATAACAAAATGTAAGAGAAATATTATTATTAAAATAGATTTGTTTGGACACTGCTCAGCTTTATTTGTCACATTGTAAGCACTAAGGATGATAATTATTATATAACACTATGACATCACTATACTACAAAGAAAAATTATAAATAGACCAAAATTACAATCACTGAAGTTGCTATAAAACAGATCAAAACAGCAGTAAATACACCGGAATACAACATCAGGTAAGTGTGGAACCATGTAAGGCTGGTATCACATGCCAGTATCCACTTTTGAAAAGATTATGCTCAACCTTGAACCTTCTATTGCAATTCCGCGCAAGACAACAAACTGCTCACCTTCAAACTATACTTACATCGATGCAGAGGGATGCCTTGAAGTCCAGGGTGATTGTAATGCTGAATTCTGAACAGTGTTAGATGGCGATTTACCTTTAAAAGGGCCTTATTTTCGTCGTAATCCAACATCAATCGTCCTCCAATCAAAAAACACACGGAATAATCGAAATTAGCATATACGGTTTGCCCAGGAACACTTTCTTCGTCCTCATCTGCCACAGATTCACGCGGAAACACTCGGAAACTTTGGCTATCACCGGTGCCGTATTCTTCCAATTAGAATTACGTACGCAATTATTTGTATGGGATTCCTATGGGGATATTTATTTCTCAAATTTTGATTTGACATATTTCAATAAATACCACATGGATTTTAATCCAGTAAAGTGCATTACGAAGTACGAAGCACTGACTACCATTAACTAGAACGGCAGCTTGTGAAACATTTATTGCAGGTATGTAATTTAAGTAGCAAAAATATGTGTGAAAAATTGGTTGGTTGGAAATCGCTACTATTAGAGTATCTCGATCTTGTACACCTCCAATGCTGATCCGGGTCCTTGTTGCATAAACTTTAGCATAAATCCACTGATAATACCTTGGAAAGATGTTTATAAGGTGGTTTTATGAGTATTTGTATTATTAGTGATCATATAATTATGCTAAGACAAAATTTCATTATAATACTCAGCATATTAAAGCCTAAAAGTGAAGGGGGGGGGCTTCAGCCCCCCCTCCCCCCCCTGGATCCGCCCCTGCAGGTAGTGAGTTGTGTTGTTAAATTATTTTAGAGTTAGACTAAGGATCGATGTGGCAATTATGCCAGCATAATTTCGGGCATAATAGGTACGATTAAACGAAGTGGATATTTAGCCGGTCACCGGCTAAACATTCAAAAATATATTTAGCCGGTCGTTTGTTGTATAAACATTAGAAGTGTCACCTATATAACTCGAGTATCAAACACACTAGTTGTGTGAAGGTAAGTTTTTGGGTGAGTTCGAGGCGAGCTATAGGGTTGGAGGGAGTGAAGCGAGCGTCCCGGCGAAGCCGGGCCAACCCTAGCTCTGTATAGCCGGTCTTTGCCGTGACCGGTTAGGCCACTCCAAATAAATTCTCTGTTTCCCGTCCTGGACTCAGGTATATTTGCATGCGGGGCGAGCGGTCCATTTCCATTACTGATTTGAGTGATTTCATTATAAGATTAGCTAGCTTTTCAAGTCATTATTTGCCTGGCACAGCCAAAAAGGCTGCATAAAAGCATGCTTGTTCCTTCTTTGTAAGTTGCAAAAATAACTCAAACATGAAGTTTGTGCTGACTTGATAGCAGAGCTGACACTGTTTCAAGATAGCTTTTAATGAGCCTATCAGTATGCAAGAATAATCGGAAAATAATGGAAGAATACGGAATAATGGAATAGAGTTGGCAGTAACCAGATGCGGGCGGTGGACGGGAAACAGAGAATTTATTTGGAGTGGCCTTAAATAAATCTAGAAATCCTTAGCCGGTGACCGGCTAAATATCAACAGCCTAATAAGTATGCGCGGCAATCAGGAATTATGCTAGCATTTTGCGGTGATTATAAAACTTTAACAGTAGGAAAATCTGAAAAAAAGATCGAGATACTCTAATAGAGTAGTCAGAAACTCTAATAGAACAGTTACTGAATATTATTTACTCTAATAAAGCAGTCACATTGAAATGAAATACTCTAATACAGCAACCAGGTAAAGAATTTGAAGCTTAAAAGGCATCAATGAAAATGGTCTGATACAGCAATAAACTGGCATTATTAGCCAATTTTATGGATTATGGTGCATGGCATAATTTTGGGAATAATGAGCAATTCTCAAAAGCATAATAGGTGATTATTTTGAACACTGCTCAAAAGCATGCTAAATTTTTGGAGCATAATAGCCTCATGCCTAAGTTAGACCCAATATGTATGCATGGCACTCATCAAAACTGTGTAACTACTAGATTATATGCAGACATACTATAGATATATGATTCATGCATCATTAGGGACAAGTTGTACTCATACATTTTCCATCATTTGGAAATCACAAAGCTTACAGCAATTCAATTACAAGAGTCCACTAGGGTAGATGTCTTTATTAGTATAGTAATTGCAGGATTCTAAGAGTATAATATGTGCAATATAATATGTACTTAGCTATAAAATAAGTAAGTTAAAGTATAGTAGTTATAAGTAATAAATTAAGTTCATAAAAAATAATTAACAACACAATGACAATCCATTAAAGCAGTATGAAATCTTCCAAGATTATCCAACCGCACAGCAGATCAGAGCACAGTAAACTGTTCCATAATTTAACAGTAGCAGGGAAGAAACTAAATTTGCACACATCAATTCTAGAATATGAAACCTTGAGAATCTTGTCATATCCTCTATAGTAATAGTGTTAAGTGGGGTGATGTCTTGTGGCAGATCAATTACAACAAACCTTTATCTTAGTTTGTTTAAAATACTAGCTATTACCTATATGTAGGTAGTAAAATGCAAGTTTCACAAGCACCAGGAAATGTTGTATACATGCACTAGGTATCACAGGAACTTCATTGTTGATTGAGCATTAATATTCAGTAAACAATAATTTCAAACTAGCCATACATGTAGCTACTCACTACACAACTACACAGATGTACAAAAGCAAATTTATTAATTATGTAACGACATGAAGTTTCTGCAGGTCTTCATAAAGTTGTTCTCCAAAAGACAGTGGTTTACCCAGTATAGTAGCTTCACTAGCTACCATCTTATCTTCATCTGACCAATGTAACAACAACCTGTCTGATTTTAGTAACATCCTTACTAAAGCTTCAGAAGATGGTCGAGCTTTGGGATCAGGATGCCTGTCAAACAACAATTCATATGCTATCCATCATTGATCAGTAAGGTAACTAACCAACATTGTATCATGATATGATAGATCTCCCTAGGACAACCTGGAGGTGGTGGCAGTCTACAACCATCCATTATCTTCTCTAGATACTGTAATATAACTGATAATGACAAACTGGTTGACCAGATGATATACAACCTGAGTGGTGTTAATATTCTCAAATGGTCTATGTCCAATACTCCATATTTCATACAGTACACATCCAAAACTCCAAACATCACTTTGTACTGAATACTTGCGAAAGTATAATGCCTATGTTGATGATGTGTAGTAAGTTAACATGAAACAATACACTATTAACCTCGGGAGCTGTCCACTTCACAGGTATCTTGGATTCTGGTCTAATGTAGTAATCTTCAAACACATCTCTTGCCATTCCAAAATCAGCAATCTTATATACACACATATAATCTTGCATGTGACAGCATTTACAGAAGACAAATCAAAACACTATTTTGTATTGCCCTTTGTAGTTCTGCTTTCTATCATGTTATTACAATGTCTTTGTAGTTTGCAATAAATATGGCAAACATTAAAATAGCAAGTTTAAAACAGCATACACAATTTTAAACATCATCAAAGTAGTTTCTCTCTTTAAACTGTGAGTGTTTCAGATCATGCACTGAGATATTAAGCTGATACTGTAGATTACCACACTTTTTAAGGTCAGGCCAAGTTGATTCACAGTTTATCATCATTGCCCACTGAGTTTTTAGGAATTGAGCAAAAAATCATAATTCAGTATTGCTCGTGTGATAATCATTGCTCCTGTTTTTCATAGAACTATTGTAATGTCTTTGCAGGGGCACAGAAAAGGAGGGCTAGCCCCCTTTCAAAGAGATTATGGAGGGGCTTAGCACCTCTTCAGCTGTCATTGAACATGCGTCAAGATTGATAAACTCTAATAGAACAGTCAACAAATATTAATGTTAACTGTACTGCTTGAATCACACTCATATTCAATTTTGGAGGGTCTATTATCAAAATTTCCTGCAGGAAGGGGGCTATTCCTCTGACTGTCAACTGTATAACTTAGTATAAGTACCTAAATCAGCGTTGAAACCGGGTCGGGTCATCCGGGTCACATTTTCTCCGGGTCATCCGGATCTGACCCGGTTTACAATTTATCCGGGTCTGACCCGGATTGGATCACGTGAGAAACGAAATTGTTCGTTTGACGACGTGGAACTTATAAACGCTATCGCGTAGCTCTTTCGTGAGCCACGCCCACTTATCGCATTACTAACATATGCTCAGCCACGCCTATTTGTTAGTAAGTGCAGTATGTAGCACGAAACTGAGGGTATCTATGGTGAGGGGTAGCTATTGTCAGTAGGTGAAGACCTTTTTTTTTTTTTTGGTCTTCAACCTACAGCTAGGCTGAAGTTGCAATATTTACTCAACACGAATCGAACGCTCAAAATGTAGACTCGTTCGCTCACCCGAGACTAGCCGAAACACGTCTCAGCTTTAATTAATCCGGGCCACATCCGGGTCTGACCCGGATTGCTATCCGGGTCAGTGGGTCATCCGGGTCAGCAGTAGTGACCCGGTTTCAACGTTGACCTAAATATTGAGATACCCTAATAGAGCAGTCACTTTGATGCAGTAATCATACTGATTAAAATCACTAACACATTCAATCTCAGAGGGCCTAATTTTCAAAATTTCCTGGAGGTATGCCCCCAGACTCCCTTGAGTGACAAGCTTCCTTCAAGTTAAATTTAAGGCATGTCATCCCCTGGATAAGTCTAACTACCCTAAAGAAAGATTTTTCTTCCACCTCTGGTCTTAGTGTGTGTAACAAACACAATGATGACTGTTGTATCTGTAGCTCCTTCAATGAATTTTGAGGAATTGTTTACTTGAAAAGAATCAGGAGTACTTTCAACTATTTTGACAAGATTTCATCTTTGGTATTGAATTCAGTCTATATAGGACAAGAGTAACTACTAATTCAATTGTTAACAGTATGGATAACACAGTGTGTATTTTATTTGGTTGGACTGTTGGTGCATGAGGTAGGCAAAAGCTCAAGTCAGATTGCAGCTGTTTTCAAAAATGCCTTTAAATGTTGTACCATGTATATACCTTTATTTATGAAATATGAAAAATGACCTCCTGCCCTCATGACTTTTTTGAAATATCCCTGATGATAAACTATGCATCAACTTGGCAATAATGGTTAAATAAGCTCAAAAATTCTTTCAAGAATTTTACTTTCAGTGACCACATTACACTTACCATGATCTGTGAAAATTTAATCAGTGAGTGCTATGTATATTAGGTACTGTAGTTTCTATTGACTCTTCTAATAGAGTGTTGTCCTAGGGATTGCATTTGAGTGCTCTATGGGGCAGAAATTGGCTGAAAGTGAAGTAAAATGGCCACATTGTTTTTCAGCAAATGATAGTAGAGTTGTGTACTGAAAATGTGCCAAAACAGTTTTATGATATGTTTGGTGCCATTTCTTCTTTGTATTTGATGCTGGTGTACCAGTCATAAATTATGTTACAAATAGTAAACAAAAAATGAGTAGAGCATTGAAGCAAACAGTAATGAAACAAATTACTTACACCTGCAGCTATAGTGGACCTCACCTCAGTCTACTATTGACAAGCTAATGAAACTATGTGACTAACATATGTAGGAGTAGAAATGGTAAAGGGTAGGTGTAAGTAATTTAAAGGGTAACATAAAGGGTAACATCACACTTTAGTAAAATAAAGGGTAACATTACACTTTATTTCCATGATCCCTACTCAGATTTGAAATCCCTAAAGTTTTCGTTACATACTAGTTAAAGCATCACGGCAAGTGCAATACGGGAAAGTGCTATAGTTTCTGTAGTGCACGAGCATAAGCAGTGCTTCAACGTATGAATCTGGAGTTGCAATCAAGAAGAAGTTAACTGTTAATACATTTTATTACAACCTGGAGTGCCATGATGGCAGTGAAAAAACTAGTGCCTACTTGTGATTAACAGAAGGTTTATTGTAGCCATTAACCAAATAATTTGTGATCCGTCATATCCAGAGGAGGATGAGGAGAATGACTGAGGAAGGCTAGCTACGGTGTACATGTGTAATGGACAGTTTGTACGTCTACCTGATCACTGTTTGCGAGTGTGACCATCAATGTGACAAAGTTGAAGGCATCAATATGAAGCAGCCTCTGAATCTAACCAAGGACTTACAGTTATGGACAGTTTAATTTAAGGTATAATTATTATAGTGGAATTACAAGCATTTGTGTGTGTAGCCATTAATTTGTTGTTAATTACTATGGTAATGTTGTTGACAGCTTTTTTTAGTGGGGGTAATTGTGGTCATTTCAGTGTCTCCGTGGGTCCTGATCATGGTTGTGTGACATTCACACAAAGCGTGCTTTATTGTCATACAAAGGAAAATAAAGTAGACTTTGATGGAAAAGATAGCACACTTTAGCACAGCATGAAACTTTCCCCTTTGACCTTAGATGGTATCACACATTAACTAATATAACAACATTTGTGCATTAGCACCTTGCACACATAATCATCAGACAACAATATGTTTCTTGCAGCCAGATCTCTGTGTACAAATAGCTTCCTTGATAAATACTCCAATCCTGATGCAATTTGTCGGCAATAGCTTAGCAGCTCATGTGACATTTCAGTGATAACACTAAAATTAGAATGACCACAAGATTGTTAACTACATGGGCATGATATGGTTGTACTAAGCTTACGTACTTGTGTTGCAGATTGAGCAAATTATTTTGTAGATCTCCCCTAGCCATATACTCCAGTACAATCATCATGTTCTCCTCTTCAGTCACTACTCCATGTAACTGTACTACATTGTTGTGTTGAAACTGACCCATAATGGCTGCCTCCCTCAGAAACTTCACCCTGTCTGAGTCTGAAGATTTTGAATTGAGAGTCTTCACTGCTACTTGTATAGGATCAGCAGAACCATCAGTCCACTTACCCAAATGGACCACCCCAAATTCACCGGATCCAAGAGCACCATATGTTCTGTGTGATGTTTAACAATTATGGCACCGCTCAAATGCAACATTGTCTTGTGAGAGTGCGAGTGATTAATCAACACACTAATTAAAGGGTGTGGCACCTGTTTTGCTCATGTGTATTCATTCTGTTTCGTTTGGGATGAAAACTCATGAGTGAAACAGGTGCCAGGCTCTGAAAAAGGTGAGTTATTTAAATTGCTTGCACTCTCGCGAGACTACATTGCATTTGAGCGGTACTGTATAAGGTAATTATTGTTGTATCAATTAACTTACCTGATTTTATGTGGCCTTAGCTTAGAAATCTTTCTATCTTTAAACCAACTGTAAATTTCATCTTCCCTATGGCCTGGATCCTCATACAATGGTTCGTCGGAGTTGATAATTGGATGGTTAGCATATACACTGTGGATACTGGTAGGGCTTGCCATTGGTGTGTCATTTATTAGGTTGGTACTTGTACCCAATGTTGAATAATAGTGTGACTTTAATGCTTTACAATGATCATTTGTGTGATTTTCACAAACAGCAAACATTTCAACTGTTCCATAGTCATCTATGTTGTGTGGCTAAACAATGTAATGAGAACAAATCAACTTTGGTAATCAATGTGCACACAAGCACAGTCAAAAAGAGCAATGAATTTGGTACACTTTATATTGTTAATTGTTTGTAGGTATGTTCTCTATTAGAGTATATCTGTATATACTTTTGTTTTCTGAACACTTTTGCCATTGTCTGAGGGTTCGGATAACTATACTTTATTTACCTACACATAAATACCCTAATAGAACAGTCACCAAGACATACGGTAGTGTGTTGTGCAGCCCAAGAAGTCAGCATGCCACACCAAGAGTATAATGAGATGAAGAAAATGCATTTGTAGCTCTGTGCCGTCAATTCCAAATGAGACGATTTTTGCTGCAGAAAAGTCCTCCAATGTCACTACTTCACATACCAAATTACAACAAAATCATGTCAAGTATTTTCAAGATATGATACCTCAAAAATTGGCATAGTTTCTTTTTTTTCTTTTATTAAAGCATTCAACTATGTCTTGTGGAGTTTTAACTCTGCACCAGTATAGAATTACAAAAAAGTCATCCTGTAGAGAGTCAGCTACAATTCAGCTATTGTGTAGAGTTCAGTTACATTAGACCACAGCAAGGTGAAATACTCGAATGTATTGGCTACTTACAGGTGTCCAAATTCTGTAGATCCCTTGTTTATGTCTCAATAGATCGCTGTTCTGGGGATTACGCGTCTATAACATTGGCAATGCATGGGAATTTACCTGGATAGCAAGTTCCGTTACAAGGGTGTTTTAATACAAATGAACGCAACATTTTTCATGTCACAAGCAGCCGTGAAGGTAGAACAAGCATCAGTGAAAGTACAACAACGAGCTGTGGTCTAAATTAGTTAGACATCAAAACACAGGGTTCCACAGAATTTAGAAACCCCCAGGCCCTGTAGTAGCACCCTTGCTTCACTTACACACCACAACACAGGGCCTTTCAAGTTTGTAGAACCTGTGTTTCGATGTCTAACCATTCTATCTGTAGAGAGCTCAATTACAAATGAGTCACCCTGCAAAGAGATTAGCTAGAATCAAGTTACCATGTAGAGAGATCAGAGAAGAACAAGTCATCTTTTAGAGCATTCAATTACATTTCAAATCACCCTGTAGAGAATTCTACTAGAAATACATCATTTTGTGGAGAGTTTAGCTCGAAACCAGTAGAGAGATCAGCTAGAAACATATCACCCTGTAGAGAGATGCAAGTCACCTTGTGGAGAGTTTAACTAGGAACAAATCACCCTGTAGAGAGATCAGCAAGCAACAAGTCACCCTGCAAAGAGTTCAGCTACATTTCAAGTCACCTTGTAGAGACTTCAGCTAGAAAAAAGTCACTCTGTAAAGAGATCAGCTAGAAACAAGTCACCGTGTAGAGAGTTTAGTTACAAACAAATCACCCTGTAGAGAGATCACCTAGAAACAAGTCTCCCTGTAAAGAGTTCAAGTTCATTTCAAGTCACTATGTAGAGAGAAACAAGTCACCCTGTATGGAGATACAACTAGAAACAAGTCATCCTGTAGACAGATCAAGTCACCCTGTAGGCAGTTCAACTACATTTCAAATCACCCTCTGTAGAGAGATCAGCTATAGAAACGAGTCACCCTTTAGAGAGTTCAACTGCAAAAAACTCCCTCTGTAAAGAGTTCATACAGTTATGTTACAGGAGAGTCCAGCCACAAGACAACTATCCTGTAGAAAGTTCAGCAAGGACTACATTATAAGTCCCTGTAGAAATTTCAGCTACATACACCTTTCCCTGTGTAGCTAAACAAGTAATTAAAAATCTCATAATCCTCATTCCTATAGTAAAGAAAAAAGGACAAGTTAAAAGAAATACCCAAAGCTGACCACGCAACCTCCAAAAAATGCCAGGGTGAAAAAAGATGTGAAATCCAAAGTGGCAGCCAAGAAATGGCTACAATGATGTTGATGCTAATAAATTTTAACAATGCACACAGCCATTATTAACATTTTTTAGCATTAACATCATTGCAGCCTTTTCTTGGTCGCCACCTTTGATTTCACAACTTTTTCACCCAGGTTTTATAAGGCCACACCATTTTTTCACAGCTTGGATGTTTTTGTGTGGATTTCACTTCTTTTTGTACTTTATAAGGCCTATGGCTGACTAAGGTTTGTTTTTACTCACATTTCTTCTTTTCTATGCAGATACAATGATGATTATTGAAGACAGACTTATAAATGTATTTCATTGCATGATTTAATTCAATATTTGATAATATTATCTAATCAAAAACAGCTAAGCTGTAAAAAAAGGTGCGGCCCCAAAAAGGCCATGGTGAAAAAAGATGTGAAATCCAAGGTGGCGGCCAAGAAATGGCTGTGATGGTAGGTTAATGGTAAAAATTTTAATAACGACAATTCAGGTGAATTTTGTGCCAAGACCAAATTCACCTGAATTGTCATTATTAAAATTTTTACCATTAACCTACCATCACAGCCATTTCTTGGCTGCCACCTTGGATTTTACATCTTTTTCACCATGACCTTTTTGGGACCGCACCTTTTTTTTACAGCTTAGCTGTTTTTGATTAGATTTCACTTCTTTTTGTGTTTGTATACCCCAAAGCCGGCCGGATGAAGCAGATGTTAAATACTTTAAATATTTCTGATTTTATCAGTAAATGTACAAATTATATATATATATATATATATATATATATATATAATACATCAAGACACACGATAGTGTGTCGTGCGGCCCAAGAAGCCGGCGCGCCACACCGTGAGTATATTAACAGGAAGAAAGAAAACGCAATTTTCACACCTATGTAGCTCTGTGATCCCTTATCCGATTGGAACCAAATTTGCTAGAGATGTGCCACCCAGTTAGGGGAGTCTACATACCAATTTGAAGAAACTCGCTCCAGCCATTTCCGAGATACGAGCGAACAAAATTTCGTTTTAATTTCTTCGTTTTTTTCTTCATCTTCATTTCGCACACTTCGCAAAATTCGCCATAAAACACGAATGCGTGCTTGGATTGGGCTGAAATTTGGCACATGTAAAGGGCTCATTAAGGCGGATCTCCGTATCAACTTTGGTAGGAATCCGATGAACATTCACGGAGTTATGACCGATTATTTGCGTAAAATAAGGTCGAAGGTCTGTCACGCCTACAGGGTAAACCCCTTGGAGGAATCAGTTGAAAATTGATATGTAGATGGAGCAACCGTCGTATGAGTGCCTTTTTGTGGTTTGAAAGGAATCGGGATAAAGACCATGGAGATATGACACAAAACCCAACCTGTGTCAAATTACGCGATAGATTTTTATGAATATAAAAACTATTAGTTTTCGTGTCTACCAGGCAAACCGCTTAGAGCAACGAGCTGAAAATCAGTATGTAGCTGGAATAATCATCATAGAAAGTTCTTGCAGTAGTACAGAAGAATCAGATTACAAATCACTGAGTTACGATTCGAAAGGCAACTACATGCAGCAAATGCGAGATCGAGATACTCTAATAGAACAGTCACCCTAATAAAGCATTCAGCTGCATGTATAATTTACTCAGTTATATTACATTGCAAGTTATTCTGTAGGGAATTCAGCTACAAACAAGTCACACTGTAGTCAGATCAGCTAGAAGAAGGTACCTAATAGAGAGTTCAGCTACAAAGAAGCCATCATGTAGAGAGTTCAGCTCAAATAAATCACCCTGTAGAGAATTCAGCTACAAACAAATTGCCTTGTAGAGAGATCAGCTAGAAGAAGTTACCTTGTAGAGAGTTCAGTTACAAAGAAACAATCATGCAAAGAGTTTAGCTGCAAACAAATCACCCAGTAGAAAGTTCCGCTATGAACAGATCACACTATAGAGAGTTCAGTTAGAAACAAGTCATCCTGTAGAGAGATCAGCTAGAAGATGTCACATTGTAGAGAGTTCAGTTACAAAGAAACAATCATGCAAAGAGTTTAGCTGCAAACAAATCACCCAGTAGAAAGTTCCGCTATGAACAGATCACACTGTAGAGAGTACAAGTCATCCTGTAGAGAGATCAGCTAGAAGAAGTTACCTTGTATTTCAGTTACAAAGAAACAATCATGCAAAGAGTTTAGCTGCAAACAAATCACCCAGTAGAAAGTTCCGCTATGAACAGATCACACTGTAGAGAGTTCAGTTAGAAACAAGTCATCCTGTAGATAGATCAGCTAAAAGAAGTCACTTTGTAGAGAGTTCAGCTACAAAGAAACTACCATGTAAGAGAGTTCAGCTGCAAACAAATCACCTGTAGAGAGTTCAGCTAGGAACAAGTCACCCTGTACAGAGATCAGCTAGAAACAAGTCATCCTGTAGAGAGTTCAGTTAGAAGAAGTTACATTGTAGAGAGTTCAGCTACAAACAAACTACCATGTAGAGAGTTTAGCTGCAAACAAATCGCCCTGTAGAGAATTCAGCTACAAACAAATCACCCTGTAGAAAGATCAGCTAGAAGAAGTTACCTTGTAGAGAGTTCAGCTACAAACAAGTCACCCTGTAGAGAGTTCAGCTAGAAGAAGTTACATTGTAGAGAGTTCAGCTACAAACAAATTGCCCTGTAGAGAATTCAGTTGCAAACAAATCACCTTGTAGAAAGATCAGCTAGAAACAAGTCATCCTGTAGAGAGTTCAGTTAGAAGAAGTTACATTGTAGAGAGTTCAGCTACAAACAAATCACACTGTAGAGAGTTCTGCTAGAAACAAGTCACCCTGTAGAGAGATCAGTTAGAAACAAGTCACCCTGTAGAGAGTTCAGCTAGAAGAAGTTACATTGTAGAGAGTTCAGCTACAAAGAAACTACCATGTACAGAGTTCAGCTGCAAACAAATTTCCCTGTAGAGAATTCAGCTACAAACAAATCACCTTGTAGAAAGATCAGCTAGAAACAAGTCATCCTGTAGAGAGTTCAGTTAGAAGAAGTTACATTGTAGAGAGTTCAGCTACAAACAAATCCCACTGTAGAGAGTTCTGCTAGAAACAAGTCACCCTGTAGAGAGATCAGCTAGAAACAAGTCATCCTGTAGAGAGTTCAGCTAGAAGAAGTTACATTGTAGAGAGTTCAGCTACAAAGAAACTACCATGTACAGAGTTCAGCTGCAAACAAATTGCCCTGTAGAGAATTCAGCTACAAACAAATCATCCTGTAGAAAGAAGAAGTTACCTTGTAGAGAGTTCAGCTACAAACAAATTACCCTGTAGAGAGTTCAGCTAGAAACAAATCACCCTGTAGAGGGTTCAGCTACAAACAAGTCACCCTGTAGAGAGTTCAGATAGAAGAAGTTACATTGTAGAGAGTTCAGCTACAAAGAAACTACCATGTAGAGAGTTCAGATGCAAACAAATCGCCCTGTAGAGAATTCAGCTACAAACAAATCACCCTGTAGAAAGATCAGCTAGAAGAAGTTACCTTGTAGAGAGTTCAGCTAGAAACAAATCACCCTGTAGAGAGTTCAGGTCACCCTGTAGAGAGTTCAGCTAGAAGAAGTTACATTGTAGAGCCGGCGTTCACCTACAAAGAAACTACAAAGTACAGAGTTCAGCTGCAAACAAATTTCCCTGTAGAGACAAACAAATCACCCTGTAGAAAGATCAGCTAGAAGAAGTTACCTTGTAGAGAGTTCAGCTACAAGAAAATCACCCTGTAGAGGGTTCAACTACAAAAAAGTCACCCTGTAGAGAGTTCAGCTAGAAGAAGGTACATTGTAGAGAGTTCAGCTACAAAGAAACTACCATGTAGAGACTTCAGCTGCAAACAAATTTCCCTGTAGAGAATTCAGCTACAAACAAATCATCCTGTAGAAAGATCAGCTAGAAGAAGTTACCTTTTAGAGAATTCAGCTACAAACAATTCACCCTGTAGAGAGTTCAGCTAGAAACAAGTTACACTGTAGAGAGTTCAGCTAGAAGAAGTCACATTGTAGAGAGTTCAGCTACAAAGAAACTACCATGTAGAGAGTTCAGCTGCAAACAAATTGCCCTGTAGAGAATTCAGCTACAAACAAAAACAAGTTACACTGTAGAGAGATCAGCTAGAAGAAGTCACATTGTAGAGAGTTCAGCTACAAAGAAACTACCATGTAGAGAGTTCAGCTGCAAACAAATTGCCCTGTAGAGAATTCGGCTACAAACAAATCACCCTGTAGAAAGATCAGCTATAAGAAGTTACCTTGTAGAGAGTTCAGCTACAAACAAATCACCTTGTAGAGAGTTCAGCTACAAACAAGTCATCCGGTAGAGAGATCAGCTAGAAGGATCACCTTGCAGAGAGGTCAGCTACAAAGAAATCACCCTGCTTCATCTTTTCTTCTTCCTATAGTAAAGAAAAATGACAGGTTAAAAAGCCCTAAAGCCGGCCATAGGCCGGCTTTGGGGTATATAAATACAAAAAGAAGTGAAATCTAATCCAAAACAGCCAAGCTGTAAAAAAAGAGTGCGGCCCTCAGAAAGGCTATGGTGAAAAGATGTGAAATCCAAGGTGGCGGCCAAGAAATGGCTGTGATGGTAAGTTAATGGTAAAAATTTTAATAACAACAATTCAGGTGAATTTGGTGCCGCTTGGTCTTGGCACAAAATTCACCTGAATTGTCGTTATTAAAATTTTTACCATTAACCTACCATCACAGTCATTTCTTGGCCGCCACCTTGGATTTCACATCTTTTTTCACCATAGCCTTTCTGAGGGCCGCACTCTTTTTTTACAGCTTGGCTGTTTTGGATTAGATATATTTATTACAGAACACTCTACACGGTGGTTTCTTTATAACTGAACACTCTACAAAGTGACTTCTTCTAGATGATATTTCTACAGGTGATTTGTTTGTAGCTGAACTCTCTACATGATGGTTTCTTCGCAGCTGAACTCTCTACATGGTGGTTCTTTGCAACTGAACTCTCTACAAGGTGGCTTCTTCTAGCTGATATTTCTACAGGATTTGTTTGTACTGTAGCTGAACTCTCTACAGGTGATTTGTTTTTAGCTGAACGCTCTACATGGTGGTTTCTTTGTAACTGAACTCTCTACAAGGTGACTTCTTCTAGCTGATCTTTCTACAGGGTGATTTGTTTGTAGCTGAACTCTCTACAAAGAACTTCTTCAAACTGATCTCTGTACAGGGTGAATTGTTTGTAGCTGAATTCTCTACAAGGTAACTTCTAGCTGATCTCTATACAGAGTAACTTGTTTGTAGCTGAACTCTCTACATGATGGTTTCTTTGTAGCTGAATTCTCTAAAAGGTAACTCTTTCTAGCTGATCTTTCTACAGGGCGATTTGTTTGCAGCTGAATTCTCCACAAGGTAATTTGGTTGCAACTGAACTCTCTATATGGTGATTTCTTGTAGCTGAGCTCTCTACAAGGTGACTTCTTCTAGCTGAACTCTCTACAGAGTGATCTTTTCGTAGCTGAAACTCTCTACAGGGTGATTCGTTTGCAGCTGAATTCTCTACATGATGGATTCTTTGTAGCTGAACTCTCTACAAGGTGATTTCTTCTTGCTGAACTCTCTACAGGGTGAATTGTTTGTAGCTGATCTCTCTACATGATAGTTTCTTTGTAGTTGAACTCTCTACAAGGTAACTTCTTCTAGCTGATCTTTCTACAGAGCAATTTGTTTGTAGCTGATTTCTCTACAGGGTGATTTGTTTGCAGCTGAACTCTCTACATGGTGGTTTCTTTGTAGCTGAACTCTCTACAAGGTGACTTCTTCTAGCTGAACACTCTACAGGGTGATCTTTTTGTAGATGATCTCTCTACAGAGTGATTTGTTTGCAGCTGACCTCTCTACATGATGGTTTCTTTGTAGCTGAACGCTCTACAAGGTAACCTCTTCTAGCTGATCTCTCTTCAGGGTGAACTGTTTGCAGCCGAACTCTCTGCAGGGTGATTTAAATGCTCTACAGGGTGATTTCTTTGCAGCTGAACTCTCTACAAGGTAACTTCTTCTAGCTGATCTTTTTACAGGGCGGTTTGTTTGTAGCTGAATTCTCTACAAGATGATTTATTTGCAGCTGAACTCTCTATAGGGTGATCTTTACGTAGCTGAACTCTCTACATGGTGCATAGTTTCTTTGTAACTGAACTCTCTACAAGGTGACTTCTTCTAGCTGATCCCTCTACAGGGTGATTTGTTTCTAGGTGAACTCTCTACAGGGTGACTTTCCTGTAGCTGAATTGTCTATCAGATTAACTGGTTGTAGCTGAATTCCCTACAGAGTAACTTGCAATGTAATATAATTCTTTGTAGGGTGACTGTTCTATTAGAGTATCTCGATCTCGCATTTGCAACATGTAGTTGGCTTTCGAATCATGACTCAGTGGTTTGTACTCCGATTCTTCTGTACTACAGCAAGAACTTTCTATGATGATTATTCCAGCTACACACCGACTTTCAGCTCATTGCTCTAAGCGGTTTGCCTGGTAGGCGTGGAAACTAATAGTTTTCATTCATAAAAATCGATTGCGTAATTGTGACACAGGTTGGATTTTGTGTCATATCTCCGTGGTCTTTATCTCGATTCTCTTCAAACCACAAAAAGGCACTCCTACGATGGTTACTCCATCTACATATCAATTTTCAACTCATTCCTCCAAGTGGTTTACCCTGTAGGCGTGACAGACCTTCGACCTTATTTTACGCACATAATCGGTCATACCTCCGTGAATGTTCATCGGATTCCTACCAAAGTTGGTACTGAGATCCGCCTTAATGAGCCCTTCAACTGTGCCACATTTCAGCCCGATTGGAGCACGCATTCGTGTTTTATGGCGGATTTTGCGAAGTGTGCGAAATGAAGAAGTAGAAGAAGAAAAAACGAAGAATTAAAACGAAATTTTGTTCGCTCGTATCTCGGAAATGGCTGGACCGATTTTCTTCAAATTTGGTATGTAGACTCCCATAACTGGCTGGCACGTATCTAGCACATTTGGTTCCAATTGAATAAGGGATCACAGAGCTACATAGGTGTGAAAATTGCGTTTTCTTTCTTCCTGTTAATATGCTCACGGTGTGGCGCGCCGGCTTCTTGGAGCCGGATAGTGTGTCTTGATTGTAATACTCTAATAGAGTGCACATTTTTTGAGGACTTCTAATGGAACATACATAGAATGTTCTAGAACAATCTAGTACTTCTATTGATAGATCTACGAAATTACAAACGTTTGATTATAAGCAGATTTCAACCAGAAATTTCATTTATAAAGCAGAAATTAAGGGAGGTGATCAGCCAAGGTAGTAGTGGTTCAGTGGTTAAGGATGCAGGTGTTAGGTATGAAGGTCCCTGGTTCGAACTCTAGCAAGTTTTTTTCCACCATTTTTTGTACACCTTTTTACCCGTGGTGACTGCTATCTCTATTAGAATATCTCAATCCCGTGATTTTACACTTGTTTGGTTTTTGCTTTATAACTTTGTCGCTGTAACTCTATTGCTTTTCAAACTATCAAAGGGCACTGCTACAATGATCAGCCTATCTACATACAAATTTTCAAGTTATTTCTATACTTGGTTTACCCTGTAGCCATGACAGAAGCTTGATCTTTTTTACAAGAATAAATGCTCATAACTCCTTGGATATTCCTAAGATACACAGCAAACTTGGTACATGAATCCACCATTACACGCTCTTCATTTGTGTCAAATATCGAGACAATCAAGTTACATGTTTGCATTTTATAGCAATTTTTGCAAAGTGTGCGAAAAGAAATTGAAGCACCCATAAATGAAGAAAAAAACGAAGAAATTAAAATGAAACTTTGAACACCCATATCTCGCAATTGGCTGTTGCGAATTTAATAAAATTTGCTGTGTGGCGTACCCTACCTAGCAGACAGCTATAATGCAGAAATGGTATGCTTTGGAGAAGGGGCCATGGAAAAAGGCTGTTTTCTTTCTTCCTGTCAATATACTCATGGTGTGGTCACCGACTTTCTTGGTTGCACGACACACTAATGTGTGTCTTGATACTCTTCCTCTACAGTACCATGCAAAGGTTTGCACAAAATTTTGTTACCTGCGAATTTTTGTTTTCTGTATCTATGCTTGGAGATTCCAGGATGGACTCAACATAATCATTACTCCTCACATCAACATCTACACATATACTATGATCACACATGTTTTAAACTAAAATATTTGGTTACCTTTCCCTTTATCCCTGAGAAAGTATGTGTAATTGAAAGGTGATGATTGCTTTCTTCTGTACACCACAACTACACACACTATCACTACAATAAGTATCAGTAACAACACGAGGACACCTCCTACTACTGCTCCCAATAATGTGACTGAACCATCATTACCAGCTGGTGCTACATGAGTTGGTAGAATAATACTACTTACTGAAGTAGAGGTATTGATACCAGTCATAGTAGGTACTGTTGAATTTTCTGAAGAAACTGATTCAGGAATATTATAAGATGATGGTGATAGTGTTGATGGCATTGGTATTATTGACAAGAATGAGAATGTTCTTGATGACAGCGATGATGATGAAACCAGGTCAGGTGATGGTGATACGTACATTGTGGTGGAAGAGAAGATTAAAAAGCTAGATGATGAAACTGATGATGGTGAGATAGTCAATGATGACAATGATGAAGTCATTGATGTCAAAAGCATAGGAATTGAGGACCACAATGATGACAATGACATAACTGATAATAATGTCAATGATGGTAGATGAGTGGTAGTTGATTTAATAGTAGTACTAGGTCTACTACTGGTAGTAATAACACTTGTAGTCATTTTCATTGTGGAAGTGATGATTGTAGAGGTGACACTGTTACCAGTGTTCCTGTTACTAATGGTAGTGGTTGAAACAGTTGAAGTAGAAACAATACTACCTACATAAACAGGTACAATACATATTTGTTATGCAGATAGATTAGTAGTTACTAATGGGTACACAAGCTACAGATAATGTTACTCACTTATAATAGCTACAATGGCCACTTGAAAATGTCTTTGGTTTACTCCACTTCCAGTTGGATCAATAATACTGTGATTACCTGCCACACTGTATGTAAGTTTACTGTCACCTGTAGTCACAGTAGTTAATATTAGTGAGTTAGTGGTAGTGTATAAGCCAATAACATCATTTATATGAACACTAAATTGTTCATCAGCAGGGAGTTTGTATTGGGCACAGATGCTACTCAAACCACTTGATCCAGCTTGTGGCACATAATTCACAGTACTAACATGTACAAGTGTATAATAATTATTCACATTTCACCTCCACACACTAGGATAAAATGTCACTGATGGAACATTCACAATCTGATAACAAAATTCCCACCCAACCACAACTCCATCACATGGAATCCTGTATGATGGTATAATATAAGTTGTGGATTGGTCCACTATTGATCCTTCTTGAAAACTCAGTGATCCTGTATCCCTGCATGTTTGAGCACTAACAAGTACTGCACCTGTTAGATGAAACACACCTCAATAGTTGATTTTAGCTACCAATACAAATACACACAACCTGTTGACAGCTGGTTAGCTATAGCCAAAATCTTATTATGATAACCACACCGAAAACTACTACAGTGAAACTATATAATCCAACACTCATTAGGATAAGAAAATTGTGTCAGGTTAGTAAGGATGTTGGATTATTGAGGTATACATAGTAATACAAAGAGCAAGTCTTTTTGGTATAGAAAACATATAGAGGTATTCTGCATTACAGAAGTGTCAGATTAGAGAGGTTTCAGTGTATACAATACGGTTTTAAAATTGGTACAACTTAAAAGAACAAACATAATGATTTCATCATTTGTGTACAAATTTATCTGCCTAATATAGCGACCTACTTCTAAAAGGTGTTCCAATCAGTTACCTACAGTGCAATTCATTTCTTGATTGGTTTCGTTATGATTTGTTATGTGCTAGTGTCTACCATGCCTGGAAAACATAAAATTGTTAACACTCTCACTGCCACAACCGCCAAATGGTGGTTTTGATATATAAACACCCATAGCATCACATTCTATGTAACTTCAACCAAGCATTTTAGTAGCTCCTGCACTTATTCTGTAGCGGGCACACCCTTAAGTGTACGGGAACAGGGATAACTGGTCTCTCGTGTGGTTATATGATGCAATCAAGTACTTTTGGAATGTCAATAACAAGCATTGTAGATGGTTCTTTGAAGCGATAATGATGCTACTAATAAAGAGAAACAGTAAGGAGAGGGATTATATAGGTTGGAGTACTTTTGTACGCCTCAAAACAGTGACCTCGTGCCTGTATGCGCATGTGCACTTGCTCAAATGCTGGAAAACCAGATTTAGAGATAATCACTTCAGCTGTAAACAGGTTAGCAATGTTTATTGTATTATTATAAACAGTGCTAGCCTGTAAAGTTGTGAAATTTCACGTTTAGTTTCACTTAGATCAATATTAAATTTTGTACTTTAAAGTTATATAATGGCTTTGTGGTTGCTCTTGTGTAAACCGCAACTTGATAATCAAATTCCTTGTTCTATAGCGAGTAATTTAATATATAGTTTTATGGGATTATATGGTATGGTGTGTAAGTTACAGCAGTTTAGAAGCATTAGATTGGAGGCTCTACAAATTTGGTGGTGAGGGGGTTATTAATTAATTAACATCATTTCCAGCTGTTTATATGAATAATGAAGCCAAGGGTATACCCAGGGGTTTCAGGAAACTCCTTAGGATTATACGTTTCTAAACTTTTGAATTCATAACATACAGGTACACTTATAATAGCAATTTATCATTCTCAAATCATTGTGCATGTACATAAAATTAATTGTAGCTGTTGGATCACTTACACGTATGGTGACTGTAGGTCAGTATCATGTCAAAACTAAGCAGTCCAACCTTTAGCAATACCTACTGCTTCTTTAGTTTCTCAACATGAAAGTTGACAGCAAGCAGTTACTGTATACGTGTTGTCATGAAGCAATTTTACATTAGAGTAGGGATCATAGAAATAAAAACCAATAGAGGTCATATATACCTCCAGCTATACTAGTGG
This sequence comes from Dysidea avara, assembly GCF_963678975.1. Classification (NCBI taxonomy): domain Eukaryota; kingdom Metazoa; phylum Porifera; class Demospongiae; order Dictyoceratida; family Dysideidae; genus Dysidea; species Dysidea avara. The sequence goes on from NC_089274.1 coordinate 47,220,944, forward strand.
AGATTTAATACCTACTTGACTTTGTCAATAGTACTGTATAGCTTGACTGAATTAGGAATTAAATGGCCACTAGCATAGCTGCAGATGTAGATGACCTCTCTTGTTTCCTTGCTTGCTTTATAATATATGATTCCTACTCAAATGTAAAATTTCAAAATTTTCCTTAAACTTAATATCAATTACTGGCCAATCTGTTCCATTTTAGCTACGTCCCATCTGTTATACAGTATTAAATGTGAACAATACAAGAAGTGTCTTTGCAATCACAGAAGTTATGACTGAATGAACACCCTGACTACCAATTACTGAAACGCAAAGTGGGCTTGAGTTTTAGCTATATATGTTCCACCTGTTACACAGCATTACAAAATGAAGAACAGTACAAGAAGTGCCCCTTCAATCAATCCAGTTACACTAAAGAATTAAAGCACTGAATTTATGATGTGTTACTGCAAATCAACACCTACACAGTAGTGGAAAAGGAAACAAAGTAGGAGAAAGTTAGAACAGCGAGTTGCTACTGAATTCTAAAAAAAAATCCAACAGGATTTTTTGCTGACTGACTGACTAACTAACTAACAAGCTAATAAATTAGGCTATGTATATAAGCCAGCATATCTTAATGGCTATCTCCATGGGCTTGATTTTTTCACTATTCAAGCCCTGAGACATACTATATCACCATCAGCAGCACCTACAATGTATGTGTTATGGACTTACCTTTGTCTTCATTTGATTGCAGCAGAAGGTGAATAACAGTAAAATGTGGCCTCATGTGTTCTATTACACAAAAGTAAAATGGAAATTGTCAGTAATTTTTGCACTATGCCTCCAATTGTCAAGTAAGTAGATTGGTTGTAAGTTAGCTTCACGTATCAACTACTTTTCAAATTAGTACTTAGCATAGTGGTGTGTATAAGGATGGCTCCAGAAATGTTGGTGACAGGTTTCCAAATAATTTGTTACATGCACTCTTAAATCTAGGGGGTCTGGGAGCATGCTCCGCCAGGAAAGTTTTTGAAAATTATGAATTGTGAGATTGAATCTGGTATTGTTAACCACTTCAATCTTTAAAGCTGATGGTTTAAACATATGCTAGGAATTGGTTGATATAGGCTTGCTTGTTTCTGCTGGCACTGTATCAGGAGCAGGTTAAAGAGTTAAGAGGCAGAGTTGTGTGAAGAGGCAGAGTTGTGTGAAGTTTAAAGTATACATACAACAAACAAGGATGCAATCTGGGGGTCTCCCTCAGAAAAGCCTAAACACTCTGAGATATGATTTTAGACTATTTTTACTGTGTTGGCAGAGATAAACTAAAAAATACAACTGTGACTGTTCTATTAGGGTAGTTGACTGCTCTATCACAGTATTGCCTTTGATACTGTACCTTTGCAAGTCAAACAAGCCTTAATATACTTGACCAGTTTCTAGAAACCTCAGAAAGCCACCCATTGTGTACTTAGTCATGCAATTATAGCTTTGATATGATATATGATGATGAATTATGCTACAAACAAGATTAACCCATTCACCGTCAGGGATCCCGAAAAAAAGAAACTATGTTGGATTTGGTATTATAGAAAGTTAGATATAATACAAAACACATAGCAACCATACATCAAAATACTGCTCATGAACTGGATAAAATAGTTCTTATGTCAGTTATCCCATAACTCTTACTAGGTCGAAGCAACAGGCTGATTTCCCCAAAATAATTATTCACGCGTATGGCGGCGACTGAAAATATTGCAGGTGCACTTTCACAATTGGTTGAGGTAAGTCACAGGCATTAAGGAACACCATCGTACCATTGGTGGAAGTAGCGATTAAATCCTACGGAAGATACAGTCCTTTATTGTAGAAGCCATCTTCCCCATCGCTGGTTCAAACAAATGTGCATGCGTATACATTATGTTGCACGAGAAAATGGAGTTGCCACGCTATGAATGTAATCTGTGTGAAACTAAGCCCATCGTGGAAGATTTCATGTAAGAAAGACATCACTGAGTACCCAAAAGAGTTTTGTTGTATCTGACATTGTATTCTCGCCATTAGACAATGGAAACTTCACCCAGATGCCATGCCAGTTTTAGCTAACTATCTTCTCGGAAAGAAAGGTGTGTTATACTGTCCTGCTTTGTTTACCACTGTGATATCATTATTATTAGTTCATTATATAATTTAATTGGACGGTTGTACACAATAATAATACTGTAACTACTATATATATATTGCAAAGTATACAATATACCTATTTGGCTACATGTAGCTAGCTAGTCAGTCCAGTATTCTAACTTGGTATGATACTTGGCGAAATAGTTTCTGTCTTTTTCAATACACAGGTATACATCACAATGGGAACACTTATTTCTTGTCTGGTGGCGGACTTCTGCTCTTGGTAAGTTTAGTCTGGTGGTTTTTCATACATACAACACAGTCACGTTTGTTTTCCACTTTTGTAGGCCAGTGGCCAAGTGCCACATTTCTCCTGGTCAAACAATCACCATCTTGGTTGGCAGCCCTTTGCCTTGAGCAAAAACTATTTATCAGTAAAGTGGCTACCTCCAGCCGGAATTGCAAAAAGTCAAATCTTTTTCGTCCTTTGGCCTGGTGGAGATGAGGACATGCCAATCCATGGAGCACATAGGCATTCAGAAGGGAGCATTCTAGCAGGTATGAAAAACATCTCTTCCACCATTTTCTAGATCTTCTCCCAACATTATAGAAGCCCACCAGCTGATCACCCCTGTCTACCCCCCTCATGTATTGTTGGTAATCAGGGAGCAATGGAGGACATGGTACATCCAAACGAGACCCATCCTGATTACGCCGGCGGATGGTACATGGTCCAGTTGTCTCCGCTCGGTGCATAGTGGTTATGAAGTAGACATACTTCCGATCAAACCATGCTACTGTCAGAAGAGGTCCGTTTGATCTATAGTCATAATATCCTCTGTTCTCCTTTTTTTTTTTACTAATACTTTTGGAAAGCCTTTTCTGTTAGTTCTAGCTGTTCCACAGCAGTTGATACCCTTTTTGTAGAGGGTCAAAAACAGTTATGGGCTTGTATAATAATTATCTGTATACAGCTCAAACCCATGGTCTTCTAGGCCTTCCATGAGTTCCAGCACTACCCTAGAGTACAGCCCCACTTCAACACCCTGATCCATGCTCTTTCCAGCATATATCTGAAATCTGTAAACATACCCATTGCTGGCATCACTTAGTACAAAAACCTTTATTCCCCATATGGTCGGTTTGTCCTTCATGTATTGTTTGAAGGACAAGCGTCCCTTGAAAGGGATCATAGCCTCGTCTACTGTAACAGTTTGTTGTGGTACATAATTAGACTGAAAGGATGCCAGCAATAGGTTTGCTAATGCTCTGATTTTGAATAATTTATCTGGTGTTGTTGTAGGTGTTGCCTGCTTAGCATTGTTTGCCACATGAAGAAAGCGGAAGATTTGCTCAAAACGAGTTTTTGTCAATATACTAGATATGCCTGGTGTGGAAACATATTTGTGTAACTCTGATGTACTCCAATACATCTCAAGACGTGGCAGTCGAAGTATTCCCATCAAGATAAGTACTCCAATAAATGCCTTCATCTCATCGATGTCAACATCATCATAAACCCGAGCATTGGGTTTTGTGGATGGATGATCGTGAGCATATCTATTAGTCTCCGTCACTAGTAGGTCCCATACTTCATCAGTGAAGAACCTACAAAATATATCTAGTAAAGATGGACCATCTGGAATTGGCACAGTGGAGCCTGGAGTCTTATTGTATACGTAAGTACAAGAGTCAGGCTCTCTTTTGTGCCAGTTGTCAGACACTGCCTCTAGGTAATTTGTTGACCCTGGAGTTGTTGTTGATCCTGGAGTTGCTGTTGTTCCTCGTCCTCTACCACGGCCCCTCCCTCTACCACGGCCTCTAGTGCTGCGGCTACGACTTCTGGCCGTGCCTCTAGATCTGCTGCGACCTCTAGATCTTCCTCGTCCACGTACAGGTAATGCTGCTTGTTCATCGTCACTGTTTTCACCCCCCCTTGTAGCTGTTACTCCACGTCCCCTGACTGCTGGTATCGATTCTTCATCATTATCAACTGTATCTCCACCTCCTCTAACTCTTCGTCCTCGTCCAGCACTGGTATCCACGTGATCATCCGTAGGTGTATGCCTTGTAGTGCAGTCACGCCGTGGCATACGGCATTGAGCTCTGGTTACTTGAGCTCACCTTGGCCGTTTTGGAGCACTTGGATGTGTATCATCGTCACTGTTATCACTACTACTACTACCCTGAAATATAGTTATTGTTTCGTAAACAATGTAATAAATAATAAATAAATGTGTACAATATAATTACATTAGTGTCATTTGTTATTACCTGTAATTAGATAGTGTTGGGTACCTATGTAGTTCATTTGTAATACGTAATTGTTCAGATTTTCATGTTATCTATTGTATTTATGCTAATTATAGTTTTATTCTTACCGTGTACGCTGCCAAAACCTCTCTGTCAGATAAATCATTTTCAATAACGCTAGTGTCAGGGTTAGCATTGCTTGAGCCTGTCGTGCTAGCTACTAATGGTGTGCTACTGACTTCTTCGTGTTCTTGATCACCTCCAGCTATGCTAAGGCAGCCAGCCATCAGATCAACACGATCAAATTGGTCCTCCTGTTCTTCTTGATCCTCGCCTTCGTCCTCAACAAGGTTTGTCGCCATCAGGTCCGCTCGCCGTACTGTCGGAGCGCCCAAGAAGGCATAGATTTCATTGTCTTCATCGTTGTCACTTTCATCTTCTTCAGAAAGCACATCAAAAACGGCTTGAATCAAATCCTCTTCCAAAATCCATGTAGACGCCATTACATCACCTTCGAGCAAAATGAATCAACTTTGCGGGAGGGATCCTTTTATCATAGTTACGGGGATCTGTGGACGTGACCTTTTGCGACATCGTGCGTCGGCAGGAAACTTGTCAAACTGACGTTGAATGAATTCCCAGACGACTATTGTACGTTACTTAGAAACAAAACCTCCATATGGCACCAATGACGGTTAATGGGTTAACAAAGAAGTATAAGAAAAATTAAAAGTTAGTGGGAATCATTACAATAAAAATTACTTAAACAAGGGAGACTATCACTTGAAGTGCTACTCTACTTTGGTCAATGTCATACAGCACTGTATAGCAGGGATCATGAAGAATTGTACTTAAAATCCTTCTGTAAGATACAGAAACCAACCTCACATTTCACAATGACTTGGTATTGGTAGTATTGGTTTGGTATGATCAAGCAACACAAAATAGTTCTTACAAGTTACTACAGAATATTTTAAAAAATTATTAAATCAAAGTTCCTACTAACTAACTATAAATATCTGTACCGTAGATTCCCTAATATCTTGGCATCTCTAAATATTCGGCAATCCCCGTGTATTCAATGCAACATGATTTAAATTTTGGCAAGCAAGATAAAGTGTTTGCGATATCATCGTTCCTCGTTCATATTGGTCCCTGTAGACCAGAAAGTAAGCAATACTTAAACGTTAACTGATCATAAATAACGGTCATGAAAAGTGCAGGCTGTATCAAGGATAGATCCCTAAAAATTCAACAATAGCACTGGGTTGGTACAATTTTTCCTAATCATTTGGCCAGACATGAACGGATCTAATTTATTTCTGCCAAATGTTTAGGTAACTAATGTATTCAGCCAAGTGTAACTTGACTATGGTAACGCTAGTTACAACCTTGACTTCTTCACTGTTCAATGTCACTTAGGGCCAAAATCAGTCTTATTACCTACCACTGCAGCTACAACACATGCATTTAGACCTACCTTTGTCCTCCTTTGTGTCCCATTTCTTTCTCTACTACTAAAGAGGTATTGATTTGTGGGTAACATAGCAATAACTTCTGTACGAGAAATATAGCTAAAAATAGAATAACCATTTACTAATTGATAGTCAGATCATTGCATATGAATATTTCACTGGCATAAATTTGTGCACAAAATTTTCTACATTTCTAGAGCAGAAGTAGAAGTGAAAATATCATAATACAGTGCTCTCTTGACTATCTGACCACCTTGGTACCAAGACATGTTCAGATTATCAAAAAGTTTGAAGTCCATACATTTGTATACAAAGCCCTGTTCAAATACTCTAATAGAACATACACCTAAAACAAAATTATACTCTAATAGAGCAGTCATTTCCACTGTTCAGATAACCAAGTGTTCAAGGTTTGGATAATTGAGGGAGCACTGTACAGTTACATTATATTCAATACACTCTCAGCAACTATTGTAAAATTTAAAATTCTCAATTTAAAATTTTAGAGCAGTGATGTCTGGCACTTGAACATTTAACTAGAAACAGCAAAAGTTCAAATGTTTAATAAAATTCCTTTAAAACCAGCTGTGTAAGGTTTATGCCTTAGTGCACTAGATCACCACTACAGTTTGATACATATCATACCTGTCAGTATATGTAGATAAATCAAGATGATAGTATTCGACATCACACAGACCTGTAGCATGACAGAACAACATGAAGCTACACATATGAATACGTTACAAAGTTATTAGTATAACAGACCAACCAATCAATTAGCAAGTTATTTTGTTGGAGAAAATTTCCAAATGTTAAGTTCATCAACAAAAATTTAGGAAATCAATTTTCTTTTGTCAGTGCTAATTTACATATAGCTGGTGTTTGTATACATTATAACTCCTCTAGAGTCATAACACTTTTTATTGTTTTACTGTGATTTAATATCATGCACTACTCCAACTTGTTTCAGTACTTTTTATCGATATGCTATCGTCCCTACTCTAGTTGAAAATTCCAATTTTTTCTGTGTACTTGTTTGTTAACTTTTTTTGCAAATAATTATTATGACTGATGAACCCACGCATACCACATCTGAAATGGTGCCGTGCACCCCAGCTATATCAATTATTGTCTGAAAAGTGAAGTATCCATTATGCTTTGTTGTTAGCTATGTTCAACCTGTTACACAGCATTTCAAATCAAGAACAAGAACTGTTTGAAATGCACCTCTGCAATCAAAATAACCACTATGACTTTGTGCTGATTTTGTAGTTTTTTTTTCTAGAGATGAACTTTACATACAGGAGTTAAATATAAGCACAAGGAGGCAGTTAATATGGTTGAGGTGTACTGTGTGAAGATAAAAATTCAGCTATTATGGTTTAATCATGTCAACATGTCAGTAACAGCTGGGACTATAACAACCTAAATTCTTTCATTATGCTAAGTACATGTATATTAGCCAATTGTATTAAATATGCAAATAGCTACATAGTATACAGCTATTAAGTTCTGTACATATACTTGGGTAATTGTACAAAAGTTTACATAATGATACTTTTACAGTAACAGACCATGAATATCATTTTTATCATTGATGTTTAAAGAACCGCTACGTGTATAGCACAAGGGTGTGTGTTGAGAGACTCAAGACAAAGCTAAGTGCTGTATTAGTCTTGAGAAATTCCCAAGTGATGTATTTTTGTACACACATGTATATAGATGATGCTTTAAGTGTTATGTTGTATTTTCTGAGTCATCTTGTTTAGAGCTTTCATCTTGAGTACTTAAAACAGCTTCAATTTTTGCCCATCAGACTATCAGTAAGTGTTCATATAATCTATTTCTAGTCATAGTACAAATATAGTCCCTAGTAATAACTTACCATAAACAATTACAAATCAAACTGTATGATCACAGATATCTTTAAGGACAGAGCATGAAACAATTAATCTAATCCAAAACAGCCAAGCTGTAAAAAAAGAGTGTGGCCCTCAAAAAGGCTATGGTGAAAGCGGCACAAAATTCACCTGAATTGTCGTTATTAAAATTCTTATCATTAACCTACCATCACAGCCATTTCTTGGCCGCCACCTTGGATTTCACATCTTTTTTCACCATAGCCATTTTGAGGGCCACACTCTTTTTTTACAGCTTGGCTGTTTGGGATTAGATATCACTTCTTTTTGTTTTTGTATACCCCCAAATAGGCAGGCTTTGAGGCTTTTTAAACTTATCCTTTTTCTTTACCACAGAAACAAGAAAAGATGAAGCAGATGTTAAATACTTTAAATATTTCTGATTTTATTAGTAAATGTACAAATTACATATATAATACATATATTTATTACAGAACTCTCAGTACATGGTGGTTTCTTTGTAACTGAACACTCTACAAGGTGACTTCTTCTAGCTGATCTCTCTACAGGGTGATTTAATTGTTTGTACCTGAATTCTGTACACGTGATTTGTTTGCAGTTGAACTCTCTACATGGTGACTTCTTCTAGCTGACCTCTCTATAGGGTTACCTGATCTCTCTGCAGGGTGATTTGTTTACATCAAAACTATCTACAGGGTGATTTTTTATACTTGAACTTTCTAAAGGATGATTTATTTGTAGCTGAACTCTCTACAGGGTGATCTGGTCTCTCTACAGAGGGTGAATTGTTTGTAAATGAACTCTCTACAAGGTGATTTGCTTGTAGCTGATTTCTCTACAGGGTAATTTGTTTGTAGCTTAACTCTCTACAAGTTGATTTTTTTGTAGCTGAACTCTCTATACAGTGATTTGTTTCTAGCTGATCTCTCTACAGGGTGATTTTTTTTGTAGCTGAACTCTGCAGAATAACTTGCAATGTAATAGAATTCTATAATGGAGTAAATAAATTAGCTGAATGCTCTATTAGGGTGACTGTTCTATTAGAGTATCTCGATGTCGCATTTGCTACATGGAGTTGGCTTTCAAATCATAACTCAGTGGTTTGTATTCCAATTCTTCTGTACTACTGCAAGGACTTTCTATGAAGATTATTCCAGCTATACACCGATTTTCAGCTCATTGCTCTAATGCACTTGTCAATTTCATGCCCCACCCCCCCACCCCCGGGAATCCCCAGGTGGGGATTTGACATTACTTCTTGTCCACACCCCTGGAGCAATTGACAGTTGTCCAATTCAATGACCGATTTTCAGTAGTTGCATTTCTAAATAATAAAATCGCACTTGCTATAATTTTACTAGCTATAGGGCAGGTTTATTACTAGTCGCATACATGAAATATGCACTGTGATTTGTCAAATCCCCTGTATTCCCCCACCCTCCCCGGGGGTGGGGCATGAAATTGACAAGTGCATAAACGGTTTGACTAGTAGGCGTAAAAACTAATACTTTTTTATTCATAAAAATCGATCGCGTAATTGTGACACAGGTTGGGTTTTGTGTCATATCTCCATGGTCTTTATCTCGATTCCTTTCAAACCACCAAAAGGCACTCCTACAATAATTGTTACTCCATCTACATAGCAATTTTCAACTTATTCCATGAAGCGGTTTACCCTGTAAGCGTGACAACAAATCAATCTTGTTTTACGTGAATAAATCGATCATAAATCCTGAACCATTCATCAGATTTGTACCAAATTTGATACTGTGATCTGTCTTTGGACTCCCTTTCTGTGTGCCAAATTTCAAGGCGATCGGAACACGCATTTGTGTTTTATAGCAATTTTTGCAAGTGTGCAAAAAGACAAAGAAGAAAAAAATCGAAACTTTGACAGCTTGTATCTCGGAAATGGCTGAAGCGATTTCCTTCAATTTTGGAATGCAGACTCCCCTGGCTGGCAGGCAACTCGGTAGCAAATTTGGTTCCAATCGGATAAGGGATCACCGAGATACAAGGGTGTGAAAATGACATTTTCTTTCTTCCTGTCAATATACCCATGGTGTGGCGCGCCGGCTTCTTCGGCCGTACAACACACTATCGTGTGTCTTGATATACCATAATAAAGCTAAAGTCATACCACAAAGATGTACAGGATGTAATCACAAATTTTACAAGGAGCATGAACAAGATTCCAAGCAAACACTTCTGGCCATGACTTCAAGAACACACTCTGACCAGGGAGTGAGAAATAATTTGTTTCTATTGCACACCAGTGGACTAATATATAGTATAGATCACGTGATATAAATTTCATAAACTCAAGTTTTGCCTACACGTCTGCCATTTTGGTGCATGTGTCTAGTGAAAATGGTAGTATGTGCATTTGTTGGTTGCTTAAAGCGTTTGGACAGAGGATATGTTGTATTACAGAATTCTAGTGATAAGGGAAAATAGGAGTCAATGCAAACTGGAGCTTTCTAAACAAAGAAGTGATGGATTTATAGCCTAAGAAGATCTGGACCTAAACACTTTAGATAAGTATGGAGTCTGCTCCAGGTACACTTTATTTCAGGTGCACTATCTGATTTGTTTGATGACACAAATGTGGACTGGCTTCCAACAATAACTGTTTAAACACTCTTGTGTAACTGAGAAGTCATCATGATGGCTTTTGAGAGCATTAATATAAGTTGTTGCTCATGCTTACAGCCTCAACTTGTTACCTTACTGGTACAACTGAAGGCTTCAGGATATCAAATGCTCTTAATAAGAGACTGAGCTGGCTGTCCAGGATCTCTATGACAAGCTGCTTTCATTCTAGAAGCTGTAAATTGTCCAGCTCTGTACTTAAACCACAACCTCGATTTACTTGATCTCTCGTAGCTTCTTCTACTGAGTCAGCCATCATCTGGGTAATGTTAATCAAAACTGATTTACATGCATCCAATAATTTATGGTACTCTATTTCTATACATTTTGTTTCCTTTAGTGATATAAGAGGTGAAGGAAAATCCTTATTAAAAAATTTCGGCACAAGATTGTTGGAACTACAGATAACACACAGGGCTTAGTGTTTCCAACACTTAACTTTTTAAATAGCAGTAAAAGTTCAGATTCTGTTGACCAAGTTACAAACTTCATGGACCTTTGCATTTCACTACTAGCAATTTCATTCTCTGGTTATGTATTTGAATCAGCAGCTTGCTTAATCTGACCATCCATCTTCCTCTTCTTTCCACGAGCTGAAGTAAAATCAATATCTTTATCTGGAAGGCACTCAACCTCCTTAAGATACGTGGAAATGATCCACTGGCAGGACTGGTTTCTTGGGTACATGTATTGTTAGCCTCATAAAGTCTGGTACAGGCTTCCAAATAAAATAATATTGACGCTATGCGTGTACAAATTTTGTCCAAACCAGCCATACAATTGCAATGGGCACAGCTGCACAGCTGCAGATCCCTCCATTTTATTTCCATGATAATCCAGCACATTTTTCATTGAATATCTGTGAATGGTGAACTTGTAAATAGCAGATGTAGGTAATCAGTAGCATACAACTATGTAAGCTTGCCCGACCATAAGTAAGATACCTGTCAGCAATTTTTCATGTCTTCACTTCCTTGATCCAACCGCACACAAAGTTACATGCATCCGACCCCTTTCTGGCTTTAAACTAGAGGTGTACCGATATACCGATACATATCGTATCGGTGGCCGATATAGACATTTCTACTATATCGGTGGGAGCCGATATTGCTGCTAAAAACCGATACGATACACCGATATACAACTGAACTATCTTGAGGACACTGTCCAATGATCAAGCCATATTATAAACCCTACTATTTAGCTAACAAGGGCGGGAAACAGTAGTTATCTTCCTTGTCTAAAAGCAGTGTGTTACACGAAGCCATCTAAGTGCGTGGATACCGTATAGCGCAAAACATTGGTGGCGTAAAACTTTGGCGAATCGTCAAAAAATGGTATTGGCGAAAAAAACTTTGGCGAAATGCTCCACTGACTATACATTAGCGAAACAGTCGAGCCCGGCCAAATTCTCCGTAACATTCACTACACCGAATGGAGAACCTGAACTCCAACGCATATTATAGTGTGGTATAGCTACACCCTCGCTCCGCGAGCCGCGAGGTCTAGTCTGTATCAAAACTATAACAGCTGTGCACAACCTTTGCGCCTCTATGAATATAACTATAGCTATATTAAATTCATATCCTTACAGGTCATGTAGCTGGGACTGTAACGTGACGGTGGGAAGTAAATAGATTGTGTGATTGGCTCAACTGATCCTGCAGCATCCACATGGCGGGTTTCGACTTCATATTTTCTGTGGAATCTATGATACGCGGATACCATGAATACCAACTAATATGGAATGATCCAATAATTGGCGAGGAACTTGGATGTGAGCGTGAGCCTGGCAACAGTCACGATCCGTACGCTGTGGCCGTGAAGAAAGCAATAGGAGGAAGTGACCGAATTGTAGGTCATGTGTCAAGAAGAATATCAACGATTTGCTCGTTATTTATTAGGAGAGGTGGATTGCTCGTTTGTATAATTAATGGAGTTCGAAGGTACTCCTCGGATTTGCCTCAGGGTGGTCTAGAAATACCTTGTAAATTAATCTTCAAGTCCGTTAATGCCGATGAATGCCAGAAAACTAAGAAACTGATCCAGTCCACACTGTCAGTGGAAGTGTTTGAAGTTTGTGCACCTACTCGACCTACCAATCAACAAGCATTGCCTGCAGCTGCAAATCAAGGACAGGAACTTGTGGTTTCCTCAGAGCAACCTTGCGAATTACCTGTTGTAATTGTACCTGAGCAGCATAATGAAGGTCCAGAAGAAGCGCCACCTCTGAGGAAAAGGGTTAAGTGTATTGACACAGAAAGAATCATAATGGGAGAAGAGTTGTGTGATATTGAGATTAATTTTGCACAGTAACTATTGAAAGAACAGTTTTCGGAACTGAATGGTTTAGTGTCAACATTATACCAAGACAGACGGTTACAAATGACTGAAAGTTTAGTCAGGAACAAAGTCCAGATCATACATTGTAAAGGCAGACGCCATTGGATAGTTGCCACAACATTGAATTGTCAGCTTGGTGAAGTCAGAGTTTATGATTCATTATTTCAATACTGTGACAAGGAAACAGAACATGTGATTGCTAATCTGTTCCAGGTAGGGTCAGAGAAGCTCAAGATAACAGTCTCGCAGTCCCAAAAACAGAAGGGAGGGACTGACTGTGGGATTTTTGCCATAGCTTTTGCAACAGCTCTTGCATTTGGGATAAATTTAAGCAAATTACAGCTGAAGCAAGAATCAATGAGAGCACATTTGATCAACTGCTTTAACAAGCATCGTATTTCCCCATTCCCACGTACGTAATGTTGGCAGAACACTTTAGATACTGAGTTGTAGTATATTGTAAATAATTTCAGTCTTAATCTATTTACACTGTGACCAAACTACACTAGTTATACATGTCAATTGATTGTCATTAGTATATAATCAAATTGAAACTAATCAGATTAAAGTTACAGCAGAATGTCATTATATGCTAGGCACTATAAGCAGTGTTTGGTGCAACAGAATCTGCAGACGTCAAGCAGTTAGTGATCCCAGCTTCTTTGAACCCATTCTTTATTATTGCAGGCTTAGTCTTGAAGTAATTGTACATGGACTCAATCCATCCAGCACTTAATGGCTTAACTGTGGATAGTTTCAAATCTACTGCTTGCGTTTCTGACTCTTCCTGTAGCTGAGAACACAGCTGCTTAGCATACCAATCTTGGAACCTGGAGCGCAAGAAATCCTTTGCTGCCTTATTGACACTTAAATCAAGTGGTTGTAATCTGTCCGTGCAATTTGCAGGGAGCAAAGCAACATTGATTGTGTAACTGTCAAGCAGTTTAAGCATAGAAGAAGTGGTCTGTGCTTTGAAATTATCAAAAATGAGCAATGCAGGTTGGTTGGATGATAAATTCAGTTCAGCTCGTTTTCTGTTAATATAAGGTACCAAAATCTTCTCAACATACTCTTTCATTGTGAATTCATTGGACCAATGGTTATCTGAATGGGTTATGTGCCACGAGGAAGGAAATTTATATTGAGGCAGACATCGAATCGTTTTAACTTCATAAATTAATTGAGGTGGCAAGAAATCTCCTGACATTGACCCAGCAAATACTGCAGTAATCTGCCGTTTATCATCCTTAGCCACTACCTCAACTCTTTTTGCTCCTTGCTTTTCCATTGTCCAGGGAGTAACTGGTACATAATTAAGAGCAGTCTGATCAAAATTAATCACAAGCTCTGCAGGAATGTCATCCATGGCAACGATGTTCTTAACGTCTAACAGGAAATCCTCTTTCACTTCTTTGAACCGTTCAACATCAACTTTAGCTTTACTGCAGGCTTTTCTCTTCACAAACCCCATCCGCTTCAGTAAATATTTTGCCCAGTCCTTTGATAACTCAATTTCAGCTCCTTTTTCATTATCTGCAAGAAGATTTGCATCTTTGTACAAGAAAATACCTTGTGCACTGCCGATGACTACAGAAGTATTAACGGCTAAGCCCCGCCTCCTTACATCTTTGATGTATTCCTGCACTTGGGTGTCTATATCAGCCCCTAGCAGCAAAGGCCGCCCTGTTTTCTTACGAGACAATTCTTTTACCTCTTCTGGTTCTGTCTCTTTCGTGGGCTCTTCATCAGAATTTTCCGAGGCTACATCGGAGCCCTCATCTTTCGGCTTGGCCTTCTTTGATTTCGCCTTAGGTTTCAATGTGTCCTTGTACAAATCTTTCAAGCGTCTTGCTGTGGTTTCTTTGAGAGGAAGTTTCAGATATTTCTCAGCATAATACCTTAGAGTAGCTGTTACGCCATGTTCTGCAGCTCGCTTGCCTACTTCGTATCGTTGACCTGGTGTGAGATAAAAATATGGCGAACGACCACGTGGCACTTTGGTCGCCTCTGTAACTTTTGCATTAGCCAATTCAATAGCTTTAGCTGGAATTTTTCTATTGAGCGGCCCATCTGGATCAGGAAGATTCGGAGAAGACGATGATGGAGTCGGCACAGGTTTAAAGTATTTCAGAATACCAGCCATTCTAACGTTAACTCACGCAACACCTATACTATAGCTAGTCTGCATGGCGACTGACGCGGTCACCCCTCCGCATAGAGTGGACTCGAGCCGGGTTCCTCTTTATGCAAAGGGGCGGCCGCACCAGACACAATTAAGGCTAAAACTTTGGAGGGTAAAACTTTGGCGAATGGAAAAATTATTCACCAAATTTGCCAATGTTTTCCACCGCCAAAATTTTGCGCTATACGGTAATTACTGTTTTGTTGTCACAAAGCTTACCAATCATACAACACTCATAGTGGTGAGCCTGGGGAAACAGCAAAAAGATGAACCAAGAGCACAGCATAAAACAACCAGCCATCTCTACAAGCCATTAAAATGCGGAGTAATCCGGACTAATCTTGGCAGGGGCATGTATTAAAATATTTGTGGGTGCCTTATAGTCTGAGCTGTCAATAGAGGCCACACCACCATGGGTAACCAAACATAGCCAATAATCTTAAGACTGTCTTCAGTAGTTTCTTCAGTAGCTAAAATAAAGTTAAACATGGCATATGTGGTTCTTCAAACATAAATAGCTACCCTTAGTTATATCGATATGTCGTATCGGTATTGTATCGGTTTGAAAATGATTAATCCATATCGTATCGGTATCGATCGGTTTAGTTTTCTTATATCGGTACACCTCTACTTTAAACTGAGACATTGAAATAAAGCTGATCTGAAGCACTAAATAAGTCACTAAATCACAGTCCTCTACAGGAGGGCAGCTCACCTTCAGTGACGTTTTCCACAAACAGATTGACTCCATGCATTAAACTTATTTTCTCCTTATATCAAGCCTTAACTTCCTTTTCCAATTTCTCAGTGTAAGAGGAGAGATGCGACACATATCACACATGCTTCTGCTACATGTGCAGCAAAATGGCAAACACATAGACGAAACCTGAAATCACATAAATTAGATCACGTGATGAAAAAGCTTTATAGCTGCAGGTATCCCTTGAAGTTTGGCCCTTGAAGTTTGGCACAAATAAGGCGATATTAAAAGCAAATCTTGGTACCAAGTTTAGTTGCAACACGGTAAAGGTTGCGGTTGTTAAAGATTGTTGAGTACTTGTAATGATTGTTTACAAAAAATAACATCAATATTTTGCCACACCTACAAGGCAAGCCACTTACAGCAGGAAACTGTAAATTGGTATACCAATAGGTTAACTGTATCAAACCTCAAACCTTTTGTGGTTTGGAAGAAAGCTATATCCCACCTCATTCATGATATTCTTGTTATTAACACTTGGCTTCATAAAATAACAAGGATAACATACTCATGTTGTGATAACATTCACGTGAAGCCATACATCAAAGAGTTAAGTAGTAGTTATATCATTTCCAAAATATAATGACCATAATTATTTTGCTCCTAGCATTATTGTTGATAAGGTACATTTGATATTACAACTGGGTGTGAGAAAGTTTCCTTACATTTAATTTATTAGTGCAACGAAAAGTTTATATATTTAACAAAGAGTTTGTAAAATGAACTCTTGGGTACAATTTGTAGCTATTAACTACAATGGTTAAAACATTAAATATGGCAGGGCATCACAGGTTTGACTTTTGGTGGCCTGTTTGCCTTTAAAATTAATAAGCTTGTTTTAAAGTGTTTTATTAATTATACAGTGCAGTATTACTGTATATTAGGGATTATAAAGGCTAGCCAAAATTGTACCCTAAAACCAACCCCACAGTATCTTCATAGTGCCTTGGCAGTATTGGTTAGGTGTAACCAAGCCCCAAAATGCCTTCAGTGTGATCTGAAATCTTCCTAAAAGTTGCTATACAATTTTTTTTAATTATTTAGTGGAATTTTTTACTGACTGACTGACTGTCTAACAGGGGCCTAGCTAGCTTTCAGCATTGCCGGGCACAAAGTCTGAATGTCCCCAAGCAAACTATTTAGCAAGAAATGCGAGCCCATCTCTGTGGACTTTTTATTACACATTTGCTTTCAAAAAACTGTTTAAAAGTGCACTACTAGTAATATACATGTACCTAGCTAGCTACTATGATGGCATTAAACCTATAGTGAAGTTACAGGTATCTATTGAGCGTAAGTACTTCAATACATTTGCAGCATCTAAATAGGCTACTCAAGGAAAGTGTTGATAGGAAAAATTAATGCCTCAATATGGTTTCATTGCATGAAGAAGGAAGAAGACTAGCTTGATTGAAGATAAAAGGAAAGACAAGGTGCAGAGGGCACACAAGCATCGGAACACTAAAAGGCACATCCCACATTGTTATTGTGGCATAAAATGGTTGCCATATACTGCTTTGTTGGCCTCCAGCCTTGCAACTGTGGTCAGACAGTGAGACAGGCTGGCAGTGAGACAGGCTGGCAGTGAGACAGGCTGGCAGTGAGACAGGCTGGCAGTGAGACAGGCTGGTAGTGAGACAGGCTGGCAGTGAGACAGGCTGGCAGTGAGACAGGCTGGCAGTGAGACTAAAATCTGAGTTTAAGTGATTTAAAAAAAAATTCTATATCCAACTGCCTATTAGTGTTTTCTTGTTTTTAATGCTGTATTTGATGTTGGATGGACTAATTAAGGTAATTTTCATCATGATGATTTTTGAAGGTGGCATTTTAGGCGACACACATCATTTTGGGGGGATCTATACTTAAACAGTACTACCGTACTGTTTGATAGAGGTCTGTGATTTAAATTATCTTGGATAAAATGAGAGCATCCAATTTCGACATACCTGGTAGGAGGTTTGTGACTACCATTACTACTCAAATGTAAAATTTCTAATTTTTCTTTATTTAAACTTATTTGTTTACTTTTTTGTAGCATAATTACAGTATGCCGAACTAGTGTGTATTGTATCAAAACAAAGAATGGTTCCAGATATATTATGATGCACAACTGAATGTGTGCACTGATTTTAAAGCGAATTACTTCATTTTCAGCTACATTCCACCCATTATACAGCAATATAGCACAAGAAGCACTTCTACTATCGATCTAGTGACTACAGACCCCTATTATCAATCATGGACCTCGTCACTGACTTGAGTTTTCAGTTACAGGTTTCTGATTCCCTGCTTCCTTGCAGATGATAGTTGTCCAATAAAAATAATAAATTGAAAGTGAAGTAACCTGTACGATACTGTTGTAATTTGAACACTTGTGTATCACATGTGGCGTGTCTATTGTTAATGATGTTGATTAGTTCTCACATGGTACTGCAAGCTACTGCAGAACCCTAGATAGTAGTGACTTAACACTATCCTAACCTGCCAACTGGTTCCCTGGTGCCAGAAAGAGGCACCCAGAAAGGTTACGTGTTACTTGTCTACAGTGTTGTATTTGCCACCATTTCTCCCCAGTAGATCGATCAGTATATCGGACCTGTTCACCCGTCACCCTGAACCATGGTGACATATACTTTCTGTCAAGGAGACCTCCTGAAGTTTGACCTACAGGTGGACCGTGAATCCGATTTTGCAGCATAGAAGCTACAGTGGGACTTCTACCGCAGTTTGTCTGGACTCGCCGACCAAGACGCAGCCAAACAGTTACAAGCACTCACCCTTTGCTTCTCCCATGACACTTTGTCAGTTGTTCAAAACCTTGGTTTAACCAACGAAGAAAGAGCAAGTGTTGCCTCTATAATTAGCGCCATCAAATGATACATAAATGGCTATGTAAACGAAACGGTAGAGCGTAGGAACTTTCGCAGACGCATAAAACAAGTTGGCGAATCGTTCAATGATTTCCTTGTGTCCCTCCGTGAGCTGGTGAAAACATGCAACTTCTGCTCCAACACCTGTACTCAGAAGAACATCGGGGACCAAATCATCGAAGGCCTATTAGATGCAGATACAGTGGAGGATCTCTTGCAAGAGACCAACCTTACATTGGCTACAGCTGTGCACAAATGTCAAGCACAGGAAGCTGCAAAGAAGCAGCATGCTAAGTTACATAATCCAGAATCAATAGCTACACTTCAAAAACCACAAAACCAGAAATCTCATTCCTCAACGTCTACATGTCAAGGATGTGGTGCTGTATCCCATCCAGCTGGCCGGACAAATGCCCAGCCTATAGCCAGATTTGCTTCAATTACCAAAAAGTTGGCCATTTCGCCAAAGTCTGTCGGAGTAAGCCATCTAGGCAGCATGTTCCCTTTACTACTACAGAACAGCGTACCCCACACACAGGACACTGTAGCCTCTCTGCTACTACTGACAACCCAACTCACCTTACGCTAGACAACATTCAACATGTAGCCTCCTCTGACCCAGCACCATTAGTCAATCTAGATGTCATCTCTGCAAATGGCTCCTGCAACACCAAAGCCCTCTCTGACTCTGGTGCTGACATCTCAGCAGCTGGAAAAACAATACTGTCCACCCTTAATGAATGGATTAACACTCTCCTGCCTTCAACAGTCATCCCCAAAGCGGTCAATGGAGCCAAGATGTTTTCATTAGGAAGACTACCAGTCACATTCCGTCTTGGCAGTACAGAATATCATGATGACTTGCACATCTACCCTGACATTCATGGCACCATTCTCTCCTGGAAGGCATGTAAAGCTCTTCGAATCTTATCTCCGTGTTACCCTAACCCCATGTCAACCCCGACAGTACATGAAATCACTTTGCCACGTACTTCTAGCAATGTCATAGTACCCCTTACTCTCCAACAAGCAAAGTTAGCATATCCCATCATCTTTGATGGACAGATAAGAAGCATGGAAGGGGAACAATTTCACATCTCCCTAACTGATGATGTAAGCCATTCCACGTCAACACTCCTTGATCTATACCATTCGCGTATAGAGACAATTGAAGGCAGAACTGAACCTCTTAGAATCCCAGCATATTATAGCACCAGTAACTGCTGCAACTGAATAGCGTGCTCCAATCGTAGTCACTCCAAAAAAGAATACAGACCGCATTAGAATGTGTGTTGACCTCTCACATCTTAATCAGTTTGTAAGATGAGAGCAATACCAATCATCCACTCCAGCCCAAGCAGTGGCAGACATTGCAGCCACTAAGGTTAAATTCTTCACTGTTCTGGATGCCATGAAAGGTTACCACCAATGCCCTTTAGGCCCAGACAGCCAACTCCTTACGACCTTCATCATGCCCTTTGGCTGATTTAAGTATTTGCAAGCCCCGTATGGTATCTGTTCAATATCTGTTCAATATCGGAGCATGATAACCGTATGGCTGAGACATTTGTGGGCCTGACAGGCTTCTGTCGAGTAGTTTATGACATCATTATTTACGATGACAATGAACTTTAACATGCCACCCATGTCAGACAGCTTCTCCAACGTTGTGCAGACAAACACATAGCATTGAATCCACAGAAATGCAAATTTAGTCAAAACAAGATGACTATTGCTGGATTTAACTTATCAGCAGACGGATACCAGGTCAATCACTCCATCACTGATGCCCCCTACCCCCACCAACAGAACTGATTTGCGATCATTCTTTGGCTTGGTCAATCAACTCTCATCCAGCACAAACACCATAGCACCTTTACTAACACCATTACGTCCACTTCTCAGCACTAAGAATGATTTCCTCTGGTCACCTGACCACCAGAAAGCTTTCACTATTGTTAAAATTCTCTCACCATTACACCGGTTCTCTCCTACTTTGATGTTAACAAACCCACCCGTCTGTGCACAGATGCCAGTCGCCATGGCCTGGGCTTCATACTCCAGCAAAACACAGTAGGCACCTGGAACCTCATCCAGGCAGGGTCACAATTCCTCACTGACACCGAATCCCGTTATGCAGTTATTGAGCTTGAAATGCTAGCCATATGTTGAGCCATCTCCAAATGCAAGCTGTTTCTCACAGGGTTACAGCATTTCACCATCATTACAGACCACAACCCTGTAATCCCCATTCTCAACAATCATCGCCTTGATGAAATTGAAAACCCACGCCTTCAAAGACTGAAAACACAACTGATGACACTTAATTTCACTGCACAGTGGCTTAAGGGTGCTAACAATAATGCCCCTGATGCTCTTTCATGCCACCCTATCTGTGATCCTTAGCCAACTGAAACACTTGCTGAAATAGACATCCATAACAATCCTGAGATGTCCTTCACTGAACTTCACGCCATCACTGACACACAATCTGAAAGCCTACGTTTGCAAGAACTACGCAAGCATGCTGAGAATATCAGCTGCTGCAAACCTTTGTATTAAATGGTTTCCCCAAGCACCGTAAACAACTACCTGAATCCTGCAGACGATACTGGAATATTCACCAGCAATTAACTGTAGATGATGACCTCATTCTATACGGATGTAGACTCCTTATCCCGTCAAGCATGCATCACCAAATGCTTACAAACTTGCATGAGGCCCACCAAGGAGCACTGCGAACCAAACAACGTGCCCATTTGGCCATCTATTGGCCGGGTCTAGATAATGATATCGATAATATCATACTCAACTGCCAACAGTGTCACGACCATTTACCATCCAACAACAAGGAACCCATCATCCAGAAACCACAACCCTCTCAACCATTTCAGGAAGTTGCCATGGACCTATGCTCGTATACTTGCCAAGATTATCTGGTTATGGTTGATTGTCACACTGATTGGCCTGACATTATTCCTATGACACGTAACACCACCACATCTCAAATCACCACAGCACTGAGACAAGCATTCTGCAGGACTGCTATTCCATATATTCTTTGGTCCAATGGTGGACCACAATTCACCTCTCACAAATTCACCAAAGTTGCACTGCAATGGACAACACCTCATCCCCGCACTACTCCCAAAGTAACAGAAAGGTTGAATCAACCATCAAATCGATGAAAAAAATTATTTATACCTCCTGGAACGGTCACTGTCTGGACCATAACAAGTTGTCGTGCTCTCCTTCAATACAGAAATATTCCTTCACGCAAGGATGGGTTATCCCCAGCCCAAATGCTCTATGGCCATCCTGTCCAGGACACCTAACCTGCACATAAACGCTCATTTTCACAAGAGTTGCAGCGTAAAGCTGAAGCAGCTGAGCAGCAAGTAGAAGCCATGCAGCAATCCTCTACAACTTACATGCTCATCCCCTTACAGAGATTGAAATTGGCTCCTATGTTGCTGTCCAAAATCCCCATACCAAACTTGGGATATTTATGGCATTATCACAGCTATATCACCTAACCGTAAATATTACATCAAAACGTCCAGCGGCAGGGTGTTGGTCCAAATCGCCGCTTTATACACAGAAGAGTTCCTCTGTCCATGCCAACATGTGCTACACTGCCAGACTCCCCTGCTGCCCAGACAACCCAAGAACCCCGCCGTTCAACACGGGTCAGGCAACCACCCAATCGTCTGATTGAAGACCCCACCTGGAACTGATTTTACAATTATTGTAATTTTTTTTTGTTAATTAGCATTTGTGATTTTGTAATTAGGTAATCGCAGACTCCCAAATGCTTAGGGGGAGGTGTAGTATACTGTTCTAATTAGAGCACTTGTGCATCACATGTGGTGTGTCTATTGTTAATGATGTTTAGTTCTCACATAGCCATTCCACTTCTTTGTCGGATATGTTCCACCCATTATACAATGCTGCAAATGAAGGACAATACAAGAAACACATCTGCAATCAACCCAGCCACCATGGACATTATGGGCAATTCTAGTGATAGCCAGTAGCTACTGAAACTATGATGTGTTACCACAAATCAACACCTACATGGTAGCAGAGAAAGAAATAGGACACACAAAGAAGGACAAAGGTAAGTCCATTATGCCTGCTGTGGTTGGTTGTCAGGCTGAAGACAGGTTGAACAGTGAAGAAATCAAGCCTGTAATCTTAAGAAATCAAGCCTGTAATCTTAACAAATAGTAGAGTTATGCTTGGTTGGAGGCATCAGTTTGGGGTCACTTGGAAGGCATTTTCAGATTTAATTTTGTCTAACCAATACTCTCTCCAGTTGGAGAAACATAATGATTTTTAACTAACAAATATACTATATTTATATATTATGCATCATTTGTGTACAATTTTACCTGCCTAATCATACAGTGCATGCAGTACTACAGTATATTATAGGGATCGTGAAGATTTGGGCTTTTCTGGCCAAAAATATCACCCTAAAACCATCCTCACAATACCTTCATGGCTCCTTGGCAGTATTGGTTAGGTATAACCAAACCCAAAAGTGACTTCAGTGCGACTTGAAACGCTAGGATATGGGCTTGAATTTTTCACTATTTAATGTTGAACTGGTGCCTTTTGGCATACCGCAGTACATACAATGTATGCTTCATGGACTTACCTGTGTCCTCCAGACTCCTCCTTTGTGTCCCATTTATTTTTGTTGACAGCACAAGGTGTCAATTTGCAGTAGCACCACATGATGGCTTCCATCTGTTTGACGGGAATCATCCGAGTTTTCCGTTGTGATTGGATTGATTGCAGAGGTCCTTCTCCTAGTGTTCTTCATTTGTAACACTGTGTAACAGGTTGAACACAGCTGAAAATGAAGCTTCGCTAATTCAGTAATGATGGTTTGGGTGCACGTTCAGACAAAAACAATAGGCTGTACAGCACAAGTGCTGACAGGTCCTACAGCTTGTTAAGGATGTTATTAAGTACTGCATGTTTGAAAAGTTGATGACAAGAGAAAAAATTATGACTGTGGATGGACAACCTTGAACCTGCAGCTATGTGATTAACTCTCAAATGCTTACAAAAGTCTGCTAGGCAGTCAGGATGTATTCTCTGTGTCAGTGTCAAGTACTTGTATCCATATATAGGCACCTTAGAACTTTATTACTTGAAAGTGCGTCAAGTAAAACCAAATGGACATTACTGTATTTATTTATTAAGGCTTTGCAGCACACTGTGCAGGATTTGGTGGTCCTGCAGCCTGTTTTAAAGATGCTAAGTACTATGTTTGAATGTCTTACACTAAACAATCCCAAAATGTATTAGGCTATATGGAGGTCTAAATATTTCAAGGTTAAAATTTCACTGTTAGCCCTCAAAACCAAAAAATCTGTGCAAGTTTCTTCCTTGAAATATTTGGGCTATAGAGTTGTTTCAACACATGACCCAGGTTATGTAATCTTTGTAAAAAACCATGCATCCGCCATTTTGGTGCATATATATAATGCAAGCACGAGTGAATCAATAGAACCAGTACATTTAAAAAGACGTGTAGAAGCATGACATCTAAGTACACTGACGGCTTGGAGAAGGATCTATAGCCTGATCTATAGAGAGAATCTCGCTGATAAACTGATGGAATTGACCCATTTTCCCAGCCTAGCAAAGGGGAGCCTTTCAACTCGCACAACTCAGAGTTCTACCCACCAGTGAAAGCGGGTGAAAGACTGTATTACCAGGGAGCAGAGTCCATAGTATTCCATAATAAAAGGGATAGTCTCTTGTGCCAATCAGTATTAGCATTTGTATATTTATAGTTAGACCACATAGACACTCATGATTGCGGGTTAGATGAGCATTCAATAAAATCTTTGAAACAAAGAATAATGATTCCTGATTTCTAACACTGTGGCATTGGTTTTCTTAAACTGTCTTATTTATCAGGTTTTGAGGTCTGAGATCCATCTGAGTTAACCACTTTAGCAATATCTTTCACAATGTAGCTTTAGAAACATTAAATTTGTATGCCAAATCTTGATTAAATCTCAGCCTCGTTATTGCTCACATATACTGTTGAAATAAAGGAAGGCTACAGAGGCAAAGTGTTCACAACATGGCCTTCAGTAGTTGAAATTTGGAAGAGCAAAGTGTAAAATGAAACCTTTTCATCACTGTCTAATGTTCCCTCATTGAATGGTGGTACTGAAAGTTACTAGGCTGTCAAGACTCACTGATCGTAGCATAACATTTTGATAACTCTTCACATTTGCAGCAAATTTCTACTTCCATTTCATCGCTATCACGAATTAGTCGTATGTCTCTAAGCCTTTCCTGGTTTTAAACTGCCGTGCCATAGTAAAAACTAGTCTGAAGAACATTGTCAAGATATGACAGAAGAACTTAGTCTTTCATCCACTTTCACTGGTGGAATTCCACACCAGATTCCAGTTGAAAGACTCTGCTTCACTAGGCTGGACAAAACGGGTCAGTTTATCAGCGAGATTCTCTCTATACATCTTTTTCACATATAAAATTTAAACACTACATTATTTACTTTTGAAGAAGCCATAATCTGTTACCAGTAAGGAGACTTTTCAGTAGGGAGACTTTTAATGTAGCTGGCTAGTTGGATATTGGGAGTACTAAGTAACTGTATGTGAAAGCCTGGCCACGACAGCTGAGAGGGTGCACGAGCTTGAGGTAGTTCACTGGATAGGTTGACAGCACCTCATTCAACATTCAAGGGCAAATAGAAGGCACATACTGAAATTGCAACTGGTTATTTATACAAAAATTAAAGGAATGTTCTGGGACAGGACAGATACAGAAAAATTAAGTGCCACAAAAATTAAATTAAAACAAATAACAATGTTCATATCAGGTGACCCCTTTGGATTGCTTCTGGTGGCCTGTTCAATCATGTTTTTCTGCTCTCTCACACCCCTTCCCCCTTCTCTTTGTCCAGTATCTGGGAGAGGGCATCAGCATTAGCGTTCTCCAAGCCCGTACTGTGGTGGATCTTAAACTTATATGGTTGCAGTGCAATACTCCATCTCATCAACCTACTATTCATGTTCTGGAATTTGGAGAGCCACTGTAGTGCTCAGTGGTCTGTCTGAATTGTAAACTCTCTTCCTATCAAGTACACAGCAAAAGCTTCCACTCCCAGCTTGATGGCCAAACATTCTTTCTCAATTACTGAGAATTTCTTTTCTCTAGGGAGTAACTTCCTACTAAAGTAGGCCACATGGTGGTCTAAGTTCTTTTCATCTGGCTGAGCTCCTACCCCCACATCAGACGAGTCGACCTGTAAGATAAAGGGGAGGGAGAAATTAACATTCCTCAAAACAGGGTAACTTGTCAAACGCCTTACCACACTCTACAGTCCAATTCACCCTCTCTGGCTCAAGTTTCCTTGTCAAATTAGTCAGCGGCACAGCAATAGTAGCATAGTTGGGAATGAAGCAGCGATAGTAGCCAGTTAGCCCCAGAAATGATCATACCTGCGTCTTAGTTTCTGGTAGTGGAAACCAGTCTATTGCTTGCAACTTGCTTGCCTCTGGCTTCACGACTCTATTACCAACTATGTGTCCTAAATAAGGACATTCTGACATACCTAGCTGACACTTCAAGGGTTTGGTCGTCAGCCCCACTTCCAACAATCTACCCAACACATCTCTCAAATGTGCCAGATGGTCCTCCCAGGTGGTACTAAACACAATCAGGTCATCATGGTAGACACTAGCAACTGGTTCATCCCTCTAATAACTTCGTCCATCATTCTCTGGAATATTGCTGGGGCTCCACAGAGCCCAAACGACATCATCCTGAATTGGTAGAGACCCTTGGTGGTTATGAACGCCGTCTTGTGCCGGTCCAGGGACCTGCCAGTACCCTTTGGCAAGATCCAAAGTGGTAATGTACTTAGGATGTCATCCAATCTTGGCATTGGCATCGGGTAAGCATCCAGTTCCGTCTCAGCATTCAATTTCCTATAGTCTACATACAGCCTAATTGTATCATCCTTCTTCTTGATGATCACCATGGGAGATGTTAGATAGTTCGATCACACCCTCATTCAACATCATTGCCAGTTCTCTCTCCACAGCATCTCTATACATATGAGGCATAGGGTAAGGCCGCTGCCGTACTGGCAGTCCTCCTTTAGTACGGATGTGATGCTGACATATGGCAGTTCTTCCACACTTTCCACACATGACCAACTTAAACTCCAGCAGTAGCTCTGACAACTGACTCTTCTGCTGCTCAGACAACTGAGAACCTATGGTGAGAAATTTACAACTCTCACCTCTCCACGAAGGTATGACATCCTCCCCATCAGACTCATCATCCTCAGCAATCCAGTAACACGCAGCCTCTAGCGGTTACCACTTCCTCAACATGTTGATGTGAAACACCGCTCTCCTCTTCTGCTTGTCTGGTATGTATAGTTCATAGTCCACTTCCCTTACCCTACGCACGATATGGCCCTTGCCAATGAGCCAATAACTTGTTACTACTGGTAGGCAACAACACTAACACTTCCTCATCAGGCTCTAGCTCTCTCTCTCTCTAGCATTTTGATCATACCATTTTTTTGACGTTTTTGGGCCTCTTTCAAATTCTCCCTCACCAACTCTGACATTTCTTCCAACCTCTCTCTCACTAGCATAATGTGCGACAAAACACTCTGATCACTCCTCATGCTCGCTTCCCATTCTTCTCTCAAGACATCAAGTGGTCCCCTTGCTTCTCTACCATACAACAACTCGAACGGTGAAAACCCTGTGGAGGACTGAGGAACTTCGCGATAAGCGAACAACACATAAGGCAACATTCTATCCCAGTTTTTACCTTCCTTATTCACTAACTTCCTCAGCATTGCTTTAAGAGTCTTGTTGAATCTTTCCACTAAACTGTCGGTTTGTGGATGGTACACTGAAGTCTGAATCTGGCTAATATTCAATAAATTGTAGAGCTCCTTCAGCAACTGTGACATAAAGTTAGTTCCCTGGTCAGATAGAATCTCCCTGGGGATACCAACCCTAGAAAACAGTTGCATAAGATGTTCAGCCACTGCCCCAGCCTCAATGGAACGAAGGGGAATAGCCTCTGGGTACCTAGTTGCATAATCACATACAACCAATATGTATTGATTACCTCTCCGACTATGTGGTAATGGATCCACAATGTCCATGGCTATCCGTTCAAATGGTTCCTTCATCACTGGTAACGGGACGGACTAGCGGTACTCTAAGCTGACTCCCTCTAGCAGTTCTCTGGCACTCAGGACATCTCTGGCAGTACTCAGCTACATCACGGAACACAGTCGGCCAATAAAATCGCTGTGTGATTCTGCTGATCATCTTGTCTCTTCCAAGGTGGAATAGAATGGATTAACTTACACAAAACTTGATGGTAAGGTTTGGGCAAAAGCAACTGTTCCACCACATGCCCAGGCGGCTGTTTCTTCTCCCACAGATGATACCAGAAACCATCTTGCTCCACCACTTGGTCTGGTCTCATTTTCCTCAGATCCTGAATCAGTGAATCCTCAACTTGAAGCTTATGCAACTCCTCCTTAGGAATATTCAAGTTGAGGTCACCTTCATATGCTCTCTGTACTCTAGCATGTTCATATCGTCTCTCCCTTCTTTCTGATCTGGACTTCGTTGGTCCCTTGTCTTTCTCACCACCTACAAACACATCATCATCAAATCTAATCTCGTGTGACAACACATCATCCACAGCAGACAGATCCATTCCCCCCTGAATTCCTATTCTCCACCTCTGCCTCTGCCATGGATTCTGGGTTGACCGACTCCTCCACTACTTCACCACCATCTGAAGCTGCACCAACTGACTTCTCTACTACTCCTTCACTATCTGAAGAAGCTTCCACATTCTCCACCCTATTCTGTTCAAGATGATTCTGCAAGCTTGGCTCCGGGTCACAACCATAAGAGCCTTGTCATCCCTCTTCAACAAACTCACCAGTTCTGGAACATCAGTTCCCAACAACACTGAATGTGGCAGCTTGTCTGACACCACTGCCTCCACAGAAACTACTTTCCCCTGCACACTGATCTCCACTGTAACAACTGGGTACCACCACATTTCCATGTGCACATTACACAGTAACAGTCCTCTCCAAACTAAGCTTCTCCTGCCTCACAAGGTCACCCCTCACTAAAGTCCTAGAACAGCCAGTATCCAATACAATGTCATTAACAAACTGACCTCCAACCAATCCCTCACAGCAAAACGGCTGCCTGGCTGGTTTCCTTCAACACATACACAGTAGCTAATAGTAGGCATTCCAGTATCCGAGATTTTTAAATTAAAAAATTCTCCGTATATTCCCCAATAGAACCCTGGCACAAAATAATAACTCACGTTTAACTTGGGATTGCCCCGTAGTGCGAGCTCCAATGAAGATGAAAATTGCTATGGGGTTTGTCCACACGCTGATAATCATGAAAATCTTAGTTTTGTCATGTGCGTTACATATAAGTAAGTTTTATGTTGTTTTGTAATCTTTTCATGCCTTGTAATATATGTAGAATACTTTAAAACTTTTAAAAACGTACTGTCGGATGGAAGGTAGTCACTGGTTGCTTACTTTAAAGTGCGTGGTTACTTCGCTCGGGTTAGCGATTTTCAGCTCCAGAACAATTTTCTGATGGTTGTGTCATCAGCTCAAAAATACAAACTACTTCAAAGTCAGCATAACAATGCCGTAATTGAAACCACAACTCCACCTTAGGTATTGTTGCATCATTGTGGCACCTCCACTTCAGTTGTTTACCTTTATAAGTTGTTAACTTGATGTTTTTTACTTACTTGAGATAGTCACTTGCCTATGGATATGCACCACTGTGTTGAGAAGTGTGCAGTAGGTGAAACGTATTTGCTCACCACAAAGCATGCAAAAATCAATAAGATCTGAAGTTACTCTCATTACATGTACAAATTTGCAGCTAGAAGCAACTGCAGTTTCAAGACAGTCCAAATTGCTAGATGGCTTCCTGATTCAATTGTGCCATTTTTCCCTTTAAAATGTATGGGAGCCCTGGAGAAAAAATGTACCTTTTTTCAGTTTTTAGGCACTGTACATGCCAAAGTAGCTAATTCCAACCAACAAACTATATATTTCTGAGATCAGCAATCTATGCTCTATCTATTAAGCATATAAAAATCCATTTTTCCAAAATTTAAAAATCAGCTGGAATGCCTACTAATAGATTTCCTTGTCTCACAGAAGAAAGCATCACTTGGGCATTGCCTTGAAGTATGCCCACGACCACCACAATTATAACACATTAACGGCTTTTCATCTTTCTTCAGTCTCTTCTCTACCTTAACTACATCTTCTCCCTTCAAGGAAGTAGAAGAACTCACCTTCTTACCACCACCACTACTGCAGTCCTTCGCCATGTGTCCCAACTGACCACAGGAATAATAGTCCCTCTGTATTCCTCTCCTGGCACTAGTCTTCAGAGCCGGTGTCCACAACTCCGTCTTACGAGCCTGTCGGTAGTTCTCTGCCAGTCTACCCGCATCTTCACTAGTTCTAGGCTTCCTTTCCTTCACCCAGACCCTTACTTCCTCTGGTAGCACTTCCACAAACTGCTCCGGCCTTCACTAACGCATCCATTACATCTTGCCTGTTTGGACAGTCCTTCATCCATTTCTCTGCCAGATCTCTGACTCTTATAACCAGTTCCACCAGTGTGTCATTCTCCAGTGGCTTCACTGTACGACATCGACGCCGGTAGGTCTCCTCATTGATATCATATTGCTGAAAAAATGGCCGCCTTCGCCCTGTCATAGTCTCTAGCGTCAGCATCAGTCATTGCTGCGTAGGCCAGATGTGCTTTCCCAGTCAGTTGAGGTGCCAGAATAGCCACACACTTGTCTCTGTCCACCCCATGAGCCTCAACTACTCTCTCAAAGGTCGTCAGGAAAGCTTTGATATTGTCACCTTCAGTTAGCTTCGTCAATTTCAGTGACTCTGGCCCTACTTCAACTCGACATGGCCTTCCCTCTGTAAGCCCTCTAATGAGTTCTTCATACCTCTGTCCTCAGCTCGCTCTTGTGCATGTCGTCTCTTCTCTTCCTCTTGCTCTTCCTTCCAGGCCTTCAGCAACTCTGCCACTCTGGATGATAGTGTTTTCCAGAGCATAGCATACACCACACAGGTCTCTCCTGTCAACTGCAACGGGAGAAATATCCCACTCCTGTCACCAGCTGTGAAAGCCTGGCCACGACAGCTGAGAGGGTGCACGAGCTCGAGGTAGTTCACTGGATAGGTTGACAGTACCCCATTCAACATTTGAGGGCAAATAGAAGGCACATACTGAAATTGCAACAGCTTATTTATACAAAAATTAAAGGAATGTTCTGGAAAAGGCCAGATACAGAAAAATTAAGTGCCACAAAAATCATTAAAACAAATAACAATGTTCAGATCAGGTGACCCCTTTGGATGGCTTCTGGTGGCCTGTTCAATCATGTTTTTCCGAGTCTGCTCTCTCACACTGTAACATTGTTGCAGAAGTAAAGAGCAATAATGTGTAATATAACAATTACCAAGTAACTTGCAATTGCCCAACTCTGGAGAAGTCATTTAGCTTATTTCTTCACAACTTTAATTTCATCATAACATCATGACATATATCACTCTGTACACCTAGCCAACCATGCTTACATTGGTTCTTCACATTCCCTGTGAAGCTTATTAATCGAGTTTATGAACTTGTTTATCACATTTTATAGTTTGTGATAAAGTCACAAATTACCAGAAAAACAAACTCCCTGAAATACCCTTGGTGTTTACAATACGCACTTTATATTCTAACTCTACCCTGGTCACCTCAGGTTATTAAATACTAACACACCTATCATTACATGTGCCAACTATTACAAATGCAAAAATCATGCATGCATTCCACTTATCATAAGAAGCGCCAAAATAGAGCATGACATCTGTGACTTGTAACAAAGTAGCCCACTAACATCCTTGTTTACAACAACAGTTATCACAACCACACATATTTACATGTGCTTTGAGGTTGTTTATTGAAGTAATTTATGGTTAACCATGAGGGTGGGTTTGACCAGTCACATGACTCCTTGGTCAGCAACCAATCATACTACTGCTCTACATAAAGAACTCAAGTTATGTCCTAACATAATGGGGAAAGAGTTGCAGGAGGTACATACACTATGTACTTCACAGGTAGCATTAAAACTGGATTGAGCCATGGCAGTGGCCTACTGCATCGTACAGGATGTGATTCAGACCTTATACTAGTAAACTACACCCTACCTCAATCTATTCACAAAATAAATGCCTCAGCTTATCAACAGTTCTCTATCACCAGTAAAGGTATTAATTTGATTAAAGGTTAAGCGTGTTTACACAGACAAGTTGAGATTCTTTTCTCTATAGATGTGTATAATAACTATATAAACTGTTGATGGCTCTCCTCTAGCTCTCCCATCCACTAGTGAGCTCAAAGTTGCATGGTTATCTCATTTAGTCAATTACTATCAAAAACACAACACAGTTGACTGAACCAATACCTTGTACAGTTACTCCTCAGCATAATACACATGTATCCCCTACATCTAACCATGTCTAGTGTAAAAATTTGTTCATTGACATGTATTATGTTGTACACATGTTAACAGCCTACTCCTGTCCCACCACAAAAGGTTGTACTGGGTTTGCTTTTCATGCATCTACTAGAACAGCTATCTTCAAATTTCAGCACTAATTTTTTTTTTTAATTGTTTCCTTATGTACTACATAATAAGTATAAATTATGGTCCTTTTAAATGTGTCCGTAATCTCAGTATGTTGACAACTACCAGTACACAAGAAACAAGTCACCACCACTTTATTATATTATAAAGGGCTGCAGCTGCAACACAGCTAATGGCCCATTAAAAAGTTATACACAACAAATTGTTTTCCCAGCCTAGTAACATGATGAACAAAACATCAGGATGATCTAGAACCAGCTGTGTGAATTGAAAATCCGTTTATTGACAAGGTAGCTAAAGGAATGTATCCTCAATTAGTGTAGCACCTGAGACCCTCTAATTGAAATAATCATTCTCTTAATATCAGAGTATATACTAAACTCGTGACAACAAGGTACCTCTACAATACCAATTAGATTTGATCAATATTGCAGAGATAATTGCTTGAGTTATGTATATACAGAGGGATTTTTATATCTTATGTCCATTTTGTTTACTGCCAGGCTGAGAAAACAATTTGTTTCATGTGGCATTTTAATGGGCCATCATGTTGCAGCTGCAGGCTTTGTACTAGTCCAATACTAGATCCAGCCTTTAAACTTGTTTTCCATGTAAACCTCGATGTAAACAAATAGTTTTGTTGTCAAGGTCCAAAAAGTAGGGTTCCAAAGGACTTTTTACATGCCTCCCCTTCTAAAATCACTTAGTACACGTGCTACAAACCCCATAAGAAATTTGGTGCTTTTATCAAAAAGTGAACGGTTTTGTGGCTTAGGCGTTGGACTAAATACTCAGCTAGTAGCTACACATGCTACTAGCCGCTTTTATCAAAAATGAACAGTTTGACGGCTTGGAACAATTAACGGCCCAGTTCACTGAATCGAATCCCAGAGATTAAATGATCAATCAATAACTGAGATAGTAGCTACAGTATTATGATCACATACCTGCAAGGTACAAGACGGGAGTTCTCCAGAAACTATCGAACACAACCTCGAGTCCCTTAGTGAACCACACAATCCGGTAGAGTAGGTTAATTACTGCAGCTTCAGTCGCGTGAGGCTTTATAACTAATTCAGTGTCTTCAGCCGCAAGCACTCTATTAACGCGAGCCCGAGGTGTTCGCGCTATATTGCACGAGGAATCAGAAGCATTTTTCGCCTTTACATGCACTTTAATCGAAAGGGGTGCAAAGGATCTATATGTGTCACCCATGAGGAATGGGAATGAGTGAAAATCTAGTTGGATGTGCCACATAGTACGGTCAGTGGCGGATCTAGATGGCCGGGTTTCTGGGGTTTGGACAGAAACCTCCTTTTAAATTTTAATAGCTCAGTGGCAGTCTAAATACATAAACATTGTTGTACTGATAGCAAACAACTATATGCCACTGTAGCATGCATGCAGTTGTACTTAACTAACACCATTCATAGCTATTAAACCCTCAGCAACACTTCACTTTTCATCTCCCACTGCATTAAAAACGATCGAACTGAATACTCTAATAGAGCAGTCAAGTAACTACTCTAATAGAGCGATCAAAGCCACAGCTTATAGTTACCATCTTTGCCCTATAGTTAGCTATAGTATTTAGAGTTTAAAGCATTGGATTTATTGTAATTGCTAACTACAAGTAGCCCAAAATCCAATTTCAGAGCTTCTAAAATCTCAAAAATTTCTGGGGAAATGTTATCAGATTCCTCATTCAGCTATACCAACTTTCAGAAACTCCCTTTTAAAAATCCTAGATCCGCCACTGCATAGCCGCAAAATGAAACACTATAGAGATACTCCTAGAGCAGTCATGCAGCCAATACCTACTCTCATAGGGCAGTCATACCTATAACTTATACTATTATAGCAATATTAACGCACAGAAGGTTGAGGTGAGAGCAAAAGGCACTGAAAAGCCTATATACTGAGGGGATTAGGGGTAGCTATCACCTCAGTATACAAAAAAATACAAGATACAAAAACTGGAGGCCATTTGCACAACGTTAACTTTAATTTGCAGGGACCATGCATACACTTTATTATATGGTACATCTGCTGTAGTGTCTGTGTGATTAATTTCCTGCACCCTCACATGCAGCTTCCAGTCACTTAACAGCTATTATAATTTGTGATCACTCAACATGTAGACCCAACCTTTCAGTATAGAACTAGAGTTGACATTACTGAGCAACTGACTTTACTGAAAATCATTAAGCCAATGAGAAAGTTGGTAGTATTTTCAGTGAAGGGCTATGCAGATCTAGCTATGCCACATTGATTTCTAGCTACCTCAGAAGAGATCCATGAGTTTTGTCTGAAGTTGATTCAAACCAAGAGAAATTGGCTTGTTGCTTAAACCATGTAAATGTTTTTCGGTATTATAATTATGATGGTTCAAAGTTTTTGTCACATGACATTTCAGTCGGTTCCTCCTGGTAGGTGCAACTAAGTCAATTGTTGAGGGTCCAACTAAAGCTTTTAGGGAAGCTGATAATAAAAAAATAGTATCAGTACTAGTCCTTTTCACCAAGGTTGCAACTGGTAAGGCAATGGTTTGATAGATTCACTACCCTTCTGGGCAAAATTGATACCGTAATTTTCGTAGTAAAATAATTTTCGTATGTAAAATTGTACGAAAATTTCTTACACTTAAATAAGATCGAACTACTCTAATAGAGCAGTCATTCACGTAAATTATAATTATTTTACACGAAATTTTTTTTTTTGCACGAAAATAAACTGAATTACGGTACATGTGTTAGGCCACTCCAAATAAATTCTCTGTTTTCCGTCCACCGCCCGCATCTAGTTACTGTCAGCTCTAAATATTCCATTATTCCGTGTTCTTCCATTATTTTCCGGTTATTCTTGCATACTGACAGGCTCAGTAAAAGCCATCTTGAAAACTAGTATAGTGCCCAGCCGGGCTCGCGCTAATGCGCGCAAACACCGTCTGGTGACAATGCTCGAGTTTCTTGGGCCCGGAAGTGCGATCCAGCCAAAATATTGGCTGGCCAATCAGAATCGACGAGTTGCATAATCACATGAATGTATTGAAAGTAGACGAAAAAGCAGACTATTTAAAGCCATTTTATCAGAAGTTACTCACCTAGGTTGTTCAAAATGTTTGTTGTCAAGTTGTTTTTTCCTATCTCACCTTATGAATCGTGACTCGATGTTTCACCAGAAATGAAACGCTTCCTCTACTAATACAATGAATGAAGAGATCGCATCTAGTAAACGCCCAATTTTGAGTTTTACCTTATTCCTAGTCATTTTCGAATGGTTTTTCACTGTTTTAAAACGATTATGCAACTCCTCGATTCTGATTGGCCAGCCAATATTTTGGCTGGATAGCACTTCCGGGCCCAAGAAACTCGAGCATTGTCACCAGACGGTGTGTTTGCGCATTAGCGCGAGCCAGGCTGGGAACGAGACTACTTGAAAACAGGGTAAGTTCACGTGTCAGCAGTGCTATCAAGTCGGCACAATATTCACGTTTGTGCTATTTTTGCAACTTAAAAGGGAAGGAACAAGCTTAAGCATGCTTTTGTGCAGCTTTTTATGGTTGTGCCAGGCAAATAATGGCTTGAAAAGATTCCAATCTGATGATGAAATAATGGAAATGGACCGCCCGCCCGCATGCAAATATGCTTGAGTCCAGGACGGGAAACAGAGAATTTATTTGGAGTGGCCTTAATCGGCATAATGATCGTCATTCATTTCGCTGCGTATAAACATTTCTGTTGTACTTTCTAAGTGTAATTGTTGTTATATTGTTTTTGTGTAACGTTGCATGTGTTTGAGTAGTTGCTTTTGTACTTTGGACGGTACCTTGTACAGGCTCGCCTTTTGTACTGTTTCTTCCCTTGTGGTAAATTGATACTAATAACGACCAGAATACAAAGTGTGGATTTATCGGAATTACATTCTTTCTATTATTCGTTTTCATCTTGCCAGAGGTTGTGTTGGTCCATCTGCTATCACTAAGATTTTTTTTTCGTTACTTTGGCCCCTTTTCTGTTACACCTTTTCAGCTATAAGCCACTAAGTCTAAGTCGCTCCTTGAAATTAGGTTAGGTAATCTTAAGGCTGCAGCACATGTTGCTGCAGACCTTCAGTGCTGGTCACTGTAAAGCATTAATACAATACAATACAAGATGGAGAATTTGGCAACCAAATACCTTAAACAGTACAGTGGCTCCATTTACCTCGAAGTGCTACCAGAGTCATCCTGTACTACCATATCCTGGAGTGTGCTCTCCCAGTATATTTCCTTAACAGTAAAACATTGCAAGCTAAGCCTTTTGGCCAATGTTACACAACCATCTGATCCATTGCATCAAGAATTAGCTCTACAACTTGACATTGGTTCTGGATTGCTTCAGATTAATGATAATCATCATGAAATTCTTATATACCTTGCCAGGAAGCAGTTAGTTGCCATCCCCTCTGCTAAGACTATTACAGCTCAGTGTACTATAAGCTTGAGTCCCTGAGTGTACAGTGTAAACTTAAAGATGCAACCGGCATCAAGCCATTTGGTAACTGACTTTTACTTGGTTTTCATCCTGGCCAACTATCATTCATATTGTGTGCCTCCTCTGATACTCTTCCAACTCCTATGAGTTAACATCGTTGGCAAATTCAAGCTAGTTTTGTTTGTCGCCTTTGTAAATCCCCCGACCTACAACTGCACATATATAATTTATTTTGAATGGCTGTTCTATGGCACTTCAACAAGGCAGATAGACCTACCAGCATGGTGACGTTCTGATGTGTTTGTTGTCAGATATTCAGTTATACTGTGGAGATGCTGTAGTTTATGCTGATATCAATGGTTACAGAGCTACTATTGCCCCTTTCCTTTGGCTACTATCCCACCATCTATAGTAACCAAATTTATCATCCTGACATTGTTATTTACAATGAGCAACTTCATAAGACTCAACTGCCGGAGCTAACATGCCCATTCAACAAAACTGAAATGAAGCCAAATATCACTTTCTTCAATAGTTTTTGTTTGTAAAAAAAACTGCCATTCAACACCATTCAACACCTACAAGCCGCTCGTGAACGTAAATCTAGCAAACCTGAATATCAATTATTAATTTCAGAGCTGGGTGGTACAGTACTCTATATTAAACAATTGAAATTGGCTGCTTGAACCATTTTCTTTCTCCCTAAAACAGAGCTCTGCAAGCTACAATTGAACAATCTGTAGCAACTTGTAACAGCGTTGAAACCGGGTCGGGTCAACCGGGTCACATTTTCTTGGATCACGTGAGAAACGAAATTGATCGTTTGACGACGTGGAACCTATAAACGCTAGTCGCGTAGCTCTTTCATGAGCCACGCCCACTTATCTCGTTACAAACATACGCTCAGCCACGCCCATTTATTAGTAAGTGCAGTCTGTAGCATGAAACTGTGTCCGTTTCTGTCAGCAAGCTTACGTGGAGCCACGCCCACTAATCGATTAATGTATGAGTTGAATATAGTCTTGGTCTAGTCTTGCAGCAGGATATTAAGTACTTTTGTGAGCCACACCCATTTTAATATATTGGGAAATTGCAATACTAAGTATGTATGAAGCCACACCCAATTGCTGTCTGTAAACTCACAGTAGCTATGTGGAACCAAACCCACTGACTGATTTTAAATTCTAAACTTACCGGCTTAGTTATCACATAACTACTCGTTTACTCAACACGAATCGAACGCTCAAAACGTAGTCTCGCTTGCTCGCTCGAGAATACCCGAAACATAGCTCTTATCGCGCGCCTCGGCTTAATTTAATCCGGGTCAATCCGGGTCACATCCGGATTGCTATCCGGGTCAGTGGGTCATCCGGGTCAGCAGTAGTGACCCGGTTTCAACGCTGACTTGTAAATCCACCTTGAGCAAAGCTGCTCAGAAAGCTATCTCTTCATCGCAACATATATTTTTAGCATATGATTGTCCTGAATGGAACACTTCATTTAGTTAGTCATTCTTAATGTTTATATGTTAGTCTTGTATGTTATGGTTTATTTTGTACTCTCCCTTGCCATATTTGTACTGTATATTTTGCAAGTATAGTCACATGTGTCTGAGGTATTTGTAATTGTGTATTTTGAACATCTTAAAAAAATAATCATGTTATGGAGAGAAGGTTCTATTCAGTTCAATTTCAGAACATATAACATGCAGTTATTTATTAAACAACAACATGAAGTTTCTGCAGGTCTTCATAAAGTTGTTCTCCAAAAGACAGTGGTTTACCCAGTATAGTAGCTTCATTAGCTACCATCTTATCTTCATCTGACCAATGTAACAACAACCTGTCTGATTTTAGTAACATCCTTACTAAAGCTTCAGAAGATGGTCGAGCTTTGGGATGCAGGGATCACTCCGCCATCCAAATACTATATCTATGCAAAGCATAAAACTTTAGCGCTTGGCGCGCTGCGCGCGCCAAGCGCTAAAGTTTTATGCTTTGCATAGATATAGTATTTGGAAGTTGGAATTAATGAATTCCAATTTGCAAAGTTTATATTTTTAAGTGCTTCCAGCTTTTAATGCGATGGTTACGGTGGTTGCTGTGGCTTATAGGCGATAATTGAAGCCATTGTATACAGACCTTACTGTAAGATTTTCTAGGTTTTCTGTGTGGGTATTGTTTAAAGGAAGCATGCTAAATGCATTATCTACATTACACAGCTACAAGATACAGGCTTTGAGCTGCAGCACTAGCTCCTGCTAAACGTCGAACTATCCTAATAGAACAGTCAGTACAATTATTCATAAAAATGAAGTCATTGTGATTAATGATTTGGCTATAGCTATAACCACAAAATAATATGTTTGGAAGCATGATCATGAAGGCTTGCAATTGCAAGATGTGAAGACAGAGACTAATCATCTAATCAGCGCTACATTGCTTGCAGTAGCCCAACACTTGCAGCTTCCTGTCAGGATAACTATGCAATTTAAGCGAGGTGGTTTTCAGTGTACATGTAGGACTGTTCAATTTATTGGACCATGTCTTCTCACTGACCAAAGATATATACTGCTGCTCCTGTGTCAAGTTCCATCACTAGGTGATTGCCATTCAGTTATTAAACAGGCACTTTGTAGCTTTCAGGAACTGTTGATGAGACTGAATGTACGTGGATTATGTCGGCAGTGGAATCTTCATCTGAAGGCTCAGTGTTCAGCGGTCGGAGGTCATCATTGTTAATGTGATCCACTCCATCCATTGCATTTGCCAGACTTTGTTTCTGAGGACTCTTTCTTATGACTGTTGTGACTCTGCTGTGTCCTCCTCTTTCCAGGAGCTTTGCTTCTGCCAGCTTTAGCAATGTGGTCTGTGCGAAAGCGCTTGCAATTGTTGCAAACCAACTAAACTACTCCTCGCCATTTGTTACATTTTAAGTTAACGAACAAGATGTATGAATAGATAGTTAACACAGAGCCATAACATGTACAAATTCTAAATATTATATTACAAGCACACATACAGAATATATTGTAAATCAGTTACACACACTTACATCAATAGAAGATTACATCATATGCAATTACAACATTTAAATGTATACAATCACATTGACTATCCTAATGTGTGTGTTACTTTAATTTTAGTTGTCAGTGAAAATCTGGTTTTCCATCTTTTAAACCTAAATGTTAAGATCAGAATACACATAAAACTTGTTTTATGTTGCTTACCCACATACCAGTTGGTCAGATGTAAGGCATAACTACTTGTGGTGTCTCCTCTTCATTGACCTCTCCTTCTCTTATTGACCCCTGCCTCGCACTTGCCTTTTATTTGTCACTTGACATACTAGCAGAGAGTTGATGACGAATAGCGGGCATGTCATCCTACAAATGTTTCAGCAGAGTGACTTTGACTGTTCGTCTAGAGTATTTATGATAGCAAGTGTTTCACAAAATTAATAGTCACTGTATGTGTTACCTCCTTTTTATCCATACTGCTGTCCTGAGATCGACACCATAACCATGAAAATCTTGTTTGAACTTTCTTTGGGCATAAGGTTCTTGTACAAACTAAATGCAGTAAAGACATTACCACAAAGTGCATACTGACACAATGCTATAACATACCGATGGAAGTGGTTGTTGAAATAGTAAAATAGATTGGTGTAGCCAAATGCCAACTGTAATACCTAACACGAAACAGAATTTTTCATACTGTATGTGGCAAGATGTTATACATACATAATATAAAGAACTTCGTGTGGGAGGATCATGCTCATGCACATTACGGGATACTAAGTATTGCAAGATCTAGAGGCTCCCTGCTATCAGACACCCTGCTATCAGACATCCAGAATGTACCCAGGTATCTTGGGATACTAAGTATTATAGGATCTAGAAGCTTCCCACTATCAGACATCCTGGGATGTACTCAGGTATCTCGGCATACTTAGTATTGTAGGATCTAGTGGATCCATGCTATGAGACGTCCTGGGATATACTCAGGTATCTCGGGATACTAAGTATAATGACTTCAGACACACTGATATGAATATTTAAAGTATCCTTTTAGAACTTCATGAGGTGACAAAGTTGCACTAGTTCAAAAGCAGCTCTCAAGATGCATGCTCAACCTCCTCTGGTCCCAGGTCATTGACCATCCCTTCATATTCCCATGCTCACCTGAGCGGTGACCTTCAACTCCTTCACTTTAGTTTAAAAGTATTAGTGTAACTCCTTCACAAAAGTGCACTCTTGTAAGATAGGGTATAGCTACTGTAGATAATGTATATAGGTTTCATCACTTTTGCAGGATTTTATCACTAAAAGCTTGATATATCGGTCATTATGTGATGTATAAGGGTCATTTGTCAATTTAAATATAATGTACCTTGAATAACACCTTCTATGAAATTTTTGAGCCTGGTGGGTGGGTCCTCGCGAAAATAGGTTTTACGTCAATTTTTACAGTAATTCCCCTTTGAAGCATTGTTTTCATGTTTAAATGGTGTGAGATGTCGTAAATGTCACAAAGGAGCTTTAAAA
The DNA here is from genome assembly GCF_963678975.1 of Dysidea avara. Taxonomy (NCBI): domain Eukaryota; kingdom Metazoa; phylum Porifera; class Demospongiae; order Dictyoceratida; family Dysideidae; genus Dysidea; species Dysidea avara. Next base: position 47,262,262 of record NC_089274.1, read on the forward strand.
TGTGTAACAGAACATGTGGGTGTGTCTTGTGGTCAGAATATGGACTTGAAATTGGGAGCAGATTTCACAGCTATTATTTCCGACTGGATATCAGTTCTGATGTTTGAAACTTATTTAATGGGTAAAGGTACTGTGTGTCTACGCATGCGTGAAAAATTGTGGTCAAGGAGGAGTTTCATTTTGAGATATCGATTTCCGTAAAAATTGCTAGATCTTCCATTCTATCAAGTTACCTTTCAATAGAACACTCCCACAACACATCAAATATGTACACCATACACCGACCAACTACCTGACAACATGTTACTATGTGGTTCTGGTCACAAAACATAACCATCGGCATTTCCAAGTACTGCAAGTACTGATGTTCTATTTGGTTATGAGCAGAGCAGAACTTGGTCTCCTGTCCACCTTATTTGGATGCTATGGGAAGCCATATGAGGCAACTACACAATTTTTTTACAACTTTCACATATATATACAGAAACGAATGTTGTGTGGTGCACTTAATGATAGCTTAATTTACCCAAGCATATTGTATGTTACAAAGGTATGTTTCTTATGTGAAGTCATATAGTTTCATTTGATTAACCATCGTGATTATTATATATACAAGTAGATCGATCACTATTAAGTATTATAATGCACATCGTACTGTTTTTTTTTTTAATCACTTAATATTATAAGAAGTACGTACGAATGTATTATGCATCACTACACTATTATGTCACAATATTGATAATGAACAGATCTGGTGATGACAAACTTGGCACGACCACTGCATCAATACACCTCCATCGAAGAGACACTACTTCAAAGTTATTTAGTGTGCAACGGATTAGGTAAAACAAGTAAGTGTAAAAGAGGGACTCACTATGTACGATAGCACATCCACTCAATAGCACACTCAATCATTGTGTCATGGAGAAGTGGTAGATACAAAAAAGGCTTGGTTGATACCAACATTTCGTTGCTACGTATATGGAATACGTTCAGAAGCAACGACATGCTTGTAACAAGCAACCCTAAGTGATGAATCTCATCTGTAAGTAAAAGAGATATAAATAATATAGTCCACTGGAGTGTATGCATGTGTGTGTTGTGTGTGTGTAGATATGTGTGCGCATGTGTGTAGTGTGTGTGTGCATGCGTGAATGTAGTGTGGTATGTGTAGTGCATGTGTGTGTGTGTGTGTGTGTGTGTGTGTGTGTGTGTGTGTGTGTGTGTGTGTGTGTGTGTGTGTGTGTGTGTGTAGTGTGTATGTGTACATGTACATGTATAGTGTACGTGTGTGTAATATGTGTGTCTTTCTAGTTGGGTGTGTGTTATGTGCGTGTGATGTGGTGTGGTGTGTGTTGGGTCATGTAAGTGTGTATACAGTATGTATGCATGAATTTGTGTCTGTAGTATGTGTACATGCAAGTGTCTCTAGATATTAATGTGTACCAAAAATTAAATTTTACAATAGCTCATACACTGTATTCTAACATGTATGTTATATGTTACAATAATATATGTACCTTTCAATATAGTTGCTGCTTGAAATCATTGTAGCACTGTCAGACATACACATATTTATCAGATAATTTTTTTTTACAGCAATGAATCTGTAATAAGGAGTGACAAAGCCACGTGAAATCCTGACACACAATAACACAATAGTGTGATATAGTGAGGGGAAGGGCATCACGACACACAATAACATAGTGAGGGTAGGGGCATCACAACACACAATATTACAATAGTGTAACATAGTAAGGGGAGGGGCATCACAACACACAGTAATACAGTAGTGTAACATAGTGAGGGTAGGGGCATCACAACACATAATAATACAATATTGTAACATAGTGAGGGTAGGGGCATCACGACACACAATAATACAATAGTGTAACATAGTGAGGGCAGGGGCATCACGACACACAATAATACAATAGTGTAACATAGTGAGGGTAGGGGCATCACGACACACAATAATACAATAGTGTAACATAGTGAGGGCAGGGGCATCACGACACACAATAATACAATAGTGTAACATAGTGAGGGTAGGGGCATCACGACACACAATAATACAATAGTGTAACATAGTGAGGGTAGGGGCATCACGACAGACAATAATACAATGGTGTAACATAGTGAGGGTAGGGGCATCACAAAACACAATAATACAATAGTATAACATAGTGAGGGCAGGGGCATCATGACACACAATAATACAATATTGTAACATAGTGAGGGTAGGGGCATCACGACACACAATAATACAATAGTGTAACATAGTGAGGGTAGGGGCATCACGACACACAATAATACAATAGTGTAACATAGTGAGGGCAGGGGCATCACAACACAAAATAATACAATAGTGTAACATAGTGAGGGTAGGGGCATCACAAAACACAATAATACAATAGTATAACATAGTGAGGGCAGGGGCATCATGACACACAATAATACAATAGTGTAACATAGTGAGGGCAGGGGCATCACGACACACAATAATACAATAGTGTAACATAGTGAGGGTAGGGGCATCACGACACACAATAATACAATAGTGTAACATAGTGAGGGCGGGGGCATCACGACACACAATAATACAATAGTGTAACATAGTGAGGGTAGGGGCATCACGACACACAATAATACAATAGTGTAACATAGTGAGGGTAGGGGCATCACGACAGACAATAATACAATGGTGTAACATAGTGAGGGTAGGGGCATCACGACACATAATAATACAATAGTATAACATAGTGAGGGCAGGGGCATCATGACACACAATAATACAATAGTGTAACATAGTGAGGGCAGGGGCATCATGACACACAATAATACAATATTGTAACATAGTGAGGGTAGGGGCATCACGACACACAATAATACAATAGTGTAACATAGTGAGGGCAGGGGCATCACAACACAAAATAATACAATAGTGTAACATAGTGAGGGTAGGGGCATCACAAAACACAATAATACAATAGTATAACATAGTGAGGGCAGGGGCATCATGACACACAATAATACAATAGTGTAACATAGTGAGGGCAGGGGCATCACGACACACAATAATACAATAGTGTAACATAGTGAGGGTAGGGGCATCACGACACACAATAATACAATAGTGTAACATAGTGAGGGCGGGGGCATCACGACACACAATAATACAATAGTGTAACATAGTGAGGGTAGGGGCATCACGACACACAATAATACAATAGTGTAACATAGTGAGGGCAGGGGCATCATGACACACAATAATACAATATTGTAACATAGTGAGGGTAGGGGCATCACGACACACAATAATACAATAGTGTAACATAGTGAGGGCAGGGGCATCACGACACACAATAATACAATAGTGTAACATAGTGAGGGTAGGGGCATCACGACACACAATAATACAATAGTGTAACATAGTGAGGGTAGGGGCATCACGACAGACAATAATACAATGGTGTAACATAGTGAGGGTAGGGGCATCACAAAACACAATAATACAATAGTATAACATAGTGAGGGCAGGGGCATCATGACACACAATAATACAATAGTGTAACATAGTGAGGGCAGGGGCATCATGACACACAATAATACAATATTGTAACATAGTGAGGGTAGGGGCATCACGACACACAATAATACAATAGTGTAACATAGTGAGGGCAGGGGCATCACGACACACAATAATACAATAGTGTAACATAGTGAGGGTAGGGGCATCACGACACACAATAATACAATAGTGTAACATAGTGAGGGTAGGGGCATCACGACAGACAATAATACAATGGTGTAACATAGTGAGGGTAGGGGCATCACAAAACACAATAATACAATAGTATAACATAGTGAGGGCAGGGGCATCATGACACACAATAATACAATATTGTAACATAGTGAGGGTAGGGGCATCACGACACACAATAATACAATAGTGTAACATAGTGAGGGTAGGGGCATCACGACACACAATAATACAATAGTGTAACATAGTGAGGGCAGGGGCATCACAACACAAAATAATACAATAGTGTAACATAGTGAGGGTAGGGGCATCACAAAACACAATAATACAATAGTGTAACATAGTGAGGGCAGGGGCATCACAACACAAAATAATACAATAGTGTAACATAGTGAGGGTAGGGGCATCACAAAACACAATAATACAATAGTATAACATAGTGAGGGCAGGGGCATCATGACACACAATAATACAATAGTGTAACATAGTGAGGGCAGGGGCATCACGACACACAATAATACAATAGTGTAACATAGTGAGGGTAGGGGCATCACGACACACAATAATACAATAGTGTAACATAGTGAGGGTAGGGGCATCACGACAGACAATAATACAATGGTGTAACATAGTGAGGGTAGGGGCATCACAAAACACAATAATACAATAGTATAACATAGTGAGGGCAGGGGCATCACAACACACAATAATACAATATTGTAACATAGTGAGGGTAGGGGCATCACGACACACAATAATACAATAGTGTAACATAGTGAGGGCAGGGGCATCACAACACAAAATAATACAATAGTGTAACATAGTGAGGGTAGGGGCATCACAACACACAAAAGTACAATAGCGTAACATAGTGAGGGGAGGGGCATCACGACGCACAATAATACAATAGCGTAACATAGTGAGGGGAGGGGTATCATAGCTTCACAACTTAGGGGTGGGAGACATATACACAAAATCATATGGTACTACTGTGTTTTATTGAGTACTTTATGGTTGCATGCATGTCCACTAGGCCAAGCCGTAGAAAATTTCTATGATGTATTATGTGGCCATTGCAAAGTGGCATTAATTTAGTGCAGTGTGAAACGTGTCTATTTTAACAAGTAGTGTTACATAAAAAATCTGACTGGTTATTGGCAAACCATATATCGTCCGCATTTTTGCATATCGCTATCAGATCGTCACCAAAACAGACATGTTTAAGTGCAACAAATAATGTTTGCAAATGCATTTTCTGCAATGCAATTATCTTTGGCTGATTGCAAAATTCTAGCTTCACTTTGATTTTCGCCTTGACCAAGGATGAACACTAGAGTACAGGATATATTGGAGTGCCACCTTGATATAGGCCTGTCAAGGCTAAAATTAATTTATTGCTAAAGCTATAGAACTTTGTTACGATCAAGGGTGTAGGCAGTGGGGGGTTCGGATGAACCCCCCTTTCAGAAGCAGAATTTCTTAAAAATTAAAAATCACACCAAATCTTACAGCCCTGTAGCTCTCCGGTAGCTATTTGCCCACTGGTGCTCCTTTGTACTACTCTTGAGGGTCACATCACATTAATGCTGAACCATATCTATTGCATCACATGATCAATTGTGTACGTGATGCATGGTTGAAATGGCGTTAGTGAAATGGCGAAGGACTGTTCTATGGTTTATTACAAGGCAGAACTTGAGTGGTCGTGTTATACATGTGTCAGGTTAGCACAAACTGTGAATTGTTGATGTATATTTACCTGATGAATGATTTGTTTATTTGGTAAATGTTGTGGGCACATGATGTCTCCAACATACTGGAGTACAAGCCATGTCTGAAGTTATTGACCATCAACAGCTGGATCAGCTGAGAGCTGAGAATAATGTTTAGCTGGAAAAAAGTATTGCCAACTAAGGGACTCGAGTGTGGAGGGCTTCCGTGCACTAGGAAATTGAAGTTGGCTGTCAGTATGCTGTCTGGAAGTAAAGATAAGTTAGTTTTACAATAGGGTCATTCCATACCAAATCAACAAAAAAAAAACCGGACCCCTTTCAATTTTCATGAAATTTGGCACAAACGTGGCCCCTTTCAAGAAACTTTCTCACACCAAAATCTGGCTCATTTCATAGGTCTCCCTTTAAGTTATGACCACTCAAAGTTTCTGCTGAAAATTTTATTTTGCTTACATGTCTTCAATAAAATGACCATAACTTTGCTTGTGATTGATGTAGAAACATCTGGTTTAGATTTTTGAAATGCTTATTAAATTCACTTTCAGGTGATATATAATGTTTTATAATTGCTCGAAGGAAAAAGTCGAACCACAAAAATGTAGCTTTTTCCTTTGATCTTAATTTTCAAAAATATATATTCTTTGATTAAATTTATTTTTGGTTTACATGTTGCTTTAATACCCATCATTCACCACTGTGAGTTTAAAGTTGGGACCAATAGTAGATCATGAGTTATAAGTGTTAATGTGTAGCCTTGTAATCACTGCTGTTTGTATGGTATTTTTTGGTGTAATTTCCAATACCAATTGCAAGTTACCTTATATTAGTATGTCAAAAATCATTTTATGCATTAAAATAGTTAGGGTTTGTATTGACAAGGGCTCACTACACTGAAACCATACTAACAGAGCCACTTTTAAAGCTAAGAAAGTTGGAGCAATAATAAGGCTGCCTAATAAAAGAATCACTGATTATGTTATTGCTGTAAGTTCAGTGTCCTATAAAATAGAGGTGGTCTTATTATAGAGGTAGCTATATTTATAAAGGATTTACTGTATAACTAATGATATTCCAATGTATTCTTTCAATTTTACTTACTGTACAATAATATTCGGCCACAGATTATGATGATAGTTTCCAATCTTATACGCGTGTATAATGGATGCAAACGACAGTTATTCATACATATGTACATGTAAAGTGGAATCGAAATGTCATGTCTTAGTGATATCCAAAGCTTCGTGGTCTTAATACCTAGATAGCTGCTTCGTATAGTTGCATTAGAGTAGAAATATTCTATTTTAAGCTGGCCTTTATAAAATGGTGGCATTTAAGGTAGCTGCTAAGATATGTTACACTGTATATCACTCTGAATCATACTCTGAAAGTGAATGCCTACTACTGCATGGCCACTTTAAAGGCCACCTTTATATGTTTGAACCTATAAATAATGCCTTTGCTGGAAAAATGTACACTTCTAAAACCACAATGCATTGTCTTACTCTTCAAATTAAAAATTTGATGGAATAGAGTGGAAAGTGGCCACCTGTATAGAAAGGCCACCACTCCAATAAGGCCAATTTTAAATTGTTACTGTACACTTATGCAAATGTATTAAGCAGCTACCTGCACATTAAGGCCCATAAATTTTGGCCCTAAGGTAACTGGCTTAAACTCCATACATCAACTGTATCATGGTATAAATAGCAATGTAGCTCATAATTTGATTCTGTAATTGAGAATCATAGAGTCATAGAAATGTTCCATAGAAATTACATTGTAGAAAGGTTCACTACAGCAATTGCACACTGATACATATCTATAGCTTTAAGTGAAATACATCAACAATCGATTAAAGAAAGGGTCAAGGCAACTAACTTCAAAGTTAAATCAAAGTGTTATAGTAAACGTTAAGACTGAAACTGGTGTATATTGCATGACAGTCTCTACAATCATTCACATGGAAACTTGATACATTGATATCAGTACACAATTGAATTTTTGAAGGTATAAGTTGAAAAGACTGTTAATACTACATCAGTCGTTCATTACTACTTGTTAGAAAAGCTCTAGTAGATTACAATATTGAAACATTCATGCCTGTGTGACTGCAGCTACATAACATTGTTTTATTTGTAAGTGTTTCAAATTACAGTGGAACTTGTCTTAGCAGCCACCTGTAATGAAAGGCCACCTTTCTATAAAGGGCCAACTTTAAATTGTTCAAGTAAGAGATTTGTGCACATCAAACTATATAAATAGCCACTACATTATTAAGGCCAAAAAAAATTGGCCTTACTGGCTTAGACAGTTTCCACTATAGCTACATTTGTGTATCAAAATACGTACTTGCATATCAACAATCAGCATTAAATGCTAACAGTAGCAGTAGCAGTTACTGTAGCTAGTGAAAATGTCAAGTTCAATATTTCACTACTATACAATAGACTTGGTGTCATAATCAGAAACAATATATACAAGCTTGATAAGGGGTAAATTACTTGAGTATATGTATTTAATTACAAGCTTTTACTGGGTTTTCTTACAAAACATAAACAAATTAACTTTACTTACAAACCAACAATGTATAAAATAATTGTGACGTACTATTATATAAAGTTACTTGCAATTGGTATTGCATCTTAGCGTATTTGAACCATACAAACAGCAGTGATTACAAGGCTACACATTAACACTTATAACTCATGATTTACTATTGGTCCCAACTTTAAACTCACAGTGATGAATGGTAGGTATTAGAGCAACATGTAAACCAAAAATAAATTTAATTAAAGAATATATATTTTAGAAAATTAAGATCAAAGGAAAAGGCTACATTTTTGTGGTTTGACCTTTTCCTTTGAGCAATTATAACACATTATATATCACCTGAAAGAGAATTTAATAAGCATTTCAAAACTCTAAACCAGATGTTTCTACGTCAATCACAAGCAAAGTTATGGCCATTTTATTGAAGACATGTAAGCAATATAAAATTTTCAGCAGAAACTTTAAGTGGTCATAACTTAAAGGGAGGCCTATGAAATGAGCCAAATTTTGGTGTGAGAAAGTTTCTTGAAATGGTCCATTTTTGTGCCAAATTTCACGAAAATCAAAAAGGGGTCCGGATTTTTTTTTGTTGATTTGGTATGGAATGACCCAATAGGCTTATAGTTTCTATAGCTGCATAAACAGCAGTGTGTAGGTTTTAGCTAGTTAGATGCACAAACAGCACCTTTTAATGTTACTGCCTAAGGGCATATTTTGTGTATGCACTATTTTAGTAACATGGTCTAGGGGAAGCACCCAGGCCTTCCTCTTAAGACATTCCACTTTAAATCCGAACCTCCTTCAAAAAAATCCTGGCTACGCCCCTGATGATGCTTACAATAAAACCTAATAGTACACATTTAAACAGTATGCTTAGTAAGGACAAGCTCTCAGCTCAAAAGTTATATACAATTATTGATACATTTAGAACAATTTAAATGTACTTTACAAAAATGTACTAAATTTAAGAGTCAAGCGCAACTTTTAGTGAAAGTCAGAAGTCAAAGCATATTTTTTGAGGTTGACCACTTTGACTGAGTATGAACATAGGAGTACAGGATATGTTGGTGTGGCACCCCCTCACTGTTTATATATATATAACTAGGCACTAAGGTGTTTTAGTGTTACGAAAACACTCTCCAACAAATCTGTGTGACACTATCTTTCAAGTTAAGCGCAAGAGTGCTGTCTTAAAACATCATATTGCATCTTAGCTACCTGTCACTTGATGCAGTGATTATTCAAACATTTATAAGTATTCTCCACTAATTTGCAGTGGTGTTTTAGTAGATCAAAATATCAAGGTAGTGTTACTTGTAATATTGTAGAATGAATAGACCGTATTCCAAATGATGTCACACGGATTTTCTATTTGGGGGATTCTTATATTTTCGAGTATTATCACCAATGGCGATCGAGATTTCAAAGATTGATATAGAAGCTAACAAACTAGATATCGAGGCGAAATTACCAGGTTTGGTTATTACAGCAAAGAAACAATAGTTTTTCTTCTAAACTTTGAAAACCAGCTGAAAATTTTTAACCTGGCATTAGAGAATAGATTTTATACCCTTATAATTGTACCTGTTAGTTTTAGGTCAATATCTTCTTCCAGGGTTGAACAGCGATTTGAATATTATTAAGCCCCATTGGAACTCTCACTCGAAATTGTTAGAATACCCCAAATAGCTACAGCCATTTTATTTTGTGACGTCATTTGGAATACGGTCTATTGTGGCACTGTTCAAGTGTGATGGTACAGCATTTAATCAAGAAAAAATTTCCTGACCTTATACTTTATGTATAATTGACACATTTAATTCAGCAGGTGGCTACATTAGGCAGGTCACAATTGACATTCTTCATAAGAATGGTCAGCTAGACATATTCTGGGACCATCACATAGTGTTATGTGCCATCCCTCCCCATTGTTAAATAGACTACCGACTACCCAGCTTGCCAGTGCTAGGACAGCCGTGTATCATCCCCATACCTTTCGCGTTCCAGTCAAAATGTAGCACGCGCTTCTTTTCTCCCGTTAGCATACGCAAATACATGTCTTATCACCATTCGCCACTATATACTCCTCTGACAGCAACCTCTCGTCCACTGTTGTCACAAAGTACACCCCAATGTAAGCGCCTGGCATGAAAAAAGGGCGGATTGTCGTTTGATAAAACATTTTAAATCGATCGATGGAACAAAAATAAGATGGCGTTGAGAGAATGCTGAAACTTTACTAAGGAAAAGCCAGTCGTGTTTCATTGTCAGCTGAAAGTAAATCACCGATAAACACCTCTGCTGTGATAATGATTTGTTTAAACCCAGACTCGAATAGATTTGACGTCACCAGGTGGATCTACCAGCAACTTCAAGCCAAAATGGTATGTTTTTTTTAAAATTCATAGCCAGGTGTTAACCCCTCGTAATCGCTACACTTTATGCAGAAGTATGGTATATACGGTGTGCTTTAGGTCCTACACCCAGACCCAAAGGTGTAACCCTCGCGTATGGAAAGTTCCCCAATGGGTGCCTATACTTTGGCCATCGATTTTTTTAAATAGCTCATGACCTAGGATTTCCGGTAGCGCCCTCTGCAGGGTAATTCGATCGGATTCAGTAGCCCTATCAGCCATATGGTTAAGCAAATGCAGTTTATCTGATGCCTGTCACAGCACGTAGGCTATTTATACCTTGTGTGCAGTAGCTAATAGACCTCTACTAGACCTCAAACCATACTCATATCAAAACTCGTGTCAAATTAACCCATACATTACAATTTTCCGTAAAATATTATTATGCGTAAAATCAATGTACAGCAGCCTATGGAGATAAGTTAGTTTTAAGTTACATTATTCATCATAACTCTGGTTCTGAAGGCGGTATCAAAATTGTTCGGCCGCCATTACACACGCATAACACTCCTCTATCCGATGATAACAAAATTTATTCGAAGCTAAAGTGTTTACAGCTTGCAAATTTACAACAAATGATGGTAAGTAGCAACTTACGCAATACAAAATCCATTGGAGAGCAAATCACGAATTTCGCGTTCTAATTAAATAGCGGCATAACGCCATCACCATGGCGATTACGAATTTTGTTCGGCCGGAATCGGATAGAGCAATTCATAAGGAAATGAATGATATCAAGTTTTATGGTATTCGATCGTGTCTAGTGCTTGCAATTATTGAATATACAAAATGATGTAAAATGTATGGAGTTTGTATTGGAGAAATTGAAAAAGTGATCCATCCATCCTGAGACCTTTGAAAAAATCAGTGTTTAATCAGTCCATTTCATGATCTAAGGGCAGAAAACAAACAAAGGACACTGTTAATGTACAATATTGCTGATAAAATGATTATTGGCTGTAAATTTGATTTAGTCATTTTTGCCATTCTGACTTTACAAATCCCAATAGCATGTTTTGATATGTTTCAAATACAATACACATTATGCTCCTTCTTTGTTCAACCTGTAACATTCTTTGTTAGTTACTGGATTTGACACTTAAGTATGCTTAGCTATATATTCCGGCACAGTATAGAAACTTGTGGTTAGTGGGTACTAGAAGAAAGAACTAAACTGGCAAGCAGCCATATAGTTCTTAATTACCTAGCTAAACCTCTATGTCAGAGTAGCTAGCTAACTACGTGTCAAATCTAGTATCTAATAAAGAATGCTACAGGTCGAACAAAGAAGGAGCATAATGTGTATTGTATTTGAAAGTATGGTTTGAGGTCTAGTAGAGGTAGCTAGTAGCTACTGCACACAAGGTATAAATAGCCTACGTGCTGTGACAGGCATCAGATAAACTGCATTTGCGTAACCATATGGCTGATAGGGCTACTCAATCTGATCGAATTACCCTGCAGAAGGGAGAACAGCAAGCTGATGTGTTCATGCATCAAGTGACTACTGAAAATCTCCGCCGCTTGTTTCAGGTTAGCTATAGCTAGCTAACAGAGGGACGTGGATCTACCTTGCAGGATTGCTATGGCTAGCTATATCATAGCTATACGTACAGTGTATAATGGTGTTTTTTATTTTTTATATATATTTTTTGTTTTAAACTAGCTATAGCTAAGTACTTCATAGATTGCATTTTTTTCCTTTCACATACAGGTTGACCCTTCAGTCGTCTTCTTGAAGGACAGTATTGACGAATCGATGTATTTTCCAAGTGAGAATGGGACCTTTAACCTGTCTCAAGAAGGTGTGATGCCCTTTTCAACTCTACTGGTGGAAGGCAGGAACTTGACAGAGGGCCGTACCAGGACCCCAACTGGGACCCCATCTTCCCATGTCCAGTCTTTAAACAGCAGCAACAGCAGTATACCCGGGACCAATCCACCTGTACATGTACTTGCATCGTCCACTCCCTACCAGGGGTCATCTAACTCTATGTTCAGATCGGTGGTGGCAAGGCGTCCTCCACCATCTTCCACTGTGAAACTGGTGCAAGCCAAGCTAACAAAGAACGGCAGGACAATAAGGTTTCATGATAAAGCCCAGATATTTGTGAATATCACAGAATCTACAGCTCACACTGAGTTTATATTGGCTGCGATACAACAAAAGTGGGGATCGGATCACGTTATTGTGACAAATAATGGCCTAAAAATTGAAAATTCATCTGCCACTCAAGGTAGCTAGCTGTATGTAAAAGCAATGTGCATATACTGTACACAGTAACAATACAGGACTTGTGGTTTACCGTATGTATAACTTTATCATTTTCAGGGTTAGCTTTCTGGACGGCACCCAGAAGGAAATTATATGCCATGACACAGAGGGATCTCAATATGATTCAAGATGATGCTGACGATGACATTGACGAAGAGCTGGCACCTCGTGCTGCCAAAAGGATCAAAAATGAACTGAGGGATATGAGGGATGAGTTTAGAGGCTTAAGATCAATCATTGAAAGGACATTGCCAATCTCATTAAGGGACAAATTGAAAGATATATTAAAATGTTGTATATGTCAGGTGGTCCCGATAAGGCCACCGATGGTTGTATCAATGTGCTGCAAGTCAATCGTAGGATGTGAACAATGTGTTCAGCAGTTGCTGGCAACCAGTCGTTCAGCAAATTGCCCGCTGTGCAGGGACACGGACTTTGAGACTGTCAAAGTTCTCGGTCTTGATGGCTTGATTACTGCTGTAAGCAGTTACTTAGAAGATGAGACTGACACTGCTGGAGATGAGAGTTGACCAAAGTTAAACTGTATAGCTAGCTAGTAGTTTGTTGTAACCTTCTTCATTATTATAATTACAGGTATATTTCACTTGAATTAATATTTGTTATTGTAGTCATTGTAGCTATCTAGCTACATTGCTCATATTATTTATTATTTGTATTGTAAGTGATCACATGCAATCTTTAAATTGACATTAAATTTAAAACAAACAAGTTGAAAGTCAAGGAGAGGATGGGGATGGGGTTTAGAGAAACTAAAATAAAACTAGATGATATCTGGCTGTATATGACTGTTGACATGAAAGTGCTTATAATACAGGTTACGTAGCAACGCGCATGATCAACCAAGTCTCACGATCACGTGACAAATTCAAAATTATAGCGGTTTTCACGAGTGATCCGGCATGACTGGAGAAGAAGCAGTGAAGATTTGCAACAGACATGGACCATGGGCTATGAAATACACTAGTAAGTGTTCCGTATTCTACAGTATATGCATATACATGCACGCATGTTCCCAAGCTACGTAGCTAGCTAACCAACCAGGACTGAAGGCTGCAGAGCTCAGTTGCCGTGTCATGTGTATCTATAGCTAGCTAGCTAAGTACAAATGTGAATTTATTTGTCAAATCCCCTAGTGTCAAGGGAGAAAGGCTACGTAAAGTAAAAAACAAGTGGAAAAAAAATTTTAGATGGAAGACATTCAAAACAATTAGACCAGACCTCAAACAATGGAAGTGACCAGTGCTAATTATAACCAGTGCTACCACATTGGCTTCTAAAATAAATTGCCAGAACAACAACAACAACAACAAAAAACCACTCCTTTTTCTATTATGCAATCCATGTGGTACATAAATATAACTTCTATTGTTCAACCAACCATTGTACCATTTAACCAGTGTGGTTTTGTTTCATTTGGGATTACCATATGTGTGCATCGAACCACTGGACTGAACTATACTATGACCACCCTTCTATTTCCATTCTGCAATCCATGTGGTACATATATATTTTATTTAATTTCGATTGTTTAACAATTGCAGTGTGATTGTGCCATGTATCATGTGTGTGTGTGTGTGTGTGTGCGTGCAAGTACGGCAAACATGTGGAGAGTGTGTGAAAAAGGGGGGGGGGGGGGGGGGGAATCATGACTAGCACAAGTAAAGTACCGGTGGAGGAGAGGGATATATAGTTTGTGCAGTACATCAAAAGGTGCATACAACCACTTTATGGCTATAATTATATGATCGTTTTACAATCATATCGCTTCATACGTCCAAACAATTTCAAATCTAGCCAGGCTTGTAGTCAGTGTAGCTATACGGCCAGACCATATGACAATTATATGATATTTTTATTAATTAATTTAAAAATAATTTTCCTTTGTCTTCCCCAGCATATCATCTGCTATATAGTTATTAGCCAGTTGATTTATTTTTGTTTATTCATTTTTTTGTTTAAAAAAAAAAATTATCGATTTGACAGTTATGGTACAGCTACAAGCTAACAATACATGCAGTTGATATATAGATGGCTAGATTGTGGTGTAGATGAAATGTACAAGTCGTGCATGTTGTCTCAGTCGAAATTAAAGCAGGCAGGATACTTTTTTTTTTTAGATGGAAGACATGCAAAACAATTAGACCAAGCCTCAAACAATGGAAGTGACCAGTGCTAATTATAACCATTGCTACCACATTGGCTTCTAAATTAAACAGCCAGACACACACACAAAAAAAACCACTCCTTTTTCTATTATGCAATCCATGTGGTACATAAATATAACTTCTATTGTTCAACCAACCATTGTACCATTTAACCAGTGTGGTTTTGTTTCATTTGGGATTACCATATGTGTGCATCGAACCACTGGACTGAACTATACTATGACCACCCTTCTATTTCCATTCTGCAATCCATGTGGTACATATATATTTTATTTAATTTCGATTGTTTAACAATTGCAGTGTGATTGTGCCATGTATCATGTGTGTGTGTGTGTGTGTGTGTGTGTGTGTGTGTGTGTGTGTGTGTGTGTGTGCATGCGTGCGTGTGTGTGTATGTGTGTGTGTGTGTGTGTGCATGTGTGTGTGTGTGTGTGTGTGTGTGTGTGTGTGTGTGTGTGTGTGTGTGTGTGTGTGTGTGTGTGTATCATGATCATGTAGCTGCTAGACAAATAATAGGGGCACATGACACCTCACTAGCCAATATGACTATAACCCTGGGCATTGGGGAGGAGGCATTGGTAGTTTATGTAACATGACCCAGGCACTCAGTATTCCCAGAGTGCCTTTGCACTGATACTCTATAGCACCATGTAACTATAGATTCCCTGTAGACATAATTAAACATTACATTATATTTGTTTTATTCTTCTAGATGAATTAACAATATTACTTTATTTTTTTTATAGATAGCTAATTAACCATAAGATTACAACCTGCTCATGGATTGCTTTACATTGTATCAAGAGAAAATTAAAGTGTAGCTGTACAGAAGGAGACCAAAGTGAGTAGTAGTGATTAGCATACGAGCTGTGTTTTATTTGCTTATGCTTGCTGTTGTTACAGGCTACTGGCCTAAAACACATGGATACAATTAACTCACATGGATGCAATTAACTGTAGTTATAATTATATATAGCTAATGATGTTAAAAATATTACCATTTTTTTGTTGTGTGTGTATGTGTACATATGTGTGTGTACAGATGTATACAGTTTCACTGTAGCTACATAAGAAGCTAATTGAAGTGTATTTTTTGTTGCACCTATAAATGTCAAGCCCCACCCCCAGTAGGGTGGATATAGTGGGGATTTGATGAAGTGGAAAGTCAAATTCCCCTACCTAGCTGGGACGAATTATATAATTATTAGATCAAATCCCACATATAGTCCCATGCACCATGTGACGAAGGGGATTTGACACAAAAAAGTACTTGTGCTGCCCAACCCCCACATATCAAAGCTGTGGGTGTATGTGTACATTACACCCACAGCTTTGATATGTGGGGGAATACTGAGTGCCTGGGTCATGTTACATAAACTACCAATGCCTCCTCCCCAATGCCCAGGGTTATAGTCATATTGGCTAGTGAGGTGTCCGGTCTATCAAAAATCTTTCTGCTATCCTTTAAAAGGAAATCTCCAACATCTTACAATATCGGCACCTCCCAGATTTCTTGTGTTGATACATACAAAGATCTAGGAATTATGTTATCAAGCGACCTGTCATGGGATGCTCACTATAACCACATTATCTCCAAATCCTATCAGGTACTTGGACTTCTAAGAAGATCTTTCTCCCTACAAAATTATGTCCAAGCCAAATCTCGACTATATACCTCTCTTGTTAGATCCCAATTTTTCTACTGCTCGGTCATCTGGAAACCCCACCTAATTAAGCACATTCAGCAACTCGAACGTGTTCAGAGGCGTGCAACTAAATACATTCTAAATGATTACTCTACTGACTACAAGTCTCGTCTTATTAATCTCCATATGCTACCCCTGATGTACATTCTTGATGTAAATGATGTGATGTTCTTTCTTAAAAATCTCCACAACCCCCACAATGGATTTGACATCAATAATTTCATTAAATTTGCAACTGGTCACACACGTCTAGCTTCTGGAAACAAGCTACTCCAAACAAGATCACCTGACAATTCCACTAGTAACTTTTATTTTAACCGGCTTCCTCGCATCTGGAATGCCCTTCCCATTATCAACTACCAGGACAATCCACTCAAGATAAAGGCCAAACTTTTAGATTATCTGTGGAATCATTTCACTGCCAATTTCACCTCCAACAACACCTGCTCTTTTTCATTTCTATGTCCATGCTCAAAGTGTTCAAAGATCCCTCACCAACCTAACTTCAACTCCCTTTAACTGTTAACTTCCCCCCCTTTTAAGTAATCTTAGACTAGTAAGTAAACTTTGTAGCTAATCACTGCTACAATTTAGCTTCCGGCCACTGACACAGGATGTCAGTGGACCATCAGTGTGCTGCCATATGTCCCAATTGTATCATACCAACATCTGCAACTTGTATGTATGTAGGTATATGTACACTGTAAAGTTTATTATTATTATTATTATTATTATCCCGTACTGGCTTGGTGGGAGTGGGGTTGACATTGATAGGTCAGTGCATGATTACGTGATTCAGTACTGATGTAGCAAGTATTGAAATGCTCAGTGCAGGCCTCCAGTAGCAATATAATTATACTAACTGCAATTAGCTACTTAGCTCTATTGTTATGTGAAGATTAGATCTTATCTAGCTAGCTATCATTGCTTGTTAATTAATCTCAACTAGAGGGGATGCGCTAATTATAATGTACAGATAGTTAGGCCAATGAAACTTGATTACTATAGTTTCTCGCTCAGATTTTTGAAATTTTGATGCGGGCGGGCGGTTTTTATTCATTATTCATTATTGCCTACTCAGGGTGTGCTGAGATCAGAAACCTTCATATTGTCACTAAAGTGTTGTAAAATTGCATGGATAACACTTCTCATTTGAATAAAAAGAATATTAGTACTCCTGGCATGCCTATAATAAAGTGACTTCTTTATTAGAGTAAAAGTGACTGCTCTATTAGAGTATTTCGATCTAAATTGCCAATAATGAAATTCCATGCGGGTGCTAGTGAAGGGATGTGGGCGGTGACGCGAAACTGCTAATCAAGTTTCATTGGCCTTAGTTAGCCTCAGGGCCAGCCGCTTACATTTATTGTATAGACGCGAGAGGCGCAGTTCAACAATAGCTAATTGGTTGGCACCATGCAAATAAGTAGCTACAGGTATATAGCCTCGAATATATAGCCATGGCTGGGATACGCTTGCTGGATGAGTTGGAAGAGTTCATAAGGGAGAAAATAGAGAAGGAGCGATGGACCCACAAACGTATGAGTCTTCACCTGCAATACAAATATCCTAGCAGGAAAGGACTGAGTGTTCGCTCATTGGAGAGGTTTGTATACATATAGCTAGCTAAGTAGCTTGGTACATGAACCTACTGTATATAGCTACAAACAGCTGCAAGCCCGTTGCAGAGTCAGAACTGTATTATATATATAGTTACTTACAGTTGCAAAAAGAGCTCACTAGTGCTGCATACGTAGGTAATAGCTATGGGTATATAACTATAGATAATATAACTAGCTATATAAAGGGTCCGTGCTGCTGCATTCAGTTTTCAACAATAATTAATTGCATCATGTTTGATTGAGACGGGCTAACAAGCTAGATTACCGCGTAAGTAGCTAGTAATTTTTTTTCACCTACTTGTCCACATGTGTTTGTGTAGCTTGTATGTATACATGCATGCATGCTCTACAGTGAATATCACCAGTCTAGCCCCACATTGAAGCGCAAACATTAGGTACTATATTGTATACCAGACCAGACGATCACCATTATTATGATCATGAATAGTCTAACTAATACATGCACTGATTCCAATTATTACTGGCTAAGTAATTTAAGACTGAGAATCATATATGTGTAGTAATTCACTACCAGTTTATTTAATAGTATAGCTACATTGCTATATAATGCATGGCAAAATTTTAGAGACTCAAATGTAGGCTTCATTCAATGTACACTGTAGCTATATATAGGGTTTGCATATATGTTTATGAATAATCAGCATACAAAAGTAATATAGTCCTTAGATTGGTTCATCCTATATATAGGTTCTGCCGTGAAAGGAACATTCACAAAACAAGCCGGCTGACAAAACCTGAGTTAGATGAGGTCGTAGCCGCTGCTGTCAGTGAGGTACAACATGATATAACCATTTATTTAAAACCATACTATGTGTTATATACATATAGGTGGGTCCTGTGTATGGACGCAGAACATTTACAGGGGTATTGGCATCAAGGGGAATCAGAACAGGAGAAAAGAGAGTTGGCGAATCATTGAGATATGTCTCACCTGTGTACTGCCATGCCCGTACAAACTCCACTGCCAGGATGACAAATCCTACAACATACAGGGCAGATTATTTTGGTCACAAACTACACATCGACCAAAATGAAAAAAATGTTATGTTTGGTGTGACCCACATATGTGCAGTGGATGGCTTTAGCCGGAAAATTGTGGCATTTAGCACTATGCCTATTAAAAACAACAGTGTGATTTATGATACAGTGTACAGGTACTTCATTACTTGTAGCAACTACACTAGCACTGCATTACTACCCACACATTCATCCATAACGTTAACAGTGATTATTAAAATTCTATGAAGTATTGTTAGAATCACATTTCTTTTAATTATTAGCATTTGAATTGTTTAGGCAAACCATATGCCAGTATGGTATGTGGGATCAGATCAGGGTTGACCATGGAAGGGAGTGGTATCTTATGTTGTACATCCAAGAACACCTGGCAGGATATAGACGAAACCCTTCTGGACCACCTCACCTGCAGACATCCTCTACTCAAGTGAGATTGTATTTGTCACATTATCATGATGTAACAAGAATAACCTATAGTGGACTACTGATGTTTAGCAGCAGCTATTGTAGTTGGATAAGCAGGGTAAACCCCCAAATTAAAAAACAAAACAATATATTAATGCTGACTAGATGACATTCTAAAACAATGATATAAGAGTGGGACACACATACAATAACTGTTGTTTCATTTCATGTGATGTTCATACTGATTTGCTTTGGTGTCTTGTAATAGAATCATGTGATCGAAAGGATATGGGTAGAGGTCAACGGAAGGGTCAACTACCCCATAAAGGCCGCTCTAATAGAAATGCAAGAAAATGGCGATTTCAACCTGGAAGACAATCACATTAAACATTGCGTCTCCTGGTACACTTTACACGTCAGCCAAGTTGGGACTACAATGTTTGTGACAGCCTGGAACGAGCATCGCATATCAGGTATATTTCACTATAGATAGCTAGCTACTTTATGAAATTTTTATCACCGTTACTTTAGGTACAAACAAAGGCATCCCGAATGTGATGATGGCACGAAATAATCAGACCAAGCAAATTGATAACACTCTGGTTCCAGCAGCAGATGAAGCTGTTAGAATGTACAAAGAAAACGGAGGACATATAACTATATTCAATGAGTTTGGACAAGACCCTTTAAGAGGAAGACAAGAGTTAATAACCATTAGAAAGGAACGATTTGCTGAGCAATGGCCAAGCTTTGGCAATATTTTTCATTCACTTGTAAATGGTGACAATACAATGTTCCATGATGGACTGCTATGTTTTATTAATATAAGCATGCAACTAACAGCACAGCTGTGAGAGAGTTTTACATGCAATTGTATTTTATTGTTAACTTTATTTACTTCATTTCTATTTATCTGTTGCTAAGATATATCATGTTATGGTTATTGACACTTGTATTTTGCATGTTTGATGCTTGCATAAATGGTTTCTTCTCTGTATAGTAGGCTAGTTATCAGTTTTTTTTTGCATAAAAACAACACTTGAAGTGATATACCAATATTCTGTTGTAGAGATTAAACCTCAAAATAATGTTGGTGAAGAGCATAACAAAGTTTCCACAATAAATCCTATTACTTCTGGGTTCCCAACTATACAACATTATGGTGTATAATTTCATTTATATAATGAGAAGTTACTGTACAAGACTTAGAATTGAGCATAAAAGTACAAATTTAATTTAATTATCGCTTAAACTGTTCTTATAAATGGGAGGGATGTTTATGATACTGTATTGCCGCTTGATTTGGTAACTGGCTATTCCACGTAAGAATGGTTGAAAGAGAGAATCAATATTAATATTTGTATCAGTCTATAGCCTGGTAGCTGGCTAAATGAATCTGCATGAATGGCGTCGAGAGATGTTATTATGGTTTAATGGTAAATTGTGCTGACTATATGCAAGTATATGGATGATTCTGTACAACATTATCAGTTTCATCTTATCTCTTCTTCAATATAAAATGGGCCAAATGCAATCTAGCTGTTGTAAGATGCTTGTAACACACTCGTATATCTAGTAGCAGTTAACAGTAAACCTAGCTGATCTTCTCTGGATATTATTTAGATAGTCTGGTGACCAGACAGTGCTGGTGTACTCTAAAGTCTGTTGTGGGAGTGGGTGGAGGGTGTGTACTGATTTTAAGCAATATGAGATGAGCTATTGTCACAGTTACATTTAAATGTGTTGTGAATTGATTGACGGTTGATAGCTAACTGCTAAAGCATAACCCCTGCTGTGAACTCACCAACATTGACAAAATAACAAATTGTATATACAGTGTAGAACGCGACAAAATAAATATTGTATTGGAATGATTTTATTGGAGTGGTTGGGGGCATATTAAATAAAGGTATAGGCACATATATATGGGATATTTTGTTATAGTGTGCGCCCCCTTTTTTTATTACATGAACATCAGACCATCCATCTGTGCATGTCTGTCACTCTGTTATGTAATGTGTTTATCTTCACTATTAAGGGGGAGGCTATAGCTAGTGATTTGAAATGACAAATCCTTGGATATCAAACTCTAGTTTAGATCTAGAAGAGCTAAAGTGAAAACTACCTTCGTGAATGTGAGAATATGTATTTACGCATAATATTGCCTATACACTATAGGGAATATTGTTGCTAATGGGGTATGCAAAACTTGTCCAACATTAACGTACAGTAGTATGTTAAAGCAGCATGCCATGACTATACATGGATTTTAAAGAACAGTATACACAGGCATATAATTAATTTTTTTTTGGAAAGTTTGGGGTTTTAACAGCTTGACCACAAACCACACCAACATAACATACATAAAGTGGAATGCAGAGGGTAATGATGATACACTCAATAACACATGCAGCTAATGGATTTGCCAGTAAAGTGTGGGAATTAATTCAGCTAGGGTGACACGAGTGATGTGATTCATAATCTGATCAACAAGCCTCCATGCAATTCCTCACTGCATGCAGTCTGCAGTTACAAGGACGTATTAAGACACTTGGTACTTGGTAGCTGCCCGCTGTACAGTGCACTGCTATAGCAGAGTTCTATGATTCCTCCTGAAGCAGTGACAAATTGGTAGTTCCACAAAAGTTGCGATGTCTACTCTTCCTCCACAAACTGCGACCACAAGGACGTATTAAGACACACTCACACACACACACACATACTGATTGTTACCGAACAAATGTCACAGAAATTAACATCTAGTGATAATTGTATTAAAAGTGACATCATCTGTAAGAATGTTGTATTAGAGAGTATATACCTGTATTTACCTTAATGGAGTATACGTATATGTGGAGTACCAAACTAACGTATGTATATAACGTATAGTGAACATAACGTATAGTGAACATAACGTATAGTGAAATACTATAATTGTGATGGTGACAACCCACAGCCTTAATAGTAATGCCTGCAGGAGTGATCTTAATTGAAACTGTACGTGTGCTTTATAATGACATGAATATGGTTATGCAGGGCTGTGTGATTAATACATACATATGTACAATACAATAGTGATATTGACGTTATTCACACCTTTAAAAACTTTAGATAAATATTGACCCCCTGTACATGTGATTTAATAAATTTGACGTCCGCCATATATGGGGTTTTAAGGAGGGAATCATGAACTGCCAACATCCAACTGCAAGGTGTACATGCATAATTCAAAGACGATTGCTGGTCCAATATCACAACAATGTCATTTTATTAAGTTCTGTGATTACAAGTGTATGAACGACATTACCCTGCTTGCAGCATCATGTAAGAACGACACAGAGCATATCAATGAATCATGTGAAAGTACATACAATATGAATACGTTTACAAATGTGTGTGCATCTATGATTTTCATTGTTCATGTTCTAATTACAGAGTTCCTACAACTAGTATTGCAAATGTTGAGTGTAGTTTGGTTACATTGTGCATACTATTACATGGAGCTTGTAAAGTTTAACACGGTTTGTATATACATGGTGGGCCGGGAAAAAAATTACATAAAAGTGCTGATATCTACATTCTTGTAAACATTAAATGGCATTCTAAATTATCACCTGTTGTTAGAACTATTTAGGAATCAATGCTTCTTATCAAACTGCATGCATGGTTCCATTCATACTTAAACAACACACCCCAGTGTGTTTCTATGGACTATACGCGTCTGCCTTTAATTCTGGTGTACTATATATATGGAAGCATATAATGGACGGTAATGATTTACCATCTGTCATTACCTTACAATTGCATCTAATTGCAGAAGATACAGAGTACTTCAGACAAATTAATTCTCTGGGTGCATGGTGTGGAGATTTGGTTGGTTTTTTTACACCCCTTCTGAGATATTTGTCCCTTTTCACTTAAAGTGATTTAGCTCTAAGATTTTCACTTAGGCGCCTGGGCTATGGGTAAATACTTCGTACAGGCTCTACCTTCTGTGTACTCCCTCCAGAAAACAAAATTTGTTTGTTAGTATACTTTACATTGGCCAGCACTGAAGGTCTGACTGCAAAATATTCTACATCCTTAGCTACATAACGTAACCTAAACTGTACTTGGGACACTGAACTACTTTTAGACCGAAAATAACTGGGAAAACAATGGACGATTGGTATTATAAAAATAACAATAGAACACTGTGCACTTGGGGCCCACTACTCAGGGGATTAGGTTATAAAAAAAGAATAATTATAGAAATGCATTTAATCTTTGCATCTTTATTAGAATTTAGTAGGCCTAACAGGCTTCGAATCCATATCTCATCATCTCAAAAGTAGCCGTGACCCATACTTATACAGAGCCTAGTTCAATTATTGTAGACAAAATAATAGAATAGAGAGAGTTAGATTAGCAAGTATTTGTCATCATCAGCACTTCGGCAGGGGTTCTGTACTGTCCATTCAGCTATCTCTTCAAGTCCTCTTATCATTGCCACATTCATAGATACAATTTTGCCTTCTATAGTGATTTAAGGATGTTCAGGATGTTCGTATGGTCCATGGATTATACCAACAGTTGGTCATACAATGTGATAATTACATCCGTGAATAGTTTATAAAAAGTCATAGTCCCTAACTTATACATGTAGCTACTTTAATATAATAATATATGTTAAAAAATGAATGACCTGTTGGATTGTTCTTGGTCTCCATTGTACGATATGGAAGTCAAGCTGGTCTTCATCCCAGAATTCGGAATGAATAAGTTACTGTGTTCAAATGAGGTGACGGACTTGTCTTGGTCCAAGGAATGTCCCAAGAATATCACTTGCTTTTACTAGAAACTTTTATCACTTGTATCCTACATACTACCAAAATACTACTTCAATTTCTTTACTTTCTTTATATAGCTATATGGTGAGTGTTCTATTAGGATACTATGCATGCTTGACTGTTGCAATTGGGTAAATAGGGTGACTGATTGTCAGTGTATTTCAAGTGGACCTTACACAACTGATCTGTACATCATTACATGGAGTGGGGTTTCTCTGTGTCTCTTTATTCTTACCAGTCACCAATGCCAAGGAGATGAGGTCAACTTGTGATTGTGCTGCGTAAGCATTAATTGATTATCAAAAGATGTGGTCATCTTGCTCCTAGCTGGTTGATACAAGATTCACAAGTTCTGATGCATACTGCGTGTGCATAAATAATGTAGTGGCAATCTTAATATTGAACACAGTAAGGCTTTGTTACCGAAGCTAAATATTCAGCATTATAAATATATATATGCAGGGCTGGAAGGTATATCCCACAGGCAGAATACGGTGACCATATACTGTGTTGTTTAAATTCTAGCCTTGTTGTGATCATATAGAGGCTTGTAGATAAAAATTTTGTAAGATGCTTCTATGGTGTAGTTTTAAGGGGATGTCCATTTGGAAGGGGGGTGGTGGGGTGTTACTTTAGGGAGTCACTACTATACAGTACACTGAGACCTCATTTAGTGACCACTTCTGCAATTAGATCATGCAAGTTATAGTTAAATCATTAAACTCAGTGACTGGTCATTTACGAATATACCGACTGTTCTATTAGGGTAGTTCGATCTTTAGCAAGGGCTACCTGTATAATATAGATATATAATGTAGATAATACATTTAGCATGCTTCCTTAAAGCAATAGCCACAAGGAAACCATATCGTAGAGAGTAAATCTTACAGTAATGTCTGTATACAATGGCTTCAATTATCGCCTATAAGCCACAGCAACCACCGTAACCATCGCATTAAAAGCTGGAAGCACTTAAAAATATAAACTTTGCAAATTGGAATTCATTAATTCCAACTTCCAAATACTATATCTATGCAAAGCATAAAACTTTAGCGCTTGGCGCGCGCAGCGCGCCAAACGCTAAAGTTTTATGCTTTGCATAGATATAGTATTTGGATGGCGGAAAGATCCCTGCATCCTTTGGGATCAGGATTCCTGTCAAACATCAATTCATATACTATCCATCATTGATCAGTAAGGTAACTAACCAACATTGTACCATGATATGATAGATCTCCCTAGGACAACCTGGAGGTGGTGGCAGTCTATAACCATCCATCATCTTCTCTAGATACTGTAATACATATTGGAGAAAGGAATTAAAAGTTTGGTGATCTTTTGCTCACAGCATGGTTTGTAATGTAATAAATTTTAGTTTAACTACTCAATCACATACACATGGATTGTTACTACATTTTTATTTGTTTTCATTGGTTCTGACCTGAGTAACATTTATTTCCTCAAATGGTCTATGTCCAATACTCCATATCTCATACAGTACACACCCATAGCTCCAAACATCACTTTGGACTGAATACTTGCGAAAATACAATGCCTATAAGTTATACACAAATTTGCATAACTTTGACTATGGTCAGCACAGATTGATGACATTGTACCTCAGGGGCTGTCCACTTCACTGGTACCTTCCCTCCTGATGTATAGTAGTTGTCACCAGTCACATCTCGTGCCATCTCAAAGTCAGCAATCTGACATGATAGCATTACGCAAAGAATTAATAGATTAAGTAAATATACACCTATAATATGTACTTAACCCTATACCATGCATAGGCTTTAGCTAATAGGCATATGAGCTTAAGATATTACTTGAATAGTATACTTGTTAAGAGCATATCATACAGTACAATAGTAACTGTATAGTAGGGACTGCAAAGGAGTAGGCGTGGCCCACGGAATAATATCACCCAAAAACAGCCTCAATTTTCCCTGACGACGATGAGGCAGTATTGGTTAGGCCACTCCAACAAAATTCCTTGTTTCCCATTTCATTGACCTTAAAAATACATGCGGGCGGGCGGTTCATTATTCATTATAGATATTTCCACTAATTTTCCAAATTATTAACTAACTTACAGGTAAGAATACAGTAGAAATATTTAAACTATAAGAACCTTAACCATGAAAAGCTAGCTAAAAGGGCTTTCTGAATGCTAAACTAGTTACTGTTTTGCTGCCTATGCAGTCACAGGATAAATAATGAATATTGACAGCAATAATGAAAGACCATGCGGGAAGAGAATCTGCATGCGGGTGGGAAATGGGAAACAATGAATTTTCTAGGAGTGGCCTTAGGTAAAACTAAGCCCAAAAAAGTGTTCAGATCGACCCGAAACGCTTTCAACAAGTTGCTACGGAATTTTACAAAATTATTTATTTAATGGAATTTTCTACTGACTGACTGAGTAACTGACTGACTGATACTTTCAGACAAGTGTAACTCGATAACGGCTAAGGCTACAGGCTTAATTTTTCCACTGTTCGATGTCGCTTCGGCCTGACTGGTGCCTTTTGGCATACCACAGTATGTACAATGCATTCTTCATGGACTTACCAGTGTCCTCCTTTGTGTCCCATTCATCTTTGCTGACAGCGAAAAGTGTAGATTTTGTGGTAGCATGTGATGGCTTCCCTTCGTAACGGAAATCGTCCGTATTTTTCGTAGTGGCTATTTTGATTGCAGAGGAGCTTTTCGAACAGTTCTTGATTTGTACTGCTATGTAACGGGTTGAACATAGCAGACAACAAAGTGTAATGGATACTTCACTTTTCAGACGATAATTAATATAACTGGGGAGCGCGGCACCATTTATTTCGGTGTGCATGGATTGCAGAGGTGCTCTTCTTGATCCAAAATGCTGCATAATGGGTTGAACATAGTTGACAACGAAGCGTAATGGATACTTCACTTTTCAGACGATAACTAACATAGCTGGGGCACGCGGTGCCATTCAGATGCGGTATAGTCTGGTGCCGCCGACCCTATTTAGGCGTTTATAAGCACCCTGAAAAGTGCCTAAATAGGGTTGGCGGTGCCAGACTAGATGCGGTATGAGTGGGTTCACCAGTCATAATAATTATTTACAAAAAAAAAAGTTAACAAATAAGTACACAGAAAAATTTGGAATTTTCAACTAGAGTAGGGACCATACCACATTGATAAAAAGTACTGAAACAAGTTGGAGTATAGTGCACGATATTAAATCACAAGCAGTAAACAATAAGAAGTGTTTTATCCCTACTGTGCATTTCCATTATGCCCAAAGTCTTGAGCACAGTAGGGATATAACACTTCTTATTGTTTTACTGTGATTTAACATCGTGCACTAAACTCCAACTTGTTTCAGTACTTTTTATCGATGTGCTATGGTCCCTACTCTAGTTGAAAATTCCAAATTTTTCTGTGTACTTGTACTTATAGAGATGACTACTAGGGACTTCTGTTGGGAGAGCATTATTTATTTTTATTATTATTATTATATACTAGGCCCGGGCACATACAACCAAGTACAATCACCAACGGGACAACCTACCAATAAGGCAGTGCATGACCATGCAGTACAGTGTGTGTGTGTGTGTGTGTGTGTGTGTGTGTGTGTGTGTGTGTGTGTGTGTGTGTGTGTGTGTGTGTGTGTGTGTGTGTGTGTGTGTGTGTGTGTTGGCACATAAATGCAATTATAATCAGATGCTAGCTTAAGCTTTGGGTATAATCAAGACTACAGCCACGTGCACTCTAATATAATTATATACATATATAGCAGGTCCTCAGAATTCATACTTAATTAAGTCTAGAATATTAATTTATGTATCTGTACACAATTTGTGTCCTCCTCGTGTGATACCAGTTGTTTAAATGAGGATGGATCATGGTGATGGATTAAGACATGGCTGGAGTTGCCAAGGGCAGACTACAGTGATATCTGGGACAAAAGAAGCCGAGTATTTCCACTATGTGTCACACGCAACCATTATCTTACCAGTGGTGTAGCCAGGAAAAAATTTTTACTGAGGCAAAGTTTATAATTGAGAAGGTCTGCTTCTGACTCAACTGATTCACAGATACTTTCAAGAATAGGTGGTGCAGCATTTGGAGGTTGACTATCTGGTTGGATGGCAGAAAGCGTTTCAAAAGACTTAGTGTTTTTCTATGTGTCATAAGTAATCCTCCAACTTAGTTAATGCTACAGTTTACCATGCTACAATTATTTAGATTAGTTTAATTGCACTCAACACAACTTACTCTGGAGATATTTTAATGCAATGGAGGTCATAATCATGCACACTAAACTTTTTATTGATCTAATGTGATGTTTAAGTGAAAGATTATCTTTTTCATGTGATGCTTAACTGCATGTGCTAAGCATGTCAAGCTAGGGAGTCTGGGGGCATTCTCCCTCAAGGAAAGTTTTAAAAACATAGCTATGCTTTGAAATGGCATGTGGAGGTTTTTTTATTGTAACTGATATTAATGCATGATATGCATGATCAATTAGCTCAGTGCAATGCCATGCAGTTGACTAATTGGAACTTTTGAAAAGACCATTAACATAAATGTAAATGATTTAGACCAAGCAGTGTAATGAGAATGGTGGCTATAATCTGTAAACTGAATGCTCTATTAGAGTATATTACGATGACTGCTCTATTAGAGTAACTCAATCTTTTTACAAATTCAAGTAGCTGTAAAGTGGTCCAGCACCGTATCACCATGGGTTCTAGCTCTGCTTAGTACTACAGCCATAGATTCTATTATGTGTGGTACAGTAATGCTGTCTAGTGACGTTTTGAGTAAAAAAATCTGGGGTGCCAAAACTCAGGCCTGCTCAGCCTGTTGTTGAGCATTTTTACCGAGGCAGCTTCCTCGGTTGCCTCAATGGTAGCTACGCCACTGCTTAATCATCCGTTTAGTTACATTTTTAAGTATGAGTTGGGCCGATATGTCAAAAAACGGTCAGATGGTGTCTTGGATACATTACTAGATGAAATAAAATGTGTAGCAGATCGCTGTGAAAGGTGGCAGTGCCTTCAAAGGAATACTTATGGATATGACACATCATCAGTGGTGTGCAGACACTGAATGGCAGCTACAGTAGTGCCGGATTGGCACTTCACAGCAACAGGAGATAATATTTTATTTATTGTTACTGGGTAGTACAAACACAGTGCAAACAAACAATGTAAACAGTACTACAAATGAAAACATATAGTCTACCTCTGTTAATAATCCACCTGAACGTGATGCATGTACTGGCAGCTGGCATGACACTTGGGATGGCTTACAGTAGCACCTGGCACTTGTCTGAACACTTAGAAAACAAAGATCTGGGCACAAACAATTAGTAGACAAGTTAGTAGTAGGTCGCTCATGGTTGCTAATCTTCTCCTGGCCTTTGGAATCATGGGCGTGGTGTTGGGTGTTATATAGAATTACATGTTCATTCAAGTCCTCAGCACGAACAGGCATAATTATTATACGTTTGTGCCTTTGTTCACCGGCAAGCCGAACCCCAGTTAGTGCAAGTTCATAGGCCTTGTAGTTTTGCCAAACATTAATTAATTTATTTCATTATTATTATTTATGATGTAATTTTAACTGCATTTTGTATTATTCTTAGTACTTGGTTGTAGTACTTGGTTGTATAACATATACCAATGTGACAACCTAACCATAGGGTATGTATAAGCAATGCCATAGCCAGCACTCAGAGCAGTGGGTGTGCTGGCAGAAATGATACGCATGCATACACAGCAAAGAGTTTAATTGACGTCAGAAAATCACAATAATAAAATCAGTGTAGCTTATACAAAAAATGAGTGAACTATAGTGGCATTAACTGATTTGTATATATGATAGATGTGAGATATCTCTGAAGGTGACTCAATCAAAAGTAAGGCCACTATGCATGAAAAGGTGGTGAAGGCCAGCACAATCAGCATATGATCCCAATATGGCACAGACTAAAGGAAACTGGTAGCTAATTGCCAGTACATCAGTGGTGTGGCTGACATGTATACACTGTGTGTATACACAACATTCTGAGCCGTAGATGACATACTGGAGATAAACATTAAAGCAGTAGTGTATGCAGCAATGTATTATTGGCAACATTGATGGTGGAAAATCATTTTGTTAGCAAGCCAGGTGAAGGATAAAGCTGTCCTGCAGCAACTTGGGACTCACTGTGCCACCTGGAAACAATTGTAAAACAAAGAGACACCAGTCATGAACAATCATAATAAACTCTGTTGTAACTAGAAGCCACCGGTATGTGCCAGTAGTGTTGCATTGACACAGTGATCACAGTCTATAATATTAATGCATTCACGTTACACAACATATAGTAGATAGTTACACATTAATTGTATATGCAACAATGCATCTTATAGATCATAGACCATTGGCAACTGCAGAAAATAATTCCAGCTAGCAAGCCAGGTGAAGTACAAAGCACAGTAAAAATGTACAAAACATTGAACCAAGTACATGCACCAACTTTGCAACCTACCCATTGGGCATGTATAAACAGTGCCATAGCCAGCACTCAGAGCAGTGTGTATGCCTATGGAAATGATACGTATGCATACGTACACAGGCAAGGGAGTTTAACTGGCATCAGAAAATCACAATACTAAAAATAATTAATGCAACTTGCACAAAAAAAGTTTAGCTATCAGAGTTGGGGATAACGTGTTACAAATGTAACATGTTACGTAATAATATTATTACTTTTACAGTAACGAGTAATATAACGCGTTACATGACAAAGTAGTGAGTAATATATAATGGATATTACATCCGGAAATTGTAACGAATGAAACGTGTTACTTCCTTTTAAGGTGCATTGTATCCAGGCACGTGATTGATTGCATTTTGGGTCCAGACAAGACTGGAGATAGCATTATAGGCATGGACAAAGAATGATAGTTTATGGGGAGTGCCCTTGAGGCCAAGATACACAAAGTATGCATTTGTGGCTGAACTACACCAGAGAAACATGTGTCTCGCTCGTGTCACTTGTAGTTGTAGGCTGGTAGTTTGTATTTAGAAGATTGGACTTACTTTATAGTTTGTAACGAACAAATGTAATATGTAATATTATTACTAGTTACAGCCCTCAGAGTAGCGAGTAATATGTAATTTGGTACTTTTTTCGGTAAGTAATATGTAATTGTAGCACGCTACATCACGTAAAAGTAACAAGTAATGTGTAACTAGTTACATTTTTAGTGTAACGACCCCAACTCTGTTAGCTATAGTGGTATAATTGTTTGTTTATATTGTAGGTGTGATGTGTCTCTGAAGATTAGTCAGTAATGAAGCGACACAACAAGGTGGTGAAGGCACAACTGGAAAATGCTCCCAATCAAGCCAATATGGCACAATAGACTCTGTTGTAACTAGAGGCCACTGGTGATGTGCCAGTAAATCAACTAAAGTGGCCTCTGGCTCTCCTGCAATCACTCGCAGACGTTCACTAATCTTCTCCTTACGAATTCTGAAATTAAAGCATGGGTATGATACTGGGCGTTATATAGAATTATGCATATGTTAAAGTCATCAGTACAAACACGCATAATTATTATACGGTTGTGTCTTCGTTCACAGGTGAATCTATCCCCGGTTAGTTTATGTATCTAGGCCTCATAATTTATTATTATTATTATTTATGATGTAATTTTAACCACATTTCTTATTATCTTTAGTACTTGGTTGTATAATAAGCTACCATTATTGTGAAACTTTACTCAGTGCAGGTTATACACAGATGTAAAGTCCAACAAGATTACATAATTAGTTTTGGCAGTTACTATTAAAGTAATTATCTAAATTATGTTTAAAATTATCTAGTGTGTCACAGTCAATCATGGTGCTGGGTAATTTGTTCCAGATAGGGATTGTTCTTGGGATGAAGGATTATTTGCAAGGGTTTTTTTCTACAGGACAACTGGATCAGTTTGCAGTGGTGGTGGCCTCTCATTGATGTTGTTATTGGTGGTAGAGTATGTTGGTGGTATGGGATTTCTGCAAGATTGCAAACATTTTGTAAAACATGTGTAAGCTAGCTTTTGTTCTATGGACTTCTAAGATCTTGGAATAAGGATGTTACACTGTGTATAAGATTGTAGACATGACATACACTGTACATATCGAGCAGCACTCTGTGAATTTCTCAAGATTGCTTATAAGATATCATTGCCAAGGTGACCAGACAGTGCAGGCATTATTTGTGCCCACCATAGTTTTTTCAAGTGTTTTTTCAGTGAAATGCTTGTTTCAGTAAAATTATCACTATTACAAGTGATAGTATCAGTTGGTGTGCCTAGTAAGGCATTGAGTGTAGTGTGATACTTCTGACAGATTTATGGCTTCCATTCTTTAAACTATTTCTAAACAAGCAGGGATCTAAATGAACCACTTCTCAGCTCGCAACACAAGTTTATAACTATATGCACATCACACTGTATGTACCTTGCAAACACAATCATAAGATAGCAAAATATTTCTTGCAGCTAAATCTCTGTGTACAAAAAGTTTTCGAGACAAGTATTCCAATCCTTCTGCAACTTGTCGGCAATAGCTCAGTAGTTCATGACTCATCTCAGGAACAGCACTAAATCAAAGATAATACACCAAGATCATTTTTCTGCTTAGCTAGTTACTTTTATATTTACGTATTACATATATAAGCTTACTTTAATGGAAATTCTTGTAAATGATTCTGCAGGTCTCCCTTAGCCATATACTCCAGTACAATCATCATGTTCTCCTCTTCAGTCACTACTCCATGTAACTGTACTACATTGTTGTGTTGAAACTGACCCATAATGGCTGCCTCCCTCAGAAACTTCACCCTGTCTGACTCTGAACATTTTGAATTGAGTGTCTTCACTGCAACTTGTATAGGATCAGCAGAACCATCAGTCCATGTGCCCAAATGGACTACTCCAAATTCACCTGATCCAATCACATCAAACAATCTATGTGAGGTCTAGTAATTAAGGTATTGTACATATGGATAGACCTACTTTATCTGATGTGGCCTAAGCTTGGTAATTTTTCCACCTTTAAACCAATTGTAAATTTTGTCTTCTTCACAGCCTGGATCCTCATATAATGGCTCATCAGTGCTAAAAACTGGTTGGCTAATAGTTTTAGTACTGCGATCAGACAAGTGACTTGAGTCATCATTAATTAATGGAGATGGCTCCATCTTAACATTTGGCAATGACTCTTCATTGTTTGAACTACACAATGATGATGTTGTGGCAGTACTTTCCTGCAGTGTTGACTGATACCAAGATTTTAACTTCTTACAACGATCACTTGTGTTAGCTTCAGAGAGTGTAAACATTTCAACTGTCTCATAATCACTGCTGTTGTGTGGCTATACAAAGTGCAGCAGATATTACTTTACATACACATCAAAGTAGATATACCTGGTTAAGTGCAGTAGCTTGTAGTGGTTCAGTGTCATACTTGATTACTACTGCTCCTCTGAACAAAGACTCATCAAAATAATAATCATTTTCATTATTTTCCATTTCTGTAATACATGTATGCCCAGTTTTACAAATACTGAAATAATATAGCTATAGTCTGCATGACATATATAGCAGTGTTGATAATCCTTTCACATAGTTGCATGTGTACCAAGTCACATGGTGTATGTGTGGTCAAAACAGCTGGCACACCACACCAGCAACAGGAACAACAAAAACAGTATTTGTACTAAGCACACCTTTCTTGAATTATAACACAACAAATATATATGTCAGACCCCATATTTATGTTTGAACAAAGCTGCCTTAAATATTTGTGACACACTAGCCCTCACAATTCAGCTTGATTTTTTTCCTTTTATATTCTTTTTGCATACAGTACAAAACTATTATAATACAAATGCATAGCTTGACCATCTGAATATTTGGTGTACATTAAGGACATATTACAATAAAGTACAATTATTTGCATCAAGAGTAATTTTATTATTTACTCTTGTTTGCATAGTAATTCACAATTTTTGTTATATCTACAGGGTAAAACACTTATGAGAATTGGTCTATATACATAGGTTGTTCATGGTAGCTAAAAACTTTTACGGTTTAGAAGAATTACTGGAATAATGAACCCCTAATAGTATACAGGGAATCACGCTATTGAGTACTGGTTAAATGCAGTCAGATCATCCCATGGATATCAGAGAGTGGGAACTTGCCTGTATAGACCTGTTTCCTCATTCTACCTACAGTGTTTTGGTAATACGTTTTTAACTTCCTGCTACACAGGCTTTCAACAAGGCATAATCTAATTCTATTTTTCATTGTACATGTCTTGTATGTTTGGTTCTGTCACTATGTTTTGTAGTTGTAACTGTGTAATTATATGACTGTTTGTTTGTAATATTGCACTAGGAAGAATGGCTGTGCCGATTAATATCATTTTTGTTACTTTTTTTAAAGCAATGAAAGTTCTAGAACATTCCATGTGAGTTGTATTAAAAGTACAAAAAGTGCTAGCTCCATTATGCTGCTACAAAATTCAATGTAGTAAATGATTATAGACTGAAACAAATACAATATTGTAGCCTTCATCATTGTTTCTATAATATTACAGAGAAGAAAGGTGATTAAAAGCAGCCTCAAAGTTGGCCATATATAGGGGCTTGTAAAATATAAAATGAATGTCTCCAAGATAAACAAAAAGAGTGTGGTATCCATAAACCAGAGTGAAAAATTGTGAAATCAAATGTTGTGACCTAGAAGAAATGACGCATGTAATGGTGTTAATGCCAATAATGACATAGAAGGCGATTACTGAGATTATCATCATTATAGCCCTTTCTTGGACACCACCTTTACTTCACAACTTTAGCTTTTTTGAAAGCCACATTGTTTGTACACAGCTTAGACTGTGTTTTGCAACAGATAGCATATAGTTTTAACAATAAGAATTAGAGGTGTACCGATAATCGGATCGGCTACAATATCGGCCACCGATATGGCATTTTAAAACCAATATCGGTATTGGTACAGAACAGCGGAGGACCGATATCGCTACCGATATTTATACAGCAGCAATAGTTTGTACATAAATGGATTATGCATTGGTTTTCTACGTTATTCATGTGGCTCATTAGTGCCAGTGGCTTATTGTTCACTCTGCAACAAGCGCTACGCTACGAGGAGCCATATAAATACACACGATTCTAGTGTTTGTTGCTGCAAAGCCTATCACAGTCTTTACAAATGAAGCAGTTATAGAGTACCTTTGTAATAAAAGAAGGGTCAGAGTAACTAAAGAAACTTGCTGTACAAGCCATTAGAATTCGCAGTAATGCAGAAATATCCGTTTTAGGTTCATGGGAGTGTACATAAAAACGTTTGTGGGTGCCTAATTGTCTGGATTACACAATAGAAACCCAAGCAGTGTACCACCACAGGCAGAGTATAGCAATGAATACATGTACATGTTGTTGTAGGGTAGGTAAAAAAATGTACACTTAAAATATTAATACAAATATCGGATTGACTATCGGTTATCGGCTTCTTTGGTTGCATCAATATCGGATATTGGTACATGCCAAAAACCCATATCGGTACACCTCTAATAAGAATACAATAATTATAATCACATGTGCATAAGCACACTCAATGTAAGTCTTTATGTGGAAAGTAGAAAAGTAGACAAGAAGCAAAATGGCCTTTATCAACTACACAATATCTACCAACTATACATTACCAGGCTGACAGTAAAAGATACACTCTAGTTTCAACTGTTAAATTGTCATGTATTAAACATGATAACGTTTTTGGATGAACAAAACTCAAGTACTCTTACAATGCACCTTTTGGCTATTACTTTTAGTATATAGTATATACTCAATTTAGTACACTGTTATACTTTTAGCTTCACAACTAAAACTGTATAAACTACATAAGTGAGATTTTAATAACTAGACTGAGATGGCTTTGACCTATCCAATTAATTATAAGTTAAACTAAAAAATGTTATTATGTAACTAATAATTATAAATTTTGAGATTTTTAGTATCAAAATGCAAGAAAAGTGGATGCGATAGGCTAGGGATCATTATTTGCTACCTGTCTCTGTATTGCCCAGAAGATGAGTGGAAGATGATGAGTTTTTTCTTCTTCTATACACCACAACTGCACACACTATCACTACAATTAGTATCAGTAACAATATGAGGACACCTCCTACTACTGCTCCTACTAATGAGATTGAAACATCACTACCAGCTGGTGTAGTTTGAGTTGTTGTAATTGATAATGCAATGGTGGTAGGACCGAGAGATAACATTGGGGTGAAAGTGTCCATAATATTAGATGCTACTAGAGTTTGGCTACTTTGTTGTGCCGTAGGCAATATTAATGCAGTAGTTGATGTAACAATCACAGTAGAAGATGGTAATGATGTTGATGACAACAATTTTGGTCTCGTTGGTGTAGTTTGTGTAATTTGTTGAACTGAAGAATAAACTGATTCAGTAATTACAGTAGAAAATGATGACAGTTGTACTGTTGACAACAATGTCATTAATGAGAATGATGATGATACCAGAACAGAGCCTGATGGAAATGGCTTACGTGATGTTGATGGAAACACTGTCATGGATGGCATTGATGATGATGAAGTTGTTAATGGTGAGAAAAATGATGTTTGTGATGATAAAAAAATAGTGAGTGATGGTGAATGTACATGTATAAAAGATGACAACATCATTGATGATGATGATGATGATGTTACCAATGATGATGATGATGTTACCAATGATGATGACAACGTCAGTGATGGTAGATGAGTTGACATAATGGTGGTATTAAGTCTATTACTGGTAGTAGTGGTAGTAGTAGTAGTAGTAATATTACTAGTAATAATACTTGTTGTCATTTTCATTGTGGAAGTGATGATTGTAGAGGTGATACTGTTACTAGTGTTTCTATTACTAATGGTAGCAGTTGAAACAGTTGAAGTAGAAACAATACTACCTACATAAACAGGTACAATACATATTTGTGGTTACATGTGGAGGGAAGTACAAATACTGTATGATAATAGCCACCAATAGCATTATAGGTACTGGGTATGCATAAGCCACACATAATGTTACTCACTTTATAATATCTACTGATGGTGATGTCATCAAGGATGATGATGTCAATGATGGTAGATGAGTGGTACTTGATATAATAGGTTTACTACTGGTAGTGATAATACTTGCTGTCATTTTCATCGTGGAAGTGATGATTGTAGAGGTGACGCTGTTACTAGTGTTCCTGTTACTAATGGTAGTAGTTGAAACAGTTGAAGTAGAAACAATACTACCTACATAAACAGGTACAATACATATTTGTGGTTATATGTACAGATAATGTGAGGGAGGTACAAATTACAATTACTGTTAGTAGTCACCAATAGGTATACAAGCCACAGATAATGTTACTCACTTATAATAGCTACAATGGCCACTTGAAAATGTTTTTGATTTACTCCACTTCCAGTTGGATCAATAATACTGTGATTACCTGCCACACTGTATGTAAGTTTATTGTCATCTGTAGTCACAGTAGTTAATATTAGT
The DNA here is from genome assembly GCF_963678975.1 of Dysidea avara. Lineage (NCBI taxonomy): Eukaryota > Metazoa > Porifera > Demospongiae > Dictyoceratida > Dysideidae > Dysidea > Dysidea avara. Next base: position 47,300,407 of record NC_089274.1, read on the forward strand.
GAGTTTTTAGTAATGTACAAGCCAATAGTATCATTTATATGAACACTAAATTGTTCATCAGCAGGGAGATCGTATGGGGCACAGATGATACTCAAATCACTTGATCCAGCTTGTGGCACATAATTCACAGTACTAACATGTACAAGTGTATAATTATTATTCACATTCCACCTCCACACACTAGGATAAAATGTCACTGATGGAACATTCACAATCTGATAACAAAACTGCCACCCAACCACAACTCCATCACATGGAATCCTGTAGGATGGTATAATATAAGTTGTGGATTGGTCCACTATTGATCCATTATGAAAACTCAGTGATCCTGTATCCCTGCATGTTTGAGCACTAACAAGTACTACACCTGTTAGATGAAACACACCTCATTAATTGTCAATAACATTAGCTACCAAATACTGGTGAGCTATATTTAAACAGCCAAAATCTCATTATGATAACCACACCAAAACTACTACACAATACAGTTTAAAATTGGTGCAGCCTGCAATCATGCCTTCTCAGTAAAGAATAATTTTATTGAACGATTCATAGCAGTGGCCATCAACTACCTGAAGCCTAATTGCTTACCTTATGAAGCTCTTCAAGTTTATTATGCAATCAGATATAACACAACACCCTTATATGTACATGCAGCCAAATTTGCAAAAGGTACTTTCACACATTGCACAAAGTGGTTTGAAGTAATTAATTTCCCTAAGACTAAAGTTATTTACGATGGGAGGAGCTAATCATATAGGTACCTGTTTGGTACAGTATAGTAATACCACTCAAAATTTGGACACTTCTTAAGGTATTATATCCACACGAAAATGGCCAAGCTGTGAAAACAATGGTGCGGCCTTAAAAAGCCTGGGTGAAAAAAGTTGTGAAATCAAAGGTAGCGGCCAAGAAATGGCTGAAATGACGTTAATACCGATAAATTTTAATAATGCACACAGCTATTATTAAAATTTATTAGCCTTAACATCACTGCAGCCATTTCTTAGCCATCACCTTTGATTTCACAACTTTTCTCACCCAGGCTTTTTAAAGCCGCATCATTTTTCATAGCTTAACTATTTTTGTGTGGATTTCACTTCTTTTTGTACTTTATAAGGCCACAAAACCAGCTAACCTATGGCTGACTTTGAGGTTTGTTTTTACTCACATTTCTTCTTTTCTATGCAGATTATTTAAGACAGACTTCTAAATGTATTGTATTGCATGATTACTCCAATATTTGGTAATATTATTGTAATACTATAATAGAGTGCACATTTTTTTAGTACTTCTAATAGAACATATTTAGAATGTTCTAGAACAATCTAGTACTTCTATTGGTAGATCTATAAAATTACAAAAGTTTATTTATAAGCAGATTTAAACTAGAATTTTCATTTATAAAGCAGAAATTAATCAGCCAAGATAGCAGTGGTTCAGTGGTTAAGGATGTGAGTGTTAGGTGTGGAGGTTTCTGGTTCAAACTCTGGTAAGTTTTTTTTCAAAAGTTTTTGTGCACTTTTTACACTGCGGTGACTGCTCTATCAGAGTATCTTGATGCCACAATTTTACATTTGTTTGATTTTTGCTTTATAACTTTGTAGCTGTTACTCTATTGCTATTCAAACTATCAAAAGGCACTGCTACAATGATCAGTCTATGTACACACCAGCTTTCAAGTTATTCCCATACTCGGTTTACCCTATAGCCGTGACAGAATTTTACTTTTTTTTACATAAATAAATGCTCAGAACACCCTGAATATTTATCGTATTCACAGCAAGCTTAGTAAGTGACTTCACCTTTATACACTCTTTATTTGTCGCAAAGATCGAGACAATCAAATCACACATTTACGCTTTATAGCAATTTTTGCAAAGTGTGCAAAAATAAACTGAAGCCCCCATAGCCTCCATACGGCATAAGAAGAGAAATTAAAATGAAATTTTGTATGCCCATATCTCGCAAATGGCTGTTGAGAATTTAATCAAATTTGCTGTGTGGCCTACTTTACCTGGGGGACAGCTATAATCCAAAAATGGTGTGCTTTGGAGAAGGGGCCATGGATGGAGCTATGCACATGTGAAAATGCTGTTTTCTTCTTCCTGTCAATATACTCATGGTGTGGCGCGCAGGCTTTCTTGGCCACACAACACGTACACTACCGTGTGTCTTGATCTGGTATATCAAGACCACTATGTCATGTAGATAAGAAAACTGGTGTGCCACAAGCATACTGACAGGAAGTAAGGAAACTTGATTTCACACTTATGTACATAGCTAGCTCCATGCTCCCTTCTCAAATTGGAATCATTTTTGTACTGCAAACGCCCTCCACCATCATACAAAATTTGAGCAAGATTGCCTAATGCAATCATGAAATACAACCCATCAAATTTAAACTTACTTTATCTCATTTAGAGGGCTTAGGGGAGTTTAGATTATTATTTTCACACACCTCACAACAACTATTATAAAATACAAATACTTATGTGCGCTTTAAAGACATATTGCAGTGAAATAGGGTACCACGTTTAGTGTAAATCTGATAAACAGTCATAGAGCTATGGATGATTATTTGCATTAAAAAGGCTGACATTTTACAGGGTAAAATACTTATGTAAAATGGGGTATGCATATATATATAATTATACCACTTTCACACTCCACTTCAAAGGGAAGAGAAGGTGTATAAGTGGTATAATAGCACTGCTATCAGTGCTCAGGAATGCATTAACAAGAATAGGAGGTAGTATATACAAGCTATATCCCTCCTAGGAGGGATATAACTTGTATATACTATTTCCATTTCTTGTAAATGCATTCCAAGCATTCCCAGAAATTGTCTGATTTCTTTGATGAAACCTTGTGATCTCCTGTGCTTTGATATAGTGACACTTCACAGGATCAATAGTGGGTTTTAGTTTTGTAAAGTGAACCAAAGCATAGATCACGGACTTTGGGAAGAAGATAGTTCGTTGTTTTACTGAATGAAGAAGGTCACAGGTTAGTTTATATTGCTGTTTTGATTGCATTGATGTGGCGATGTCCATGCAGACACTGGGAGTAATGCTAATTGATTTGGCCATTAGTGTTAGCTAACATTTTCACTACTTTAGTTTATTCATGGCTAGTAAAGTAAGTATTTTAGTGCACTTGAATCATCTTTATATTGCTGTTTTGACACCTGGTGTGATGTCACACATGCGTAGCACAGGAAAAGGCATACTCAAATTATACATAAATATTCTACAATAGGTTTATTGCTCTGTAGAATTATTGCTGAATTGAACAGATTATGGCTGAAGAATTATACATACTAGATTATTCCTGTTATTATAGTTTGTTCAATTTGGCATTAATTTTACAGAGCAACTAAACATATTGTAGAATTGTGTGTATTATTCTACTGTAACTTTACTTGTGTAGTGACTGGGCATGGTGCTTAATTCACTAGGCCATTATAGCACTGTAAACATATTCACTGCTTCAGTTTATTCATGGCTAGTATAATATAGTGCACTTAAGCTTCATTGTGAGTTGTTCAGCTCGCATTTGGGCTTCCTGTGTTTAATTGTGTACCCACAACCGAAGCAATCTGCACGCTCGTAGTGTCGATACACTTACATTCGGCCTCTCAGTAGCGTCTTGTCATTGCTCTTACGACATTATCCACAATCAAAATTCACATGGTCCCATATAAATATACTCACATTAAGCATTCCTGCAGTTTCCCACACTTGCAGGTGAGTCACCCAAGTGGAATATATTAGTTGTAACATGTATATACGCACTCATGCTCATGCGTATATTTCAGGCAAATCACTCGTGCCCATGTTACAACTACTACATATTATGTTAACCACCATAGCTCAAAACTTTTGTAGATTAAAGGAATCACATTGGCAGTTATAGAGTTACAAGGCAAAAACCAAACAACTGTAAATTGCAGGGTTGAGATACTCTAATAAAACAGGCACTACACAGTAAAATAAGTGCATGAAAATGCTGAAAAATTTACCTGCCTTCAAACCATACTAAACACTCAGATCCTTAACCACTGAGCCCCTGCTATCACAGATGTTCATGTTACTTAATTACTAATTTGTAACCAAAAATCTACTTAATAGTAAAAGTTTTATAATGCTATAGATCTACCAATGAAAAATCTGGATTGTTCTAGAACATTCTGTGTGTTCTATTAGAAGTACTCGAAAATGTGCACTCTATTAGAGTATTATAAAAGTTTGTAACGAAATAAACTCTGAAATACTATTTTAACATCAAATCAGAGCCGATATAGCCATTTTGGTATCAATTGATATTGATAGATTCAAGACCTACTTGTACCAATCGTCATCATCATAGTCATCATAATAAGTGCTATGCTAGCAAAACTTGTGATACAACAGGTTTGAAAACGTATTCTAGCACAAAGGGCACATTACCAGATTTACTTGGCTAAACACTGCACCTTCAATAGTAGTTGTGCAATGATTGATGTTGAAAATAAGGGCTGCTACATTGTTTTTGAGCATCAAGTGATGGTCAAATTCGAATAGTTGTCATCTCGATTTTAGAACTAAGGTAATAAATGGCACGATGTTTAACACAGTATTTGCTTTGTTAAAAGTTTAGCAACTGCAACTAGTCATGTTTGCATGAAAAATCAAGATACTCATATAACAGTCACTGCCAATAAAATATCCTAGTAACAGGGCCGCCCAGAGAAATTAAGGGGCCCAGGGCAAAGAGTTAAAGTGGGGCCCTTCACCCAAGTTGTAAGGTGAAGACCAAAAAAAAAAAAAAAAAAAAAAAAAGGTCACAACCTGCTGGCAATGACAATAACTACCCTTCACCAACCATATCTCCTTATCTATAAGCTTGCTACACTGCTCCTCTGAAGAATACTGTGACTGCTCTATTAGAGTATTTAGATCTGACTGCTCTATTAGAGTATATCGATCTTTTAAACAGGTATTCAGGGGGCCCTTCATGGGGCCTCCTGGGGCCCCTTTCAGGCTGGGGCCCGAGGCAAAATGCCCCAGTTGCCCCCCCCCCCCCTGTGGGCGGCCCTGCCTAGTAATACAATCATGCAAACCTAATTTGGAATTTACTTTGTTATCAAACACTAAATACAAGCACCTTTATATAGTGAACAAGCACAAAACTTATTTGGTTATTGCATTGGATTGGTAGATATTTTTCTCCATTGCTACTTTGTTTTTAGCACAGAAAAATTTGGAATTTTCAACTAGAGTAGGGACCATAGCACATCGATAAAAAGTACTGAAACAAGCTGGAGTAGTGCACGACATTAAACCACAGTAAAACAATAAGAAGTGTTATATCCCTACTGTGCATTTCCATTATGGTATCTTGAACACAGTAGGGATATAACACTTCTTATTGTTTTACTGTGATTTAATATCATGCACTACTCCAGCTGGTTTCGGTACTTTTTATCGATGTGCTATGGTCCCTACTCTAGTTGAAAATTCTAAATTTTTTCTGTGTAGTTGTCTGTTAACTTTTTTTTGTAAATAATTATTATGACTGGTGAACCTACGCATACTGCATCTGAAATGGTGCCACGCCCCCCAGCTATATCAATTATCATCTGAAAAGTAAAGTATCCATTGCACTTCGTTGTTGGCTATGTTCAATCCGTTACACAGCAGTACGAATCAAGAACTGTTCAATAAGCACCTCTGTAATCAAAATAGCCACTATGAAAAATACGGATGATTTTTGTTAATACAAAGGGAAGCCATCATGTGCTACCGCCAAATCGACACTTTTTGCTGTCAGCAAAGATGAATGGGACACAAAGGAGGACACTGGTAAGTCCATGAAGAATGCATTGTACATACTGCGGTATGCCAAAAGGCACCTCTCGGGCCAAAGCAATGCTGAACAGTAAAAAAATCAAACCCATAGCCTTAGCCGCTAACAAGTTACGGTTGTCTGAAGGTATCAGTCAGTCAGTCGGTCGGTCGGTCGGTCGGTCGGTCGGTCGGTCGGTCGGTCGGTCGGTCGGTCGGTCAGTCAGTCACTAGAAAATTCTGTTAAATAAATATTTTAAAAATTCCGTAGCAACTTGTTGAAAGCGTTTCGGGTCAATCTGAAAGCTTGTTTGGGCCTAACCAATACTGCCTCATTGTCCTCAGGGAAAATTGAGGCTGGTTTCTGGGTGATGTTATTTCATGGGCCACGTCTACTCCTTTGTGGTCCCTACTATATAGTACTATCATACTGTATGATATGATCATTATTTTATTTGTAGATAAGGAGAAATTGTGTAAAAACAAGTCTCAAAGCCAGTTTATGGTTAGGTTTGGGATATTTAAAATAAAAAGAAGTGAAATCTATGCAAAACAGCTAAGCTGCATAAGAAATGGCCACCACCTTTGATTTTACAACTTTTTCACCCAGGCTGCACCCTTTTATACAGATTGGCTGTTGTTTTCAAGGGTAGTGCTGAATAGTTAACAATGTCAAAAAGTTACAGAGGATAAAAACTTGAGGTACAGTAATAACAAACCAGCACTATATGATAAGATGTTTGTATATTTATAGGTTGCACACACAATAATTGAGGTTAACTTTCACTGTTTATTGTCTTTGTAGAGGTGAGTGCTTGTTCACATGACAATGCATGAAGCCAGCCTACAACCAGTCAGTTTATTTTAATTGTTGATGACAAAAATTATTAGCACATAAAGCCAATTGTTGTGCTACACAAACTTACACCTTGCACTGTCAGCAAAATAAAATGGGACATGAAGAAGTACAAAAGATAAGTCCATGATGTCATATTGTATGTACTGTGGCAAAGGCACCTGTCAAGCTGAAGCAATGTGATATTCTATAGTGAAAAGACATAATTGTGTAAATATACGTAAATCGTAGTTAACTTTGCTTGCTGCTTTTCCCAAGCTCTGAGCAGAGATCTGGCCTACTTGGGGATGGCTGAATGTGGCTGGCTGTACAGTCTGTGGGGTTGGTTACCAACCTGGGCTGCAAATTTCTTATTTTTTAGCCATTTGTGAACCCTGAATAACAAATAACTTGGCTTATCTCTACATGTTTCTATTTCATTTTGTAAGCAACCTTTGCCCTCTCCGTCACCTCCCAGCTCTCCATGAAGATCAACTAATGTGGTCAACCTCATCATCTAAAATGGTGGGAAACTTGGGTGTTAGCTACTTGTAAGTGGATACTCTTGAAGTAGCAAATTAGTGTAAAATATGCAGAAATGTTGGTACACATAACCTCAACCATCAGCAAGCTACAACACTTAAATTTGATACTTGGGAACAGGAGTTAAGACCACTTTTTCACAGAGACAGTCACATAATTTCAATACTGTAACTTCTCACACCAATACACTGCATAGTCTTATATCATACAATACAAAACAACTAGTCTACATACCTGTTAATATAATATGCAGATGAATCAGAATAGTAGTAATTGACATCACTCAGATCTATAACATTAAGATAGCATATATTTAAACGTTTGCTCAAAATTCCAGATCTGTTTTGCGGAGGGCTGTACACATACACTAATAGGTACATTAGCTATAGAATCACATTTTAGTACAGATTGTTCAGTGTTTATGATGTAATAGTGTAGTGTCATATGTAGTACACAAGTACAAGGATTTTAAGTTCGATTTGGGAAAAAAAGAAATAAAAAGTAATGAAACAAGGGAGGTCGCCTACACCTGAAGATATAGTAGTGAACATTTAATCCCTAACTCAGTCTTGGATTTCATTGTATTTGTTTGTTTACCTTTTTTATGACTGGTGAACCCATACCTACTGTATTAGAAGAAAGAATAAAGTCAGCAGGGGTGGATTTAGGGGCTAAGGGGGCTGTAACCCCCCCCCCACCACTTCCCTTTCTTTTCTATATTAGTCTATGTGTACTTATTTCAGGAACTATGCATCACTACCAACACAAATGATGTCTATGTAACTATACCTATTGTTCACTCTGTTCCAGGACAGTATAGCTTACTTTTCCTCAAGAGTGCTTCTAAAAACATGTTTCGATTGTGGGTTACATCTCCAGTTACAAAAACTTTAATTGTGGGTTTTGCTTTATTCAAAATATTATTAGCAGTATTTTTGATTAGTGTGGTTTTTATATTTTAAAAGTGTTAGTTGGTTTAATTGTTATCAGCTTCAGTATAATATGTAGCTACCAAGTTATCCATTTAGCAAACTGTAGTCTTGGTAATTTACAGTCTCATAAGGTAGCTATAGCATATTCACCCACTTTAATCTATGAATGTAAATCTGTATCATTTATCTTATGATATTACCCCATGCTGTGGGTTATGGTGCTGACATTTGTAGCTAGCTATAGATCAGTCTTCATAACCCAGAAGATCTAGTAATAAGTTGACTATCACAACAGCAAATTCAGAAAGCCTATAAATGCAAATATAGTTGTACTTTGCTAAGGATTGCCAGTGGACTAGCTAATAGCTACTAGTATCCTTCACTGCATTTTACTTTTCAGTACATTTTATACGTAGGTGTTAAGGCTAACAAAGTGTCACTGGGCTAAGGAGCATGCATACTAATTGTGACGTTCAACGCCACTACTACTTAGCTATACATGTTTCTGCCTCACGATTTAGCTGATTAGACTGAGCATGGCTAAGAGGAGCTGATGCATTATGGCATATAGCTAGCTATATCTAAATGCTTGGTAACTACAAATGAAAAGATTATCATGCATGCATGCATGCATGATAGCTACTCAATGCATATTGCAATCAGTCTTGATTTAATGGAAAAGTAAAATTTAATGATATAAACTGAAATTCCATTATTTTCTACTGAAAAACTGCTAAAACATTCTCAGATTCACCTTTAGAGGGCTTAATTTTCAAAATTTCCTGGGCATCCCCAGACCCCCCTAGATTGGCATGCTTCACATGCTAGTGAGCTTCACACACTAATCTAGTCATTATTCCAAATAGCTAATTTGACGATGGATACTACATAAATCTTACCACTGGAGAAGTCTTGGTATCTTTTAATGTATGGCTAGTTACCTATGTCCCTGTCCAGCTTAGCCCCCCCCTTTCAAAAAGTCCTAGATCCGCCCCTGGTCAGGTTTATTGCTTTCATCTGAACACATGCCCCCAACTATCAATTACTGAAATAGCAGCCATAACGTGATGAAGGTATTGTGAGGCTGGTTTCTGGTCAATATTTTTTGTGAAAAAGTGCAATCCTCCATGATCACTAATATACAGACTGTATGATATCATGGTTAAATAAAATTGAACCATTTGCAGGGGCGGATCTAGGGGGGTTTCTGAGGTTTCCAGAAACTGGTTAAGTGTATTCAGGTAATCAAAATTATATTTTACAGTGATTTGTAATGGTACAAAAGTTAGATCAAAATACTCTAATAGAGCAGTCAACCACTCTAATAGAACAGCCACATTTTGTATTTCTCTTAAGAACAGTAAGTAGCTAACTAGCTACTTTATTTACCTGTGCCAACACAGTAAAAAAATAGTGTTAAAATCTGAAAATCTTCCTGGGGGCATGCCCCAAGACCCCCAGAACAACATCCATGTCTGCTGTATGCTTCAAATGTCAAATTTGCTCTGTCCCTTAACTCTTTAGTCTACACCTGATACTGTACCAGAAAAAAGCACAATTAAGCAGCCTACATTATACCTAACATAATTATATTTTTAAACTGTCAATATTGCTACCAGTTTTAATTTCAAATGACACAATTTTCTGGAAAATCTTGCCCCCATACCCCTCTAGGTTTAAATTTGCGTATAGCAAAAGTTTGGAAACCAGTCACCAAGATTCCTTGGGCCAACCTTGATTTGCTCACAGTCTATAATCATACAGTATGATTGTACCGTATATTATTAGGGATCATGGAGGTTTGCACCTTCTCACAAAAATAATATATTATATAGACTGGAAATCAGCCTCACAATACCTTCACACACATTCAGATAAAATAAGCTTGGCACCATTCATTCTTCTAGTGCGGTATGTGCGGGTTCACTAGTCATAATATTCTTACAAAAAATTAATAGTAAACAAACAAGTACAAGGAATTTTAAGTTCGATTAGGAATTAAGAATATTTAGGGATCAAAGAAATAAAAAATGGTGAAACAAGGGAGGTTGCCTACACCTGAAGATGTACTAGTGGACATTAATGACTAATTCAGTCATGGGTATAGACTGAAGTAGGGATTAAATATGTCCACTAGTATACCTTCAGATGTAGGTGACCTCCTTTGTTTCACTACTTTTAGAACTTAAAATTCCTAATTTTTCCTTTGACTTGTATAAATACAGTTCACAAACTTATAATAAGCACCCCTTTGAATAAACTGTCCTAGTATGTAAGACTGAGTGGATGGACAATGTGTTGAAATTCTGGACAGGTATACAACCTCTGGTTTTTTTGTGACAGTATATGCAGGGCCGCCCAGAGAAATTAAGGGGCCCAGGGCAAAGAGTTAAAGTGGGGCCCTTCACCCAAGTTGTAAGGTGAAGACCAAAAAAAAAAAAAAGGTCACAACCTGCTGGCAATGACAATAACTACCCATCACCAACCATATCTCCTTATCTATAAGCTTGCTACACTGCTCCTCTGAAGAATACTGTGACTGCTCTATTAGAGTATTTAGATCTGACTGCTCTATTAGGGTATATCGATGTTTTAAACAGGTATTCAGGAGGCCCTTCATGGGGCCTCCTGGAGCCCCTTCATGGGGCCTCCTGGGGCCCCTTTCAGGCTGGGGCCCGGGGCAAAATGCCCCAGTTGCCCCCCCCCTGTGGGCGACCCTGAGTATATGGAAGGCGTTTATGTGGTGAATACCATTCCTAATGAGCTATTATGGACATAATGGTTCGATAATAGATTAATTTTGTAGTAAGGTATTATTACACATAAGAATAGCTGGTTGCCCTTAGCAACCTGAAGTTTACATTTTTTGTAAGTGTCAGTGTCTACATAACTTCTTCAATTTTTAAAGGATAGCATACCAGGGGCAGATCCAGGAGCCAGCAAGGGGAGGGGCACAAACAGGCTAAGTGGTTGGGGAGATCCAGATTCTCTTGCTAGTTGTGCATTTTTGAAGCAGCAAACAATCACCTTTTAGTAGTGCCTTACTGATGATTTTTGCCATTTTGGCCTTTGAAGATGGTTGTGAAGTATTAAAAGCTGTTAAAAGGCTCCAAACATCTTAAACAACAGCAACACGATAATTAATTTTAGAGGCGCTTAGTACGCACGAAGGTGCTGGGTAACAATTTAACAGTTAGTTTGACATTAGTTTGCTTCGGTTTCAGGTGAAACTGTAATAAGTACTAGTAAAATGTGCATATTTTCATGACTTGTATAGCTAAACTGATCTTGGCCTGACATAAAGTTTAGTATTTTAATCACAAGTATGGCTGACTCTTCCACAAGGTGAGATGGGGGGGGGCATTTGGGACAAATGCCCCATCCTGGATCCGCCATTGCATACGTATATAGGTCATGAGATTTGACATTTTTAAGTTGGTACATAGTTTTCCCATACACTATGTATGTATGTGAGGAGCAACAGTTGCCCCTTCTGGGTAATCACATTATAGACAATGTATGGAAAATCAAAAATTCAAAAATACTTATAGCAACATTATTTGTAGGTGTGAATGACAAAATGTGACCAGTTGAACAAAAACCGATCATTTCTATTGAAATAACCAGGCAAAATTACATGTGCTACATAAAAGTTCAAAAATATTTTATTGCTTCGAAACAAAGCTAAAATTAATAAAACCTACATATGTACCATCGGCTTTGTCTGTTCAGTAAAAAAAGTTTTTATTTCATCAATAGGTACATGAATTATGGGTGCTAATGGGCTGTGTGTTAGAAATTAAGTTTACTACTATCATTTCATTGTTGGAATGGCCTTCTTCTTTGTCCACAAGGAAGAGTACAGGAAAAGTACTATATCTTGATGGATTTTCTTCATGGTAAACAGGTTAAGACAAGTCCCATCTATGTAGCTTGTTTCAGTCATGAGTTATGATTACACCTGTAATATATTTACTGGATCATTGATGTACAAATCACATTTATTGCTATTCCAACTGTCAAGCGCTTTAACTGCAAGGCTATTTATCATAAAAAGCTGAAACTTTACTCCTTTGTTACTATATAACAAACAGAGAAACTGCAAAAATGGAATTTGAGAAACTGCAAAAACGGATTTTTTTTTTGCTCAGCCAGTCTCAAATCATCTTTCCAAGTTTTAAATGGATAGTGTTTATAAAGGTCATCAGATTTGACATGTTTAAATTTCATACAGTTGTCTTCAAAATGTTATATCTTATGATGTTATCCTTTTAAAAATCGGAGAAGTTACCTAGCAGATTGACACCTACAAATAATGTAAAATTCAGGTTGGCAGGGGAAACAGTTAAGTAACAGTTAATGTTTCCTTATTATGAAATTTGTCCATTAAAAAAACATTATATTGGCCTCTTAGGGTACTGAAAATAGCAAATTCCTTGTCTGCTTATACATATACAAAAATGAAGCTTACTGAGAAGTTATTTCTGTACAGAGAGAACACAATAAATCTCAACAAGATACATAATTCTGTCAATGTAATTATAGCAATTGGACATATGGTTTTATAGAAGTAGCATAACTTCAACTTGTTATTAAGAATCACATCAATAATTTTATCAATTCAAGTTGATAATTTTAGCATTTAGTTTCTCACTTTCAATTGCATGCATAATCCTAGGATAAAACTTGTTTACCAAAAAACAAAAACAATGTCTAAAATTTGTCACTGCTTATAACAGCTCATAACAAAGATATAGCCTCCAATTCACACTTTTAAAAAAGCACTAATGAAGTTTGAATGACGTAAATGGTAAACAGTGAGTGGTAGGTCCATTCAATGACAGCTTGTTGTTTATTGTACTAGATAATCAGAAACTAAGTGTGTACATGTTTGAAAGGAAAAACATTGTCCAGCATTCTTGTTGTAACAAGTATAAGAAAAAATTAGGAATTTTAAATTAGAGTAGGGAAAGTGTATAGTGCTGCAATAAAAAGTACTGAAACAAGTTGGATTGGAGTAGTACACAATGTCCAAATGCTGTAAAACTGAATATCCTTACTGTGCAAATTACTAATTTTTTCTTATACTTGTTTGTGAACGTTTATTGCAAGCTCATGACCACTAAATAGCCTGCTTTTCACAAAACCAGTCACAATATTTGATCACAGCACGATATACTAGATTCTGACCCATACAATAACAACTGATTAGTGGGCGTGGCTCTACATAAGTCTGCAGACAATAATGGACCTGGATTCATGCATACATACAGACTGATAAATGGGTGTGGCTCCATATACCTAGACAGTAATTTACATAAGTGGTTGTGGCTCACGAATGAAGCAGGGCTATGCTATGATGTGTTAATATATGTCCACATTGTTACACTAATTAATTTAACACGTGATCCAATCCCGGATAATCTGGATGACCCAACTTGGTTGTAATGCTGTTACTAAACTATATTTATTGATTTACACGTGGCTAGTTCACCACGAGTTTCTCTCACTGATTGATATAAACTACCAACTTCGAAAACCACTGAGGCACATATATTCAAATAGTTTGATGCAATATACACCCATAGATGGAAGCCCTACTTTAGTCTATCACGGATTGCACATCTGTTGTCAGCAGAATTTCAGTTTTGGAAAATCAAAAACTAGCCAATCAAATTTCTTGATATCACGAGATCTAGATATCACAAGATCTACTGAGCTTTGGCAGCAAAATGTCTGGAGATGACATGTGCACAACAGTGACTTCGTGTTGGACTGTCAGTGCCCCAAGTAAGGTGATTGTAAATGCAGTGAACCACGACAGTTCGAGAAACAAAGTGACGTCAAGTGAAAGTGGGATGGCGGTATCCTCGAATATGAATTTGGTGCCAGGAAAGTCTTCAACTACTAGTAGGGCGTCTGCTACTTCTGTACAGGTTTTGCCACAAGATACTGTGTTAGCCAAGATACTGTGTCAGCATTGCAATTATATTAGTAGTCAGCTACTGCAAGCTTCTAGAAGTCAACCCTCTGGTGTATCACACAGTGTAGTATCTATACCAGACACAGCCATCACACTTGCTAGTCGCAGCAGTTCTAATTCACCAGGTACTACAGTTACCGGTAGTGTGTCTCGTGGTACACAAAATCAGTCTTTGAATTTTAATGTCAAAATATTTAATCCTGTTAAGAAGAATACATTTTGATGGAAGTCAGAAAAGACTCTATTGCAACATCAGCATTGCTAAGGAAAGAAATGATCCAACAGTTTGGAGTAAATGTTTCTACAGAACTTGATTTTACAATTGAGTATATTACAAGTGGGTGCAAACTGACCATCTGCTTTTCAGCAGACAAGGAGGAAGTGCAGAAGAGTGGGACAAAATGAGATAATGTCACCCACTGGTGTTATGGACCCAAGCATAAGAACGATTCCGATGAGAGTGACAGAGATGAAGGTACAAGTAGATCATCCAGCAAAAAGAAGCGCCAAAGGATAACAGCACTTAAAGAGAAAAGTAAGAGGATTGAGTCAACAGTATCATCTCTATAAGAAAAAATATGGTAACAAATTTACAAGAATTCAGTACAGATTATGGGGAGAAATTATTGACGTTGGGACTCATAAGTATGCACAGAGGAACCTGTCTATAATGGTCACCTTGGGACCAGATATATCTGGCCTTTATATACAGGTGGATGTTATAGAGAAAACCTGTATAAGGTGGTCAGCAGCATTTTAGTGGCTATGGCCGTTATAAATGAGTGATTATTATTAAGAGGCTCACGCCAACCGCAATGCAGTAATATTTTAGTACAGAAAGGACAAGGTGAGCTTGTTATGAATGTTGGTTATAGCTATTGAATACGTTTAAGCAATGAAGCCTGATAGGTTATATAGTATTCATTGAAAGGCAGGAAGCATGATAATTGTGCATTAATTGAAATGGTGCCGTGGTGCCAGACAGTTGGCTTAACAAGCCACCATAAAAGGTAGCGACCGCTATATGAAGGAGAAAGTTATGTATACAGTGATTCATAGGCGAATTCTTGGTTGGCCGTTATACGTGTTAGACAGGTGACCGCTTAATGCAGACAACAATGCATACATTTGTATGGGAAAATATTTGGGACCTCGTATCCATGGCCGTTATGCAGAGGTGACCGCTTAATCCAGGTGACCGTAACACAGGTTCCACTGTTTTTAAATATGATGTTTTTAACTATGCACTCAACAGGTCTCTGGATGAGCCCCCTGGTATACCAGCCTTCTCTGGTAGGCAGAAGCCACCAAGTTCTGTTCAAGTTCTTACTACTGCCATGTCAAAAATGGCAAAGAACATAGCGTCGATTAGTGCTATGGTCCAACAAACCTGATTTAGTAGTACCGGGTGATGTCACTACATCCATTTCACCTGTGAAGGTGGCAAATTTGAGGGCCAGCTATTTACAGCAACTCAGAGACCTGTATCAGTTGTTTGACTGTGGTGCTATTACACAGTCAGAGTTTGCTGATCAAAAGAAACCCATCTTGGAACAACTAACAAAATTGAAACCTATGTGAACGAACATGTGTTGGGATACTTTAAAACTGTTTGTGATTTAGGAAACAAATCAAGTAGCTAACAAAGTTTCTTCTGTTGTCATGTTGTAATGTGAACCTTTACAAAATCTAACATTGATGCATATAATTTGTGTGTGTGTGTGTGTGTGTGTGTGTGTGTGTGTGTGTGTGTGTGTGTGTGTGTGTGTGTGTGTGTGTGTGTGTGTGTGTGTGTGTGTGTGTGTGTGTGTGTGTGTGTGTGTGTGTGTGTGTGTGTGTGTGTGTGTGTGTGTGTGTGTGTGTGTGTGTGTGTGTGTGTGTGTGTGTGTGTGTGTGTGTGTGTGTGTGTGTGTGTGTGTGTGTGTGTGTGTGTGTGTGTGTGTGTGTGTGTGTGTGTGTGTGTGTGTGTGTGTGTGTGTGTGTGTGTGTGTGTGTGTGTGTGTGTGTGTGTGTGTGTGTGTGCATTTCCTTTATTTGACATTGAATATGACTACATGAGAGACACTGGAATGCCCACAATTACTCCCACTAAGTACTGTCAACAATGTTATTATATATAGACTACATGGCTAGGCTTTCAGCTGGCTTGATTTTTGACTTGGCTGTATACCTATCATTATGAGTTATTATAGTTGTTTATATCTGCCATTAATAACAAGCTCTGTACCACTGCATGAATAACCATTGCAAACAATGACATAAGGAGATTGTCCTTTTTCAAATGAAAAATTGTAGCTATTGGTCTAGGGATCTTCAGAAGCTACAGTAGATGTATACTGGTATAGGGTTAAGTTAAACTCAGTACATGAATTCTTCCTGGTTCAAATACAAACTAGAGAGGCTCCACCATCGCAAACATTTTAGATACTAATAGCCCACAACATAATAGTTGAGACTAAAACGGCTCCACTTAACAGCTACCTCTTTAGTAAGACCACCCTATTATTAGGTCCCAAACATTGCTAAAATATGTAAGACTACTTTGTTACCTGTAAAGTGGTAAGTGGGTGTGCATCTGGTTTAAAAACTGACAATAATATACACTTCATATAAGTTTTCTGTATGTTATGTAGTAAACTTCTGACAACCAGTGCATCTGTAATCAGACATATCCAGCATACTTAATGTACTCTCTACAGTTTGCAGTTGTGGTTGACTGAAATGCCATAAGTAATATACTCGGTATCGAAAGTGACATTTCCAGCAATAAGTTATTTGCTTGTATATATACTGTTTTACTAAAAACAGATTCAATAGGATTCAAGTCTGGTGAATAAAGTGGTAAAAATCTGACCAATGCTCCCACACCACAGATAGCATTCACAGTAGCATCAATATGATAAATGAAACATTGTCCATCACAACAATTGAATTTGGATTGCTTTTATTGAATGGACTTAGGATAGGAAGTAGCTGAGTATACAAAAAATCCAAAAATACTTCTCTATTAACAGTGTCTTCTGTGATGTATATGTCTTGCACGCCATCCACAGATAGAATACCAACAGCAGAATAATGTATCCCTCTGAGCTGAAGCTGGTGATCATGAGGAGGCAAACCTCTGATTCCATATCCATAATGGCGTAATGTGTTCCTGCGATCACAGCCCGTTTCATCCATCCACAGAATTATGGCTGGATCAAATGCTGCCATTTCAGCAATGAACTCTGCACGGAGAAACTCTGACTGTTGCAAAGCTACATGTGTGATTTTCTGGTGACTAAGATCCATTTTCTTGATTGTGCAGCAGATGGTTGACATATCAACTAAACTTCCTCCTTTTTGCATTTCAACCTGCAGTTCTCTTAGATATATACCAGGGTTGGATAATATGAGGTCAACCAACAGATATTTATCAGTTTCACTGAGCTTTGAACAGCAACCATTACACCTTACAGATTTCTCTGCCTGACCAGTAACACGAAACCCCTCTGCATAAGACACTTTTGGGCTTGATTTTACCCAACCAATACTGTCATGTTGTTGTGAGGAAAAATCAAGGCAGGTTTTTGGGTTATATTATATTATGGGCCACGCCCACACCTTCCCTGTCCCTACTATACAGCATTATTGTACTGTATGATAGATAGACTACAGAACAATCTTGGAGCACCAAATATTAATGGTGCTAAGAAATGAACTTGCAATGTAAAGATTAGACTAAACACCAGCAAAAGAAGACTCACCTGCATTGTATTGGGTCATGTTGTCTAACATACAGAATGATAACATTTTATTACTGGGAAGCCTGGGATACTGACAACAATTCTTCAGTAGAAGAATCACCCCGGTCACTCTGTGCAAGTGTCATGTGGTGTTGTCAAGATCTGCATGATGTTTGACCCAACTACTGCCTATAAATCTGTACCAACCCTAGCTATACTAAAAATATTCTTATGTAATCTGGCTGTAGACCATAGCTATAGAGTTTTATTGGCTATTGCAGTGTAGATTACCTATGTACATATGATACAAGTAATAGATCCAGTTTGGTTACTGCTGTAACATCATTAAATCGTGGATATATTGATATTCTGTACAGAGTGAATGATTGCTTGTGGAGCATGTGGTCACTTGACAATCTATAAAAAAGCAATTTGTTATTTAGTTCTCCCATTTACCAACAGGAAAACTTTGTACAAAAACAATTCATGATGAAAATGTTAATCATGACTGAGGTATGTTTTGGAACCACTTTTGGTAATTTTAATATGCCTAAGTTACTATTTCTGGAATCAAGTAATTACCATAATTAACAACTTCTTAACTATGGTACTGCCCAAGCGCAATGTTGCACTCGCTTGCACACGCAACTTTGCTTGAAGTTTAAAAAATCATTAATTAAGAGGCATGGCTACTGTTTCGCTTGCGAGACAATGTGGCAGCTGTTTCGTTCACGAGAATTGTGAGCGATACAGCTGCCACGCCCCTTAATTAGTGATTTTTAAAATCTCGAACACAGTTGCACGTGTGAGCAAGTGCGACATTATGCTTGGGCAGTATCGTATTACCAAAATTGGCAACAATCATTAGAAGTCACCATATTGCCAAATTTGGCAACCCAAAGATCTACTTCAATTGTCACTAATTTAAGCAACTCAAATGTGGCCTTGCCAATTTAGAAGCATGTGCACTTTTATATATAGACCTTTTGTTGATTGTGGGTTAAAGTTTCTACTTTTGGCAATAATTTATATGGAAGTACTTTTGCTTTGGTTTCTTCACAGTTCATTGTATCTAACCCAAACCTTACACCTACCCTATACTAACAAATTTTCTAACACTACTAGTAGTTTTCCTAATTCTAACAACAAATCTCCTAACTAACTGTAATGGAAAATTTCCTAAGTACTAATTTCCTACTAGCAATTTCCTAGCTATAATAATGAATTTCCTAACCCTACTAGTAAATTTGCTAACTCTGCTAACAAATTTTTTTTAATGTTAATAGTTCATTAACACATTTCTACCACTACTACTGCAGATTTCCTAATCCATTCATGCAACAGAAGATCCAGTACTGCAAACTAATACCCACAATTTTACACTTGTTTGGTTTTCGCTTTATAACTTTGTCACTGCAACTCATTGCTATTCAAACTATCAAAAGGCACTGCTACGATGATCAGCCTCTCTACACACCAATATTCGTAGCAGTGCCTTTTGATAGATTGAATAGCAATAGAGTTATAATCATATTCCTCAGATTCACAGCAAACTTGGTAGGCGAATCCAACGTTACACACTCTTCATTTGTGCCAAAGATTGAGGCAATCAAGTTACACATTTGCATTTTTTATAGCAATTTGTGCAAAGTGTGCGAAAAGAAATTGAAGCCCCTGTATGGCATAAGAAGAAAAAAACGAAGAAATCATAACAAAATTTTGAATACCCATATTTTGCAAATGGCTGTTGCGAACTTAATCAAATTTGCTGTGTAGCATACCCTATCTGGTGGACAGCTATAATGCAAAAAACCGCGTGCTTTGGAGAAGGGGCCATGGAGCTATGCACGCGTGAAAAAGCTGTTTTCTTTCTTCCTGTCAATATACTCATGGTGTGGTGTGCCGACTTTCTTGGCCACACAACACACCTTGATTCCAAAATTAGCCAAATTAATACTTTCCAAAATTGATATTTAATTGGTATCAATTGGCACACTGAAATTGCCAAATGTGGCAACTCGGTATACCTGCATGACCACATGCACTTCCATTAAAGTCAGCGTGCCACACTGTGAGTACGTATATTTGCAGGAAGAAAGAAAACGTGATTTTCACATACACAGCTCTGTGCTCCTTTCTCAAATTGGAATCATTTTTGTACTACTGCAAATATCCTCCACCTTCATCACCCTACAAACAAAATATGAGCAAGATTGCCTAACACAATGGTGAAATACGAACCCTCAAAATTCAGCTTAATTTCTTTGTTTTTTTCTCTTCATTAGAAAATGGTATGCATAATATGCTTTGATCTTTGGAGGATAATGAGGTTTTTAAAATCCACTAAGAGACCTGCTAGCAGAAAAGACCTCAAGCATCACAAATCTCACTTTCGATCATTGATTTGCAATGCTCCCCCCAAGCATAATCAGGCTGATAGCCTGCAGTGGGTGACCAGTCACCCAGGCCAACATGTGGTTAACCACTCTATTCATTTTATAGGCATACCTAAAAGAATTTGATTATGGGAGATACAATCTAACGTTGTATGTACGTTTGTCACGATGAATGGAGAAGTCCAAAAATATCACTGAAAATTCTGTTTAGCGCCCATCTGTTTCTAGAGTATTTTATGACTGTTTTTGTCGTCTATTAAACTATGGATGGACTTTACCAAGACCTAACTAGGTAGGCTTCCTTGTAGAACATTATTTTTCGTTACGTGTAATGTGGGTGTGGTCCATATTAGAAACTGTGCCTGTTCTTCATGCTACTGTGGCACCACTGAAGGCACAACTTGTGACAACTCGTTCCCATCGTATAAATCCACACAAAGTTGCTTCTTCGACACACGTGTTCTTTACACTGCTGTGACGCCATAGGCACTGGCTACCGCTAACCCGGCTCGACATTATTGATCACTGCCGTTTCCCAGCTGTGTCAGATCCAATTAGTCTAACTTGTGAAAGGAAACGGTGCAAGCTTCGATTTTTTTCAACACTTCAACAAAAACATGTTCAGTATTCCGTGATTATTTTAACATTACATGACGATTTCAGTACGACATATAACCCAATCCCACAATGACTCCACCTATATGCCCATATATAATGCATACATTTTCTAAGTCGGTTAGAGACCACGCCCTTGGATCTTCGTACTAGGTCTCTAACCTACACTGAGGGGGCATAGATTACTCCTGTCATACACTTTACAAAAAACATTATAACATGCAAATGTGTACCTCAATTTTCTTGAACTTTAAGAACTTATTGCAGGAAAAATCATGCACTAAATCTGATAAATAGTCATAGAGCTACCAATGATTGTTTGCTTTAAAAAGGTTATTGTCAAGCCTACAGGATAAACCACTTATGGGAATGGCATAAAGTTGGAATGTGCATAGGTTATCCACCAAAGCTCAAAACTTTTGCGATTTAGAAGAAATCGATAGCCAGAGTAGGTGTGACCAGTGAGGCCACCACTTTTTGGCTGAAATATATGCAAAAACATAAAACTGAAAGTAGTGAATACGCAATACTTGGCATTTATTTAATGGCAACAGGTGACAGAAACAACACTTACTTAACCTGTCTTTAACTCAGAATAGCTTTAAATGTTTAGCTTTCGCTTTGTTTCTTTCTGTAGCTACTCTCCTAACAGTTATCTCTTAATTAACACTCAAATGGTAAGGTGTAATTATTATGGAGGTGCTTTTTGATCAGTGACCCAGTCCAATTTTATTAAGCCATCATTATTAAATTCCTTGTTTCCTGTTACTGCCCGCATCAATTTTTAGGTACCTGCACCAAATTTTAATTATTATCAAGTGAATGCACTATTATGATGGAAGGGACAAAGTTTTGAGGTAAATGCACTAGCTGTACATACGTATAAACATAACAGAAGAGTGGAAGTCCCTCCACTATGGCTGCATGGGTATACAATTCTGACAGCCTTCAAATCAAGATACTCTAATAGAGCAGTCAGAAACTGAGTCAAGTGTATAACTAATAATCAATAATCATCTTCTGCCCACATCAGGTTTTGTTTCATTGGGTGATAGGGAACAAGCAATATAACAATGATGGCCTTATTGAACACTTGCCAGGTAGCTTGCTAACAGTAGCGCCTTGCACATCAAGACACACGGTAGTGTGTCATGTGGTCAAGAAAGCCAGCACGCCACACAGTGAGTATATTGACAGGAAGAAAGAAAACAGCATTTTCACACCTACATAGCTCCATGGCCCCTTCTCAAAGCACACCATTTTTTTGCATTATAGGTGTCCCCGCCAGGTAGAGTGGGCCACACAGCAAATTTGATTAAATTCGCACCAGCCATTTACGAGATATGGCCATTCAAAGTTTTGTTTTAATTACTTTGTTTTTTTACTCTTCTTAAGCTGTAGGGGGCTATGGGGACTTCGATTTATTTTTGCACACTTTGCAAAAATTGCTATAAAATGCAAATGTGTAACTTGAATGCTTCGATCTTTGACAGAAATGAAGAGCGTATAAAGGTGCATTTACGTATCAGATGTCCTAGGAGTTATGAGCATTTATTCACGTAAAAAAAGATCGAACTTCTGTCACAGCTATAGGGTAAACCGAGTTGGGAATAACTTGAAAATTGGTGTGTAGATAGGCTGATAATCGTAGCAGTGCCTTTTGATAGTTTAATAGCAATAGAATTACAGCTATGAAGCTACAATACAAAAACCAAACAAATGTAAAATTTCGGGATCAAGATACTCTAATGAGCAGTCACCGCAAGGAAAAACAGGTGCACAAAAATTGTCAAAAAAGAAAAAAACCTACCAGGGTTCGAACCAGGGACCTCCACAACTAACACCTGCATCCTTAACCACTGAGCCACTGCTATCTTGGCTGATCACCTCACTTAATTTCTGCTTTATAAATGAAAATTCTGCTTATAGTAAATGTTTATAATTTTCATAGATCTACCAATAGAAGTACTAGATTGTTCTAGAACATTCTGTGTATGTTCTAATAAAAATCCTCAAAAAATGTGCACTCTATTAGAGTAGTACAATAATATGATCTACCAATGAAAGTTCTATATTGTTCTAGAACATTCTATGTTTGTTCTATTAACAATGTGCACAGTATTAAAATAATATTACCAAATATTGAAGTAAAGCAATGCAATAGATTTACCAATAGAAGCACTAGATTGTTCTAGAACATTCTATGTATGTTCTATTAGAAGTCCTCAAAAAATGTGCACTCTATTAGAGTAGTACAATAATATGATCTACCAATGAAAGTTTTATATTGTTCTAGAACATTCTATGTTTGTTCTATTAACAATGTGCACAGTATTAAAATAATATTACCAAATATTGAAGTAAAGCAATGCAATACATTTACCAATAGAAGTACTAGATTGTTCTAGAACATTCTATGTATGTTCTATTAGAAGTTCTCAAAAAAATGTGCACTCTATTAGAGTATTACAATAATATTGCCAAATATTGAACTAAGGCCATAATTATTAGTTTCTCATCCTCCTGTACTCAAAATAGCAGTGTGGGAGGGTGGATTTTTATTTTATTTTTTACTAATTAGATAGCTGAATTAGCTAGCTAAAATGACTCAAAATGCAATTTTCTTAGAGACTGGGATGAGAAACTGGCCTAAAGCATGCATTTATAAAGTCTGTCTTCGGTAATCATCATTGTGTCTGTATAGTAAGAAGAAATGTGAGTAAAAACAAAAAAGCCAGCCATAGACAAAAAGAAGTGAAACCCACACAAAAACAGCCAAGCTGTGAAAAAATGGTGTGGCTTCAAAAGTTAGCATTAACATCGCTGCCACCTTTGATTTTACAACTTTTTCACCCAGGATTTTTAAAGTTGCACCATTTTTTCACAGCTTGGCTGTTTTTGTGCAGGTAATTATCCCAAATAGCATCTCAAAAATCACATTTTTTAATGAGGTCATGCCCTCAGACCCTCCTAGACTGACTTTCTGACTCCCCTGGATAGCATTAATATCCAGTGAAGCGAATAGGTCTGCGTCAAATATGCCAGCATAATAAAAAAAGCATAGTACACTGGAATGCTATGCCAGCATAATGTTAGCATATTAGGTGGATATTTCAAACTATGGAGCTTAATTCCTTGAAATAGATCGATACTCCCTAGTAGAGCAGTCAGTAGAAAATGCAAACTGCAATAGAGCACTCAAATGCAGTTCCTTAGATCAATACTCTCTAATAGAACAGTCACTTTGTAGTGAAATATTCTAATAGAGCATTCATGGATTAAAATGTTCCAAGCTTATGGTAAGAAATGTAGTTAACCTAGGAGCATAATGGGGGGAGGGAACTGAAGAGCATAATAGGTAAGAATTTTGGGAAATTCCTGAAAGCATTTTGGGAAAAATTTTGAGCATATTTGACTCAGGCCTAGAAGGGAATGATAAGATTAGTGAGTCCTCCAATCAACTCAGTGAGTTCTTACAGTTTTCCAGAGGAACAGTTCAGTAATGCATCTCTTCAACCCATAATACTTTATTAAAGAGATGAAAGTTTATCAACAGACACTAGCTCTGCTAGAAAGATGGTTGCCGAGTCCTCACTGTACACATTGGCTGATGGGACATCATTCATCTTGTGATCTCAAAGAAAGGGTTGAACTAATTCAACCTTCACACCTCTTAATAGTCTAAAAGACAGATTTATATCCATACCAGAATGTCCCAGCATCCTTACAAACCTTCTCAGTACAATGCGCTGCTTTCTTAACTGCTAAACAAGTCTTAACACCTAGAACAATGTTTGGTTGCATAATTTTACATCATAGGCTTATGACACGTGACCAACCTCCTCTGATCTTGCCCCACCCTGGAGCTTTTGATGGCGGCAGTTTGCTGAACCAAAAATTTATTTTAATAGATTAATAAAATCCCCTATAGAAACCCCTCTATCGAGGTGGGGACATAGTGGGGTTTTGACAAACTTCTTAGCCCCAGTACTGGAGAATTTGACACTAGACTTTGTCAAATCTTCTGTATTCCCGGGGGGTGGGGCATGACATTGATAGGTGCATGTGCATAATACTATTCTCCTACTGTACAGTAGCTACAAAGTTTAATCTTCTCATAGCAAGGAAAACATAGGTATTTTATAGCACACACAAAGTGTACTTTGATCCGAAACGTATTTCCTGATTGAAAGTTGGGCAACCGTCGGGAAATCCCCTAACCTATGACTATTCGTTATCATGATCACAGTGATTTTAGCATAATTAACGGGGTTATACGTGTAGTACATTAGGCATAGTCACATATAGTACCTTGATATCTAGTTGCTCGGTAGAAATCGGAAGTATTCCAGGTTAATATAGTTGTGGTCGGTCAGATCGTTGGACATGAGTTGACTGAACGGATCCGAACTGAGCACTGCTAAGTTGATTGCGCGACTCTGTGACTAGCTACGAAACATTTATTGAACTAACATCTCATGAAGGCAAATTTGATCGCTGCTTTGTCTCTGTCTGATCGAGTCACTATTGCATTGTATTTGATCACGTGAGCACACTGTCAAAGTTTATATGGAAAGTGAAACTCTAAGAGTTAAATATAGCACTCATCAAAATTGAGTTATGCAACAAGTTATCAGCAACTAGAGAAGAAATCAATATATTAATAAGGCTGCAGCACACGTTGCTGCATGTCAGCATACCTTCAGTGCTGGTCACTGTAAACTGTTAATAATATGGGCCACCCCCCATAAGCCTTACCTTGATGTACAATTCTACCTGTTCAATTATCATGACCAAAGCTATGTAGCTATGGAGGCCAAGCAGGCAAGCACGTTGTGTATTCACATATTTACTCCCATTTTGCTAAATATAATCTTCTGTGTGATCAACAACATGGATTTAGACAAGGTTGCTCATGTGAAACTCAGCTACTATTGACAATCAGTGACTTTGCTGAAAGCTTAAATAACAATGATCAAACCGATGTCGTACTACTAGATTCTTCAAAAGCATTCGACAAAGTGTCCCATCAACACCTGTTCCATAAACTCCACCATTACAGTATCCGAGGTAATTTACTTGACTGGATTAAAGACTTTGTACTGCAGAGATCTCAGTGTGTGGTGGTTGAAGGTCAACAAAGCCACTTAACAGCAGTTACCTCTGGTGTACCTCAAGGTACTGTCCTTGCTCCACTTTTGTTTCTCTGTTTCATAAATGATTTACCAAATAACATATCATCCAAAATCAAGTTATACGCTGACGATGTGTTACTTTATGCCACCATTCGCACAGAACAGGACTGCAATCAGTTGCAGAAGGATTTAGACTCACTGGGAAAATGGGCAGACGATTGGAAAATGGTGTTTAACCCACAAAAAAGCGAATTTCTTAGGATAGCTAACAAGAAACACACAATACTAGCTCAGTATAATATTCAAAATAAACCAATCAAGGAAGTCAACCATGCCAAATACTTGGGTGTAACAATAAGCCAAAATCTATCCTGGTCAGAACACATAAAACAAATAACTTCCGAGGCTAACAGAACTATAGGTTTTCTTCAGTGTAACCTCCACGATTGTACACCAACAATTAAAGATAGGCTGTACAAAGCAATGGTTAAGCCAATTATAGAGTATGCAACTGTTGTCTGGGTACCTCATACTAAGAGGGATATTGATATGATTGAGAGAACACAATGACAAGCAGCTAGATTTGTGACCAGCAACTACTCCCGTTACGCTAGTGTCACACAAATGCTTACAGACCTTAATTGACGTACACTTGCACGATGCAGAGATGAACTGAAAGCCATAATGATGTTTAAAATAATTAACCACCTTGTTGATATCCCAGCAAATCCATTTCTGACACCCATAACCACTGTACATGGTACCAGAGGTCATAATATGAGATTTATGCAACCAATGACACAGATTGATTCTTATATGTACTCCTTTTTCCCTTCGGCAATCAAAATCTGGAATGATCTACCCCAAAATGTGATTGACTCCAATGATATTGATCAGTTCAAACAAATTTAAAACTAGCAATTATTTAATTTGTATACTTGTATGTATGTTGTGACCTGTGCACTATACTCTAGTAGAGGTCTGCACAGTATTACCAATAATAATAATAATAATAAGTACACTTCATATTCTTGTCAAAAATTATTAAAGCCACATAGTAACTGATATATCCGTATAGAGGGAAACTTTTGCGGGGGAAAACTTTGGCGATTCGCTACACATTCGCCAAAGTTTAACCCGCCAATTACTAGTAGCGCCTGAGAATAGCATCTATATAGCTACAGATTAAGTTTGAATCCGCCAAAGTTTAGCTTGCTATTCGCCAAAGTTTACCCCCGCCAAAGTTTCCCTCTATACGGTACATGATTCATGTGCACAAGCTATAACATCATTAGGGGCCATACAATTTCCATCATTTGGAAACTGTAAGGCTTGCAGCACTTCAATACAAGAGTCCACTAAGGTAAATGCCTTACTTTATTCTTACTTTAATTAATTAACTGTATTATGCTTAGCTTGAAAAAATACTAGCTGTGAGATGGCAGGCACCTAGGCAGCAAAATGCAAGTTTCTGCACAATACGCAAAATGCCAGAACGGAAACTTGAGTTTTCTTCATTTTTGATTGAGCATTTAATATATTTTATTTAGTAAACAATATTTTCAACATAGCTACAATTGTAGCTAACCACAAAGATTCACAAAAGCAGTTTTATTAATTACGTTACAACATGAAGTTTCTGCAGGTCTTCATAAAGTTGTTCTCCAAAAGACAGTGGTTTACCCAGTATAGTAGCTTCACTAGCTACCATCTTATCTTCATCTGACCAATGTAACAACAACCTGTCTGATTTTAGTAACATTCTTACTAAAGCTTCAGAAGATGGTCTAGCTTTGGGATCAGGATGCCTGTCAAACAACAATTCATATATTTTCCATCATTGATCAGTAAGGTAACTAACCAACATTGTATCATGATATGATAGATCTCCCTAGGACAACCTGGAGGTGGTGGAAGTCTATAACCATCCATTATCTTCTCTAGACACTGCAAGTGGTACAGAATTATATTAGTAAAAAATTGGAGGAAACGTTTGGTGACCTTTCACTCACTGGTTTGTAATGTAATGAATGAGAATTTTACAATACAATTTAACTACTCAATCACATATACACAAGTACACAAAAATTTTTGGAATTTTCAACTAGAGTAGGGACCATAGCATATCGATAAAAGTACTGAAACAAGTTGGAGTAGTGCATGATATTAAATCACAGTAAAACAATAAGAAGTGCTATATCCCTACTGTGCTCAAGATACCATAACGGAAATCCACAGTAGGGATATAACACTTCTTATTGTTTAATGTGATTTAATGTCATGCATACTCCAGCTTGTTTCAGTACTGTTTATCAATGTGCTATATATATGGTCCCTACTCTAGTTGAAAATTTCATTTATTGTGTATATACTTGTTTGTTAACTTTTTTTGTAAAATAAAATTATTTATGACTGGTGAACCCACGCATACTACATCAAAAGAAATGGAAAATGAAAAATACGGATAATTTCCATTATGAAGGGAAGCCATCACGTGCTACCGCCAAATTCACAACACAAAATACAATTAATTGTTAAAGTAATACACACACAAAGAAATACACTACAAATAATTAGCTATTCAGGTTCTAAACTGTTAGAGTAGGCCAAGTCAGTTGCTGGATCATGCAAATTCTGATGTCTACGATGGTGAGACCTTGACCCACGTAAACACATTATGGCAGAACGAAGTAAGGAATAAGACAATTACACCTGATTCAAAATAGTGTCTAAACGACATCTTTCGCTGTCTCACTGCTTGAAGTATCTTAGTTTACTACAGTGGTATATCCCCAGTATATGGAACAGTTAATTGTTTGTTATTTTAGTAGTTTTTCAGTAAACCCGCATTCACTGATGTTTTACTGAGAGTTTAAAACTTAGTAAAATAATTATGTTCCATATACTTAAGTTTACTGACACTTTACTATCAGTATAACTACAGTAAGGCATCTTAACATTAGTAAACTAAGAACCTTCAAGCAGTGTCTATGAATGGGACACAAAGGAAGACACTGATTAGTCCATGAAGAATGCATTGTATGCACTGCTGTGTGCCAAAAGGCACCCCTCAGGCGGAAGTGATGTCAAACAGTGAAAAAATCAAGCCCGTAGTCTTAGCCATTATCAAGTTACACTTGTCTGAAAGAATCAGTCAGGCAGTTGGTCAGTAGAAAATTCCATTTAATAATTTTTAAAAAATCCATAGCAACTTATTGAAAGTGTTTCGGGTCAATCTGAAAGCTTGTTTTTGGCTTAGTTTTACCTAACCAATACTCCTCATCATCATCAGGGAAAATGAGGCTGGTTTTTGGGTAATGTTTTTTGTGGGCCACGCCTACACCTTTGTGGTCCCTACTTACCTGGATATGTAATTAATATTATGTTACTACAGTTTTTATTTGTTTTCATTGATTCAGACCTGAGTAACATTTATTTCCTCAAATGGTTTATGTCCAATACTCCATATCTCATACAATACACATCCATAGCTCCAAACATCACTTTGGACTGAATATTTGTGAAAATACAATGCCTATAAGTTATAACACAAATTTGCATAAATTTCATTGTGATCAGCACCGATTGATGACATTATACCTCAGGAGCTGTCCACTTCACTGGTACCTTCCCTCCTGATGTGTAGTAGTTGTCACCAGTTACATCTCGTGCCATCTCAAAATCAGCAATCTGACATGATAACATCATGTAGAGAATAGATTAAGTAATCATAAGTATATGTTACTGGATCTGCGAAAAGGGGTCTTGTAGCCTTTCCAATTGCATGTACTTGGCAATCCATAACTTGACTTGTGAGTATGGTACTAACTTGACATTTGATCACTTTACTCTCCTAACATACCACTATTTCTGAAGACAATAGGTTAAACACATGGTGAGTTATGACTCATCAAACTTGGAAAGATTATTATAATAAGACCCCTTTTTGCAGATATATGCTTATAATCCTAAATTCATTGATAGAAACATTAATCCTATACCATAGACTTTGGCTAATAGGCATGCATGCTTATAATTTTATGATAATGAACAGTTAGTATACTTGTTGAGAACATATGCTTAGAGATGACCATGAGGGACTTCTGTTGGGAGAGCGTTATTCTGTGCCCACTGCAATGTTTTGTGATTATACCGCTTATCAGTGAAATACTTCATTTCAGTCCACTTATCACTACTACAGATAGTATCAGTTGATGTGCCTGATGAGGCATTGAGTGTAGTGTGATACCTTCGACACTTTATGGCTTCCATTATATGTAGCATAATACTTGGAGAAGCAGTTTAAACTATGTGCTTAAACAGGTATCTAATACTTAACAGGTAATATAAACTTATTAACCACGTATGTCTAATAACCAGAGTCTATGATATACAAACAATGGTGTATCAACACAAGTAAAACTATGCATATCATATGTACCTTGCAAACATAATCATTTGATAGCAAAATATTTCTTGCAGCTAAATCTTTGTGTACAAAGAGTTTTCGAGACAGGTATTCCAATCCTTCTACAACTTGTCGGCAATAGCTCAGTAGTTCATGACCCATCTCAGGAACAGCACTAAATTAAAGATAAATACACCAAGCAGAGGTGTAGAGAAGGGATCTGCAAGGGCTTCAGGAAATTTCACTTAGATTCCTAAGTTTTCAGCAAGAATTAACACACTAAGTTTGGCAGCACAAAAGTGATCAAGTAACATCATAATTATATACAGTACAGCACAACAATATAAAACTTGCATTCATCTGGATATACAAACAGGACATGAACCCTCTTGAAAGTTGCTATATATTTGAAAGATTGAGATACTCTAATAGAGCATTCATATATAAATATCAATGTGAGGAGGAACTCTATATACAACCATTTTGTAAATGTTGTAGAGTGCTGAATTTCAGGTAAGGGGTATCCCTAGACTAGTTGTAGCATTATAAAAATTAACGAGGGTGATGTAAAACTGAGTATGCGCTTATAATATACTGCTATAGTGTGCAGTTTTGATCATGCATGGGAATAGAATAATCTGTTGAGTTTTGGACCATTACAATATTCAGAGTCTCTCAGTGCTTGCATGGGATCTATTCCCCCAGACTCCCACTACTACTAAACTTAGTGATGCTGTTGGAAACCCCTCTGGAAAAATCCTGGCTACGTCACTTCCAAAATTATCTATCTGCTTAGCTAGCTACTTTAATGTTTGCGTACGTTATAAAGTTTACTTTAATGGAAATTCTTGTAAATGATTCTGCAGGTCTCCCCTAGCCATATACTCCAGTACAATCATCATGTTCTCCTCTTTAGTCACTACTCCATGTAACTGTACTACATTGTTGTGTTGAAACTGACCCATAATGGCTGCCTCCCTCAGAAATGTCACCCTGTCTGACTCTGAACTTTCTGAATTGAGTGTCTTCACTGCTACTTGTATAGGATCAGCAGAACCATCAGTCCATGTGCCCAAATGGACTACTCCAAATTCACCAGATCCAATTGTATCATACAATCTATGTGAGGTCTAATCCCTAAGTTATACATATAAATAGACCTACTTTATCTGATGTGGCCTAAGCTTGGAAATTTTTCTGCCTTTAAACCAATTGTAAATTTCATCTTCCTCACAGCCTGGATCCTCATACAATGGCTCATCAGTACTAAAAACTGTAGTTTTAGCATTTCCATCAGACATGTGACCTGAGTCATCAGTTATTAATGGTGATCGTTCTGTGTTGACAATATCTGGCAATGACTCATCTTTGTTGTTTGAACTACACAATGATGATGTTTTGGCAGCACTTTCCTGCAGTGTTGACTGATACCAAGATTTTAACTTCTTACAACGATCACTTGTGTTAGCTTCAGAGAGTGTAAACATTTCAACTGTCTCATAATCACCTCTACTGTGTGGCTATACAAAGTGCAGCAAATATTATTCACATACACATCAAGTAGATAATATACCTGGTTTAGTGCAGTAGCTTGTAGTGATTCTGTGTCATACTTGATGGCAACTGTTCCTCTCAACAAAGACTCATCAAAATAATAATCATTTTCATTTTCTGTAATTACATGCATGCCCAATTTTAGACATATAGACTGACATGGCAATGTTTAGTTATATACCACATCACACGGTGTATTGTGTGGTCAAGACAGCTGGCATGCTACACTAGTGACAGGAAAAACGAAAACACATTTTCAAGTATTTGTACTAAGCATACCCTTCTTAAATTAGAACAACTTTCACAATACAAATTAATACTCTCTGACTCCAAATTCCATATCTACAAAACTGCCTTAAATGTTTGTGTCTTTTCTTTTATAATTCTTTTTGCATACACTATACAAAACTATGCAAAAATGCATATCCTGACTGTCTAAAAATGTGGTGCACATTAAGGACATGTTAGCATAGTAATTGTCATATCTACGGGGTAAAAATTGGCCCGTATACAGGTTGTTCATGGTAGCTCAAAACTTTTATGGTTTAGAAGAGTTATTGGAGTAACGAACTCCTAATAATATACAGGGAATCATGCTATTGAGTATTGGTTAAATGCAGTGAAGATCCCATGCACAGATATCAGAGTGTGTGGCTGCTTGGGAACTTGCCTGTAGACTATATTTATGGATCAAGCCACTACCTAAAGGTAATATCTATGGAGCAGCTGACAAAACCAAACATACAAGACATGCACAAAAACTGGAAGTACATTTACTAATCATAAAGCAACAGGCATTGGCTGGGAAGTGAAAATATTTTTATGTTCTTGTAGTTGTAACTATATGTAATTAATTAATTAATTGTTTGTTTGTAATATTGTACTCTGATGCAAGGAAGAATTGGCTATGCTAATTATTTTTTTCTTATAAGCAATGGAAGTTCTAGAACATTTCATGTGAGTTGTATTAGAGGTACAAAAAGCGTTCACTCTGTTATACTGCTACAAAATTCAAAGTAGTAAACGATTAAAAAAATAAATACAATATTGTAGCCTTCATCGTCATGCCTCTAGAGAAGAAGAAAGACGACTAAAAGCGGCCTCAAAGTTAGGCATATAAAATAGCTTGTAAATGTAAAACAAATCATCCATGAATGCTAAAATAGCATAAAACCAGAATTTAAAAAATATGAAATCAAATGTGGTGGTCTAGTAGAAATGATGCATGCAATGATGTCAATGCCAATAATGAGACAGAAGGCTGTGATTATTGAAATTATCATCATTACAACCATTTGTGTTTTGTTATAGATAGCATATTATAGTTCTATCAACAACAGTAAGAATACAATTATAATCACATGCATGTAGACACCTAATGTAAGTGTCTTTATGTGCATTAGGAAAGTAGACAAGGAGCAGAATGGCTTTTAAATATAGAAATATAGACACTACCAGGGCCATAAAAGTGAGAGCAAAAGTACCTTTTGGCTTAGTAAACTAAACTAATACTAACTTAGTACACTATTGTATTTTTAGTTGCACAACTACAGCTGTATAAACTAAGTGAGATTTAATAAAACCTAAATCAAGGCACTAATAACTAGACTGAGATGGCTTTGACACTCCAATTCTATTTATAAAAGTAAAAATTTAAAGTAGTATCAAATGCAAGAAAAGGACATTATTTGCTACCTGTCTCTGTATTGCTCAGAAGATTAGTGGAAGATGATGAGTTTTTTCTTCTTCTATACACCACAACTACACACACTATCACTACAGTTAGTATCATGAGGACACTTCCTCCTACTACTGTTCCCACTACAGTACCAGTATTGACTGAACCATCACTACCAGCTGGTGTTGTACGAGTTGTCGTAGTTGGTAATGTACTGGTGATATGACTGAGAGATAGCATCAGAGAGGAGGTGTCAATAATAAAGAAAATTTCTGATTCTGTAGGTGCTACTAGAGTTAGGCTACTTTGTGGTGTTGTAGGCAATATTAATGCAGTAGTTGATCTAATAATCATAGTAGAGTATGGCAATGAAATTGATGACAACAATTTTACTATTGATGGTCTCTTTGTTGCAGTTTGTGGTACTAAAGAATAAACTGGTTTAGTATTTGCAGTAGAAAATGATGACAGTCGTACTGTTGACAACAATGCCACCAAGGAGAACGATGATGATATCAGAGCAAAGCTTGATGGAAAAGGTTTACGTGATGTTGATGGAAACACTGTTATGGATGGCATTGATGATGATGATGATGTTACCAAGAATGATGATGACAATGTCAGTGATGGTAAGTGAGTTGTACTTGATATAATAGTACTTTTGCTGGTAGTTTTAACACTTGTTATTATTTTCATTGTGGAAGTGATGATTGTAGAGGTGACACTGTTACTAGTGTTTCTATTACTAATGGTAGTAGTTGAAACAGTTGAAGTAGAAACAATACTACCTACATAAACAGGTACAATACATATTTTTGTGGTTACATGTGGAGGGAAGTACAAATACTGTATGATAATAGCCACCAATAGCATTATAGGTACTGGGTATGCATAAGCCACACATAATGTTACTCACTTATAATATCTACTGATGGTGATGTCATCAAGGATGATGATGTCAATGATGGTAGATGAGTGGTACTTGATACAATAGGTTTACTACTGGTAGTGATAATACTTGTTGTCATTTTCATTGTGGAAGTGATGATTGTAGAGGTGACACTGTTACTAGTGTTCCTGTTACTAATGGTAGTAGTTGAAACAGTTGAAGTAGAAACAATACTACCTACATAAACAGGTACAATACATATTTGTGGTTACATGTACAGATAATGTGAGGGAAGTAGAAATTACAATTACTGTTAGTAACCACCAATAGGTATACAAGCTACAGATAATGTTACTCACTTATAATAGCTACAATGGCCACTTGAAAATGTCTTTGGTTTACTCCACTTCCAGTTGGATCAATAATACTGTGATTACCTGCCACACTGTATGTAAGTTTACTGTCACCTGTAGTCACAGTAGTTAATATTAGTGAGTTAGTGGTAGTGTATAAGCCAATAACATCATTTATATGAACACTAAATTGTTCATCAGCAGGGAGTTTGTATTGGGCACAGATGCTACTCAAACCACTTGATCCAGCTTGTGGCACATAATTCACAGTACTAACATGTACAAGTGTATAATAATTATTCACATTCCACCTCCACACACTAGGATAAAATGTCACTGATGGAACATTCACAATCTGATAACAAAATTCCCACCCAACCACAACTCCATCACATGGAATCCTGTATGATGGTATAATATAAGTTGTGGATTGGTCCACTATTGATCCTTCTTGAAAACTCAGTGATCCTGTATCCCTGCATGTTTGAGCACTAACAAGTACTACACCTGTTAGATGAAACACACCTCATTAATTGATTATCAATAATGTTAGCTACCATTACAAATACACACAACCTGTTTATTTTTTCAATAGCTAGAATCTCATCATGATAACCCACACCAAAACTACTACACAATATAGTTTTAAAATAGGTAAAACCTGCAAGAACAAACATAATGATTTCTAACTAACAAGCACACTTTACTCTATAGTGAAATTTATTTCTCGATTGATTTCTTCTAGATTTGTTCTATTGCATAAATGTGTTAGTGTCTACCATGCCTTGTCCAAAATAAAAAAAAGCATTACTAAATTGCTTTTACATTGTTTTCAGCTGTTTCTACAATGTACATATAATGAAGTCTTGATTGTCATGTAATAGTTTTCACCTGGAACAGTTTGCATTATAAAATTAATATTCTGAATCAGTTGCCCATGAAGACTGAGTCCAATTGAATGAATTGAAATGGGACTCCTTTAAAGGTGTCCACTTGAACTCAGGTGCATCATGCTGCAAACCATAAAAAAGAGTTTGCAGTGAAGATAAAATTATATGATGTGATTGATTTGTGACACCATGACACTAGGGGAATGGGAGCTGGAGCTGGGTGACAGAACAACATGGAAAGTGTCTAGATGTTACTAAATATTATGGCGTTTCCACACAGTTAATAATTCAGTTTAATACACTTGTGCATAAGCCTCAAATATGCAAACTCATGAAACAGAATTTTCTTGACACCTTGCAGCAGTTTAAAAATATAATGCAAAACTCATGGAACAGAGTTTTCTGCAGTAAATATCACAGGTGAAAAAGTGAGAGCTATCTCAAACTATCCCAACAGTGTACGTAAGAATACAAGATCTGGTCCCAGATCGATTTACTCTAATAAAACAGTCAAATAAAGTACATGTAGCTATACTCTACTGTTATAGAACAATAATAATTTTCAAGATAATCTGTTGTCATATTATTAATCTACTAACCTCCAGCATTTAAGAGCTAAAGTTAGACTGCTAGTTATGGCCAAAATACTGACTTTAGGCATAGGGAATATATAATCTTTCCTTCAGATGTTGAGACCACCATTCAAACTGATGACTTTAAACTCTGATGGTTAGAATTACAACCCTTGAAATGACAACTAATTTATCCTCACCCCCCCCCTTCCCACGAGGTCTTCATACTGAGAAATTAGTATACTGTACTTTCATGTTATTTTACAATTAGAGCACTGACTGTTGCACAATTATTAACCAACTCAATATTACTAGCTACTATGCAACAATAATTATCATCACTCTCGTCTCAGTACAGAATAATTTATCATCAAACAGTTCACAGCAGTGGCCATCAACAGCAGTGCTATGAAACCATATTGATCACAATACAAAGCCCTTCAAGTTTATTATGTAATCTGACTTATATAATACAACACCCACATATCTACATGAGACCTGATTTGTGAAAAGGTACTTCTTACACATTGTGCAATATGGATTATATTGATTTGTAGCATTTAATCAATCATAGCTTGCCAAAGGCTATAAAGCTGTGACCACCAAATGAGTGGAGCCAATCACAGACATCTACTGTATTATTGGAGGTAAATAATACTACTCAAATTCAGGCACGTTTCATAGGTTTCTTTCAATCTAGTATAAAGTATCAAGACACACAGTAGTGTGTTGTGCGGCCAAGAAAGCCAATGTGCTACACTGTGAGAATAGGAAGAAGAAAACACATTAATTTTTTTCTCGCATGCATAGCTCCATGGTCCTTTCTCAAAAAGCAAACAATTTTTGCATTATACATATAGCTGCCCTCTACCTGGCATCCCAAATGAAGGAGAGAAAAAAGTAAGAAATTAATTGCATAAGGTACATTTTGCTTAAAGTTGGTATGTGCCTTCTTCGTCTTTTTGCACACTTTACAAAAGCCAATATAAAATGCACATGCTTCATTAAACTGCCATGAAATGTGGCATACATTTACATATTGAGGTGAATTCATGTACCAAGTCTGGTGTGAATTTGATAAATATTCATGGAATTATTTGCACAATAAAGACTTATATTTTGTCATTCCTGCAGTGTAAAATCAGTCTGTGTATATATAGATCATAGCTCAAACCTATCATAGTTTAAAAACTGACTACTATAGAGCTAGAAATACCAATTAACAGTGTAGAATCACAGGTCAAAATACTCTAATAGAGCAGTCACCGAGTAGCAAAAAGTTGTCCAGAGTTCAAAACAGGAACCTCCATACCTACCTACCCAAGCCTTCACCCACTGAATTGCTGTAGTCAGCTGGTCATTTCACTTAATTTCTAGGTCTAACAATAGAATATCTTTATTGTTCTAGAACATTCTCTATTGTTACAGAAATGTGCACTCTGTTGGAGTGATATATACAAAAATTAGTAACAGATGGTCAAACCAAATCTGCAATATAATACTATGTAACTTCTGCTTTCCATAACATCATTGTGCTTGTAAATAACAAGAAATTGGATAAAAACAAGTCCCAAAGCCAGATTATGGCTAACATTTGGGTATTTGAAATACAAAAAAAAAATGAAATCCATGCAAAACAGCTAAGCTGGTACAGCCTTCAAAAGTCTGGGCAATAAAAGTTGTGAAATCAAAGGTAGAAGCTGAGAAATGGCTATTGATGCAATCAGTTTTACACATTATTAAATTCATTGGCATTAATATCATTGCAGCTATTTCTTGGCCGCCACCTTTGATTCACAACTTTTTCATCCAGGATTTTGAAGGTTGCACCTTTTTTACAGCTTAGCTTTTTTCATGGATTGATAGTACAGGTGGAATGGTGAGTGGGCAACTTATAGGAGCAAGAAATTGAAGGAAAGGCAAGTGAAGTTGTTTGAGGCTAGTAGACGCTCTCTGTGTACTGGGAGCACTCGTGACAGCCCCACATGAGCATCCAACCAACTGCTGCTAGACCATACAAACTGTTCCAACAAAACCAGAGTGGTACATGTCAGGTCCCTAAGATAATTACATGTAGATTTACTTGTGATCATAAAAGCTTTTTTGTGTGGCAAGGCACCTTTTTGAAAATCTGGTCACATATGCAATGAATACATGCATGTTCCATTAAAAATAGAATCCTCAAATTATAATCTTAATATGTCTCTACTAATCAATGATTGCAAATGACATACAACACTCCTCCTACTACTAACCAAGTATGTACCAATTGATAGCTATTACTCATATATACCTAATTTTGGTGGTAAAATGTCAAAGAGTATGAGATAATATGCAAACCTTCTTTCTTTATTTGTATATTTTAAACATTGTATGAGCGGAAAGGAAATAATGGCATGCTATGCTTTTATTTATTGCTATAACTTCAAAACAGTTCATAATGATACATTGTATGTGCTGCAGCATGCCAAAAAGCACCTGTCAAGATGATATTTAACAGTGAAAAATCAAGACAGTAACCTTTATCATTATTGAGTTGTACTTCCTTGAAGGAATCAGTCAGATAGTCAGTCATTAGAAAATTTTAATCAATAAGAAACTAAAATTGTATGATACACCACCAACTTTCACTGTCTAAAATCAGAATTAAATGGGTATACTTTGGTCCGCTTCTTTTCCAAAGTTCTACAGTAGGAGATCTGGATGTAGTCATACCATAGGCATAGCAATAGGAGGTTATGGGGGATAGAGCTCCCCTGCTATTATTTGAGAGGGGGTTTACCCTCCTCTTTTAGAGATTGATATACTCTAATAGAGCAGTCATGTAATTAATAAAGCAAAGTTTAGTCAAAATTGTTATGAAATTTAATTTCAAAAGGCTAATTTTTCAAACATTTCCTGTGGGGGCATGCCCCCAGACTCCTAGAAAGTGCATGTTCTGCATGCTGAGTAAGCTTTACACATTGTATAAATTACATCAACCAGTCACCACTCTGCTTTATAGCCACTAAAATTTTGTTGCTACGCCTCTGAATCATATACACATAACCTGAACCATTGGTGAGCTACAACATTTAAAACTGACACTTGGGAATACCAGTATTTCACAGAGACA
Source organism: Dysidea avara (assembly GCF_963678975.1). Taxonomy (NCBI): domain Eukaryota; kingdom Metazoa; phylum Porifera; class Demospongiae; order Dictyoceratida; family Dysideidae; genus Dysidea; species Dysidea avara. The sequence goes on from NC_089274.1 coordinate 47,339,858, forward strand.
GTCACATATTTAGTCTTTGAGCAGGCTGTAGGGGTCCTACAGACCTTCAGCACTTGTGCTGTAAAGCATTAATAAATAAACTAGTGTCCATTTGGTTCTACTTGGGGTACTTAGAGATAATGAGTTACTTTCTAGAATTCCTATGGATATGATTACATGAAAATAACAAGGAGAAAATATCCTGACCACCTGGTAGACTCCTGTAAGCATTCGAGCGTAAATCGGATGGCTGCAGGTTCGAGGCCACCTAGGTCCAGTCATGGATTTTTTCTCCTTCCTCCAACTTTTCAAACACACCTTAAGTAGCTAAAGTCTTTGAGCAGGCTGTAGGACCAGGTGTCCTACAGACCTTCAGCACTTGTGTTGTAAAGCATTAATAAAATAAAAAATTTAAAAAATAAAATAAAATATTCAATACTGTAACTTCTCATACCAATACACTGTAGAGCCTTAAACCATACAATACAAAATAAGTAGTCTACATACCTGTTAATATAATATGTAGATGAATCAAAAAAGTAGCAATTGACATCACTCAGATCTATAATATTATTAGACATTAAAACAAGTATACTAAAATATTAAACATTCACTCAATATTTTAGATCTGTTTTGCAGAGACAAACATATAGCTGTAGACATGCATCAATATGTATTAACTATATAATCACATTTTAGTACAGATTGTTGTTTATGATATAATAGTGTAATATCAAAGTACACAATTACAAGGAAAAATTAGGAAAATTAAGTTCGATTTGGGATTAAAGAAATAAAAAGTAGTGATCGCCTACACCTGAGATATACTAGTGGACATTTATTCCCTAACTCAGTCTCGTAATTGTTGTTTTAATTGGGCCGCATGACACACTACTGTGTGTCTTGATATTATTATGACAGGTGAACCCACACCTACTGCCTTAGAAGAAAAAATAGAGTCAGGTTTATTGCTTTTATCTGAATGCTTGCTCCAACTATTAATTACTGAAATAGCAGCTATTACACTTCATTTTCAGCTATGTACATTCATGAATCATGCATTGTATGTACTGCGGTATGTATGCCAAAGGCACCTGAGGATTGAAGTAACATTGAACAGCAAAAAACATCAAGCCTGTATGTAGCCTTAGCTGCTGTCACGCTATGCTTGTCTAAAAGCATCAGTCAGTCAGCCAGTCGGTAGAAAAATCCACTGATTATTATTTGTAAAAGTTTTGAAGCAACCTACTGGAAAAGTTTCAGGTCATACTGAAGGCACTTTTGGGCTTGGTTATATCTAACCAATATTTCCAAGGCACCATGAAGGTACCAATGAGCCTGGTTTCTGGTCAATATTTTTTGTGAGAAAGTGCAAACCTCCATGATCCCTAATATACAGTACTACCATACTGTATGATATCATAGTTAAATAAAATTGAAGTGATTCATTAGCACAGTCACAGTCTATAATCATACAGTATATGTATAATAAGGATTATGGAGGTTTGCACTTTCTCACAAAACTTACAATAGTACCTTGGCAGTATTGGCTAGATATAGCCAAACCCAAAAGTGCCTTTAATATGACCTGAAATGTTTCCAACAGGTTGCTACAAAACTGTTTAAAAACTTATTTAGTGGAATTTTCTACTAACTGACTGTCTGATGCCTTTAAACAAGCAAAACTCAACAACAGCTAAGACTACAGACTTCATTGTTTCACTGTTCAATGATGCTTCAGCCTGGCAGGTGCTTTTTGGCTTACTGCAGTACATACAATGCATGCTTTGTGGACTTACCTATGTCCTCCCTTTGTGTCCCATTTATCATTGCTGATGACATGCCAAATGTAGGGACTTTCCCACAGGGCTATGTTGCAAAACCATCATTCATATCTCTTGTTTCACTGATTTTTATCACTTGGATCCCTACTTTATTTTAAATTAGAGCAATCTCAAACCTTTCTAACAAGCTTTTTTATGATGACTGACTGACTAATTGATGCCTCCAGCCAAGCATAATTCTAGCATGGATTAAGCAACGGGCTTGATTTCTTCACTGTTTGACATCGCTTTAGCCCAAGACATGCCTTTTTGCTAACTGCAGCAGCTACAATGCATGCATCATGGAGCTACCCTTGTCCTCCCATTTCTTTCTCTACTATCATGTAGGTGGGACGGCATGGCTTCAGTGTTTTATTTTCCATGTGACTACTGTAGATTGATTGCAGAGGCACTTCTTGTGCTTCATTTGTAACAGGTGGAACATAGCTGGAAAAAAAGCAGAACGGCCATTACACTTCACATTTCAGTAATTGATAATCGAGGCATGTGTTTAGCCATGCAATTAAAATGTGACTGCACGGTGCCATTCGTTCTCCTTTGATGCTGTATGTTGTGATGGTTCACCAGTAATGAATTCTGCTATTACAAAATGTTAACAAAAAGTGAAAGGAAAAATTACGTTTGAGTAGAGATCATAGAAATAAAAGACAATGAAACAAGGGAGGTCATCTACACCTGCAGCTAACACTAGTATAGGTAAGACATGTGGTACTAGGATTCTTCAGTGGACCCAAAGGAAAGGCGGAGCCAAGGTGATTATTATATCACTCCTGAGGGGTGTTTGTCCACTAAAAATCCTAACAATGCGTGTCTTAGTAATTTAGATAATGGCCCCTGTATCTGGTAGTGACCCACAAGTATGCAATTTGTTTGTCAAAGTTTGTGGCTGGGTGTCTTACTGGTACAGGTCTCTTACCACAATAAAAGCCCTGCATCCTTTGCAAATATCAAAGCATTCTCCAAATACCATTGTCTATGACATTTAATCCCTACTTCAGTCATGGCTTTGCTATTGGCAGGCTGAAGTAGGAATTAAATGTCAACTAAGATGACCACTGCTTGAAGGTTCTTAGTTTACTAATTTGTTAAGATGCCTTACTGTAGTTATACTGATAGTAAAGTGTCAGTAAACTTAAGTATATGGAACATAATTATTTTACTAAGTTTTAAACTCTCAGTAAAACATCAGTGAATGCGGGTTTACTGAAAAAACTACTAAAATAACAAACAATTAACTGTTCCATATACTGGGGATATACCACTGTAGTAAACTAAGATACTTCAAGCAGTGGACCTCCCTTATTTCATTTCTATTTAAATGTAAAATATCTAATTTTCCTTACACTTGTATTATGCAAAAAGGCAACCAAATTACTAGCCAATTAGAGTTAAAAAGGAATTAATTAGGTATGAATGTAGAACACGAATCAATGATTAAGGTATAACATTAAAACTTTTTTTGTAATTCTTGGCTGCTCCAGATATCAGCTCTTTCTGCTGCCAGTTACTTTTACTTTCATAGACACACCCTTTTGTACAGCCAAGCTGTTTCTGCATGGAAGATTTCACTTGTTTTTGTGAATCACATGCATTGATATACACTCTGCAAACTTTATAGTAATCTGGCACACATGTCAGCTGCCTTCTGCACACCAGCCAGGCTCTAGGCACTATATCCAGTAGTCAAATAAATTTGCAATTGTGGAGAAGTATCACCCATTCCACAAACAGTAACTTTGGATGATACTACCTGGATACAATTGATATTGTTGCATGAATGTACTGCTTTAAATAATGTAGAAGGATTTCAAATCACCAACTTCACGGAAAATCTGCCAAAATGCCTGGTACCACTTATACTGTTTTCTGATCTAAATAAACAATTACTGTAGTGCTATGATGAAAGCAACAGGAGGGAGTGAGAATAGAGAAGTTAAGAGAACATATACTGAAAAGTTGTTTGCCAAGAATGAGTAACTCCTTATGGAAATAAAAATTGCAAGAACAGCTCACCTCCAAGGAGAGTCTAGAATTGCAGTGAGCATAAAACAGGGCGAAGGAGTTATGGAAGGAGGTGTGTGACTAATATAAGAATTTGACTTGTCTGAATGAGAGAAGGATAATGGGTTAGAATTTTTAAAGCAGCAGTTTGAAGATAAAAAGGTTTGTGCAGTCACCTATTGTTGAAGAGTCCAGTTGAGCCTCTCATGTTCAGTGTCCCTTAACTGCTAATGCTACAACAGTAAAATCTAATAATTCCAGTGCTGCTAGACAACAGTCTAACAACACCTCTCCTGTTGGGCTCCCACATGTTGAATCCTCAAGTGTTACAATGATTACAACTTCTCACATGGTAACTGCATCAGGACACACTAACTTACCTTACACTCGGCCAACAGGAAGTTCAACAGACAGGTACCCACACTAATTACTTTACCTACTGCATCTTCCCTTACAGGAATACCTACTGTCCACCAGCAGGAAATGCAGTTAGCTTGTGGACGCCTCATACGTAATCATTAGCATCTCCACCTTGTGTTAGCTCACTATAGTGACAGCTGTGAGATCTAATCCCTCAGTAATGAAGACAGCTCCTTTGATGGCTGAACCTGTGGTGCAGTGCCAAGGTAAAGTCCTACCTAATGATTTACTCACAGGAGAGAAGGTTGCAGTCCGCTTTGATGACTGGATTCCTGCATTGGAAAGGGCAGCTACTTGGAACAACTGGACAGAAATAAAACACTGATACAGTTAGCTGGTCACATATGAGGTAGAGCATTACGGGAATGGAACCTAATGAGCCAATCCAAATGTGGTACCTACAGAAGTGCTGTAACCGCTTTAAGAAGTTATTTGGACCCTGGCAGCAGCCATGGATTTCAGGCACATTACCTGAGGGAGTCTGAGAATGTTTCTGATCTTAAAAGAAGGCTTGAATATACCTTTCAGATACGTAGCATTTGGTCAAGGCCAAATATCAGCAGAGACTTGTGATGTATATATTGCTTTGTGGAAAATTTCAAGATAGTCTTTCTATTGATCTTGTTAGCAAGGCCCCCACCATTTCAGGGAGCTAGGCCTCCACCATTTCAGATCTTGTTAGCATACAACCATCAAGATCTGAGTATTGCTGCAAAGAATGAAGAAAGGCAATTAGCTGAATTAAAATGAATGACACTGTACACAAGGAGTGAAGCCCCACAACATCAAGTTACTGAGCCAAGTAAATTCTCAACCTACGTAATGAGCTACATTTGTGACAGCCCTTACCACTTAGCCTAAGATTGCCGTGCACCTAAGACTGGAATCAAAGGTGGTAAATCAAGATTGGCTAGTACTAACAGAGAATCTGATAGGCTTTCCAATACATTTTCTGATGTTGTTGAATCCTTATTTCCATCTGCTACACCAACAGAAGCCATTTCCTGTGCTGTATTGACTGAATATACTACTTCAAATTATGTTGAGGTACTTATTGAAGGTATACCGATTTGGGGAATTATAGATACTGGTTCTGACATTCCTATCCTAAGTGGATCTATTTTTCAAAAGCTGGCTAACTTAAGAAAGAGCAGCTAAAACCAGCTGATAGGAAAGCACATACCCTATGGTCACCACCCACTAACGATGAGTTGACAGATTGATTTAAATTTATAATTTGGTAATGAATCTATTTGTTGGACTGTGTATATCAAATTGTATAATGAAGATGATACTCTGTTACTGTCCAAGGATATCTGTTGTAAGCTAAACATTATGAATTACCACCCTGATGTTCAGTCAACCACCAGATTAGTGTCTGCAAACACAGAAGGTAAGGAGAAGCAGAGGTAAAGTCTATATGCTTATCTGCTGACAGCTCAGCCCTTCTTCAAGTAAGAGTTACTGATACAGTGTGCTCTTAAGTTGAAGCCTGATAAGTCTCAGCAGAACACAGTCACAGTGGAAGACTGTGTATTGAAGAATATACTGCATCTATCATTGTATATAATCCTAGTCACTCTACACTGGTCCTAAAATGGGGCACCTATGTTGAAAGAGGTGCTGGAGTAAATATAACTACTGCCCAAGATGACAATAAAAGTTAATAAATCACAATTGGCATGTTTTCAGTGCTTACAAAATAGATCCATTCGTATCACGATGTGTTTGAGAAAATATGATCATGTCTCCTCACATTGCCTTCGATTCAATTGGCCTACCAATTTCCCATCAGATAATGTTTAAATCATCATGTACCATGCATGTATTGCTACTACCATTACAATAACACACATTGTTTACTTTTTAATCTACCCATCATGTTTGGACCCCAATACATGCTGTAAAGACAATCTAATCCAAAACAGCCAAGCTGTAAAAAAAGAGTGCGGCCCTGAGAAAGGCTATAGTGAAAAAAGATGTGAAATCCAAGGTGGCGGCCAAGAAATGGCTGTGATGGTAGGTTAATGGTAAAAATTTTAATAACGACAATTCAGGTGAATTTTGTGCCAAGACCAAGCGGCACCAAATTCACTGAATTGTTGTTATTAAAATTTTTACCATTAACCTACCATCACAGCCATTTCTTGGCCGCCACCTTGGATTTCACATCTTTTTTCACTATAGCCTTTCTCAGGGCCGCACTCTTTTTTTACAGTTTGGCTGTTTTGGATTAGATTTCACTTCTTTTTGTATTTGTATACCCCAAAGCTGGCCTATGGCCAGCTTTAGGGCTTTTTAACCTGTCATTTTTTTCTTTACTACAGGAAGAAGAAAAGATGAAGCAGGGTGATTTCTTTGTAGCTGACTCTGCAAGGTGATCCTTCCAGCTGATCTCTCTACCGGATGACTTGTTTGCAGCTGAACTCTCTACAGGGTGATTTGTTTGTAGCTGAACTCTCTACCAGGTAACTTCTTCTAGCTGATCTTTCTACAGGGTGATTTGTTTGTAGCTGAATTCTCTACAGGGCGATTTGTTTGCAGCTAAACTGCTGAACTCTCTACAATGTAACTTCTTCTAGCTGAACTCTCTACGGGTGGCTTGTTTCTAGCTGATCTCTCTACAGGGTGACTTGTTTCTAGCTGAACTCTCTACAGGGTGATTTGTTTCTAGCTGAACTCTCTACAAGGTAACTTCTTCTAGCTGATCTTTCTACAGGGTGATTTGTTTGTAGCTGAATTCTCTACAGGGCAATTTGTTTGCAGCTAAACTCTCTACATGGTAGTTTCTTTTAGCTGAACTCTCTACAATGTGACTTCTTCTAGCTGAACTCTCTACAGGGTGACTTGTTTCTAGCTGATCTCTCTACAGTGTAACTTGTTTCTAGCTGAACGTTCTACAGGGTGATTTGTTTGTAGCTGAATTCTCTACAAGGTAACTTCTTCTAGCTGATCTTTCTACAGGGTGATTTGTTTGTAGCTGAATTCTCTACAGGGCAATTTGTTTGCAGCTGAACTCTCTACATGGTGTAGCTGAACTCTCTACAATGTAACTTCTTCTAGCTGAACTCTCTACAGGGTGACATGTTTCTAGCTGAACTCTCTACAGGGTGATTTGTTTGTAGCTGAACTCTCTACAAGGTAACTTCTTCTAGATGATCTTTCTACAGGGTGATTTGTTTGTAGCTGAATTCTCTACAAGGTAACTTCTTCTAACTGATCTTTCTACAGGGTGATTTGTTTGTAGCTGAATTCTCTACAGGGCAATTTGTTTGCAGCTAAACTCTCTACATGGTAGTTTCTTTTAGCTGAACTCTCTACAATGTGACTTCTTCTAGCTGAACTCTCTACAGGGTGACTTGTTTCTAGCTGATCTCTCTACAGTGTAACTTGTTTCTAGCTGAACGCTCTACAGGGTGATTTGTTTGTAGCTGAATTCTCTACAAGGTAACTTCTTCTAGCTGATCTTTCTACAGGGTGATTTGTTTGTAGCTGAATTCTCTACAGGGCAATTTGTTTGCAGCTGAACTCTCTACATGGTGTAGCTGAACTCTCTACAATGTAACTTCTTCTAGCTGAACTCTCTACAGGGTGACATGTTTCTAGCTGAACTCTCTACAGGGTGATTTGTTTGTAGCTGAACTCTCTACAAGGTAACTTCTTCTAGATGATCTTTCTATAGGGTGATTTGTTTGTAGCTGAATTCTCTACAGGGCAATTTGTTTGCAGCTGAACTCTCTACATGGTAGTTTCTTTGTAGCTGAACTCTCTACAATGTAACTTCTTCTTGCTGAACTCTCTACAGGGTGACTTTTTTGTAGTTGAACCCTCTACAGGGTGATTTGTTTGTAGCTGAACTCTCTACAAGGTAACTTCTTCTAGCTGATCTTTCTACAGGGTGATGTGTTTGTCTCTACAGGGCAATTTGTTTGCAGCTGAACTCTCTACATGGTAGTTTCTTTGTAGCTGAACTCTCTACAATGTAACTTCTTCTAGCTGAACTCTCTACAGGGTGACTTGTTTCTAGCTGAACTCTCTACAGGGTGACTTGTTTGTAGCTGAACCCTCTACAGGGTGATTTGTTTGTAGCTGAACTCTCTACAAGGTAACTTCTTCTAGCTGATCTTTCTACAAGGTGATTTGTCTGTAGCAGCTGAATTCTCTACAGGGCAATTTGTTTGCAGCTGAACTCTCTACATGGTAGTTTCTTTGTAGCTGAACTCTCTACAATGTAACTTCTTCTAGCTGAACTCTCTACAGGGTGACTTGTTTCTAGCTGATCTCTCTACAGGGTGACTTGTTTCTAGCTGAACTCTCTACAGGGTGATTTGTTTGTAGCTGAACTCTCTACAAGGTAACTTCTTCTAGCTGATCTTTCTACAAGGTGATTTGTCTGTAGCTGAATTCTCTACAGGGCAATTTGTTTGCTGCTGAACTCTCTACATGGTAGTTTCTTTGTAGCTGAACTCTCTACAATGTAACTTCTTCTAGCTGAACTCTCTACAGGGTGACTTGTTTGTAGCTGAATCCTCTACAGGGTGATTTGCTTGTAGCTGAATCCTCTACAGGGTGATTTGCTTGTAGCTGAACTCTCTACAAGGTAACTTCTTCTAGCTGATCTTTCTACAGGGTGATTTGTTTGTAGCTGAATTCTCTACAGGACGATTTGTTTGCTGTTGAACTGTCTACATGGTAGTTTCTTTGTAGCTGAACTCTCTACAATGTAACTTCTTCTAGCTGAACTCTCTACAGGGTGACTTGTTTCTAACTAATCTCTCTACAGGGTGACTTGTTTCTAGCTGAACTCTCTACAGGGTGATTTGTTTGTAGCTGAACTCTCTACAAGGTAACTTCTTCTAGCTGATCTTTCTACAGGGTGATTTGTTTGTAGCTGAATTCTCTACAGGGCAATTTGTTTGCAGCTGAACTCTGTACATGGTAGTTTCTTTGTAGCTGAACTCTCTACAATGTAACTTCTTCTAGCTGAACTCTCTACAGGGTGACTTGTTTCTAGCTGATCTCTCTACAGGGTGACTTGTTTCTAGCTGAACTCTCTACAGGGTGATTTGTTTGTAGCTGAACTCTCTACAAGGTAACTTCTTCTAGCTGATCTTTCTACAAGGTGATTTGTCTGTAGCAGCTGAATTCTCTACAGGGCAATTTGTTTGCAGCTGAACTCTCTACATGGTAGTTTCTTTGTAGCTAAACTCTCTACAATGTAACTTCTTCTAGCTGAACTCTCTACAGGGTGACTTGTTTCTAGCTGATCTCTCTACAGGGTGACTTGTTTCTAGCTGAACTCTCTACAGGGTGATTTGTTTCTAGCTGAACTCTCTACAAGGTAACTTCTTCTAGCTGATCTTTCTACAAGGTGATTTGTCTGTAGCAGCTGAATTCTCTACAGGGCAATTTGTTTGCTGCTGAACTCTCTACATGGTAGTTTCTTTTTAGCTGAACTCTCTACAGGGTGACTTGTTTGTAGCTGAATCCTCTACAGGGTGATTTGCTTGTAGCTGAATCCTCTACAGGGTGATTTGCTTGTAGCTGAACTCTCTACAAGGTAACTTCTTCTAGCTGATATTTCTACAGGGTGATTTGTTTGTAGCTGAATTCTCTACAGGACGATTTGTTTGCTGTTGAACTGTCTACATGGTAGTTTCTTTGTAGCTGAACTCTCTACAATGTAACTTCTTCTAGCTGAACTCTCTACGGGTGACTTGTTCCTAACTGATCTCTCTACAGGGTGACTTGTTTCTAGCTGAACTCTCTACAGGTGATTTGTTTGTAGCTGAACTCTCTACAAGGTAACTTCTTCTAGCTGATCTTTCTACAGGGTGATTTGTTTGTAGCTGAATTCTCTACAGGGCGATTTGTTTGCAGCTGAACTCTCTACATGGTAGTTTCTTTGTAGCTGAACTCTCTACAATGTAACTTCTTCTAGCTGAACTCTCTACAGGATGACTTGTTTCTAGCTGATCTCTCTACAGGGTGATTTGTTCCTAGCTGAACTTTCTACAGGTGATTTGTTTGCAGCTAAACTCTCTTACATGGTGGTTTCTTTATAGCTGAACTCTCTACAATGTAACTTCTTCTAGCTGAACTCTCTACAGGATGACTTGTTTCTAGCTGATCTCTCTACAGGGTGATCTGTTCGTAGCTGAACTCTGTACAGAGTGGTTTGTTTGCAGCTGAACTCTCTTACATGGTGGTTTCTTTGTAGCTGAACTCTCTACAAAGTGACTTGTTCTAGCTGATCTATCTACAGGATGACTTGTTTCTAACTGAACTCTTTACAGTGTGATCTGTTCATAGCGGAACTTTCTACTGGGTGATTTGTTTGCAGCTAAACTCTTTGCATGATTGTTTCTTTGTAACTGAACTCTCTACAAGGTAACTTCTTCTAGCTGATCTCTCTACAGGATGACTTGTTTCTAACTGAACTCTCTACAGTGTGATCTGTTCATAGCGGAACTTTCTACTGGGTGATTTGTTTGCAGCTAAACTCTTTGCATGATTGTTTCTTTGTAACTGAACTCTCTACAATGTGACTTCTTCTAGCTGATCTCTCTACAGGATGACTTGTTTCTAACTGAACTCTCTATAGTGTGATCTGTTCATAGCGGAACTTTCTACTGGGTGATTTGTTTGCAGCTAAACTCTTTGCATGATTGTTTCTTTGTAACTAAACTCTCTACAATGTGACTTCTTCTAGCTGATCTCTCTACAGGATGACTTGTTTCTAACTGAACTCTCTATAGTGTGATCTGTTCATAGTGGAACTTTCTACTGGGTGATTTGTTTGCAGCTAAACTCTCTACATGATGGCTTCTTTGTAGCTGAACTCTCTATGAGGTACCTTCTTCTAGCTGATCTGACTACAGGGTGACATGTTTGTAGCTGAATTCCCTACAGAATAACTTGCATTGACTGCAATGTATACATGCAGCTGAATGCTTTATTAGGGTGACTGTTCTATTAGAGTATCTCGATCTCGCATTTGCTGCACGTAGTTGCCTTTCGAATCATAACTCAGTGGTTTGTAATCCGATTCTTCTGTACTACTGCAAGAACTTTCTATGATGATTATTCCAGCTACATACTGATTTTCAGCTTGTTGCTCTAAGCGGTTTGCCTGGTAGACACGAAAACTAACAGTTTTTTTATTCATAAAAATCGATCGCGTAATTTTGACACAGGTTGGGTTTTGTGTCATATCTCCATGGTCTTTATCTCGATTCCTTTCAAACCACAAAAAGGCACTCCTACAATGGTTGCTCCATCTACATATCAATTTTCAACTGATTCCTCCAAGGCGTTTACCCTGTAGGCGTGACAGACCTTCGACCTTATTTTACGCAAATAATCGGTCATAACTCCGTGAATGTTCATCGGATTCCTACCAAAGTTGGTACGGAGATCCGCCTTAATGAGCCCTTTAAGTGTGCCAAATTTCAGCCCAATCCAAGCACGCATTCGTGTTTTATAGCGAATTTTTCGAAGTGTGCGAAATGAAGAAGATGAAGAAGAAAAAAACGAAGAAATTAAAACGAAATGTTGTTCGCTCGTATCTCGGAAATGGCTGGAGCGATTTTCTTCAAATTTGGTATGTAGATTCCCCTAACTGGGCGGCACGTCTCTAGCAAATTTGGTTCCAATCGGATAAGGGATCACAGAGCTACATAGGTGTGAAAATTGCGTTTTCTTTCTTCCTGTTAATATACTCACGGTGTGGCGCGCCGGCTTCTTGGACCGCACGACACACTATCGTGTGTCTTGATTTTGCCAACCTGATAAATTGCCATCTATCAAGCACCAAGAAGTACTTCCAGTCATCTGCTTCTGCTTAGTAATTACCACTGTCCCAGTGAATTGTAACTATAACTCTTTTCTATTATCCGCAAAAAAAGACTTTTATCTTAAGGAATCGATGTAACTTTTTTGTCATTACCTCCTTTTTTGTGTTTGTTTTTGTGTGATATTGTATGATATTGTTTTTTGTTGTTGTACATATGTGTGCTCCAGTAGGAAAGAATGGCTCTGTTGACTACTGTGAGACAAGTCAAATCAAACTGAAAACATATTAGCATTAGAGACTCAGGCCTACTCCACATATGAGTATGTTTGTTGGCAGAAGAAAGAATTAGGAATACAAGTACAGAGTCCTACTTCCCAATTACTATTACTGAACAAATAAATAAACTACTTTACCACCCTTGAGCAGTACTATAATATATCTTAATTGAAAGATAGATCGGGGAGAGACTAACTTTGTAGAGTTAAATATTGACACTGGTGACTTGACTCCCATAAAACAAACCACTTGACTCCCATATACCATAGGCAAGAAAATGCCACACAGCTAGGAAAGATGCAACAGAGTGGAATAATACAAGAGCCCATGTGCAAGCCCCGTGGTGTTGGTAAAGAAGCTCTTCTTCAATTCTGTGTTGACTGTACAGAGCCCTTAATGAAGTCACAAAGCCAGATGTTTTTCCATTGCCAAGAATAGATGACCTATTGGACATACTGGGCCATTTACTTCAACACACTAGATTTAAAATGTGGATATATATTGACACACCAAAGTGGAACTTCAAGTAGAGAGAAGACAGCATTTATGACTCACTGTAGACTGTATGAGTTGCCTTTTGGGGTCAACAGTGCACCAGCTGTTTTCCAGAGATTGATGCAGTCCTTGCTGAGAGGCCTAATGACAGATGAAAGGGAGGAATTTGTGGATGCTTTTTATTGTTTTCTCCAAATCTTTTATGCTTACTTGCAGCAGGTGTTTAGATGTGCAAACTTTAAACAGAATTTACAGAAGTGTAGATTTTGCTGTTCTGATCCAATTATGCCCAGTTGTGTTCCATTATGTTCCGAATAATGCTCTATTGTGCCTTGATTGCTCTATTAGAGTATCTAATGCATCTGTGAATGTTCTGCTAGGTTTCCACATGCTCTGACTGTTTTGTTCAAGTACATTGATCTTTAACTAGACTTTCCTTCACAAGTAGCTGTAGATTTTTACTGTGTTTGCACACTATCCCATTTATCATGCAAAATATGCTGAGTTGCAGCTTCTCTGATAACCAATGTACAAAAACTGTGCCTATTGTGCTGGCATTATGCTCAATGCTTTGGCTACCTATTATGCCCCAAATTATGCTGTCCCAACTACCTTGAAAGAGCTCAGACAGTTTTCTGATTCAGCATCCAATTACCGAAGATAAAAGGATTTGCCTCAATTGCACAAACATCATTATGCTCTGACAAAGAATACACCACTTCAATGGACTGTAGAATGGGAGTGTGCCTTTGACCAAATGAGGGTATGGTTGATGACCACACCTGTGCTTGCATATCCAATTTTGATCAATGCTCATATTAGAGACTGTACTGATGCCAGTGTTCTAGTATAGAGAGCAATATTGTCTCAGTTTCAATGGATGGAAAATTACACTCAATAGCATAGGCCAGTTGTTCACTTTTTAAATCTGAGAGGAATTATGCAGTTACTGATTTTGAATCTTTGGCTGTTGTTGGATAGTAACTCATTTCCATGATTATCCATATGGTCACCAAGTTACAATCTATACAGATCATGCTGCTGTTTTGGGACTCCCAGTCTTTCAGGAAAGCACGCTTGTTGGTGGAGTAAAACTCATGGCAGCGGTATTGCAAAGTTAGATATTATCATACCTTGTGCAGGGAAGACTAATTCTCATGTTGATGCTTTGTCTAGGTAACCTGTGCAACCACCTACAGAAAACGACACTGTTGAGGAAGTACCAGATAGCATTAATATAAAGGATGGTTATATAAGATTAGTGATGTGTTGTCAAGTCCCCCAACCAACACAGTCAGTTCTTACAGTTTTCCAGAGGAGCAGTTTAGTGGTGCATGTCTTCAGCACATAATACTCTACTATGTGAGCACAAAATCTGTAGAGATGTCCCAAGCAGTGATCCCTACAACATTTACTGAGCAATTAATGGCAGGATATCATTGGGGAAGCCTGGCTAATCAACTTCTCTGGGCCTATAAAAGACAATAACGTGTACATGGTGCTGGAAGAATATGTACCATGATGCTACTAAAAATTTCTCACACAGTGCTCATTGTTAAACGCACTGGGAGAAAGCAAAAAACTGCTGTTGCAACCAATCCCTACACAACACCCATTTCAAATTGTTGAAATAGATACAATGGACCTGCCAATGACACTGATATGTAATGGTATTCCAAGATCTTTTCACAAAGTAGCCAGTGGTCTACCCAACACCTGACCAGAAAGCAGAAGGATGCTTGATTGTTGGTTGAGGAAACAGTACCACCTTGTTCACAGTCCTTTCCTACTCCAGGTGTTTATTGGTATGGCAACAGGAGACTTAGACCTGGATCACCAAATATGCAGAAGAGTTGAACAGATAGCTGCTACAATGAATGAACTGCCAAATTGCAATAATAATAAAGAAAATTTTACTAAGGTACATGGAAGAACATTTTGCAAGACAACAATCAATGTCTAAGAACAACAGAAACCAGGAAACAATCAACAGCTATTACCGACAATAAAGTTCTGAAGGGTGCCAGCACCATTAGTGATTGACCACATGATTTCAGATGAACAATAAACAAATTAGTTAAGGTCACTTATTCATTTTGTATAAATATGGTGATTTTACTACTGTATAGTGAGTTGCTTGAAATTTAATATGAGTTGTTGCTTGTTGTCAAACTGTGAGCAATATTATTAATTACACTTTGAGTTATTACTACCAAATATATCAGTTGTTTGAATCGCAGGTAAAACAGCCCATAAATTTGGGTCATTTGTATACCCATAATTGTAAGATCACTACGCTTATATCACAAAATACAACAACTGCTATCATCCTATCAGCATAACCTCCATTGTTGTTAAGGCAATGTATAAATTGTTCACGATCAACTTATAGAGTTAAACAAACTTATTAGTGAGTCACAATATGGCTTTTGCAATAAACATTTCATTGTTATCCTCCTTGTCTCTACTGTTGATGACTGGGAAACTTGCTTCAAAAGACGCAACTCGAGTAGATCTGTTCATTGCCTCTTGCTATGGCTTTGATTCTGTCCCACATCAGCGACTGTTATTTTGACTCGAGACATTCATGGCAATCTTTTACTCTTCCGATATCAGAGGGTTGTAAATAATGAAAATTTTTCCAAATGTCTACCTGTCAAATCTGGGGTGCCCCAAGGATCAGTTTTAGGTCCCCTGACATTTTTATTGTATGTTAATGAGCTGCATGAAATTATTTCACAGTGACATCAAACTTTTTGCTGATGATATAGCACTTTAAATTTTGTCCCCTTGCGCTCATGAAGTTTTCCAAGATGATCTAACCAAGATATATTATATTTCAGAAGGCTCAGTCTCGCATATCAATGGGGTTTCCTAGAGTTACAGCTAGTTCGTCGATAAATAGAACCGGATACGAAGCACGTGCGCTTCTGCGCATGCGCAAAGAATCCGTATAAATAATTGCCATGCTTTGACACCTCTGGCCTTTTTTCTAGCTCGCTAGTGTTAATCGTTTGTATTATCTACGTTACTCAAGTCACCGTCGCGATGTCCGGAGACGATCAAAACCAGTTCGCTCTACTTCAGAGCTCGTTACGGAGAATGGAGGAACAGCTGTTAACGGTCTGCGCTGATGTGGAGCAGCTGAAGCGTAGCCAACCCCCTGATAGGGAAGCACAGCTCCCTGGGGATCCACAACTACCCGGCACGGTACAAAGTACCTTTTCTACGCCGGTCACCGGTGTCGATGATGACGACGGCATCGTTAGCACGAGGCTGTCTTGGGACGAACAGATGGAGTTGCTCGAGGACGAGCAGAACAGAAGCCCAGTCGACACCACGGGAAATCGCCCAAAGGGTGAAAAACTTCCCCTAACTAAAGTCGAGAAGGAAACGGAAGATTTCCTCCGCGAGGCGTTTACCGCTTTGGATAATGAGGACCGGAAGAGTGTCCGTAAACGATTCATCGTACCGGACACACCCTTTACCATGGCGCCTCACCTCGACAAAGTAATGGCAGCGGAGTGCTCAAAGAGCACAAAGGCCGCTGATCAGGCACACTCCCGGATCCAGGCACTCTTCCTCGACGCAGTCGGGCCACTGAGTTACTGGATGGGATTAACAAGGGCCAAGAGTTGGCCATTGACGACGTGGAGGTTGCGGTAAAGGCTGCACTTAACCTCATGGGAAGTGCCTCCTCTCACTGTACTGCACTGAGGAGAACATCTGTGCTGGAGGAGTACAACAAGGATTTGGTGGCTTTTTCCCAGGGCCCTGACCTTTTTAACTCAGCCACAACAATGCTGTTTGGCCCTTCCTTCCCGGAAAAGGCAGTGGAGCATCTGAAACAGCTTCACACTCTAAGACAAGCTCGAAGTACTCCCAGGAGTGGCACCAGTCAGGGTTTTTCCAAGGCCCCCTCGCAGTACACACAGCGAGGGGGCAGAGCCGGCTATCTACGGAGACGCCAGAACAGCTACCCTTACTCAAGAGGGGGATACAACAACTCACTAGGCAGGGGAGAAACGTCATCTCAACAAACAAAGGGAAAATGACTAGAAGTCAGTACACACACTATTTTACCAACACCAAAAGAATGTGTAAATCATATGATTGCTCACCTCACAAAAAAAGGGTTTGTAAAGCCACAGACAGCACAGCTGTCTCTCAATGTGGCAGGGAGGTTAAGTCAATTCCTGTACAACTGGAAAGTACTAACGACAGACAAGTGGGTACTAGACACTGTGCAGGGGCTTCAAATCCCCTTTCTCAGCCTTCCGGTACAGGAATGCTGTCCAAACCCGCCTATATACTCCAAGGAGCAAAGCCTCTTGATACAGGAGGAGGTAGGGTCCCTTCTAGAGAAGGGAGCAGTGGTAAAAGTACTTAACCCTCAACAACAAGGAAGTTTTTACTCGACTCCCTTCCTTGTTCCCAAGAAGGGAGGTCAGATGAGACCGGTAATCAACCTCAAGAGGTTGAATGAATGGGTGGAGCCCCAGCACTTCAAAATGGAGGGAATGGGGACACTCAAAGAGTTGTTGAGAGTGAACGACTGGATGGTGAAGGTGGATCTCAAAGATGCATACCCAATACACCCAGACCACCAACCTCTCCTACGTTTCCAGGTGGGCCCTGCTCACTTCCAGTTTACATGTCTACCCTTCGGCCTATCTTGTGCACCATGGGTATTTACCAAAGCGATGAAGCCACTCACAATATTCCTTCAGAGTATGGGGGTTCGCATGATCATCTATATAGACGACATTCTATTGATGGCGGAGTCAGTAGACCAAGCAAGACTCCACCTGAACACCCTGGTGCACCTACTGGACGGCCTGGGATTCATTATCAATCAGGCCAAATCAATAACCTCTCCTGCTCAGCAGATAGAGTTTCTGGGTCTCCAGGTAGACTCAACCACATTACACCTAAGTCTGCCAGGAGAGAAGCTTCACCACATAAGGCTGGAGGTGGGGCAGTTATTGCAGAAAGTGCAAGTAACAGCACGATATCTAGCCCAGATAATAGGGAAACTGCATGCAACATCTCAGGCAGTTCTCCCAGCCCCTCTGTTCTACCGATCCCTACAGGGGGACCTACAGAGGGCACTGAACAACAATAATCAGGACTACAATGTAGTACTTTCCCTCTCCCCTCCAGCCCGGGAAGAATTAATGTGGTGGCAGGAGAGGCTTGCCCAATGGAATGGCAAGGCTCTGGTTCGCCAACAGGAAGTTATAGTGATTCAGTCAGATGCATCCCTACATGGTTGGGGAGCTGTGTGCAATGGCACCAGAACTGGGGGGCCTTGGACTCAGGAGGAACAGGGAATGCACATAAACTGCCTGGAGTTGTTGGCAGCAACCCTAGCAGTACAGTCCTTCCTGAAAAATCAAGCAGGAGTATCCATACGGCTGCAACTCGACAATCAAACAGCCGTAGCGTACATCAACAATCTAGGGGGGACAGTCTCTCCCCAGTTGACAAGGCTGGCAAAGGACCTGTGGATGTGGGCACTATCCAGGGATGTCGTCCTGGCTGCCGAACACATTCCAGGGATAACCAACTGTGTGGCAGATGCCGAGTCCAGATCTCAGATGGACCGAACAGACTGGAAACTCCACACCCAGCTGTTCAACCAGATCAACGAGGAATGGGGCCCACTGGAAGTGGACCTGTTTGCCTCTCGTCTGTCCAGTCAACTTCCGAGGTTCTTCAGCTGGAGACCAGACCAACTGGCAGAAGCTACACATGCCTTCAGCCAGAAGTGGAGTCACCTGAAGGGTTATGCAAATCCTCCGTGGTGCCTAGTGGGCAGAGTCCTCAACCACGTGAGGAATCAACAAGCTCAAGTTATTCTTGTAGCTCCAGTTTGGAAGGGGCAGCCATGGTACCCAGCCTTGCTGGAGACGTTGTTCGACTTCCCCAGACAACTCCCTCGCACCCACAACCTTATTCAATGGAAGCCCGACCACAGTCAGTGGGATCTACTGCCCCAGTTGGCCGTGTGGCCTATCTCCGGGAAAAGTTTGGACGTGCAAACCTTTCAAGCAAAGCTAAGGAACTCATCCTCTCATCATGGAGAAGCAAAACATCTCGCTCATACGATTCCCACTTCAAGAAGTGGCTGGGCTGGTGTACTGAACGGGGTTGTGATCCCATTTCAGGACCCGCTTCAGATGTAGCTAACTTCTTGGCTGACTTGCATTCACAAGGTTATCAGACTTCCTCACTGAATGCTTACAGATCAGCAATTTCCAGTGTACATGACAAAGTGGATGATGTGGAGGTAGGAAAGCACCCATTGGTAGCTAGACTTTTGAAAGGGCCTTTCACACAAGACCCCCCCCTTCCTCATTATTCAGGCACTTGGAATGTCCAGGTGGTACTTGATACTGTACAGCAATGGGGTGGTACGAATACGCTATCTTTAAAGTTACTGACATTGAAGTTAGTGATGCTTATGTCATTGACCAGACCATCTCGGTCTGCTGATCTTGTGTCATTGAACATAGATAACTGCCAGTACAAGCCTGAAGGGGCGGTTTTCCTACCCTCTTCTCTGGCTAAACAATCTAGGCAGGGTAAACCCTTGGCAGAGTACTACTTTGCAAGTTTTCCTGGTAACACACAGCTTTGCCCGGTGGAGACCCTACATCAGTATCTTCAGGTTACAGCACCACTAAGGAGGGGACACACCCAACTCTTCTTGGCCATTGTCAAACCACATAACCCAGTGGCTTCATGCACCATTTCACGGTGGTTGAAGGAGGTCCTGAAGATGTCAGGTATTGATGTTACCTTGTTTACAGCACATTCTACTAGAGGTGCCTCTTCTTCTGCTGCTGCCGATTCAGGAGTTACTACTACTGATATTCTAAAGGCAGCTGATTGGAGCACAGAGTCTGTGTTTGGGAAGTTTTACTACAGACCTAGTCGTGATCCTTCTTATGGCCGTGCTGTACTGTCTAGTAGGAGTGGTGAGACCTAACCCATATGGAAGCAAGTATCTTGTGTTACATAATTGCTATTGTTACTTGACTCCACCTTCTTAACATGAGGGTTGTGAGCTACAAACAACACCATTGATATGCGAGACTGAGCCTTCTGAAATATAATTTCCAAATGGCTCAGATCACGCAGTGATTGCATGCTATTTGGGATTATATGAAGAAGGTGAAGTCGAGCATATCAATGGTCCCACCCACCCATGCCCAATCCTACACCTTGCTCGCTGTACAAAGGCCAGAGGTGTCAAAGCATGGCAATTATTTATACGGATTCTTTGCGCATGCGCAGAAGCGCACGTGCTTCGTATCCGGTTCTATTTATCGACGAACTAGCTGTAACTCTAGGAAACCAGGCCTAACACCATTGATATGCTCGACTTCACCTTCTTCATATAATCCCAAATAGCATGTAATCACTGCGTGATCTGAGCCATTTGGTAATAAATGGTGTAAAAAATGGCTATTGAAGTTGAATCCTCTGAAGTGTGAAAGCATTTGTATCTCATACAAGCATTTTCCTCCCTTAAGTAGCTATTTTCTGGGTGGCCTACTGATTCCACTAAAATCAGTAGTCAGATACTTGGGAGTTTTCATCAATTGAAAACTTAAATGGGTAACCATGTAAAGCATTTAGCAGCTAAAGCATCCTGTTCACTGAACTACTTGCGTCACACACTATTTTAATGGTCTCCATCAGTTAAGGCAACCACATACAAAGCTATAGTCAGACTAATTCCAGAGTATACTTCCCAGGTTTGGTGCCTACATTCCACAAAAGATGTGTTTCAACTAGACTTGATCCAGCACTGTGCTACATGTTGGTTGTGCGGTAGTAGATAGAACTCTGCCAGCCATAACTGGTCTAAGCCTTCAGACATTTGCCTACAAGGACTTAATTTGTCATCACTCCAAACCAGAAGATCTTTCTTATCTATCATCCTGGTCCATGATATTCTACACAACAGAGTAGCCATTCTGCTTTCCCGATAATTCAATTTTCTTCCACTATTACTAGATTAGATGAAATGACATTATGCATCCCATCTTTGACTATCATTCCTTATTGCTACTCTTTCTTCATCAACGCTTCCTTTCTATGGAACACTATCCGCATCCTACAGCTATCTAATCCTAATGCATTTTGGACTGCACTTCATCGTTTTCTTTTTGTGTAAAGTTTATATTAAACTGTTCTGTTGTAATTGTTTGTGTTGTGTGTGTATCTTGGCTTTGTATGTTTTGTATGGAGAGCACCTTTGCAGGCATTGTACCCATGTCTTTGGCAAAAATTGATAAAGAGAGAATTATTGATGTAAAAGGCATGAACTATACACTTATAAATAATTGTGATGTGTCCACAGACTCACGCAGCCACATATGGCAAATGCCAAAAATGGGCGTGGTAAGGAAAATTACAATAAAAATTAATTGTTGGTTTATTTTTGATGTTGAGATTGCAATCCCTGCAACTTTGTCAACACCTTGATCAGTTAATCTCCAGTGTGACTTTGAGATTAACTGATCAAGGTGTTGTTATACAGTGTTGTCAATGATGATGGTAAATAGTGTCTATAAATTAAACAATTCAAATTCAGCTTTAGACAAACAGCACCTATTCCACTGTATACTGAGTAGCTACAAAGTTTGATCTTCTTATACCAGGAAAATTCCGAGGAAAATAAAGCTTTATAGCACACATGAAGTGTACTTAGTGCCGAAATGCATTGCCTAATGAATATGCCTAATGGGAACTGTACGTCGGGAAATCCCCTGACCTATAATAATATTCATTGTGGCGTGATAATATTATAGTGATTTAGTATAATTAACGGGGTTACGCGTGTAGTTACATTAGCTATGGTCACATATAGTACCTTGATATCTAGTTGCTCGGTAGAAATCGGAAATATTCCAGTTACGGTCAGATCTTTGAACATGAGTTGACTGAACGGAATTGAGCGGTACGAACTGCTAAGTTGATTGCGCGAAACTGTGACTAGCTGCGAAACGTTTATTGACTGATTTCTGATGGAACTAACATTTTATGAAGGCAAATTTGATCGTTGCTTTGTCTCCCTCTGATCGAGCCACTTGTCACAATCCTGCGATTGTCATTGTGGTTGATCACGTGGGCACACTTTAAATGGAAACTGAAAGTGAAACCTCAAGAGTTAGACCCCAACTATGTGTGGTATTCATCAAAACTGTATTGCTACTAGGTTATGCACTAGTTACAGTCAGCAAGTAGCAGAATCTTATAGGATAGCTAACTTAAGAAATCAATATTAGCCTCATCCCCCCCACCCACTTCCTCCTATAAGCCTTACCTTGATGTACAATTCTACATGTTCAATTATTATGTACATTTATGTCAATAGCTATGTAGTTATGGAGGCCAAGCAGGCAAACACACTTCATATTTTTGTCCAAATAGAGTTGGGCAATAAATCAATATTTCAATATGATTAAGGTATAATAAACACCAAATACCAAGAGTAATTGCAGGATACCGTTGGCATATACATTACATGTGAGCCATTCCAAAGCACTTTATTAATGTCAGACTGATTTGTAACATCAAAGTCAGTGTACTACAGTTTTTCAGTGAATATTGATATCCTAGTTTTACATACCTCCTTGCTTCAGTTTAATGTCCATTATATGTACATATAATCACAAATACCAATTACTAAAAGTATTGAATAACTTCAAATGTTTCATTAATACCATATTGATTCTTAGAAATCTCAATAGCTACTACCCATCACTAGTCAATAATAATTAAAGATACAGTATCAAGTCATAATATCATTAGGGACCAGCTGTACTCATACCTTTTCCATCATTTGGAAACCATAAAGCTTATACAACACTTCAATACAAGAGTTCACTAAGGTAAATGTCTTATCTTACTTTAACTATTTTGTTTAAAATACTAGTTATGAGATAGTAATATACATATGTAGGTGGCAAAATGCAAGTTTCACAAGTACTGGGGGATGCTGTGTGTACACTAGATATCACAGGAACTTCATTTTAATATGCAGCAAACAATAACCACGCAGATACACAAAAGCAGTTTTAGTGATTATGTATCAACGTGAAGTTTCTGCAGGTCTTCATAAAGTTGTTCTCCAAAAGACAGTGGTTTACCCAGTATAGTAGCTTCACTAGCTACCATCTTATCTTCATCTGACCAATGTAACAAAAATCTGTCTGATTTTAGTAACATCCTTACTAAAGCTTCAGAAGATGGTCGAGCTTTGGGATCAGGATGCCTGTCAAACAACAATTCATATACTTTCCATCATTGATCAATATACTTTCCATCATTGATCATTAAGGTAACTAACCAACATTGTATCATGATATGATAGATCTCCCTAGGACAACCTGGAGGTGGTGGAAGCCTGTAGCCAACCATAATCTTCTCCAGATACTGTAATAGTGACAATAATTAACTATCGTAATCAAAATAGCTACAACCTCAGTGCCAGTAAATTCTTCAAATGGTCTATGTCCAATAGTCCATATCTCATACAGTACACACCCGTAGCTCCAAACATCACTTTGGACTGAATACTTGCGAAAGTACAATGCCTATATATATACATATACCTATATCCTAAAGTGTGGAGAGTATTCTAATTGTCACTAACCTCAGGAGCTGTCCACTTTATAGGTATCTGGGATCCTGATGTGATGTAGTAATCTTCAGACACATCTCGTGCCATTCCAAAATCAGCAATCTAACAATATACACAAGTAAAGTTATGGTACACAATGATGCATTTTACTTCATTTGCTTTCATGATTGAAACTGATTACTCAGCTTTCATTGCACAAGCTAGATATTAGCAACAACTGGATTAACTACATAGGTACTCAATTATGAGAAAGTATATTCCCACAATGGAGACTCTGGATTGTAGCAATTAATTTGGGTGGAAAACTGAGCAGAAACTTTAATCCTCTAAGATGCTGTCTGCATAAACATGTATGCTATCATGTAACATGACCTCTAGGGTCTAAGAAAGCATGTAACATTTGCCTTGGTTACACACAGTTATGAAATTTAAACATACTATACATGTACATTATAAGGTTTCAAATGATATATGATAATTCAGTTGAATTTACACCGTGATTATTCTTACAGCCACTACATGCATATATGCAGCAGCTGTTGAGCTACTGTACTTTCTTCATTACCTTGCAAATGTAATCATCTGATAACAATATGTTTCTTGCAGCCAGATCTCTGTGTACAAAATGCTTTTTAGACAAATATTCTAATCCTGATGCAATTTGTCTGCAATAACTCAGTAATTCATGTCCCATCTCAGGAACAACACTAAAAGTTAGAATAATTACAACATGGACAAGATGTTGACGTACATACTTTTGTTGCAAATTAAGCAAATTATTTTGCAGGTCTCCTTTAGGCAAATACTCCAGTACAATCATCATGTTCTCCTCTTCAGTCACTACTCCATGTAGCTGTACTATATTGTTGTGTTGAAACTGACCCATAATGGCTGCTTCCCTCAGAAACTTCACCCTGTTTGACTCTGAACATTTTGAATTGAGTGTCTTCACTGCTACTTGCACAGGATCAGCAGAACCATCAGTCCATGTGCCCAAATTGACTACTCCAAAGTGACCAGAACCCAATACATTATCCACACTATGTGAAAGCATAATTATTGTAACCGTTTAATAAATACGCTCACTTGATGTGATGTGGTTTCATTGTAGTAATATTTCTACATTTTAACCAACTGTAAATGTTGTCTTCCTTGTGGCCTGGGTCCTCATACAATGGCTCCTCATATAGTTGATTGGTGTTCGCACTGTTAGTAGAGTGGTTGTAGTATAAAATATGGCTACTAGTGACCTCATGTGATCGACTTATACTAGCAGAGTCTGTCATTGGTGTATCATATATCTCATTGTCTAGAGATGACGGCTCAACAATTCTACCCAATGTTGAGTAATACTGAGACTTCAGTGTTTTGCATTGATTACTTGTGTGTTTTTCACAAAAAATGAACATTTCAATTGTTTCATAATCTCCTGAACGTTTTGGCTGCGTTATTAACCAACAACAGAAAGTCATCTACGTGTACAATAACATGTTTATATATTACCTGTTTGTGTGCATTTTTTTGTAGATGTTTAGGATTGTCAATAGTTTGAGGTTTAATTGCAACTGCTCCTGGCAAGGCAGACCCAGCATACATGACATTCTTTGCATCAGCATCTATAAACAAATTATGGTTATCACATGAACACCAATAAACCACAAAGTATATTTAGGTTACCCTCAACCTTTAATTATTGCACATCACATGTGTATACAGTGTAACTTTTCTTTTGGACTACCAATTTAATCAGTGAGACCATCATATAACTCAAGTACATACATCCCTAAGATGGTTATTATGAATGTGAGTAGCTATATACCTCCACTCATTAGTTGTGGTCTCATGGGTGATGTACTATTAATAGTCACTATATCACATACACTTATGATATCATTAAACCTTAATGCATGATTAATCCACATACTTACAGTATTCTATTGCATAGGAAGCTGATGTTGATGTTCTCCTTTTGTACACCACAACCACGAACACTAACACTATAATAAGTGCCACTAGTATTGCTACAGCTACTCCAACTGCAGCTCCTATTATTACACTAGTGTTGTTACTATCACTGGTACCACCAGCTGCTCCAGCTGGAGTCATCGAGGTAGATGGTGTAGTGCGATTAATACTGGTAATTAGAACAGACTCAGCAGAAGTACTAACAGTGGATGTAGATATTACTAGTGGCAATGGTGTTGAAGTTGTTGATGTAGTTATCAAATTGAGTAATGTTGATGTAGTTATCAAATTGAGTAATGTTGATGTTGAAGACATTGACGTTGATGTCATTGACATTGTTGTTGATAATACTTGAATTGTACTTGTAGAAGTTGCAGTACTACTAGTGCTACTGGTGGTAATAATAGATGCTGTTTGTAGGATAGCAGTTGTCCTGCTATTTGAAGTAGTAACAGTACTTCCTGTGTACAAATAAATGATTATACAACAGCAATACTATTATTGCTGAGACCTGCAAAAAGATATCCATTAATGCTCTTTGAAATTACCAACAAAAAGTAACAGAATTGTGGAAAATCAATCATATGGGCAAATTTGGATTTCTAACGATTTGCTAGTTTGCTAACATTTAGCAAACTAGCAAATAACACACACTATGATGTAGGAAATGATGATTGCAGACTCACTGTGTGTCTTCATGTAATACTGTCAATGTGGCCCTGCTTTAGTGGCAGTACCACAAATACCCCATAACTTTGTTTGGGTTTTGAATAGAAACACTGCTGGAACTAACATGGATCTCTGGTAAACTGTGAACATGAGCATAATAGTTTGTGTGGAGTTTCTAATGTCTTGGGTTCAATATCAATTTGTCATTTTACGTTGCAGAAAATGATCAACTGTGTGCAGGAAGTGTACCTTGGACAGGATATCCATATAACTTTTGAGCTGGAGAGATCCTTTGAAAATAGTTCACTGTGAATAGAGCTCTGCTGAACTTGTCATCATCAGTAAGCCAATCAGTCCTTGATCCACGTATGATTATTTTCATTGCTTTAACTGTGGCCTCAATTTTTCATGGATATTTTGGAGTGGAGGTTCTATGCTCAAATCCCCATTGTTGCACAAAATCTTGGGAGCTTCTTGAGGTTATTATCCACACAAAAACAGTCAAGTTGTGAAAAAAGGCTGCTGCCTTCAAAGGCCTGGGTGAAAAAGTTGCAAAATCAAATGTGGCAGTCAAGAAATGGCTGAAATGCTACTTAATAATGCTTGTACATTGCATAGTTATTAGCATTGCAGTCATTTCTTGGCCGCCACTGTTTCCACATTTAATTTCACAACTTAGGCCTTTGAAGGCCACACCTTTTTCACACTTTGGCTGTTTTGTATGAATTTTGTATCTTTTTGTGCTCTATATTGTCCCAACCCATGGCTAAAGTCAGCCATAGGCTGGATTTGGAGTTTGTTTGTACCCACATACAAAAATAATGATGATTATTTGAAGATAGAACTTACAATTGCATTGTATTGCATGTTTAATTGGCTTTGATTGATAGAGCACTTTTTTTTGAGGAATTCTAATAAAATACACATAGAATGTCCTAGAATTTCCATTGGTAGATCTACGAGATTATAAACTTTTGCTACTAATTAGATTTTAGCTAGAATTTTTATTTACAAAGCAAAAATTAAGTGAGGTGTACAGCTGTGATAGCAGTGACTTAGTGGTTAAGGATTTGGGTGTTCGGTATGGAGGTACCTAGTTCAAACTCTGGTAAGTTTAAAAATCTATGGTGACTGTTTCTATCAGAGAATCTGGACCCCGTGATTTACAGTTGGTTTTTGCCTCTGTAGCTTCTACTCCTTTGCTTTTCAAACCAACAAAGGGTACTGCTACAATGGCATGCCTATGTACACACACACATGCGCACACACACACACACACACACACACACACACACATGTGCACACACACACACATGTGCACACACACACACATGTGCACACACACACACACACATGTGCGCACACACACACATGTGCACACGCACACACATGTGCACACACACACACACACACACGTGCACACACCAAATTTTAAGGTATTCCCATAAGTCTATAGTCATGACAGAAGTTTGGTCTTTTTTACATGATTAAAAGTTCATAGACTGTGGATATTTATGAGATTCCTTGAAAACTTTATTCATGAAATCTGTAACAAAATTTCAAGGTAATCGAATCACACGTTTGCATTTATAACAGTTTTTGCAAAGTGTGTGAAAAGAATAATCAGGCCCCTGTAGACCCCCTAAAACAAAGAAACAAATGGAACTTTGGCCGCCCTTATCTCATGAATAGGTGAAGCGAATTTAATCAAATTTGCTACCCTACCTATGTTTTAATAAATACATCACTTAACAACTCAATCCTAGAATTAAAGCTTTACAATCATCAAAACAATTGTACTGTAAACCTCACTGTTTTCTTAAGGTAATTAAATAGTTTGCTCAATGGTTCAAATAAGAATTCTTTATTAATATATGTAGTGTATGTAGATTGTGCACATTATGCTTAGCAGTTCTGCTTAATATAATGCTAGCATTATGCTTGATGTTTTCACCATCCTATATTTTATATATTATACATACGTCAGAATTTATGCTGGCTTACGTAGTTAAAGTCTTGTAACCATGTAGCCTACATAGTCTGCAAAATATAGAACTTAGTTTCACTCACTTATTCCTGCTAAAATAGCCAAATGGAAACATCGCTGAGTAACAAATCCATCATCTCCAGTGATAATAATACTGCTTTGATTTCCTTCTGCACTGTAAGCAAGTGTATCATTTGATTCACTGGTAGTCAATATATGTGATCTTGTAGTAGTGTACAAACCAATAGTATCATTTGTAAGAACACTTATTTGTTGATCAGCAGGGAGTGTGTAGTTGTCACAAATGAAAGCAGCACCACCTAACTGTGGCACATAAGTCACAGTACTAGCATGTACAAGTGTATAACGATCATTTCCATTCCACCTCCACACACTAGGATAAAATGTCACTGATGGAACATTTAAAATCTGATAACAAAATTCCCACCCAACCACAACTCCATCACATGGAATCCTGTATGATGGTATAATATAAGTTGTGGCAAAGACAATTAGCGTCCCATCTTGGTAATCCAGTGATCCTGTGTTTCTACATGTTTGAGTAGTAGTGAGAGCTACACCTGTATGAGTTGATAAATAATGCATGTGAAACTTCTATTGTAGTATAATATAAGACGAATTCTAGTACAATATTTTTGCATTCCAAACTCTAGTTTACATGTGGCCTCAGTGGGTCATCAGATGCCTCACTGTGTGTCTTGCCATGCTTACAAGTGCACTTAAATGCTAACATTTAAAAAATTTTATTTTATAATAATTAGTGAAAATACGCACACATAATACATACTCCAGTGTAGTTTGCACTGATTAATTAGTGAATAATCTGAAATTGGTTTATCGGCTAAATTTCAGAAATATCGGTATCAGTAATTATTAGCCAATTAATTTCACTGACCATGATGTCATCATAACAATAAGAAAAAAAATGTTTAAAATGGTAATTTTATATAATATATATATAGGAATTTTGGTAAACATAAACATGGGATCAATTATCAGTATTGGCCATTTCAGTATCAGATAATCAGATAATCAGCAAAATCTCTTATCAGTGCATTACTACTTCAGCGGTAGTGAGATCACAACATACAAACTTATTATACTGGAGTAGTGGGCCAGAATAAAGTTTCTTACAACTAGGCCTACTCACAACAGTATATAGCTGGTTTCCACTGCATTGAACTTGAAACCTGTATCAGGCTAATGCCTTACTGTTGGACTACACCGAGATGAAATTCTTTTTGTCATGCACCTCAAACAATGCTGATTTCATTTTGTAAAAGTGCTTTGTCATGTACGACAAGGACTATTCTTGCCAAGTTAAAGTGGTTATGAGTAGATGAATTGATACATTAATACCATATATGTAGATGAAGCATATAGTTAGTTTGATTATGTATTTACTGTAAGTGGCCAGTGACAAACCTGCTACTCAATGAGTCAGTAGTCAGCTATAATAGCTAACCTGATTGTCGCCCAGCAGGGTTAATCAAACCGCCCCTCATGCTATAGCATATTATTATGATCTCAGTGATAGCTACTAGTAAAGTGCTGATTAGAATTACATGAATGTAGCTACAAGCGTATTAAATTTCACTGACATCTAACTACAAGCAAAATCGAATGAAATGGAATGAAATTTTTCATGCTAACTGCAAAGAAATTGATTTATAGAGTATGAAGATATGAATTAAGCTACTAAATGGGAAAATAAATAAATAATGCATGCAGATATTTAATTACAGAGAATTCTCTATTATTTGTGTAGTCTTGGTAAAATGCATATGGAACGTTTAGTGCATCCTTAACATTTTGAATTAAGAAGCCATATTATAGCAACTTGTAGTGCTTTGAAATTACTAACTGCAAACTTGTACATGTACTGAGAGTAACTTTAGGGTTTGTTTGTCATCGTATGCCTTGTGGTGAGCAAGTATATGTTTCACCTACATACTGCACACTTATCAGGATAATGTGTATACCCATGGCCATAGGCAAGTACTATCTCAAGCAGTTAATTGAAAACTAGCAACTTATAAAGATAAACAATTGGGGAGGTATCAACAGTACCTAAGGTAGTTATTATTATGCTGACTCTATACTTTTGAATTGGTAACACGACCATCAGAAAATTGTTGTGTAGCTGAAAATCACTAACCCAGGCGAAGTAACTACATACTTTAAACTAGTAAGCAGCACTTAAATGTCTTTCATCTGACAGTATTTTTTATTCAAGTAAGGTGTTCAACATAGTAATGCTACTAGTCATAAAAAATGGCACAAAACTTACTTACACAAGTATAAGAGAAAATTAGGAATTTTAAACTTGGGATGCTATGATAGTCGTGACATACGACATGTACAGGGGCGGATCCAGACTTTTAAAAAGGGGGGTTCCACTTTGGAATTATAACTTCAGCCTAGCTGTAAGTTGAAGACCCAATAAAAAAAGGTCATCACCTACTGACAATAGCTGTCCCTCACCAACTACATTTCCTATTTATAACTGTATACATAGCTTGCTACACTACTCCTCAAAAGACTACTGTGACTGATCTATTGGAGTATATCGATTTGAACTGCTCTATTATAGTATCTCGAGTAAGAGAGGCTCTTTCAAAAGGGGGGTTCCATGGAACCCTTTGAATCCCCCCTGGATCCGTCCCTGATGTCGTGACATAAAGTTCCATGATATGATATGACATAGGCTTCTTTATGTTGTGACATAAATATCTCCTAATAATGCACACTTTTCCACTCAATTTGATCAAATTTGATGCAATAAATACTGATCAGAAAAATTGACAAATAAGTATGAGCAATGTTGGTTGTTGAGTCATAGTTAGAGTTGTATCGATTCCCACTTTTTAGGGAAAACCGATATCCGATATATTTTTACCCTGTTTTACCGATAGTTAACCGATACCCGATTGTAGGTCTCTACAATTATACTTGTGCATACTCCATTAAAAGTAGAGCTATATAGTAAAGCCAATTCTGTGAAATTGTACACTTATCTCAATCAAAGTTGCTAGTCAGACAAGTGGGCTAGGGCCTGAACCACCACTGTTTATCTTTGTGGCTACCACAAAACATAAACAAATTACCCAAGTACATACCAGAGCTTTTGACACCAGCCCTCCAGTGGTACTGCAGCTGCTGAAGTTGAATAGACTAAGCCACAGCCCATTACAACCGATTTCTGATTATGGTAAAAACAGCTAATTATCGGCTTCTACCGATTACCGATCCGATTATCGGTACAACTCTAGTCATAGTTAATATTGCTGGTGTTTAAGTTGATATTTTTGCATGT
Organism: Dysidea avara; assembly: GCF_963678975.1. Classification (NCBI taxonomy): domain Eukaryota; kingdom Metazoa; phylum Porifera; class Demospongiae; order Dictyoceratida; family Dysideidae; genus Dysidea; species Dysidea avara. Next base: position 47,371,286 of record NC_089274.1, read on the forward strand.
TTGAATCAAAATAGCTATACAGTTTCATAAGTAACAGCTTCAGTTGTGAAACTTTAAAAATTGCTTATGCCGTGACATACGACATGTCGTGACATAAACCTCTATAACATGTGACATAAAATTTCTATGTTATGGCATCCCTATTTTAAACTAGAGTAGGGATCAACTAGAATATAGTGCACCAATAAAAAGTACTGAAACAAGCTTGAGTTGGTATATTATGACAGCAAATTACTTTAACACAAGAAGAAATGAATATCCCCAGTGTGCATTTCAATTAAGGAAACTCCACAGCACAGTATGGATATTTATTTCTTTTTGTGTTACAGTAATAGACAAATTCCACAATAAGGCTTTATAGTGTATAGTAATAACCATTACCCCTAGCAACCTGGATTACCCATGACGTTTAGGTGATAATGTCTAAAGTAACGTCTCCAAATTTTGAAAGGATAGCATATATATGTCATAAGATATGACATTTTGAAATTTGTGGTTTTCCCATACATATCTATGTATGTGAGAGGGCTACAGTTGCCCCTTCTGGACAATCACAAAATTGAGGTATTTCAACGTATGCAAAAACCAAAAATTCAAAAGTACATATATCTCAATTGTACATAATTTGTAGGTGTGAATGTTAACAATAATCGCTCCAAGTTTTAAATGGATAGTGTATATAGGTCATAAGATATCACATTCTTTGAATCCCATGATTTAAGTGATTTCTGAGAAGGGGCAACTGTTGCCCCTCTCATTGACAATGTATGGGAAAATTGCAACTTCAAAATGTCATATCGCATGACTTATATGTGCTATCCTTTTAAAACTTGGAGAGGTGACTTAAGACATCTACAAATAATGTAAATTTTAGGTTGCTAGGGGCATTGGTTGATTTTTTTGTGATTAGAATATTATGTCAATGACTATCATTTAGATATACTGTACAACTAGATAGCTACATCAGTAAATGAAGGCATTTCAGATGGACTCATGCTCTTGAATATATGTGTTAATGGAGACAAATCGAATTAATTGCATAGCAGGACCAACTTATGATGATATTGCTGAATGTTCTATTAGAGTAGTTCGGACTGCTACCTGATGATCAGAAATTTAATCATAGATATCTTCAGTAAACTATTCAGTCCTACCCAGAACTATTCTCCAATGGAATGGCCTATGTATCCCTAACAAACATTTAAACAATTAACAACTCCTACTTTGTAATTGTAACTTAACACTTATTGTAACTTAGTTACTGTAACTTAGCACTGATTTTATCTTAACACTTATTGTAACTTAGCACTTATAGCTTACTGTATCTTAACACTGATTGTAACTTAGTACTTATTGTAACTTAAACTTAGCACTCATGTGTACGTGTACATTAGCATTAGAGCTCTGTTGGGTGATTGCTAATTAATAAATAAAATAATAAATGGGTGACTGCTCTATTAGAGTATCTTGATCTCGTGCACTCCCAGCATTGATTTATGCAGTATTCCATTCTTGCATAACTTTTAGCACAAATCCCAGTAAACCAAGGCAGTGGCATAGCCAGGAAAATTTTTTTTCCGAGGCAAAGTTTATACATTTTTTGACCTAATTGAGAGTGTTCATTATCTGGCTGCATGCCCTGCGAACTACTGATTTTAGGGGTACACAAAATGAATGGAGAAATTTCTACAATGTGCAAAGCACACTCTGAAATGCAAAGCATGAGGGATCTATACAGGGACATACTCCCCCAAACAAATTTTGAAAATTCAGTTTCCTAAGAATGAATTTGGTGTTAAATTTGACAGAAATTTTCAAGTACTGTAAAATGATTACAAAAATAAGTTTTTAATTGCATTTTGATTTGCTGGATAGGGAGAGAAGTATTTTGAAAAGTAACTTTAAAGACAATTAAAATAGATGTAAATGTGGTGCCAAAACTCAGGCTGAATTGTTGGAAAAGTGAGGGGGCACCACCCCTTCACTATTCAAAGTGTGCATGTGTGTGAGGGGGGCAGTTCTACTTTGCTAAGAACAAGTTTTTATCCACCTATCATATGGAACAGTCAGTTGAACTCAAGCACATGAGAAACAAACAATTAACAGTGTTCATAGAATGAAATAGCTACCTTAGTACAACTTATGGTAAAGCAGCGCATTAAGAAATGCAAACGAATAAACCGTGCCAATTAATCCCCGAAATAATCAGCACGTGCCTGTTCTACTTTGCTAAAAATGAGCTGTTATCCTACACCCATTGTCTGAAACAATCAGTTCTGTTGAACTCAAACACACGAGAAACAAACGTACCAGCCGGCACAGAAAGTTGAGCAGCACGTACTAAATAAATTATTAGCAGGAAGCCACTAATGTGCTATTGCAAATAAATGAACACCTTGCATTGTCAGCGAAAAGAACTGGGTACAAAGGAAAGTCCATTATGCATGCATTTTACATACTGCAGTTGGTGAAAAGGCACATCTCAGGATGAAGCGATGTGGAACAGTGAAGAAATCAAGTTCATAGCTATATCCATTGTTGAGTTATGCTTGGCTGAAGGCATCAGTTAGTCAGAATAAAATAGGAAAGTTTTAAAATTACATAGAAACTTTAATGGAAGGGTTTGGGATGGTCTGAAGATAGTGTTGGGCTTGGCTGTGCCTAACCAAAACCACCAGGTTGTCATGATGGAAAATTAAGGCTGGTTTTAGGGTGATATTTTTGGCTGGAAAAGCCCAGTTCTGCATGATCCCTACTACGCAGTACTACCATACTGTATGATACCATACTGTTGATAGATGGAATGCACATGTTAAAAGTTCAATTCCATGATCAACATACACTGTATGGGCAAACTCCATATAAAGTTTTATCTTCAAAAGCTTTTTGTACATCCAAATAAAGTACACTTTCCCATAATAGACATCTAGTATCCAAGATTTTTAAATTGAAAAAATTTTCTGTAGCTAAATTCCTCTATAGAACCCTGGCACAAAATACACATGTTCAACTTGTGATTGTTCCATCATATGAGCTCTTATGATGTACTGTGCTGCATATACATTATATTATTTTACTGTACAAGATGAAGATCAAACAATATGGAATTTCAGGTAACCGTTATAAATGGGAAAAATCTGGTTGACAAGATGTTATGAGTGGCATTCCACTAGGACTTCTTCTCTTCCTTATTTATGTGAATGATTTACTAGAGTTAATCTCAAGTCAAGTATTTTATTTGCTGACAATACTAAGCATATGCGAACTATTTATACTGATAGATCATGAACAGCTTCAAACTGATTCAAACAAGCCGGCTAAATGGTGCAAAGTGTGGCAACTCAATTTCTATGCTTCTAAATGCAAAGTAGTCCACTTTGGTCAAGCCATGCATAGCTAGTTATGGAGGTTACTATCTCAAAGGTGTTCTATCGGGCTTCTCTTAGCCTCAACCCTTAATTACTTAACAGTGATACTGGACTTATAAACATTCCATTCCACTATTCCAGTATACCCTAGTCCCTATAGTCTGTTGCTGCCTGCCCCTTTGCAAAAAGTAAGCCTAGCTACTTTTTGTGGAGGTAAGGTTTCCACTCAAATAGGAAGATGCTTCTTTTTGTTGTTTTTGGTGAGTTTAACTGACCTTTCAGATAAAGCAAGCAAGCACTAATTTATTGTTTGATTGTTTGTAACATTCGATATCAGCATAATTTTAACACAGGTAAATGTCCAAAAGTGACCAAAACTCCCATAATGGCTACATTAGTCCTGTGGAATAGGAATATGCCTTCTTTCATTGTTTCTGGAGATTTTCACACAGACTGACCTATTTGTTTGATAAAGCAAACAAGTGCTAATTTATTATAACGCTATCTATTGCTTTCAATATCAGTGTAGTTTTAACTAGCGCAAATATCCAAAAAGTGGTCACATGACCAACAATCCCATAACAGCTATATATATTGGATGTGCTCGTGCATGCTATAATATACAAGATGTAAATAAGTCTTCATTTAATAGGTAAGAAAATACAATAATTGTGTCTTACCCTAATATACAATGATGTGTGAATAGGCTGTCAAATGTAGCTATGGCTGATAGGATTTTTGGTCATGTGACACATCTATGTGTGTTAAAATTATGTTGATATTCAATGCTACATGCAATATAATAATAAATTAGCACTTGTTTGTATGGTGTGAAAATCTCCAGAAACAAAAGAAGTATCTTCCTATTTTGAGTGGAAACCCTAGTGAAGCCGGCAGGCAGTACCAGACTATTTACTGAGTCTACATTAGGCCTAAATTCTCTGTTTCCCGTCCTGGACTCAAGCATATTTGCATTCGGGCGGTCGGTTCATTTCCATTATTTCATTATAAGACTGGCAGCTTTTCAAGCCATTATGTTCCTGACACAACCAAGAAAAGCTGCATAAAAGCATGCTTAAGTTTATACCTTCCTTTTCAAGTTGCAATAATAGCACAAAATGAAGTTAGTGCTGACTTGAAAGCACTGCTGACACGTGAGCTTGTTGACACTGTTTCAAGATGGCTTTTACTGAGCCTGTCAGTATGCAAGAATAACCAGAAAATATTGGAAGAATACGGGATAATGGAATACGTGACAATGTCTAAATTTTTAGACATTGTCACTCTGGAGTAAGCTTGTCCTTTATGGAAGAGATTGATGTACGGCCTCCCTGAGAAACAGCTGTCCTTCTTGCTACGTGCTGGTTGTGATACTTTGCCAACTCCTATGAACCTGGCTAGGTGGAACATCATTACTAGCCCTAAATGTGCCCTTTGCCTAGCTACCCAGTCCACAACAAACTATATCTTGACTGGATGTCTTGATCAAGGCAGGTATACCTGGAGATATGATTCAGTCCTACAGATTCTCGTTCATGGACTCCAACAGCACTTACCTAGATGACAGTTTTAAACTCTATGCTGACCTTCCAGGATATCTTGCTAGTGTCTGCTCTCCCAGCACTATTCCAACCAATCTTTCCTCCACCCTTAGCAGACCTGATTTGGTTTTAGTTTCCAATAATTCCATCTGTTTGTTTGAACTAACTATTCCCACCAATACCCAGCAACATATTTTGGCTGCTAGAGCTAGGAAGGAAGACCGGTGTAGCTGTTTACAATGCAACCTTCAGCTTTCTGGCTTATCTGTCAATCTTATTTCCATTGAGATTGGTTGTTTAGACCATTTTATACCAGACACAATTGCCCAAGTAACCAATGCTGATGAAGTGGCAAAGAAGACCATAAGATCCCTGTTTGAGCAGGCTGCTTGCATTGCTGTCTCCTGCTCATACAGAATTTTTAATTCTAGAGCCCCCCCGGCCCGGACTGGGATCTATCGGTTTGCCTATAACTGAACTCTTCTGCATGCTATAATTATCATTTTTGTAATTTAATAGTGTAAGTTTTGCCAGGGCTCCTGTACTGCTTGGTACCCCTGAGTCTAGACCCCTGTAATTATGTAGCATTTTGTCTTAACAAAACAAAACGTCTCTCTCTTTATGGAGCTGACAGTAACTAGCTAGATGCGGGCGGTGGACGGCAACAGAAAATTTATTTGGAGTGGCCTTAAATATCGCATCTAGCTACATTGAACACACCTGCTAAAAGAACGTAGAAGTAAATCAGCAGGGCTTTAATCCAAGTCATCCTTCTGACGCGACCTCGTCCGCTTCACTTATCATGAGCTTCACTATAGTACCTGGTAGCTATTACTGATACGACAGGACTTCTCTCGTTGCACAAGCCGGACGAATTTCAGTCTGGTTGCTTTATTAAACAACAAACACAGGTCCAGAGAAAAATACAGCCACACCCATATATTCACTCCGGCAAAATAACAATATACCCTTATTAGGGAGTGTTTATTTTACGGACTGGACCGTCGGACCGGAAGTTCCTGGTTAGCAGGATGTAAGTGTTAATTAGCAGGCCTATTTTACGGACCAGACTGGTTGGATATGTATAGCTACGCGTCATAAGGACCATCGGACTGTTCAGCACACTACTTGAAGTGTTTAGTACAGCTGGCCCATGCACACACGCTTGCATTGAACTGATCAGACATTGGCTCCGACTGGATGATTTGCTTGGTCGTGTGATAACTAGTCCACAGCGGCTAAGACTATAATCAGCTGGCGTACGTCAGTAGCTTGCATGGCTAGACCTGGTTGCGTGATTAGCTATCTTGTGAATGGCACCTTATACCCTTATTTTATATATAAACAGCTGCAGATTTAGTAGCTTGTTCAGAAGATGCTAACAGACTTCAGCTATATTGCAAAAAAAAGTTCATACTAAGCAGCTAGAAAGCTTTTCATATAAAAATTAAAGTCTAATAATGACTGGAGAAAAAAGCTATTGGGCAGAAGCACAGTTTATACAATACCAAGGTACGCGTCTGTCCCAAGCATCTTCAAGAATTGGAGTAGTGCAGGTGTTGCCATGGTACCACTTTTCACATTTTGAGCGACAGATCATATCTGGTTGGCTTGGAATGTCTGGCATTCTACAATCACAATAAATTCTGACTGCTTCACTGTCTTTCCTTTGATTGGAAACATTGAAAAGCTTTGATTTTGAGGACACTCCACTAAATGTCCAGGCATCAGTTGCTGGTCAAAGAGGAATGATCCGGGTTTCTCACCAAGGCATAAAGTAACAGAATAGGCAATGCTAAATATGCCACAGTCATTACTTCCATACTGCTTACGCATGTCTACAAACTTAAGGACAAAACTAGGACTGTTTGTCTGCAGCAAACAAGCCACTTGAGCTCTAACAGAGGAGCTGCTGCACGAAAAGATGCTATCGTAAACGTACACAGTGTCTGGTTGGTCCGTACCCAGGTTACTGACAGTAAGCCAATGATGTCAGTCACTGTCATGAAGAATTTGGATAAAACCAGGTCCATCTATTGAGTAGTTCATTGTAAGTCCATAGAGAGCATCTTGGAAGGAAAAGTGTGGTAATGAAAATTGTTTATGCAGGGTAAACTGGCTGGCATTGATAATACTGCAATTCATCCATGCTCCAGAGGTTATCACTGCCTTGTCAGAATCCATAAGATCTAAGTCTTGTACCCACCATGAACTGGTGTCACGTTCTGGAAAATCAGACTCTTCACATACAGTCAAGTCTATTGCTATCTTGTCTTGTTTTTGGTTACTAGCTTGTCGCTTTGATCTTATTGCTGAGTACAGCTTCTTGGCTTGTGGATTTCCTGTAGTTGAACATTCAATTTCATCTGGGTCTACTCCATCTTGGTTATCTATAGGACAACAGAAGTAATCAATTAATAACCACACTGTAAAACTAACATGCATATGTGTTCTAATTAAACAGCCATGCATGTATTTGATAGAATATACTTATAATTACATTGCCCAACACAAACCTTTGGAACACCTAAAATGTTATGTGCCCAATCACATAGGTCATCAAACCTAGAACTGGGAAAGTTAGTAACAAAATCTAATTCAAATTTGTTACAGTATTTTATTTCAATCCTCCCACACTCTTCTTCCATAAACTTTACTAGCAAATCTGTTTTCAGTAGTGGCCGCTCCTTGTAAAAGTCTGAGTCTCTGAACTTATCAAAATCTCTTCGGTCTGCGGATGATGCTAAAACATAATTTCCAATTCTGGTCAAGTCCACCCTGCCACATTGTTTTCTGGTCTGTAGCCAAGTATGCATATCTAATGTGACATACATCAGAATCTGTCCAGGTTTCAGCTAAAAATAGCTAATGTAATTATAGTGAAGAAATAAATTAAATAAATACCGGTGATTCCATCTCTTGTTCAACCTCATCCATAGAATAGTCTATCTTAGCATAAGGATTAGTTTCTACCCACAGTCTTAGCATCTCAATATGAAAGCATTTATCTTGCAACTCAGGCTCATCAGAATGTCGTTCCATCGTGTTACCTATGTTAGTAAAATAACAGTAATATTAATAACAATTTAAAGTAACTGTTCAACATGTAAGATACCAAGAGAAAGCTCCTCATCTTGATTTCTTGGAATTGGGCTGAAACTATCAGACTTAATGGATTCTACCTCTCTACCTTCTCCTCCAGCTACAGAAATCAATATTAAACCTTTACTGCTTAACCAATCAAAATTTTGAAAATATACCTTTGGGTGTCATACTTGAAACTTTTGGAGTTTTGTTCCGTGTGATTAGAGTTGTTGAGTTGCTAGGGTCAACACTTGATACAGATGGGTCAAGCTGAAAAATGATATATATATATAATTTAATATCAGCTCTTGTTAGTATATAGTTATGCTTACATGATTACTAATGGATGCATTGATTGAGTCTGGAGCAGCAACGATATCAATATCTCCTGGACGAGGCCTCTTGCGTCCAGATGTCTTGTCCTTTCTGGTCCTTGAGTTTCGGCGAAGTTGGGTCAACTTTATTTTCAGTTGAGCATTTCCAACTTCTAAACCAATACTGATCTGTGCTGCTATTATGTGGTAGCAAAGTCCACTTGATGGGCATGAACAGGATTGTTTAGGAAATAAACGCACAACATGTGGAGTGCCAGTTGAACCAAGTACAGTAAAGACACCCAGTTTCTCATTATGGGTTATTTCTCCTCGATCAATTATCGCCCTATAGATATTCATAAATATAAAGATGTAATATTTAATTTCACAGATCAGTATACAACATAATGAACCTTTATAACCATATATCATAAAGGCAGGAATTTCAAAGGACGATAATTTTGTGAATGTGTTTAAAAAGCTAATTTCATTTCCAAAAGCAAGCTTATAGGATTATGTACACTCGATGCAAAATTTTTAATCTTATACAATATAAAATTAACCCTGGATTACTTTTACAAAGTCAACAAAAGCACCTATAGTCTAGTTTACATTAAGTTATAAATGTGACTAGATTTGACAAAACCCGGCTGTGACACACAAAGTAACATTCTGAGATACGGCGATTTTAAGTAAATATTGCATTATAGTTTCCTGGTGTGTTATGCTGCACAAATAAAATTCACAGTGAATACTCGTCCGTTTATTAGCAATAACTGTGTGGATGTATAGATTTCATTTCTACGGAGTTGTTTATCCACTGAAGAAGCCTACCACTCCATCCCTTACCTATATTAATAGTTAGGAGTATTTTACCTTGGTCGTGAATACTGAGTCGACATGGTATCAACTGCTACTGGCTCAACAAGTGGTGTATCATCAACGACTGCTTCTGCACTTGATAATGCTTTTGATCGAATGTTTGCAACTATGGAAGCAGGTGGTATGGCCTTTAAGATCTTAAGTTCATCTATTTCACATTTTAAGCATGAAAAATTAGGCAATAGTGTGTGTATGTGCCAATTCCACAGAACCATCTTTGGATCTCATTATAGTAGTAAACCTGCAGGTAATAGAAGCTAAGGACAGCAGAGTCTACTGGAGCTTCTTTCCATTTTTCAAAATCTTTGAGAACAGCATTGAAGCTTTCTGATTGATTAGACGTCACTCCACTAAATCCATTGTATACACCCAGCGGTTCCAGAATCCATCTTCCAAGGGATGTTGTGACCTAGAATAAAACAAAAGTTTATGTGTGGTACAGTAAAAAAATGCGCTAATATTACTACCCTTACTTGAGGATCGATATATTGGTTGTAGTATTCACGGAAAGGCACACTCCAGTAACCCATTAAACTGTCCAGTTTTGATCTATAGCTCTCTTCATTCGGCTGATGAAACAGATCTCAGAGGTGACAAACATAAACTGAAATCTCAAGAGATTTAGGGTTTTCAGAAGAAATGCCCTTCAAATGGTCTTGTAACCACCTCTTAGCAGCATTTATCACATGATTCCAGCACTTCACCACCTTCACCCCTGGCAAATTGTTCTCAATAGTCTTGCCCAATGCAGTTTCACTGTCCACCACAATCGGTATTGGTGATTGCAATTTCTGCAAGGATGGTAACTGTGTTTTCATATGGCTCAACATAATTTCATGTGCAGATTGGTACTTCCTTTCATGGATAAGGAATGCTGCTGGGATAACTGGACTTGACTGAAACAAGACATGCCGAAACAAAAATGCAGAGACATAAAAATCCCCTAGTTGAAACGTTGCATCGTATGACAATAGGACTGGCTTAGGACAATAGTTTAATGAAATCAAGTTGTCCAGTTGCTGAAAAAGATCTTTGAACCCACATACTACAACCAAATCAGGAAACGTGTCTATTTTTAACACATAGTCTTCAAGGTCTGCAGCCAGTGCATGCAAATTAACTATTGCATCGTGGCTTAATCTGGTTAACTGCCTCTCCTTCGCTTGAGCATTCCTGATTTGTTTTATATTCCTTGGGACCAACACTGGTTGATGAAGACTGGAGCAACTAGCCTTTGAAACCAACTCTTTGTATGCATTTGCAGGTGATTCATTGATTTTACCCTCCTCTAGCAACAAAGATGGGCATGTTCTGTAGTACACTTTTGACTGCTTTGAGTTTCCATGTGGAAACTGAACTGCAATGCTGTGATCACCCAGGTAATGGACCAAAGTTAGATTGTTGGTGTTATCTAACAATGAGTACGCTAAGCGTTTAAAAGACTTGTCTTTACCATGTAGTGTAACACACACATAGTGAACCTTCTTAACAACTGGACCTCCATCAGGAAGTTTCTTTGTGCCATTCTGATACCAGCGATATTGGTCAGATTTCCAGTCCTCTGTGTATGTACAAACCACCATGATAAAGAACATAAAATAGCTAACTGCTATGTACTATTACACTAAGGGCTCTTATGTACGTTCAGCCATTTTCATTAGTCTATCTGGTTAACTACTTTTGGCATGCTATATGTAGCTAGCTAACACATATTTGCTAGTATAGTGACCAGCTAAGCATAAAAAAAGAAAGTTGGCTTGATCTCTACAAGATAAAAGAAAACGTGTTAATTGGATCAGTACTCATTGAAACGCCTATACTGAACAGAAGCTTACTTTCCTGGATCATACTTGTAGGCTTGAAAATATATACCTCCCCTCCCTTAGGCTGAACTGGAGGAAATGAAGTCACACGCGTCTTGACGGCACTATCAGTATCTGGCCCTGGACACGTATCAGCAGAAAGTTTTAACCATCTAATGACTTACTGTATTGGCAAATCTTCATTCTTGTCCACTGCGAAACACACAATCTCGTCCATCTTCGGTCGCCCTCACTCAGCAATCCGAGGAAGCAATTGCTCTTTGGTTGCACGTGGAATGCATAATGTAAAGCACGTGCGCCTGCCATCGGTCTGGTCCGTAAAATAGACTCCTAAACACTTGTATTGCTAATCAGGAACTTCCGGTCCGACGGTCCGGTCTGTAAAATAGACACACCCCACAGTGCAGCCTGCTGGGACACTAGTAAGCCAATCACAATTACATCTGTAACAAGGCAAATTGACTCCTTGGATTCTTAAAAAGAAATCTTCACAGTGCACCATCAGAAATTAAAGAACACGTCTACAAACAATTGCTATTACCATCATTAGAATACTGCTCAACCATCTGGGACCCCTATCATCACACTAGTATTAGTAAACTAGAAATGATTCAACACCGTGCTGCTCGTTTCGTTTTGAACAAACCCTGGCACAGATCTAACCAAAACCATGATAGCATCACAGACATGTTAACCAGTCTTGAATGGCCTACACTTCAAAACAGAAGAGCAATTGCTAGACTCACCTTCCTATTCAAGATTGTCAGGAACTTACTAGCAATACCTGATCATTGCTTACCATCACCAACTCCAGTGTCCTCCACCCATGCTCAACATCCTCTCAAGCTAACTCAATTGCAAACAAGAGTTGATGTGTACAAATACTCCTTCCTCCCTCGAACAATTATTCAATGGAACTCCCTTCAAATTCCTAACGTCGACACAATAGATCTTGAAACATTTAAGAATGCTGTAAGTAATATAATATAATATGTGATTGTAATGCTCATTAGCGTGTTGCTCCTAGTGGGCTTTGCTAATTAACAATAATAGTACAATAATAGTAAGGTTTTCAAAATCTCGATAATTATTAAGAATAAATCAAGGAATGCTGAAATAACCGTCAGCTATCTGTGATCAGAGTTTTTAATAGCTCCACCTCACACATAATTAGGAACGTGTAACATGGGTAAAAATATTTAAAATCAACATTAGACCTAAGGCCCTTATTCGGTGATCATTAGTTTCTCATCCAGCCTTTCTAATTATTATGATGCGGGCGGGAGGGTATTACCATTATGCCATTATTTTATAATATTAACACACTGATGTACAGACCTTGTCCAAATTGTCTTTCTTTCTTACTACAAACATTTCCTTCACCAGCTGATTCTACTTTTCGTGGTCGCCAACTGTTTTTCGACAGTCAACTGAAAGCCTGCTTTGATGAAGTTGATAGAGCACGATTGCAACTGGCACTGCAGCAATTTGCTAAGGAAAACAACAGTTCTCCTGGTGATATATAGCGCATTGTAGCGTTCATCAACAAAAATTATGGCTGTGGACACCAGTTGCCCACAGACCATTAATGCAGGCCTTGCCTGCATTAAAAAGCAGTTAAAATAATTATAACAGTTTGGTATCACGTGTTCTTCCGAGCATGCGCAGAGTAAATAATGGCTTACCATGCGGTAGCTTACAGAAAATTGCATTGTCTTTGCAACTACCGGCCATGCGCGGTTTGAGCATGCGCGTGTTTTGAATAATAAAATGCGTACAGCGAATTGCGGAGTTCTTGCAATGTTTAAATTTAAGCGCATGCGTACAATCGTCAGAATGGCTACTTTAAATAGTCTACAACTTCTCAGTTTTGTTTCTTCTGATGTCCTGAAGAACGGCCACTATCTAAAATAGATGTCTGATTACTTGGAGTGCTCGAAAAGTAAGCAAACTTTAATAATTAATTGTTTTCTTGATCCAAGTGCGCATGCGCTTAAATTTTAATATTGCAAGAACTCCGCAATTCGCTGTACTGCGGTTTTCCAAGTTCTTGCAATGCAAAGCGTCATGCGCTATACAAGCATGTACGTGCGCAGCTGTTCAACAGTGGATTTTCAGTGACAACTACTGACTCACAGGACTTCAAGGATGCCTACGCATACAACTTGACAGCCACAGAATATTACAGGAGTTTTTAAAGAACTGCGCATACTGACACATTATTAGCGCATGACGCTTTCCATTGCAAGAACTTGGAAAACCGCAATACAATACAGGGTTTTGGTATTTGCTAACTAGTGATGATCCTACCATTCCTGGTATACTTGCCGTAAAGGTGTGTATAATTCCGGTTATGCAATGATTTAACTGACGCGGAATTGAACGGCTTCGATACCTGCGTACTGTTACAGAAAATTGCATTGTCTTTGCAACAACCGGCCATGCGCGGTTTGAGCATGCGCGTGTTTTGAATAATAAAACGCGCGCAATACCGGGTATAACAGTACGCAGGTATCGAAGCCGTTCAATTCCGCGTCAGTTAAATCATTGCATAACCGGAATTATACACACCTTTACGGCAAGTATACCAGGAATGGTAGGATCATCACTATAGTTAGCAAATACCAAAACCCTGTATTGTACGTATTTTATTATTCAAAACACGCGCATGCTCAAACCGCGCATGGCCGGTAGTTGCAAAGACAATGCAATTTTCTGTAAGAAGGATGCGGGCGGTGGATGAGAAACTAATAATCACCAAATAGGGGCCTAATAGTCCGGTGCAGTTTGGTACGTACCAGTGGCGGATCCAGGATGGGGCATTTGGGGCAAATGCCCCCCCTTCAAGAAATTGCATACAAGATCGAGATACTCTAACAGAGCAGTCAATTACTCTAATAAAGCAGTCACAATGTTCATGAGGCAGTGTAGCTTACCTATGAAGCTACAAATAGGATTTTATTTTACATAACAGACGTGATATAGTTGGTAAGGATAACTAGCTATTATTGTTGTGACCTTTTTTTTTTTTTTTTGGTCTTCAACTGGTTTTCAGCAAGTTTTTTTGGTCTTCAACTGTTTTTCAGAAAGGTGCCCCCCCCTCTTTCGAAACTCTGGATCCGCCCCTGCGTACCTGTTAAAATCATGATGGCATAAATGGATTTCATCCCCGTTGTCTTGTCTGACTTCATTTCCGAGAATATGAACGCACCTTTGGCTCTCCACAAGACGAATCTCTGATTGTATATACTATTTACCTGATAACGTTAACGGTCGCGAAGAAGAAAATCACACACTCTTTTACTATTATTATTATTATTATATTATTATACAGGGGCGGATCCAGAGTTTCGAAAGAGGGGGGGCACCTTTCTGAAAAACAGTTGAAGACCAAAAAAACTTGCTGAAAACCAGTTGAAGACCAAAAAAAAAAAAAAAAAAAAAAAAAAGGTCACAACAATAATAGCTAGTTATCCTTACCTACTATATCACGTCTGTTATGTAAAATAAAATCCTATTTGTAGCTTCATAGGTAAGCTACACTGCCTCATGAACATTGTGACTGCTTTATTAGAGTAATTGACTGCTCTATTAGAGTATATCGATCTTGTATGCAATTTCTTGAAAGGGGGGGGGGCATTTGCCCCAAATGCCCCATCCTGGATCCGCCACTGATTATACACTCTTTTACTATGATAGGGTCCGCAACGTGAAAAACGAAGTTGCAAGAAACAAATCCCCGACTATCGTAGTATGTTACCCTTAGTGCGGTATTGGTAAAACCGGGAGGGGAGCGGGAGCGGGAGCGGGAGATTGCTTGGTAAAATCAGGAACCGGGAATCGGGAGATCACGTGTCAATCTTTGCTGTCACAAGTAACACACATACGTAGCTAGAGCGCCTGCAGTGCTGTGACGAAGAAACTAATATAAACTAGTAAATTATGAGCTTGAGGGGAAAAATAGCTATAGCTAGATAAAGTTTGCATGATGGCCGTATATTAAAGGCTTTCATTAGAGCTTTATAGTTATTAGCAGTGAATGCATAAAATTGTATTGTGTGGGTTTTTAGCACAGTAATTCACAAAGTGGCTATTTTAGTGGACATAAAATTTCTGAAAGGTAATTTCAGTGAATACATGCAGCAGTTATTTGGCATATTGGATTGTCTTACAATAATGAATGATGAGCAACAGGCCTCCAGTCCTAGCTACATGGTTCTGACCCAGTCTATACTAAAGTTCATGCACCCTACCAATCTAAAATCCATTCAACTAAACGTGATTAGACTTCCCATCAGACTTTGAATGCCAGCAGACTTTCAATGGATAGACTGAAGTACAGTACACCAAGCATAATTATTCTCTGAGTATACAAAACACATTAATAAATCATAAAGTGTTAATTAGCTACAACATACAGTATGTAAAATCAAAGCTGCCTAAAGTAATATGCATATGACCCAGTTTTGTTCTGGAAATCATTAAGTTTAAAAGGTTGAATCCTGTGGCTTCTCATGCCATCATAATATAATGTATGACCATACCAGAAGCAAACTGCAGTAAAATGATTGTCACTACAAACAGTGCAGCCAGCTAGTTGATATCCATGACCATATATAGTTAAAACTTTTGGAATTGTCAATATTGATCTACCAGTCAAGGACTGGATATCAATTGGGATCATCCAAGGCACTCGATTAAGAAATGACGATGCCATTACCTGTGGTACACCACGGCACTCATAAAATGTTTCTCTGTTTCTGCCAGTTAAATTTAATCGGTCAGTAACTGCATGGAGAGATTCATTTGGTGGTTGGCAATGAAATTCTGCACCACAGTAACCAACCATATCTCCAGCTATAGGAAAAATTTCATTAAAGTTATCTAATCCAGAGCTGAAGGAAAACGTAGAAGGGTATTTTGTTACCTCCGTGTTATGATTAGGGCAATGCTCAGAGGTACATTTAAGTTTAATTACCAGTTTCCAGATATGTGTGAACAAGCAAAGACACCTATTATTCTCACCACCAAAACAATCATATTTCAAATTATTCTCCTGAGAAATTGTAAGATTTAATCTTGATTGAAGCAAATGCAAAAATGGTGTTTTTCCTTCATCCAGCTTTCCTTTATTCATCAATACAATTGCTGCTTTGAGAGAGTTCTCAGCTTCACTGTCACCAAAGGTATCCAAGAAAGATTTGTACTGTTTGCAGTGGAGTGACAATATTGTCAGGAAGTTATCAGAAGTGCAAGTGTTGGTGTATTCATTGTGCATCCATGGAAGAGATTCTGGTACAGTACATGCACTGCAAAAAAAAATTGGCATTCCGTTTGGGTATGGTAATGTCACATGCACTCAAACAATACTTATGGAACCAGTTGTCACACTTTGAACAGTTGTACATGTTGAAGTCTCGCTGTGAATTGCCATATAACGCGGCAGATGTTGATCCATCAACCCATGGTGTTTGGCAGTAGCAAAACAGCTGAACCATCTCTTCTGCTTTCCCGCGATAGTCCTTTTTAACTTGTGAAATGCCATTGACTGTTCCAGTATCATCTTGTTGCAATACTGAAAATAACTGTGGCAAACCTTTAACCAAATCAATGCGCAGTTTTCCCAAATCCGTATCCGGTTGTTTGCAAATGTGCAGGAGCAAAACTGCAGTTATAATCTCGGCTTTTGCATTCTCTTTACTGCTTTGCACTCCAACATGAATGGTATTCACAACTCCAATGTTTGAACGAGTGGCAGTTCCTGCATGATAGTAAATTTATGTGTCATAAAAGGTAGGCAAATTTTATATGTCCATGTTGCCTCCTTTATAGGTTTGGTAACATATACATGTTTATTTTAAATTCAGAGAGATTTTAGCCAAGCTTAACTAAAAGGCATAGTGTTGCTTTGAGCAATTACTTTTAAAAGATACGAGTGTAGTAGTGTAATATGATAAAGAGCAAAATGAAGCGCCTCAAGAGCAGAGCAAAATTAGCAGTTTTGCTCTTGAGGTACAGTGCATCCGAGCTATATACAACATATGTGACCGGATTTGCGAAAAGGTACCTTTTTCACACATAAAATTTGACCCATTTTTTCAACTTTCAAACTTTGTAACTTTTGTACCATTGGAAGCACATGTCTGTAATTTTCCATGAGTATGCCTACAGTATGTGCCTACATTTTGATACAAAAAGAAAGTCGATCAGTGCAAGGAGTCAACAGTTATGACATTTTGTTTGCTGGTATGTCAAATGTGTGAAAAGGTACCTTTTCACAAATCCGGTCACATATACACAATGCACATGCACATGCTATAATGTAAACACAAACAAAAGCAATATAGCTATATACCTTATCAATTATACTATGCACATTACACTCAGACGGTCTTTACAATGCAAACTACTATAGCTTATAAATGTGAGTTGATTCACAAGACTTTTTTTGCTCACCTTATCCTTCACATGTGGTGCTGATCTCACAAAAGACTTGGAATTATTCTTACTGTTCCGATGGCTAAATCCTTGATATAAGGTGTCATCCCCAACGTAGTGTAGCATAAAATGTTGCCCGATACCCCAGAACTCAAATCTTCTGAATTGGTTATCACCCTTTTTATCCACAGAATCAAGATCAATGGTACCACTTTTTTTCTTGAATTCACATCCTCCATGTTTGACACTGTAAGATCCTACATGTACCCATCTGTATTGATCGCACCTATAATAATTGCAATGTACAATTTATTTAATTACTGTATGACTCTAGAAATATAGTTATGTAAACTTGTTTTGTTAAACTGAGACAAGCTAGCTATCTAGCTATATTGTAACTATACTCTTTAATATCTAGACCTAACCTTAGCTTTTTCTTCTCTTGTTCCCATTTGTCCGAATCAGGCCCGAGGTTGTAGATATACAAGCTGCCGCCTTTTGGCTGAACAGGAGGATCTACACTAATCTGTAGCTTTCCACTGATAGCTTTCGAGAAGTAATTATGCGCCTCCGCAGATGTCAAGTTATTGACAGCGTCTTCTACTGCAGGAACACATAGCACATCTTCCTCCATTGTGCATGCGCGGCCGCACTATAGCTACGTGCAACTCTATACTTGCAACGCTATACTTGCAAAATCACGCCTGCCGTTCGTAGCAAGTGAGAGATTTAGTTTGCACGTGATTACAAGTGAGATATTTAGGATAAGTCGCACGTGATCTCCCGATTCCCGGTTCCTGATTTTACCAAGCAATCTCCCGCTCCCGCTCCCGCTCCCCTCCCGGTTTTACCAATTCCCCCCTTAGTGCCCCATCACTGCTACCACCCTTGCTTTGGAACTGAGTTCCCTTGTTGGAGCAACACGCAGATTTTAATATCTCACGTGATTGATCTTTATTCCGTGCGCTCCAAAGAAGACGTCCAGAGCTCCCAGATTCTGAATGTGACATCAGGTGTTGTTGGCCTACCAAACCATGTATAGAAGTGAGTAAAACTTTGCCTGTGTTTTCCACGGAGGCTGATTTTCTGCGGATGGGTTGAGAAAATTTTTCGTTCGAGGTACTCTACCAGCCAAGAGAAGCCAATCCTATCACATAAGATGGTAATGAAGTTGGATGTATAAGTGTTCTACATACCAAGTTTGAAAGAACTGCGACCTTTCTAACCATCTGGCTGGCAGAGATGAAATTTTCAGTGCAATGATCTTCAATGATTTTGGTGGGTTGCTCCTTCCTACTGTTACAAACTGTCTTCCTAGGAGCTTTAAATCAGAAGAAGATCCAGAAGAACATCTGAGGTTTCTAAGAAGTGGTCAAATCCTTGACTTAAAGTTAAAAGGCGAGATGGCCATTGCAAGCTACAACTCTAATAGAACATTCACTCTATTAGAACAACCATGACATTTGCCATCTACTATTGATTGTGTTAACTGAACAGCTATAGAAAAGTTATAAAAGTTGCACAGTCATTATAATATTACTGTATAAATAATATAGATACAGATCAAAGGCCTTGTGTATGTATGTATGTATTTATTTATTATTGGTACTGTACAGACCTCCATTAGGGAGAATAAAACAGATACACACAAGAAAATATACATAAGCACAAAGCATACAACATTTTAGTCTATAGCTGGGATGTATGTGCGTGTGTGACTATATGCATGTATGTATGTCAATAATCCTGCATAACCTAGCTAGCAACTTCTTCAATGAATGTTTAGGGCAAAGGCTATAGCTTTAAATCACACTGAAGAACACAACTATAATATAATCTGCAATGTTTGAGGTGCATATTGCACTTTGACATCCTCATGCAGTGTGGTTGGGAGATTTTTGTACAAGTAAAGCAGTCTTCCAGAGATGGCATCCCAGACATCCAGCAATGTACATGATAGAATCACTGCTAGTTTTCACTAATTGTTGACATGTGTAGTTAGTTATATACGCACTTATTTGTAATTGTAGGAGTGCATCTAGCTATAATTTCATTTGGTATATACTTTTAAAAGATACACAGTGTTAATTTATAGCATTAAAATTTCCATTTTGCCATTAGCACTCTCAATCAAGGTGTTAAATCACAAAAGTCTTCTAGGATGGAATTCCAGACCCCTGCGATTTCATGCTAGGACCAGCACACTCGTAGTGTTGCACTTCCCTGTTGCACACTCATCATCTCACTCACATTACTTTGGAAAGCACCAAAACTGAACTGTCCTTGACAGCTGTGAATCTAACGATAGTTCATGGAATGATTGGCAGTATGATTTTAATGCAGGAATAGTAAGGGTGGACGAGACACCTTTATTTAGGGGGGTGAGGGGGATGGGGCCTAGGTTGATGATGCCATGGTCTAGCTGTAAGTTGAAGACCAAAAAAAGGTCACTTCCTGCTGGCAATAGTTGCCCTTCAGCAACTAGATTATATCTCCTTATTTATAACTACATATGTAGCTTGCTACATTGCTCCTCTAATGGTTCTAAGAATACTATGACTGCTCTATTAGAATATCTCATCACAGTTACAGATAATTTTAGGGGGAAACCCCCAATAATTTTTTTTACAGGGACTACAGCTCCCCCTTGCCCTTGACTGGAATAGACTGTTTTACCATAAAGTTGTGTTAACAACTTTCAAGTGTAGCACAATAAGCACATACTAAGCTTGTAAGTATGAGCATAAGTAAGCACATTTATCACTGCAAAGACTCCTTCATAATTAACTCTATAATAACTATCTACATTCAGTAGTTGCATTGTGCTCAAAAAGTAGACAAACTGCCAGATCTTTCATTCCTTATTCCAGCTCCTGCATCCATTTTCCACATTCTATAAAGCTATACAGTGAGGCATACCGTACATTAATCTACCCACATGCTGTAGGTCACTTCTAGGGACCCGCCGATTATGCTCATAATTTTACCTATTATGCTATGTTGCACTGCTCAAAAATTTACCTATTATGCTTAAATATATGCTCAATACTTACCCATTATGCTCAAATTATGCCCAATCATTTATGCTTCAGTTCCCATCCTCTAGTAATAATTTCCAATTTATGGATAAATAATAAGTGGCTGAAGCACAAACTTACTTGTCAAAATTTATATCACAGAAAAGATCGATATACTCTAATAGAACAGTCAGTTATATGATTGTTCTATTAGAGTTACTGACTGTTCTATTAGAGTATATCGATCGTTTTGTGATGATAAGCATGAATTCATACTATTACACAAATATTCTACCTATTATGTGCTCAATGCTTTCAGACACCTATTATGCTCATAATTATGCCAGCATAATCGGCGGGTCCCTAGTCACTTCAAGAACAAATTGTGTGATTAGTCTATTACATTACACACATGTAGTTTACAGTACAATATCCATGGTGCAGACAATAAACAAATCATACATGTGTATGACCATACGCTTAAATAAATAAACATGTTCACCAGTTTCTTATCCATCAATATGCTAAATATTGTGCAAGCTTAAATAGCCAATTATTTCTTTACAAACTAGTTAGCTGAAATGATATCCCAAATGATTTGCATGCTTTTTAGTCTGCTCTAGCCATGTATTTATTAACTTTGATGACAGCTTCTTAATTACAGCTACACTCAACAGTCTTTGGAACAAAAAATCATTGATATGATAAGGGAAACATTGACATAGCTATAGGCAGAGATACAAAATTAATAGATCTAGATGAACAGAAATTTGGTTTCATTAAGGCAGATAACATCGCAGATTGATGAGTATTTTCAAGATAAGTTCATTATTTTGAACGGGTGTTGTTACACAGAGCAGTCCAATGTATATGGATTTGTGACAAGCAGAAATCATTCAAATCAATACAACAGGTTATATGTATTCTTTGGACAATAAAGTACACTAACGTGTTCAAGGAAGTATTCAACCATGCACATCTCCTTACATTTAACTATCAAGTGTTTGCAATTGAATGTAAAAAGTTCCACTTTAATTAGCCCATACATACACAGATTCCATCTGGATGCATGCGCCAGGGCTCTGAGACAGTACTTTAGGTGGCCATTTTAACTTTAAAAATTAAGCAGCTACTAACAGTTGTGATTAATCTTTCGCTACAAGAATTGACCACCAAAACTGGGGGACCATGGCCTTGTGGTTCCCTGCCATATTTTCACTACCTGTGCAAAACATGATAAAGGGACACTGTAAAAACATGTGTAATCTACTGGTCTACTACACCTATAAAGTAATAGACTATACTCCCATTGACAAATAAAACTGTGAAGCTCTGCTTTACCTCTATCTCAGTCATGAATCAATAATTTCACAAACTCATAGGCCATACACACAGCAGCATTAAGGTATTGTGGCTATACCTACATTACTGAGTTGTTATTTGCTTAGGCAGTTGCACGAGATACATAATTATTATTGTTAATTTTTGTATAGAAAACCAGGTATATGTAAAATGTGAGAATACCTGAGCTGGTTCTGCAACAGAGTGCTCCAGCTGATACAAAATGATTACTTCATAGCAAATGAATGGCATGGATTTCAAAATTCAATACTACAGTAGTAGACTCTCCAGCAACTGCATCTTAAGATTTAAATGTCCATAAAATGCACACTTTCCAAGCAATCTGTACAGCTGTTCAATTGACACAATCCAAAAGCAGATGCATGGTAATTGTACACTGAACTACATGGTTTTTCTTATAGGATACTGAATGTTCTATTAGAGTAGTAGCTTCCAATGACCTTTTAACTTTAAAAGTCAAGGATTTGACCACTTCTTAGAAATCTCAGATGTTCTTCTGGATCTTCCCCTGATTTAAAGCTCCTAGGAAGACAGTTTGTAACAGTAGGAAGGAGGCAACCCACCAAAATCATTGCACTGAAAATTTCATCTCTGCCAGCCAGATGGTTAGAAAGGTTGCAGTTCTTTTAAACTTGGTGTGTAGAATACTTATACATCCAACTTCATTAAATATCTTATGTGATAGGATTGACTTCTCTTCTCTTGGCTGGTAGAGCACCTCGAACGAAAATTTTTCTCAACCCATCCGCAGAAAACAGCCTCCGTGGAAAACACAGGCAAAGTTTTACTTACTTCTATACATGGTTTGGTAGGCCAACAACACTTGATATCACACTCAGAATCTGGGAGCTCTGGACGTCTTCTTTGGAGCGCACGGAATAAAGATCAATCACGTGAGATATTAAAATCTGCGTGTTGCTCCAACAAGGGAACTCAGTTCCAAACCAAGGGTGGCATTAGTGATGGGGCACTAAAGGTAACATACTACGATAGTCGGGGATTTGTTTCTTGCAACTTCATTATTCACGTTGCGGACCCTAACTATGAGTGTTACTCTTTATAAAGCACATCAATACAGCCACACCCACTTATTTACAGTATAAATATAATTAATAGTTAGCATAAATTTCAACACATATGTACAAATATATCATTTTGGTACATAAGTATTCTGGAGTATAGTGAAGAGGTGAGTGCTTGTATCAAGTGATGCTCCCAATTTTGTGGATGACTCTTCTGAATCACTGGGTGTCAGTAACGTCACATTCGATTCCTCTAGTGTCCTTGATATTTCACGTGGATTGATACGTTTATTTGGTAGTGGATTCCTGTAACAAAATAATTATAAAGGCATCATAAATTAATCAATTCTTATCAAAACTTCTGTATTATAGGACACCTGTACATACATATGTAGTGAAGTTCTACAGCTCATTTAAATGCTGTAAGTATGTTACTATATATTTGGAGACAACAATGAAATAAAGCAATAATATTTCTTTATGGGATGTTGATAAGGTAATAACATAAATGGATCGATAATATGCTTGATCCATAACAAAGTTATAAATTGCAACTGCAACGGAGAATATAATTTAAGGAAGTTACTATGTTGACTGTTGATGCACCTTTGAAACTAACAAGGCTACAGCAAGACCTGATTCCAGAATACTAATCAAGATCCTTACACAACTCAGTTTTCCTATTTTTACCAACTTCACAAAAATGTGGGAAAGAATGCATGACAAAAATGAAGCACTTTTGAAATGCAATTACTCCCCTGCTATTTGTAGTGTGGCTATGTATACAGTTATGTTGGAATGGACCACTATACACATATACCACCACCTTCATGGAGCTACCTACCTACCTATGTCACTTGGCCAATCAACAGTCAACGTGGGATAAGTAACCACATTACAAACTGGATCACATCAAATGTGTGCACCTCATCCTACAAATTGAATCTCAACAAAACAGCAAGTGGTTCCAACATAATTGTATGCATCACATAAAATCAAATACATCTGTGTGCAGTTTCAGCATCTTGCAGAAGGAATTACAAATATTTGGAAAAGTATTAAACTAAGGTTGAGAGATTATATCGATTATGGGATTATTTCTGAACATCATGACGTTGAGATGTATAATATAAATCCCATTCGAAACAGCTTATAGCTGTAAAAAAATTGTGTATCCAAGTAAAGCAGAGTTAACTGCAACAAAACGTAGTGATATACCAGGGTGTGGCCATGTGTGAGGTGGATAATCAGATAGTATAATTGTAAAAGTATTAAGTGATGCTGCTAGCTTTTATATTATATAATTATACAATGGGCACAAGTGCTCTGCCTGATATAAACGCACGAGCCTGAGGACCATTAGGCCCGAAGGCAAGTGCATTTATACAGGCAGAACACGAGTGCATGTTGTATAACTGTTATGTACCACTCACCTAATAGGTGGGGAGAGTCTCACAAGACAGCTGTAACACTTATAAAGGCCAGGTTTCTAACATTGATTGTGGGTAACCAAGCCGAACGTTGTGATGACGTTCCCTCTACAGTACTGCAGCCACCTGAGATATTGAAAGTTAGTACGTTATGGTTTATATCACTAACCTGCATTCGCTGTTCGACTCTCATCATGTAGTGTTCAGCATGCCAGCGTGATCACTCAGTCACCATATAGACTAAGCGCCAGACTAATCGCCATAGTGATTTTCTTGAGCGAAAAAATGCAGCTAATAGACAATTTAAGTAAACAAAACCAAACCACTAAACGATACTAGTCTAATTCTTACTATTCACACTGGCTAAACTCGAATCTGGTGGCATGACAAAAACTGGTTACCACAATCAAACGTAAAGGTGAGTATTTAATAGTTTTATTGAGTCATTGTCGAAGTGGACTACAGTTTAATTTGGGCTCAGATGGCACCAGATTAGTAAGGTGTATAAGTATGTTTATATATATATGTAGACTAGAGTTGTGGCCACCCGCGTTAGCTTTTTTGATCGCCATTGGCTGCTTGGTAAACATTATACGTATTGGTGATGTTATGGCCCACAATCGACCTTTACATGTCAGGCTATGAAAGAATTCGAGTGATCTGTGAGGTGTCTTTCCACCTTTTAGGTGAGGTGTCGTAGTGGTCTTGGCTGCCGTCACTTATGCAATGCTGCACAAAACCGCAGCCAGTGCAATATCTATATTGCACTGCGGTCGGTGCATTATAACTTATAATGCACTTGTTGCAGTCTGCAAAACTGCAGCCAGTGCATTGTAAGTTATAATGTACTTGCTGCAGTCAGCAAGAGTGCCATATACAAATTATGGCACTGGCGGGGCCTTTGAACTTCCCACACAGAGTGGTACATATCTTCATAAATGCCACTCAAATTTGATTCTCAAAGTGTATAGATTCTCTGATAGTAATAAATAGTTTGAGTTTGGCCGCCTTTCCGTGGCATTGATGAAGATATATCACTCTGGTATATCACTACTTTTTGTTGCAGTTAACCCTGCTTTACTTGAACATGAAATTTTTGTACAACTATAAGCTGTTTTTGGATGGGATTTCAACCATTTTGTTAGAATAAGCAAACTCTAAAACCGTACCAGATCTAGGTGGGTTTCCATGGTTTTGACAGAAACCTCTAAGATTACAGTGACAGAATATTGCTGCATTGACAATTTATCATAGCACTTTTAGTGGCATGCAACTGCAGTCAGCTAACATCCATATTAGCTATTAAACCCTTAGTAACACTTTAATTTCCATCTCACACTGCAATAAACGATCAAGATACTTTAATAGAGCAGTCACAAAGCAGCTCTAATAAAGCAATCAACATTACAGCTAAGTTGCTAGCTACTTACGGACTTTACACAGCACTTGTAGAAACGTGACTGTTCTATTAGAGTGATTGACTGCTCTAATAGAGTGTCTTGATCTACTTCAAGCATTGACTAATTGAAGCAGAGGAACCATGCCACTGCCCATACTACAGTACGAGCCCTTTTGAAGAATTGAAAGATAGAGAAAATAGAGAGTACATCCAGAGGTAGCGGTAATAGAGGGACATGTAATTATCTGTCTTCGATTAATGCCTATAAATGGACATTTATAGTTGATTCCACCACCATATATGGCGGTTACAATGGTCAGTGGGTTAATGAAGACAGTGAGAATACTAACAAGCAAATCATCATTATAAGATACTTGCCATGCCTCTAACAAATCACTGCCTTATTTTTTTTCAACTACTCAACCTTCTTCAGAGAGAATAACAGTATAGTTGTCATGTCCTTACCAACACCGTATCATCAGTTGATATATAGCTCTGGAACAACCAGGAGGTGGTGGGAGTCTGTATCCTCTAGTCACTTTGTTCATGTACTATATTTGTTAACAGAATGTCAATACAAATAATAATACTCCACTACACCTCTTTTGCACTGCAATCTTCAAATGGCTTGTGACCCAAACTCCATATCTCATACATTACACATCCAAAACTCCACACATCACTTTGTGTTGAGTACTTCTTGTAGAATATTGCCTACATGAAAAAAATTTCAAACAGCTGATGCACATAAAAATCTAACAATAGTACAAGTTAGAATACACCTTGTATGCTGTATACATACAGTATGGACTTTTAAAACCTTTTGCACTAAGGAAACTGCACTGTCATTTTTAACCTTCTTCCTACTACCTATTTACATACGAATGCTATTTATACACTGTAAAAAAATGGTGTGGTCTTAAAAATCCTGGGTGAAAAAAGTTGTGAAATCAAAAGTGGCGGCCAAAAAATGGCTACAATGATAATAAATTTTAACAATGGCTGTGTGCATTGTTAGCATTAACATTATTGCAGCCATTTCTTGACTGCCACATTTGATTTCACAACTTTTTTCACCCAGGCACCATCTTTTCACAGCTTGGCTGTTTCTGAGTTGTATGGTATATGTAGCTGGATATAAGTTACAATAGTTTTGGGGTTTGTGGAGTGGCGTGGTAGGGCTAAAAGACTGGCAAGTGGCAAGTATTAGTGCGAGATATGTAGAACGATGGAACTAGAGTGAAGATGGTTCACCATGGTGACTGCTGGGACTGATTTCCAGAGTGAAAATCATCATAGACTGTTTCTTGACATTTGTTTAGACCATTGCATTGGTATAGTGTTACTTGTGTAAAGGATTAACACATTTTATTGTAAGATTTGCAAGTGTAAGTACTGTACTAGTGTGTTGTTTGTAATAGCATTCCCATACTTGCTCCTTTTGCAGTTGTTGGGATGTCACAAATCAGTCTGAGTGGTTCTGCTACAGAATGATAAGGTAATTATCACTGGGTTATAACTAACTTATTGCCTACAGAAGCAAAGCTGTCCTGTCTAACTGTATGGCAGTTATCACTCAGCGCAGCAATTTGACACTCCCTGCACTGCAGTGGAGACTGTGGGAGCATATTTACCTAGTTGAAACAAAATTGTGGCAAGATTGAATCTAGAAACAATTTGAGATAAGTGACTGAGATCTGGAACTAGAAAATAGCAAACAAACTTACAGTGACGTACAAGCCAATTCTTTATTGTTTTATAACATTTTAAGGTATTTTTTTAATATCAATAGTGGACTGTGAAAATCACCAAAACTATAAAATGCACAGCTCGTGTATGTAATTCTGTGGTGCAGCTAGTTATTATTCTGACTTTTACATCTAGCCAAATCACCAACTAGTCAAAAGTCATTTACAACTAACTTTTTGGCCACAACCAACCCCTTTTTAAGCCCCTTCCGCACTGGGATTTAAGGGTATATATACCACTTTAGCATGGACATTCAGAGATGCTGCTCAGGATCGCATATTTACCAGGCAATACCTAGATATTACCTGGGCAATATCATGGGAATGTGGTTTGCTCATGGTTTTGATGCACAACCAGTTCAAACTCTTTGACTCGCTTTATTGAATGACATGGAGCATTTTATTGTGGGTTTTAGTTTACACATTAGGCAAGGCTCAGTGTAGTTGTTAAGTTTAGATTATTTAACAGTAACTAAACTATATTACGCTAAGGCACACATAGTATACTTTGACGTTTATTCATTAATGAGGTATATAAAATCCAATAGATACCCAGGGTAGGTATCTAAACTGGTTAAATACCCATGACAATTTTTTGTCACGTGATTTGCTGGATTGCAGTCACAATAGCCATCAGAAATCATTGCTAGAGTGTAAAGAAAGAATCACTGGACCAAAAAGATGATCATATTCATCTAGGAAGCCTACCAGTGAGTTAGCATTAATTCGATCAGTCCTCGGTGATTATTGTGCCATTCCTCAGGTCTCTAAAATAGACTATAAATAGATTTCTAAATACCTGGATTTGTGCGATAACCTATACATCTAAGATGAATGATCTGTAAAACAATTGCTTGGATGATGCGTGGATATGTATTTCTACCCTCTGCATGAGGGTGTGTCAGCCATTGAGCAGACCATAAACATGAAGAATATGACAACTAGGTGAGTAACTTATACTCCCAAGTGCTTAACTTAATGTATTAACTTACTTACTGTCACAATAGCGCTTACTGCCACAATAGCAAAGGTTTAATGTAGTACACAATCCCACAATCAAAATTTTCTGGCATGTGTTGAAACATAATGACGTAGGAATAACATTCTGAGAGCTATTTTCCCACACTATTGAAACCACAATCGATCATCAGATGCTAGTGTATAAAACAAATGGGCTGTAGTTCTTTCACCTATCAGGTGAGTGTGCCCTGAGTAACATATGTCACTTATACCACGACTGTGTCGTGATTTTGCTGATATATACACCCTTACCCCTCGGGCCTGCGGCCCTTGGGGTTCAGGTGTATATATCAGCAAAATCCCTTGCAGCTGTGGTATAACTATTACATACATTGTGTTTATATTAGTGCTATGTACTATTGATACAAGTACGGTAGTACTGTATATTAGGGATCATGAAGGTTTGGGTTTTCCTAGCCAGAAAATTCACCCCAAAACCAGCTTCACAACTCCATCCTGGCACCTTGGCAGTATTGGTTAGGTATAACTAAGCCCAAAAGTGCTTTCAGTACGATCCTAAAGGTTTCCTGTTATGAAATTTAAAAAACAATTATTCAATGGAATTTTCTACTGCCTGCCTGCCTGCCTGCCTGCCTGCCTGCCTGCCTGCCTGCCTGCCTGCCTGCCTGCCTACCTGCCTGCCTGCCTGCCTGCCTTCAGGCAAGCATAACTCAATAACAGCTACGGCTATGGGCTTGATGTTTTCACTGTTCGACGTCGCTTTGTCCCGAGATGCGCCTTTTGGCATACCACAGTACATACAATGCACGCATCATGGACTTACTTTTGTCCTCCTTTGTGTCCCATTTCTTTTTGCTGACAGCTCAAGGTGTCTATTTGCGGTAGCGTGATGCATGGCTTCCCTACAGTACGTTTGTAAATGGGAATCGTCCGTTTTTTCCGTGGTGACTAGATTGATTGCAAAGACGATTGTAACACTGTTCTTCGTTGGTAACGCTGTAACAGGCTGAAAATAGCTGAAAGTGAAGCGTGATACATCACACAGTGACCTTGGTATTCTTTTTGACAGCCAGTTAAAATTTCATGAGCACACTGCTCAAGTCACCACCAAAGCCAACCGAGTACTTGGATTGATTAAAAATCTTTTAATTATCTTGACCCTATCATGCTAACACAATTGCTCAGTACATTAGTTCGACCCATGTTAGAATATAACAATGCTATCTGGGGACCTCATTATACCCTTGATCAGAGAAAGATAGAGATGGTGCAACGAAGAGCTACCCGTCTTCTCCCACAACTACAGGATAAACCCTATTCTGAGAGGTAGACATTATTATCATTACCATCACTCCAATACAGATGTCTGAGAGGTGACCTAATTTTCCTTTATAAAATTCTTAATACAACTTCAACAGAGATTTTACTAATTTATATACTTTCTCAAATACCACCCACACCAGGGGGCATCAGTTCAAGCTGTTTAAGGAACGGTCAAGATTGTTGTGTAGATCAAATTACTTTATTAATAGGATCACCAATGATTGGAATAGCTTACCTTCTTACGTTGTAAATAGTACTTCAATTACGTAATCCTTTTTAATTGTTGTTAGACAGTTATTTCCTAGATTCAAGATTTATTTTTGTATAATACTTTGCATTGATCGGGTATACAGGCTATGCCTTTACCCGTATTTAATCATAATCATAATAATCATAATCATAATAATCATAATCATAATAATCATAATCATAATCATAATAATAATGGTGGCTGCATTTTCAAGGCAGTAATTGATAGTTGGGGCATGTGAATCGTTTCTCGTGGTGACTGGATTGTTGCAGAGGCACTTCTTCTACTGTTGTTTTTGTTTGTAGCACTTTGTAATGGGCTGAACATAGCTGAAAGCGAAGCGTAATGGCCACTGTGATTTCGAAGGAAGTATTTGATTTTCTTGGGGCGTGCGCCACTCAGACGAAAACATTTATTCTGGTGCCATTCTTTCTTTTGATGTGGTACGCGTGAGTTCACCAGTCATAATAATGTTACAAAAAAAGTAAAAAAAACAAGTTAAAGGAAAAATTAGGAATTTTAAGTTCGATTAGGGGATATAGACTGAATTAGGGATTAAATGTTCACTAGTATATCTGCAGGTGTAGGTGACTTTCCTTGTTTTCCTACTTTTTTTTGTATGATCCCTAATCAAACTTAAAATTCCTAATTTTTCCTTTAACTTGTTGCTATAATGGCAAGACTGGGAGTGGCTAGAAAATGAAAACTAAAATAATATCATTAGTATACATCATGCAGTTCTCTCAGATGAGATCTTTCTATCACCAGTAATTCCTTTTCAGTACAGTGTTGGGACAGTTACTTTGTAAAAGTAACTAGTTACATATTACAGTGGAACCTCTTAACAAACTCCCTGAATTAAGGACACAATAGAAAAAACCTCCATAATAAGGACAAAAATTTTGGTCCCAACAGGTCTGGTTAATACATCTTTTACCTCTGAAAGAGGAAAACCTCTACATTACAGCAAAAAGTGGCCAAAAATTCTGGGTCCCAAAATGTCTGTAATAGAGAGGTTCCACTGTACATATTACTTGCTACAGAACTATTTAGTTACAGTTACATATTAATCAAAAAATAAAGTAATTATAATAATATTACATATTATATTACTTTGTGTCCACAGCCTTAAGCTGTCACGTGTGAAACTACCACTTTATCACATGACATGGTTTTGTTGTTGGGCAACGTACAAATCTTGGTTATAAGTAAGAAGCTGGTGAATAAGCTTCATTCAGTAGGCTTCATTACTTCGTTGTGGCTAGGCGTTGCTCAGTGGATTACTAACAAGGTTAGTAACTTCGTTACTTGTAGTAATAATATTATGTAATATTAGGCTGGTTACAGTAACTATACTATTTGGGTAATGCATTACATTTGTAAGTAAAGTAACTTGAGTTATATTACTTGTTTTAATAGCATATTTCGTTATATTACTTAGTTACCACAAAAGTAATAATATTACATAACGCGTTACTCCCAACACTGTTCAGTATTACTCCAACAGTTTAATTGAAAAGTGCTCATATGTACTTTTTACAGTAGTATCTGCAAATTCTTATAGGCAGTCCCTACAACAGGTAAGTTAACAGAATATCAGTAAAGTCCACAAAGTTCAGTTTGAGGTTTGACCACCTGTAACAATATAGCTACCAACTGTACTTATAAAACTTCAATACCTAATAAAGTAAATAC
This sequence comes from Dysidea avara, assembly GCF_963678975.1. Classification (NCBI taxonomy): domain Eukaryota; kingdom Metazoa; phylum Porifera; class Demospongiae; order Dictyoceratida; family Dysideidae; genus Dysidea; species Dysidea avara. The sequence continues at coordinate 47,402,963 of NC_089274.1, forward strand.
AATGATGAATGACAGCTATGACAGTAAAAAAACTTAACAATTCTCATGACAGCTTAGTGGCACCATCATAATACCATAACTAGCAGTCGATTAAGTTGACTGATAATCAATGTAGTTTGTGAAAATTATACAAAACAAAAAGCTTATTGTATGCCATAAAAGAGGCTGGAACACTAGTGATAAATGCAACTGGACTAGTACTGCTAACATGTGTTGGTACACAACCTATACCCCAAAAATAGGAGCCATGTTAGCAGAGTAAGTAAAATTCTATGGGAACAGAAAGTGGGAACAGGAATAATCACCTCATAAAGGTAATAGTAGATTATACTTGTTTGAAGTACTGCTACATGTTTCCATTTAAAACAATCAAAACACTCTAATAGAACAGCTACTGTGCACTAAAACACTCTAATAGAGCAGTCAAGAATATTTACCATCCTACTAGGGTCCTGCAAGGTGAGTAAACTACTCAGCACAGAATATATATGCTCCTTTGAAACTGTAAATTGTAGCCTCAAGATAACAAGTCATATCATAGGGAATGTGGTGTTCTTGTCAGGCTGAAATTGTTCCAATGAGCAATGAAGAGGATAAAGAAACTTGGAACAGTCAAGGAGCCTCTCATGAGCCACCCCAGCCTGACAAATGTACTGCTGCACACTCCATCATATGACTTCTTATCCTGAGGCTGGAGAGGTGCAACTTCCCAAACTAATATACAGGCTCTGTCAGCTATCATATCATAGAATAGCCTGCCAAAATGCTACCACTAACAACCATCATAGAAACATTCTCTGCAATAATAATTTACCTTTACAGAAGACTCACAATGTATCTAGCATCAACAACAAGAAAACCTTTTCAAAAAACAAATACTTAATTTTAAAAATCTTCAAAACCCAAAATTTGTTTGTGTCTGCCTGACCATAGTCGCAAGGCTAACAACACATTGTACAGCCACCAAATTACGCCACAGTATGTGACTACAATTACGACAGTGGAGCAAATTATCCAATTGAAGTCACAACAGTACCTTTACTCCTTATTGGGATGCTTCACTCATAGAGAATACATTGTAACAATACCTCATACAAGCTATTGTAGAAAGGAAACTCTCACAGAATGCTGTAGTGAACACACCAGTGTGGATATCATACATGCTTGTCTAACTGCATCTATATAAAGTTATTGAGTGTGACAACCATGTCTATAGTGATCAAACACAGCATGTATTATAATGTAGGGATCCAAGTGATAAAAGTAGTGAAACGAGATATGAATGGCAGTAATACAAACATTTTTCAGGGGGAAAATCCCTACTTGCATATTGATCAAAGTAATTATGATAGCATGCCAACGCAGTACGTAGCTTTGCAGTAATGCCATCAATGATATCTCTTGATTCACTACGTTTCTATCACTACTTCATTTTAAAATAATACTTTTTAGGGCTTACTAGGTGTTTTGATCATTTTAGCAGGAGGACCCTACAATGCTTTAAACAAGCATGTTGGTGTAAAATCCACCCTGTATCATACAGTATGATAGTATTGTATAGTTGGGACTACAAGGAAGTATGCGTGGCCCACAAAATAATATCACCCAAAAAAACAGCCTCAATTTCCCCTGACGACGATGAGGCAGTATTGGTTAGGCCCAAACAAGCTTTTAGACAAGTTGCTACAGAATTTTAAAAAAAAATTATTTAACGGAATTAAAAAAAATTATTTAACAGAATTTTCTAGTGACTGAAGTAACTGACTGATTCCTTCAGACAAGCGTAACTCGATAATGGCTAAGGCTACAGGCTTGATCTTTTTTACTGTTTGATATTGCTTTGGCCCGACAGGTGCCTTTTGGCATACCACAGTAGACTTACCAGTGTCCTCCTTTGTGTCCCATTGTTTGCTGACAGCAAAAAGTGTTGATTTGGCGATAGCACATAATGGCTTCCCTTTGTAACGGAAATCGTCCGTATTTGTCATAGCAGCTATTTTGATAACAGAGGTGCTTTTCAAACAGTTCTTGATTCATACTGCTGTGTAACAGTTTGAACGTAACCGACAACGAAGCATAATGGATACTTCACTTTTCAGACGATAATTGATATAATTGGGGCGTGCGGCACCATTTCTTTTGGTATGTGTGGATTGCAGGGGTGCTTTTTGAACAGTTCTTGATTCGAAATGCTGCGTAACGGATTGAACAAAGCTGACAACGAAGCATAATGGATACTTCACTTTTCAGATGATAATTGGGATGCGTGGTGCCATTTCAGATCGGTATGCGTGGGTTCACCAGTCATAATAAGTATTTACAAAAAAAGTTTACATACAAGTACACTGAAAAATTTGGAATTTTCAACTAGAGTAGGGACCATAGCACATCAACATGAGCACAGTAACGATATACCACTTCTTATTGTTTTACTGTGATTTAATATCGTGCACTACTCCAGCTTGTTTCAGTACTTTTTATTGATGTGCTATGGTCCCTACTCTAGTTGAAAATTTTAAATTTTTCTGTGTACTTGTATTAACACAATGACCTTTACTGCTCATTGTTCTCATTCCCACTTTCTGTTCCTGTCCCATATTCTACCCACCCACAGGGGTGGATCCAGACTTATGGAAAGGGGGGGGTCAAAAATGAACTGAGGCACTACATTGTCTCTGGTTTGATAAGGTGAGACCAAAAAAAAAAAAAAAGGTCACAGCCAGCTAACAATAGCTGCTCACCTCACCAACCACGCATTTATAGCTGATAAAGTACATAAAAATCCTTAAATAGCTCACTACACACTGTTCTAGTACTGTCACTGCTTTATTAGAGTGACTGCTCTATTAGAGTATCTTGATCTTGGTATACTAAAAATTTTTGGAGGGGGGTCAGGAGCCCCCTTTGACCCCCCCCCCCCCCCCCCCCCCCTATATCCGCCCCTGACCCATGTTGACAAATACGTGCATGTTACCTGTACTAGGCTTCAATCCATTATCAAAAATAATTTAAAGAATTGTCTTGTTTATGCTACATGTAATAATTGTAAAACAGGCATGAGGGCTTTGCCTGATATGTATACCCGACTGCCCAAGGGCTGCAGGCCCGAGGGCAGAGGGCACACATATCAGGCAAAGCCTGAATACCCCGTGTTACAGCTAATATGTAACACTTATTAGGCTGATAGCCTGTACAGGGCGATCAATTACCCGAGCTAATATGAGTGCAGCTACTGGATGTATTATATATGCATACCTAAAATTTTCGATTATGGGTCAGCAGCTAGTATGTTCTGGTCGTCCGGCTACGATGAATGGACATATCCTAAGAATATCATGGAAAATTTCGGTTACGCGAGTTTAATCTTTTAATCAGTGCTATTGAATCGTTTATGGAAAAGTATGGAGTTCACTAAAGGCCTAGATAGGTAAACTTCCTGGTAAAGTGGTTACTCTGTGCAGAGTGGTAACTTCGTGATGGGGGCGTGTCTGTATTCAAAAACGTGTGGAAACGATTGGTGCTAGTTCTCACCTTAGCCCAACATTTTTCAACTCGTAGGATGGCGAGGATAACAAAACACTCTCCATCTGAGTGGTTTTCATGGCGAAATCCAAGTTGTGCATCCTAATCACGTGAGTATTAATCAATCCCTACAATCAATTTTAGCGTCGACATCTATATAATCAGTGCCAAGTTGTAGCCCGGCCTACATTTCGTATGTAGCCCAGCTAGCTGGGCTACATATGAAATATAGCCTGGGCAGCTTCTTTGATCTGAGGTGTGAAAGTGTTACATTTAATAGTTATACCATGGCTGTGATGGATTTGCTGATATATACACCCAAAGCCTGAGGGCTGCGGGTGTATAATATCAGCAAATACCAAGCAGCCGTGGTATAAGTGATATATATTAAGCCAACTAACTTTGCTATTGGGACAGTAAGTTAAGTACTTAGGACCATAAGTTACTAACCTATTTCAACGTAGCAGTAGTAGCTTTGCTGTTCCGTGGTCTGTTCAAAGGCTGATACGCGGTGGGTAGAAATATGCATCCACAATTGCCCAAACAATTATTTTGTGCCTTCATTATCCTTTAGTAATAACCAACTAGTCTATCTTAGCAAATATACTGAGCTTAGCAACCACTACAAAAATGAGTCCCACAATACAAAGCTCTATGTCGCTCACTATAACGAGTCAAAGTGCATCGATTCTTTGAACTGCTGGGTATCAAAGTCATTGGCAAACCGCTTTCCCATGATATTGCCCGGGCAATATGTGGGTTAAACACTGAGCGGCGCCTTTGAATGCCCATGCTAAAGTGGTATATATACATAAAAACACTGGTATCTCAGCCACTTGACTTGCACTTCATTTTATGCATAGCACTTGAGGCAATGTTTTTACTTTACAAATTGATTGGATTTTGAATAAGATACATTCACACACTCACTTCAGGAGCAGTCCACTTTAATGGTATCTTCCCTCCTGTGGACACATAGTACGTGTCATCTGATACATCTCGTGCCATCCCAAAATCAGCAATCTGTAGAAATTAGCAATAAATTAATGCAAATGAATTAAACTACCACATTAAATATTGTTTTCCACCTAAAACAATGTTCAAGTCACTCATCATTCATCTTACATTTTTTTTATTTAGTGGACTTTTCTGCTGACCGACTAACTAACTTAGTAATGTCTTCAAACAAGCGTAACTCGACAACAACTATATATAGCCACGCAGTTGATTTTTTCACTGCTAGACATTGTGTCAGCCTGACAGGTGCATTTTGGCATACCACAGTAAATGCAATGTATGCATCATTTTGTTTGTGTAGTTAGCAAAAAGTGTCAATTTACAGTAGCGCATTATGGCTTTCCAGTGGCTTTGCTGACTAGCTAATATAGTTATCATCCGTATTTTCTGTTGTGGCTGGATTGATTGCAGAAACACTTCTCGTATTGAAATGCTGTGTAATGGACTGAACAAACACACACCCCTGCAGCTGAACACAAAGCGCTTCACTTACACGTGGGGCACATGTATGAATTTTATGGTATGTCTAGCATCATTCTTCAAAGGTGAAGATTGCCGTGTGATTGTGTTACAAATGTAATGTACTAGTATTTTAAAAAATTGTAAATTTAAAAATGAAGTAGGGATCTATACAACAAAAAGTAGTGAAACTAGAGATGAATACTGGTATTACAACATAGCTCAGTGGGAAAGTCCCTACTTTAGCATTGAGCTATTAAAGTAGGGACTTTCCCACTGAGTTATGCTGTAATACTATCATTTATCTCGTTTCACTACTTTTTTGTTGCATAGATCCTAATTCATTTTTAAATTTACATATTTAAAAATACTAGTTTGTTTAGTTTTTTGTTGTAGCACAGCCAGCTACAATGTAACTTGCGACTGTTCTATTAGAATATCATGCATGACTGTTGTATTAGAGTATATCTAGAGTCAACCAAGTGTGTAGCTAGCTAGACCAATAAGGGGTGAGGTCATTTTGTTTGCTGTTAAGTAACCAGCTAGTCTATTAAGAGGTGTGGTCTCCGTACTCTATTGCTATTAGTCTACCTAGATCTTTAATTGATAGGCGTGATCATGAACCTATCACAAACAGGATTCCAGTCGCGAACTTGCATATATCTAGTCTTATAGTAGCGCCAGGACTGAAGCGCTTCTGAAATCCAGCTCTGAAATAATTCCGTGGTGTATATATACGTATGTTGCTGAAAGAAAGTGTTGATAAAGAAAATTAATGGACGCCTCGATATGGTTTCGTGGGATGAAGAAGACAAGCAGCCTGATTGAATATAAAGAGGCGCAGAGGACTTACACTCATCATAACCCCAAAAAGGCACATCCCGCTGGTGAGTTTACTATTGTGGCACAAATGGTGGCTGTGTGCTGCTTCGTTTGGCCTCTAGCCTTGCGACTGTGGTCAGTAAGTGAAGCAGTGAGGCAGGAGTGAGACTAAAAAGAGTTTTGGCGATTTTTAAAATTCTATATCTGGCCACCTGTAAGTGTTTTGTTATATTTAATGCTGTTTTATATATCATATGGACTACAGTGGAACCTCTCTTAACAAGCTCCCCGAATTAAGGACACAATAGAAACAACTTCCATAATAAGGACAAAAATGTTGGTCCCAACAGGTCTGGTTAATACATCTTTTACCTCTGAAAGAGAAAACCTCTATATTACAGCAAAAAGTGGCCTGGGTCCCAAAATGTTCGTAATAGAGAGGGTACACTGTAGTACTATTCCATAAAAGTGATTTTCGCTGTGTAAAATATCTCTAGGATGATTTGTAAAGGCGGACTTTTGGGCTGTACAAAATTTTCAGGGTGATCCCTACTTAAATGTTACTACTGTACCATTTGATACAGAATTACAAGATTATAGTACAATAGGAATACAACTTGTAAATGGTCATAAAGAAAGTTCCGCATCAAATGTGCTATAGTAATACAATAACTGTTATTATCATTGTTTTGAGCAATAAACAATCCACGGCATACCTTACACACATCATCACTTGCTACTAGTATGTTTCTAGCAGCCAGGTCTCTGTGTACGAACAGTTTTGAAGTAAGATAAACAAGTCCTAATGATATTTGTCTACAAAATCTCAACAAGTCATGTTTCTTCTCTCCACAAGTTTCAGGAGGTGTCCTGTGTGCATACCATTAAATAAACTTGTTGTTGATATGATGTAACTCCCTTACATATTTTTTAAATTAATTAAAAATTCTCGCAGATCTCCTTTAGGCATGTACTCCAATATGATCATTGTATTGTCTTTCTTAGTTGCTACTCCATAAAGTCTCACTATGTGGTTGTCCTTGAACTGACCCATAATGGCTGCCTCCCTTAGAAATCTCACCCTCTCTGACTTTGACCATTTTGGATGGAGTACTTTTGCTGCTACTTGTATAGGATCAGCAGAACCATCAGTCCATGTGCCCAAATGGACTACTCCAAATTCACCTGATCCAAGTTGTTGTGACATCCTAAAAGTAGTCATTAACGAACAGAATGTTATAGTACTGTATAGTAGGGATCACGAATATTGTGTTTCTCTGTCCAAATAATCAGCCTCACTTTTCTTCATGATGGCTTGGGCATATCAAACCTAAACATGCCTTCAGAGCGACAGTCCATAGTAATTGTTTTTTTACAGTGGCTAACTAGCTGACCAGCTGACCAACCGACCGACCGACCGACTGACCAACTGATGCCTTCAGCTAAGCATAACTGACTTTGGATAAAGCTATGAGCTTGATTTTACTCATTGTTTGACATTGCTTAAGCCTTTTTGCCGACCACAGCAGCTACAATGCATACATTATGGACTTATGTTCATCCTCTTTGTATTCATTTCTTTCTCCACTTCTGCATAGGTGCTGATTTGTGGTGGCTTTTATCACAAGAATCATCCATAATTTCCATAGTGCAGGGTCTTGCCCAGGAATTCCTGAGTGGTGACCTCTAAAGTTACTGTGAACTGATATGCTGTGAACATTTGTGTGTTATATTTGAGTACATTGCATGTACATCAGTGATATATGTAAGAATTGTACTGGTCTCTTTGATCTACTGCCGACCAGTATGAGCCCAACCCTGATAGTGAGTGGATTGATTTTAAAGGTGTTTCTTGTACTGTTCTTCATGTGCAATGCTACCTAACAGGCAGAACATAACCGAAAACAATGCAGAATGGCTACAGTAGAACCTCTCTTAACAAACCTCCTGAGTTAATAAGGACACTATAGAGATACCTCCATAATAAGGACAATGATTTTGGTCCCAACAGGTCTAACTACATAGATATTCATCTCTAAAACAGGAAAACCTCTAACAACACATTCATTACTAGTGAACTAACGTATACTACATCAAAGGAAGGAATGGTCGTGCAAGTGAACGTGTGTCCTGACTATCACTTACAGATAAGAGAAGTACAGTGCTCTCTATGTACAAACCTCCACGATCTCTAATACACAGTACTAGCATAATGTATGATATGCAGTGTGAATAGTTACTGTAGTTAACCACTGATCCTAACCCATTGCAATGTGATACACATTAAACTGATATAAGAAGTTTTAACCTTACTACCATTCATCTTGCTAGGAAATAGTAAACACTATCACTCACTTTACAGTATTTGCAGATATAATGCGAAACTTTTTACTCTCAAAATAAGCATAAATAGCCTCTTCTGAATGTCCTGGATCTGAGTAATAATCATCATCTCCACTTGGTGAGCCTGACACTCTTGTGTCATCATATGTAGTAGAGTGTGCTGAAATATCTTCCAATGCATTTGAGTGCTGCACAGTGTCATATAGAATATCAGAGTAAGCTCGTTGTGCAGATGAATACTCGTCAGGGTGTTCAACAACCTCATAATCATTGCTGGCCAGTTTTGGACGATCTGTAGGCGAGGTCTCACCTGGAATCAAATATTCATAAGGTTTGCTATTAACACCACAATCAGGGTCATTGGGATAATCATATTCTGGCTTTGCGTTCCGCTAATTGTGATAAAAGAATGAAACATTACAAGCACAATTCTTATTACCTTGTCATGGCCTACTTGTTTGATCACTGATTGTTCAGGGTAGTCAACTGTTGAATATTGGTGGCTACTATCAGTGATTGGCTCACAGCCCAACCCATGATTTGCTAAACTAAATGTCACTGTAATGTACATATATGGTATCGTATACATACACAGTTAAGGAATTTACTTGGGGGAATGTTAAGTTTTCCCTTCTTTCTTTTCCTGTACCACAGTAAGATTATGATGAGTAAGAAGACAATGACACAGACAACAACTCCTAATATACAACCCACAATAATGCCAGCAACAGCAGAGGATGATGAGCCACTTTCATTGTCAACAGTGTTTGTTGTTGTAGTCACGGACATTGTTGAAGTGGTGGACATACCTAGTGTTGACATACTTGATGTTGAAATGGTATTCATATCTGGCATTGACAAAACTGAAGCAGTGGGCACAGATAGTGTCAAAGCAGTAGACATAACTGATGACTGTGTAGCAGCACCACCTGGTGTTGGAGTCATAGACATAGCCACCGCCGAAGTGGTAGCCATAACCAGTGTTGAAGTGATAGACATAACTGATGATGAAGTTGTAGCCATGACTGGTGTTGAAGTGGTAGACATAACCGATGATGAAGTTGTAGCCATAACTGGTGTTGAAGTTGTAGCCATAACTGGTGTTGAAGTGGTAGACATAACTGGTGTTGAAGTGGTAGACATAACTGGTGTCAAAGTGGTAGACATAACTGGTGTTGTAGTGGATGATGTACCAGGTACTAAGTTAAAGTCAACATATTACTCATGTCAACCACAGATTGATAGCAAAGATTATTGTACTACCAGACCCAACAAAACAACAAACTATAAAGCCATAAAGCACATTAACACGCTATTGGGGGTCAAACATATTATCTGTATACAAGTAGTGTTGCCTATTATGTATATTAATTGGCAAGCACTACACTATACATGAATGTATTAGTTGGTGCACATGCTCTACTGATTGTTCACTCATGTCTTGTAGAGTTTTATTACAAACATAACAACTGGGGTATTAGGTTAATCATATTAATGTATAGCTCAAAAGTTTGGCAGGAGGAAAGTTTGGCAGGAGGAAAGTTTGGCGAGTGAGTGGTGTTTCGGCAAACTACAATCCACCAAATTGCGTGTCCAACACAAATCTGTGTTAGCTACTAAGAAATTTTCCCTTTGCCAAAATCATATTGTGGCAAATTCATCAAAGTTTCTCCTGGCTACATGGTAATCTGTGGAATTGTAAACATGGAGGTTAACTGATAACCTTTAAACCGAATGCTAATATACATTATCCACCAGCAAGGACAATCAGTGAACCATGTAAGTTGCACTAACTTTAATAAACATTACATTTAGCTTTTCAGGACAGGGAAATATCCAGGTGGGGGTCATAAACCCTGGGAAACTTCCCTGAAATTTTGCTTACTGCTCAGAACATTGAGACTTCGGGCTTTCCAATTAGGTTTCACGGACACAATACCTGCAAGTCATGCAAAGGTGTCTCATATGTACCTACACAAATTACTGTTTTAGTAGTGAGAAACTGGAAATGATCAAAACAATCTAATAAAGCAGTCAGGCGATAAGTACTATTTAGACATAACCATCCCTCGAATGCAATGGGACTACATCTTTATAAAATTCTGTGTACACATCCGAGAGTGGCAAGCACACCTATCAGAACAAATGTGCTGCTTTCCTGACTGTGGAAACATTAGAAAACACTGGTGATTCAATAGTCACAAATTACTTTTGTAGTTCCGTTAGTCACTATTGGACTGTACGGTGATTTTTACAGATGAAAATGGTGACAAATCTAGTACAGAAAATGTAAAGAGTGTGTAAATAAAGATTGCAGTACTATCACAAATGTTTAAAAGGGGATGTCACCTAGGCACACGTTGTAGATCAATCTGTAATCATGGTCAAAGTCTTGACTGGGAAAACGTCACCTTGACCTGTGACTTGAAGTGTTTATCAGTGCTTGACCTGTGACTTAAGTGTTTCTTCTCATTTCGACTGCTGCCCTCTTTTCCAATGCGCGCTTGTGCTTGTAACTTAATTTCTTAGAGTGTGTTACCAACAGCTGTGCAAGAAACATCACTACAATCACAATGAAAGGTCTGCTGTAGCTTTGTAGCACCTTGTTGGAAATTCTTATATCTTGAGATTAGCATATAATTCCATAAACTTAGTGTTAAATACATATACTTTTTGATTGTGGGGTTTGAACTCTTAATCTAATCTTGACTTTGACACACTGTAGAGCAATTTTGTGGCCTTCACCATTGACTTTGAGTTTGACTGTGGTTGCACATCTACAGCAAGGGCCTGTGTGATAGCCCCTTAAAATAGGAAAATATCAGCAGATGTAACCTGGATGCCCATTTGGCTTAGTGTACACACACAAGTCACTTCCATATTAAATAATTATAAAGAATGTGCATCCAAAAATAAGACAAACTTTTAGAACTTTAAAATACCAGAATGACAAAGGTTTAGTGCATTCTTTAGAATACACATATCATACAGAGGACAGGAGTCATTTCTAAATGTAATTGATAATCAAGTACAAAACTTCCACTGCTGCTACAACTAATTTTGCATGCTATATAACTTTAGGAGGATGAAAGTATAATAAGTGCTGTGAAATACAATTCATGTTAACTACATTCTTGTGATTCTAAGGTGGGTGGACAGCAATGGAATGGTGGTCATGGGGTTCATCACTCTAACCTTCTTAGCGGTTTTAAATTGTTGTTTGAGAGTTGTAGTGTCTTGTGTTTATCCTGACTTAAATGCATGAGATTGCCGTTAGTACTTAACTGCAATCTTTGTATTTGAGAACTCCTAAGCATCACTACTACACTTTTCAGTACAAACTCATTGTGCTCATATGCATGCTCCTTGGGACTAACATTGTGACCACATGTAGAACATATTACACATGTAAATACTAAAAAGATGACAAGTCCTACTAACTTACCAAGGTGTACTCTAATAGCAATGTTGTAGTTGGCATCATTGGAACTTCTACCAACAACACTGTTTTGATTACCAGTAACTTGATAAGTTGTTATTTGACTGTTATCAAGAGTACGTAACAACAGTACATTAATATTAGAATACAATCCCACAACTGATCCTGATGGTGCAGTGAACTGTTCTGTTACTGGGAGGGTGTAGTTCTGACATGAAAATGTACTACCAACACTAGGATTGAATGTGACTGTGTTTGATTGGATGAGTGAATAAGTAGTACCTCCAGTCCTCTCCCAAATACCAGGATTAAATGTCACTGATGAAACAGCACCTAGTATCTGATAACAGAACTCCCAGGTAGTCACAATTCCTTCACACTGAACTGTATATCCAGTTAGTATGTATGTTTGACTTGTTCCAATAGGCCCTCCCCCAGTCTGAAAGACTGACCCAACACTATTAGGTACTGTACACACTTGACCATTGACTGCTACACAAATAATATACAACACATGAATAATGTTCATTAAAATGTTTCACTAACCATATGCTAATAGGTGAAGGGAAGCTACGCAATGGGCCAAACTTCTCAATTCTAAATAAAGTACAACATTTACACACAAATAAGTATGTACAATAGACACTTAGCAATTTGACTTGTGCCCTCTGTACTATAGAATTAAAAAATGAGTCATAAATGACCATTGTGTCAGGCGTATTCAATGTAGGTGTATAATATGTTCTATTTTTTAAAGAAACTCTGCATGTCTGTGCTTCATTTGCGGGCCGTGCGTGCGTGCAAGTGGGTGCATGTGCGTGTGCGTGTGCATGCATGTGTGTATGTGTGTGCGTGCATGTGTGTTGGTTGTGTCTGTGTGCATGTCTCTGTGCATGTGCATGTCTCTCTGTGTGTATGCACATACATGTATATGCATGTGTGCGTGCGTGCATGTGTGTGTCTGTGTGTATGCCTCTGCGTGGCGAACCCCAGGCAACACAGTGTTTTTACTGGCTAAACCGACTTGAGCTTGCGAGATTGGGTTTCTGTGTCAAACCCAGGACGTCATTAGATAGCATCACTTGGCACTCGCCAAGCTTGTACCCCTGCTGAGGTGCTGCAAGTCTTCCAGGGTTATCATCTACAAAATTGTGCACAAAGAGCAAAAACAGCTGTTATAACAGCTAGCACGTGGAACATACGTTCAATGGTGGTGGAACGTATGCATCAATGTGTGTGCGTGTGTGTGTGTGTGTGTGTGTGTGTGTGTGTGTGTGTGTGTGTGTGTGTGTGTGTGTGTGTGCAAGTCTCTGTGTGTATGTGCATGTGTGAGCATGCATGTTTACGTGTGTATGTGCACGTGCATGTGTATACATGTCTGTGTGTGTATACCACAGTAATCAGAAAGTTCCAGGTTCGATGCTCAGATATACCCAGTTGCTGTTGTTTCTTTGATTACTCAGTCTACCAAGCTGTTAGAAGGGGACCCGGTGACCTGGTATCAACTGGGGAGGTTGCCCACACAGCTGTAAAATCAATGGGTGCCTAGAGTTAACCAGGAAAGTACTGGCAGGAGGATTTGCCTGTCCTGACTCGTACCTATGTAGTTATGTACCTTGTCTTTTATTGCACATGTTTTGGAGGACTTATCATCAGGCTCACCTAGAATAGGATTTCCTTTGGAAGTTACTCTGTACTCTACCAGATACACCACAGAATATATAAGTCAGCAAAATTAAAATGCTGAAGTTTAACTGTCATACTATATAAGTAGCTGATACGTAGTTACAGCTTGGCAAAATTGACAGGTCAATTAGCATATTATATTCAGCAGGGCAATAGCTACTACAAATTCCCAATAATTGATCATAAAAGTTGAACGTAACCTTTTCTGATTTTGGTCAAGTGTGCCTTTTCATGCAACCTTATTCTCTCACTGCATGCATAGCTCTTCATGCTACACCCCTTTCATCTCGCTGTGTAGTGCATATCCACCTTTTCCAAAACACTCTTTTATAGTGTTTATGTAAGATTATTGGCTCAGAAGACAAGTGGTATGTACAGTTCCACAGAGCCAATAAATTATGCTTTAGTAATGATCACAGAAAGAGGTGTACACCTTCAAACATATCAAATGAGAGATTAAATGTAGGGACAAAATTTCAGATGAGCACTAAAATTTTTGATTAATAAATGACTGGGAATTTTCTTAGTGAAAATGTTAGTCCTAAACTAAGACTGAAATTTCCCTAAGAGGTGGTAGCTGAGTGGTAAAGATCCCGGACTAGTGTCGGCCACAGACCAGGAATCTGTAAATAGTCTTTCTACATTTTTTTGGCTGATCAGTGTCAATGGCATGGCATTAAATTGTGTAAGTTATTCCCTACCCCATCCTTCTTGTGTGGCTCTAACTAACTGAGAACTTGATACATTTACTAAGTGTGCATTTTGCTGTACTATCAAACCGTCTTACTGTAGGGCCTTACGAGGAAAACAGAACACTTAGTTGCATATAACTCCCAGTATGGGCTAAGCAGAGGATTATAGGGGAAATATAACTGGCAAAATATCCCACAGGTATGGGGAGCATTTGCCACTGCAATAATTTTATCTTTCCATTGTGGGAGGAGCTTGCAAAGCGAAAAAAAGGTGAGGAACAAAGCCTAGTTATTTGGAAAGGAAAATAGAGTTTGATGACCTGAATGTCAGAACAAAGAGAGCATCATACTCAAGTTGTGTCTGTTTTTATTGTAATTAATTAAGGCTGGCAGAAGTAATTACTGCCAGACCCTCACCACATTTACTTTCATACGTACTACACTGTATATGCATTTAGTCTTTTTGTATGCTGTGCTGTAAAGCTTTTGATAATGATAACAATAATGTACCCAATGGTAATGGTTTCATGTCAATTTACAGGTAGCAGCACTATTCCAACAGGGGAATGTTAGTGGGATATTTGCTCATAAAATTGTCAAATCCCCACCCTTCGTACTACTGGGGGAGTAGGGCCTTAACATTGATAGGTACACTACCTGGTCAGACTATTAAAGTACCATCCAAACTGCTGATCACTTCTTACAGACCAGATATTGTGGTCTATAATTCTGAAGAATCCACTGTTACAGCTTTACTAGAGCTGACTTATCCCTTGGACTCTGAACGTCACATTGAAGCAGCTAGATCTAGGAAGCAAAATAAGACAGAGTACTTACTACTTGCAGAATTTGATCGTTTGAGGATCAACAACTATTACAACAGTTGAAATTAGTGTGCTAGGACACAATCAGCCCAGCTGTATTTGGCATTTCAAGAGTTTTGTTGACTTCACTCAGCCTTCAGTCACCACCAAGTCTGCTGTTCAGCAGACTTTTGACGATGCAGCTAAGACGTGCATATCCTGTTCACAGAAAATTTTCTTGGCCAGGACTGAATTGCAGTGAGTGGACAGCGTAGTTTAATATGTATAATGTATTTTCGTATGTAGTTTAGGGTGTTCTTTTTTTTGTTTAACCTTGCCGTGCCCTCACAGATCTCTTTAATCCAGTACTACGGTCTAAAATATATCATTGAATAATCTATGGCTAGACCCCGTATTGGCATTAGCAATCTGTGCACACATACCGTTAGCTCGAGCGATTGTGGTAAATCAAATTCCACGCCCGGCGTGGTCCTTACGTGATTTGAAGATACACAGTATACATGTACTCCTGTCATGAATTATACATAGTTTACACATACTTAAAGAACTGCAGTACATCAGTAGCTCAGGTCTGGCTCTGTATTCGGCCCGGTGTTCACGACTGAAATTTAGCGCCAATGGGCGCTTGGAAGCTGACAAAGAAAATTGATCACGTTGGTGACACACAATCAACGCGCAGTGCTAAATCTTTTTTGAGTTGATATTGTCGAATAGCTGTAGTAGCCTTCAGAGTAGCCTTTACCAGAAGGTATGTTACAAACCAATTATGGCAACTATAGACCTGCTCAGAAATTGCCAAAAAATGGCAATTACTGGCAACCAACAGTTTCCACCTGAAATGGACAAACCATATCCAACATGTTACCTGTAAAGCAAACTCAGCCAATGCTCTTTTGCGACGTAATATTAGCTCTTGCACTCAACAAACTAAGAAGCTGTGTTATCTAGCAATGGTACGTCCTATATTAGAGTATGCATCAACTGTCTGGTCTCCAGACACTAACAGTAGCATCTACAAGTTAGAAATGGTCCAACAAAGAGCTGCAAGGTTTATTACAAACACTTATTCACCCTGGGCTAGTGTAACTGAGATACTAGATCACCTGAATCTACCAACTCTTGAACAGCGACGGAACAATTTGAAGCTAGTTATGATGTATAAAATGGTGCATAGACAAGTTCACATCGATAATGGAACCTATTTAATCCCAACAGCAAGCCAAACACGAGGTCACGATCAACGATTTTTGCAGCCACACTCCAGAATTGATTCTTACCTTTACTCTTATTATCCCTCTACAATTAAATTATGGAATAACCTATCTAGCAGTACTGTGGAATCACCTACCTTAAGCACATTTAAACAATGTATTAATTATAGCTAAGTACAATCACTATAATTTATTCTTAATTTAATCTGTTGTACTATATACTCCATATGGAGGTTTCTGTACAGTAATTACATAACCAAGTAATAAGAATAATACTTTTTTTCGTCAAAATACGTCATAAATAATTAAATAATGTACGGCTAAACCACTGCACATAAAAATATGCACTAACCGGTAATGAAATAAGTAATACACGAAGGGAAAAACTAAAAATGGATTCATCTCTACTTGCTGTAATTACGAAGTTTACCATTCCAAATAACGCTGTCCAATAAATAAACAAAATAACTTTGCGGTAAGAGTCCCTAGCAACGAACTCGTACAACCGGTTTGAAAAACGGGTTGTAGCTTATAGCATAGATAATAGACATCTATGCTTATAGCAACCGACTAGTTCATATGCGCTGCGCGTTTAACCGGACATTAGATACTACTTGCAGTTGAGAAGCTCAGTGAGAAGACACTTCGAGTTAAAGGAATTGTTAGTTGATGGATGAACAGAATGCCACACATTGAGATTTAGTGGGCGTGTCACGTGCGTAAGGAACTCGGCCAATTAAAACCAAAGCCAAGTGTAATTTTACTCGTCCAGTTAGGACAGCGACTGAAGGAGCAGGGAGAAACGACACAAGAAGGTTTACAGCTGAAAAAGTGTTGTAAGTTGGGTAGGAAAGGGTCCAAGAGAACATATAAGAGGAATGTCAAGCATATTGGATATTTAAGTAGAGCAATATATTAAAAGTAAAAAGATATTTTGATAGCTAGAGCAGCTTATTTGTTTGTTCCTTGCTTCACTACATAATGTGAAAAGTGATTTTCCAATGATATCACTTTTTTATTTCCAGTAAAGTTGATCCGCACTTTTGACTGTATCTCTAGCATTGAAGGCAGAAAAAGTCTGTAATGAATTTCAACATGTTTACCCCTTCATTTTATTGGTCATCACATTGTGTATTGCACACAGTTTTATTGACTGTAGAAACTAGTCTGACTTTCTATAGAGTAAGGGTCTGGTCACTGTGACATTCAAAATTTGTGGTGTAACACTTTTAAAACTGGTAATGCTGCCTAATCCATATGGAAAAAAATCTTGGTTATGTTAATCCATATGGAAAGAAATCTTGGTTATGTTAATCCATATGGAAAGAATCTTTGGTTTTCTTTGGTTTGTAGCTGTTTGCTGATGTTTTTCGAGAACTACTCACTTTATGTGGCTGTTGGATGTACCATCCTTGCTGACATCAGTGATGTACACAGGAAATTTGAAAAGGGGTTTCCAATACAGCTAAGTGACTGTTATATTAGAATAGTTTGTATTGTCTGACTGCTTTATTAGAGTATCTCGATCTTTTCACCAAAATCATAATTCAGAACAATGCTATAAGTGTTGCTATCATGTGAAAAACTGTTATTTAACTAAGATAAAAGTTTAAAATGTGTCCTGTTCCATGACAGATTCCAGATTCTGGAACCCTGAAGTTTCAATTTCTTAATGTTTCAAGTACAGTGTAAAATCCAAAGGGGTTTCCTGAAACCCCTGGAAACTCCCCTCCATATGCCCCTCCTAACATTATTGCGACATCACTGTTTAATGACACCTCTAAAGTTAACAGACCCTCTCTCTATGTAGAGGGGCAGACTAGATAGAAACACTATTAACATCTGTAACATTAACCATGCTAAATTTCTAGGCCAACTGTTGGTGTTTCTTTTTCAGGTACTCATAAGTTAGACTCTAAATTGATGAATGTTCTATGAAAATCAAATAGTAGATTCTAAAGAATTTTTTGACATTTGATTCTAAAAAAAATTGACATCTGTTTTTCATTTCAACACTGTTGTGCAGTGGCATAGCCAGACTTTGCCATGTCTGGGCACTGGGTGGGCAAGTCATATTCAGCCATGCAACACACATACACATGCCCATCTTCATATGGACATCAATACAACATTTCAAAGAGTAGTGTATGCATTATGTAACACTACTGTATGCAAAATGACTAATATAACCTTGAGAACCCTAACTAGCTATTGGCCTGCTTAACCCATATATACATCTGAATGTGTCTTTATATAGTTTATACCTGACTATAGGAAGAAACTTGAAAGCATGAGGTGTTTTTAATGCTCTTTATCCAATTACACATGATAAATATGCTCTGCCACTAGACTAGAAACAAAGAAACAATGTTGATTGAACAAGTTGACCACACCATTTGAACTACTACTAAGTAGTATCCACATTACTAGATGGGTGCTAATGTCTCAAATAACTTCCTCTATTCTCTGATCAGAGCTTGGACCACACCAAATGTTACATAACTGTAAACTGTCCAACCCACTACTGGTTGTTTGAGCTGTGTTATTTATTCTTGTATGATAGTTAAGTACACTAGACCCTCAGTTATCCAATCCTCATTTATCTGTATCCTCGTTTATCCACAATTGGTAACGACTGCTTTATTAGAGTATTTTGAGTGCAAATGTATGTCTATTAGAGTATTTCAACAGTGTTCTGGATATAAATGTATAGACTTCAGTTTTACAGATTTATCTGAACACTTTTACCATTGTCTGAGACACATCGTGTTTCAGATAACCAAGGGTCCACTGTAACTTCATCATATTTGACTGGTTAATAGCCGCGGCTCTTACAATAGCTGCCCCCAGATAGTGGCCACTCTACAGCCTAGAATTATTGTCATAAGAGTTGCCCTCGGATAAGAGCCACATCTAGTATCTGAATATGTTGGTACAAGTGTTGATAAGACATGTTTGGAGCAGAAACCAGGCAAAGGAGTTGTATTAAGCCAGGAAATAACGTTTTTGAGAGAAGTTTAAATAAGTGATACCGTTGAAGGATGGTTGAACAAGGTCAGTAACTTGTGAATCCATACAGACACCATGAGCTGCTACCACACAAGCCCATAGTAGCCGTCTTCACATAGCAGCCACAGGGTTTTCTTTGTTGAAATTTGTAGTAGCCTCAGCTGTAACTGGTCAAATGTAGTATTTGTTTTAACAACTAAATATTCCATGATTGCTGAATTGCAGCATGTGCGGTTTCTTTTACATTCAACAGAGCAGTCACTCTAATACAGCAGGGAGACAGAAGTAGTTGCTACTTGTTAATAGCCAACCTCATGTTGGGTGTAGTGTTAAAAAAATTCTGGATAGTATGTTTCCTGCTTTTCTGTAAAGTTTCCCTAATAGAGCAGTCACCCTTATTGTCTTAGGGGTAGGGGTGGGGTGCATGGCCTACTAAGAAGCACACTAAGGTATGCCTTCCGTATATTACCAAGCTTTAGTATTTATGTATAGCTAGGCCCTAAAGTCTATCAGTTCTTCTGAATTTAATTGCATTGGAATTAGCAGCAATGAGAAGGTGTGTACACTGGAGAAATGATTGTCAGCTCACTTATTGTACAGTACGATAGTACTGATATCGTACTGTATAGTAGAGACCACAAAGGCATGGGTTTGGCCCATCCAAAAACCATCCTCATTTTTCCCAAACGATGATGTGGCAGTATTGTTTAGGTAAAACTAAGCCCAAACAAGCCTTCAGATTGACCCAACATGTTTCATACAAGTTGCTACGGAATTTGAAAAAAAAATATTAACAGAATATCTACTCTTCTACTCTCTGTGTGTCTGCATGCATATGTGCATATGGTGTAGTGAGTGGTGATGCTCCGCTTGTGATTAATTCAGAGTAAACCAATTACTAGTAACTGTTAGTTACTCTGATGTAAAACTTAGACCAACAAATAAATGGTAGTTTACTCTGAAGTAAATCTCGGGGTAAACTATGCTATATACATAGTGTCCCACCCGTTAGTTTACTGTTACATTTCTTACAGGGTAAAATGGTATATCAGTCTTATTCCTGTGGTGAAATGACATACAGTGCTAGCTCCCTTGATTATCTGAACACTTGGTTATCCGAACAGCAGAATTGAGTTCTCTTTTGTATGTTCTATTAGAGTATTTGAGCTCTGTATACAAATGTATGGGGTTTGATTATCTGAACATGGCTTGGTCCCAAGGGGGTTGGATAATACTGTATTACCCTGTGATTAATGACCATGTGGAATAACACAGTTACTTTGTTTATGTGAAATGGTAGCGTGAAACAGCCCTTGAATAGCCGTACTTCTATCCATTCACTAACTAGAATAAAATCCATTGGTAAAAATGATGTTGTGTTGTTTAAGTTGTGCTACTCATTCTTGTACAGTAGTTGAGTAATTTCATCAGTCAGTCAGACTTTTTTTATTCAGAATAATATGTCCCAGAGAGGTTCCCTATACTATACATGTAACTGTATTTGTTGGATATCAAATGTGGGAATAAGCAGTTTCATATATTCTTATTTTGTAGCAAGATAAATAAATGGAATACCTGTCTCAAGTTACTATTAATGGATAAAGATAAACACTTGAAAAATATTTATGTATATTGTCAACTGTTACGTGCTTTTATGTTGTTATCAAACCATATTTTTAGTGTATATCATCAGAATTCCACTTAAACTAATGTTAGGTCATTAAGTGGGTGTTTTTCTTTGTGTTTTTTGGTCTTGAAAAAATCTACCCTATTTGCAAGTTAAAAGTTGCTCTTATGGTGTTGCAAACTGACACTACATCTACATTCTTGTGGCATAATCAGGGCTATGGGGACAAGGTAGAGAGCTAGACCACCATCAATTGTGACACAAGCAGCTAATGCAATAGGACTTTGACTATCCAAACCCTTGATTATTCACTCTTTATTAGTGACTGCTGTATTGGAGAATTTCTTCATTAGGTGAATGTTCTATTAGAGTAAGTGTATGTTCCATTAGAGTAGTTGAACGGAACTCTGTATACATTTAAACTGGCACACAAGTGTTTGGATAATGGAGGTCCTACTGTACTTATTATGCATCACAGTTAAACAAAGCAGCCACAGGTTGTTTAATACGTTAACAAATTTACTTGGTTATGTGTGACCCGGTCCTAGATAAATAATAATAATAATAATTTCCAAAATAGGCAATTTCTGTTTTTGCTTTGAGCAACCACAAGATGGTGTTCAAAGCTACCAGTTCTGGCAATAAGTATACTACTCCTTTTATAAAGGATGATGAGCTAATTGATTGTGGGATTTAGTTTGCCAAAAATGGCAATTTATATAATTGCTACATCTAGCAACAAAAAATTCCAGTTTTGGCAACTTTTGTGATGCTCACAATTTCCATTTTGGGCAATTTCTGCAATTGTTATAATATTATATTATGTATTAATGAAAGCACATCATACAATATAGTAGGACTGTATATTAGGAATCATAAAAATTTGCACCTTTTCACAAAAAAATAATATGACCAGAAATCAGCTTCACAATCCCTTCATGGCACCTTGGCAGTATTGGTTAGGTAGAATCAAACCGAAAAGTGTCTTCAGAGTGACTAAAATCACTTCAAATAAGAAGTTGATGCTTTAAGAAGATATATGCTTATTATCACAGCGAAACTGGTAGTCTATGACGACCTTGTCCTTGTACGTATAACATACCGTCGTGGATTGGTTACGAGTGGATACAGCGTTCGTATCAGATTTCGTATCATCAGTCGTCTTGCTTCGTCGTGGGACCATTTCTTGGAGACGGAATTCTGTCTGGCACCGTAACAGTAGCTCTCTATCAACACCCAGTACCTCCGTCGCGGTAGTATCAAAGCATCCTTTGCCGTATCAGCAGTCCTCTATTAACACTCAGCAACACCGTCGCAGTAGTATCAAAGCATGCTGAACTTCGTCCCAGTAAAACTAGATCCCGTAAAACTAGCCATTTTCCGTATAGGTATATTAAATTTTCCGTATACTAGATATTACATTTTCCGTGCATTAAAAAGAAATAAAATGTTAGTCTGAATCTTCAAATATGGCAACCACCGGATCAGCCAAATCAACTTGGTGTACCTAGAAATATGCACCAAATAACCACTTATTTCAACAGCAAAAAATTTACTTACAAGATTTGGAGGTGTTGCATACTGACCCTAAGGAAAAATAAATAATTTAGCATATACATATAATTTTGTACAATGTCTCAAATAGCGGGCTGGATGTTTCTTTCAAGCTACTGCTAAATTCACCCAAACCGCTAGCATAAGTGGAAAATGGTTACAAAGGTACTACAATAAGGATTAACAACACGGTTGTGGCTACACTTGTACAAGGCACGTCCCATAGGCCAACTTATGATGCATATTTGTGGGCTATCAACTGCCTTCATAGTTGTAAGGTTTCCAATACCATGCAGGACGCCCAGCCACTACACCTTACTAGGTGTTCAATTTCATAAGGAAGAAAGGAGCCAAGTCCTAGCGGCTTGCTTCAATTCCTTCATGAGTTATGATGGATTACACGTTACCTTCTGTGGCTTATTTTTCACATACTGTAGACATGTACAAATTCATTATTTCACTCTATTGCTGTTTTCTAAAACTAAGGCTAAAACTTTGGACATCCCAGGCCATCGGTTTTTCTCTATATATAACCAAGAAGTTATTATAAAAAGTTTCAGAAAATTGCAAAACTAGCTGTGCTTTTGGTCACATATCAATAATGTATGGATGTAGCCAAGCTTTTACCACACAAACTCAATCTTAACATTTCAAGCAAAACGCCTTAGATTTGCTGTTGTATTGCCAAAGTATCAATCAACAAACTTTCTTCTCAAACGTTAACATGATGGTAGTGTATAAAGCAATCCCATTGAAATAACCCAATATTCAGTATGCAATGCTTATTATTTACAGTAATGACAAATTATACACAAACAACTCACCTGCTGTGATGGCAATGATTCTTCCTAGTGCTACAAAATCAATAATATGTAAATGTAAGCCTAATCGACAATTTGACACTTACGTTAATGCAATGATCATTGTTATCTGGTCGTTGACTGAACTGTAATACAACCAGTTAAGGTACATCACACGGAAGATTTTGTAGGTTAATTTACCTGAAGATAGTACTGGTCTTGTGGAGGCTGTATGTTGCGAGCATAGTACGGTGAAGGTGAATAGCCCTTTGCAATGTGTAGCTAAACTAAACATATGAACTTTTATACTGTACACACATACATCTGAATAATCATCTTGCGGCAGAGGATAGTGTGTGAGGCTCTGAAAATAGATAATAGCCATCAGAAGAGGTTTTTGCTATGTCATACGTAGTACGTACCTCAGAATCATAAGCTGCGTGCATCTGATCATGACCTGTACCACCACTAGCAACAGCTGGATCTTCAACCTGTAGTGGTCAAAATAAAATCACAAATGATACAGCTTAGCTGTGTACACACCTGTTCCACTTCAGTATAGGAGGATTGCAACTGGTGACCATTTTGTGGTGCATCATGATAAGCAGTTGTTACCTAAAATGTATCATCTGTTACACTATACTAATTATAAGTTAACACATAGTAGGACTTATTGACCGTGCTCTCACTGCCCAAGCTGGAGCTCCCCTCGGGGCCTCACACACTAGTGGAGTAGACACTACTCTGGGCTTCTTCAATACACTTTTCACTGTCCACCTTTGATCCAGCTCTTGAATGAAGTCTTCTAGTTCTATCAGGGAGACCATAAAATCAGCCTTGTTGTAAGAAATACCATTCATGTAATGTAACTAACCAGTAGATCGCCACGATGGTGAATGTGTTCTGTAAGAGCCTTCACCGTCATCACTCTCTTCAGTCATATAGGCTGGTATGATTTCTCTCCATCTTTTCTTTTCTTCTTTCGTCGCGCATAGCTTCTTGCGACGATCATACAACTGTTTCCACAATATTGAAATTTATTGATGCACCCAAAGAAAACTAACCGCTTTCTGCCTGCTCCTCACTTTGGTGTTCCTGTCATTGGCTTCTTTAATAGCCACCCTGTCAGGCCTCACATCAGTAACTAGCTTTCGTCTACGGGATTCGTAGTAACGATGAACTGCCTCTAATATTAATAACCAACATCTATATATGTAAATAAAATATGTAATGTGTACTACGTTACATGACTCAAACAATATATACCAGTATGCCTTGCAAATCCCAGATTTTAAACAAAAAAACTATATGTACATGTTCCATCAATTTTTAAAGTATATACAGCAGGAGTTGCTAAAAGCTGACCAATTTAGTAATATGTAAATAAAGGGTCTAAGTACCTCATTAGCGACAAAACTTTAAAGCATACTATGCGTACCGTAGTCTCAATTAGGTGTAGTCTCATGAAGGTACAAATATCACCTGGTGACATTGCTCTTACTTCAATGCAGCCAAAATGTTGGCTGGTCAATCATAATTATAACCCCAATCATTCAGAAAATCACGATGCAGAATTTACTTAAAACAACCTTGAATTATAGAGGAAGATGATTTATTTTAAAACTTCAGTGCTGGTCACTGTAAATTTCTTTTGAAATATTTGAGCCAAAATTCTGCAGTTCTCAAGTGCAATGAAAAGACGACTTGAGTCACTTGACAATGAACAATTAGGTGAGAAAAGGCAAAATATGGAATAATGGAACGGCAGAATTACAGAATAAGCAAAACTTTGAATATCCCTACAAGGCGAAGATGAGACAACACTAAAACTATGCTCAGCAATTCTCAGGACGATCTTGAAATAGAATCACTCTAAAGTAGAAAAGTACCAATACTGACATTACGTAGTATCACTGCCTATATTACTGGTATCGGTACCAGATCCATATTGGCAATACATACTAAGGAGTGAAGACTTACCACATTTCCTACATTTTCAACCATCATTAAATAAGTTTCTAGTAGCAAATAACTTACAGTAGTTATGCAAACAAACTAATACCTTGTTACCGGGGCTCTTTTTAAACTATTGGCGCACACACACACACACACACACACACACACACACACACACACACACACACACACACACACTCCATGTGTATTCTAATAAATGCTCCACGTCACGTGGTGCTTAAAGTGCAGTTAGGTACAAAAACTTCAGTTCTTTCTGCTGTACTAGCTAATATCAGCTATCGCTCTAAGTTAATAGCCCTAATTTATTGCAGACACCTTTCTATTAACAGGTGAAAGTTAAAGCAGGATTTAACCTTCATATTTTTTTTTTATTTGCTTAGAGATGGATGACTAACAGTTGAGGAAGATGATTAAGTAGAATAATTATTGAAAACACAGAATACGGCAAAATGCAATAGCAGAGTTGCAGAAAAGTGAAATTTGAAATCTACCGAATCCGATCTGGCTTTATATGCTCTTCACCTCATATAATCACAAACACAAGACAACAATAGAGCAATGCTCAGCGATTTGAAGGGCAGTCTTTAACGAATCGAATAATGCTAGTAGCAAATTATCGAATAGTTATTTCAGCACTATTTCAAATGCACTTCACCATAATTTGCCACTAAAATTTAAGTTCTCTTTGCTGTACTAGCTAATACCAGCTATCACTCAACATTACCTGCCCCAATTTATTAGTGTACACCGTCTTCTACGAATATAATCTCTCAAACCCTAAAGCCACCGGGCTGCTCTTCATTTTCGTTTGCGTAAGTACGGGTCACGCCCACTTTTAGAACGGCGAGATACGCATCTACTGGGAGCCTATGAGGCCTACTACGGCATTTTTCAGTTGTAGAACACCTGAACAGCCCACTAGGAAAGCCAATTTCGAAGCCTGTGGAGAGTTGCTGCGCCGGTTTTAAACCTCGGAAAAGAAACCACCTTCAAGCCAAAGCTCACCAGTGCGGTGGTTCACTAAAGGCTTTGTTTAGCCTTAACTTGTTGTGGATAAGCTGTTTTTACCACTGAGCTAATGGTTTGCTCACGTGGGTGCGTACAGACAAACATACATAGGTACACACACACGTTTTTCGGGAAACAAGTTCAGTAAACCAGACGCGCGCCCACAGCCGGCCTTCGGCTGGCTGTGGGCGTGCGCCTGGTTTAATTACATCAATATTTGTTGTCATTTGCTATTTCGTACCTTTCTTCTAAATCAAAATCAGCATCGAATTCTTCATATAGCTTCTTAACATCTCCCTACAAATATGATCAGTTAGCCATGATAACGGTTGCAGAAGTATCAATCCAACACAAGGTAAATAAACAAATGAAAGTTTATTAATCCACCTGCACATGGCAATGCAATCAAGTAAGATGCAGCAACTAATACTTAAGCACTTACATAAAAGCTTCTCTAATATTAACTGTTAATGAATACTGTAGTACTTACACTCAAATTGGTATCGAGACGTTCATCATTAGAGCTAGCAAGTGCTTCGTCTGGTGTGGTACCTTCCTGACCGGCAGACTGTAAGTTTGCTATCTCTTCTCTCATTGACTCAACTTCTTCTTTTAAGGCTTCTACGGTCATCCTCAATGCCTGATTGTCCATGGCAAACTTTGATAGTGCTTCCTGCTGACTTTGCATCATAGCAGCCATCTGGTCAAGTTTCCCCTCAATTGCTGAGGTCACAGGTTCACTATGCTGCTCTTGTCTAGATCTCGCATAGAATCCAACCAAATGACTGTTCCTATTATCCACACCTAGTGGTACCCAAGTAACACACAGAATAAATTTGGCCTGTTGCCTTCTCACCTCGAGTCCTTGAAGTAATTTGTTGCTCTAATCTTTGAGGTGTGCCACGGTTGGCATCCATATCTATTGGAGAAGTAGTGATATGCAGAAATTAAGTCTGCGACTTCTCACCTCGGCCTTGTGGAGTCTGTGATTGAAAGCTGTGATCTGGTCCCTGAGGTGTGCCACGGTTGGCATCCATACCTAGATATAAGTAGTGATAATATTGTGTAGAAATTATGTGTGCTGACTTCTTACCTCGGCCTTGTGGAGTCTGTGATTGAATGGTCTGACCTGGATCCTGAAGTGTGCCACAGTTGGCATCCATACCTGTATATAAAGTAGTGATATGTAGAAATTACATGTGCTGACTTCTTACCTCGGCCTTGTGGAGTCTGTGATTGAAAGCTGTGATCTGGTCCCTGAGGTGTGCCACGGTTGGCATCCATACCTAAATATAAGTAGTGATAATATTGTGTAGAAATTATGTGTGCTGACTTCTTACCTCGGCCTTGTGGAGTCCGTGATTGACTGGTCCGACCTGGATCCTGAGGTGTGCCACGGTTGGCATCCATACCTGTATATGAAGTAGTGATATGTAGAAATCATGTGTGCTGACTGCTTACCTCGGCCTTGTGGAGTCCGTGATTGAATGGTCCGACCTGGATCCTGAGGTGTGCCACGGTTGGCATCCATACCTGTACATGAAGTAGTGATATGTAGAAATTATGTGTGCTGACTTCTTACCTCGGCCTTGTGGAGTCTGTGATTGAACGGTCCGACCTGAACCCTGAGGTGTGCCATGGTTGGCATCCATACCTGTATATGAAGTAGTGATATGTAGAAATTATGTGTGCTGACTTCTTACCTCGGCCTTGTGGAGTTCGTGATTGAATGGTCCGACCTGAACCCTGAGGTGTGCCACGGTTGGCATCCATACCTGTATATGAAGCAGTGATATGTAGAAATTATGTGTGCTGACTTCTTACCTCGAGTATTGTAATGGGTCATTGTGTTAATTAATCAAAATGCTCGAAGAATTGACCACTGGGATTTCTGATTCCACTCTCTAGGACTAGCCAATTTCCGAGCTGGTTGGACTGTACAGCTGGCTGTTTTAGCGGTTCAAACAACTCAAGTTGTATAAATTTTCTTTGATGGCGCTTATTTCTTGTCATCCCTCTCCAATTTTCTTTCTACAACCAATTTCACGCTCACACATAACTCACGCTCACACATAACTCACGCTCACACATAACTCACGTTAGATATCTCAACAAAGTCCTCTTCGTTTCCATTTTCGGGGAATTCCAGAAGTTCTCTACTTGCGTCCTCCTCGAGATCCGAGTCTTCTGTATGCATTAACTTGTGCCGATAATACGTAGACTTGGACACTTCTTTGTGGCAGTGATCACAAAACTGTCGCTTTCTATTTCGCTTGACTCCTAGCTAGGCTTTGTGAAGACAAAGTTGTCTCGGCCATTTTATTATCGTGTCAAACCGTAATAGTTACGGATTCTTATACGATTGGCGTATCCAATGTATCACGAAATTTATTTCGTATCCGTACGTCTAGCTCGTCTCGAGAAATGGCAGGTTTCAAGTACGGAAATCGTGTCAACTCGTAACTATTAGTGAGTTTCGCTGTGATACCACATAATAGTCTATTCACCTACACAGCTAGGTTGCAATCAGTAATCTCTTCAGGCAATCAGTTTCAACTGCCCTCCAAATTTGAAGAAAATCAACTAAAGCATGTGTGAGTTATAGTGATTTTTCTAAAGTGTTGCGAAAAGAAGAATAGCAAAAAATGAATGAATATTTATGCGGGTAAGAAGTAAGTTTGTGTTGTAGGTGGCAAATTGCCATTTTTGGCAAAAAGATTACTTTTGAAAGTAAACATAGCTACTAGCCTACCAAAAGTATTTAAAGTAATAAGGCATTGTGACTGTACTAGATTGCAGCAACCTGACTGATATTTAGGGACCCGCCGATTATGCTCATAATTTTACCTATTATGCTATGCTGCACTGCTCAAAAATTTACCTATTATGCTAAAATTTATGCTCAATACTTACCTATTATGCTCAAATTATGCCCAATTATTTAGGCCTCAGTTCTCATGCTCTGCTAATAATTTCATAAATAATGAGTGGCTGAAGCACAAACCTGCTTGTCAAAATGCATATCACAGAAAAGATCGATATACTCTAATAGAACAGTCAGCTATGTGATTGTTCTATTAGAGTTATTGACTGTTCTATTAGAGTATATTGATCTTCTGTGATAGCTATTTTTATAAGCAAGAATTTGTACTGTTACAAAATATTCTACCTATTATGCTACCATTATGCTCAATGCTTTCAGGTACCTATTATGCTCATAATTATGCCAGCATAATCAGCGGGTCCCTACTGATATTAAAAAGAACAATAGTTATCCCTTAAAATAAGTTCTGTATTTATTTTATACATGGTTAAATGCCACAGTGTTCATTACCTTAGTTGTCAAATTGATGTGGCGATTATTCAAAATCTACCACTACTCATAAAAGTTCGTTTAAGTTTTTAAAATTGATTGTGGAACCACTCAAGTGCAGCTACTATTGAAGTTGAGGTATCTAACCTAGTAAATAAGATATATGTACATTTCATCGGTAGCTTGTTGATTACACACATATTTTAAGCAGTTAAAATCTACGAATAACTGAACAATAATATATAAAAGTACAACTCGATGGCAATGGCAATTGAGTTAGTAGCTTCAATGGCAATTCTGTGGAAGTGCCAAGTCATGATGAGGAGGAAGTTGAAGAAGAGTGGGAGAGAAGACAACAAATAGAGGCTACTATATCTCCTATATCATCAGACAATGAAGAGAAGGTTGATGATGAAATTGTATAAGAAGAAAACAACAACTGGCGATGTAAGGAATTTACACCCTTGACCAAGCGTAGGCGTAAAAAGGTCATTAAGAAGCAGATGTGATATGGACAATCTTAACACTTCTACATTGTAGAAACTGACTAACTTGCATTTACTAAATCAACCCATTTATTGCATATTATAATTAAAGTGGGATAACACTTAAGCACCATCTAGTTATTCAAAGCAATGCCAGTTTTAGAACAGTTTCAGTTTTGGCAACCTTTGTCCAGCTTGAAAAGTGTCTAATAGCCATGATAATTCTGTGTAGTTAAGAACTTGCCAATTTGGTCACAAAAACTTCCAACTTTGCATTGCATAAAAAGTGATATGTTTAGTTGCCAGAAATAGCTAAATTGCCAAAATGACAATTTCTTACAACCAAAAGTTGCCAAGTTTGGCAACTTTTGAACTGCTCACTAATTTCTCAGCATCAAAAAGTTGCTACTTCTGGTAACTTTTGGCAAACTAAATCCCACAATCAGTGTGTTTATCATCCTTTATAAGTAAAAATACAATTACTGCCAGATTTGGTAGCTTTGGAGCACCATTTATTATGGTTGCTAGTTGCCAATTTTGGAAACTTTTAGTTTTGGAAACTTTTGAACTGCTCATAAATGCCATAGATGGCAATTATGGGCAACTAGGAACTTGCCAGAATTGGCTCTGCTGCCCAAACTTTTTTGAGCCATCAAAAGTTGCCAAAAAGGGCTACTTTTGGTTGCCAGAAATTGCCACATTTGGTAATTTCTGAACAGTCTATTAGTTTCCAAAATTAGATCTGTAACATACCTGTTATCAGGGGCTGCAACAATCAAATAAATTGAATGGAAAACGCATGGTTCTTGGATTCATTAGGGGAAGTGCTGTAAAGAAATGCTGGTGGTGCTTTATATTACACAGTACTAAACATATATCAAAGTCAGTCATCATGTACAGTAGCAGTTATCAGATCTAGAGTTAGCAAACACCAGTGTATTACTTTGTTTCCTTATATTTTTACTATTGAATGTACTTTGTACTATACAGTTTTGAGATATACAACTATAGGCAGTGTACAGTGTGCTGCATGTGGTCAACAATAGTATGGCTTCTGATTAAATCATATGTGACCGGATGTGCAAAAAGGGGTCTTCCACACACATCCAATTTGCCAACTTTGACGATCCATAACTTCAGATTATAATTAGGGCTATTGATCATGACTTGAAATTTGGTCAGAAGTGAGCAGCAACATAGTAAAGATAGCTGAATAGATGGTGAAAATTTCAGGTTAATATGTTACTTGAACACTAAGTTATGGTCTCCCCCAAGTTTACGGAATTGATCATGAATGTATGTGAAAGATCTGGCCCCTTTTCACAAATCCAGTCACATATATTTTGGCATGCACACTTGTGCAGCTATAATTATGTGATTACAGTAAGTCAAGTACACGGTGGCAGTACACAACAACATTATTATTGCTCTGGTTACTTAGTCTGGTATTATACTGTGGTTAAAATTAATATAGGTAATGATAAAGGGTTTCCAAATGAACATGTTACCATGAATAGATTGGATACTTATTAACACATTGGTTACCCTTGCAGAGAATAAGTCAGTCTACAAGAAGCAAATTTGCTTGAGAATGTTATCATTGTAATAATTGAAGGGGTCAGCATCACTGAAATGTTATCTAACCTTAATTGGCCCACCTTAGCCAGATGCAGGAATGAACAGAAGGCTACAATGTTATTTAAAATTATATCTCACCAAATCGATATTAATGCTGATGATTTCCTTTTTCCTAATCCTAACCTACATCACATAACATACTGAACCCCATCGCATATGCTTTCAACATACTATTAGCTATGTTGAACCCCATTGCATATGTTATGTTGAGATGCCCGATGAGTATGTTATTTTGGCCATGATAAGAGATTTTTAACCCCAATGACTAGAATTGACTGTTATAAATTTTCTTTTTTCCCCCTCTGCAATCAATATTTGGAATTCCTTACCCCAACACGTGATTGATTTAACAGAGATATGGTCTTGTGTATAGTAAATATTGTATAATTATATAAGTTTGTTTTTCTTTTGTAATTGACAGTAGCAATTGTACCCTTTTTTGTGCACCATACTCTTTTGAGGTCTGCACAACAATCAATAATAATAAAAGGGGGGTAACCCATATTTTGAGATTTGCCATTTCGTAAAAACAAAAATGCTTGGTTAGGTATGTTAATAATGTTTCCACAAAATTTAACAACAGGATTTAAAAGTTCAAGTCACAACCAAATTTTAAATTTACATTAGTCTACGGCAATTCAGAAATGTCTGATTTTTATTTAACGCCCACTATACAATTTTATTTTTCAAATGTGGATTACCCCTTTTTTTTCATTGATCCCTTCAATTATGCAATTAAAAATAGGTCATGGATGTGAAGAAAGACATGCATAGGAAGGAAAGTTATGCCCAAAAAGTACTTACATTTTGCTCTATCCCTATGAAAAATATATAGCTAAGCTGAACAAAATGGCATAGCTATTTCAGTTATATAATACTTTTATTGGTTCCTTTTGACTTCATATTTTCCAGTGGACCTATATATATACTTCTTCCAAATTAATTTTTAAGGCTTCTTTTGTGGTTGGGGGAGTTTCCTAAGGTGGTGTTTAGCTATAGGTGTGTGTTCTATTAGGATTTTGGCAAAAAGCATATATGTGACTGAATTTGACAAAACAAGGCTTCGACGCACAAAGCTTCGTTAGGAGATATGGCGATTTTAAGTAATCGTTGTGTAATAACTTCCCAGTGCCTACAGCTGTGCAAACACAATTTGCACCAAGTATACATCTATTTACTAGCTATCACTGAGTGGGTGTATACATTTCTGATACCCAAAATTAGCCCTGTTGCTCTCCATGGCCCTCAAATCACTCCAAATTGACTGAGAACACTATTGGCGACCTCTCTGTGAAGTCCCAGCTCACTACACACCATTATCACAAAGCCATGGCCATTCAATGGCACCAATCTCCCACTCGTGGCTTTGACAGGGTTGGAAGAAAGCTGCCACAGAAACCAGACTTGCCAGTCCTGAAGGAAGTACAGTGAGGAATATGACAGTGTATCAGGCCAGCAATCCATTTCTGGTAAAAACGTAAGTTTGATTTTGTGTGTGTGGAAGCCTTGTTATGTGAAATCCGGTCACATATAGGCAATCTTCTATATATTATGAACCACTGCTGTGGTTCATGATAATAGATATGTAGTCTAATATGATAATGTCAAAGACTCAAAGAAAATTCCATCTGTAACCAGTTAATGAGATTAACCTGAAGCACACATTACATAGTGTAAGCAGGTAGTTACACATGCAACACTACACATTATACATGTGAGGCATAGACACACAACAAACACACATGTACATACATTTTCTACTATAGCATGAATGTCGAATGGTTTGACAGTTATTCCACTTATTCACCTCTTTGATATGATCATTATAATAATGGATTAGGAAATTTATATAGTACTTCATAATTGTGAACATGACATGTGCAAAGAATATTATTATTGATAGCTATAGGTGAAACAATCATCTGTTATGCACTTCCAGTGCTAGTACATTACCAACCTCTGTACATTACCAACCCCTATTCAGACAAGCTTCTACTATTCACCTCCCATACAGCTTATGTTTCAAGAAGACAAGTAAAAAACATCACAGTTCCAAGGAACAACTGACAGGCTACCCATATATGTAAATCCTCACTGATAGTAAAGTATAAATTAGAGTATAAGTCAAATAACATAACTACAGGGAAAATGTACAAATTCATACTTATTACACTTATTTTGGTATATAAGCATTCTGAAGGTCAGTATAGAGTTGACTGTTTGTTTCAAGAGATGCTCCCAATTTTGTGGACAACTCTTCTGAATCATTGGGTGCAATAGAACTGGGTAGTAATGTTCTGTCTGACTTCTGTAGAGTCCTTGATAATTCAGATGGATCAATACGTTTATTTGGCACTGGATTCCTGTAATGGAAGGAAGTGGTTGAATATATACAAATGGCACATTTCACTCACTAACTCTCAGTGTTGTACTATAATATAAATTATTATGAAACGACACATTTGTGTACATAGTCAAGGGCATAGCCAGAGGGGGTTCGGATGGTTCTGCAGCTATCATTTTAACTTTTAAGTACTGAATGATTGATACTTTATTACATTATGAGTACACCTTGGCCATATTTGTTGGACCTACTTGAAATAACTACTATAATGAGGTGATTTTATTAGAGGTGGTCTTATTATACAGGTGGTCTTATTATACAGGTGGTCTTATTATACAGGTGGTCTTATTACAAAGGAGGTCTTTGTTAAGAGGTACCTGTTAATATGAAGTTTTGACCAATGTTAGTTTTTCAGTTTCAGTTTTCCATTTCAGCTGTTTCCAATATCCCATTTTGAAGTACAAATATTTGGACTACAACTCATTGTTGTGCCTTGATAGCTGCTTTTAAACAGGAAAAGTAGTGTTGATTAGTACAAACAAGCCGATCACACCTCCCTCTATGGCTGTTACTAGCCATTTAAATGTCCGTGCCTTGCCAATGTTACAGGCGTGTAATTGCTGCGTTTCGTATTGCCTCAGGGCATGATCTGTATTGGATATGAACGTGGCACTACAGCCAATCAAATTTCAGTATCAAACTTGCTGTAGTCTAATAAATGTTAAAGAATGTCAAAATATTTGGTTACCAAAAACCAATATTTGACTCCCAGTCCTAGTTTAATACAGGGTCTACACAGCCTTCATCTTTTATGCAAATTTTTAGCATCTAAACATTTTACTTACGTACATGGGTATGGAATGATGTATGTACCAATCAGCTAACTGATAAACTTGAGTAGCAACACTTACCAACACTGGATCATCAACTTGTAAATAGATCTAGGACAACCAGGAGGTGGTGGTAGTCTGTATCCAGTAGTGATCTTGTCCACATACTGTGTTATTAGAATTTAATATAAATGAAAACATTGCTTACATTACCTCTCTCCCACTGTAATCTTCAAATGGCTTGTGACCCAAACTCCATATCTCATACATTACACATCCAATACTCCACACATCACTTTGTGTTGAGTACTTCTTATAGAATATTGCCTACAGTGGTATTTGTAAACAAATGAATCTGAATAGAAGGCAATGTACACTCTGTATTCAGTATAGAGAGTATAACAATCTCAACATCTGACTGACAACATTACCTAGCTATTACTCATGAGTCGGGGCAGATGATACTAGTATTTTACGATACTTACATAGCTGAAGGAATGCATGCAAGGGAAAAATAACGTGAGTGTTGTAGAGAACAATGGTGTAATTAACTTCCTATACATGCATTCCTGTAATGACTTCACAGCTTTAGGATTGTCTTCATCTTCATTGCTAGTGCAATGCAATCTGCAAACTCAATTGTCACAACTGGCTCACAATCTCAACAAGAAGCCATGACGCCACAGTCATTTGAAACCAAGAACATGCACCACAAATCAATACCATACACTACTACAGTATATAGACAACAGTATGTTCTAGACAACAGAATGTTCTATTACTTTAATACAGTGCCTACAAGTTGTTAGGTAAACCTACACAAATACTAAGAGGTTGTGTACCCTGCAGGGGCAGAAACAGTACTCCAAAGTGGGGGTAGAGGGTAGAACAAGTCATTGGAGTGGCTGTCAGTTAGTAAAAATCACTAACTGTACCTTAGTGTGCTTATTCACACTAGCAGAGGGCATGCTCTCTCAGAAATATTTTGAAATTTGAATGCTTTGAGATTGAACATGAGAGCATTTTCAGTGGTATATGTGCACTTGAATAGGATACTCCTATAACATTATGTCAATGACTATCATTAAGATACTGTGCAAGTAGATACATTGGTAAATAAAAGCATTTCAAATAAACTCACATATTTGATTATGTATAGGTACCAACGTTGAAACCGGGTCACTACTGCTGACCCGGATGACCCACTGACCCGGATTTGACCCGGATTAATTAAAGCCGAGACGTGTTTCGGCTAGTCTCGAGTGAGCGAACGAGTCTACATTTTGAGCGTTCGATTCGTGTTGAGTAAATATTGCAACTTCAGCCTAGCTGTAGGTTGAAGACAAAAAAAAAAAAAAAAAAAAAAAAGGTCTTCACCTACTGACAATAGCTACCCTCGCGTATGTTGGTAATGTGATAAGTGGGCGTGGCTCACGAAAGAGCTACACGATAGCGTTTAGAAGTTTCCACGTCGTCAAATGAACAATTTCGTTTCTCACGTGATCCAATCTGGGTCAGACCCGGATAAATTGTAAACCGGGTCAGACCCGGATGACCCAGAGAAAATGTGACCCGGATGACCCAACCCGGTTTCAACGCTGATAGGTACATCTGCTAATGGAGACAGTATAACAATAAAATTTTATACAATAGTTGCTGTACTTTAGCCACTGGGTACTTTAAAAAGTGAAAGCGTATTTCCTTTTCACTCTTCAAAAGTGGGGGAAGTTGCCTCTCTGCCCCTCCCCCTCCTATTTCTCCACTACCGGTATCCTGTACAATGCTTCATACTCATTGAGATAGTATGACCACCTTATCATTGTACTTGGAAACAATTTAAATTCATGCATAATCCAGAGTATTTACTGGAAAACATATGTATATATGAGTAGAAGGAAATTTAAGATTAGGGATTAAAGAATAAAATAAAGTAGTGATACTAGAGAGCTGTCTATACCTGCAGATATACTAGTGGACATTTAATCCCTAAGTATAGACTGAATTAGGGATTAAATGTCCACTAGTAATCTACAAGTGTAGCAACCTCTCTTGCTTCATTACTTTTTTTTAGTGTTGCACCGATATGAGATTTTGCCGATATTCCAATAACCGATATTGAATAATGTTTTCAAGCCGATAAATGTAGCCGATCCGATATAGCAGATCATATCTATTTTGTAGTAATTTTTACTAGAAATTAAATTGTGAAGTACCAATTTAGCTTGTTCATAGCAGCAGCATTGCTACAACAACAGCTGACAGTACACTGAAGCAGTAATAACAACATTCGTTATGTAAGAAATGCATTTGTAAACATCATTTGGTGTACATGATCATGTATTTCTAAACACATACACATATCTGTATCTGCTGCTTTTTTCAGTGTGGTGCCGATCCAATACCGATATACAAAAAACAAGCCGATATATGGTTTTTCCGATAACTGATCCGACTATGGTGCAACGCTACTTTTTTTTGCTATTCCCTTGTTTCACTACTTTTTTCTTTGATCCCTAAAATTTCACATAGTTATGATTTGCATACTGCATCAAAAGAAAGAATGGTACCACGTATGCTATAAAATTTATTTTGCATATGAACGCATGCCCCCAACAATCAATTACTGAAAAGTGCAGTGGCCATTATGTTTTGTCTTCAGCTATGTTCCGCCTGTAACGAATGAAGAACAATATGAGAAGTGTCTCTGCAATCAATATGGAAATACGGACAATAATCATAACAGCTACCACCACAGCCACAGGGAAGCCATATTGCACTACCACTAACATCTTGCTTGTCAACAAAAAGAACTGGGACACAGAAGACAAAGGAAGTCCATGATGCGTGTATTGTACATACTGCAGTTGGCAAAAAGGTACATCTCAGGACAAAGTGACATTAAACAGTGAAAAAACTAAGCCCGTATCTCTATGCATTGTCAAGTTGCTGGTCTGAAGGCATCGGTTAATTAGTTAGTCAGTTAGTAGAAATTTTTATTCCATAGAGAAACTTGTGGAAAGATTTGGTTATATGTAGTAATGATAGCACTAGAAACGTGTTGCTATGAAGGAATTTTTGGGCTTGGTTATGCTTAACCAATACCACAAACTATTTTGAAGGAAAACCGAGGCTGTTTTTCACATGATTAAGAACAAGAAAGCCCAAAACCCCATGATTCCTAATATACAGTAAGATAATGATATGTAATCCATATACTGATAGTCCTTCAAAACTATATTCACTACACTTACCTCAGGAGCAGTCCACACTACAGGTATCTTCCCTCCTGTAGACATGTAGTAGGTGTCATCAGACACATCACGTGCCATTCCAAAATCAGCAATCTGTAGATAAATAACACTATTTAAGGCATAAAAATGCTGAAATACATGTTTGTTATATACTAAAGCAATTTATTTCTCTAGTAGTATTGTTCAAGCACTGGTTTGTAATTATTCAACTTCTTCTACATTTAAAATCATAATTTCTATTTTTAGTCCAGAATTAGTAAAGGTCTTAATTTCAGTCAAAGTTCTAGTGCTATCATATATTACATATACCTCAATATCATTATATAAACAAAGCACCGTGAATTGAGTTGCTTTGGCCAATCCATGCAATTACTAAAGCGTGAGGAACACAACTCATGTCATGAAAACTAATTAAATAGTGACACAATCAGATGCTGCTCTTGATTGCTACATATAGTAGTAAGAAAGTACCTGTTGTTACCATATCAAGACACACGGTAGTGTGTCGTGCGGCCCAAGAAGCCGGCGCGCCACACCCGTGAGTATATTGACAGGAAGAACGAAAACGTCATTTTCACACCTTTATCTCGGTGATCACTTATCTGATTGGAACCAAATTTGCTACACAGTTGCCCGCCAGCCAAGGGAGTCTACATTCCAAATTTGAAGGAAATCGCTTCAGCCATTTCTGAGATACGAGCTTCCAAAGTTTCGTTTTTTTTTCTTCG
Source organism: Dysidea avara (assembly GCF_963678975.1). NCBI lineage: Eukaryota > Metazoa > Porifera > Demospongiae > Dictyoceratida > Dysideidae > Dysidea > Dysidea avara. The sequence continues at coordinate 47,441,542 of NC_089274.1, forward strand.
TTTTTTTTTTTCTTCTTCGTCTTTTCGCACACTTGCAAAAATTGCTATAACAAGCAAACGCGTACTCCGATCACCTTGAAATTTGGCACACAGAAAGGGAGTCCAAAGGCGAATGCTAGCATCAAATTTGGTACAAATCCGATGAATGGTTCAGGAGTTATGACCGATTATTCGCGTAAAACAAGATCGATTTGTTGTCACGCCTACAGGGTAAACCGCTTCATGGAATGAGTTGAAAATTGCTATGTAGATGGAGTAACCATCGTAGGAGTGCCTTTTGGTGGTTTGAAAGGAATCGAGATAAAGACCACGGAGATATGATACAAAACCCAACCTGTGTCACAATTACGCGATCGATTTTTATGAATAAAAAAGTATTAGTTTTCACGCCTACTAGGCAAACCGCTTAGAGCAATGAGCTGAAAATCGGTGTATAGCTGGAATAATCTTCATAGAAATTCCTTGCAGTAGTACAGAAGAATCGGAGTACAAACCACTGAGTTATGATTCGAAAGCCAACTCCGTGTAGCAAATGCCAGATCGAGATACTCTAATAGAACAGTCACCCTAATAGAGCATTCGGCTAATTTATTTACTCCATTATAGAATTTTATTACATCACAAGTTATTCTGTAGGGAGTTCAGCTGCAAACAGTTAATCTTATAGACAGTTCAGCAAGAAGACAGTCACCATGTGGAGAGTTAAGCAAATATATCACTATAGAGATTCAGAACATTACAAGTCACACTGAAGAAAGTTCAGCTATAAACAAGTCATGCACTGTGTAGAGAATTCAGCTACAGTTAAGTCACTCTCTAGAGAATTCAGTTACACAGAATTCAGCTACACACAAGTCACTGTGGAGAGAGTTCAGCTACAAACAAATTACCCTTTAGAGTGATCAGCTACAAACAAAACTCTATGCAGGGTGTTCAGCTGCAACAAATCAACCTTTAGAGCGATCAGCAATGAACAAATCAACACAAATCTACCTGTAGAGAGATCAGCTAGAAACAAATCACCCTGAAGAGAGTTCAGCTACAAAAAATCACCCTGTAGAGACATCAGCTAGAAACTAGACACAATGTAAGGAATTCAGCTACAAGCAATCACCCTGTAGAGAGTTCAGCTAAAACAAATCAAGCTGCAGAGAGATCAGCTACAAACAAATCACCTTAATAGAGTTCAGCTACAAACAGATTACCTGTAGAGAGATCGGCTACAAACAAATCAACCTGCAGAGACACAAATCAACTTGTAGAGAGATCAACTACAAACAAATCACCCTGTAGAGAGATCAGCTAGAAACTACACACAATGTAAGGAGTCCAGCTACAAAAAAATCACCCTGTAGAGAGTTCAGCTAAAACAAATCAACCTGCAGAGAGATCAGCTACAAACAAATCACCCTGTAGAGAGATCAGCTAGAAACTAGACACAATGTAAGGAGTTCAGCTACAAGCAAATCACCCTGTAGAGAGTTCAGCTACAAACAAACCAACCTGTAGAGCGATCAGCTAGAAACAAATTACCCTGAAGAGAGGTCAGCTACAAAAAATCACCCTGTAGAGATATCAGCTAGAAACAAATCACCCTGAAGAGAGGTCAGCTACAAAAAATCACCTTGTAGAGAGATCAGCTAGAAACAAATCACCCTGAAGAGAGGTCAGCTACAAAAAATCACCCTGTAGAGATATCAGCTAGAAACAAATCACCCTGAAGAGAGGTCAGCTACAAAAAAAATCACCCTGTAGAGAGATCAGCTAGAAACAAATCACCCTGAAGAGAGGTCAGCTACAAACAAAACACTTTGCAGAGAATTCAGCTACAAACAAATCAGCTTGTAGAGAGATCAGTTACACACAAATCAACCTGTAGAGAGATAAGCTAGAAACAAATCACCCTGTAGAGAGTTCAGCTACAAGCAAAACACCCTGTAGAGAGTTCAGCAACAAAGAAACCACCATGTAGAGAGTTCAGCTGCAAACAAATCACCTTATAGAGAGTTCAGCTACATGCAAATCACCCTTTAGTGAGTTCAGCTACAAACAAATCAACCTGCAGTGAGATCACCTACAAAAAAGCACCTTGTACAGAGTTCAGCTACAAACAAATTACCCTGTAGAGAGATCGGCTACAAACAAATCAACCAGTAGAAAGATCAGCTACACACAAATCAACTTGTAGAGAGATCAGCTACAAACAAATCACCCTGTAGAGAGATCAGCTAGAAACTAGACACAATGTAAGGAGTTCAGCTACAAGTAAATCACCCTGTAGAGAGTTCAGCTAAAACAAATCAACCGGCAGAGAGATCAGCTACAAATAAATCACTTTATAGACAGTTCAGCTACAAACAAATTACCTTGTAGAGAGATCGGCTGCAAATTAATCAACCTGCAGAGAGATCAGCTACACACAAATCAACTTGTAGAGAGATCAGCTACAAACAAATCACCCTGTAGAGAGATCAGCTAGAAACTAGATACAATGCAAGGAGTTCAGCTACAAGCAAAATCACCCTTTAGTGAGTTCAGCTACAAACAAATCAACCTGCAGTGAGATCACCCACAAAAACGCACTTGTACAGAGTTCAGTTACAAACAAATCACCCTGTAGAGAGATCAGGTAGAAGAATTCACCTTGTAGAGAGTTCAGCAACAAAGAAACCACCATGTAGAGAGTTCAGCTGCAAACAAATCACCCAGTAGAAAGATCAGCTAGAATAAGTCACCTTGTAGAGTATTCAGTTACAAAGAAACCATCATGTAGATAGTTCAGCTGCAAACAAATCACTCTGTAGAGAGTTCAGCTACAAAGAAACCGCCATGTAGAGAGTTCAGCCTCATACAAACCACCTTGTAGAGAATTCAACTACAACAAATCACCCTGTAGAGAAGACGTTACCTTGTAGAGAGTTCCGCTACAAAGAAACCATCATGTAGAGAGTTCAGCTGCAAACAAATCACCCTGCAGAGAGTTCAGCTACAAAAAAATCACCCTGTAGAGAGTTCAGCTAGACGAATTCACCTTATAGAGAGTTCAGCTACAAAGAAACCATCATATAGAGAGTTCGGCTACAAAGACACCACCATGTAGAGAGTTTAGCTGCAAACAAATCACCTGTAGAGAGTTCAGCTAGAAACAAAATACCCTGTAGAGAGACCAGCTAGAAGAGGTTACCTTGTAGAGAGTTTAGCTACAAAGAAACCATCCTGTATATAGTTCAGCTACATTTCAAGTCACCCAGTAGAGAGATCAGCTGCAAAAAAATATCCTGTGGGGAATAATGGGCATGTAATGAATATATGTATATAATTTGTATAATTACTAATAAAATCAAAAATAATTGAAGTACTAAAATTCTTCTTTAAGTTCTTTTCTTCTTCCTGTAGTAAAGAAAAAAACACATGGGTTAAAAAAGCCCCAAAGCCAGCCATAGGCCGGCTTTGCAGAATACAAATACAAAAAGAAGTGATGTCTAATCAAAAACAGCCAAGCTGTAAAAAAAGGTGCGGCCCCCAAAAAGGCCATGGTGAAGAAAGATGTGAAATCCAAGGTGGCGGCCAAGAAATGGCTGTGATGGTAGGTTAATGGTTACATTTTAATAACGACAATTCAGGTGAATTTTGTGCCGCTTGGTCTTGGCACCAAATTCACCTGAATTGTTGTTATTAAAATGTAACCATTAACCTACCATCACAGCCATTTCTTGGCCGCCACCTTGGATTTCACATCTTTTTTCACCATGGCCTTTTTGGGGGCCGCACCTTTTTTTACAGCTTGGCTGTTTTTGATTAGATTTGTATAGCTCCCCAAAATAGACCATCAAGACACAGCTGCTATGATAGTGCAACTCATGTACTGGGCTTGAATGTTCTTTATAATAATTTAAAGCATCGCCTTATAGAGGAACTTTCAAAAAACTCAAGACACACGTATATTGTGAATTGCCACAAAATCTATGAGATTTATCAGAAATCATGTAAAAATATTAGTTACACTTTAGGTCTTTGGGTGGGTAGAAGAAATTGGTACAACTTCAGTAATGTTGGTTAGAGATTATTTAGAGACAAAGTGAAGCTTGGAAGTCATTCAGTATTGTAAACGAAGATCATCGGGTGGTATAGGTTGAAGTAGTGATATTCAACCTTCAGGGCTGTATAGTCTTCTTCAACAACCAATACTTACTTTCAACAAGTCATCACTAAGCGAAATTTCGTTCCTGGATGCTTGCGCTTCTAAATAAAGTTTAATTCAACTTATTTCGTTTTGTAATTACAAAGTTATTGTATTTCAGAGTCAAAAATACATTAAAATTTAGGCTTCGGATAATTAGAGACAAAATGTATTACAGTAATGGCACTAACTAGTTGTTTCAGTATGATGGTGTTTCCGCGACATTACAGCTGGATTTGAGGGGCCTTCATGATTTCGCAGGTTTTCAATAGTGCTGATTTCAATATCTGACAAGCGTACAAGCCACAAATGCAAGGTATGGTTAGTATAGCAGGCGTGTATAATCTATTTTACTGCCTTTATGCAATATAATGCAACATTTTCTCATGTACACACTTCAGATGAGTGTATTAAGTTGTTTTTAATATATTTGTAACGTAGTTGAGCCGAGCAATGTGCATACTAGCTCTGCAATCCAGTTTATGTGCTTTGTAGTGTCACCGAATGGATGGAATATCAGCTGTGTGATGAGATAGGGCTGTATGCTGAAGTGATACAATAGATTTTAATGGAAATTATTGAGCTAAATGGGATTACTGAAGGCATTACCCTGAAATTAAGCTAATGTTTCAGAAGCAGCAATTTTCCCTGTTGTAAGTTTGATACATGGTTGAAAGCACTATGTCCAACTTCTTACCTGTAGATAAGTTAAGAACGGTTTTAGTGGCTTATACGAACAATTTGAGTCAGTCTAGTTTTATTTAAAATGTAGAAATCACTAGCTAATTTTCTCTTCGGTGCAATTTTTCTTATGTAAAATGGGCCTAATTTTTAATGACATTGTAATAGTTGTAACTTCACTATACAATACAGTATTGATCTGAAATTTTCAGTAGAAGTTGCATGTTAGTAGTGCTTTGTATGGGATGTGTCATATGTGCTAATTGAGAGGTGTCAGTTTTTTGTAGGACATCACTAGTTGAAGATAACTCGATATGTAAGTGAGTTTTATCAATAAGAAGTTTTTTAGTAAATTGCCAACCATGCTAATTTAGATATACACACATTCTCACTACCATGTATGGTTGGTTATTGATCAGTTAAGAAACATGTGGTTTGAAAGGTTAAGTGTTTAACACACCTTACACACATCATCACTTGATACTAGTATATTCCTAGCAGCCAGGTCTCTGTGTACAAACAGTTTTGAAGCAAGATAACTGAATCCTGATGATATTTGTCTGCAGAAGCTTAACAGGTCATGTTTCAAGTCTCCATAAGACTCAGGGGGTGTCCTGTGTGCTCACCATTGAAAAACAATATCAGATAATAAATATCAACTACTCACGTATTTCTTAAATCAATCAAAAATTCGTGAAGGTCTCCTTTAGGCATATATTCTAATATAATCATTGTACTCTCCTTTTCAGTCACTACTCCATACAACTCCACTATGTGGTTGTTCTTGAACTGACCCATAATGGCTGCCTCTCTCAGAAACTTCACCCTGTCTGACTCTGAACATTTTGAATTGAGTGTCTTCACTGCTACTTGTATAGGATCAGCAGAACCATCAGTCCATGTGCCCAAATGGACCACTCCAAATTCACCAGATCCAAGCTTTTGTAATGTCCTGGAAATACGTAAGGGAAATTTTTGCTACCAATGAATCTCTACTACTAAGACATGGGTACTTACCTTACAGTATTTGCAGAGATACTACGAAACCTTTTACTTTCAAAATAAGCATAAATAGCTTCCTCTGAATGTCCTGGATCTGAGTAAATTGCCTCTTCATCTCCAGTGTTCATCGAGGCTGATACCTCATAAGTAGTAGAATATGATAGTGTAGTATCAGGTACAGTTGAGTACTCATGAAGAGTATTAGAATAAGTACGCTGAGCAGATGAGAAGGCATCAGGATTTTGAAGACTGTCATAATCATTACTAGCCAGTTTAGGACGATCTCTAGTTAAGGTATCTGGTGGATTTGAATAATAAAATGATGATTCAGCAGGTTTGTCTGCTTTGCTATAATCAGAATCACTAGGGATATCATAGTCTGGCTGAATGTTCTATTAAGTGTGGTATGACAATGTCAATGTCACACACATTATTGTTTACCTTGTACAATACAGAACCATTGTCTACATGATTGATCACTGAATATTGGTTGTTAATTGTTGAATGTTGTTTGGCGTTCTCAGTTATCGCCTCACAATCCCTTCTGTGATTGTCTAATTGATAAGTATCTGAAATGAAACAAGCTAATGATTTACACACATATACAGTATAAGACGTTTACTACCTGGTGGAATGGTCAACTTTCCTTTCTTTTGTTTCCTGTACCACAGTAGGATTATGATGAGTAAGAAGATGACTACAAAAATGATAACTCCTATCACACAGCCAGCAATAATCCCAATAACACCAGTAGATGATGAGCTATCACCATCACTACCAGCACCTCTAGTAGCATTAACATTACTAGTAGTTAGAATTATTGCTGAAGTGGCAAGTATACGCATACTTGATGTTGAAATGGTAGGTGTATTCAGTGTAAGCACAGAAGTGTTAGCCATAACTGATGTTGTAGTGGTAGCCATAACTGGTACTGAAGTATTAGCCATAACTGATGTTGAAGTATTAGCCATAACTGATGTTATAGGCATAACTGATGTAAAAGTGTTAGCCATAACTGATGTTGTAATGGTAGACATAACTGGTACTGAAGTGTTAGCCATAACTGATGTTGAAGTGTTAGACATAACTGGTGTTGAAGTGGTAGTCATAACTGATGTTGAAGTGTTAGACATAACTGGTGTTGAAGTGGTAGCCATAACTTGTGTTGAAGTGTTAGCCATAACTGATGTTGTAGTGGTAGACATAACTGGTACTGAAGTGTTAGCCATGACTGATGTTGAAGTGTTAGACATAACTGGTGTTGAAGTGGTAGCCATAACTGGTGTTGAAGTGTTAGCCATAACTGATGTTGTAGTGGTAGACATAACTGGTACTGAAGTGTTAGCCATGACTGATGTTGAAGTGTTAGACATAACTGGTGTTGAAGTGGTAGCCATAACTGGTGTTGAAGTGGTAGCCATAACTGGTGTTGAAGTGTTAGACATAACTGATGTTGTAGTGGTAGGCATAACTGGTGTTGAAGTGGTAGCCATAACAGTAGGAGATACTGACATCATGGAGGAAGATGTGTTAACAGTATTGATATCTACATTAAATAAAATTTATTATAATATTATGTGAAACACTTGATACAAACTAGATTCAAATATACAAAATCCCAAAAGGTGAATACTAAGGAAAATAGTAACCATGTTATAGTGGTAATATCATAAACTGTGAATCATCATTATCATGTAAGTATGTACAAAACAGAGCTCATATAGAAGTACTTTTCAGGGAGAAATTTCCACTGATTTACAACTATTGGCAAAAAATTTCTACTCAAAATATTTATTTGGTCACAATCACTCAATCATTGTTTAAACGAGTATTTGGAATTTTCAACTAGAGTAGGGACCATAGCACATCGATAAAAAGTACTGAAACAAGCTGGAGTAGAGCATGATATTAAATCACAGTAAAACAATAAGAAGTGATATATCCCTACTGTGCTCAAGATACGTACTAATGGAAATGCACAGTAGGGATATAACACTTCTTATTGTTTTACTGTAATTTAATATCGTGCACTACTCCAGCTTGTTTCAGTACTTTTTACCGATGTGCTATGGCCCCTGCTCTAATTGAAAATTTCATTATTTTTGAAATAGTTGTTTGTCAACTTTTTGCAAATAATATTATTATGATTGGTGAACCCATGCATACTGCATTTGAAATGGCACCTCACGCCCCAGCTATATCATCTGAAAAGTGAAGTTTCCATTACGCTTTGTTGTCAGCTACGTTCAACCCATTACACAGCAGTACAAATCAAGAACTGCTCGAAAATGACGAAAAGCACCTCGGCAACCCACGCATACTGAAAGAAAGGGTTGGTACCATGTGCCCCAGTTATATAAATTATTATCTGAAAGTGAAGTATCCATTACACTTCGTTGTTGGCTATGTTCAACCCATAACACAGCAGTATGAATCAAAAACTGTTCGAAAAGCCCATCTGCAATCAAAACAGCCGCTATTAAAAACACGGACAATTTCCGTTATGAAGGGAAGCCATCATGTGCTATCGCCAAATCGACACTTTTTGCTGTCAGCAAAGATGAGTGGAACACAAAGGAGGACACTGGTAAGTCCATGACGAATGCACTGTATGTACTGCGGTATGCCAAAAGGTACCTCTCAGGCCAAAGCAACGACGAACAGCGAAAAAATCAAGCCCGTAGCCTTAGCCGTTATCGAGTTATGCTTGTCTGAAGGCATCAGTCAGTCAGTCAGTCAGTCAGTCAGTCAGTCAGTTACTCAGTCAGTCAGTCAGTAGAAAATTCTGTTAAATAAATTATTTTTAAAATTCCGTAGCAACATGTTGAAAGCGTTTCGGGTTGATCTGAAAGCTTGCTTGGGCTTAGTTTTACCTAACCAATACTGCCTCATCGTTGTCTGGGAAAATTGAGGCTGTTTTTCGGGTGATGTTATTTTGTGGGCCATGCCTACTCCTTTGTGGTCCCTACTATTGTAGTGTATGATATGTTAATTGAAAGAAAGAAGATTGTGATAGTTTAATGCCTAGAATCTTAGTTAAAAAGTATATTAAAAAATTTTATAGAGCTTTGTGTGGGCGAGATCAAAGGAAAAAGTGTACTTTAAATTTCATAAAGTATACTCTCAGTCGGCCAACTGCTTCATCGACCACAAAGAGTGCTTTATTGCACCGCAAAGAGTGCTTTATTCGTTCAATAAAGCACTCTTTGCGGTGCAATAAAGCACTCTTTGTGGGCAATAAAGCACAGTTGCCCACATGCCTTAGTGTAGGCTAATAGCCTACGGGGCTCGCGCCAGTACGACTAATCACCCAAGCCGGTGAAGGCTGATAGCCTCGCCGCGCTGAGTGATCAATCACCCCAGCCAATACGAGTTCCACCACTGGATTGCTTTTATAGACATACCTAAATGCTTCGATGATGGGTGGGAGAAGGTAACGTTGCTGTTACGTTTGTTAATGTAAACGGACAAGTCCTGGAGATATCACGGAAATACTTCACCATGTGACTCGCAATAGAATCGATTGTGGGTTGCGAGCAAAACCTACCAAAAGACGCGATGAACGTCTACTATGCCAAACTATGGTGAAATACGCGTGAGTTACTTTGTTAAACTAGTTTGTGTGCGTTCGGGCTGCTAATAGTTCGTGTAACGCTTGTTATTTACGAGTCCTAGTGTATGGTGAAGCTACACGACTAGAAAGCGCCTCGTACTTTATTTTTCATATAGCACTCGCGGCTATACTTTAACATATACATAAATTTAAAAATAAAGTAGAAATTCAAGCGATAAAAAGTAGTGAAACAAGAGAAGAACGATGGTAGCTATTACAGCATAGCTCGGTGGGGAATCCCTACTTTGGCATGATATAGCCATTATTTTGTGTTCAATGCCAAAGTAGGAATTTCCCACAAAGCTATGCTGTAATAGCTACCATCGTTCTTCTCTTGTTTCACTACTTTTATCGCTTGGATTCCTACTTTATTTTTAAATTTATAATTTATAACATACCAGTTTGTTTAGTTTTTTGTTAAGGCATACAGCTAGCTATAAACATGTGACTGTTCTGTTAGGGCGATTGCTGTGATAGAGTATCTCGAGTCAGCCTGCAAAGATGTGTGCTTGCCCAAAAGGGTGTGTGGTTTCGATCGATTATAGACTATCTCGAGTCAGCCTTCCAAATTGATGTTGTGTGGTCACTGAAATACAGCTTGTGCAAAAGGGGTGTGTCATCGTGGTTTCAATCAATAGATCAATAATGTATAGAATGAAGAATGGGCATGATCTTGTGACCTATCGTGAAGCGATCTAGTACCAGTACCTCCGTACAGTACCCTCTGTCATAGATTATATCAGTAAGGAATATAATCTATTCCTCTGTACAGTAGCATAGTCTAAGTGCCTTAAATAATCTTGTGGTGTCTATTATGCTGCTTAAAAAAGTGTTGATATGGAAATTAATGCCTTGATATGGCTTCGTTGGATGAGGAAGAAGACAAGTAGCCCTGATTGAAGATAAAAGAAAAGACAAGGTGCAGAGGGCACACACTCATCGGAACCCCAAAAGGCACATCCCACTGGTGAGTTTGTTATTGTGGTATAAAATGGTGGCCGTGCACTGCTTTGTTTGGCCTCTAGGCTTGCGATTGTAGTCAGTCAGTCGGTCAGTCGGTCGGTCGGTCGGTCAGTCGGTCAGGCAGTCAGTCTAAAATTCAAAGTTTTGGCGATTTTTAAAACTCTGTATCTGGCCACCTGTAAGCATTTTGTTGTATTTAATGCTGTTTTATGTATTATATGGACTAGTACTATTCTGTAAAGGTGATTTTGTCTCGTAAAATATCTCTAGGATGATTTTTAAAGGCGGGATTTTGGGCAGCACACGAAAATTTCACATGGATTCCTACTTAAACAGTACAACCGTACCGTTTGATAGAATTGTTACTGTTAATAATGCTACTGGATACTGCACAAGGAATATCATCATAGAAAAACTAGGCTCAAATATGAGGAAGACTGCATGGGCCAGCTAGCTGTCATCACATCATCTATATCATTGCCAAAGGCTAGGTAACTAGCTATCTTACATAATAAAGTGCCAACAACCCAATTGCAGTATTCCAATCTCTTTGTAAATGCGGTACCCTTGTAGAAACTACCACACGTCTTCACTACAAACAAGCAACATCCACCCTCAAAAATTGGGCACAGGTTGGTTAGTAAAAAAAATCGTCTTGAAACTTTGGATTATGATCCATGTAACCTTTAAACCAGTTAATGTTGTGTTACTTCTAAAACCAAGTGCCCATGCAGTTAATACTTTTTCTTTCTAGCTAAATCAACATACCGTTAACTGTGCCAGATAATTGTTGATTATTGCATTTTGTAATTCATGAATTATTTTGTAATTACTTTGCTATGCCACTACTAAGGAAGCGCAATACTCTAACTACAAATCACGCACAGAAGTATCTACTCAACTGTTTTATAGTTTGTGTATCATGTTTTCTGACACAAATTGTTAAGAGAAAGCCTTGAGGATACCCTTAATTTTCATCCATGTAAGCACGGGACATGCCCTCTTTCACCTTATTCTTGGTAGCTTATGAGGCTAGACATTCCATTTTTGGCTCATAAAGCCCATTGTGAAAGGCATTCATAAAGCATTTAGCAATTCGCATTACCCATATTTCAAAATGGCACAAATCAACCACCTTAAACTAAAGCTTACCTGCCTGGAAGCTTAATACAGATGCTATATAGCTTTCATTTCTCACATAAAGGCTGCTTTTACATAATTATGATAGCTTACAAAGCTTGATCACATGGGTGTGGTAAGACAAACAAATATACAAACACACAAATCAGGTACATGCACACAGTTGGTCTTTTCCCGGCTGTGGGCATGCGCCTGGTTTAAAAACCGCTATACAGCAGTCTCTACAGATTCTGCTGCATGCCTCTATATAGTACAGTTCTATTTACCATTTTTGATGGGTTGTATTTAGTGTGAACAATAATGGAGTTAGTTTGAGCATATTTAACCTTTTGTAAGACAAGGTGAATGAATGTGGAATTATAGCTATGAATTGGCTATGTCAGCTTGTGGTTGGTAAATAGAAGTAGTTAAGAAGACCTCGATGAATTGCCATGTATTCAGCTGCAGGTTTTAGCTACAGGTAGGTTATATAGTGCAACTCAAAAAGGCGATTGTTGCTATGTAACACTTCAGTATGGAAATATATTAATTGATCAACATGAACATTGTTGTACAGTAAGACCCTTCCACAATTTTTATCAAAGAGTCAAATTCCTTATTCCCAGCTGATTAGTAGTGAATAAACAAAAATACTGAAATTTGAAGTTTTATAAATTCTTTAATGAAATTCCACAGCATTCAAATCCTGATAGTAGGTGTTTGTTGTCAATGAAGTGGACAACAGGTGCATCCAGTCACTGGACCGACGGGACTGGACTACTGGACTTTATTTTAATATCCAGGCTTAACCACAGTTTAGGAAATCAACATGAATTTTACTTTGAAACTTATGTGACAGAACACTAGACTGCTTGCACGAGGTCACACTTGAAAATGCATATATACTTCTACAATCATGTGCACATATTTATATTAGAACAGTTAAATAGCTAAATTATATTGTTACACTTCCCTGTCCTGAGGGGTCATGTCTACATGATAATCTTGTCCTTTATCTGTCGACTTTGGCAAGGAGTGACTAGAGTTTCCTCTTCTACAAATAAAAGGAATCTTAGGTTCATAGAAAAAAGTAGAGAAACAAGGGAAGTCACCTACCACTACAGATATACTAGTGGACATTTAAGGCCTTTTCACATTTGATGTGCATTCAATCCAGATATGACTGCAGTAAGGCTCAAAGTAGATCGAAAGTGCATTAATCCAATTCACACTACAAATTATGCAAGGTGAATTCATTACGCAATTGGATATCACGTGCACATGGTAATTAACAACATGGCAATGTTATATATGCTACAAGTGTTCGCGTACTTTCTCTTCTTTAAATTATTGCAGCTGTGATGGAAGCAGCTGTGATGGAAGAACAAGTTAGACCACAGGTCTACTGGGAAGCTGCCAAGGCTAGACTGTTTGGGGATGAATGGTGGTATGCACTTGCGAAGGACCAAGCAAACTTTTCTATTGCTGTAATTGGAGCTCCATCCACACATTAATAAGCAAGCGACAAAATTCCACTTGCCTGTGTCAGTAAACAAACAGGTTGCTGTCACTATTTGAAGACTTGCCACTAATGTGGAGTATCGGACCATCTCTGAATTGTTTGGTTTAGGCATTTCCACTGTTTGTACCACTAACTACACATGCCATTGCACAACATCTGCTACCAAAACATGTTGCAATACCATCAGAAGATCGCCTGCTGGAAGTAATTAGGGAGTTTGAAAATCTGTGGGTATTTCCACAAGTAGTGGGTGCTATAGATGGAACACACATCCCCATTCTCAAACTAGATTATAACCCATCTGATTACAATAATCGGAAAGACTACTATTCCATACTAATGCAGGCTGTTGTGGACTCAAAGGGTATGTTTATTGATGTGAACATTGGTTGGCCTGGAAAACTACATGATGCCAGGGTTTTGGTGAATTCCACATTTTATTAAAGGGCAAACACAGGCACACTATTACCAGACTGGAAAAGAATTATAGGTGATGTTGTTTGTACCACTGATCATTCTATGGAATCCAGCTTATCCATTACTCCCATGGATGATGAAACCATACCCTGATACTGGTAATCTGACAGCTCAACAGTAGCACTACAATTACTACCAAAGTAGAGCATGTATGGTAGTTGAAAATGCAATTGGTCGGCTGAAGGGAAAATGGCGATGTTAGTTGAAGAGGATGGACTACTATGATGTTAAACATACCACCAATGTAGTAGCTTCTTGTGTAGTGTTGCACAACATTTGTGAACTGCAGGGCGATGTATGTCAACCAGACTGGATCCACCACCACGATTCCTCAGGCACCACAGTAGCAGCAGTATCTGTGGCTTCACGCTCAGGCACTATGGCTAATATTATACGCAATGCATTGAGGGATTATATATATCAAAATCAGTGACAAACAATCTACATGCATAGATCTAATTGCATTTAGCATCTCAGACAAAAATTAATTGTTATCATCAATGTCATCTGTTTGGAATGTGTTTTGTAACAATGGATAACTAGGTGTAGTAGGAATAAACACTGAAACGGACGTAGAAGTACAACTGGTGGTTGCTAAGACAAAACTAGGGGGAGTAACCAGGGGACACAAATAATTACTGCTATAAGGGTGTGTGGCATATGGGGGCATGGAGTATGGTGCATGTGCATGCATGTAGCCTGGAACCATCATACTACTCAGCTGGCCTATGAACATGGAAAACATGCTCATCATTCTTTCTTCATGTTTATCTTCCCTTTCTCTTCACTCCTTCTCTCTCTGTTCCTCAGCCAACTGCCACTCTTTTTCTTGCTGTTTTCCCGCTTCATAACCTCTTCTTCTTGCTTCATAGCCTCTTCTTCTTGCTTCATAGCCTCTTCTTCTAGTTTAACAAAATTTTCTAAAACCTCTGATGTGTCTGCTCTCTTGTGTTTCTTTCCAGATAAAAAAGAGCCAGGATATTCAGTCTCATAATTAAAAAAAAAAACTAACCTCGTGTTTTGTCCTGGCTTACTGCATGTTTAGTGGGTGGGTTTGCTGAAAGCAACAGGTTCTGAGCAACTTGCAACTGATCAATGTACCTTGTGCATTGCTAGTGGATGAATGAGTAGTCCCAGTAGAGTTGTCAATGTGCTCACAATCAGCTGCAGCATCAGTGTCATCATTGATCTTACTGCTGCTGCCAGACTGGTCAGCTGATGACACTGTGCTGGAAGTTTCCAGTGGATCATTTTCAAAGTTTCCAGTGGATCATTTTCAAAGTTTCTAGTGGATCATTTTCAAAGTTTCCAGTGGATCATTTTCATCCAATTCTGTAGAACTTTCTTAATATAAATTATACAGAAGATGCTGACCTCCTAGCAATTCGTCACATGCTTGCACCCCAGTTGAGTTCTCCATAACAACAATGGGACGAGAGGCGGCCCTGCTACCAAGAATTGCATCAATCTGATCAAAGTATATGAAGATCGTCCAATTGTTTCTTGTCTGGTTGTTTTTATCCTTTACCTGCATTGTATACTAATACAAGGATCCTTCTCATGAACAAGTACACACCTTAAAATATTTCGCAGTAAGGTTTTTAATCTTTGTGCGGTATCATAATTAAATCCTTGCTCACGCATACTGGCTGAAATTTTTTCGTATATGGCCTTGTTTTTTGAAACACCATCTAGCTTTTCCTCGACACTGTGTTCACCCAATAGTGCGATTAACGCATGAGTAGCTTCAACAATCCAGCCTGCCACCATTACACGTGTTGCGTGAATCGTAAGAAGTGATCACCTGACTACTAGCGCCGCTTTACTAATTGAGCGAATGCGAACTGAGTCTGGCCAATTCACCTCTGCAAGTAGATTGACTTGAAGCCGGATTGAATGCATATTGCAATTTATCCAAATCAGGTGTGAAATGGTTGAATCTGGATTCACTCCAGATTTGAGTGTAGTGTGAAAAGGCCTTAAATCCCTACTTGAGTCTATAGTAGAATGGATTAGTGCAAAAAAATGGGTATTTCGTGCACTTTGTGATATTATAAAATTTTCCACACAGATAGTACTCCTGATGACGTTTATTTTTTGATATAGTGCCACTGCAGATTCTACCTTTACAGTTGTCTTTGCATTAAAAATTCATCACTTTTGTCTTTATCTCCCTGAGGCATTATCACACTGTTAAACCATGCTTTCAAATTAAAGGTGTTGTTCAAACAAACAATATGACTTTTATTTGAAGTGAATAGCTAGCTCTACTACTACAAAGTTATGATTACTTTTATTACACATAAAATTTGCTGAAGTTATTTGCCCTTGGGATCTAAAGCAGCAAACTTCATAGAATTTCATGGCGAATATAAATCACAGGAGGTTGGATGCGCTCTAAGTGTAGCGCTACCTAAATATATTACTCTTAATTGCATTGTTTTACTTGATAATTCACATGACCCTCAATAGTCACAATACAAAATTGAAAAATAATGGGGTTCATTAGATAATCAGAACGTACTTCATGTAAGCTTCAAAGCTGTGTACTTTGTTTTGTAAAAATTGCTTGAATTCTGGGTGAAATTAATAAGTCGCAGTTTGGAGTATACGACTTCACCAGACTTGACACATATGTAACACAGAACAATGATGATCCACTGCAATAAACTGAGATTGGCTTATTACCCACCTCAACAAACCGATTTATGTGTAATTTGTTTTAGTGGCGCTTAGAGCAAGGTAAAGACAATAATAAAGAATTTTCAATGGCTGCAAAGGTCATCAAAGGTCAAATTTGTGATGGCACTATATCAATGTTGTTATATCAATGTGGTTATATGTGGTCAGATTTGCTGTGATTGTGGGATATTTTTATATCATTACTTTTGTGTGCAGGTGGCTCAGGAGTTGAGGACAATTGAGACTGCATCTACACTTAACAACTGAGCCAATGAAGACTGTACACTTAACAAATGGGTCAATGAAGGCTGTGCATCTAGACTTGCTTCCAGTTCTTCTGTTGTTGGAGTTGTTGACAAAGCTTCATAAACTAGCTATATTTTATTATATTAAAATAAAATTGGCATGGTGTGTATAAATTACTTGCTTACCGCTTGTCGCTGATACTTTTCAGCAGCTGGTCTGGGTGGTGGAGCTAGTACTGAATTGGCAGATACTTCCGTGCACAGGTTGTGGAAAGATTGTTGGGACAGCATCAGGTTTTAATCGCTTCTTTATTGGCAATCCTATTTCTCGTGATACCGTGATCCTTCGATAGCAAAGCATTCAGGCTCAAAATGCTTAGAACAGAGCAGTGAGGTGGGTGTCAGGCCATCCCAATCCTTTCTCTGGCGTTTCACAGCCCTAATCTATTTAGATCGAATGCCTTCATCACAGGGCAAACCATGAAGGCTACTATACCCTATTCCACTGACAGTGTTGCAATCAGCAGCTAGACACTTTCTTGGCATTACTGGAGAGCAGATGCATCTATGTAAGAATTGAACAAAGAATACGTTACCATAGGTAAAGAGAGCATTATTATAAAGTGTTGCACACCCATGATTTAGATCATGATGTGACGTATATAGATGCTACTTACAGAATAAAACCACAACTTCATAGATCGTGAGCTGCTAGCTATATAATGAAAGCTATGTTAAAATAACATACACCACTCTTCATTGTTATCAAGAATAGTGTTGTTATCAATAAGGAGTGTTTTAAGCAAAAACAAATTTTCCATTGAAGATGACCTTTAGTATTCAGCTAAAATCTCTACTTTGGCATTTTAAATTAATAATTTTTAGTTTGTTAACACTGTATAATGAGTGGAACATTATAATGTAAAAGCAGAAAATTTGATGGGAAAATTATTCGGCAAATTTAACAATATGCTTTAATGAATTTAAATTTGATGTTTCACTTGCTCGTATGGACCCGCCATGTATCAAATACTTCAGGGCATATGTATGTATTGCTAAAAATTTCAATGATGGTGTCCCAAGCAATAGCTATGGTAGCTTGAGTGACAACTTCCAAGAATTATAGTTGAGAAGTTACCATGAGCACATAGCATCATGATCACCAAGATCCAATGGTTGTGGTTTGTTTGGATGTTTGATCAACCTGTTTGGATGCTGTCAAACATACAGGTTTGAGGATAGTGGCTGCATATATAATGTTAGACGAACATGTTGTTCTATGCAGTAGTCTTCGCTTTCCAGACTTTCAAACACAGTGAACGACTTTGAGTAGTGCTTATCTATTTATAAGCACATGTGTAGAGGATAGTCTAGCACGCTACGAGTACCAAACACTATATACTGTTGTACACATGCTATAGAAATCCAATGCACACTCACAGAGATTCAGCTGGCACGCCACAAATTAGCTTTGCAAGCCAGGACCTTAGTAGGTACAAGCACCTGTGCCTTATACTGAAAGCTGGGGGTTCCTGGATCTGGTGTATGACAGTAAACTAGAGTGGATCTCTACAATTACAGAACTACATTAGATTTCTAGAGTACTTGTACAGTAGTACATCGTCTATAATACTTGTAGCGTGCTAACCAATCATCCGTACAAGTGCTTATAAATGGATAAGCCCTACGCGAAGACCATGTCTGGGTCTAGAAATGAAGACTACTGTAGAGAACGATGTTAGGTACTGTTGTATAGATGTAGAATAGATGTAGAAGTGTATTTTGAAAATGTCTGTGTCCACGTCCGTGTTGGCCCATATCCACCTTTTCCAACTACCTGTGGGATAGGGCCTGAACCATCATTGTTTATCTTTGTGGTTACCACAAAACATAAACAAATTACCCACGTACATACCAGAGCCTTTGACACTAGCCCTCCAGTGGTACTGCAGCTGCTGAACTGCATAGACTAATAATCTGCTGGCCACAGCCCATTACAACTGATGATTTCTGACTGTGCTAAAAACAGCTAATTATTGGCTTCTACAACTATCGGTCTATTAGATACCTGTAAGTAGCAAGTGAAATTCAAGTATTTCACCTTGCTGTTGTCTAAATATCACAATTACGCTGGTTCAATGAGATATATGTGTATATCTCGTTAAGGCAGTGAATATATTGCACAATTAGGTGTACATATATCACATTAATTTTATTCATGGATATAATTTATTCACTTAAATCATCATTACCAAGTCACACTTCGGTGTCCTGTGTCTTGATGTTACATATAGCATGTTAAAAGATTGAGCTATTGGCAGGGGGGGGGGGGAGGGATACGACACCTCTACATATCACGCAACCCTTCAGCTACCAAATCACAAAACAAATCTTGAGCAAGTTTGCCCATGCAAATAATTAAGATTGCTTGAAAACTAGTCCTGAAAACATATTTCTAAACAATACAAGCTCTCAGTGATATGATACTAGTATTGTCCTTCAGAACCCAACAATAACCTCACAAATCATACTACGGCTATCACATGTGAAGTTTCAAATCAAGCTTCATATCACAAATCCAATTTCAAATCACAAATCAACTTTAAAATCACATACAGATTGCAAAGGTGTTGCACCCCTCAGCCATTGGTGGTGAAGTGGTTCACACGAGTGACTGTAATATCAAACGGTATGGTCATACCGTTTAAGTAGGAATCCATGTGAAATTTTTGCGCACTGCCCAAAATCGCGCCTTTAAAAATCATCCTAGAGATATCTTACGAGACGAAAATCACCTTTTAAAAATCGCCAAAACTTTGAATTTTAGACTGCCTGCCTGACTGTCTGATTACAGTCGCAAGCCTAGAGGCCAAATGAAGCAGTGCACGGCCACCATTTTGCGCAACAATAACAAACTCACCAGTGGGATGTGCCTTTTGGGGTTCCGACGAGTGTGTGCCCTCTGCGCCTTGTCTTTCTTTTATCTTCAATCAGGCTGCTTGTCTTCTTCATCCAACCAAACCAAATCGAGGCATAAATTTTCCGTATCAACACTTTCTTAAGCAGCATAATAGATGCCACAAGATTATTTAAGACGCATAGACTATGGTACTGTACAGAGGAATAGATTATATTCCTTACTGATATAATCTATGACGGAGGGTACTATATGGAGGTACTGGTACTAGCTAGATAGCTTCACGATAGGTCACAAGATCACGCCCATTCTTCATTGTACGCATTATAATCTATCGGTTGAAACCACGATGACACACCCCTTTTGTACTAGTTGCATTTCAGTGACCACATACCTTCAATTTGGAAGGCTGATTCGACATACTCTATAATCGATCGAAACCACGCCCCTTTTAGGAAAGCGCACATCTTGCAGGCTGCCTCGAGATACTCTAACACAGCAGTCACCCTAATAGAACAGTCGCATGTTTATAGCTAGCTGTATGCCTTAACAAAAAAACTAAACAAACTAGTATATTAAAAATTATAAATTTAAAAATAAAGTAGGAATCCAAGCGATAAAAAGTAGTGAAACAAGAGAAGAATGATGGTAGCTATTACAGCATAGCTGGGTGGGAAATTCCTACTTTGGCATTGAACACAAAATAATGGCTATACCATGCCAAAGTAGGGATTTCCCACTGAGCTATGCTGTAATAGCTACCATCATTCTTCTCTTGTTTCACTACTTTTTATCGCTTGGATTCCTACTTTATTTTTAAATTTATAATTTTTAATATACTAGGTATTCATGGCTATAACTTACTTGTATAGTGAATACCTGGCAGTATAACATCATCATTATCAAGTCACGTTTTGATGTCCTGTGTCTCCTTGCGGCTCACTGTATAAACTCACAATTGAACTTTTTGTATGGTTGTGTCATTGTGTGTACGTTTGAACTCTTAACACAGCAACACTTTGTCATTATTCTTACGTTGTTTCCAGTGCCCACTATCGAAATCACATAGCCCAATATAAATACATTTGGCTTCTTGGCTGCACGACACACTACTGTGAGTCTTGATACCATGGTACTAGTGTGTATAAACCAGGCAAAGCACAGTGCTCATGGTATGACTAATATGTGCCACGTGGGATAATCACTTAAACATGTGGTAAAATGCTTGCATGTGGTGCGCAACACTGTGAGTATATTGACAGGAAAAAAAGAAAGCACGATTTTCGTACCTCCGTAGCTCTGTGCTGCCTTTACGAAACAAGACGATTTTGGCTGTGGACACGTCTGCCAACATCAGTACTACACATACCAAATTTGAGCAAAATTGCTTCAAGTGTTCCCAAGATATGCGACTTCAAAAGTTGGCTTAGTTTCTTTGTTTTAGTATTTTTCTTCTAATTTTTCTTCCTTTTTGCATACTTACAAAAACTGCCATAAAATGCAAACACCATATCTGATTGTCTTGAAATTTGATATACAGAAGGTGGGTATAAAGGCGCATCTTGGTATCAAGTTTGGTTGAAATACAAAGCTCAGTGAAGGAGTTATTAGCGATTATTCACGAAAAATAACACCAATATGTTGTCATGCCTACAGGGTAAACTGCTTATGGGAAGAAGCTGAAAATCATTGGGTGAATAGGTTATAACTATTGAACCTCAAACCTTTTGTGGTTTGAAAGAAATCAAGCTAAACACCACGAAGATACAACAAAAAAAAACTAACAGTGTGTAACAATTATGCAATCGACTAAATGTAATGCCTACCAGATAAACAGCTTGGAGTAATGCTTTGAAAATCGCTGTACAGATGGAGAAATCATCTTAGAAAGGCTCTTCAATGGTGTAGAAGAATCAGACTTAAAGTCACAGAGTTATAACATAAAATCCAACTTGGAGTAGCAAGTGAGAGATCGAGATACTCTAATAGAGGAGTCATCCTAATAGAGCAGTCACCCTGAAGAGAGATCAGCTAAATACAAGTTACCCTATAGAGATCAGCTTCACCCAGTATATGTGCTGGAAACAAATTACCATGTAGAGAGATAGTTAGGAACAAGTCACCCAGTAGAGAGTTCAGCTAGAAACAAGTCACCCTGTAGAGAGATTAGCTACAAATAAATCACCCTGTAGAGAGATCAGCTAGAAACAAGTCACCCAGTAGATGGTTCAGCTAGAAACAAGTTACACTGTAGAGAGATCAAATCACTCTGTAGAAAGATCAGCTGGAAACAAGTCACCCTGTAGAGATATCAGCTAGAAACAAGTTACCCTATGGAGAATCAGCTACAAACAAATCACCCTGTAGAAATATGTGCTGGAAACAAATCACCATGTAGAGAGATCAGTTAGGAACAAGTCAACCTGTAGAGAGATCAGCTACAAACAAATCACCATGTAGTGAGATTAGCTAGAAACAAGTCACCCAGTAGAGATATCAGCTAGAAACAAGTTACCCTATAGAGAATCAGCTACAAACAAATCACCCTGTAGAAATATGTGCTGGAAACAAATCACCATGTAGAGAGTTCAGCTAGAAACAAGTCAACCTGTAGAGAGATCAGCTACAAACAAATCACCATGTAGAGAGTTAAGCTAGAAACAAGTCACCTTGTAGAGAGAGATCAGCTATAAACAAATCATTGTGTAGAGAGATCAGCTAGAAACAAGTCACCCGCTAGAGATATCAGCTAGATACAAGTTACCCTATAGAGATCAGCTACAAACAAATCACCCAGTAGAAATATGTACAGGAAACAAATCACCATGTGGAGAGTGCAGCTAGCACTCTGTAAAGAGTTCAGCTACAAACAATGATAGTTTCAGCTACAGTTCAGTTATGTAAGAAGTCACCTTATTAACTACAGTATGTGATAATCATTCAGTGTTAACCATTTGGCCCCTAAAGCCAATATTTTGGCTTTGGTTCTTAAAAACGAAAGTAATTTTACGAAAAATACGCGTTTTGACATAAATTTGGGCTCCGGTTACTCCATGTAGGAACAACCTATTCCTCTGTGGTTTGTGTTAAACTACTCACGAAGTATAGATTTACAACATTATATAACTTTTACTAACCTTCTTTATTCCATCTCTCCTTTATGACATTATGACAGGTAGTATCGTAGCAATTATCATCTTAAAAACGGCCGAAAATTCTTTCAAACGCATATCGGCCTTACTTCACACTCAATCGTGCTACAATGTTTGGATAAAGCTTAGGGTATCACCCATTAACTGCAGAGTAGCATGGTCCAAACTGTATTCATAGGATATTTCGTTTACGAGATATGTGCATTTGAACGCATGCGTGTAACAAAGCCAATATATTGGCTTTTGCATTTAACGGAACACTTTTCTTTATTAACATAGGGGCTAAAGGGTTAATTAATTAATTAAATATACAAATGTTTAATCAGACAAAAAGCTATACACAAGTTACTTCTTTTGTTCCACAATTCCTGCAGTGAAGAAAAAAAACAAGTTAAAGGGAAGCACCAAAACCAGTTTATGGTTGGCTTTGTGGCTTGAAATACAGAAAGAAGTGATATCTAAACCAAAACAGCCAAGCTGTAAAAAAAGAGTGCGACCCCCAAAAAGGCCAGGATGAAGATGTGAAATCCAAGGTGGCAGCCAAGAAATGGCTGTGATGGTAGGTTAATGGCAAACATTTTAATCACAACAATTCAGGTGAATTTACGCTGCCTCCTCCACTACGATTCGGCACCAAATTCACCTGAATTGTTGTAATTAAAATTTTTGCCATTAACCTACTGTCACAGCCATTTCTTGGCTGCCACCTTGGATTTCACATCTTCACCCTGGCCTTTTAGGGGGTTGTACTCTTTTTTCACAGCTTCGCTGTTTTGGTTTAGATAGCTATAACATAGCCAAATCTTTTCATATATTATAATTGGAGGTTATAGTCATATAGGTCTTCATAATAGTATAATAATTGAATGAGTCTTGTTGCTCTTCTAGGAAATATTATGTCCAATACTACATGGTGGCCAAGTATATCTGAGCTGCTCTAGCTACAGTAGCTATCTGGCATGCGGGAGTAAGTCCTCCTTTCCTTTCTCCACTACCAACCACACAAGTGTTGATTGGGGGCAACGAGTTGTGGCTTCAGTGCTTTATTTTCTGTAGTGACTGGAATGATTGCACAGACATTTCACGTACTGTTCTCCATTTTTAATGAAGCTGTATAATGGTGGAACATAGGTGAATATGAAACAGATTGACCACTTCGTGCTTTGGTAATTGTTAGTTGGGGTGCATGTTCAGTCACAATTAATTTCATATAATGTGTCTAGTGCCATTCTTTCCTTTGATACATTGTTTACCAGTATTGCATCATGTTATTGCAAATAAAAGTACAGCCATGACTAAAGTAGGAATAAATGTCAACTAGTATACTCATATGCTTACACTTAGGGAAGCTTAGAAATGACAACCAAGTACCACACCACTCAAGCACAAAGTTTAAATCCCGTTGCAACAAGTCAGTATCAACAGGTGAGGTGATAGGATGATATAATTTGGTATCATCAGCAAACAGACCTGAGAAACTTAGTAAAGCATCTGGCAAGTCATTAATGTATATGATGAAAAGGGTAGGTCCTAAAACACTTCCTTGTGGAACTCCACTAATTACTTTAGTCCAGTCAGAATAAGACCCACGAACTGAGAATCTCTGTTTTCTGTTTGACAAACATAATCCTTACTCAAATGTAAAATTTCTAATTTTTACTTGCATTTGTAATTATATTACCAATTAAACACATATACAGAGATGGAAACACCACCTAACTTACCAAGGTGTGCTCTAATAGCAATGTTGTAGTTGGCATCAATGGAACTTCTGCCAACAACACTGCTTTGATTACCAGTAACTCGATAGGTTGTTATTTCACTGTCATTAGTAGTACGTAACAACAGTACTTTAAGATTAGAATACAATCCCACAACTGATCCTGATGGTGCAGTGAACTGTTCTGTTACTGGGAGGGTGTAGTTCTGACATGAAAATGTACTACCAACACTAGGAGTGAACATGACTGTGTTTGATTGGATGAGTGAATAAGTAGTACCTCCAGTCCTCTCCCAAATACCAGGATTAAATGTCACTGATACATCTAGTACCTGATAACAGAACTCCCAGGTAGTCACAATTCCTTCACACTGAACTGTATATCCAGTTAGTATGTATGTTGCATCTTGATCAATAGCAGCTGCCCCAGTCTGAAACACTGATCCAACAGTCTCAGGAGATGTACACACTTGACCACTATCTGCTACACAGATAAGTAATATATGCAATGTTCAGTAATATGGCTTCACTAACCACATATTGAAAGTTGGATGGTAACTGCATAAACAATTAAATTTCTCAGTGCTACATAATACATATTGCATACATATAAATTAATACACATAATATACCAGCAGTACTAGCTACCATACATAAATGGCTACAGCTGCTTACTGTTGCCTAAAAATGTTGTATTTTGCCAGAAATTATGTGTATTGCAAATAAAAAAGTGCTAATCCACTATTTATAGGTGCACCATATTTATTTTGAAGCTGCGGTATTGAAATTTGAATACACAGTATTAAGTTATCATTATAGCTAGCTTGCTACAGTGACTATTACATCATTTTTTGGGCCAATGAAGTGGTATGCATCCCAAAAATCAGAATGTGGTAGCAGGTGCTTGTAATGTGGCAACCTCAGGGTGTGGCTTGCTAAACCATGAGAAATCAAACACCAAAAGCTGGGTTAAAAACAATCCCACACTGGTATTTTGATATACTGGTTATCTAAGACTGTTACAGTATGATACCAGTTATGTTAATTTATCATGATAAACAGTTATTACCAGTATATCACTGAGGACTATTTGAAGCATATTTATGCACAATTGTTTCAAAGAAATTTTTATGAATTTAGTAAAAACTGTAAAACAAATAAGTGTTTGTTTGTGAGTAAAGTTTTGTTGCATGGTACATTGTATGGACCACAAATAATTACAAGCACATGATCATTCAAGTTACCTTATAAGAACTTCTTGAACACTGTGTGTTGTGGTATTAGCCACTTCCTGACCAGTTCCTCATACATTACTGGTTCATATATATATATATATTACATTATGTGGTGTGTGGGTACTATACTATGAATATAATAGTCAGCTAAAAGGTATATTACATTTGTTGATGCATTTCAAGATGTATTGCATGTTCTGTATCAACGTTGAAACCGGGTCACTACTGCTGACCCGGATGACCCACTGACCCGGATGTGACCCGGATTGATTAAAGCCGAGACGTGTTTCGGCTAGTCTCGAGCGAGCAAACGAGTCTACATTTTCAGCGTTCGATTCGTGTTGAGTAAATATTGCAACTTCAGCCTAGCTATAGGTTGAAGACCAAAAAAAAAAAAAAAAAAAAAAAAAGGTCTTCACCTACTGACAATAGCTACCCCTCACCATAGATACCCTCAATTTCGTGCTACATACTACACTTACTAACAAATGAGCGTGGCTGAGCGTATGTTGGTAATGCGATAAGTGGGCGTGGCTCACGAAAGAGCTACGCAATAGCGTTTATAAGTTTCCACGTCGTCAAACGAACAATTTCGTTTCTCACGTGATCCAATCCGGGTCAGACCCGGATAAATTGTAAACCGGGTCAGACCCGGATGACCCGGAGAAAATGTGACCCGGATGACCCGACCCGGTTTCAACGCTGTTCTGTATACATGTATAGTATCCATGTGCTCATCACATAAGAGTTTGAGTGGGACATTTCCTATTTTGGGAGAACTTATCCTATAGCCCATGCCTGTTCATCTATGTCTGACTATACCATATACATCCATGTTAAAGCCAGACTGCTCAATTACACACTGGGTACTATCCCAAACTATAGGGATTGTATAAATGATGGGGTGCTGCAAACTAGGTTATAATTCTTCAGATAACCAAAGCCCTTTCATTTATATACAGACCCCCGTTCAAATACTCTAATAAAACATACATATCTTAAACAAAATACTCTGATAGAGCAGTCATTTATACTGTTTGGATAACTAAGTGTTTGGATAATAGAGGTTTAGATAATTAAGGGAGTACTGTAATGCAACTATTCAGATTTTAGTGCTCAGATAGTAAAATTGGTATTCTAGTACTTGTTAAGATTATCAACTCACCTGATGCAACTCATCAACTCATCATAAGTATGATTTAAAATATTTCACCTACCCTTGAATAATGCAGTGTATGTATCATCACTGCTACTTGGAAAGGTTATAAACTATTTATGGTTTGTTGTAAAACATGTCACAAGGATGGCTAAAAGTATCTATTATTCATGAGTACTTGACCGTTAATATTACAGAGTTTTCTAAAGCTATCAAAACTCCTTTATAATTATTAATCTCCATGCCTTAGTGTCACCTGTGTGTCAATAAAGTATTAAACACTTATAGATAAATATAGGGCAAGAGGTTAGCTTTATTTGCCGTTAGTTTGAGTACCGTATAACGGGTTAAATTTGTAGGGGAAATTTTCAAAGAACAGCTGATAAAATAAATTTCGAAAGTTCAATTTTTATTGCTCTATCATCATGCTTAGTGCCACTAAAATTATTTTTGTAAGTGCACATTAAATTAAGTGACGACAGTGACCACGTGTAGCGATACAATCAAAATTGAGACATTCATTAGGTGTTATTGTACTGGGACTGCTCCACTATAGGAAAGGTGGTTTAGCCAATGGGAAACAAGTAATTTTCACTGTCGATTTGCTGTGGGCGTGGCTGTTGCAGCACTGATCATAGCATCAACAAAAGCAAAGGTGTTGGCCTACTAAGTACGGAAAGAGATATCATGTATTCATTCTGTATTTCTTCTACCCAGGATGATAAGGTGTGGAGTTCTGTTTAATAGTGGACAGAATTTGGCCGACCTGGCACAAGGCAGCTTTATATTTGAAGAGTTAAATTTTCATAAAAGCCATGTTCTTCAAATAATTCGAAAATTAAACTCATTCAAAAATAACCTGCTATACGATATCAGCAAGAGTTAATAATATTATTAACTCTTGATATCAGTTATGCACAATCAACAGTTAAGGCTAGGGATACACTGTAGTTAGGAGAGAGCAACAGAGTAATAGTAATGGTGGTGAGGCCGCTAATGAACAGGCTATGGAGATTAACTATGCATTCATTTTTTTCTCTTTCAAACAGTAAAACATTCACATAGACTATCCTTGATGATCATGGCACACAGCAATTCTATGTAACAGTATTTGTATATAGAATTATCATTATTAATGAGCACTATTTGTCGTGTTAACTATAATGACCATTTTCATGTTTTTTTGTTGTGTTACCTGACTACCTTACACACTGAGAGGATACACCATACAGAAGCCGCCCAACAAACAATTAGCTAATTAACTAATTAGCTTACATATTTTGCAATTCACTAATTACTTTGTACATTGCTATGCACACCATAATGCAAACAAACCACTATGAAGTATGACCACTATAAAGTATGCACAGAAATATTGTTTTGTTTTTCTTTCATTCATGTGTGAAGGGGACACGTACCCTTTTAGATCAAAGGGATGCACTAATCCTGGTAGCTTACACAACTTGCTACATAGTGCTGCTACTGTAGTTTTCTAGGCATTACTGCCATGCACCTCAGAGCCAAAGCTACTCTACCACATGGCAGGAAATTTTGATGAAAGGAAAAGTTGATGAATCCACATACATTTCATCAGCTAAGTATTCACAAAAATCAAGACATCATTAGATCTAAATATGTACTTTTAGGATCATATAATTTGACAAATTCAACAGGTTCATCAAATTGTCAACTTTTTTTGTTAAAAATTCCTGTTGTAATGGTATATGGAAGTTTCATTTAGCATTTTTTTTTCTCACATGCTGAACTGCCTTTACCATTTAATGGTTTTGCTAATGTGGGTGTGTATGGACAAACAGATTGATAGGTACACACAAATAGTTATTTCAGAAAACCAGGCATACATCCACAGCCAGCCAGAAGAGGAAGGGTAAGTGATATGAAAGGCAGAGATGCCAACTTCTCAACAATTTTAGGAGTAAGACCTCAAACACTACCAGCAATGTGGACTAGACTCAAGTGCAGCTCCATGATTTTTGGTAGTGAAGACCAAAACAAAACAAAAAAAAAAAGGTCGCTGCATGCTCAAAGTACATAAATAAGCAGAGGGCTGTCCAATCTTAAGCACAGGGCTAATGATGAAGCAGATTAGGCGTGAGAACTAAGCTGAAAGAGTGAGAAACAGAGGGTTAAGTGTGATATTACTAGCCAAAGAGTGAGACTCACGCCTAATGCGTGAGAGTTGGCATGCCTGGAAAGGTAATATCACATGACAAGTCTTGTGTGAAGCACATTACAGAAACTCAATCAAAATAGCAAACCTTTTCCCCGTGCGTAGGGTCCGCAATCCGAAAAATCAACTTTCACAAATCAATCCCCCTACCATTGTGGGATGTTCATTGTAGTATCCCATTGCTAGATCCACCATGAAACCGGAGGCACGATTGTTGTCTTCACAGAACTATCGATTTTAGTATTTCGTGAGATGCAAAAATTATTTTTAAAATTTCGTGCTCCACACAAAGAACAGGATAGAACTTGCTGCTTAGCTAGGTATTATCTAGAGTTAATGTAGTTAAAAAGTACGCACAGTAATAAGCAAATGATTCACTGGGTTCCCGGCACAGGGTTGCTTTCTCTCAAAAAGCAGAAAACAAAACATGAATTTTCAAATTCGAACTGCCCTACCAGCCAAGATAAGAAAAGCCAACTCTTCCTCATAGTAATGTGATAAGGTTGGATGCATAGTCTGTCTATACTGTTAGTCTGGAAAGGATCTGAGACTTCTCACCATCTGGGTGAAGAACGTCAAATTTTTCGTGTGTTGTTTCAAGGGATTCTCTCAATGGTACCAAAGTGCTTTCCAGTACTTCTGATGCCACACTGGTCACTTAATTTTGTTTAGAATGATGATAAATGATGGATCAAAACGTTTGGTAGTAGTAGCAGTTGGTGTTTCTGTGATTTCATATGATGCAGTATACCAGCAGCTCACCAGGAGCTCCACCCAGCTCAAATCAAAAATGAAAGATTTTGTGCATTTTTCGGTTTGTTTTGGGGTGTTTTGGTGATGTAGGGTGATCTAGTGAAGATTTGAAGCTGCTGTGGAGCGTGAGAGGTGAAGTCAAATTTGGACGATTTTGCTGCCTCCCTTGATTCATAGCTTAGAGCGAGGCGTGGAAGCTGTGGATGAAACAATAATTGACAACCACTATTACCAAACGTTCAGGGACATCTTTTGCCATAGTTTTAGTCTATAATTGATGATTGTTGTGGCTGCAGAAGCACTGGAAATGATTAGAAAGCGCAACACAATTCTTTGATAGTGCAGAAAATTTTGACACTTGTCACCCAGATGGTGAGAAGTCTCAGATCTTTTCCAAACTAACAGCATAGACAGACTATGCACCCAACCGTATCGAAACACTATGAGGAATAGTTGGCTTCTCTTGCCCTGGGTGGTAGGGCAGTTTGAATTCGAAACTTCATATTTCTTTGTCTGTTTTTTCAAAAAAGCAACCCTGTGCCGGACACCCAGCTAATCATTTACTTATTTCTGTACGTAGTTTTCAACTACAACAACTCTGGATACGATTTGGCTAAGTGGCAAGTTTCATCCAGTCCTTTGTGTGGAGCACGAAATTTTAAAAATAAATCTTGCATCTTGTGAGATACTGAAAATGATATTTCTGTGAAGACAACAATCGTACCTCCGGTTTCATGGTGGATCAAGCAATGGGATACTACAATGAACATCCCACAATGGTAGGGGGATTGATTTGTAGAAGTTGATTTTTCGGATTGCGGACCCTACCGTGCTGTGCATGTTACTGCCAGCACTACAATGATTCTTGCATCCTATGCATGGTGGCCTTACCCAATCAACCGCAATCCCAACCATATAACCACTGGTCTCTACAACCAACTGCAAACTGCTTTCTTTTGTCATAGGATTGGGCTGCGCCTTTCTCAAAGAAAAGAAAATGGATTACA
The DNA here is from genome assembly GCF_963678975.1 of Dysidea avara. Taxonomy (NCBI): domain Eukaryota; kingdom Metazoa; phylum Porifera; class Demospongiae; order Dictyoceratida; family Dysideidae; genus Dysidea; species Dysidea avara. The sequence continues at coordinate 47,472,157 of NC_089274.1, forward strand.
ATAGTTCCCGTCATCGTAGTGGAGATGAACACAAACCCTTACAATTATTCACACATACCTAAACAACAGCAGCACATCGTTCAGGCAACTAGATTCACACGAGGTCTCTTCCCGTCTGTATATCTATGGTACATAATACAAAAGGGAAAATGCTCACGTGTGCACTAGTTGAGGTTGATAAATAACGCGCAGGGGCTTATATTTTCCCACATCACCGCGTTCAACAGCTCAAGACACCAGGCGGTTCACGCGTTATCATCAGGTAATTATCTGGCTTTAAAGGCATGCTATATTCAGGTAATACCTGACAACTGGTAGCGCGCCCCAGTATAACTTACTCATTGTAGAGGTTATTCGTATACTTAGTATACGTCGGATGCTGAAATGTGCCATATACTAGTAACGGATTGTGGCTGCCGGCTCTCGGCCCGGGCTACTGATCTTGTAAGGATGTGAGACTGATGTAAACACGAATAACTTAATAAATACGTTCCTGGATGGGTAGCTACCAAGTTTCCAGACGGGTATAGTGGCGTTACCTGTAAGGAGTGATATCCTGGTTACAGCATCAATCTAGCATTCGAAGCGCAACGGCATGACCTCGCTGTGGACGTACACGTGTTCACTGCTATTCTATTTAACTAACAGCACACGTGAGCATACATACAGAACCCACAATACAACATCATACAATACTACATAGTCAGTCAATCACTGTTCGTGACATCCTCCGGGGGGGCACGTAAGGAATTCACCCACTCTCTTATCCGTTCTTGCCCTCTCCTAGCTGCTTCACGAGTTGGTCTCCTCAATGTTGCAGGGCGGTTCTCATTCTGGGTATCCGAAGTCTCCACCTTGGGTGGCTTAGCTGTTTCTTCAGTAGCTGTCACTTCAAGAGGATACAAACGTGCAATAGGACGATTTGTCCTTCCAGTTGCCGTACGGATGTTTGCGGAACGAATCAAACCATCTTTTCCCTTATTTACAGACTCAATGACCGCTAGTTTCCAATTCACTCTTGCTGAGTCATCGTGAACCAATACAACGTCACCAACATTGATTTGTTGCTCATTGTTACCAGTGGTCTTATGCGTTTCTCTTAGAGCGGTCAGATATTCATGTCTCCATCTACTCCAGAAGTGTTTGATGATGACTGCATGTACTCTCGCTCTGTGTCTGACCTGTGATGCATCTCCAAAATTGGGGTCAGTGATCTCATCATCCTCAGTTGTAACGTGCGGCAGAGTAGTGATTCTCCTACCGTGGAGCAGGTGAGATGGTGTAATTGGTTCTGGGTCACCAACATCTGGAGATGAGTAAGTGAGGGGGCGGTCGTTCAGCAGTGCTTCCACTTCCACAACAATAGTTTGTAGGCTCTCCATGGTGGCATGTGTTCTGCCTAGAGTTTTCCTTAAGGTGGACTTTGTGAGGCCAATTAGTCGCTCCCAAAAGCCACCGAACCAGGGAGCACGCTTCGGGATAAACTGCCACTGAGTACCTCTGTGGGCAAGTGCTTCTGTTAGATCAGCAGATAAGAACAGACTCTTAAGTTCCTCCGCCGCAGCTAAGTAGGTAGAGCCATTGTCTGATATGAGAAACTTGGGAACAGATCGGCGGCCAACAAACCTTCGAAAGGCCAGCAGAAAACTCTCCACGCTGAGATCAGAGACAATCTCTAGATGGATTGCCCGTGACACTGCACAAGTAAAAAGGCAGAGATAGACCTTGCATTCACCCTCTGAAGTTCTGACATATAGGGCACCAGTGAAGTCGACTCCAGTTACAGCAAAGGGATCTGTGGGGCTGACTCGTGACTTCACTAGTGGGGGAGGATCAGGGATGGTGTATGGTTTTCCAGTCATCTTTCTGCATACAACACATTTTCTAATGATAGATTTGATTCTTTGGCGGCCAGCTGGAATCCAATAGGTTTGTCTCAAGGCTGTAAGGGTCGAATTAACTCCACTGTGAAATTGAACTGAGTGGGCATTCTTGATGATAAGAACTGTAAGAGGATGACGTGATGGTAGAAGATATGGGAATCTAGCCAATTCTGACAGTGGTGCATTGTGAATGCGTCCTCCACAGCGTAGTAGATTGTTACTGTCTAGAAATATTCTTAGTTGGCGTACAAGTGGTGAGCGATTGCCACGAGATTGCAAGTTCTGTATTTCATCTGAAAACAAGGTATGTTGTACACTGTGTAACCATTTCAGGTTTGCTGCTTTAAGCTCTAGGGCTGACAGTGGTCCAACTGTTTGTGACGAGATGGGTTGTCTACAATTATGTATAAATCGGAGCACGTAGGCTGTAACAGACAGAAGCTTTGAGAGGCTATTAAACCTTGAAATATCAATATGGCCGAGAATACCGACTGGTGCAGTGACTAAGGTGGTGGTTTCTTGCACTACTTCTAGCTCTTCATCTGTAGTCTGGATGTGTAGAACGTCAGACTGTTGCCATGTTGGCCATTGTGTTGGTGAGGAAAGCCATTTTGGGCCATGCTTCCACTGCATTGAGGAGTTGAGAACATCATATGTTATGCCTCTTGTGAGTAGATCGGCAGGGTTGTCAGCCGATGGGCAGTATCTCCATGTGGTTGAAATGGAGCGTATCTCATTCACACGATGACTGACAAAAGGTTTTAGACTCTTCTTACTATGGATCCACGAGAGGACAATCTGGCTGTCAGACCAAAGGCAGACAGAGAAACTGGTGTTAAGTGATGTCAAAATGTATGAGCATAGTCGTGCAGCTGTCACAGCTGCCATCAACTCAAGTCTTGGTAATGAATGTGTCTTGATGGGTGCAACTCTGGCCTTCGACATCACGATGTGTGAACTGGATCCAAATTGGAAGTATGCGGCTGCGCCATATGCTCTTGGGCTGGCATCTGCAAAGACGTGTAGAGTTGCTTCAGCATCATGTAATGTAGTGATGCACCTTCGAGGGTATGGCAATGTCGTAGCATGGATTATATCACTAGCAATGGCATTCCAAACTGCATAGAGTTCCTCATCAAGATCACTGTCCCATTCGTGATGTTGTTGCCACAGTTGTTGTATGAATAACTTGGCAGAGATGGTCACTGGAGTGATGAGTCCCAATGGGTCAAAAATGCTAGACGTGCACTTCAGGATAGCACGTTTTGTCTTAGCAGAAGTGAAATTGACAGTTTCTGGCTTGGGTGATGGGTAGATGAGGTCCAACTGTGCATCCCATACTAAACCAAGGACCTTCACTGGATTGCTGGTTTCCATTACATTGTGTTCCCTTGCTACACTCATCAGATGTCTACTATTGGAAGTCCAAGATCGCAGGTTGAAGTTGGCATTGTTCAATAGCGTCCTGGACTCCAGGAAATACTTCATAGCACCTTGTTCAGTGTGACAGCCAGATACCACATTATCCACGTACAAGTTGTGCAAGACGTCATGAGATACTTCTGAGTCCTTCTCTGACAGGTGATAGGTGATTGCGGCATGCAGCATAAATGGAGAGCAGGTGGCTCCAAAAAGTACAACTCTAAACCTGTACGTGATAAAGGGGCTACTTGCATCAGATGGATCTGATAGCCACAAAAAACGTGTAACATCTCTGTCTGACTGGTCTAGGTGGACATGTAAGAAGGCCTTCTCTATGTCAGATGAGAAGGCAAACTCATGTTGACGAAATCTGAGGAGAATAGTACAGAGGTCCATCAGAAAGGGAGGTCCAGGATCAAGGCAATCGTTCAAGCTGGGAGAAAGAGATGATTGCTTGCAGCTACAGTCATATACAATCCTGATTGGTGTGGTAGAGGACTCCTTTTTGACAGGATGGTGTGGAATGTAATGTGTAGTTGTGGCTGTATGTTCAAGGTTATTGACTACCCTCTCAATGAACCCCCTCCTTTCCTGATCCTCAATGATGGTGTTATACATTCTCAGGAGATTGGGTGTCTTCGCTAGTCTGTAAGCCATTGATCTGGTTCGTCTAGCACATATGGCATAATTGGAGGGGAGAGGTGGGTGATCTTTCTTCCACGGAAACTTAAGAGTGTAGGAGCCGTCCATCTGCTTAGTCACTTTAGTGTTCAGATAATTCCTTAAAAACTCTGCATCTGAATTCTGTGTAGTAGTAGTTCCCATAGACTCTACTTTCCAGAAAGTATTGTAGTCTGTGTCCTCTGTGATACATGAGAGACTTGAAATTTGGACGCATGATGTACTGACAGACTGAGGGAGGGGTAGTGGTCCTGACAGGAGGTAACCCAGTCTGGACTCCACAGCCGTTGGGCCATCACCACGAACCACCGCGTCCTGAATGAAGCGCCAGTAAAAGTCTGCTCCGATGAGTACAGAGATATCAAAGTTTTCATCATTTGTCACTGGATGAGCTAATGGTAAGTGTTGTAAGTACGAGAGCTGGTTCAAGTGAGTACGTACAGAGTTTCGTACTGGAGCAGCCAGTTTGGGAATGATTAAGACACTCACTAATATTTTAGTGTCGTTCAGTGTATGGACAAATATGGGTGCTACTGCTAGACTCTTAACGGCAGACACTTGAGCACCGAAGGAGGAAACAGATATATTCTCATGACCAGTTGGTTGGAGTTGAAGTTCATCAGCAAGGTCCTGCGTGATGAAGGAACGCTGAGCACCTTCGTCGAAGAGAATATGACCTTCTACTGTGAGGGATCCACTTGATACATCAGCAATGGCAGTCTTCAGTAAACAAACACTTGTGTGCAACGCTGATAGTGATGCAGTGGTCACTGCTGTTTGTAGCTGTTCAGTTGTGGTCGTAGCATTAGCTGTCTGACTTTGCTGTGACATACTCTTGGGAGTCACATCTTTGTGTGGAATTGAAGGTGGCTTGTCAGCTGTTGTGAAGGCATGGCATAAACTGGTATGATGTTTTCTGTGGCAATCCTTACAAGTGAACTTCGAAGTGCACTGGGACACCTTATGACGTGCGAGACAGTTGTAGCAGAGGTTGGCATTTTTGACGATAGCCAGGCGTTCTTTATGACATGTAATTGTAGTACACGATCCAGGTTTATGTGCACCCTTACAAAAAATACAGCTGGGACTCTTTCTGGGCCTTTCCTGAGATGCTCCTCGGTTGTAATTGGCACCAGTGTGAAAGGAGCTTGTAGTTGGCAAGGAGCTAGCATGAGAATTGTGTCTACGACCAGATTGTTGGCCTGCTTCAAAAATCCTTATCTCTTTTAGAATACTGGCCAGCAGCTCATCAATAGTCCATTGCGAATCATAATGGTCTCGTGCCATGTGTATCTTCGTTTCAGGTGCTAGTTTATTCAGGATCACAGATGTTAATAGAGCACCATATGTCTCCGGGGGCTGATCAAGTGCAGATAATGCTCTCATATTGATGTTGATCGTGTTGTAAAATGACTGTAGGCTGGTTAGATTGTGTGAAGGAGCGGAAATGTTCAGCAGGGCATCCATATGTGCATTAACCAGCTTGAAGTTTTGGCCATATTTCTCCTTTAGAAGTTCAACTGAATGTCCGTAGTTGATGTCTGATAGTGGGAAGCCATTAATGACGTCAGCTGCATCCCCTTGCAGTTGAGAACGTAAGTAGTTGAGTTTCTGTACACCTGAGAGATGTGGGTTACAGTCAACCGCAGCAGAGAAACTGTCCCAAAATGTCTGCCAGTCCAAAGAGTTACCGCTGAATGTCGGTAAAGAGAGTTTGGGAAGTCTACTGTGACTGTAGTGAGTACTGTCTGTACGTGCAATCTCATCCCTATTGTGTGTAGTGGAAACAGAATGTACTGGCTTCTTAACTACTTCTGGTTCATGTGTAAGGGTGTTTACAGCGGCACTAATTAATTCACGAGACTCACGTGATTGTGATTCCTCAGCAGTTCCACGTGGGGCTGGTGGAGGCTGACTGGCTCGCTTGACGAACTCCTCAAGAAATGTGATGTGCACCTCCAGTGTAGTCAAGTACGTGTCGGCGTCACAAATTTCTGTTTCCAGCTCCGTTTCTTCTTCAATGGTTGCCACGATCGTATCATCTAACCTTTCAATCTGGCCTCTCTTCGCCGTTAGTTGTGTGGCAGTTGTGGCGGCTAATAATCTTCGGGATTCTGGGGTTGAGTTGAGGTTTACGGTCTTAAGCTCAGCGGAAAGAACGTCGTCCACCTTTGTCAGGAGTTTAGTCACACTTCCCTTGAGTCCACGTCGTTTCGCTCGGAGGCGTTGCGCTTCATCCATACTGACGAATTTCGATCACAGCACCAAATGACGGGTATAGTGGCGTTACCTGTAAGGAGTGATATCCTGGTTACAGCACCAAATGACGGGTATAGTGGCGTTACCTGTAAGGAGTGATATCCTGGTTACAGCATCAATCTAGCATTCGAAGCGCAACGGCATGACCTCGCTGTGGACGTACACGTGTTCACTGCTATTCTATTTAACTAACAGCACACGTGAGCATACATACAGAACCCACAATACAACATCATACAATACTACATAGTCAGTCAATCACTGTTCGTGACATTCCTGCTTGAGTCCTGGTGAGTGAAATGATTGCCGGCCCATGTACATGATGTGTCCTATTTTGATGCACTTGACATCCTCATTTTCTGAGGTTTGTGCATAACTAAATAGTAGTGAGTCAGGACTTGAATAGGCTTTCATTTTGGAGATAATACACTTATCAATGTTTCCCCACTACTATGAACACGGGCAGAAGTGGGGATAAGTGGAGATCACATTAAAAGTTCTAATCTCCACTACCTGGTGGTCTTGCTATCCCCTACTATTCCCGTGGTCTTCGGTCTTCATGCTTGGCTTGGAACTACATCACTCAACATATCTTTTAACATACATGATCTAGTAGACAGCACGTGAGCCTTGCATGCAAAAGAGATAGAACTTAATGTGAGAATAAATCTCAGTGTTGAAAGTAAAGACTGAGAGCGATAAAGCTCAACAAGATATCACCTGTGGTTAAATGCCCCACTACCTGGGGCAAGGTTGGCGGCTGATTCCCCCACCTCTACTCGTGTTTATAGTAGTGGTACAAAGCATTGATAGGTGCATTATTCCTATGTACTGATTCAATCCTCAGTACACCAATTGCAAGGATTAGTCTGCATAAACCTTATCTCCATGACCAGTAAGTTCCCTGCGGTATTACAATGCTGTGATCAGTATGTGGTTGTGTATTTAAGATACTGTGGAATTGCTGACCGTTAGCTATACAAGGGGGTGGTACTCCAAAGTATTGTGTACTATGACTATGCCTATGATCTTCATTCTTGGTCAAAGTGCAAAATAATAGGCCTTGACATTAAAAGGACGCTTAACTAGTCAAAATCTCATAATTAGTTAAATTCTCATAAAACTCACATTCACATTGTTTTTCTAACACATATGTGACTTTATAGTTGTCCTGTGAGCTACTACAAAAATTCCTTTGACATTGATTTCGACCTAGGATGAAGATCACACTACACAATAGATTGTAGTGTCACTCATCTGTGAGTTGCAGCACTCTTAAATTTGTACATGAGATTAACTGTACCTTGTGCACAAACAAGTATCTTCAATAGCAGGCCTTCATCTAGTCGGGGGGGGGCAAAGGAAGGTTTTGTTTTATGAGAGTGGGGGAGGGCAGTAGTGTACAGATCCATGTGCGCATTTAGGTCTGGGGACATGCTCACCAGAAATGTTTGTATTTTAGACTCTTGGAATGCTTTTGGTACATCCTCAGGTACCTGAGAATAACATGCCGCTGTGTTTTGTTGCTCCTGGTGCATTCTCAAGTATCTGCGAATAACTTGACAGTTGATTTTTGCATTTTAGGTTCATTCTCAGGTACATGCTGCTCTAGGAATTTTTTTGTATTTTAGACTTTCTAGGATTACTTTTGATACATTCTAAGGCACTTTGATTTAAACTATTGAAGGGGGGGCTGTGGGACAGTTTGTCAAGGTGGGGGGCAGGGGTGGATCCATGAGTGGCAAGGAGAGGGTCACAAACAAGCTAAGTAAGATGCTAGGTAACAGTTTTATTTATTTATTGTATATTATCCACCTAATTAAGGACCCACTACTGTAAGTCTGTGTAGCAGCTCATTTGACTTTGATTTAAGGTGAGTTTGTAATAAATGGTCATGATATGCATACAGTGTACTTCTTGAGTGATCACTTGATTTTGGCCTGAGAAAGTTTAGCAATTCTGAATCAATTAAAAGATATATGACTCCTCCACAAAGGGAAGGAGAAGGGTGCATTTTGTCCCAAATGCCCCATGCATTGGTTGTGGGGATGAGGGTCTCTCTAGTACTAAACTTTTGGACCTTACTAGCTTAAAATCCTTCTATTCAGAATTAGGTACAAGCTACCAAAACCTTATTATTTTGTATGAAATTATAAATTTTCGTTTTCAAAATTAGTCGTTTACATGTAATTCTGTAGTTACATCAATAAACAATAAAACAACCATAGACAACTATATCTATGATTGCAAAGTTGCATAGACTAAAGTGTGTGGTCAAAGTGGATATTAATAGTAAATATTATCCCCCATATGTAGCATATACCTTTTGAAGATGGTGATGTATGTGAAAACAGGACATGTGAGCACGTATATTGGCCTACATTTTTGTACTTTCATCACTCTTTACATTATACATATTATTCTATTCTAGTAATAAGATATGACCTGTTGTGTGATGGTGTGTAGTTTGTGCCCATGTGCCTTATTTTTGCATCTGGGGTACAGTCACATATACAAATAAAATTACTTGTACAAAAACATAGTAAGTATATATAGAGGCATGTTATTCAATTATGTTATTCAATTTAAGGAGTCTAGGGTGGTGATTTTGAAGTGGTATTGTAGCATGGAAAAGGATTGTTGATAATTTATTATATATTGAAATTTTGTGAGTATTACAGTCCCAGCGCTACATCTGACATTTTCTACAAGTGGAAATTTCCTTCAAAAGTTTCTATACATGCAATAGACCCTGGTAATGAATAGGAGTCATATTCCTTGCTTGACATAGAGAACTTGTGCCATGTAAATTAATATCCATCACCTTCCAAATTACATGTTAACAGTCCACTGTGCCATGTAATCTGTATAAAATTGTACATATTATATTGATGTGACCTACATTTCTAGCATACTATAGATGCACAATGAAATGTCTGCTGATGCTTGAACTTTGAAACATCTTCTTGGAGATCCTTACATCTTGTGAGCTATATAATTCTGTAAACTTGATTCCAGTTACGTATAGTTTGGGCCTAAAACTCTGTTTCATTGATCATTGACCCACTATTTTATAGCCTTGACCATTGATGCATTCGCAATGCAAGTGGACAACTTAAAAATATATCATCATTGGGCTGCACAGTTTGTTACTAATAATACGTACATGGTAAAAAAATAGAACTAATAGTTAGGCACTAAGACCAAGGGAGAACATAGTCTGGCAGCGCCCTTCCCTTCACTTTTAGAGTAAGGGTCTGGTAACCGTTGTATACGGTATTTGTGCTACCAGAATTCAAATGTGGTTTCAAATTGCGCGTGACGTAATGATTTACCTGTTTTCAGGCTGTTGTAACTCGGCAAAGAAAGCACAAAACTTAATACTTCTCAACGTAGGTCTACAGCGTGTATATCTCGGAGTCTCGCTCGGAGAGTATCAGCTGCTTTCCAACTATCCCGAATTCAGTAACTATGGTTATTGTGTTATTCATGATGCAAACTACACGTTTTATGTCACAAATACTTATTTAAACTGGATATTGCAATTTGATTGGCTCTACCACTATAGTGGTAGTAGCACAAGTACCCTATACTACGGTTACTAGACCCTTACTCTAAAAGTGAAGGGGCGGGCGCTGCCAGACTAGGGAGAACAAAGTAATTCAGTAATATCATAGACTAGAGGCAGTAGCATCCCAAGTGCAGTATAACAGTGCTACTGAAGGACTACTAGATTAGCAGTTTGTCTTTGTGTTGTAATAGTTTATCATGTACAAAATTGCTTGAGGGCATGCATGTGACTAAGTGGGCATGTGAAAGTGATAAGTGATTTAGTAAACCTCTAAATGAGTATGATGTTGTCTAAAATAATACTAAACCAGCTTGGCCAGGCGACCTGAAAGGAGGCCTGCATGTGTAATGGTCAGATGACCTGACCAATTCAAATATAACTGACACAACATTGTAACTTATCATAGAAGATGTGCCCAAACACCTTAAAGAGCAGTGATACTGTGTCAAAAATGTGTTGTTGAGTCCTGCTGTGCTAGAAGCAATTTAAAGTTCAGCTCTATTATCTATGGCTGTTCAGTCATTTGTTGTATAATCAGTATAAATAACTGTCTACACTATGTTGCTAGTAAGCAGTGTTGGGCAAGTTACTTTGTAAAAGTAACTAGTTACATATTACATATTACTTGCAACTGAACTATTTAGTTACAGTTACATATTACCCATAAAATAAAGTAACTGTAATAATATTACATATTATATTACTTTGTGTCCACAGCCTTAAGCTGTCACGTGTGAAACTACCACCTTATCACGTGACATGATTGCGTTGTTGGACAATATGCAAATTTTGGTTATAAGTAAGAAGCTGGTGAATAAGCTTCATTCAGTAGACTTCGTTACTTTGTTGTGGCTAGGCGTTACTCAGGGATAACTAACGAGATTAGTAACTTCGTTACTTGTAGTAATAATATTACGTAATATTAGACTCGTTACAGTAACTATATTACTTAGGTAACGCGTTACATTTGTAAGTAAAGTAGCTTGCGTTATATTACCTGTTTTTATAGCGTATTTCGTTATATTACTTTGTTACCACAAAAGTAATAATATTACGTAACGCGTTACATAAGTAACGCGTTACTCCCAACACTGCTAGTAAGGAAGCATTATAGTGAGAACAATAATTGTTACTGAACTTATGACGCCTGTCACACATGGTACTTCTATCAGCCAGTAGCTGATGATGTTAAACACACTACAGTACGTGCTGTCAATGATTGTGAACAGCACAGAAGTTATTCAATAAGTAGCAACCACGCAATAATGCTTTTAAATACTACCAACAGCAAATATAAAAATATACATGATGCCCTGCAGCTGTGGGATGAATCAAAATTGTTAACATAAATAGGTAAACATGGCTATAATTCTGCATGTGTAAAGTAGCGGCTCCTACACTTTTGTTTTTTTTAGTCAACAAAAATAAGTCTACTTTCAGTTAGTGTGTGCATTCTGCTGAAATCCTTATTGTGGGCCTGATAACACAACATCTGTTGGTGATGTGGCTTCCCTATGGTGAATTTGTAGACAAGACAAGGTGAGGGGATTTTCTCACCTTGCTTTTGTTGTAATTAATTGTGGTTCCAACAGCTCCAGGTTTGCACACCTGACCTAAATGACTAAACAGTTGAAGTTAATTTGGTTGTCATCATTTGTGATCATGTGCCATATGCTATACATTTGGGGTTGCGTATTGGAGGATGAATTAGCAGAACTGTACATTCCATGGTTACTGTACACATACAAATTTCAAGGGACATAATTTTCATGGATTTTGCAGTTGCTTTGCTTTCCGCGACATTTTCATCCTTGAAAATTAATGATTATCAAGGTTAGTTCTATGCTTTCTAATAGATAACCTTAGTGAGAAATGACTGATCCTCAAAATAAAACCACGAAAATCCTGAAATTCATCGATCCCGAAAATTACATACTGTACCTAAAAAATTTGTACATATATGGTGGTATATTCTATGGTCATTCGCTTTAAGAAAAGTGCTGTATCCAAACAATGAAACATCCAGACTCTTTGCCTTAGAACATTTAGAAACCACCTAAAATCAATATACTGTATTATACACAAACAGGTAGAATGTACCCACAAACACGAACCTGTCTTTCATGTCAAATGATACGTACAGTAAATTTAGATCACAGCAGATCATTAGCTAGTTTAAATCAGGTGTTTAAGTAACTTGCCATGCACAAATGCTGTATACATCACTGTCAAAGTAGTACCAGTCTTTAATAAATAGCATGATGGTATAAACTCAGGTTACTACAAAATTATGTTGCCTCATATAAGCATAATGAACAGGAGATGTATGCAAATTGTGTGTAAAATCATCAATTCTAAAAACCAATTTCATAAACATGTTATAGAGAAATCTATTAGATAGCCCCCATGCAGTGCTCATTTATTTATTATGAGCCACTTGATCAGCCCTGCCCCATGGTTTTTCTTGTAAGCTGCTTCTCTCCCCAAGCTCACGAGTGATATAGCACAAATATCCTGTTACTTAAACGTACTGATTTTCCAGATCAGTTTATGGGTGAAGTTGGGACCTCCCAACTGTCCACATTAACAGGTTTCCACGTAACAAATCATTTTGTTGTTTGATTATCAACTAGCAGTGGAACCTGTTAATAATGTTAATAATAGACACTTAATCATATGTGGACACCTGTAAAATCCAGAGTCTGGACATTTAGTAATGGTCTCAAAGTATCCCTTAGCATATAAATCGACCATGATAAAGAGGAAGCTTTGAACCATCTTTATTGCAATGTTATACTACACCATATTAATTCTAAAAGAAAGCTAAACTAATATAGCACCATTGCTTACTTTTGCTTAGCTTTTTGTTGTGTAAGAAACATATTTATGTTATAAAATATTTTCCAGTTTTTCTTCCACAACGTACTACAATATTTATACCTTCAATCTTTCTACACAAATTGTAATCATTGATATACCACTAGCCAGTATAATAACACAATATTGTAGTTGTATACAAATGTTGGTATCATGAAAATCATAATAAGTTGTAATTTCAAGCTAAAAAACAAAGAGCATTTTTTAGAAATTTATCAGGTATGGATGGTTTACTGGTACATAGGTAGGTGCAGTCAAGCCCAAATATCCCATCAAAAAGTTTTAATGCACTACGTACAAGTATCTCAAAGACTTTCACAGGACTAGTAACCTGTAGAAGGTTGTACCATGTCTCGCAGGTGAAGGTATGGGCACCTGAAGTCCCATATGGACCTTCACCCACTATGTGATACATGGACAGTTGGCATTTACTTCCCCAGTGACACCAGGCTGCAAGGTCCCCATTGAACAGCTGAATAGACTGGAGTAATGTAAGTAAAGTTTCTTGCTCAAGGAAACACCAAAATATCAATTGGTGTAACCAGACATCGAACCTATAGAACCTTAATTTTCCATTATCAGGCTGATGCTCTAGCCACTTGGCCTGGTATTACACACACGCACACACACACACACACGCACACGCACATGCACACACACACACACCACACCATACACACACACACACACACACACACACACACACACACACACACACACACACACACACACACACACACACACACACACACACACTTGCTCACTCTATTTAACAGGCATGCAGGTAAGGCTCTACATATTAGTGAAAAACTACGCACATTTGGTGAGTTTAAACTATTAATTATGCACTCATACTGTTGAATAGACAAGACTACAGTTTGTATGTGCCTCTAATATGCAAGACCGAGAATGTGGTGTACATGTATATCGCTAATGATGCTTAATGGTTGAAAAGGTACTTGAGCAAACTTAATGTGAGTCCAGTAGTCCATTCTAGTAATCCAGCCCAGTACTCTAGTGCAGTAATCCAAAAGTCCAGTCAAGTGAATGGGTATACATCCATAAACTTTATGTTTGCTTGTTGTAAGATCTACATGACAAGTACTGAGTATCATTACAAATATCAAAAGCAAATGCTGAGTTGGGAGTTGTAGTTAATTGGTGTGACTACAGTTGCACCATATAGGAATTAGACCACAACTCCACAGTAATTTGTGTACACGTGGCCACAATAAACTAGTCATCTTGCTATCCCAAACTCTGTGAGAAATGTATATACTCAAGAATTAAAACATACTATCTTTTGGAGTACCTAGTCTGATGTATATGATATTATCTGCATGGAGGCACTTCTTATATAAACAGACTTTATTTCCATTTTAGGATGTGTAAGACAGTCATCGGCCAGCATATGCCATTTGTTCACCAAGTGAAATTAGCTGGCATACATATAACCTGAAACTTTTGTGAAAATATATTGAAGTAATAGCTTGTGTATAGGGGTAGAAATATTAACTAATCCTTTATATCCCATGCAACTTACTTTTTGTAAAATTAGCTAACTATAAATTAGGTTATAACTAGTTAGTTTCATGTCCTTGTTTGTTACCATTTCACCCAGGGGAAGAATATACTGTATGCAATGGAAATGGAAAACGGAAAAAAGTCAAATCTTCATGACATGTATATTAGGGTAAAACTCTTACTTAGTGGCCACCTCCCAAAAACAGCCTCATTACAAAAACCACTTCTGTACAAGGTCATAAGATGACAAAGGCACACTTATATCCAAGGACATTACAGTGACTACCTCCTTACAATAACCACCTCTTTACAAAGACCACTTCTTAAGATTTTATAGCTAAGCTACAAACATGTATTGTATGTATGACTTATTCACTAACTCACCTAGAAAATGATAGGTACTTATGGTCATCTTTTGAGACTGCATTTTCTTTGATACAGTTATAGTTTACAACACTTTATGAGAATATCCATTACAAACCAACCAACTGATTTATGGTACAGATGGTCTGATCAGACCAAAATATGGAGGATGATATTGACCTTACCATGGGGTCATAAAGAGGAGATACACCATTAATTTTCTGGGGTGTACATATTTTACACATTATAGTAAAGGTCCTGGAGTATACCTGGCTATAGTATTGGGTTGGGATTATGATGAATATATGTAATTGTATACAAATTCATTATTACGTTCGGTTTTTGTAAAGAGGTGGTCATTATAGGTCATTAAGTATGCCTTTGGCATCTTCTAGACCTAATTGCAATGTGGTCTTTGTAACAAGGTGGTCTTTGTAACGAGGTGGTCTTTGTACAGAGATGGTCTTTGTAATGATGTGGTCTTTGAGAGGTGGCAACTAAGCAAGAGTTTTACCCTAGTGTATACATGTAAATGAAGATTTGACCTTTTCCGATTTCTATTTTCTGTTTCCGGTTTCCATTTCCACTGCTTCCAATTCCCCAGGTAGGTGTTTGGTTTTAATGCATGATTACTAGATACTATGTAACCATTGTTGTAACATAGTTACAGTACAGAGAAAAGTAGCTATATAGTTATCCCAACGGACTGCATATATAGACAACTCATAATTTTAAAATCCTGCGTGATGTTTCTATTCTGAAAGTCAAATGTTATACAAAATGTCCTGTACTGTGCATG
This sequence comes from Dysidea avara, assembly GCF_963678975.1. Taxonomy (NCBI): domain Eukaryota; kingdom Metazoa; phylum Porifera; class Demospongiae; order Dictyoceratida; family Dysideidae; genus Dysidea; species Dysidea avara. The sequence goes on from NC_089274.1 coordinate 47,487,536, forward strand.
TACGTCTGTACATGTATTGTGTTCATATGTAGTAACTGCATGTCTATATTCAATTTATTCATGGTGGTGGATGTTAGTGACCCACATGATTTTATTTAATAGATTAAAGTGACATGATGGGATTTCAACAGTTTAGTGATGCAGGCCATTGATGCTTGTTTTACATAGGTAAGCTATAGTTTATATACAGTGCAGTTGAGTATGCCATTAAGTATAACTAACAGGTCATTCTAAGGAGACATGGAAAGGAACTCTTACTGCAGCACTGCATCAAACAGCAATACAGCAGTTACGATGTTGCATATTTAAACATTCTGTGTATACATATTCAGTGTACATGTGATAGAAGTGTATTTATATTGATGCAAATTAAACCAATAATGCCGTAGTTGTACTTTTTCAAATATAATAGATCTGTTATGCTGTAATATACTGGCACAACAGTGTGGGCAGATAATATTATGTGTGTTTTATACGAGTGATTGCAAGTTCAACAGCATGTACTGTGTACAAGTATATCATGCACTGTAAAACATAATATGCAGAGTACTAGTGTATAGTACATATGGTTATAACCTTAGTGTAATCACTTAAGTGTATATAGTATTATTTTATCATAAGGTATTAAGCATTATAATTACTATACATGCATGCGTTCTGCAATTGCATCATTGGCAGATCTTTACTGTATTATATTGTTATCGATCGATGGTGAACTTCATAATATTAATAATACGTATCTTAAACACAACATTGTAACACTGATGCATGCACAAGTGTGTAATTGTATATTGTAGTAACCGTGCATGCATGGGTTTATTGCTGCATATGTATGTGCCTATATAATTATATATATATAGCTTTATAACCTATATAACTCTTTACATGTACTGTTGCAAGCATGGTTACAGTAGTTGCAAACTATAATGCATTGTTATACGAACTGTAATATTATAATTATGGTCTACATACAATTATTATTATTATATATCTGTTAAAGAAATCAATGGTTATAATTACAAAAGAGTCCATATGTGTCTGGGGATCTGTGCCATTATGTATTTTAGCTTAAACTTTCTAATAAAACAATCGTTTTGTTGATTGCTTGTATCACTTCATGTATGATATTGATGGAGTCTATCCAGGTATGTAAATCAAAACATGCATATATAGAAAGAGTAAACAAAGTTAAATTAAATATTATACAATTGAAGAAATTTAATGTGCTTGAGTCTATTCTATCGCAATCAGGTCGGTGACATGCATACTGGTCTATATATTATTATCTAGCTATCATATCAGTTTACAATGAGTCATCCATCTCTTCAGCCTAAGTATGCAAAGAGTATGCTGCTAGGGGGAGGTGGTTAATTGTATACTTTTAATGAAATAAAAGTAATAACCAAAAATGTAAGATTAAAAAAATGCTTTGGACCAGTTGGTTAATAATCCATACATGCTCCTATATAAACTACTGGCCTTATACTGAAACTGAAAGGCCAGGATACAGATAGTACGTGTATACGTAATTATTTGTATTATAATTGTATATGCATTTAAATGATGATACTTCCCTTGAGATTATCCATACCTAGATCTGTTATAGTTAGCTATAATGTATTTAATTTTAAGAATAGCGTAATTTTCAAGAGTAGTTGTGTGCATAATTGTGCACATCTTCAACATTATTTCAGCAATCTTTGTGAAAGAGTTACAAAGAACACTATTTGTGACTGGATTTATGAAAAAGGGTCTTCCACACATCCAATTCCATAAACTTGGGAGACCATTCCTTAGTGTTCAAGTAACATAATTATTATCCTGAAACTTTCACCATATATTCAGCTATGTTGGTGCTCATTTCTGACCAAATTTCAAGTCAATAGCTCTTTCCATTCTAAAGATATGAATTGCCAAAAATGGCAAACTGGATGTGTGTGGAAGAGTAGGAAGACCCCCCTTTTGTAAATCCGGTCACATTTGTACATTTGGTATGTGGTTAGTAGATTGCTTGCAACAATCACATCATTCCACCTTTCCATAGTCACAACAATGCCACATACTACCACTGACTACACATGCATGGCACTTTTATGCTGACACAAGTAGAAAGGTCATCAGTGATATCAGTTGAAATTCATCATACCAGGTCTCCAAACAAGCCTTAGGCCTGGATCTCCAGTAAGCACATACACTGCCTTTGAATCCTTACTGTGTACACATAAACATAATGTACTGACTTATGACTAATGTGAGGAATAAAACAATCACAATGGAAAATTTAATGTATACATGATGTGTAAACAGTTTACAATAACACAATACAGACACAACATTCACACTGTAAATGTCAAAGTAGCACTATAATTGTTCTCAGATGTATACAGCAACGTTGAATCACCATTTTCTGTTTCTCCTATAAGTAGAAATATACGTATATCTGTAACCACTGCATGTATGTAGCTTACCTAGCTCAATACGTATAAGCATCTTGTCTTTGCAGTCCCATCAGAATAATTTTACGTCTAATGTAGAAACAAACAGATCTTATACACTGTACATGCAAAGTGAAATATGCATGTAGCAAAATACACAGTACCGTTACAGTAAACTTTAAATGTTGAAAATATTAAGTCATCTAAACCTTCAATGAAAAATCCCTTTACTGTTAAATTAGTTTGACAAGCAGAGTACTGTAGTAGTAAAAAAAACAATTTCAACGAAAAGTGAACCCATGTTTGCATAGAAGAGATGTAGCCACCACACATACACCTACTGCCTAATTTTACTTGGCAGCTGGATCTGAGATGTATTGACAGACATTGACATGAATGACTCACTCAGCAGCCACCTCCTTAACCACCTCTCTGTATGTAGTGGCCACCTCCTTAACCACTTCTCTATACTGGCCACCTCAAGTAGTTTCCAAACACAGCAAAGGTGTACTACATGATATGTTTCTAAAGCAAATTCTTTAGCCAGTAAACGGTTCATTACAAAGCATTTTTGTGATGGGTGTGTCCACCCACCATTCTAGTTAAAGTGCTTCGCAGCACACAAGGAAAGCCCCATTCATTGCTCTCAGAGATCAGCCATCCTCATTCAAGTTATCACAATGAGAATGAAGGTTGAAACTTTTCACACTTGTTTACAAGCATGATGTGGACAGGCAAACATACAATCATACTACACAGAAACAAGTGGTTTTCCTATATCCAATTTCAGGAAACCAGGTTCATGCCCACAGCTGGCCTACAGCTTAACAGCGCATCGGGTTAGAGTTACTACACAAACTTTAATAAAATATTTTACAGAGGAATTAATTTTATTGCTATGTATGATAACTGCTTTGTAGAAATCAATGATCGAATTTCATAGCTTGCAGGCAAATGCCAGATAGTGACAGGGGACTGATACACATTGTTAATTTTATATATGTCATACCTGATGACTGATACCTTCATTCATTTTCCTTACTCACACTCACTGAAGTACCACAATCCACCTACATAAACCACAGCATGTTATGAGCTGTAACACACTGACTAGTGTATATATATATATCTGGCTACACTGCCATTAAATAGATTACTGCATGTCAAACAGCTTACCACGCCTTCAGGCACAATATAACATGCTCAAAATCTAGGTTTATCCAATTGCTATGCATTGTTCACGTGCAGTGATTTAACGAGCACGATTATTTTGTCACATGAGGACACATAGTTGCCATGGCGTCAGTGTTATCGCAAGAAAACCAGCCGCTTTTGCCAAGCCTACAGCAGTGAACACACTTTCTATTAGACTCTATTTAGGCTGTTTTGGGTGGGTAATAAATCTCATATACTCCACCTTGTTTAATATACTCCACGCCTTCAGGCACAATATAACATATGCTCAAAATCTAGGTTTATCCAATCGCTATGCATTGTTCATGTGCATGATTAAGCAAGCACAATTATTTTGTCACGTGATGATGCATAGTAGCCATGGCGCTAGTATTATTGCAAGAAAACCAGCCGCTTTTGCCGAACCTACAACAGAAACAGCCGTGAAATGAATAATAGTCTAAATAGAGTTAGAAAAGGCCCTCAGTAGCACCATTGCTTCACTCGTGCGCTACACCCCGGGGCATTCAGGTTTATAAATTTCATTGACTCCGCATTGTGCCCGTGTAACTGCTTTAGACTCCATTTAACATTACTCAGATTACTTACCTCATCCACAGCTGTTTCTGCTGTAGGCTTGGCAAAAGTGGCTGGTTTTATTGTGATAATACTAGCACCATGGCAACTATGCGTCCTCATGTGACAAAATAATCTATTTAGAGTGTAACGTGAAATAGAGCCTAAAGCAGTTATACGGGCACAATATGGAGTCTATGAAATTTATAAACCCTCAGGCCCATAGTAGCACCCTCGCTTTGCTCGTGCACTACAACCTGGGACTTCGGGTTTATAAATTTCATAGAATCCACATTGTGCCCGTATAACTATTATTTAGGGCCCAACTTAAACAAGTATGACAAAACACCTACAAGGACTTGTAAGTGATTACAGTTCAGTATGGATTATAGGGTAATTGCCCGTGAAATCAGCACCATCATAAAGAATTAATGCTAATTGCATTCTTGAATTTTTAAATTATGGAAAGAATGTTTTAATGGAGTATGAAGGATTATAATTAAGACTCCCTTGGCAGTCCTCACTTTGTTATTAGCAGTGCTGTCTTCTCTGGTGACTGCTTATCCTCCATTTCATACTTGAAATTATTTATCACATGACAAAGCTTCCAATAGACCCAGCTTTGACAAAAAGTAAAAACTACACTCACACCTTCACAGGGATTCACAGGGAAATATTTTATGGTAATTTTATGCATTGATACTCATATCCTACATGCATTCATGTCAGCAACAATTTATTTGCTGGCAACGAAAAAAAACAGTTATTGTAATGTACTCAACAAAATAAAGGCTATAGAACTATTATATATTATATATATATACATGCCTGCAAAAGTAGTTTGTTCTTAGCTGTGCTTGTGCTAACACAAATCACACAGCTGTCCCAATCTTCATCCGATTGAAACTATCATCACCATACATACATATGGTAATGCCTGGCCTTAAATAAAGGCCAGAGGAAAGCTACAGTCACTCATGAGAATGACAACGAATGAACCGGCTGACCATTAACTTATAAGTGAATGAGCATAATGCATCTCATGGACTAGACCCATGGACTCACTGACGGACAGGGCTTGAAACAGGAAATGTTGGAGACTGTTTTCACGAATACTATATACGCACTAATATTTTCAAAAGATGATGCTAGAAATCTTAGTTAGGGTACAAAGTTGCCATCGATTTAAACTACAACCATAACAAATGCACTTGTAGCTAAAAGTACCTACTGCCACGGGGCGTAGGCAGGGGAGTTCAGACGAACCCCTCTTTCAGAGGCAGAATTTTTAAAAATCATACCAAGTCTTACAGCCCTGGAGCTCTCTGGTAGCTACTTACCCCACCGGCTCCTCTGTATTACTCTTGAGGGTCACATCACATTAATGCCGAACCATTGCAAATTTTATCTATTACATCACGTGATCAATTGCGCACGTGATGCATGGTTGAAATGGTGTGAGTGAAATGGTGAAGGACTGTGTTGAGACATATTACAAGGCAGCTGCTGCTAAACTTGAGTGGTTGTGTTATACATGTGTCAGGTTAGAACAAACTGTGAATTGTTGATGCATATTTAACTGAAGAATGGTTTGTTTATTTTGTTACATGTTGTGGGCACGTGATGTCTCGAACATATAGGAGTACAAGCCAAGACCATCAACAGGAGGACTGGCAGAGAATAATGTATGCCTGGAAAGAAATATTGCCAACTGCTAAGGGACTTGAGTGTGGAGGGCTTCCATGTGCTATGAAATTGAAGTTGGCTGTCAGTATGCTGTCTGGAAGTGAAGATTAGTTAGTTTTACAATTGGTTTATAGTTTCATAAGCTGCATAAACAGCAGTGTGTAGTTTTTAGTTAGTTAGATGCACAAACCACACCTTTCGATGTTACTGCTTAAGGGCACATTTTATGTATACTTCATTTTCGTTCAAACATAGTCTAGGGGAAGCACCCAGGCCTTCCCCTTAAGGCATTCCACTTTAACTCCAAACCCCTTCAAAAAAATCCTGGCTACGCCCCTAATTGCTCCATCACCAAAGCTAAAAACTACTATTATACCAAGTGCTGTAGTAATGAAGAAACCAGATATACAAATTTATGAATACTACAGCATTACTGTATTGTCTAATCAAATACTCCATGCATGACTTTTTGAAGATTAAATAGCAAAAATTTAATATGTATTGCAAGAACTATGTAGATACCGTATGGATTATGTGTAAAGCTCAGTCTATGTGTCCTGTCATCCAGTTTGTAAGCAAAATACACCACACCAAGTGAATGAGTGAGTAGGGTGACAACAGCTGATGCATGAGGATTGGGGTCACCAGTGTACCCCTCAGCTGAGCACCTTATCGTGGTTTGATTTGAAAATTATATTGGGCTTACTCCATTGCTAGGAATCCTACCCAAACACAAAAGAAAAATATAGCCACTACATACATAAACAACCCATAGCAGAAAAATCTCAAAATGTAACGAATAATTATTCTATGGCAGAACTATTGTTATGCATATCAGACAAGCAATGGACTGGACCTAATGGGAATAATGTGCACTTTGTGGATAGTGAGTATAGGGTTGGGAGGTTTTTAGGTATTAGTAGTTAAAAAGGTATTTTTCAGATACCAAAGTGATTTTCTAAAAATACCGAATACCGAATTTGATGTAGTAATTAATTTTTGGTGGTTTAGTGATAACCATACGTACATGAAGTCAAGCCTCATACAACCATAATTACGCTGTGGACAAGCACAGAGCTTTGAGTGCATGTTGAAGTATTCACAATGGTTTTTACTTTTTGGGATACTTCAAAACTTACTTTGTGGCACAATATTATTGTTGTTTCATTTGTTTCTTTTTAAAAAATGTGGGTATAAGTGCAAATCATAGCTTACCCAAGTTTAAAAGGTATTTAGTGATACCGAAGTATTTCTCCTAATACCGTACCGTTCTTCAAAAATGCAATACCGCCCATCCCTAGGTGAGTATATACAATGCACAAATTGATTTGATTATTCTAATTACTTACTTCAAATACACACACACACACACACACACACACACACACACACACACACACACACACACACACACTACAGAAAAAAAAAGAAGGTCACCAGCAGCTAAGCAAAACACAGCAACCAAGTGAAACACAGCTGTTGCTCCCCAGCGAATTAGCACTGGGAAGCCTCAGTTACTTGAGTTTGGTGCAGGAAAATCCTCTTGGTGCAGCACTCGTAAGCCACACAAGGATTGCCCAAGTCTCACAGAGAGAAGTCACAGAACCTGAAGTTCCACAATGACCCCTACACCCCTAAGAGAGACAACGACAGTTGGGTATTAGCTTCCCCAGAAAACACCAGGTACCCATTAATGTTATAGCTGCTTCCCCAGTTGACACAAGGTCACCAGGTCTTCATTTTACAGCCGAGTATTCAGGAGCAATATGGGTAAAGATTTTTGTTTAAGAAAGCAACAACAACAACAACAACAACACCAACTTAGCATAACCGGGCATGACCCTTTTGATTAACAGGATGATGTTCTAGCCACTTGGCTATTCTGCCTCTCTCTCTCTCTAATGCACACACATACACGCAGTGAACCAGCACTGGAACACCTGTACATTACCCAGGTGATATGAGTCAACACCAGCAAATATCCTGAGACAGGACCAGTTACTCACAGGAGACTGTATCACGTCTCACAGGTGAAGGTATGGACATCCAAAGTCCCATTCACCCACTCTGCGATACATGGACAGTTGGCATTTACGTATACCTCCCTGGTTTATACCAGGTGGCCATTGATGTAACAGCAGGGTGGACACTAGACACACAGACACACACTACACACCTGTACTATCTGCTTTGTCAGTAGATAAGGTTGGGTTCAAAGGCTAACCTGTGCCAATAGTAGCAAATACAATGAATAACACATTATAATCTCACTTGAAATTATATATTATACATGTAAGCATGGACGCAGTTGTACACTCTGTAAGTATGATATTAAAGTTTAAAATTTCTGAAATGAATTTTAATGAATTGAGGTAATGCCAGGGTCTACTGTTACTCTCCAATACAAGGCAAACTGAGAGGCTACATTTTTTTTGATGTGTGCCAGACACATGACAATAAATGATGCTCTGCCTAAAATAGTGGTATACCAAGCAGAAAGTTACATAGCTGCATTACACAGCTACGAATATATACTTTCAAAACCGTATGCATGGTGTAGTCCTTGTAAAAGTGAACTCTAGTGGCTAACACTTTGCATATTGAGTTTGTGTGTGCATGTGTGTGTGTGGTTGGCGCATGCAGTGTGAAAGGTGGTCATTGGGTTGAGTCAGTTTCGTCTAACACGTACAATATCTCTTTTTTGTGATCAAAAAGTATCTGCTATACACTCTATTGCCTATTGTACCTGTAGTACCATGAAATTGCTCTGCTAAAAGGATAAATTAATATGCATGAATTTCTTGCCTACGTCATGATATACAGCAATAGAGGAAGCACTAAAATAGTTCTGGAAATGTGGCTTGTGATTTAACATTGAACGATCAAGGTAATTTAAACATTATTAATGACAAGCAGCCTTCAGACGCTAGCGAACCCAACTCAGTAGTTGAAATAAAAAATGAGTAACAATTCAAGAGTCAATAGTTTACTAACAGTATCATGATGGGACAGAACCACGACATTTTCTACAGGCCTGAACATTTACATCAATAATAATGTGGTGTTTCCATAATGTTTTAATGAAATCATGACTGCTGCATTGCATGGTGTTGCACAGGCATGGACTGCAGGCGGAGCTGCGACTGTAGTTAACGTCTAGTGCCTTTCCCATGGTCAGAGTTTAAGTCACTCCTTTCATCTGTGGTATCACAACATGTTTGCTAGTTCATGCAAGTACGGTGGGACAGGAAAATCCAAGGGAACATCATGAGACCTAGTCTCGTGCGTGCGACACCTATCTATGATCAGGCATATTGCAGGGTATGGATACAGTCGAGGATACAGCGTAGCTAGAGCATAGATAGTATCTATGCGTAGAGTAAGACGACACACTGCCTTAGGCCATTTACAACACACAAGCACTTTGAATTCACACTAAACTCACAATAAACTTCCAATCTCACTAAACTCCGATACATCCGGAGAGACAGTCAAGGCGCTACTCCTGACACCCGCATCCTTCAATATGGTAATAATAGCAGCGCTACCCAAACGTGCGACTATACACGGTGATACTATTCAGGTATTACCTGATATAACACGTGACTTTTCCTCAGATAACTACCTGAATATATTACGAGAATCGGGTGAAGACACAGTCTTCAGTTTTTAGCACAGGCGCTTTTTAGATGAATTTCATAATTAAACCGTTGCCCCTAGCAACCTGGATTTTACATTATTTTGTAGGTGCGAATGTCAAAAGTAACATCTCCAATTTTTAAATGGATAGCATTTATAGGTCATGAAATATGACATTTTAAAGTTTGCATACATTATCTATGGGAGGGGGTAACAGTTGCCCCTTCTGGGAAATCACATGGATAATGTATAGGAAAACCACAAATTTCAAAATGTCATATCTCATGATCTATATACTCTATCATTTAAAATTTGGAGAGGTTAATTGTGAGATTCACACCTACAAATAATGTTCAGTTGAGAAATGACATTAATTGAATTTGCTGTTTTCCCCACAAATGATTTATGTGAATGCCCAGAAGGGGCAACTGTTGTCCCCTCTCATAAAAAATGTATAGAAACTGAAAACGACAAACTTTAAAATGTTATATCTCATGACCTATATATCCTTTTAAAATTTGAAGATGTTACTATAGACATTTACCCCTACAAATGTTGTAAAATTCAGGTTGCTAGGGGTAATGCAACTTTTGTTATTATGAAATTCAACCATTGGCCAAGGGGTTTGTTACCCGGTTGAGCTGACAATACGTAGCTTCATAGATAAAGAGTTCCATAACTTGATACTACTTGGAAAAAAAGAATTCCAGCAAGAATTAATGCTTATTCAAATTCTTTTTTTCCAAGTAGTATCAAGTTATAGAACTCTCTAACAAATGATGATGTATATAGTTCTGATCTCAGCCAATTTAAGCAAAGGATAACAGGACTGCTCTTATAATTTTGTAATGTAACCACTTTGTGCATATATGCTCCTTGTGAGGTCCGCACAATAACAATAATAAATAAATACCTGACATAGCAGCCAACAAATCAGTTGTCTGTAATTCCTTACAGTAATTAGCATGACTCACTGCATGTTCAACTATAGTTTTGTTGCAGCAATGAGCCATAGCTACTACATCTTGCAATAACCCAAAAGATTCCTCCATGGCCCACCCAATTATTATAATAGTAGTCAAAATTATTACTTACCGTTGATTTTCACCACTTGCCAAAGATGTGCACATGTATGCTTCACAATAATTTTGACACAGTAATCTTTAAACAGCTGGCTGTAGCTAGGACCAGATGTCTACAGATCTAGACCATCAGCACTTGTGCTGTAAAAGCTTACAAATATTAATTCACTCATAGCTATGGACTTGAATTGTAATAATAAAAAGAACACCAATGTTTTGAATTCACACACAATGTTATATGTGCATACTTTACAGACATAGTATTCATGCAACTAGCAGCAACACATGGTAGCTGCATGAACAACTTTGATTATGTTGACAAATAGGTATTCTGAAGATGTGACTACTTGCATCAAGAGATGCTCCTAATTTTGTGGACAACTCTTCTCAGTGGCAGATTTAGGGGTGGGTCAAGGGGGCTCTTGACCCCTTGACTTATAGCTGCAAATAACTACCACCAGTCTCTGACATATAAATGATGTACTCCCAAGACTTCCAATGGGCAGCCTAAATGCAAATTAAAGCCCACAATTAAACATATTTGAGTTTTGCATAAATGACATAGCCAGCTGTGCATAGCGCTGTATAATATTAAATAAATTTCTTTAACATGAACAGTAGCTTTCGGTTGTATAAACTTGTGCACACCAAAATCTGTTATTATAAACCTTTCAATATTCAGAGTGTGTCAGCATTTTCAAGAGAGCTGCATTGAGTGCATTCTAAGATCCTGTCTAGTGACTACACCAATGTATTTGAGTGCACAAAAGTGTGTACTGTGCAGAGCTGCTGAACAAGCCATAATATAACAATAATAGTTCACCAGGAGGGTAGCTGGAAACCCTGGCCCATCAACAGTTGCACACTATATAAACATCAAAATCTATATAACCTATATATTTCCCATTATGCTTGCATTATGGTCCTAGGTTAACAACATTTCTTTACAATTATCTTGGAATATTTTAATCACTGAATGCTCTATTAGAGTATTTCATTACACGGTGACTGTTCTATTAGAGAGTATTGGTCTAAGGAGCTATATACAATGCCTTTGCTCTTTTGCAGTTTACAGTTTTTGCTGACTGTTCTAGAGAGTATCATTTTCATGGAAATAAGCTTCATAGTTTGAAATATCCACCTAATATGCTAGCACCATGCTGGCATCACTATGCTTTTTTATTAAGACTTTACAGCATGAGTGCTGCAGGTCGGTAGGACACCTGGTCCTACAGCCTGTTTAAAGTTGTTACAAAACGTGTGTTTGAAAAGGTTGAGAATGGAGAAAAAATCCATGACTGGACCTGGGCAGCCTTGAACCTGCAGCCATCCGATTAATGCTCAAACATAAAACTTATAAACAATTATAGCTGTTGAGTAAACTCAAAATATATATCACTGTCATGTGTACAGCAACTTAGCTTCTCCATTATACTGTAGGGATGTCAACGGATTTTAAAAATTTAATGCATGTTCCAGTGAATCTAGCCACAGAATTCTGTAGAGCTAAAAAAGTGTTGCAGATTGATATAATTATAAGGTTTGCCACATTTGGTTTTGTGATAGCCAGTAATTGGCAAATAAACAAATAGGCAGTTCTCCAGATTTTTCCATTGAGCACCATTAGTAGCCATATGCACGGCACACAACAACACAGGTGACGTATGGGTGATTATATGATGCATTCTCAATTGTGCAGCATTGTCAGGAAACTAACACAGGCATTTAAATTACATCTTACACTGACTGAAAATCACCCTATCAATAAACTGGAACAGTAATATTAACACTACTCAATGTGGTAATCGACAAAACTAGCCTGCTGTCATCTTCCACACAATTTCTAGGGAGGAATCTAACATATATTGGAGTTCACACATACACCTAGCTACTCTGAAACTCACCAAAAGAACACTTCCTTAATTGACAAGGTCATCAGTATGAAATTAAAGTGAAAAATCTAGTTCCTAAACTGTCTGTAAAACACACAATATATTGTACCACTTTTTAATGAATTTATGGGAGAAGAAATTCAGTAATTTTTGTGGGGCTTTGACATCCCTATAATTATAGGAACATATAAATATACTATTACATAAAACAATTCATGTCACTTTGAACACACTCGCTTTAACACGTACAGTCCATACTACTGGTATCTTCCCTCCTGTGGACACATAATAGGTGTCATCTGATACACCACGAGCCATCCAAAAATCAGCAATCTGTCAAGATCATTTATCTTTATCCTTATCCTCATGAAAAAACGTTAACAACAAAAATCCACCAATTATGAGCATAATTTCAGGAATATAGGTAGTTAAAAATTTATATTACAATTCATGAATTTCTTACTTGCAGTGTAATGGGGGAATAGATACTCTTAACCAACAGTGTTAGAGTCACCACTTAGCAATTAAAATAAACATGGCAGAATTTGTCCTACAGATCAGATTGATCAGACATTTTCATCTCTTAGTTTATCATAACGGCTACATACAATAAAATCCATGCTTATTATACCTGATAGGACGTATTCATGCAAGGTTAAGTGTATCTACTGTAACTTTAATTTCAAACTCCCAACACTTCAAATATACAACATCATTAAATAATTCATTATACTATAACACTGACAGTATAATTATCATATTAACACTCAAGGTTATTGATCTTAATATTATTATTATCTGCAAAAGATACCCTAACCTTTTCCAAGCTAAGCAAGACAATTTTTGACTATCATACATAAAAAGATTCAATATTTGTGACCAGGCCTGTGACAATAGGGCATGTGGGCACAAACTACACCCCATCACTCTACAAGTCATATCTCGGTACTAGAAAAGTATATTTCCATTCTGTAACTTGCATCATGATGCCACTTAAATGCTTACCAAGAAATGAAAATTGCAATACCATAGCATAATGGTACAAAATGTTATGAGTGATGAAAGTATGACAAAGTAGGCAAAAATTTGTGACCAGGCCTGTGACAATAGGGCATGTGGGCACAAACTACACCCCATCACTCTACAAGTCATATCTCGGTACTAGAAAAGTATATTTCCATTCTGTAACTTGCATCATGATGCCACTTAAATGCTTACCAAGAAATGAAAATTGCAATACCATAGCATAATGGTACAAAATGTTATGAGTGATGAAAGTATGACAAAGTAGGCAAAAATCATGTGCCCACATGCCCTATTATCGCAGGCCCAGTCACATTTGTTGCCAATATTTTGTTTTGCTGAAATTCAACAACAAAGGTTCTACACTGCACAAAAATACACTTAAATCAAGACACACGGTAGTGTGTCGTGCGGCCCAAGAAGCCGGCGCGTAACACCCGTGAGTATATTGACAGGAAGAAAGAAAACGCAATTTTCGCACCTCCGTAGCTCTGTGCTTCCTTGATGAAACAAGACGATTTTTGCTGTGGACATGCCCCCCAACTGCAGCACTCCACATTCCAAATTTGAGCGAAATCGCTTCGCGCGTTCCCGAGATATGCGACTTCAAAAATTGGCTCAGTTTCTTCGTTTTTTTTTTCTTCTTCTTCTTCTTCTTCTTCTTCTTCTTATTTTTCTTTTTCTTGTCGCACACTTACAAAAACTGCTATAAAACTCGCACGCCATATCCGATTGCCTTGAAATTTGGCACACAGAAGGGGGATATAAAGGCGCATCTCGGTACCAACTTTGGCTGGAATACGATAAACAGGCAAAGAGTTATGAGCGATTATTCACGAAAATTAACACCAATATGTTGTCACGCCTACAGGGTAAACCGCGTATGGGAAGAAGCTGAAAATCGGTGGGTGAATAGGTTAACTATTGAACCTCAAACCTTTTGTGGTTTGAAAGAAATCGAGCTAAAAACCAGGAAGATACAACGAAAAAACCAACAGTGTGTAACAATTACGCAATCGAGATTAGCTAATAAAAAACGACTGCTTGCCACGCCTACCAGGTAAACCGCTTGGGGTAATGCTTTGAAAATCGCTGTACAGATGGAGTTATCATCTTAGAAAGGCTCTTCAATGGTGTAGAAGAATCAGACTTAAAACCACGGAGTTATAACACGAAATCCAACTTAGTGTAGCAAGTGTGAGATCGAGATACTCTAATAGAGCAGTCATCCTAATAGAGCAGTCATCCTAATAGAGCAGTCACCCGAAGAGAATTCAAGAGATCAGCTAGAAACAAGTAACCTGTATAGAGATCAGCTACAAACAAGCCACCCTGTAGAGAGATCAGCCACAAACAATTCACCCTGTAGAGAGATCAGCTAGAAGAAGTTACCTTGTAGGGAATTCATGCAACTATAGAAAGAGATAATTCAGCTAGAAGAAATCACCTTGTAGAGTTCAGCTACAAAGAAACCACAATGTAGAGAGTTCAGATACAAAGAAACCACCATGTAGAGAATTCGTTTACAAACAAGTCACCCTATAGAAAGATCAGCTAGAAGAAGTTACCTCGTAGAGAGTTCAGTTACAAAGAAACCACCATGTAGAGAATTCATTTACAAACTAGTGACCCTGTAGAGACATCAGCTAGAAGAAGTTACCTTGTAAAGAGTTCAGCTACATAGAAACCATTCTGTAAAGAGCTCAGCTACAAACAAATCACCCTGTAGAGAGATCAGCTAGAAGAAGTTACCTTGTTGATAGTTCAGCTACAAAGAAACCATCATGTAGAGAGTTCAGCTACAAACAAATCTACCTGTAGAGAGATCAGCTAGAAGAAGTTACCTTGTAGAGAGTTCAGCTTCAAACAAATCACCCTGTAGAAAGATCAGCTAGAAGAGGTCACCTTGTAGAGAGTTCAGTTACAAAAAAACCACCATGTAGAGAGCTCAACTACAAACTAGTGACATTGTAGAGACATCAGCTAGAAGAAGTTACCTTGTAGAGAGTTCAGCTACAAAGAAACCATTCTTTAAAGAGCTCAGCTGCAAACAAACCACCTGTACAGAATTCAGCTACAAATAAATCACCCTGTAGAAAGATGAGCTAGAAAAAGTTACCTTGTAGAGAGTTCAGTTACAAAGAAACCACCATGTAGAGAATTCAGCTACAAACTAGTGACCCTGTAAAGACATCAGCTAGAAGAAGTTACCTTGAGAGAGTTCAACTACAAAGAAACCATCATGTAGAGAGTTCAGCTACAAACAAATCTACCTGTAGAGAGATCAGCTAGAAGAAGTTACCTTGTAGAGAGTTCAGCTTCAAACAAATCACCCTGTAGAAAGATCAGCTAGAAGAGGTCACCTTGTAGAGAGTTCAGTTACAAAAAAACCACCATGTAGAGAGCTCAACTACAAACTAGTGACATTGTAGAGACATCAGCTAGAAGAAGTTACCTTGTAGAGAGTTCAGCTACAAAGAAACCATTCTTTAAAGAGCTCAGCTGCAAACAAACCACCTGTACAGAATTCAGCTACAAATAAATCACCCTGTAGAAAGATGAGCTAGAAAAAGTTACCTTGTAGAGAGTTTAGTTACAAAGAAACCACCATGTAGAGAATTCAGCTACAAACTAGTGACCCTGTAAAGACATCAGCTAGAAGAAGTTACCTTGAGAGAGTTCAGCTACAAAGAAACCATTATTTAAAGAGCTCAGCTGCAAACAAATCACCTATACAGAATTCAGCTACAAACAAATCACCATGTAGAGAGATCAGCTAGAAGAAGTTAACTTGTAGAGAGTTCAGCTACAAAGAAACCATCATTTAGAGAGTTCAGCTTCAAACAAATCACCTGTAGAGAGTTCAGCTACAAAAAAATCTCCCTGTAGAGAGATCAGCTAGAAGAAGTTACCTTGTAGATCGTTCAGCTACAAACAAATCACCCTGTAGAGAGATCAGCTAGAAGAAGTTACCTTGTAGAGAGTTCAGCAACAAAGAAACCACTATGTAGAGAGTTCAGCTGCAAAGAAATCACCCTGTATAAAATTCTGCCACGAACAAATTGCCCTGTAGAAAGATCAGTGAGAAGAAGTTACCTTGTAGATAGTTCAGCTACCAACAAATCACCATGTAGAGAGATCAGCTAGAAGAAGTTAACTTGTAGAGAGTTCAGCTACAAAGAAACCATCATTTAGAGAGTTCAGTTTCAAACAAATCACCTGTAGAGAGTTCAGCTACAAACAAATCTCCCTGTAGAGAGATCAGCTAGAAGAAGTTACCTTGTAGATCGTTCAGCTACGAACAAGTCACCCTGTAGAGAGATCAGCTAGAAGAAGTTACCTTGTAGAGAGTTCAGCTACAAAGAAAACACCATGTAGAGAGTTCAGCTGCAAAGAAATCACCCTGTAGAAAATTGTAGAGAGTTCAACTAGAGTTCAATTGTATCAATTGTAGAGAGTTCACGGTAGTGTGTCGTGCGGCCCAAGAAGCCGGCGCGTAACACCCGTGAGTATATTGACAGGAAGAAAGAAAACGCAATTTTCGCACCTCCGTAGCTCTGTGCTTCCTTGATGAAACAAGACGATTTTTGCTGTGGACATGCCCCCCAACTGCAGCACTCCACATTCCAAATTTGAGCGAAATCGCTTCGCGCGTTCCCGAGATATGCGACTTCAAAAATTGGCTCAGTTTCTTCGTTTTTTTTTTCTTCTTCTTCTTCTTCTTCTTCTTCTTCTTATTTTTCTTTTTCTTGTCGCACACTTACAAAAACTGCTATAAAACTCGCACGCCATATCCGATTGCCTTGAAATTTGGCACACAGAAGGGGGATATAAAGGCGCATCTCGGTACCAACTTTGGCTGGAATACGATAAACAGGCAAAGAGTTATGAGCGATTATTCACGAAAATTAACACCAATATGTTGTCACGCCTACAGGGTAAACCGCGTATGGGAAGAAGCTGAAAATCGGTGGGTGAATAGGTTAACTATTGAACCTCAAACCTTTTGTGGTTTGAAAGAAATCGAGCTAAAAACCAGGAAGATACAACGAAAAAACCAACAGTGTGTAACAATTACGCAATCGAGATTAGCTAATAAAAAACGACTGCTTGCCACGCCTACCAGGTAAACCGCTTGGGGTAATGCTTTGAAAATCGCTGTACAGATGGAGTTATCATCTTAGAAAGGCTCTTCAATGGTGTAGAAGAATCAGACTTAAAACCACGGAGTTATAACACGAAATCCAACTTAGTGTAGCAAGTGTGAGATCGAGATACTCTAATAGAGCAGTCATCCTAATAGAGCAGTCATCCTAATAGAGCAGTCACCCGAAGAGAATTCAAGAGATCAGCTAGAAACAAGTAACCTGTATAGAGATCAGCTACAAACAAGCCACCCTGTAGAGAGATCAGCCACAAACAATTCACCCTGTAGAGAGATCAGCTAGAAGAAGTTACCTTGTAGGGAATTCATGCAACTATAGAAAGAGATAATTCAGCTAGAAGAAATCACCTTGTAGAGTTCAGCTACAAAGAAACCACAATGTAGAGAGTTCAGATACAAAGAAACCACCATGTAGAGAATTCGTTTACAAACAAGTCACCCTATAGAAAGATCAGCTAGAAGAAGTTACCTCGTAGAGAGTTCAGTTACAAAGAAACCACCATGTAGAGAATTCATTTACAAACTAGTGACCCTGTAGAGACATCAGCTAGAAGAAGTTACCTTGTAAAGAGTTCAGCTACATAGAAACCATTCTGTAAAGAGCTCAGCTACAAACAAATCACCCTGTAGAGAGATCAGCTAGAAGAAGTTACCTTGTTGATAGTTCAGCTACAAAGAAACCATCATGTAGAGAGTTCAGCTACAAACAAATCTCCCTGTAGAGAGATCAGCTAGAAGAAGTTACCTTGTAGAGAGTTCAGCTTCAAACAAATCACCCTGTAGAAAGATCAGCTACAAACAAATCTCCCTGTAGAGAGATTAGCTAGAAGTTATCTTGTAGAGAGTTCAGCTACAAAGAAACCATCATGTAGAGAGTTCAGCTACAAACAAATCTCCCTGTAGAGAGATCAGCTAGAAGAAGTTACCTTGTAGAGAGTTCAGCTTCAAACAAATCACCCTGTAGAAAGATCAGCTAGAAGAGGTCACCTTGTAGAGAGTTCAGTTACAAAAAAACCACCATGTAGAGAGCTCAGCTACAAACCAGTGACCTTGTAGAGACTTCAGCTAGAAGAAGTTACCTTGTAGATAGTTCAGCTACAAAGAAACCATTCTTTAAAGAGCTCAGCTGCAAACAAATCACCTGTAAAGAATTCAGCTACAAATAAATCACCCTGTAGAAAGATGAGCTAGAAAAAGTTACCTTGTAGAGAGTTCAGTTACAAAGAAACCACCATGTAGAGAATTCAGCTACAAACTAGTGACCCTGTAAAGACATCAGCTAGAAGAAGTTACCTTGAGAGAGTTCAGCTACAAAGAAACCATTATTTAAAGAGCTCAGCTGCAAACAAATCACCTATATAGAATTCAGCTACAAACAAATCACCATGTAGAGAGATCAGCTAGAAGAAGTTAACTTGTAGAGAGTTCAGCTACAAACAAATCACCCTGTATAGAGATCAGCTAGAAGAAGTTACCTTGTAGAGAGTTCAGCTACAAAGAAACCACCATGTAGAGAGTTCAGCTGCAAAGAAATCACCCTGTATAAAATTCTGCCACGAACAAATTGCCCTGTAGAAAGATCAGTTAGAAGAAGTTACCTTGTAGAGAGTTCAGCTACAAAGAAACCATTCTGTAAACAGCTCAGCTGCAAACAAATCACCTGTACAGAATTCAGCTACAAACAAATCACCCTGTAGAGAGATCAACTAGAAGAAATTACTTTGTAGAGAGTTCAGCTACAAAGAAACCACCATGTAGAGAGTTCAGCTGCAAACAAATCACCCTGTAGAAAATACAGCCACAAACAAATTGCCCTGTAGAAAGATCAGTTAGATGAAGTTACCTTTTAGAGAGTTCAGCTACAAAGAAACCACCCTGTAGAGAGATCAGCTAGAAGAAGTTACCTTGTAGAGAGTTCAGCTTCAAACAAATCACCCTGTAGAAAGATCAGCTACAAACAAATCTCCCTGTAGAGAGATTAGCTAGAAGTTATCTTGTAGAGAGTTCAGCTACAAAGAAACCATCATGTAGAGAGTTCAGCTACAAACAAATCTCCCTGTAGAGAGATCAGCTAGAAGAAGTTACCTTGTAGAGAGTTCAGCTTCAAACAAATCACCCTGTAGAAAGATCAGCTAGAAGAGGTCACCTTGTAGAGAGTTCAGTTACAAAAAAACCACCATGTAGAGAGCTCAGCTACAAACCAGTGACCTTGTAGAGACTTCAGCTAGAAGAAGTTACCTTGTAGATAGTTCAGCTACAAAGAAACCATTCTTTAAAGAGCTCAGCTGCAAACAAATCACCTGTAAAGAATTCAGCTACAAATAAATCACCCTGTAGAAAGATGAGCTAGAAAAAGTTACCTTGTAGAGAGTTCAGTTACAAAGAAACCACCATGTAGAGAATTCAGCTACAAACTAGTGACCCTGTAAAGACATCAGCTAGAAGAAGTTACCTTGAGAGAGTTCAGCTACAAAGAAACCATTATTTAAAGAGCTCAGCTGCAAACAAATCACCTATATAGAATTCAGCTACAAACAAATCACCATGTAGAGAGATCAGCTAGAAGAAGTTAACTTGTAGAGAGTTCAGCTACAAACAAATCACCCTGTATAGAGATCAGCTAGAAGAAGTTACCTTGTAGAGAGTTCAGCTACAAAGAAACCACCATGTAGAGAGTTCAGCTGCAAAGAAATCACCCTGTATAAAATTCTGCCACGAACAAATTGCCCTGTAGAAAGATCAGTTAGAAGAAGTTACCTTGTAGAGAGTTCAGCTACAAAGAAACCATTCTGTAAACAGCTCAGCTGCAAACAAATCACCTGTACAGAATTCAGCTACAAACAAATCACCCTGTAGAGAGATCAACTAGAAGAAATTACTTTGTAGAGAGTTCAGCTACAAAGAAACCACCATGTAGAGAGTTCAGCTGCAAACAAATCACCCTGTAGAAAATACAGCCACAAACAAATTGCCCTGTAGAAAGATCAGTTAGATGAAGTTACCTTTTAGAGAGTTCAGCTACAAAGAAACCACCCTGTAGAGAGATCAGCTAGAAGAAGTTACCTTGTAGATCGTTCAGCTACAAACAAATCACCCTGTAGAGAGATCAGCTAGAAGAAGTTACCTTGTAGAGAGTTCAGCTACAAAGAAACCACCATGTAGAGAGTTCAGCTGCAAAGAAATCACCCTGTAGAAAATTCTGCCACAAACAAATTGCCCTGTATAGAGAGATCAGTTAGAAGAAGTTACCTTTTAGAGAGTTCAGCTACAAAGAAACCATTCTGTAAAGAGCTCAGCTGCAAACAAATCACCTGTACAGAATTCAGCTACAAACAAATCACCCTGTAGAGAGATCAGCTAGAAGAAATTACCTTGTAGAGAGTGAAGCTACAAACAAATCACCCTATTGAAAAATCAGCTTGTAGAAGTCACCTTGTAGAAAGTTCAGTTACAAAGAAACCATTCTGTAAAGAGCTCAGCTGCAAACAAATCACCCTGTATGAGAGATCAGCTAGAAGAAGTTAACTTGTAGAGAGTTCAGCTACAAAGAAACTATCATTTAGAAAGTTCAGCTTCAAACAAATCACCTGTAGAGAGTTCAGCTACAAACAAATCTCCCTGTAGAGAGATCAGCTAGAAGAAGTTACCTTGTAGAGAGTGAAGCTACAAACAAATCACCCTATTGAAAAATCAGCTAGAAGAAGTCACCTTGTAGAAAGTTCAGTTACAAAGAAACCACCATGTAGAGAGTTCAGCTACAAACTAGCCACCTTGTAGAGACATCAGCTAGAAAAGTTACCTTGTAGAGAGTTCAGCTACAAAGAAACCATTCTGTAAAGAGCTCAGCTGCAAACAAATCACCTGTACAGAATTCAGCTACAAACAAATCACCCTGTAGAGAGATCAGCTAGAAGAAGTTAACTTGTAGAGAGTTCAGCTACAAAGAAACCATCATTTAGAAAGTTCAGCTTCAAACAAATCACCTGTAGAGAGTTCAGCTACAAACAAATCTCCCTGTAGAGAGATCAGCTAGAAGAAGTTACCTTGTAGAGAGTGAAGCTACAAACAAATCACCCTATTGAAAAATCAGCTAGAAGAAGTCACCTTGTAGAAAGTTCAGTTACAAAGAAACCACCATGTAGAGAGTTCAGCTACAAACTAGCCACCTTGTAGAGACATCAGCTAGAAAAGTTACCTTGTAGAGAGTTCAGCTACAAAGAAACCACCCTGTAGAGAGATCAGCTAGAAGAAGTTACCTTGTAGATCGTTCAGCTACAAACAAATCACCCTGTAGAGAGATCAGCTAGAAGAAGTTACCTTGTAGAGAGTTCAGCTACAAAGAAACCACCATGTAGAGAGTTCAGCTGCAAAGAAATCACCCTGTAGAAAATTCTGCCACAAACAAATTGCCCTGTATAGAGAGATCAGTTAGAAGAAGTTACCTTTTAGAGAGTTCAGCTACAAAGAAACCATTCTGTAAAGAGCTCAGCTGCAAACAAATCACCTGTACAGAATTCAGCTACAAACAAATCACCCTGTAGAGAGATCAGCTAGAAGAAATTACCTTGTAGATAGTTCAGCTACAAACAAATCACGCTGTAGAAAGATCAGTTAGAAGAAGTTACTTTGTAGAGAGTTCAGCTACAAAGAAACCATTCTGTAAAGAGCTCAGCTGCAAACAAATCACCTGTACAGAATTCAGCTACAAACAAATCACCCTGTAGAGAGATCAGCTAGAAGAAATTACATTGTAGATAGTTCAGCTACAAACAAATCACGCTGTAGAAAGATCAGTTAGAAGAAGTTACTTTGTAGAGAGTTCAGCTACAAAGAAACCATTCTGTAAAGAGCTCAGCTGCAAACAAATCACCTGTACAGAATTCAGCTACAAACAAATCACCCTGTAGAGAGATCAGCTAGAAGAAATTACATTGTAGATAGTTCAGCTACAAACAAATCACGCTGTAGAAAGATCAGTTAGAAGAAGTTACTTTGTAGAGAGTTCAGCTACAAAGAAACCATTTTGTAAAGAGCTCAGCTGCAAACAAATCACCTGTACAGAATTCAGCTACGAACAAATCACCCTGTAGAGAGATCAGCTAGAAGAAGTTACCTTGTAGATAGTTCAGCTACAAACAAATCTCCCTGTAGAGAGATCAGCTAGAAGAAATTATCTTGTAGAGAGTTCAGCTACAAAGAAATCATCATGTGGAGAGTTCAGCTGCAAAGAAATCACCACTGCCCAAATTTCAAGGCAATAGCTCTTTCCATTCTGAAGTTATCAATTGTCAAAGTTGGCAAATTGGATGTGTATGGAAGGCCCCTTTTCGCAAATCCGGTCCCATATGTATTATATATATAATTTGTACATTTACTGATAAAATATTTAAAGTACATCTACTTCATCTTTTCTTCTTCCTGTAGTAAAGAAAAAAAACATAGGTTAAAAAAGTCCCAAAGCTGGCCATAGGCCGGCTTTGGGGTATACAAATACAAAAAGAAATGAAATCTAATCCAAAACAGCCAAGCTGTAAAAACAGTGTGCGGCCCTCAGAAAGGCTATGGTGAAAAAAGATGTGAAATCCAAGGTGGCGGCCAAGAAATGGCTGTGATGGTAGGTTAATGGTAAAAATTTTAATAACGACAATTCAGGTGAATTTTTGTGCCGCTTCACAAAATTTACCTGAATTGTCATTATTAAAATTTTTACCATTAACCTACCATCACAGCCATTTCTTGGCCGCCACCTTGGATTTCACATCTTTTTTCACCATAGCCTTTCTGAGGGCCGCACACTGTTTTTACAGCTTGGCTGTTTTGGATTAGGCGCGCAACCCCGTGAGTATATTGACAGGAAGAAAGAAAACGCAATTTTCGCACCTCCGTAGCTCTGTGCTGCCTTGATGAAACAAGACAAATTTTGCTGTGTACATTCCCTCCAACTTCAGTACTCCACATTCCAAATTTGAGCGAAATCGCTTCAGGCATTCCTGAGATATGCGACTTCAAAAATTGGCTTAGTTTCTTCGTTTTTTTTTCTTCTTATTTTTCTTCCTCTTTTCGCACACTTACAAAAACTGCTATAAAACGCGAACGCGTTATCCGATTGTCTTGAAATTTGGCGCACAGAAGGGGGATATAAAGGCGCATCTCTGTACCAACTTTGGCTGGAATACCATAAACAGGCAAAGAGTTATGAGCGATTATGCACAAAAAATAACACCAATATGTTGTCACGCCTACAGGGTAAACCGCGTATGGGAAGAAGCTGAAAATCGGTGGGTGAATAGGTTAACTATTGAACCTCAAACCTTTTGTGGTTTGAAAGACATCGAGCTAAAAACCAGGAAGATACAGCGAAAAAATCAACAGTGTGTAACAATTACGCAATCGAGATTAGCTAATTTTTATTATTATTATTATTATTATTATGCTTGCCACGCCTACCAGATAAACCACTTGGGGCAATGCTTTGAAAATCGCTGTACAGATGGAGTTATCATCTTAGAAAGGCTCTTCAATGGTGTAGAAGAATCAGACTTAAAGCCACGGAGTTATAACACGAAATCCAACTTGGTGTAGCAAGTGCGAGATCGAGATACTCTAATAGAGCAGTCATCCTAATAGAGCAGTCACCCTGAACAGAATTCAAGAGATCAGTTAGAAATAAGTAACCTGTATAGAGATCAGCTACAAACAAATCACCCTGTAGAGAGTTCAGCTACAAACAATTCACCCTGTTCAGACATCAGTTAGAAGAAGTTTTCTTGTAGAGAGTTCAGTTACAAACAAATCACCCTGTTGAAAGATCAGCTAGAAGATGTCACCTTATAGATAGTTCAGTTACAAAGAAACCACCATGTAGAGAATTCAGCTACAAACTAGTGACCCTGTAGATACATCAGCTAGAAGAAGTTACCTTGTGGAGAGTTCAGCTACAAAGAAACCATTCTGTAAAGAGCTCAGCTGCAAACAAATCACCTATACAGAATTCAGCTACAAACAAATCACCCTGTAGAGAGATCAGCTAGAAGAAGTTACCTTGTAGATAGTTCAGCTACAAACAAATCATCCTGTAGAGAGATCAGCTAGAAGAAGTTACCTTGTAGATAGTTCGGCTACAAACAATTCACCCTGTACAGAGCTCAGTTAAAAGAGGTTTCCTTGTATAGAGTTCAGCTACAGACAAATCACCCTGTAGAGAGATCAGTTAGAAGAAGTTACCTTGTAGATCGTTCAGCTACAAACAATTCACCCTGTAAAGAGATCAGCTAGAAGAAGTTACCTTGTAGAGAGTTCAGCTACAAAGAAACCATCATGTAGAGAATTCAGCCGCAAACAAATCATGTATAGAGAGTTCAGCTACAAACAAATCTCCCTGTAGAGAGATCAGCTAGAAGAAGTTTCCTTGTAGAGAGTTCTGCTACAAACAAATCACCCTGTAGAAAGATCAGCTAGAAGAAATCACCTTGTAGAGAGTTCAGCTTCAAAGAAACAATCATGTGAGAGTTCAGGTACAAACAAATTGTCCTGTAGAGAGATCAGCTAGAAGAAGTTACCTTGTAGAGAGTTCAGCTACAAAGAAACCATCATGTAGATAGTTCAGGTACAAACAAATCACCCTGTAGAAAGATCAGCTATAGAAGAAATCACCTTGTAGAGAGTTCAGCTACAAAGAAACTATCATGTAGAGAGTTCAACTACAAACAAATCACCCTGTAGAAAGATCAGCTATAGAAGAAATCACCTTGTAGAGAGTTCAGCTACAAAGAAACCATCATGTAGAGAGTTCAGCTACAAACAAATCGGCCTGTAGAGAGATCAGCTAGAAGAAATTACCTTGTAGAGAGTTCAGCTACAAAGAAACCATCATGTAGAGAGTTCAGCTGCAAACAAATCACCTGTAGAGAGTTAAGCTACAAACAAATCTCCCTGTAGAGAGAGATCAGCTAGAAGAAGTCACCTTGCAGGGAGTTCAGTTACAAAGAAATAAACCATGTAGAGAGTTCAGCTGCAAACAAATCACCTGTAGAGAGTTCAGCTAGAAACAAGTCACCCTGTAGAGAGATCAGCTAGAAACAAGTCACCTTGTAGAGAGTTCAGCTAGAAGAAGTCACATTGTAGAGCTACATAGAAACTACCATGTAGAGTTCAGCTGCAAACAAATCACCCTGTAGAGAACTCAGCTACAAACAAATCGCCCTGTAGAAAGATTAGCTAGAAGAAGTTACCTTATAGGGAGTTCAGCTATGAACAGATCACACTGTAGAAAGTTCAGCTACAAACAAATCACCCTGTAGAGAGTTCAGTTACAAAGAAACCACCATGTAGAGAGTTCCGCTGCAAAAAAAATCAATCACTCTGTTGAGAGTTCAGCTAGAAGAAGTCACCTTGTAGAGAGTTAAGCTGCAAATAAATCACCCTGTAGAGAATTCAGCTACAAACAAATCACCCTGTAGAAAGATCAGTTAGAAGAAGTTACCTTGTAGAGAGTTCAGCTACAACGAAACCACCATGTAGAGAGTTCAGCTACAAACAAATCACCTGTAGAGAGTTCAGCTAGAAACAAGTCACCCTGTAGAGAGATCAGCTAGAAACAAGTCACCTTGTAGAGAGTTCAGCTAGAAGAAGTCACGTTGTAGAGAGTTCAGCTACAAAGAAACCACCATTTAGAGAGTTCAGCTGCAAACAAATCACCCAGTAGAAAGTTCAGCTATGAACAGATCACCCTGTTGAGAGTTCAGTTAGAAACAAGGAATCCTGTAGAGAGATCACCTAGAAGTATCGCCTTGTAGAGAGTTCAGCTACAAACAAATCACCTGTAGAGAGTTCAGCTACAAACAAATCACCCTGTAGAGAGATCAGCTAGAAGTAGTCACCTTGTAGAGGGTTCAGCTATAAAGAAACCACCATGTAGAGAATTCAGCTGCAAACAAACACCCTGTAGAGAACTCAGCTACAAACAAATCGCCCTGTAGAAAGATCAGCTAGAAGAAGTTACCTTGTAGGGATTTCAGCTACAAACAAATCACCCTGTAGAGAGTTCAGTTACAAAGAAACCATTCTGTAAACAGCTCAGCTGCAAACAAATCACTTGTACAGAATTCAGCTACAAACAAATCACCCTGTAGAGAGATCAGCTAGAAGAAATTACCTTGTAGATAGTTCAGCTACAAACAAATCACCCTGTAGAAAGATCAGTTAGAAGAAGTTACCTTGGAGAAAGTTCAGCTACAAAGAAACCATTTTGTAAAGAGCTCAGCTGCAAACAAATCACCTGTACAGAATTCAACTACGAACAAATCACCCTGTAGAGAGATCAGCTATAAGAAGTTACCTTGTAGATAGTTCAGCTACAAACAAATCTCCCTGTAGAGAGATCAGCTAGAAGAAATTACCTTGTAGAGAGGTCAGCTACAAAGAAACCACCATGTAGAGAGTTCAGCTGCAAAGAAATCACCCTGTAAAAAATTCTGCCAGAAACAAATTGCCCTGTAGAAAGATCAGTTAGAAGAAGTTACCTTTTAGAGAGTTCAGCTACAAAGAAACCATTCTGTAAAGAGCTCAGCTGCAAACAAATCACCTATACAGAATTCAGCTACAAACACATCACCCTGTAGAGAGATCAGCTAGAAGAAGTTACCTTGTAGATCGTTCAGCTACAAACAATTCACCCTGTAGAGAGAGCAATTAGAAGAAGTCACCTTGTAGATTGTTCAGTTACAAAGAAACCACCATGGAGATTTCTGTAATCAATATAATATTATGTGACCGGATTTGCGAAAAGGGGTCTTCCACACACATCCAATTCTGTAACCGTTGGAGACCATAACTCAGTGTTCAAGTAATATATTAACCTGAAAATTTCACCATGTATTCAGCTATAGTGGTGCTCACTACTGTCCAAAATTCAAGGCAATAGCTCTTTCCAATCTGAAGTTATCAATTGTCAAAGTTGGCAAATTGGATGTGTGTGGAAGACCCCTTTTTGCAAATCCGGTCACATATGTATTATACAGTATATATAATTTATACATTTACTGATAAAATATTTAAAGTACATCTACTTCATCTTTTCTTCTTCCTGTAGTAAAGAAAAAAACATAGGTTAAAAAAAAAGTCCCAAAGCTGGCCATAGGCCGGCTTTGGGGTATACAAATACAAAAAGAAATGAAATCTAATCCAAAACAGCCAAGCTGTAAAAAAAGTGTGTGGCCCTCAGAAAGGCTATGGTGAAAAAAGATGTGAAATCCAAGGTGGCGGCCAAGAAATGGCTGTGATGGTAGGTTAATGGTAAAAATTTTAATAATGACAATTTAGGTAAATTTTGTGAAGTGGCACAAAAATTCACCTGAATTGTCGTTATTAAAATTTTTACCATTAACCTACCATCACAGCCATTTCTTGGCCGCCACCTTGGATTTCACATCTTTTTTCACCATAGCCTTTCTGAGGGCCGCACACTTTTTTTACAGCTTGGCTGTTTTGGATTAGATTATTATTATTATTAACGCTTTACAGTGACCAGCACTGAAGGTCTACAGCAACATGTGCTGCAGCCTTAGGATTACCTAACCTAACTTCAAGGACTTAGACTTAATGACTTATAGTTGGAAAGGTGTAACAAAAAAGGGGCCAAAGTAAGGAAAAAAAATCCCTCCAACCCCAGGATTCGAACTGCAGGTCACCCAATGTCTAGTCGGAGCCACACTCAGTCTTCCTCCAGGAGGGATGGATTTTCTTCCTTAAACCTAAAGTATTTATTATTAACACTTTACAGTGACCAGCACTGAAGGTCTACAGCAACATGTGCTGCAGCCTTAGGATTACCTAACCTAACTTCAAGGACTTAGACTTAATGACTTATAGTTGGAAAGGTGTAACAGAAAAGGGGCCAAAGTAAGGAAAAAAAATCCCTCCAACCCCAGGATTCGAACTGCAGGTCACCCAATGTCTTTAAACAGCAGTCATAATGGTAGAGTGTTCAGACTATCAAATTTCATTGCATGTAAAGTGGAAAGTGACTGTCATCAGGGGCGGAGGAAGTAGTTGATATGAGGGGGTTGGGCTGACCCACACTTATGGAAATAATCTACATTGTCTCAGGTTTGGTAAGGCGAGACCAAAAAAAAAAAGGTCACAGCCAGCTGAGAATAGCTGCCCTCCTCACCAGCTACGCATTTATAGCTGATAAACTACATAAAATCCTTACATAGCTCACTACACACTGCTCTAATACTGTGACTGCTTTATTAGAGTGACTGCTCTATTAGAGTATCTCGATCTTTATCGCGGTTTTTGACAGCCCCACGATTATTCAGTTCGGCGTGATATCATTCTGAAGAGGGGAGCCCCCCCCCCCCCCCCCCCCCCCTTTCTGCCGCCTATGACTGCCATTAAATGTTAAACAGACTTTGGAATGGAAGTGTTGGATAAAACAAGTGCTTGGAGTTAAGACTAAGTTACATACAGCAGTGTACATATCTCCTCAGCAAACAAACAAAATTGGCCTGACACACCATAGAGGAGGTTTTGTTATTATTGTTCACATGGTAAACAATGAGCAGTTAGGCACTTACTTTATACATGTATGATTGAACGCCTGAAGAGAGAGAAGTTAATAGGAGGAACTTGCTATGCGAAAAAAAGAAGGGGAGCAGAACTGCAGAACCTAGTTATTACGAAAGGAAAAATTGTTTCAAAACGAGTATGATGACCTGAATGTCAGAAGTAGTAAAAAAAAAATAACAAAATAAAAAAAAATAAAAAATAATAAAAAAATAAATAAAAAAGAAATAAAAATAAAAAAAGAAAAAAAAAGAAAAAAGAAAAAAAATGTCAGAAGTAGTATGCTTCACACTCAAGTTGAGCCTGTTTTTTTATTGTAATTAATTAAGGCTGGCAGAAGTACTTTCTGCCAGACCCTCAGCACATTTGTGTTGGGGGTCTCAAATTTTTATGGAATCATTTTCTAGCTAACTTTGACAATTCACCCTGTTGTTTCCATTACCTCTGTCCCTGTTCCCATTGTTCCAAGAATCCTGTATCTAACAATTTTAACCACTTGTAACTAAGTTAGGCCTGAGCCTATTATGCTTTTGAAATTGCCTATTATGCTTTTGAGCATTGCTCCAGAATTTCCCCTATTATGCTCCAATTATGCCCAGTTGTGTTCCATTATGCTCCAAATAAAATTGTGTCTTGACTGCTCTATTAGATCTAGAGTACCAAATGCATCTGTGAACGTTCTATTAGAATAATTTTATTTCATTATGCGGTGACTGTTCTATTAGAGTATATCGATCTTTAACTAATCTTTTTCACAACGTAGCTGTAAATCTGATTTTTACCATGTTTGCACACTATCCCATCCTGCATCATGCAAGTTTCAGCTTCTCTAGATAACCAATGCACAAAAATTTTGCCTATATAATATGCTGGCATTATGCTGATGCTTTTAAATTTGGTTACCTATTATGCCCCAAATTATGCTGGCATAATCGGCGCAGGCCTAAACTAAGTATGTAGATGTTAGTGTATAGTTATTTTTTAATGTATGTTAGGCTATCAGTGTAGGTCACTGGCAGACCCCCAGAATTATTATTCTGTAAAGCATTATTATTATTATTATTTTTGTACCTATTTTTGTATGTCGATTTAGTCTCGTGTGTTGTGCTGTAAAGTCTACCATAAATAAATAATAAAGTATCTTACTGGTGGATAACACCTCAGAAGGAGAGTGACACTACTACTCTATACTTAAATCTTTTTCCTTGGCCAAAGTGGTAAAGTCAATAAGTCTTGACCCTGACTTTCTATCAGGCTTGTTGTAATTACCAACCAAAAATAATCAGTACAATTACAATTACTTTTAAAAGCCAATCTAATGATCACAATTACAAATACTTCAGTATGTAAAATAATGATTAACAATTACTTTTTAATTACTACTGTATTAACTTCACTTCACTAAGTATGTTTGAAAAGTAGGAGAAAGAAGAAAAAATCCATGACTGGACCTGGGCAGCCTTGAACCTGCAGCCATCTGATTAACGCTCGAACGCTTACAGGAGTCTGCCAGGTGGTCAGGATATTTTCTTCTTACTATTTTCATGTATTTGCAGTGTGTATCCATAGGAACCGACTTATTATCTCTAAGTACCCCAAGTGGGACCAAATAGACATTGTTTTATTATGATTAAAGTACTTGGTAAAGGCAGAACCTGTATACCAGAAGGCCTTACAAAGGCCTAAGATGTTTATATTAACTTCACTGTACATTGGGGTACAACAATAACATATAATTCTCCAGCATTAATCTTTAGGTAGCTATATTAACTGTTCAATTTTTTTGGTAATAGTCTACATCTATTTGGCCTGAGAATATTGCCACTATGGCTGAATGCACACTCAATTGGTGCAGATGTTGCTGAAACTCCCAGCATATTCTTTGCTATTGTACTTAAAATGGGGGTATTCATTTGCTTTTATTTTCCAAAAATTTTAAAGGGTTTTCATCCTTTGTAAAATCTGTGTTATCTAGGTACGTTTTAAATTCTTTCTCTACTATTGAACCTTCTAAAAACCATCCACTGCATGTGTTTGAGGTATCAGCCAAACAATTTTCTTTTCTTAGTTGGGGGGGCTCTACTGATTCTACTTCTTTTCCACTTGTTTCTTCTACTGTAGATGTATGATAAGCATTGTCAGAAATCATTGTCTACATATATAGTCACTAGTCAAGTTATGGGGTAGTACTGTTATAATTAGCATAACTTTGATTACTTGCATTGAATTACATAATGATTATTGACTGAACAGCTAATTACAATTACCATTACTTTTATGATCAGCGAGCAATTACAATTACAATTACTTGAAAATTGCTATTGATTAGTAATTAATTACAATTACAACAAGCCTGCTTTCTACTATATTGTTGACTGAATTCTAATGTATTTACATTAATCAATCATGGAATACTAGAGGTGCACTGATATTCTGATAATAAATATTATCAAGCCGATAAACAAACCCAATCTGATATGGTAGCATGGACATTTTCTCTAACAATTTGCTCTCTAAATTTAGTTAATAAGTGAGTACAGTGATAGAGTGGGATTGAAAATCAACAGCTGACACTACATAAATATGTGCTACTAGGATATTACTAGAGCATGAGTGCTAATAAATAGATGTTTATGTATATCTGTATCTGCTGCTTTTTATTTACCGATCGATACTGATATGCATAAACAAGGCTGGTATGGCCCATAACCAATCTGATTATCTGTGCACCTCTATGGAATACACTTAATACTTCTCTGACCTATTGTTTACAGCATGCACTTTGTGTTTCTTACTTACTATCATTAAGTCTTGATTTAAAATACAAATTCTGTAAAACACATATTTTTGAGGCTTAAATGGCATGGCTGAGGCAGCTCCTATCAGAAATTTGGTATTGAATTAGCTTTAAAAATAAAACTATTTTGACAGTTGTGTACACATTAAGTGACTAAATACTGTAAAGTTGAATTATACTTGCAAATATCATAATGGGCATTACTAAATGTCATCATCTTTCATGCATCTATGATTAATATGACAGATCTGCACTCAGTACATGTCACAAGATGTTCTAGTTACCTTCTATGTTTTCCTATACCTCCTATCCTTCTCACAGTTACCTCCTATGTTTTCTCTTCCTGACCTCCTTCAAAAAGTGAGGAAGAGAACACACCATGCACACTTGTGAGAAGTTTCTCAAGCAACAACTGACAATACTACATAAACGTACCCCGATATATAGCCACACTCATTTACATGTATTTAAAATACAAATCCACAAGGATGCATACAATACTTTACTAACATACATACATCTACTGAGTATAGTTCATATGTACGTATTACAATTACTCTGGCAAATAAGCATTCTGAAGGTCAGCATAGATGTGACTACTCGTGTCAAGAGATGCTCCCAATGTTGTGGACAACTCTTCTGAGTCATTGGGTGCCATTTTACTGGGCAGTAATGTCCTGTCTGATTTCTGTAGTGTCCTTGATATTTCAGATGGATCAATGCGTTTATTTGGTATTGGATTCCTAAAATAAGACAAAGCAGCTGAAAGTTATACAGACATCATCCACTACAATCATCCTAGTCGGAAGTGTTGTACTTGTGACACATACATGTACTACACATGGTGGAAAATGTTAGCGCTGTAATTATACAATCATCACAAACAGGCCTGATTAATACTGTACCTCACATATAAAAATGGTTTATGCCAGTGTCAGCAATAAATACACAAGTATGGTAGTACTTTAAATTGGGATTATAAAAACTATAGCACTTCCAGACAAATATCAAGACACACGGTAGTGTGTCGTGCGGCCCAAGAAGCCGGCGCGCCACACCGTGAGTATATTGACAGGAAGAACGAAAACGTCATTTTCACACCTTTGTATCTCGGTGATCACTTATCTGATTGGAACCAAATTTGCTACACAGTTGCCCGCCAGCCAAGGGAGTCTACATTCCAAATTTGAAGGAAATCGCTCCAGCAATTTCCGAGATACGAGCTGCCAAAGTTTCGTTTTTTTTTCTTTGTTTTTTTTTTCTTCTTCGTCTTTTCGCACACTTGCAAAAATTGCTATAACAAGCAAACGCGTACTCCGATCGCCTTGAAATTTGGCACACAGAAAGGGAGTCCAAAGGCGAATCCTAGCATCAACTTTGGTGCAAATCCGATGAATGGTTCAGGAGTTATGACCGATTATTCGCGTAAAACAAGATCGATTTGTTGTCACGCCTACAGGGTAAACCGCTTCATGGAATGAGTTGAAAATTGCTATGTAGATGGAGTAACCATCGTAGGAGTGCCTTTTGGTGGTTTGAAAGGAATCGAGATAAAGACCACGGAGATATGACACAAAACCCAACCTGTGTCACAATTACGCGATCGATTTTTATGAATAAAAAAGTATTAGTTTTCACGCCTACTAGGCAAACCGCTTAGAGCAATGAGCTGAAAATCGGTGTATAGCTGGAATAATCTTCATAGAAAGTCCTTGCAGTAGTACAGAAGAATCGGATTACAAACCACTGAGTTATGATTCGAAAGCCAACTCCGTGTAGCAAATGCGAGATCGAGATACTCTAATAGAACAGTCACCCTAATAGAACATTCGGTTAATTTATTTACTCCATTATAGAATTTTATTACATCACAAGTTATTCTGTAGGGAGTTCAGCTGCAAACAGTTAATCTTATAGACAGTTCAGCAAGAAGACAGTCACCATGTGGAGAGTTAAGCAAATATACCACTATAGAGATTCAGAACATTACAAGTCACACTGAAGAAAGTTCAGTTATAAACAAGTCATGCACTGTGTAGAGAATTCAGCTACAATTAAGTCATTCTCTAGAGAATTCAGTTACACAGAATTCTGCTACACACAAGTCACTGTGGAGAGAGTTCAGCTACAAACAAATTACCCTTTAGAGTGATCAGCTACAAACAAAAACACTTTGCAGGGTGTTCAACTGCAACAAATCAATTACCTTTAGAGCGATCAGCAATGAACAAATCAACACAAATCTACCTGTAGAGAGATCAGCTAGAAACAAATCACCCTGAAGAGAGTTCAGCTACAAAAAATCACCCTGTAGAGACATCAGCTAGAAACTAGACACAATGTAAGGAATTCAGCTACAAGCAATCACCCTGTAGAGAGTTCAGCTAAAACAAATCAACCTGCAGAGAGATCAGCTACAAACAAATCACCTTATAGAGAGTTCAGCTACAAACAGATTACCTGTAGAGAGATCGGCTACAAACAAATCAACCTGCAGAGAGGTCATCTATATACACACAAATCAACTTGTAGAGAGATCAGCTACAAACAAATCACCCTGTAGAGAGATCAGCTAGAAACAAATCACCCTGAAGAGAGGTCAGCTACAAAAAATCACCCTGTAGAGAGATCAGCTACAAACAAATTGCCCTGTAGAGAGATCGGCTACAAACAAATCAACCTGCAGAGAGATCAGCTACACACAAATCAACTTGTAGAGAGTTCAGCTACAAACAAATTACCCTGTAGAGAGATCGGCTACAAACAAATCAACCTGCAGAGAGATCAACTACAAACAAATCACCTTATAGAGAGTTCAGCTACAAACAAATCTCCCTGTAGAGAGATCAGCTAGAAGAAGTTACCTTGTAGAGAGTTCAGCTTCAAACAAATCACCCTGTAGAAAGATCAGCTAGAAGAGGTCACCTTGTAGAGAGTTCAGTTACAAAAAAACCACCATGTAGAGAGCTCAGCTACAAACTAGTGACCTTGTCGAGACATCAGCTAGAAGAAGTTACCTTGTAGAGAGTTCAGCTACAAAGAAACCATTCTTTAAAGAGCTCAGCTGCAAACAAACCACCTGTACAGAATTCAGCTACAAATAAATCACCCTGTAGAAAGATGAGCTAGAAAAAGTTACCTTGTAGAGAGTTCAGTTACAAAGAAACCACCATGTAGAGAATTCAGCTACAAACTAGTGACCCTGTAAAGACATCAGCTAGAAGAAGTTACCTTGAGAGAGTTCAACTACAAAGAAACCATCATGTAGAGAGTTCAGCTACAAACAAATCTACCTGTAGAGAGATCAGCTAGAAGAAGTTACCTTGTAGAGAGTTCAGCTTCAAACAAATCACCCTGTAGAAAGATCAGCTAGAAGAGGTCACCTTGTAGAGAGTTCAGTTACAAAAAAACCACCATGTAGAGAGCTCAACTACAAACTAGTGACATTGTAGAGACATCAGCTAGAAGAAGTTACCTTGTAGAGAGTTCAGCTACAAAGAAACCATTCTTTAAAGAGCTCAGCTGCAAACAAACCACCTGTACAGAATTCAGCTACAAATAAATCACCCTGTAGAAAGATGAGCTAGAAAAAGTTACCTTGTAGAGAGTTTAGTTACAAAGAAACCACCATGTAGAGAATTCAGCTACAAACTAGTGACCCTGTAAAGACATCAGCTAGAAGAAGTTACCTTGAGAGAGTTCAACTACAAAGAAACCATCATGTAGAGAGTTCAGCTACAAACAAATCTACCTGTAGAGAGATCAGCTAGAAGAAGTTACCTTGTAGAGAGTTCAGCTTCAAACAAATCACCCTGTAGAAAGATCAGCTAGAAGAGGTCACCTTGTAGAGAGTTCAGTTACAAAAAAACCACCATGTAGAGAGCTCAACTACAAACTAGTGACATTGTAGAGACATCAGCTAGAAGAAGTTACCTTGTAGAGAGTTCAGCTACAAAGAAACCATTCTTTAAAGAGCTCAGCTGCAAACAAACCACCTGTACAGAATTCAGCTACAAATAAATCACCCTGTAGAAAGATGAGCTAGAAAAAGTTACCTTGTAGAGAGTTTAGTTACAAAGAAACCACCATGTAGAGAATTCAGCTACAAACTAGTGACCCTGTAAAGACATCAGCTAGAAGAAGTTACCTTGAGAGAGTTCAGCTACAAAGAAACCATTATTTAAAGAGCTCAGCTGCAAACAAATCACCTATACAGAATTCAGCTACAAACAAATCACCATGTAGAGAGATCAGCTAGAAGAAGTTAACTTGTAGAGAGTTCAGCTACAAAGAAACCATCATTTAGAGAGTTCAGCTTCAAACAAATCACCTGTAGAGAGTTCAGCTACAAAAAAATCTCCCTGTAGAGAGATCAGCTAGAAGAAGTTACCTTGTAGATCGTTCAGCTACAAACAAATCACCCTGTAGAGAGATCAGCTAGAAGAAGTTACCTTGTAGAGAGTTCAGCAACAAAGAAACCACTATGTAGAGAGTTCAGCTGCAAAGAAATCACCCTGTATAAAATTCTGCCACGAACAAATTGCCCTGTAGAAAGATCAGTGAGAAGAAGTTACCTTGTAGATAGTTCAGCTACCAACAAATCACCATGTAGAGAGATCAGCTAGAAGAAGTTAACTTGTAGAGAGTTCAGCTACAAAGAAACCATCATTTAGAGAGTTCAGTTTCAAACAAATCACCTGTAGAGAGTTCAGCTACAAACAAATCTCCCTGTAGAGAGATCAGCTAGAAGAAGTTACCTTGTAGATCGTTCAGCTACGAACAAGTCACCCTGTAGAGAGATCAGCTAGAAGAAGTTACCTTGTAGAGAGTTCAGCTACAAAGAAAACACCATGTAGAGAGTTCAGCTGCAAAGAAATCACCCTGTAGAAAATTCTGCCAGAAACAAATTGCCCCGTAGAAAGATCAGTTAGAAGAAGTTACCTTGTAGAGAGTTCAGCTACAAAGAAACCATTCTGTAAAGAGCTCAGCTGCAAACAAATCACCTGTACAGAATTCAGCTACAAACAAATCACCCTGCAGAGAGATCAGCTAGAAGAAGTTAACTTGTAGAGAGTTCAGCTACAAAGAAACCATCATTTAGAAAGTTCGGTTACAAACAAATCTCCCTGTAGAGAGATCAGCTAGAAGAAGTTACCTTGTAGAGAGTGAAGCTACAAACAAATCACCCTATTGAAAGATCAGCTAGAAGAAGTCACCTTGTAGAAAGTTCTGTTACAAAGAAACCACCATGTAGAGAGTTCAGCTACAAACTAGCTACCTTGTAGAGACATCAGCTAGAAAAGTTACCTTGTAGAGAGTTCAGCTACAAAGAAACCATTCTGTAAAGAGCTCAGCTGCAAACAAATCACCTGCACAGAATTCAGCTACGAACAAATCATCCTGTAGAGAAATCAGCTAGAAGAAGTTACCTTGTAGATAGTTCAGCTACAAACAAATCACCCTGTAGAGAGATCAGTTAGAAGAAATTACCTTGTAGAGTGTTCAGCTACAAAGAAACCATCATGTAGAGAGTTCAGCTGCAAAGAAATCACCCTGTAGAAAATTCTGCCAGAAACAAATTGCCCTGTAGAAAGATCAGTTAGAAGAAGTTACCTTTTAGAGAGTTCAGCTACAAAGAAACCACCTGTACAGAATTCAGCTACAAACAAATCACCTGTACAGAATTCAGCTACATACAAATCACCTGTAGAGAGTTCAGCTACAAACAAATCTCCCTGTAGAGAGATCAGCTAGAAGAAGTTACTTTGTAGATAGTTCAGCTACAAACAAATCACCCTGTAGAAAGATCAGTTAGAAGAAGTTACTTTGTAGAGAGTTCAGCTACAAAGAAACCATTTTGTAAAGAGCTCAGCTGCAAACAAATCACCTGTAAAGAATTCAGCTACAAACAAATCACCCTGTAGAGAGATCAGCTAGAAGAAGTTACCTTGTAGATAGTTCAGCTACAAAAAATCTCCCTGTAGAGAGATCAGCTAGAAGAAATTACCTTGTAGAGAGTTCAGCTACAAAGAAACTATCATGTAGAGAGTTCAGCTGCAAAGAAATCACCACTGTCCAAATTTCAAGGCAATAGCTCTTTCCAATCTGAAGTTATCAATTGTCAAAGTTGGCAAATTGGATGTGTGTGGAAGACCCCTTTTCGCAAATCTGATCACATATGTATTATATATATAATTTGTACATTTACTGATAAAATATTTAAAGTACATCTACTTCATCTTTTCGTCTTCCTGTAGTAAAGAAAAAAACGTAGGTTAAAAAAGTCCCAAAGCTGGCCATAGGCCGGCTTTGGGGTATACAAATACAAAAAGAAATGAAATCTAATCCAAAACAGCCAAGCTGTAAAAAAAGTGTGCGGCCCTCAGAAAGGCTATGGTGAAAAAAGATGTGAAATCCAAGGTGGCGGCCAAGAAATGGCTGTGATGGTAGGTTAATGGTAAAAATTTTAATAACGACAATTCAGGTGAATTTTTGTGCCGCTTCACAAAATTTACCTGAATTGTCATTATTAAAATTTTTACCATTAACCTACCATCACAGCCATTTCTTGGCCGCCACCTTGGATTTCACATCTTTTTTCACCATAGCCTTTCTGAGGGCCGCACACTTTTTTTACAGCTTGGCTGTTTTGGATTAGATATATATACAAGTATACAAAAAAATTTGGAATTTTCAACTAGCATAGCACATTGATAAAAAGTACTGAAACAAGCTGGAGTAGTGAATCATTGTAAAACAATAAGAAGCGTTATATCCCTACTGTGCTCTTCCTTGTGGTATCTTGAGCACAGTAGGGATATAACACTTTTTATTGTTTTACGGAAAAATTTGGTATTTATGTTTGACTAGGGATCATAGAAATCAAAAATAGTGAAGCAAGGGAAGTCACCTACATACATCTAAAGATATACTAGTGGACATACATAGGATTAAATGTAAACTAGTATATTTGCAGGTGTGTAGTAACTTAGTGTATATGTGTGTGACAAGCTACTATGGCCTTTTTGGAATGTATTGCCAAGAGTTAATACTAATTGGCATTGCACTTAGCTAAATTACGTTTCTAAACCAATTCAGCAATTTGGGTGAACAATTTTTCTGTTAACTTTGCAGGATGTGGATAAACTGATAGGTACGTAGGTGTTCCACAGGACAGTTTTTCTAGTGTCTCTCTCCTGTCTTTTGCCACAAAGTACTGCACCAGTCTCTTGATGTAGGAGACCCAGTCCACTCAATAAAGTTGAATTCGCCAAACAGACTGTCTTGTTTCACCATAGAGTCTTGTCACCAATGTATGTAATATTCTGGCAAGCCAGCCATCACATGCACAGCTGTCACATAGAAAGTCAAATCACTGTTAACAACACAGGAGTACAACTGAGGTAACAAGCAAATACAGGTATTTACAGCAACAAAATAAACTACAACAGATGATAATGGTTATAAGTCAGCAGACAACTGTAATAAAAACATTCAATTTTATATCCCAGTGGTATATATATTCATATATACCACTTCACTGTGGGTGTTCAAAGGTGCCGCTCAGGGTTTAACTCGCATATTGCCCGGGCAATATCATGGGAAAGTGGTTTTCCAATGACTTTGATACCTAGCCAGTTTAAAGAAATGTTGCGCTTTGACTAGTTATATTGAGCAACATAGAGCTTTGGACTCATTTTTGTAGTGGTTGCTAAGCTGAGTATATTTGCTAAGATAGACTAGTTGGATGTTAGTAAAGGATAATGAAGGCACAAAATAATTGTTTGGGCAATCATGGATGCGTATTTCTACCCACCGCGTATCAGCCTTTGAACAGACCATGAACAGCAAAGCTACTACTGCTACATTGAAATAGGTTAGTAACTTACAGTCCTAAGTACTTAACTTAATATAATACTTACTGTCCAAATAGCGAAGCTAGCTGGCTTAACTTGATACAAAAATGAGAACAATATAAATTCCATCCCACAATCGCAAGTTTTCTAACATTGCATGTTGAAGCATAGAACGTATTAATGACGTTTTGATATATGGATAACGTTCTGATGGCTATTAGCTCACACTATTGAAACCACGATCGATCTTCAGATGCTACTGTATAAAACAAATGGGATGAGTTCTCGTTATTTCTTTCACCTATTAGGTGAGTGTGCCCCAAGTGATATTGGTATCTGCTGATATATACACCCGCAGCCCGAGTCAGGCTTTGGGTGTATATATCAGCAAATCCCTCGCAGCCGTGGTATAACTATTAAAGATACATTATAAATTTCAATGGAATTGCACTACAGACAATAAAGCACTGAAGTATGGCAGTCAGGTAATCAGTCAGTTTGCATATAAACAAACATTTATAGAAACTTGTTGGAAGAGTTTAAGGTCACTCTGAAGACATTTATAGGTGTTATGCCTAAACAATATTGCCAAGCTGTTATAAAGTGAGGCTGGATATTTTTGGGCAAGAAAGCTCAAACCTTCGTAATCCCTACTATGTTGTACTACCATACTGTATGATACTTAATCAATTGTTAATATGAACAACAGCAATATCTTACCAACACTGGATCATCAACTTATAAATAGATTTGGGACAACCAGGAGGTGGTGGGAGTCTGTATCCAGCAATTATCTTGTTTACATACTATATGGAAACAAAAGTTCAAATAAAATGCTGACTAATGCTATCCTACCTCTCTCCCATCATAATCCTCAAATGGCTTATGACCCAAACTCCATATCTCATACATTACACATCCAAAACTCCACACATCACTTTGTGTTGAGTACTTCTTGTAGAATATTGCCTACAGTGACATTCATAAATAACTGAACCTACAGCCATACAAATGTTAGAAAAATCAAAGTGTACATCTTACATGTACACTGTACAGAACTTTAGCACATGATTATACAAAGCAGTGTCACTTTTATGTTGTAGCTACTATTTGTCATAGTATAAGTGATATTAGTCTTGTATGACATCGCTAGAGATATGAGAGAAGGTCAATGCTAATACCAGTGTAGCAGCTGGCTAGAAGCCATCAGCAGACATCATGAAGTCATGCTACAAGTGACAATAGACTATTAATTGCACACACCTTTTCATGCCATAGGTAAACAACATCTGTTCATTGTCTTCGCTTTTGTATAAATGTTTTACATGTTCACATTGTCATCAGTGGTTGTCCAAGTCATCATAAGAACATGCAACCTTCACCTTCAGCTGATCCTTCAAGGCCTCGATGTTCGTTACCTACATTGGTAACCCTGACGTGCGCTACTACTGCTGAGTACTGACTACCAACCAAGGACATCAACTTTATGGCTCTGTTCTGTTAGCTACTGCTGGATCACACGGTGTCATCACACAGAACCTCTGCAGAAAATGACTCACTGTTCGTAGCAGCTATGTTCTCAACAACACCGCAACACGTCCTGCAAGCTAATGGTCACAGAGCATCCACTTCATCACCTAACGTGCGACTACAGTGTCATGACTCACTGACGCTCTTCCACATCTCTCAACTGCTATCGTTGTCAACCAATTCAAATTCATCACCCCCATGTCTCCTTACTGACTGTCATTGCAGTTTGCCATCATTCAACGTCATCGTCACTACAACTCGTCAACGCTCTCAATCTACATCATCATTGCTGCAAATCATCGACTCCAAGCAACACACAACTACGTCATCACCGCCTCTGCAACATCGATACATCATCCATCAACTCTCAACGGGTCACCACCACCTTCAACATCGCTTCATCTAGCTACACCAACATTTTGACCGTCACTGTTCAATTACTACCTCCCACATGCTGGTCTTCTCATCACAGACTGTAGGACCACCCCCTGAAGGATCACCACCACCGGTACCACACCCAACGTGTGTTAAACCATCATCAACATCCCCCATCACAGCAACCATTTACACTTTCCCAGCCCCACCCCATTCTACTATCTACAGCTAACTTCACGTCCAGCATGCAAGTCACATGCACTGCAACTTCATTGTTGTGCATCGTGCCACGGAAGTCCATGCTATCATTCACCAAGCTGTTCACTGGGAGGGGAGTACTGTAGTAGCTGGCTAGAAGCCATCAACAAACATCATGAAGCCATGCTACAAGTGACAATAGACTATTAATTGCACACACCTTTTCATGCCATAGGTAAACAACATCTGTTCATTGTCTTTGCTTTTGTATAAATGTTTTACATGTTCACATTGTCATCAGTGGTTGTCCAAGTCATCATAAGAACATGCAACCTTCACCTTCACCCGATCCTTCAAGGCCTCAATGCTTGTTACCTACACCAGTAAGATCACCATTAATGATATTGCTACTGCACATCAGTATAGTACAGTTAGTGGATTCTTGAATGGATATCAGATATTTGTTATCTAAACAGCTTGATTATCCAATGTAAAAATGACTGTTCAGTTACAAGATTTCACTGCTGTATGATGTTTAATACACTTTGATGTACAGTGGACCTTTTTATCAATGCACTGTGGATAATTAGCTTAAGTTAATTTCCTGGCAAAAAGTTCACGACTGCACAGTGAAACAGGTTAAGCAGTGGGAGGAAATTCAGAAGTGAAACTCACACAGTGGTGTTTGAAGCACAATAACAAGTGCATTGTCTAATTATGCCAGAATGTCCCCTGTAAAAGAAGCTGAAATTTAGATAGTTCTGGACTGGAGTATTGGACTGGATTACTGAACTCGACTACAGGTTCTTTATTTGTTTGTTTGTTTTCATGCCTATTTAACCACAGAGTTGTTATACAAATCAACACTATTCACCATGTGGCATAAAACTTACACATTTTAAAACAAAAATTCCATTAAAACTTCAGTGTGTCAACAATTACCAAAAAGCTATACACTCACTTCAGGAGCAGTCCACTTCACTGGTATCTTCCCTCCTGTGGACATGTAGTAGGTATCATCAGATACGTCACGTGCCATCCCAAAATCAGCAATCTGTAATGACATAAATTCCTTAAACAAATGCAAAATGGATTACAAGTATTTAAATTAAAGCAAATGAATGCCACTTGCACAGATTAACTGTAGTTCTAGAACTTATTTTAGTACCTATCATTATTGTCGCAGTTTATGACTGATAGCAAAGATTATTGAAGAACGTCTCTACAGTGATCATTTAGCTAAGCAGACCATTCAAAAACTTTCTTGATTTTATAACCTAAGTAGGTCTGCACATACATACAGTGCAATTTCATTTCTTAAATTTATGCCTCACTCAGTAAAACAATGTGTGGTTTGTATGAGTTACAATATGTATTCACACACCTTACACACATCATCACTTGATACTAGTATATTCCTAGCAGCCAGGTCTCTGTGTACAAACTGTTTGTTAGCAAGGTAGCTCAGTCCTGATGATATCTGTCTGCAGAAGCTCAAGAGATCATGTTTCAACTCCCCACAAGTTTCAGGAGGTGTCCTGTCATTGGTCATTGAAAAACTATCTACACAATAGATAGAGGTCCCTTACGTATTTTTTAACTCAATCAAAAATTCTCGAAGATCTCCCTTAAGCATGTATTCCAACACAATCATAGTTTTCTCTTTTTCAGTCACTACTCCATACAACTCCACTATGTGGTTGTTCTTAAACTGACCCATAATGGCTGCCTCCCTCAGAAACTTCACCCTGTCTGACTCTGAACATTCTGAATTGAGTGTCTTCACTGCTACTTGTATAGGATCAGCAGAACCATCAGTCCATGTGCCCAAATGGACTACTCCAAATTCACCAGATCCAAGTTTTTGTAACATGCTGAAAATCATCATCATTAAGTATGGTAGTACTTTTGAATAGGTGTA
The DNA here is from genome assembly GCF_963678975.1 of Dysidea avara. Lineage (NCBI taxonomy): Eukaryota > Metazoa > Porifera > Demospongiae > Dictyoceratida > Dysideidae > Dysidea > Dysidea avara. The sequence goes on from NC_089274.1 coordinate 47,531,452, forward strand.
TGCATGTAGTAGGGTTGAAACGAATATCTCAAGTGGCACTTCGAAGCTTCTTGGAAGACAACTACCGAAGCTTCGAAGCTTCTTGCAATTGAGTATACTGTTATATTGTAACAATGTATGCATATATTCAATTACAGGACTTCTGGAGTCTGCAGGATGCAAGTTTATTTAAGAGTATTACTAGTACTGTATGTCATAGCTACAAACAGAAGTTTTTATGACAACTGCATCAGTATAGTCATATAAGTATAATATGAATACACTTAATAGTTTAATAGGAATACTGTAGTTAATACAAAAGAGTTAATATATAAAAAACAGTTGAATAGTTTATACAAAAACACTTGACGAAAGAACAGTTTGAATAGTTCACACAAAACAGTAAATTATATAAGTTGAATAGTTAATGTATTTATAACTTGGATAAGTTTTTGTTCAAAAAAATTAATGCATCAACATTTTTTGGTTTTAAATTACTTCTTAACTTAGTGACTGTCAAACCTGCTATAGAGAATACTCTTTCTGAAGAGGTGGTAGTAGCTGGTACGCACAGTAGTCGTCTAGCCACATATGACACAACTTTAAAGCGACCAGCATTCAATTGCCACCATACGAGTGGATTGTCTCGTCTAGGTGGAGGAGGTTCAGTCAAATACTTTTCCAACTCTGAGCTGAGGGAGGGTTCTGCCACTGCTGCTTCCTCACCAAGGAGTTTGTCTAAAGCAGTCAATCTCTTTGGTCGCTTTACATCAGATGGAGAAGGCTCATGTGAAGTTTGTGAACCATGCTCATGCTCTTCATATACTTTATACATCTCCATCAGCTCTATGATTCCTTTCTTTAGGGAGTCTTGTTCACTTTCTGTGTATCTACCCAAGGTGAGATTTTTAAATCTAGGGTCAATGATAGCTGTCAATAACATTGGGTGTGCAGCATGAAGAGAATTGAGTTCAAACCTCTCAAAGATCTCTGATGATACAATTTCTTTGAATTGCTTGATTACACCAGAATCTGATACGTCTGGCACTAGCTGGTCAATGATACCATGTAATATTGGAAACGCAGCTGACATTGACACATTCTCCTCATAACTCAAAAAAGTTGTTGCTGTACTAAAGTTTTCTAAAACCTCTACTAATTCTTCGACTAGTTTCCATTGCTCAGATTTTAAATCCAAGTACCTGTCACTGGGTTTTGTTACCTTACTATCCGAAAGAACAGCAGTTACAGGCCACCGGAGTTTCAACAGGCGATCTAACATCTCATATGTTGAGTTCCATCGAGTGACACAACTGTTGATTAATTTTTTACCAGGCATGTTCATTTCAATTTGTTTCTGTTTAAGAGCTTCAGAAGCTACCACACTGTGGTGAAAGTGTGTAACTATCTTTTTCGCAGCAGCAAGTAGCCTGTCAATGGAGTTAATTTTAAACCCAGCTAGAATACAGAGTTGAAGGCAGTGAGCAGTACAATGTAAGTTCTGCCAATTTAGTTCATTATGCAAAATTTCCATGGCAGCCTTCATGTTGGAACCCTGGTCATGACTAACCATCCTGACAGTATCCAAAATCTCCCATTCTCCCACCATTTCTTTCAACTTTTGTGCGATGTTTATCCCTGTGTGCCGCTCTGGGAAAGGTAAGGTTTCCAATACAAAAGCTTGTAGCACCCAGTTGTTATCAATGTAATGTGCTGTTACAATGATGTAACTTTCTGTAGCGATGCTTGTCCATAAATCTGTAGTTAACGATATAAACACTGCTTCCTCACGTAGCTTTTCTTTCAGATGGTTTTTGTAAGTTGCGTGTTTAAGGTTGATATCAGCGGTAAATTGTTTTCTGCTTGGTAAGACATACCCCGGCTCCAAGAACTTCATCAAGTTACGAAAACCATCACATTCAACAGTTCGAATGGGGCGTAGGTCTTGAACAATCATATTAGTCACTCGGTCGCTTATATTCTTTGCACGTGCTTCACTGCATTTTGCAGGTCTTACAAATCCATCAAGGGTAGACGTCTTCCTGTTCTCTGTCATGGTCATCTCATTGTCTGGACAGTAAAGCGTCGAGTGCTTCGATGCGAGGTGATTCCGGAGGTTTGTTGTACCACCTAAATAGGCGAATTCTTTCTTACAAATAGTGCATACGGCTTTCCTACGGTCGTGAAGTTTCGTGTAAAACTTCCACACATCCGAGACTATTTTATTTCCAACTGCACCGTCCTTATCGTCTGACGCCATTTTTTTCCTAAACAAAAGGATGCATTGTGTGCAGTGCGCATGCGTATATATAAGCGTGCGAATATTCGAATGGGCATTGGCAGATCCGAAGCCTCTATCAGCTTCGAAGCTTCGGATTATTCGAATACTTCGTCTCAACCCTAGCATGTAGTAACAATGTAAAGGAGGTTCTCACTATTAACTATGGACTTACACTCATCCTAATACAATAATTATTTAATCCTTGCTTTGGTTATATATACACATGTCAGTATAGCAATAGTCTAACTAGTTTGGCTAGTTGACTAAAGCTGTTTCTTGTACATGTTTGAAATCACAAGGCTTTATTAGCTTGCTTTTTTTACTTTGGTTATTGGCCAATACATAGTGGTCCATTGGGATGTAGATATCAAACAGACAACAAGACTACCCGTACTTGCACAAATATACTGAGACAATTTGCATATATCACATAGTACTGTAGAGTCAGATTGGTAAGTGCATGTGTCTATTAAGTACATATTATTTGCTAAGCGCATACACATTTCTTGTGATTAACCATGGATGATAAGCGCACATGGCCAAACGTGACTACAAAGCTACACACGGGAAGAAAAGCTGACAGTACAGAAAAATTAATGTCTCCTTGAGTGTTTACATCTCCCTTGAGGTCTCCCTTTACTATGTATACAGCAAATCAGCCATCTGGATAGCGATATTCTCGTTCATCACGAAGGATTTCACTCAGAAATGGAGTCAAATATCCTTATACACTGGTGTGGTGACTATATATAGCACAAACTATTAACTACTCCATTACAATGTAGTAATTTTATAAGTGCATACATTTAACAACCCGACTGACCCTACAATCAAATCCAAGTGCCCATGTTACAGCTAATGTGTAACACTTCCATTTCAGGCATTTCAGGTGAGTAATCACCCATGCCTGTAACCACTGGATTCGTTTTATATGCATTCTGAAAGATCTGATTATGGCTAGGTAGCAAGTAATGTTATAGTAGTTACATTTCTTATAAGAATGGATGAGTCTTAAGGACACCACAGAAAAGTTGAGTTGGATGAACTCAGGGAATTTGCAAGTGGTTTAATGCAATCGCGTTGATTAAAACGCATACTAAAGACCTAAAGGGCTACGTAAGCATCGTGGTTAACTCAGGTTGTCTGTAATGTGGGTTAGGTCCAGTATTTGAAAACATGTTGAAATGCTTACCTTTAACTAATATTTCCCAACTTGTAGAATGGCAAGGATAGGGCGGTACCACAATACCTCACCCACATCAAGGTTTTGCTTCTTTGATAAAAGTGGCTTGCTCTTTTGAAGTGTAACCACTTTCCCGGGATACACTTCAATGTACACTGGTGTACATTTAGCTGTATCCCCGTAAAGAGGTATACATGGCAAATGTATCCTCTGGAATTCCTTTGATCTGAGGTATGAAAGTGTTACATCTATCACATGTATTTAGCCTTCAAAATATTATCGCATAGGCAATATCAAGAGCAAATAATGGAAGAGAGAGTATCCAACTCTAATATACTGCATCGAAAATGAGCACGTCAAGTAGAGCCGCCTTGTCAAAGTAAGTGCTAAGTGAGCCAATCAACATCTGGCCAGGGTAGACAGGTCGCGCCCGAAAAATTATAAGCGCCCAGTTCATAATTAAACGGCGCCCGTGCGTCACAAAAATGGCGTCGAAGAAAGTGAGCACGAGGGCGTGCAAGTCTGCAAGCAACTCCGGTTCATCACTGTGTTTGGCAAAAACATGTAAAAGGAAAAGGCCAGCAAGACGGTCTCCAACTAGCGTCAGTGATGAAGAGACCTGTGAAGAAATTACAGATCCCGGACCAGCCCTAGATCGTCCCAAGCGAAAGTCTAGGAAGTCAACAAGTGGTGATGGAGATGTACCGCTAGTGAAGAAACAGCGAAAATCTAAAGTAATGAATAAAAAGGACCGGGATAGTTTGAAAGCTTCAATAATTTCTCTTGACCCATCGATATTTCATGGAATTATCGCTGACAAATTTAAAGCAGAGCAAACCTTACCTGAAAGGTTAAAATCCTTTGCTAGCAACTTTTAGAGAATTTCAAATTATTGAATGAGATCATCGTATTCCATCGTCATTACTTTGCTGCACTTTACACATACTGTAAGAAAGGCCCAGATCCCTTTCTGCAGTTTCAATTTCAATGGTACGACCACTGCAGTGCCCTTCTTTTAAGTAAGCAACATTCTATATCAGAAATTGGCCTGGAAGAGTTGTCTAGTGCTCCCATACATATAGCAAGAGGTAAGTAGCTAAGCTTTTGTGAAGCAAGTGGTGTGCCAGTTCCAGAGAGTAACCCAGTGATGATTCTAGTATCTTCAGCAATTTATGATTTTTTGCTAGAGTATTCTACAAACTTTCAGAATACAATACACCAGGCAGAAGCACACTCCATCCCAATGACTACAGAACCAGATACAGATGATGTATACTATCGTTTTGGAGGTGCTGCAATTTGTGATATGCTTCACCTTCGATACAAGCAGCTCAAAAGTTGCTCAGACGACAAACGAGACAGGCTATCACAAGAAATTTCACTATTGCAAACAATTAACTGTAAAGACAAAACAAGTATTCCTGGATACCTGTGTTATCGTGACCGTGGATTTATGTACTTTCCAGACAAGGTGTTTCTTCCTTTGTTGCGGGAAATTGACAGTGTTGTTAAGCTTATTGTTAATTTTAATGGCCTGAAGCAAGAAGGAGATAACTTGATTAAGGTTTAAAACTTGTATATTGTATTTTCTATCCTTTAGACATTTGTTTACTTTATATTTCTTTATCCTTATAGGCTGCACATGAAAGACTCAAACAGAATGATGAACATCACCTGCAATTGTTTCAAGCAGCTCTAGCAATGAAATTGCCAAACATCAAGACTTATACTGAAGCTGCTATAATAAACGTTTTTAGTGTTTTTGTTCGGAAAGTTTGTAACACCCGCATACAAGAGTTTTTATCTGCTACAAAGCAAGAGTTAGCAACCAAAAAAGGGCTAGCTTCAACTGTAGATGTGAACTTACGAACAACTCTTTTAGCATACCACACCAAATTAGAATCCCAATTAGCCTCAGATTCAGTTTAGTAATTTATGGACACATAATTACAGTATGTATGAAATAATTTGACTATGTGTGCTTGTTGTATTGTGTTTTGTGTAATGGCAGTTCAGCAAACTTTAAGTGCTCATCTCTGTAACTTGAGCCACTGTGGTGATCAGTAGTGCACTGCTTTATCAAATGTGCTGCCCTTGAAGTTGAATAGTTCACAGAGTCCAGTTTCCCTCCTGCACTGTATTTTTACTGGCTGAAAAGACTTTCAACAGCAGATCCTGATAGCCGTAGTGGAGAGACAAAGTAAGTAGGATAAGTGGTAAGAAACCACTGGCAAAAGGCTCTGAACCCATACATGTCTATCCGAAGCAGATCCCATGCTATTGCAAAACGGGTAAAACGTACATGTTAAAAGACCAGCATAGATTTTAGTATGTGAAGAGTAAATATTCACACAACCAAAAATTGGCCTGGTATGTACTTACTTTGCCAAGACAGAAATGACCTTTGTGTTGCAGATGTATGAGGATACTTGGCATCTATCAAGAAAAAGTCAAATAACCTTAAATTTTATGTATACAAACTTATGTAGCACTTTACCTTCATCAAGGAGAGACCTCAACCAATCTGAAAAATACTGGTATCCTTTGGAGATATTCTTCAAGACATGGGAATCCATGCTTCTTATCCGATCATGAGAAAGAAATCCTTCTTCAAACAAAAGGTTGCATGCTTCTAAATATGCTAATGTTTCGGATGCAGTACGGGAGTCTGTAGGTGGAGGGTCTTGGTTGATGTACCAAATTAACTCTCCCAACACTTGTTCTTGCTGTAGCAACAACTCAATAACATTTATCTATTTTAAATAGAGCACCATTACCTGCATGATCTTAGCAGGCAATACATTTAGCTTAGTCCAGGAGTCTCTTAAGCAATGTGCTTCTTTCAGTCGTGGCACCATTCTTGCCTGTCCATTGCTGACTCTACCCAGCTCACGCTTGTACAAATCTGCAATGGATATCCATCCAAAAATGACAGAGCTTTTTCCACACTGGAACTGCTTTGTGCCTTTATCTTTTGATGAAAAAAGTGCATTTATCATATTCTTAAGCTGCAAAACATGTAAGTGTAACGTATGACATTACGCATAACACTTACCTGGTGGGATGGACAAATCATCCAAAAGATCTTGCTGGGAGGATTGAAAGGGTTCTTCATCCAGGGCTGTACTTCAAATGGATCTTTAGCATCTTTATTTATAGAGTACGCACCATGGCGTCCGTGGCTAGCTTTAATCACTGACACATTTGCAGACCCTCCATCACAGATTAATAAGCTGGTTTTCAAACCATGATATTGAAAAAGTTTAATAGTTTCAAAAATGCATGCCGTCACAAATTTGTTCTCAACAGATGCCAAGGATGTAAAGTATGGCCCAACAATATCATAACTGCTTGTGAGGTCCCTCCACAAAAATTGCAAAATATAAGAGGTCTGTATGTTGGTTCCAGGGTCTTGCAAAACTCTGTAAATGTCATTTAAAGATGACAGGTCTGCAGGAGACATGGCTAGTCCCATAAGTTGATGGCTCCGAGAATTCCATAAAAGTTGACATGCAACCTTCACCTCGTCGAATATCAAAACACCGTCAGCTTTAGGCTCTTGTTTTCCAGTTTTGCGACACTCCTCTACAAATATCACATACCGAGCAACTTGGTCAGCTATGCAGACACTACTAGCTCCAGGCTCATGCATGAATGCACCAGTGTATGCTTGCATTGTAGACTTGGATGGTAGTTTAAGGATTCCAAAACTTTTCAATGCCTTGTACGCAGCTGGACTCCGCACATACACAGCTAATGCTACAAAATTAATAAACAAGAGTTTAAAGTATAACAATAACTAACCCATCCGTATGGTGATCATATTCCACCTGTTTCCCCTGCCTCCTTGTTCTGTGAAAGACACTCATGCATTACTACCAAGAGTAAATAATGGAACTCTTCCATTATTTACTCTTGTTACTACTTTAAAATTTATCAACCATTACTCACTGTTGCTTTCCTGATCATGACAAAAATCACTCTTCTGCCGATCCTTATCAGTATACCATATACTCTTCATTAAGCTTCCAACACCATGCTCGTCACCCTCTTTGAACAGTTTTTCAAGCTCATCAGGTTGTGTGGCCTCCAGAACTGAACACATTTCAGAATTCTGCTCATCATCTAGTACAAGTTCACTAGCTTCATACTTCCTCAGTTTGCGTATGTTACTTGTCCTTTGATACTGAGCATACATCTTACGCTTCTGCTGGCTAAGTGGAGACATATACTGTAATCTGGCTCTTGAAGATGGGTGTTGACGTTTAATTTTCTTGCTCGGGCTTTCAGCATCCGTTTTCTTCTTTTGCCAATTCAAATCATGCACTAAACGCTTGCAAGGTGGACATTTAACTTCACTTGCTGCCTGCTCTGTAGCAGACAAGTTTAATGCTGGTTTAAACCAAAGCATACAGTTCACAGAATCCACACGTGTAAAAGGAAAATGACACAATCGCACACTTTTCAGGTGAAAATGCAATATTTTGTGGTACTCTTCTTCATAGTAGTCTGGGTCAATTCCAGGGCAAAACTTGTATCTGGACGAGCTACTGATATCTCGACAAATTTCATATGCATCATCAAAACCATTCACTTCACCAGTACTCCACAAATGAAGCAAAACAAAAACACTATACTTCTTGTACTCAATAGTCACTTGAACACGAGAAATCATACCCAATGGAGGATGACTGAACAAATCCTTCTGTGTAATTGTTAACACAGGAGCACTAGTGGTTCCATCGCGAGCCATTGTAAAGGAAAGTTCGGGAAAACGAAAACTCACTCCATCAAGAATGGTCTGTAAAAACTGCTGTTGTTCGATCAGTGAAACGCTAGCTGTGGGATGCGACGCCGGCTGGCTTGTGGCAGCAATACCAGCGGATCTTGTCGGTGATTCTTGCTCGATTTCACTGCTCACAGCAGCATCATCTAACAATTCTTGCATTTTTCTTCGTTCCGAATCACCCACCGGTTGAAACTGAGCCACAGACTCGTTCAGTTCTTCTTCCACTAAAAGTACATCATCATCAGAAGTGTCAAAAGAATCGTCAAACAAAAATCGTTGGTCTTCAGCATCGAGCCAACTGGTGGAGCGTTTCCGATTAGGCGTGTCCATGGTGTATCTTGCTAGTAGTCACGATGAACTAACAGTCACGACAGAGTAGTCACTGTTGATAGTGACCGCTGTCGCTGCACTCACGTTGCATCCGCCTAGCTAAACCACAATCGAAAAACTTCGAAACTGTCACGTGATATATGCGGCTTCAGCCGTACCATGGCCGGACAGTCAGTTAAGGTGACGATTGCTAACTATCAACACTCATTTGATATGCAAGGTTTTACGGATATACTTAACGTGCTCATTTTCGATGCAGTATATTAGAGTTGGATACTCTCTCTTCCATTATTTACTCTTGGCAATATTTATAGCATTTTGCAATAATTTGTGTCTGAAATGATACATACTCTGAGCAGTGTATCATTTCTACTGGCACCTACACTGCTCAGAGTGCTGGCTATGCCAGGGTTTATACATACCCTATGGGTAACTTGTCATGTTGGTGTATGTACTTGGTTGTATGTGACCTGGTCCTAGTAATAGTAAAAATGGTGTGCAATATTAAAATTTACCATCATTAACGTCATTGCAACCATTTCATGGCTGCCACCTTTGATTCACAGTCTTTTCATCCATGACAATAGTCTAGAGGCTATATATCACAATATAATTTGAAAATTAATGTCATGATGTTGATATTTTTTGATTATTGCCCAGCACTAGTGTCCAAAAGTACTAAGTTATGATGTAAAAGCCATTATAGAACTTTGCGTGGGCGAGATCAAAGGAAAAAGTGTACTTTAAATTTCATAAAGTACACTCTCAGCCGGCCAACTGCTTCATCGACCACAAAGAGTGCTTTATTGCACCGCAAAGAGTGCTTTATTCGTTCAATAAAGCACTCTTTGCGGTGCAATAAAGCACTCTTTGTGGGCAATAAAGCACAGTTGCCCACGTACCTTAGTGTAGGCTAATAGCCTACGGGGCTCGCTCCAGTACGACTAATCACCCAAGCTGGTGAAGGCTGATAGCCTCGCCGCGCTGAGTGATCAATCACCCCAGCCAATACGAGTTCCACCACTGGATTGTTTTTATAGACATACCTAAATGCTTCGATGATGGGTGGGAGAAGGTAACGTTACTGTTACGTTTGTTAATGTAAACGGACAAGTCCTGGAGATATCACAAAAATACTTCACCATGTGACTCACAATAGAATCGATTGTGGGTTGCGAGCAAAACCTGCCAAAAGACGCAATGAACGTCTACTATGCCAAACTAGGGTGAAATACACGTGAGTTACTTTGTTAAACTAGTTTGTGTGCGTTCAGGCTGCTAATAGTTCGTGCAACGCTTGTTAATTACGAGTCCTAGTGTATGGTGAAGCTACACGACTAGAAAGTTTCATAAAGCATTTAAAGCATAGCCTTGCTCGTGCTATATGAAAAATAAAGTACTCGGCGCTTGGCCTCGATGCTAATAAAGCACTTGGCTTCGCCTCGTGCTTTATTAGCATCTCGGCCGCGTGCCTCGTAATTATTTTTCATATAGCACTCGCGGCTATGCTTTAACATATACATAAAATAATACCTTAGATGTTGCGCTACTTCTAAAAACCAGGCACCCATGTAGTTAGTACTGGCTAAATTTGCAATTAATCAGCCATGTTATTACTTACCTAGTTAGCCAATAAATAGTGTGATTTAATTAATGTATTTTATAATTTAAAGTATTTTATGATTCATGAATTACTTTTTAATTCGTAAATTAAATTGCTATGTACTGCTAAGGAAGCATAAGTGTCAAACATACCATTTCAAACCACAAATTATGCACAGAAGTTTCATAGTGTGTCTTTTGTGTTTTCTTACGAAACTTCTCTTGACAAAGCCTTGGTTTTGCTCTTCATTTTCTTTTTCACCTGTGAGAGGGACATGCCACCTTTCGACTCAAAGAGATACACAATTTCTAGTAGCCTCCGTACAGCCCACTAAGAAGGTTGTTCATACCACGTTCAAAAACCAGTTTCACCCATAGTTTGAAATGGCACAAAGCATATGCCTCAGAGCAAAGCTTACCTACCTGTAAGTTTAATATAGAGACTACAGAGCGCTCACACTGGTTTTAATCTTTTACCGCATTAGTTCAGGTGTGACAAACATATTTATGTATATACATGCATACATACACACATGTTTTTTCAGAAAACAATTCAAGTAAACCACAGCTGGCTTTTGACCAGCTTTTTCAATAGGATAGTAGCCACTAGTATTTGTTGCTATGGTACATTATTACAAGAATAATTTTTATAAAGTAGTTGCTATGAATAGTAAGAAAAGATTTATGCAAAAGATCATATAATCTACTGCCCTTATTGTATGTATATTAATTTAGGATTCATGATAGTACACTGATCAAGTAATGACATAAAAATAGCACCATACAACTTCCAGTAGACAAATTGTAGACTTTAAAACTTCAAACACACAATCCCTTAAATGTTGACACCATTTTACACATGTACATAATATACTCCATTACCACACTCTTTTGCAAATACACCAGTACTCACCTTACAGTATTAGCAGATATAGAACGAAATCTTTTACTTTCAAAACACGCATAAATAGCCTCTTCTGAATGTCCTGGATCTGCAAAACACTCTTCTTCATCCCCAATACTCATTGAAGCTGATGTTCTTTTATCATCATATGTTGTAGAATAAGATAGTGTAGAATCAGACACATTTGAGTACTCCAAAGGATCATGGAGAATGTTAGAGTAAGCGCGCTGAGCAGATGAGTAGTCATTATGATTTTGAACAGTTTCATAATCATTGCTGGCCAGTTTAGGACGATCTCTAGTTAAGGTGTCCACTGGATCTGAATAATATGATGACTTGGCAGGTTTGTTGTTGACAGAACTACTGCAGTAATCAGGATCACTGGGAACATCATAATCTGGTTGAGTGTTCTGTTAAGTATGGTAAACAACATCAACATATAACAATATTCTTATTTACCTTGTACACGGCAGAGCTATTGTCTACATGCTTGATCACTGAATATTGGTTCTTAATTGTTGAATATTGGTTGGTGTTCTCAGTTGTTGCCTCACAATCTCTTCCGCAATTTTGTAACTGAAACATCTCTGAAACAAATGAAGACTAGAATCTATACATAATGGAGAAATTTACCTTGTGGAATGGTCAGCTTCCCCTTCTTTTGTCTCCTGTACCACAGCAAGATTATGATGAGTAACAAGATAATAATACAAATAATAATCCCTACCACACAACCAGCAATTATCCCAATACTACCAGAGGATGATGAGCTACCACTGCTGCTATCAGCATCTCCTCCAGTAACAGTATTAGTAGTAGTAGTAGTCACAGCTATAGTTGAAGTGGTAGCCACAGCTATTGTTGAAGTGGTAGCCATAACTGGTATTGAAGTGGTAGCCATATCTGGTGTTGAAGAGGTAGTCATAACTGGTGTTGAAGTGGTAGCCATAACTGGTGTTGAAGTGGTAGCCATAACTGGCGTTGAAGTGGTAGTCATAACTGGTGTTGAAGTGGTAGTAACTGGTACTGAAGTGGTAGCCATAACTGGTGTTGAAGTGGTAGCCATAACTGGTGTTGAAGTGGTAGCCATATCTGATGTTGAAGTGGTAGCCATAACTGGCATTGAAGTGGTAGCCATAACTGGCGTTGAAGTGGTAGCCATATCTGGCATTGAAGTGATAGTCATAACTGGCATTGAAGTGGTAGCCATAACTGGTGTTGAAGTGGTAGCTATATCTGCTGTTGAAGTGGTAGCCATAACTGGCATTGAAGTGGTAGCCATAACTGGTGTTAAAGTGGTAGCCATAACTGGTGTTAAAGTGGTAGCCATAACTGGTGTTGAAGTGGTAGCCATATCTGGTGTTGAAGTGGTAGCAATATCTGGTGTTGAAGTGGCAGCAATATCTGGTGTTGAAGTGGTAGCCATAACTGGCATTGAAGTAGTCATAGCTGGTGTTGAAGTGGTAGTCATAACTGGTGTTGAAGTGGCAGCCATAAATGGCATTGAAGTAGTAGTCATAGTTGGTGTTGAAGTAGAAGATGCAGCAGAAGTAGAAATAGGAGCTAGATTAAAATCAATATAACACAGGTGTGAAAATGTTGTGATGCAGTAGTGTACTTCATAACCAGGCCCATGCGAAACAGGTACTCCCCAAAATAAAGGCCACCTGCTAGAACACTGCTGCTAAAAAGCATCATACAAATATTTTACAACCTTCATGAAGTCTTGTATCTAATATCAAATCTAGTACCAATAGTGACTTCAAAACTATGTCAAAACCAGATTACGGTCTACATAATACGTACATACTTGCCTGACCTCAGTCAAAAAGCTAGAGGCTAAATAATGCACCATTTTATGCTACCATAATAAACTCACTGGTGGCATGCGCCTTTTTGGGGTTCCCACAATCACGGTGACCACACCCCTTTATGATTTAGCAGCACTAACAGTGATCAGTAAAACAACAGCAATGACCATGTTCCTAATTATCTAGCTGACTTATAATCAGTTTAGCTGAAGAAAATAAGGCACAGTGACTTGATTGAGATACTCTAATAAAGCAGTTACCCTAAACCAACAGCCATGTGTTTGTATGATATCACAGCTATATATGCTACAAGTATAAGGAAAAAGTAGGAATTTTAAGTTCGATTAAGGATCATAAAAAAGTAGGGAAAAAAGGGAGGTCACCTACACCTGCAGATATACTAGCGAACATTTAATCCCTATACCCATGACTGAATTAGGGATTAGATGTTTACTAGTATATGGTGACCTCCCTTGTTTCCCTACCTTTTCTGTGATTCCTAATCGAACTTAAAATATCTGATTTTTCCTTATACTTGTTTGTTTACTTCATTATTATGACTGGTTAACCCACGCATACTGCATCAAAAGAAAGGATGGTGCCAGAGTTAACATTTTTGTCTAAACACATGCCCCAGCTATCAATTACTGCCTTGAAACTGCAGTGATCATTATGCTTCGCTTTCAGCTATGTTCAGCAAGTTACACAGCGCTACTAACAAAAAACAGTAGAGAAAGTGCCTCTGTAATCAATCCAGTCACCATGAAAAATATGAATGATTCATGCCCCAACTATCAAATACTGCCTTGAAAGTGCAGTGGCCATTACTTGGGCCATTATGCTTTGCTTCCTGCTATGGTCAACCCGGTACACAGCGTTACAAATGAAGAACAGTATTAGAAGCGCCTCTGCAATTAATCCAGTCACCACAGAAAATACAGACGATTCCTGTTTACAAATATACTGTAGGAAAGCCATGCATCACGCTACTCCGAATCAACACCTTGGGCTGTCAGCAAATGATATGAGACACAAAGGAGGACAAAGGTAAGTCCATGATGCTACGGTATGCCAAAAGGCATGAAGCGACGTCGAACAGCAAAAAAATCAAGCCCATAGCCTTAGCTGTTACTTGCCTGAAGGCATCAGGCAGGCAGTCAGGCAGTCAGGCAAACAGTTAGTCAGTAGAAAAAAAATTTTTTTTTTTAAAACTTCGTAACAACCTATTGGAAGCCTTTAGGATTGTACTGAAAACACTTTTGGGCTTGTTTATACTTAACCAATACTGCCAAGGCACCAGGATGGTATTGTGAAGCTGGTTTTTGGGAGATTTCTTTGGCCAGAAAAACCTGAATCTCCATGATCCCAAGTAACAGTACTACCATACTGTATAACAAAATTAGACCAAAGAAAGATAAAATCATATTTCATTACTCATTTACAGGGATCTAGATCCTTTGTTTTTGTCCAATAGACTCCTGTCTCTGGACAACAATTATGTAACATGGCAACACATAGCACTTAACTGGATAGCAAGTGCTATACTAATTATTTATCAATGCTACATTTCTCATGTCACAAGCAGCTGTGAATGAGCTGTGGACTAAATAAGTCGAACATCAAAGCACAGGGTTCTCCGGAATTTAAAAACCCTTAGGCCTTGTAGTAAGTAGTGCCTTCACTTCGCTTAGGCACCACAACACAGGAACTTCAGGTTACTTAATTCCATAGAATCTTGTATTTCAAAGTCTAACAATTATGTGAACAAACTAGTGTAAAAATAATCAATTCAAAAATAAAGTATATACGAATCAAAGCTACAAAAAGTAGTGAATCAAAGCTATGAAATGTAGTGAATCAAAGCTATGAAATGTAGTGAATCAAAGCTATGAAATGTAGTGAAAAAACAACTGAAAGCTGTGTGAGAGGACTGTACCCACTCCAACTGGGCTAGCATCACAAGCTACATTAATGGCAACTTGGGGTCATAGTGAGCTAAGGAATCTGCTGATGTCAAAGCTTCTGCGATCTGGTCTATTGCACTTGTGTGTTGACAATTCCAGTACCACTTCTTATCTTTGTGTAGCAAGTCATGAAGGGGAGCACACTTGGTAGCTTGGCTAGGTAAAAATCTGTCATAATAGTTTACCATTGGAATAACTTGCATGAGCTCATTCTGATCTTTGGGTAGTTGGTAGGTATAAACAGTGGACCCAAGACCAGGGATCCAAGGACCTGGGGACCCACTAAGACTCAACTTTTCATGGAACTTTACACACTTCGCAATGTTTATATACATTCTGTACTTTTACTAGACACCTCTGCTAGTCACAGTGGCTAATCTCACATGGCCAATCCACTTTCTGTCTGCTGCAATTGTTCACACTGTGTTTAATTCAATTAGAGATAACAAGTGCCTCTGAAAATCACCTGCAGTAGGCTACTCGTGTAGCATGCTAGCCTATTATGTCACCAGTGAACAAAGTTCAGTGCGCATGAAAATGGCTTCAGTGAAGTGATTACTGCAAGGTACACCAGCAGATCAATAAACACACGTTGTGCCATGTAGCACACGAAGGTCATAACCTGTTAGAAACAAGCCCTTGATTAACACTACAGTTACTGAAGGCATGAAGAATGAGTGGCCTACGAGGTACTTATAATTTCTATGAATTGTGCAAGGACCGTTTATTTATTTATTTATTAAGACTTTACAGCACAAGTTCTGAAGGTCTGTAGGACTCCTGGTCCTACAGCCTGTTTAAAGTTGGTACAGAAAGTATGTTTGAGAAGGTATAGAAAGGTGAAAAAAATCCATGACTGGACCTGGGCAGCCTCAAAACTGCAGCCATCCGATTAACGTTCAAACACTTACAGGAGTCAGCCAGGCGGTCAGGATGTCTTCTCCTTGTTGATTTCAAGTATTTGTATCCATAGGAACCTTAGAGAGTGACTTTATCTCAAAGTACGTTATGATTACAGGACAGAAAAAGAGTGATAGAATGCCCTAAGCATTGTGAAGTATGTAAAATTCCCAAAAATCATGGTCTCCACAGGTCCTTGGATCCCTGGTCCCTGGATCCACTGTTTATATCTACCCTTGGGTAGTGGCACATTCTGAATTGCTTCAATCCTGTCTGACACTGGTCGAATTCTGTCTTTATCAATAACATGTCCCAGATAGTTGACACTTGTCTGCAAAAATTGAGAAAACCTGCTAATTGCATGGGAATTAACATTATCCAGCTCAATTTGCAAATAGACATTGGCAAAATTGGACACCACTATTCAACTTGTGAAGTAGTTTCTGCGGTAGTGGTAGAGGGTAAACATCATTTCTCAGTACAGGATTCTTGAAGTTGCCACAAATATGTACTCTACCTCCAGGCTTTCTGAATACCACTATTGATGTTGCCCAGTCTGACTGTGTCACTTTCTCAATCATACCGTTCTTTTCCAGCTGGTCTAGTTCAGCTCCAACAGCAGGTTTGATGGAAGTCAGTGAGGTTTACAGTATTTAGGTAGTGCTTCATCATGAAGTGTGAGTCAGGTGTGCAAGTGCCTAAACCTGGTAGGAAAATTTCTGCATGGACTTCTAAAATCTTTTGAAGATCTCTGTGATAGGAAGAGTGCCTCTGATGGTGGTGCATTAATGTATGTGCATACATCATTACATGGTGTCACTTGTGAATCCTTGACACATCTGCATGTTGAAGAATCAGTGTGGTGCTCAGTTACTGTACCTTAAGAAACAAAGAGAAACTGTTAATTGGTGTTGTTTATAGACCACCAACATCAACTGATGAGAATGATAGAAAATTGAATGAGGCTCTAAGTAGTATTGGACAGTGGCGATCCTAGACCTGACCTACAGGAGGGGGCCAAGTAGGGAACAGCACAACTATTGTTGTATGGCTGTAATATAAAGTAGAATTTCAGGGGGGTCTGGGGGTGCAACCCCCAGAAGCTGCAGGATTTTTGCAATTTGAAGGCTTGAAAATAGCCTAAAATTTATGCTAAAAACATGAAAAATGCTAAAAATAACAATGCCAATCTATACTGCAACTTTTCCCCAAGATTTTTAAAGTTATTATTCAGCAGGGGGGCCATAGCCCCCTCTTAGAATCGCCTATGGTATTTGAGATTATTGTAACTACTCAGACCAGCTTATAATGGGTGACTTTAATGCCCCCATTATTGACTAGAATAATTTGACTAGTTTGAATAGCAGGAGCTCTATATTTCATGCATTTATCAATTCTACTTTAGACAGCTACCCAACACAGCACACATCTAAACCAACTAGACATATTCCTGGACAAAAATTATCTATTCTCAACTTAGTATTTACATCTAATCTGTCAGTGAGGTACAGCATCATTCTCCCCTAGGCTCCAGTGACCATGAATGTATATTTTTTGAGTTGAAATGTAGTAGTGAGCAATACAAACAAACTGATAGTGATTGTAAATACAACTATATGAAAGCAGATTATCCATCTATTAAAGAAGAGCTAAATGAAGTGGATTGGGATACAGTTTTATGTGATGAATCAATTGATATCAACTGGGACATTTTCAAAACTATACTGTTAACCATTTCCAGTAAGTATACCGGCTCCTAAAGTTACTAAAAAATCCTATTCTGATAAACCATCATGGTGGACTACTCATATTAGTAAAGCTGTAAAAGAAAAGCATCATCTATATTCACGGTACAAGTTTACACGTTCAGATGCCGACTATGCTATCTATGCTGTTAACAGAAATCAAGTAAAACTCATGATAACATCTGAGAAAGCTCATTTTGATGAAGTTCTCAAAACCTTACCACAAATCCCAAAGCCCTGTATGGATACGTACGAGAAAAAAGTAAAGTTAAAACATCAATTGGTCCACTTGAAAAACCATATGGATCCTTAACTGATGATGACAGTGAAATAGTAGAAGTGCTAAACACTTTTTTTTCAGTCTATATTTACTCAGGAGGATCCTCTTTGAATCCCAGATATTTCATCTAGAGTCAACTGTTCTATAAGTGAAATTAATGTCACTGAGGAGGAAGTACATGATAAATTATCTTCCTTGAATCCAAACAAGGCACTGAAACCTGATGGTCTACATCCATGTTTATTAAAGAATGGTGCCAATACTCTTACTAGACCTTTATTTTGATCTATGCTAAGTCACTAAATATTGGAAAGATTCCTGAAGAATGGAAAAAAAGCTAATGTTACACCTATTTTCAAAAGGGGACAAAAATAAAACCCAGTAATTACAGGCCTATAAGTTTGACATCAACAGTTTGTAAATTACTGAAGTCACTAATATGGGAAAAAATGATGCAATACCTATTGGACAACAGTGTTAGTCACCATCAACATGGCTTTGTTCCTGACTTATTAGAAACTTTTGAAGCACAGAAAGATGCGGTTGATTCAGGTTTTGGTGTTGATGTGGTCTACATGGATTAGGATTTTTGTGCATGTAGTTTTATTTGTACCCACGCATGACTTTAGCTTTATCCACATGTGTGTTTGCTTTACCACCGCAGAACAACAAGTGGCACCATGCAAAAAATGCGACCTGTGTGTGAAACTGTAGATGGACTGTACCATACAGTGGTGCATGAAGATGATTCAAGTCAACTTGACAATTAATGTTCCACACAAAGGAGTCAACATGCTAGACAGGGATGGGCTGGCAATGCTTTACATCACAGTTACTCCCAGACAGTTCAACATTACTGCCACCTTACAAGTTGAGTTATTATTATTAGTTAATAGAAGTTTAGGTACTAGGCCTTTGTCCATATATGTACATGTCCTGTTACCAGCCACAAGTCATCTAATCTCTTCTTAAAGTCAGATTTGGTGTGTGCTGAAACCACTTCAGCTGGTAAACAGTTCCATTGATTTACAACTCTCTGTGTAAAAAAGTTTGCTCTTAATTGCAATCTACATTACTATTTGTATACAGTTTCAGATGGTGATCCCTTGTGTGGGAGATGGGGTTAAGCGTAAATAAATTCAACCAGTCAATATCATAATAACTTTTCAGGAGTTTATATGTCTCAATGAGGTCTCCGCATTGTCTTTGGCAATATAAAGAATAAATTCCAAGTTTCTTCAGTCTAGACTCACATGGCAGATCAACTACAAGTTTAGTTGCCCGTCTCTGCACTCTCTCCAGGATATCAATGTCCTTAGCTAAGTATGGACACCAAAGTTGCACACAATACGTTAGGTGAGGTCTTACCATAAGTCCTGTACAAAAAAATAAATAGCTCTTTAGAAATCTTTACAAATGTCCTTTTAAGCATTCCCAGAATTTTCATTGCACAAGCAGCAGCTTTATCACAATGCAAGGAAACCTTCAAGGATGATGTAGTCCAAACACCCAAATCTTTTTCAAAGTCAACTTCATTCAATTGCAGTACGGACCTTGGGGTGGTAGAAGTTTCCATTGTGTAGTTCGTACTAAAAGTTTTACCAATATGCATAACTTTACATTTCTTGAGATTGAGAAGCCAGAATCTTGACCATTCTTGCATGTTGTCCAAGTCTTTCTGCAATTTAACTACATCACAAATGCTTCGAATAATTGAGTACATATTTGTGTCATCAGCAAACACACCTAATTGACTGAATAAGCTCAGTAATATAGAGTCGTTTATATACAGTACAAATAACAACGGCCCCAGCACTGATCTCTGAGGGACTCCACTAGTTATGTCTGACACTGAGACTCAGTTCCATTTAATACTGCTCTTTGGGATTGACCATGCAAAAAACTTTCTAACAGTTTACCCCCTATTCCATAGCCTTTCAACTTTGTAATGAGTTGAAGATGAGGTACTGAATCAAAGGCTTTGCTGGCCTCTACCAAATCTTGAAGGTCTATGGTACACAGAAATGAAGTTATTTAGAGAACTGTGTCAAGATAATGATGATAGAACATGAATAACATTACTTGTATCAACAACAGTTTAAAAGAGTTAGTTATTGTAATACCTTGTAGCACTCAGTTTTGTTCTGTAGTGTTCTGTATTGTTTCATGCCACACCCAATAGCCTTGTAAGGCTTCACATGATTACTTCTGTTGTCTGTTGTACTTGACTAGAGACAGCATGTACATTGTCCTATGATATTATTTAGTGATGTGCAATATATCGATTATCGTGATATATTAATTTTTATATTGTAATCGTAATAAAAAATAATAATATCGTTATTATCGTGATATATGATGATGTAGCAATTTCATCAGAAAACGATGTTCAAGACAGTATTAATTTCTTTACATTAGCAGAGGAAAGTGCATGTTAGGGACTGTTTATACGCAAATACTAGCAATTTATTACCATGACTTCATGCAATATGTATATCGTGATAATTTATCATATTGTGATAAAAGAAGAGAGCAATAATTGTGATAGGTACTATACAAAATTTGCCATATTGCACAACACTTATAATGTTACACTACTTTTGGCACTTGTTGCATGTATTGTTACCATGGCGAATAGAAAAGATTCGTATCAGCTGCAGGTGGCTGAGTATATAAAAGTATAATAAAGCATCTGAGTACACAATGCAATGTGAACATGGTTTTGCATTGCAGTGAGTTGCTTTAGATGTGTTTAGCAAATTGATGGAGTGATAGTATTCACCAGTTTTGTTGCTAGCTGCCATGAGCTGATTATGAGTTATATCAACAACTGGATAGTGCCATGGGTCAGTTCATATTAAAGCTCTCACTGACACAACAAGCCAATTTCAACAATTTTTAATATTTCCTACACATCATGATCACATAGACCATTGCAACACATTAATTCACCTGTTAATGTTGCTTGTCAGTTTAACCTGGTCAGCAGGTCTTACCCTGTTGTGAGCGGGTTGCCACCGTCAACAGATGGTGGTTGTTTTGGTAGGTGTGCAGGGTTCCATGGATTCTCCTATTAATTCTCAAATAGGCCCCTTTTCAACAATTTTACATGATGTATACAGCATGTTTCACTACAAAGGCTTGGAGGTAGGAATGCTTGGGGGTTCTAACATTCTCTGAAGCCACAAGAATTTCCGCATGCCACAATGTTCCTAATAGAAACCCTGCACTGTCACACCCTGAGATAGCCCCAAGATGGAAAAGACAATGGAAAATAAAGGGGGATTTACTAAGCTCCCTGCTGGGACTGTCTGTGGTGCATGCTTCATCTCCCCACAACCCCATTATTAATTTTATTCTATTTATTTATTTTTTGGGCAATACATTACATTAAACCCCACCGAACAATCCCTTTGTAATTATCATCTTCTAAAATTACTAATATGAGAAATTTGGTAGAGGGGAGTGGTATGGGTGGGACAAGATTCGTTATGCCATGTAGTACCATGTGTTCTAACACCTCTACACGTGCCTTTTTCTTGTAACGCATGCGCAATGTTATTCTCCAATTATTGCCAACCCTTCTCACATGTGTGCCTGCCCAATCTTCCCCCTAGTCATGGTAGAGCTTCGGGTTAGTCACTATCATAATACACTCATGCATGCTTGACTGCAACATAAACCTAGTTTAACTAGTTAAACTCCATTAGAAATAAGTACATAGGATAATACAATCTCATCATTTTAAAAGTAATCTATGCATATTTATGTTACACGCAACTTGACGTGAGGCACATGGTAGGCATGTCCGGCTGGTGATGATATCGATGGTGGGAAAGAGTGACGAAGTGTAGTAATCAACCTATAGCTTAAAAACATACCAAAAGGTAAAGTGAACACATTCCTATACTTATAGCGTTATGGACTCTGTTCACATTCTATTCCATGTCTTGTATATACAGGTTCACATTGGGTTCCGTACAGTACGAATATGGCAATGGTAATGTGTTGGTATAAGCATACGGATAATTTTGTTTAGTAATAGGATTATTATAATTTCCAATGCAGGGATTTTCCGCATGTATTGTCTATGTATGTAGCTATGCAGTGAATCTCCAAAATGGTGCTTGGAAAGAGCAATTTATGCCAGGGCTGCTCAAATCAACTTTGGTGCTGGAAACATGTTAGACTGAATTTTTGCTTACTAAAAATGATACGCCCCTGTGCCATGTGACTGGATCTACAAGAATCCCACATATTCATGCAAGCCTAGTTTTACAGGAGAATGCATCAAACACTACTTCTGAATTATTTTTAAAAATCCACACTGTTTTAAGCATTTGTTTCACATTGAAGGAAAATGTTAACAGCAAACTCTTGTGTTTCCTATAGAAAAAGGAGTTTTATTTCATGCCAATGCTCCCAAGGAAACAGAACATATGAGTATTGGTCTGTCTCATATTGGCAGAGCTGGATCCCTCGGCCGGACCACTTCTCAGCAACTTGAATTTGTAGAAAGATCACGATACTCTAATAAAGCAGTCATTGCAATATACTCTAATATAAGTCATCATGATAGTCTAATAGCGGGCATTCAGTGTAGAATATAGCCACTGTTCTAGTTACACTGCTTGATTTAAACCATTACATTTATGTTAATTGTCTTCAAATTACTTTTCAAAAGTTCCAGTGTGACGTTGCATTAAGCTATTGATCATGCATGCCATGCATAGCAATTAAAATCAAACTTGCTTCTGTATCTCAAAGAACTTAACTTTCACTTTCAGAATCATAACTACTAGTTAGATACGTATGCAATTGGTACTGTAGCAAAAAATTACCAGGATTAGGGCTGTGCGATAATAGCGATAATACGATTATCATGATAGGATGAAGGATTATCGAGATAGCGATATTATATTCCTTGTAATCGATTATTATACGATAATTAATTATGATGCAATTGCTTACGTAATCATGTATCTCGTGATTCACCTCGTGTTGTTTTGTTTTATCTGCGTTGGTGAAATGAGCACTTATAGTGGTGCGAGTAGTGATTCTAGCAGTGACTCAAGCAGTGAGTGTCGCGATAGTCCTCGTGAACTGTTAAAGCTTGAAAAAGCAAAGAGTCCTGTTTGGGAATACTTTGGCTTCCCAGCGGAAAATGGGCAGTACTTGGAGAAAGATAAAAAGAAGCGGACTGAAGTCTACTGTACGCTCTGCCCAAAGAAGATGAACTATCTTGGAAACACCACCAATATGATCTCTCATTTGGAATACAACTACCGATCGGAATATTTGAAAGTAAAAGCCAAAACGGCAACTGGTAAAAAGTGTAGTGCCGCGTCTGCCAACCAACCACCCATTAGTGAAGCTTTCCGTCAGTTAGAGCCACTGTCAACAAACTCGAAAAGGTGGAAAACTCTTAACCAATCAGTAAGCCATTGTATAGCTAAGGATATGTTGCCAATTAGCATAGTCAACAATGTGGGATTTCGGGCTATGTTGCGTACTTTTGAGCCAAGATACGTGGTTCCTGATAGGAAGACCTTCTCACAGAATTACATTCCAGAAATTTATCAGAGTGAGAAAGTAAGAATTGCTGCTGCTATGGCACGTGGTCTAAAGAATTTTTCACTTACCACAGATGGTTGGACCTCCCGTGCTAACCATAGTTATATTACACATACCGTGCATTATATTGATGAATTATGGAATCTACAAGCTCACCTTTTGGACACTGCTGAAATGCCATTGGAGCACACAGGTGTCAATTTAGCTGATGAGTTAAAGGATAGCCTTGCAAGGTGGGATCTTAAAGATGATGATCTTGTGTCTATAACCACTGATAATGCACGAAACATTGTTTGCGCAACTGAAATACTATCATGGCCTCGTTTTGGTTGTCTAGCCCACACTCTTCAAATTGGAGTTAAGAAAGCTATGGAAATTCCACAAATATCAAGAGCTCTTGCTCGTGCCCGCCATGTAGTGACCCATTTTCATCACTCTTCTAAGTCTTCATATATATTAAAACAGAAACAAACAGACTTGCATGTTGAGGAACTAAGTTTGGTTCAAGATGTCACTACACGGTGGAACTCATCGTATTACATGCTGAAATGTTTGCTTCAACAGCGTCAGCCACTGTGTGCTACCTTAATTGAAATTAAAAAAACAGATTTTATGCCTAGTGATGCTGAGATTTCAACAATGGAAACATTTTTGGAAATTTTACAACCCATTGTGGAAATCACTGAGACACTGGGTGGTGAAAAACTAGTAACCATTTCAGCCGTAAGACCACTATTATACAAGCTTTTGTCAATACATTCGGTTGAAAATTTTTCAGATTCCTAACTAGCTAAAACAATGAAAAAGATTGTGATGGGTGATCTCAAAGATCGTTACGATGATGTCATGAGCTTGATTAACAAGGCATGCTTCCTTGACCCTAGATTTAAAGCCCTTGCGTTCATGACTGACAGTGACAAGAGCTTTACAATTGCTTCTGTGGAAGAAGAAGCACAAGAGTTGAATGATGATGATAGCAACAGCCTTGATACTAGTACAAGCACTATTAATCTGACTGATGACGATGATGCTCCTCCACCATCTAAAAAGGCCAAGAAAGGCTTGATGTCTTTGTTGGATGATGTTGTAAATTCCAAATCTCAAGATGAAGGTGCTCCACTATCAGACAGTGAAAGAATCAAAGCTGAAGTAGAAAGGGAAATGAGCAATTACATTGCCATTGAAATTGATCCTAGTACAGTGGGTAACCCCCTAGTATGGTGGAGAGACAATCAGAAACACTATCCACAGTTAGCACGGTTAGCCAGGAAATTTTTATGTATTCCAGCAACCTCAGTGCCATCAGAGCGTGCGTTTAGTGTGGCTGGACATGTAGTAAATGAAAAAAGAGCCTGTCTACTACCGGAGAATGTTAACATGTTGGTCTTCTTTGGTGCAAACCTAGAAGTTAACAAGAAGAAAAGATAAATTTAAAAGTAACAGTATGACTAACGGTATAACAATATTGTTTATTGTGAGACTAAATCTTTTGTTTTAACAACCATCACTTACTTGAAAGTTCTTTAGTGTTCAGTGTTATATTGTATGATCATTATCGAGATAATATCGTTTATCGAGATAAATAGGCTTTTATTATCGGAATTTATCGAGATATAGGTTTTTTCATTATCGCACAGGCCTAACCAGGATATATCCTTGATGTTAATAAAAAGGAGAAAGAGAGTTTGCATGTAAAATAGCCTTTTCAGAGATTCTATTCCCTGGGGGAGCATGCTCCCAGACACCCTAACTTAATTGGCATGTTGATACATGCTGCATATGCTTAGCACGTGCAGTTGAGTATATACCACATAAAAGCAGATGATTGAAATATTACATCAGATCAATATAAAGTAGTGTGCATGACTATGACCTCCGATCCATTGCAGCCTGACCACTCAAAATCTCTGGGCTCCAGCCCTAGTTGAACGAGCGGCTCACTCTTGTCTTTTAGTGAAGTTTTTTCCTTCCCCCTGGTCGTAGGAAATACTTGGAAGAAATAACTCATTCAGCAATGGATTTGCCTGTTCATGGAGAACATGATGATGTAAGTTGCATGTTCTGAGAGGATTGATTCATAAGTTATGATCATTTATTTAAGTACCTGTAGTTTATTTCCATATTGTCACTGTAAAAATCAATCTTTCTGTTGTTACCACTTTGTAACGTTGTAGCTTCAAAAGCTCTCAGCTTCTAGGGCTGAAACTTTGGTTATCAATCCTTTGGCCATCTAAATAATGGTAATGCAATAAAGATGAATTTCAAAAAAATGTGTGGTTATTGTAGATCTGGTCACATACACAGTCTGGCCACATAAAACTAAGTTATAGTGTGCAATACACTTTTGAGGCTAGTTTCTGGTCAACATTTTTCAATTAGGGGTACAAAACTTCACGATCACCTACTACTGTGTGATGACAACTTTAATAGCTTTGGTTGCTATCTCTACTTGCACATAAGTGTGCACGTGAACCAATTGTCCCCTGGAATCCTCTGAACAACTTTGGTACCTCAAAAATATACTAGACCACACAAACACATTTACAAGAATTTCAGAAAACCAGGGTTATATGCACACACACCTGGCTTAAGTTATGCTACACTGTAGTGGAAGGGGAACAGTAACGAAATGCTAGTGAAATGGTAAATGCCAGAATTCCAGTGAATGGTGCCTGATCACCAGTGGAATGGCACAAGAACAGCAACGCAATGCTACTCAAACAACAGCAAAATGCTATGAATCCAGAAAGGTGCCACTGTGCATCCAAGGTGTGCTGTGATGGTTATATAGCTTGCTATACGTGTGCATGTGTGTGTATACACATGCACAAGAGGGATAATTTTTGTGCTAAACTTTGATATAACCAGCGAGGGAACCAATCACTCAGCGAGCTAACAGCGTAGGAGTGTTTAACAGACTGTTGTAGTAATTTGTACATAATTACCCAACTGTATCCATTGTAGAGGTCTACCGATAATCGGATCAGCTATAATATCGGCCACCAATATGGCAATTTTTACCAATATCGGTATCGGTACAGAACAGCAGGAGGACTGATATCGCTACCGATATTTATACAGTAGCAATAGTTTGTACATAAAACGGATTGTGCATTGGTTTTCTACATTATTCAAGTGGCTCTTTAGTGCCAGTGACTTATTGTTCACTCTGAAACAAGCGCTACGCTACGAGAAGCCATATAAATACACGCGATTCTACTGTCTGTTGCTGGAAAGCTTATCACAGACACAGTCTTTATAAATGAAGCAGTTATAGAGTAGCTACCTTGTAATAAAAAGAAGGGTCACAGGATAACCAAGGAAACTTGCTGTCACAGTACCAGCTTTCTCACAAACCATTAGAATGCAGAAATATCCGTATAAGGCTTCATGGGAGTATACATAAAAATGTTTGTGGGTGCCTAATTGTCTGGATTGCACAATAGAAACCCAAGCCGTGTACCACCAAAGGCAGAGTATAGCAATGAATACATGCACATGTTGTTGTAGGGTAGGTAAATGTACACTTTTAACTATAATGCAAATATCGGATCGACTATCGGTTATCGGCCTCTTTTGGTGGCACCAATATCGGATATCGGTACATGCCAAAAACCCATATCGGTACACCTCTAATCCATTGTTTATATAGTTTTGTCCGCTAATTACTTTGTGGTTTTTGTTATACAAGCTATGCATACGTAAACATACATAAAGTATTGTGATTCTTTTAAGACACCTGTGGTCACTGAGAAATTTAGAATACAGGTTGTGTTTTATTAGGCAGTTCGGCAAGACCTACTAAATGCATGTAGTCTGCCAGGATTTCAGTCATAGATAGATTTAATTTCTACCCTAATAAATGAAATTTAGTATAGACTTGTGATAAACTAATTATAACTTCTTTCTTTAGTAGTCATTATTGAGCTTTTAGATGGATAAAGCAAGCCATAAAGCCAACCTATGGCCAGCTTTGGGCTATATAAAATGTAAAGTAAAACCCGTGCAAAACAGCAAGGGCAGCAGAACAAGGGGGCCGGCGGGGCACACGCCCCTCTATTCGAAAAGTAAGGGGGGCAGTGCCTCCCCAAAAAATTGGCTTTAAACTTCACAGCATTCGAACACACACGACAATTTGAATCACGAATACATAGGAAGGGGAAGGTGCTAATGTTAGTACTAGACAACTCAGTGACTGTTACATATGCAGATACACAGCTTACTGCTTATTGAATCACATGATGCATTCAATTGTAACCCACAATCAATTCCTATACTTTTGCACGCACAGTTGAAGTTCACATGAAGAATTGGTTTAAAATTGTACTCTGTAAAAAGATGTGACCAGTCAACAGGGGATGTTGTTTACGAAAATAATTCATTGTTGTAATGGTATATGGGACTAGAGCAATGTGTTCATGAGTAGTTAAACTGGATAGGAACAGCAATGGTATTGGAGTACTAATTGGAGAGCAGCAGTGCTACTTTGTAAAAAGATCAGTCATTACTAATAGTGTATGTACACTACATTGATGAAGGGCTGTTTAATGTTGCTTGTCAGTTTAACCCGGTCAGCAGGGCTTACCCTGTTGTGAGCAGGTTGCCACCGTCAACAGATGGTGGTTGTTTTGGTAGGTGTGCAGGGTTCCATGGATTCTCCTATTAATTCTCAAATAGGCCCCTTTTCAACAATTTTACATGATGTATACAGCATGTTTCACTACAAAGGCTTGGAGGTAGGAATGCTTGGGGATTCTAACATTCTCTGAAGCCACAAGAATTTCCACATGCCACAATGTTCCTAATAGAAACCCTGCACTGTCACACCCTGAGTTAGCCTCAAGATGGAAAAGACAAGGGAAAAAATGGGGGGATTTACTAAACTCCCTGCTGGGACTGTCTGTGGTGCATGCTTCACCTCTCCACACTCCCATTATCAAAATGTTTTTTTTTTTGGGCAATATATTACATTAAACCCCACCCAACAATCCCTTTGTGATTATCATCTTCTAAAATACTAATATGAGATAGTTGGCAGAGGGGAGTGGTGTGGGTGGGACAAGATTCACTGTGCCATGCAGCACCATGCGTTCTAACACCTCTCCACGCACCTTTTTCTTGTAACGCATGCACAATGTTATTCTCCAATTATTGCCAACCCTTCTCATGTGTACGCCTGCCCAATCTTCCCTCCAGTCGTGGTGGAGCTTCGGGTTAGTCACTATCATAATACACTCATGCATGCTTGACTGCAACATTAACCTAGTTTAACTAGTTAAACTCCATTAAATAAGTGATCACAAAGGTATTGTGATTGATTCCAATGTAAATCACGTGACTTGCTGATCACTTACGTAAAATGTGCACCGTTGCTACAACAGAGTGAGAATGAGGAGTAGTGGATGAAGTGTGAAATTAAAGGTGGAGGCCAAGAATTGACTGCAATGATGTTAATGAATGTTTCCAAAGGCTATGCCCTGTTTTACAACTTGGCTGTTTTGCAGTGGCGGAGGAAGCTATCCACAATTGAGGGGGGGGACAGTTGCACAATCAGCAACCAGGTATCCAAAGACAAAGTCCATCACCTTTACAGAACTTTCCAATGCTTAGTGGCAGTAGAACCTACAAACAGTTTGACTCTGCATACATTTTGGAGCCCATCTTCATATGGGCTCCTAATAAAGTAATATAAAATGTGTTATGCACACCTAGCTAGCTATTGTGTATGAGCTTATGATGCTAGCTATTGACTATGGCTACATACCAATGTGTTAACAAAGGCCACACCCATAGGTTTCCCCAGAAAAATAAAGTAAAGCAGTAAAAGTATCAATTTGCTACCAACATCAAATTCATTTTGTTAATTATATGCATTCTTTTTACCATTTCAAGAACAAAGCAGAGTGGTGCAGCACCACTCTACGAAAGATCCTGCACACTCTTTCTATACTTGGCTGTTTGCTGCATTAGCTGCTGCTGCCACCACCACTACTTTGGCTGCATGCTACAGATTCTGACCCACATGTACGTACATCCATACATAGTTATAGTTAGTCTCATGTGGCCAGATTGTATGTTTTGTTTGGTGTGGTTGCTTTCACTACTACTTTGCTCGTCCAACTGCACAGATTTTCTATCTTATTCGGTGGGAAACTCTACGAGCAGCTACAAGTACTGGAAGTGGTCTGAAAGGTAACAGATTGATGCATCTTTAGTGTAAATTTCATACGTGTGCTTGCTATCCTTGGAGAGTTATGCTGGCTTGAATTCTTTAACACTGTTTATCTCAAAATTTCTAATGTGCGATTTGGATCATTTTTCCAAAATCCAGTCACATATAGTAGTGAATGTGGTAATCATTACAAACTTATTTAATTTGAAGTCAGTAAGCCTTTTAACTCATTCCAAGTTACAATCAAATTGGATAAATACCACAAGTAAAATGTTCTCAAGGAAGACAGGTTACAAATACATTTCACTACTACAGTGCAATGAAACAGTAGGCTGGCACTACACAGCAAGCAGTAAACCTCATGTTTACTTGGGGCATGGGCTTGTAGTCACCACTAAACTATCAACATAAAAACTGCCAGAGTCTTCATGTCTGGCTTCCCCTAAAGTTCTATGCTATGCAATTCATACAAAACCACAGATACCGGTTTCCTTCAATGCTGAATATAGTAAATTAAGTATTTCAAAAAATTTGGAATTTATAACTAGAGTAGGGACCATAGCACATCGATAAAAAGTACTGAAACAAGCTGGAATAGTGCACAATATTAAATCACAGTAAAACAATAAGAAGTGTTATATCCCTACTGTGCTCCAAGATACCATAATGGAAATGCACAGTAGGGATATAACACTTATTGTTGTTTTACTGTGATTTAATATTGTGCACTACTCCAGCTTGTTTCAGTACTTTTTATCGATGTGCTATGGTCCCTACTCTAGTTATAAATTCCAAATTTTTTGAAATACGTACTTGTTTGTTAACTTTTTTTGTAAATAATTTTATTATGATTGGTGACGCATACTGCATTTGAAATGGCGCCGCGCGCCCCAGCTATATCATCTGAAAAGTGAAGTATCCATGTCAGCTATGTTCAACCCGTTAGACAGCAGTACGAATCAAGAGCTGTTCGAAAAGCATCTCTGCAACCGACGCATACCAAAGAAAGGGTTGGTACCGCACGCCCCAGTTATATCAATCAGTCGTCTGAAAAGTGAAGTATCCATTATGCTTTGTTGTTGGTTATGTTCAACCCATTACACAGCATTATGAATCAAAAACTGTGTTTTAAAAACACCTCTGCAATCGAAGTAGCCACTATGAAAAATACAGACGATTTTCGTTATGAAGGGAAGCCATCACGTGCTACCGCCAAATCGACACTTTTCGCTGTCAGCAAAGATGAATGGGACACAAAGGAGGACACTGGTACGTCCTTGAAGAATGCATTGTATGTACTGCAGTATGCCAAAAGGCAACTTACTTACTGTATTTACTTGGTTAAACACCATGGCATTTATTACCTTAGTTATGCAGCAACTATTTAAACTCAACCACTATATTCAATGCTCAAAAACAATGTTTTTCAAACTGATGTGACACTATTCAATTGCGGTTACTACTGAAAGAGCAGCATTTAACCAGGGACAGACGGTAAAATACATATAAGTACGTAAAATATACACACAGGATTTAACAACAAAGCCAAGTAACTTACCAAGGTGTACTCTAATAGCAATGTTGTAGTCAATATCGTGACCATTTGTACCTTGAACACTGCTTTGGTTGCCATTAACTTGATAAGTTATTATGCCAGCACTGACATTTGTGTGTAACAGTTGTACATTAACATTAGAATACAATCCCACAACTGATCCTGATGGTGTAGTAAACCGTTCTGTTACTGGGAGGGTGTAGTTCTGACATGAAAATGTACTACCAACACCAGGATTGAATGTGACTGTGTTTGATTGAATGAGTGAATAAGTAGGGTTTGCACTGTTACTCCCAGTCCTCTCCCAAATACCAGGATAAAATGTCACTGATAAAACACCCGTTAACTGATAACAGAACTCCCAGGTGGTCACAATTCCTTCACACTGAACTGTATATCCAGTTAGTATGTATGTTTGACCTTGTTCAATAACCATCCCATCATGATTCAGTGACCCAACAGTATCAGGAGTTGTACACACTTGACCACTGACTGCTGTAATATATAGCATACAACATGTGATGTTCACTTTACTAACCTGATATTATGGAAATTGCATAGACTGCTACACTTGTCAATGCTATAAGAATCACACATAAAAATATACATGTACTATTGCTTTTTCTCATATACACCCCTGTATGCATTAGTTACTTTATGTAATGGATATACCATGGCTGTGAGGGATTTCGCTGATATATTCACCTGAAGTTGAAGGCCCGTGGCCTTCAGGCTTCAGGTGTATATATCACAAATCCCGAGCAGTGATCGTATAAGTAGCATAGACACACACAGTAGTGTGCCATGCAGCCAATAAAGTCAGCACGCCACACTGTGAGTATAATGACAGGAAGAGAGAAGACACAATTTTCAATCATATGCATATGTGTAGTTCAGTGCTCCCTTTTCCAAATAGAGCAAACCTGCAAATGCTCTTCATCTTCAGCACTCCACACACCAACTTTGAACAAGATAGCCTAATGTATTCATCACATATGAGCCCTCAAATTAATTTCTTCGGCTTTCTGAAGAAAAAAAAGTGTATGTTTGTACCCATGTGAGCAAAATGGCTTATGCTAAAAACAGCTTGTACGTGGGAAATGAAGGCTACACAGAGCCTTTATAAACCTTTCCGGTAGGTAAGCTTTACCACTGAGGTAGTTTATTCGTCCCAGTTCGAAAAGTGGGAAGTGAGTTCCTGAATACATTATGAATGCTTTTCATAATGGGCTTTAAAACAATAGAAAATGGTGATCTAGCTTCACAGGCTACCAGAAATAGTAACGCATAGCAATGTAATTACTGAATTACAAAAATAATTCATGAAATATGCTCAACTAAAATATTTACAAACTAATTGTCTAATAACTAGAGAAATAAAAAATTTTAAAGGGGAAATAGGGATCGCTTAAAAAGTAACAAACAAGAAGGAATCGCTGGAGTGGTAAGGTAAATCACAAATCCCTATTTTGACCTGACTCTCCTTTATTATGTCTTTGAAAGTGTTGTCAAGTCAAAATAGGGATCTTACAACCTTGTTGGATTAAAATAGGGAGTTGTGGTTTACCTTACCATACCAGCAATCTCTTCTCATTTTTTTTTCTTTTTTAGCGATCCCCATTTCCACTGTTTAAATTCCCAAATTTTGTATTTATCTAGTTTATTTACTTTTTATAAACTCATAATGGATTATACCGTGTTATGCCACATTCAGATTGTAACATTTACGGAAGAAGAGCTGGTTTATAGCATAGCAACAATTATTAATGGTGCACGGTTAATCTATAATCAGATATTTCAAATGATATGTTACAGACTAATACATGCATGGGTGGTTCCAATGGACATATAAGACATGCAGCTTAGTATATAGCTACAGATTACCATGCATTATGTTAGACATGGAGAAGTACGTGTATCATTGCTACATCATACAGTACCGTACCGTATTTAGGGATCATGGTTTTTCTGGCCAAAAATTGTCACCCAAAAACCAGCTCACAATACCATCCTGGTGCTTTGGCAGTATTTAAGCCCAAAGTGCCTTCAGTATGACCCTAGATACTTCCAATAGGTAGCTACAAAATTTACAAAAATACTAGACAGATGCTTGAGCATCATGGGGCGAGTCTGATGTATGATGAAGGTAAGGATTTCATGGCTATAAAGTGTGAAGTTGACAAGGTTGATGACGTTGAATAGCATCAAATACGTATTAACTTACATAAAGTTACAATTATTACAATTATAGTAGTAATATCACTATTTTGTCTGTAGGTGGTGAAGGTGATGGTTGTACTAATGGGGTTAGTTTCTGCTGACAAGTGAGATTGCTTAGATCGTTGTCACTTTCAACCTGTACAGTCAATTGCTGACCGTACCACCCCCTGTAGTGGTGTTCCTACTGAGCTAGCAAGGAAGAATCTGCTCCAACAACTTTCTTTTGCTTTATGGATGAACAATGCCAGGATGATCATGAGGTATTGGACACTTCAGGGTGCTGATATTGATGAGAATCCCCTTTTCCCTTAATTATAGTTAGTATGTGTAAACTGTAGTTGTAGCTAGATAAGGCCAGGCAAAGTTGATTGCTAGTTTCCCGTTTCCGCCTGCATGCCTTAATAGAAGTGCCACAAAATTTTCATTATAACTGTTATTTCCACCGCATGGATTTTCAAATATTCACAATAATTTCATTATTGTAATAGTGGGCTTATTATAGAGTTTTCTTCAAGGTTTTAGCCATAATGAATAATGAATAATGACCTTCCGCCTGCATGATATTTTGAAAATCTTGAAACAGGAAACTAGCAATCAACTTTGCCTGGCCTAATGTATGCATAGCTAGATAATGTATGTACCACTTCTTGTTATTTTACCTGTACGGTGTTCCTTGATGGTTAATGCAGTATATCTTCGTCTGTCATATTCTGTGCCTGGCTAATCATTGCTGTCTCTGTTCAGGGGGTTCCCGAATTCTTCGTGCTCTATATTGCTCCCTCCGTCGTCGTCAGTAATCTTTCTTCTTGTTCCATTTTAATGATAATATGACACCAGGCATATCATAAATGACACAAGGTACAAGCGTTATCAGTAAACCACACCAATTATTGTTCGTGCAATGGTTGACCGTACGAGCCTTATTTGGAGTGTCAGTAAACCATGCCGATTATTGTTCGTGTAATGGTTGACCGTACAAGCCTTATTTGGAGTGTCAGTAAACTATACTGTGATTCTTCTATAAGTGTTGTTGAATTTTAATTAGCAACTGTTTTTCTCCGCTTTTGATCATACATGGTTCATCGTATGAAACTTCGTGCTAGTGTGGGGCTTGCTCAGGTTCGCCCCAATTATTTCAATGGAATTTTCTACTGACTGACTGACTGCCTGCCTTCAGAAAAGCGTAACTTGATAACAGCTAAGACTACGGGCTTCACTGTTCGACGTCACTTCGGTCCGAGATGTTTGTTCTTCATTTGTAGTGCTGTGTATAGGGCTGAAAACAGGTGAAAACAATGGCCAATTCACTTTCAAGTAGGTAATTGATTGATAGTTGGGATGCATAAATCCTCCTTAAGTTTGTGATGACTGGATTAATTGAAGAAGTGTTTCTCCTACTGTTCTTCATTTGTACTAGCTAAAAGTGAAGCGGAATGACCACTTCACTTTCAAGTCAGCAATTAATGCACATGCAAACAATTATTTTAGTGATCTTTGACCATTTTAATAACTATCAACTTAGCAACTAGACTGAGCCTAGCTAAACCACTAAAAGAGCACAATATGAAGCTCTTGTGCTGCTCAATATAACACGTAAATATCTTTGAACCGGCCATGGCTGGACATCAAAGCCATGAGCAACCACTTTCCCATGATATTGCCTGGGAAATATGCAAGTTAAACCTTGAACGGCACCTTTGAATGTCCACACTAAAGTAGTGTACATGTATATCTGCACAGTTTATTATCAAAATGCAGCCATTTCTTAGCCTTCACCTTCAATTTCACAATTTTTATTAAAGGCCACACCATTTTCACAGCTTGGTTGTTTTTGTGCAGATTTCATTTATTTTTGTACTCTATAAGGACCCAAAGCCAGCCTATTTCTTCTTATCTACAGACACAATGATAATTAACAAAGGGAGAAGTTATATGCAATTGTATTGCTTTATTCAACTTTTTGGTAAGATTATTGTAATACTCTAATTACTATTAAGTATACTTTCCTAGGTAAAAAAGTAGAAATTGGCTAAGGACTTGAGTGTTCAGTATGGATGTCCCTGGTTTAAACTCTGGTAAGTTTTTTGACACATTTTCCATGCACTTTCTTTACCCTACATTGACTGTTATATTAGAGCATCTTGACCCTACCATTTACATTTTACTCTTTGTAACTCTGTAGGTGTTACTTCTTCGTTTTCTAACTATCAAAAGGCACTGCTAGATGACTAGCCTATGTACACAACAAATTTCAAGTTATTCCCATAAGTGGTTTACCCTGTAGCCGTGACAGAAGTTTGATCTTTTTTAAGTGAATAAACATTCATAGCACCATGGACACTTACCAGATTCCTTGCAAACTGAATACGTATGTGGATTCACCCCTACATGCTATGTAACTTTTTTTTTGACTATGTTGAGCCCTCTGATTAGTGTACCTGTTGTTTTTCCAGTTGTATTTTTTATATTGGCAGCCATTCCCTTCTCCATTTTATTATTCAACTCAATGTTTATATACAGTAGGACCATGTTTATCCAGACCCCAAACATCCGGACACTCGGATAACCGAACAGGTCTGAAGTACTGCATGTGACTAATAATTGAAGGCAGTTATTGGCTTGCCAGCTGGAGGGCAGCCATTCAAAGACATTAGCATGTAATTAGATGGATTGATGATGGTTTGGTTGTAATCATTAGTTAATTTGTTGATAGTTAGGTGGTGACCACAGACCAAACCCTAACAGACAGTGGGGTAACCTACTTGTATTGAAGTGCTAAGTGCTCTTATTTCCATTAGAAAGCAGCATGAATAATTCTCTTTGATGTTGACACAGTTAATGAGGTTATTAATACCACTTAGAGACCTGAGGTGAGGGCTCTAAGTTTCATTTAGAGACCTCTTGTCACGTGAGACTGTTATGGTAAATTCAACAACACTTCAAAGAGTTTTCTATGTCACTGATTTAATTAGTGGTTGTATGGTTAATGAGATTTGGGTTTTTACCTTCATCAGCCATACCAGCACTTGACCAATCTAGCCATCAACTGAAAGAGCCAGCTGCTCGATGCATATCACAGTTACCCCAACAATGTTCACATTCACAACTAGCTAGCCATCAGTGAAACTACTGGTGTTGCGAGTTTACAGCAAGCACATTTGCGTTTGTCTGCTTGTCAGCACTGTCACCATTAGACCATCAACACACTTCAGCTACGTATGCTATTGCACCTGTTTGCAACATTTGTCACTCTGTGGTCAGTTATAAAGCCTGTAGCTTTGATTCGTGACCAGCTATTATAAAGCTTGTCGCTTCGATTCGTGGCCAACTGTTATAAAGCTTGTCGCTTTGATACGTGGCGAGTTGTTATAAAGCTTGTCGCTTCGTGGCCAGTTGATATAAAGCTTGTCGCTTTGTGGCCAGTTGTAATAAAGCTTGTCGCTTCGTGGCCAGATGCTATAAAGCTTGTCGCTTCGTGGTCAGTTATAATAAAGCTTGTCGCTTCGTGGCCAGCTTGTATTAGCTAGTAAACAAGCCTTGGACCTAAATAACAGCTACTAAAACAACACTAACCTGGCCACTAAGCCGGTGGCACAAGCAAACACGCTGTAAAGGACCTTACCTAGCGTGACTATGTGCTTCTTTTGTCAGTGTTGGTAATGAGCTGCTTTCTAAATAGGTTAGATACCCACTGTTGTTTTTAGTAGGTTGAAACCCTCGTGCTTGGTTTGGCACCTCGGCGGGCATTAATTAGTGACCGAGGCGCAGCCGAGGTCACTAATTAATGCCACGCCTCGGTGACCAAACTCCGCCCTCGGGTTATCAACCCTACTAAAAAACCTCCAGTGGGTATCTAACATACACTTAGTAGCATTGAGTACCATCATTTAACAGGTATATAGTGAATAAGTGACTGCATTTATGCATGCACTAATGGATGATTCAAAGTCCTAAGTTATGAACAGGGCTTGGCCCCAGCGGGTTCGGATAAATGAGGTCCCACTGTACGTATCATGTACAACAGCAATGCAAATTAAGATTTCAGATTCTGTTACATACACTATACCATTTTGCATTATAGCTGTCCATTAGGTAGGGTAAGTCACACAACAAATTTAAATAAATTTGCTCCAGCCACTCCTAAGATACAGTACCGCCCAGAGGTATTGTTACACTCGCGAGCAGTTGACACTCGTGTAGCTAATTTTCGACCCGTGGTTTCTTTGGCATGTGTGTGCTAACTAACTCACCATGTGTAGCCATGACATGCAAGCTCCCTCGGGTGGCTGCTCCAGTAACCACATGTCTTCGCACGTGATGCATTCCAGTCATGCGTCGTGTCGAGTCATGGCCTGGATTTGAGCACTCCCTAGGGATTGTAATGTTACCTCTGGGCGGTACTGTATGTGTGGTTTAGGGGTCTACAGGGGCCTAGATTATTCTTTTCACACACTTTGCACAAACTTGTTATAAAATAGAAACGCATACGTAATTTGATTACCTTGAAATATGGTATGTTGCAGTATTATATTATTGTGTACACATCATTTCAAGACACGCGGTAGTGTGGCATGCAGCCAAGAAAGCCAGCATGTCACACCGTGTCTATATTGACAGGAAGAAAGAAAACATTATTTTCATGCACTGCCAATTTTGTAGTTAAAGTATGTAGATTGGCGTTGTGAGTGGATAGGGTCATTTAGTTGGTGACCAGGTCAATTGGTTTTCATCCACTTTATTGAATATTTGGGGATTTAGTAGCTACTTGTTTACTATTTCCTCTTGCAAACAATCATGTGATAACCTGTATACCTATAATGGGAGCAGAGCTTTGGATACATCTATGCTGGCTATAATGTATGTCTAAATCTAGGTCTTGATACATGCTAGTAATTACACTGTATCAGATCCAAATCCTGGATTAGTGGGTCGACCGGGTCAGCCGGGTCAGCAGTACTGACCCACTTACAACTGTAATCAGAGTTGGGGTAGTTACAGTACTTCAGAAAAGTAACTGTTTACTAGTCTTCATCTTATGTAGCTTACTTTTTAAAAAGTATTTTAGCTACTAGTTACTTTCATAGATCATTTGTTAACCAATGTAATACATTTTTATGATTATTATGCTAGATATGGAAAGAAGAGAAGTGTACATAATTATGTGGATTTCCTAAAATAATAATTCTGTGGCCATTCCAGCTCAGTTTCAACTATTGCTCTGTCTGTTACTCAAGCTGAATCATGAAGAACAGTACACAGAAAGTGTCTACTTAATGTGGCTGCAGTATGTCTGGTGCAAAAATTGAAGAGTGTTCTTCCTTTTAACTATACAAACCATGTACATAACTAGTTACTTTTGAGACAAGTTACAACTTACAAAGCATGTAACTAGTTAGATTACTTTAACAATTATTTAGTTCAATGCCAAAGTAGGAATATACCCACCAAGCTATGCTGCAATACCATCATTCATCTCTCGTTCACTACTGTTTATCGCTTGGATCTCCACTTCATTTTAAAATTAATATGATAGTACTGCACAATAGGGGGTAGTACTGTATAGTAGGGATCCCCGTAAAGTGATGCACGCCTTCCAAATTGCCACTCATAAAAACCATCATGGAAAACCGTACAAAAGAACAAATATTGATTTTTTTTTTAAATCCCAACCCAAAATTTAGTCTGCCTGCCTTACTGTCTACCTGACCACAGCGCAAAGCTAGAGACTAAACAATGCATCATGTGACCACCGTATTATGCTACAATAACCAACTCAACAGTGGCATGTACCTTTTGGGGTTCCGATGAGTGTCTGTCCTCTGCCCTTACCTTTCCTTTATCTTCAATCTTGCTGGTTGTCATCTTCTTCATGCAATAAAACCATATTGAAGCATTAATTCTCTATATTAACACTTTCTGTATTTAGACAACACAAAATTATAGTGTGCTGAAGTGCTCAGGCTGCTATGGATACTGGCATAGATAATATTAAGCGCTCTGTATATTTTTCTACTATCTATGGTACTTGTAGCTGCATGCTAGGATTTACCATGTCCCCATCATGATTACCACATCAGCGACCCCTTCTCCATTCCTATTAATTCTTGTTTATACAGTTTTTTTTCATGATCACAACTAGTGCTGCCACAATATTTTGATAGTATCAAGACACACGGTAGTGTGCCGTGCGGCCTGAGAAGCCAGTGCACCACACTGTGAGTATATTGACAGGAAAAAAGAAAACATGATTTCACTCATCGGTAGCTCTGTGATCCCTAATCCAATTGGAATCAAATTTGCTACAGAACTGCCCACATGGAAGGGGAGTCTACATACCAAATTTCCAGCCATTTCCAATACATGATTTGCCAAAGTTTTGTTTAAGTTTTTTTTTTTCTTTTTTCTTCTTCTCCTAGCCACTGGTGCTCAGTTAGCCTGATAAGTGAGTGCACATGGAAA
This sequence comes from Dysidea avara, assembly GCF_963678975.1. Lineage (NCBI taxonomy): Eukaryota > Metazoa > Porifera > Demospongiae > Dictyoceratida > Dysideidae > Dysidea > Dysidea avara. The sequence goes on from NC_089274.1 coordinate 47,571,200, forward strand.
GCAATAACAGCTAATCAAAACAAAACATTAGCTAAGTGGGATGGACATTGCCTAGTGGGTGTTGAGGGCAGTCCAATAACAATCTTCGGTGTAGCTACTGCTGGTGTTGGTTTTTCAAATGTTACTGTGAGGATCACACCTTAAAGGATCTAAAGGCAAATTCCGGTACTAAAGAAAGTTACAGAGGCCAAGGCAGTATTGTGTGAGTCATTACGCATTCCCCCACTTAGTGAAGTAGAAGTTATGTCGAGAGTACATGATAAAAGGACCTACACAAACATCTGTTTAGTAGAAGCACTACCTAAGGAAATGTCTATAGTTGTTGCTGATGCATTGGCTACACAGTGTAGCAACCAAGTGACGCATATCCCACTTATGTTTATCAACCCCAGGGTAGAACTAGTGTCTCTGCATGAAGGATCCACAATAGCACATGTTGATTCTTATAACGTAGTGGCAAATGTGAGCTCGGATCTGAGTTCCACATTGATACCCCAGCAGATATTACCCCTCTCCATCAAGAATATTTGTGGGAGTTAGTAAGTAACAGTGGCCAAACCCTAGATGCCAACCAGCAACAACAACTTTACTCATTATTACTAGGATTTTTTCCTTTCAATAATGATCAGCTAGGGCAGACCAACATACTTAAGCATATAACATACAGACTGGAGGAAACTAACTATGTCTTCCTCTTATTGACATGGAGAATGCCACCATGTCAATAAGCATCTAAATTTTTTCAGGTATAATGCAGTGGAATTCTTTTCCATCTGAGCTTTAGGAAATTGGCACATATAACGATTTCTACATCACTGCTAGAACATTCATACTACAATCAATGAACTGATTCTATATATGTTTTAGTGGATGTTCTTGTTTTTGTATTTGTTTTGTGTTGTCACTTAATTGTCTCTGCAACTGTATGTGTATCTGTTGTAAATGTTTTTTTGTTACTCCAACAAGGAAGAACGGCTTTGCCAATTGTCAAGAGGTTAAAATAATAATAATCAATCACTGGACACATTATCAGGATCTCAGTGGTACTTCACCTTGGATTTGTTGAGTGGGTACTGGCAAGTAGAGGTAGCAGAAAGTGACAGAGAAAAGATGGCATTTACCACCCATGAAGGACTATATGAGTTCAAAGTAATGCAGTTTGGCTTATGCAATGCTCCTGCCACATTTCAGAGCTGATTCTGGCAGAGGTTCAGTGGTGCCAGTGCTTAGTTTATCTGGGTGACATTATAGTGATAGGCTGTACTTTTGAGGAACACCTTCAGAAACTAGATTGCAGCTCAAGCTTAGCAAGTGTGCACTCTGTCAGGAGTCAGTATCCTACCTAGGACACATTGTTTTAAGGGAAGGTATTGCAACAGATCCAGACAAGACAAGTAAGGTGTCCAGCTGGCCTGTTCCTAATTGTGTTTAAGATGTCCAAAGGTTTCTGGGTTTAGTACCATATTATCGCCAATTTGTGCGTGATTTTGCAGCAATTTCCAGGCCGTTGCAATGGCTGATGGTTCACTTGGACAATAGAATGCGAAACTGCTTTTGCAACTCTTAAAAGTTGCTTAACAAGTATTCCAGTTCTAGCATTTCCTGATTCAGCATCATTTGTTGTCTGAAAAAGAATTAACATTCAAAACAGTGCTGGAAATTGTACAAGGAATGGAATCGGCAGCAAAGAATGTTAAAGAACTGACGAATTCAGATAACACAGTGCAGACTACACCTGTACATTTTGTTACAGACGCCACTAAATCTTCAAATGTTTGTTATTATTGTGGAAAGTTTGGGCATTATGCTCTAACATGTAAGCACAAAGAAACTGTGTGTAGTAAATGTGGAAAAGTTGGACACCTGCAGAAAGTCTACTGCAGTAAGAACTTGCCCGCCTAAAGCTACAGATCACACAGGCTCTAAGAGTTCTACAGAACAGTTGGGTCCTAAGAGCAAAGGTCATACTGTTGTCAAGGAAGGAACTAATGAGTATGAAATATTGAATGTCACTTCACCTGGAAAAGTTACGCCATGGAATGTCAGTGTTGACATAGAAGGTGTTACTGTCTTAGACACAGGAGGGTAGTTGGAAAATGGCGGGTATGGGCAGACATGGACACAGACGCGGACATTTTCAAAATACACTTTTACATCCATACAACAGTTAATTTTCATACCTAACATTGTTCTGCACAGTAGTTTTTCCAGACATGACCTTCACATACCATTTATAAGCGCATGTGTGGTGGATTGGCTAGCATGCTACAAGTATTATAGACAATGTACTGTTGTACTAGCTCTAGAAATCTAATACGAGTATGTAATTGTAGTGATCCACCCTAGTTTACTGTTGTAGGCCAGATCCAGGAGCTCTCAGCTTTCAGTGTAAGGTGCAGGCGTTTATACCTACTAAGGTCCTGCCTTGTGAGGCTACGTTGGGGCATGCCAGCTGAATCTCTGTGAGTACGCATTAGATTCTGTAGCATGTGTACAACAACATATGATGTATGGTACTCTGTAGTGCGCTAGCCTATCCTCTGTACATGTGCTCATAAATAGATAAGCGCTACTTGAAGTCAATCTCTGTGTCTGGAAGCAAAGTCTCTGTGTCTGGGAGTAAAGACTACTGTATAGAACATTAGGTATGAGAAATAACTGTTGTATAATGCAAAAGTGTATTTTAAAAATGTCCGTGTCTGTGTCCGACCATATTTGTCTTTCCCAACTACCCAACACAGGAGCCTCTTTGTCTCTCATGTCAGAGGCCACATCCAGAGAACTCTGGCCTCAAAGGAAATTCACTTCCTTTGAAGTCAGACTGTCTTCCTACTCTGGTGAGTCCATACCTGTTGTGTCAGGTCAAAGTTAGGTACAAATCTCTCAAGACTTTACTGTGCCATTGATTATTGTAAAGGGGTCAGGCCTCACGTTATTGGGACATAATCGGCTTCAAATGTTCAAATTAGACTGACAAGAAATATTCTTTATAAATGACAAATCACTTTCTCCTGTGTTACAGAAACACTCCAAAGTTTTTGAAAAAGGCCTAGGTACTCTCACAGGCTTTCAAGCAAAAATTGTGGTAGACCCTTCAGCTCAACCCAAATTTTGCAATGCACATATAGTCCCTTACTTCTTGCGTGACAACACTGAAAATTGTTTAGTTGACAAGGGAACATTAGAAACTGTCAAAGTGTCTAAATGGGCCTCTCCTATTGTTTCAATTCTAAAGTCAATCTCTGCATATGTGGTGATTTTAAACAAACTGTCAATCCTGTTTCCAATATCCAATCCCTAAAATAGAGGATCTGTTTGCCACTCTTGCAGATGGAAATTTTTCAGTAAAACTGATCTCAGCCAAGCATACCAGAAACTCCCGCTAGCTGACAAATCTAAGCAGTATGTAGTAATTAACACGCACAAAAGGTCTCTCTCATTATACCCATTTGGTGTTTTGTCAACACCAGGCATTTTTCAGCATGTCATGTAGAATGTGTTGCAGGGTATACCAAAGGTTATTATATAAGGCTGTGCAAAGTTAATTTTATGTTTCCGGTCCTACCTATTCCCCAACATTGACCACTCAAGTTCCTCAGGTTGTTAAGCAAGGCTGGCCACACAATTGTGATTCTACACTGTCTGTTTACTCATCTCATAAGACAGAACTCTCAGTTTTGGATGGCTGTATCTTGTGGAAGTCTAGAGTACCTGAGAATGGCCGACATTCAGTTTTACAAGAATTACACAGTGCTCATCCAGGCATGACAAAAATGAAAGCTCTTGCTAGAATGTATGTCTGGTGGCCAGATCTAGAAATTGTCTTAGAAGAATCATACGATTATGTAATGCATGTCAGCTCAATCAATCAAACCCTCCTACAGCTCCACTCAATCCATGGAACTGGCCATCATGACCATGGGCAAAATTACACATACGTAGAATATGTCAGACCATTAAATTGTGAAGATCACTATTTACTTATTCTCATTGATGCTAATTCTAAACGGATTGAAGCCTTTCCGGCTAAGTCTCCATCTTCCAGTGTTACTCTTGAATTACTTCATTCAGTTTTTGCCCAATCTGGTTTACCTGAAACAATGGTATCAGATAACAGCAGTTGTTTCGTAAGTGAAGAGTTTCAAACAGTTTTTGAAGTCCAATGGTACTCATAGGTGGTTCCAGAATTTTTGATGATTGGTTTCTGATCAAGAGTATAGCTAGATTTTTGGGTGAAGACCAAAAAAAAAGGTCACCACCTGCTGAGAATAACTACCCTCCACTAACTATACAAAAATAAGTACATAAAGATTGCTACACTGCTGCTCTGAAAGTCTGAATACTGTGACTGCTTTATTAGACTGATTGACTGCTCTATTAGATTACCTCGATCTGAACGTGGTCGGTTTCTGGAAACCTCAGAAACCCCCCTGGATCCACCCCTGGTAAGCAAGTCAACTCAGCACCTTATCACCCTCAGCAATGGATTAGCTGGAAGAGCTGTACAAATTGGACTAAAAAAGACTACAGATGGCTCAATCAAATCAAGAATTACTAAAGTGTTGTTTGCTTACCGTAATACATCTCACTGCACAATGGAAACACTTTTTCTTGGAAGAAATTCAAGACAACTCCATACAAGGTTTGACTTAAACACTGCTGGACAAATTGAAAGTAAAGAAGATCTCTCATGACAATTCATGTAGCCAAAACAAATTGCAAATGGTCAGCCAGTCAATACAAGTGGATACGTGGCACAATCCTTTGATCTACTGGTCCACTGTCTTACATAGCAAAGTTATCTAATGATTTCACTTGGTGATGTCATCAATACAAGTTGTTTAAAGCCAAAAGCTGTACAGTCAAATGAGTTACTTAAAACTGTTCCTCAACACATGCTTTCCGCTCCTTTCAGCTCTATTTCCACAGAAAATACAGACTTCTATGGCTTCACAAACTTCAGACTCTGAAACACAGGCTTTAACTCGCTATTACGCAAAAAGAACACATCAACCTCCAAGAAAGTATTCATTTTACTATTATACTAACATTTATTTTTGTATTATTGTTGTACTTTCATTTTGCTTTTTGTAGCTTACTTTTAAAATTAAGTGTTGTATCTTTAGGGGAAGATGTGTAGTAGATACACATGCGCATGTGATATAATTCAGATTTTTACTTAATGGCTTTCGTAGTTATACATATTGATTTTTATATGCTGTATGATTTTGTTTGTTTCAATTAACAATCTTTAATCATGATACTACACCCCGTAGCTACGCCTATTGTATAGGAATCCAAAAGCACAAATAAGAGTTTAATCATACATTTTTCATATAGTCCATTGTTCATTTGAATGCTTGTTGTGGGGTAGCTAAGATAAATGGACAACTAAAAAAAATGATTTGGTCAATTTACCTGGCAATGGTTGCCATTTTAACACTATGTACATGCCACTAAAACTGATAAACATACCACTATATATCCTTACTTCCTTACTTGAATTGTGTAACCACACTGAAGTTGGCCCAAATGAATAATTAATACTGGGTATGTAAACAAGTTACTATTTCTAAAATACCATGGTGCCCTGGTAATAATCAACTATGTTCATACCATACAAATAAATTGTATTTCATAATTACTTTGTAATTCACTATTTGCGTTGTTATGCACTGCTAAGGAAGCACAACTCAAGTAAACCACTTTGAACTAAAAATCGTCACTTCTCAACTGTTGTAGAGGTACGTTTTCTTACGCAAGATAAACCTTCCAAACTCTTTATTTTTGTTATAAATGGGGATTTAAACTCAAAGGAATATAGCCCTACTGCAATGTTTTTCAATCATTAAATGCCTATAAAGCTATATAGTAAAAATAGAGTGCGCTATAAATGGCTACTGTAATGCCTAACGGGACTACAGTTCACATGTTGTCTGAGGTGTTGTCACACAAAGACCAAGTTACTATGGTATTCGCTGCAACTTGTTTTGTGTAAATTGGAGCCAAAGCTACTGTGAGTTGTTTATTAGGCACAAATTACATTTTACACTAGTTTGTGCGCTAATCAAGGTGATATTGAATCGTGGCCCTGCTATAGAGAAAGGGACAAAACAGCAAAGCTGATCAACTTGCTGTCACCTGCCACTACGGATCCGGAAATAGTACATCCACATGTTTATTTAATTTCCCCGAGGAATTATCACAATAGTGCTTCAATGAGTTTATTCAATTTGTAAAGAAGTCGTAGAATTTGTGAGGCCCTTAAAACAATTGTTACATTGTGCATACTTTTAGTGAATGTGACAAAGGATTTCAAAATAATGTAGCTAATTTCAAACACCATAACTATGTAATCACAAGTTATAGGGCAATGACACATGACCTGGATCTGTATAACACAGAAAAGGCCATTGCAAGTTATACCACAAGATTAATCTCACCCCAGACCACAAGGGTCTGGTAACATACAATAGAAACATCAGGCATTAGTATAAAACAAAGTCTTACAATTTCCATATGACATCACGTATTACGTAATTCTGAGACATAAATTCAAATTGTCAGTGATGATGGAACACTGCTTAAGATCCATGATGCTACCGTAAAAAAAGCATCAGTATAGATCCTGAATGGGACACAGCGATAAAGAACAAAGTGATGTTCTAGTAGTTGCATGAAAGTATAGGAATATCTGATGTAAGAGGCGTACTCGAATCTGATTGGTGACCAATGAATTCCTCGGTCGCATCCATCACTGCCAAGAGTTTGTATGTGTCACCAGACCCTTGTGGTCTTGGGGCGAGACTACCACATGACCAGGTTGGTTGCATCACATTAACAAATCCTGCTACTGCATCCAGACTATAAATCACTGTACTCACCAATTGCTTTTTTTCTATACTGGGTCGGGCCACACCCTTTTCAAAAAATAGCCCGACTCTTGCCCAAAACGCTTTTCCCCATCTTTTATAGGGGTGGCCCACTCCACCACACAAAGTGGGGACTCTGAAAAGCTTCTCAAAAAGCGGTCTGGCATGTAGACTAGTAATCCTCTGACTAGGTCTCGCCGAAGCGGCAAAAAAAGGCGACATGACTAACCCTGAGACTGGACTCCTGACCTCTTTGGTAATTATATTTGTTCATGTAATTGTCAATTATTATGACGTTTATCTCTCTTTAATAAACTGCACATACAAAAACCACTGATACATCTGACGTACCTACAGAACAGCAAGACATCATTTAGGCTTCACACGAGGCTTCTTTACACGACCACCGCTAAAACGATCACCTGAACCTGTTAACGCGCTTATAAGTAGTGCCAACAATCAAATACAGTTACAAACAGGTCTAGTCAGTCGCCTCGTGGTCAGTAGGGGATTCCACGAATTTACTAGAAATCGCATACTAACCCGCATACGCTAAAAAATTTCCCGGTTGAGGAGACTGGGCGTCATGCAAATAGGTTTTATGAATAACTGAAAGTTCTGGGGTTGTTACTAGTGAAATTAAGACTACTTGTCAAAGAAAATTGATAAGAAGGTACTAAAAATAGCCTTAGTTCGCGAGAAACCTTCATCCGAGCCTTCATCGGGTTCGAAAACCGTAATTTGTGCATAAGATAAAGAGTAATACAAGTGAACTTAAATATGAGCCTCAGCAACGGGACAGTATAAACTGGACCTGACACCGCGAATGCACATAATTGCAGATCTCAACAAAGAGAAGCTTAATTTACCATCTCAGCCATCCCATCACTATTCCATTGTGCTTAGCACTCAAAAGATTGGCCAATCTCTTATAAAACTGAGTAGCAGCATCACCCATTCCACCAGTAGTGGTGAAAATTAAAGGAGTAAATGAGGCATTCTCAACTTCATGAACCCGTTGTTGGTATTCACGTTTCTTCTCCTTATCATGATGTCGGTATGCAGAGTGTAGAGGTTGATTTGAGGGTGCACTAGGGTTAAAAATTCTCACATCAAAGTATGACCTCTCAAATCGTCCTCCCAAAAAACGATTAGCTGCAACGTCAAGCCTTGTGTTATCATCACGGTTAGCTGTTTTGTATTGAAGGGTCTCACCAGAAAGAGGCTGAAGGTGGGATTCAATGACAACATTGTTACAGACGCTGGAAAGTAAGTTGGCAGTTAGATCACGCACTTCATTATGTCTCAAAGAAGGAAACCCGCCCTTTGGACAAGACAGAGCATGTTCTATGGTAAAAGAGTGATCACAGGCACAGGAAGTATGGCAGGCAGATGGTAGCCAATGATAGCGAAGTGCAATTGCATCACAAAAAGCAGTTTTATGAAGCACAAAATTATGCGCCTTCAATGGAAGACAAGAGAGCCAATTAGATGCACCCTTCTCCTGAACCAACTTGACTGAGGAACACATGCTAGGAGGAAGTTCATCAAACAATTGATTGGCAAATTGAAGTTGCTCCTGATGGCTCCTAGAGTGAAACTTGGATTGCAGCTGAAACTGTGCATCAAGACAGTCATCTAGTTGATGTACTTGAGAGATAATCAAGCCAACGAGACCAGCATTTACTTCTACAGAGCAGGAACACTGCTGTGACACAACAATTGAAGGATCAAACATGCCAAGGCCTCTAGCCACACAGGCAAGACAAACAGCTTTCTCTCAACATCGCCAGGGACAGTTCGACCCAACAGACTAGAAAGGAAAACAGATCTAATAAAATGTCCAAGAGGAAGGAAAAGGTCTGTAGAACAAGAAGAAACACAAAAAAAAGTTCCATCAGAAAGAGAGACCATGATAAAAGCAGCATAGGAAGCATGGGGTTGTGTTTGGGCAAAGAGGCTCAAGGTCTTAAGATCATCAATCCAGCCGTCCACTTTACGTCTCAAAAATAACTGTTCAAATGCAGGAGTGCCAATTACACCTCCCAAATAATGGTGTCCTTCAGTAGTGACCTGAATGTCACAGTCTCCAATGATTGTTCTAGCATCAGTTAAAACTGTTTCCTTGACTATCAAGATAGTTTTAGTAACATTTGGAAAATAGCCATAACAGGGCCTTACAGAAGATAACAAGTCCCACCATTGCTTAAGCTTGGAAAGCTTGCCACCAGCAGCAGAGTCATCAGCATACCAGCACTGCTTTACTAGACCAGTAAGACGAGAAATCAAGGGCAAGGTACCAATAGTGTACATAGCCATAGCGAGAGGATCACCCTGGGTAGTCCCTTCACTAGAAAAGATGGTACGACCTCCAGTAAACAAAAAAGCATCAGTACGATAAGTGTTTTTTTAAAATGGGAGCAAGAGAAGGGCAGAGGACCTCAACATTTCAGAGTGTTACTTGACGATTTAATGCATTCTTAGCATCAACAAGAATTTCTGTAAGTTGTAGTTTCACAGCTACAATCTGGAAATTCCTTACACAGTACCCCTATGAACCTGTCAACAATATATATGTGTTTCAGCCCATTCACACTGCTCGAGATGTTAACGATATGCGCCACACTTTAATGCAAGTTTAATCAAGGGTTAAACTGTTAATTTGAAGTTAACTAGTTACAGGTTGCTCAGGAAATATAAGAGGTTGCTGTCACCTGAACACATTAATATTCTTTTGTAGTAGGAGTATGGGTATTTCAGTGCCATCATTAATGTGCTACACAGATCACGTGGTCACTAGCTCTTTTAATGAACTTAGGTCACGTGATCTCAATTAGATTACTTTGCAAGCAGCAAAGAGATGCACACATTTGCTGTGGGAATGTTTGTGCAGCACAGACAATATGATGGCATTACCCAAGTCACATTAGCCAAGTCTTAGCTAATGGAGTTGTGGAAGGGAGGAGGGATGGGAAATTCTGCTGCAAGCTTGCTGCTCAGCTCAACAAAGACTGTACATGTGCTGGCTGTTTTGCTCTGTGATATTTATAGGCCAGCCCTGGAATGCATACTAGAATGTGTTTTTGTTGACAGACCCGTATGCTTAATTGACATTGCATTGTTGCCCCTGCTAAGATATCCTTGGGATGGGCAATTGGAAACAGTGGAAATGGAAACTGGAAATGGAAATGGTCAAATCATCATATAAATGTACCCTAGAGTGAAACCCTTGTTTGGTGACCACCTGTGTACAAAGACCACATTGTAATTAGATCTCTAAGATGGTTTTTGATAAAGACTACCACTTTGCATGGTAATATTTGGTAAGCTTCAAACATGTGTTTCATGACTCATATCAATGTCATCTCCTCCACACTTCACTCAAGTCATATACCATCATCGCTTAGTTTGTACCAGCATATATAATACTATGGTACCAGAATGTGTCGTACAAAAAAAATATATTCCATGTAAGTGAAATGTAGCTAGTACACTACAACCTACTGTATCAACGAAAAATGAGGTTTGACGACCTTAAGAGACTAGTCTTTTTCTAAGTGGTCATGACATAGGATGTTTGGAACCTAGCTATTATTGCAATGTGAAGAGATGGTCTTTGCAAAGAGGTGATCTTTATAAAAGGTGACCATGAAGTGGTCAGTATGCCATTGAGATCTAAATATAAAGTGGTCTCTGTACAGAGGTGGTCTTTAAGAAGTGGCCACTAAACAAGGGTTTCACTCTAGGATACATTTATATGATGATTTGACCATTTCCGTTTTCCATTTCCACTTTCCGGTTTCCATTTCCACTGTTTCCAATTGCCCCCTTGGGATCAAGTATTCCAACAATATGTAGACCTCAACCTGTTAGTTAACCCTGTTTAACCTGTGTTTAAACTTGTAGTGGCCATAGCAATAATTATTAGTCTTTGGGACTAAGGTTAAACACTATGTGGGCAAGGTGTCAGTAAACAACTAAAAATAGGGTTAGCTTGATCACTATGCATTGTGGTATGCTAATGCATTAGAAGGTATCAACAACAGGCTTGAGGTGGTACCATGTGTAGTAGCTAGTCTGTGATATGTTATAGCAGGGCAGCAGTGATAGCTAAGGAGCAGCAGTATCACTAATTGTTTGCAGTGCTGGATAAGTTTTATCCCACCCAAAGGTCCCTCCTCATCTCCTTCTTTCCACTAACTCATAGTACCAAACTATGGCTGGTTAGTGTGACATGTAGCATATATCAGCTAGGAGGGACTGTATTACTATAGGGCATCTGGTGTGGGTAAGTTGGCATACCACCAAATATACCAGCCATGCAGAGCCTTATCATAGATGGTGGGATATACATTCACCATGACCCAATCTTGGAGTGTCATGTGATTGAAACACACACATACTGTTGACAGGTTCATGTAAAGAATTTCCAGATTGTATCTGTTTAAATCAAGACACACGATAGTGTGTCGTGCGGCCCAAGAAGCCGGCGCGCCACACATTACCGTGAGTATATTAGGCCACTCCAAGTCATACCTTAGTTTCTGGTCACTCCCAAGCCTACAAATGGATGCGGGCGGGCGGATGATCAGGACTTCAGGACTATAGACTCTACTGTGACAATATACTGTATGGTATTATTATTTGCTCAATTTAGCAAATTCATGTTGATTTTGTTTTTAGTCAAACTTAACCAACAACATAAGTAGTTGTGCTTCGGCAAAAAATGCACTAGGAAAGTTGTTGATGGATCATGGCTAGCTATACACTGATGTATAACATTTAAGTATATTTATTTATTTATTTAGAATATACTATAGGAAATGTTTTGCTCATGTAGCTACTTATGCTTTCCAAGTGAAATAAATGTCTCGTTAGCTATGTCAGGAAAGTATTACTATGACTTATAGCTAAGTTGTTCAAATGATCATGATCCAAAATGAAATTTAACTTCTATTTTCACATCAGAAATTCTTCATTCAAATGTGAAGTCTTAGCCCACTAGCTATGTGTTTCCAGCCTTCTATTCAGTAACCTTGAGAAAAGTAACTGTCAAAGTTTTGAGTCATTGAGTGCTCCAAACTAGTGTTTTTTAGTGATCATCTGGGAATGTTTAAACTATAAGGGTTTCTACTTGCCAATCTAATTTTAGTTATGGAAAAGTTTAAGTTTAAGCTCACCGAATGTTGCCGGCTTTCCATACCCCTGTAGTGTTCAGTGATAAGGAATTTGAAGTTACTAGACTAATCATTAGAGGACTACATTTGAATTATAAAGTTAAAGCTATGGCCCATCTACATGGACTAGTAGTTAATGTTACTGAAATTACTTTGGTTACAAAAGCATTAGTAACAGTTATAATCTGAACAGCTATATAATCAAGGACAAAACTAGTTATAGTTAGAAACATTTTATTAGTGTGGCATATATACCTAATATTAGAGTTAAGAGTAGTGTGACTGCTCTATTGGAATCCCTGACTGCTCTATTAGAGTATATCGATCTTTTGCAGTAAAAAATAAGTGTCTTGCTGGGTCACGTGCACTTAAGCACCTGTAATATTAATAATAGTCCTCATAAACTAGGGTTCCAGGTTTACCATGCGGGCGGGTGACCAGAAACTAAGGTTTGACTTGGTGTGGCCTTAACAGGAAGAAAGAAAACGCAATTTTCACACCTATGTAGCTCTGTGATTCCTTATCCGGTTGGAACCAAATTTGCTAGAGACGTGCCGCCCAGTTAGGGGAGTCTACATACCAAATGTGAAGAAAATCGGTCCAGCCATTTCCGAGATACGAGCGAACAAAATTTCGTTTTAATTTCTTCGTTTTCTTCTTCATCTTCTTCATTTCGCACACTTGGCAAAATTCGCTATAAAACACGAATGCGTGCTCGGATTGGGCTGAAATTTGGCACACTTAAAGGGCTCATTAAGGCGGATCTCTGTACCAACTTTGGTAGGAATCCGATGAACATTCACGGAGTTATTACCGATTATTTGCGTAAAATAAGGTCGAAGGTCTGTCACGCCTACAGGGTAAACCCCTTGGAGGAATCAGTTGAAAATTGATATGTAGATGGAGCAACCATCGTAGGAGTGTCTTTTTGTGGTTTGAAAGGAATCGGGATAAAGACCATGGAGATATGACACAAAACCCAACCTGTGTCAAAATTACGCGATCGATTTTTATGAATAAAAAAACTATTAGTTTTCGTGTCTACCAGGCAAACCGCTTAGAGCAATGAACTGAAAATCAGTATGTAGCTGGAATAATCATCATAGAAAGTTCTTGCAGTAGTACAGAAGAATCGGATTACAAATCACTGAGTTATGATTCGAAAGGCAACTACGTGCAGCAAATGCGAGATCGAGATACTCTAATAGAACAGTCACCCTAATAAAGCATTCAGCTGCATGTATAATTTACACAGTTATATTACATTGCAAGTTATTCTGTAGGGAATTCAGCTACAAACAAGTCACCCTGTAGTCAGATCAGCTAGAAGAAGGTACCTAATAGAGAGTTCAGCTACAAAGAAGCCATCATGTAGAGAGTTCAGCTCAAATAAATCAGCCTGTAGAGAATTCAGCTACAAACAAATTGCCCTGTAGAGAGATCAGCTAGAAGAAGTTACCTTGTAGAGAGTTCAGCTACAAACAAATCACCCTGTAGAGAGTTCAGCTAGAAACAAGTTACCCTGTAGAGAGTTCAGCTAGAAGAAGTTACATTGTAGAGAGTTCAGCTACAAAGAAACTACCATGTAGAGAGTTCAGCTGCAAACAAATTGCCGTGTAGAGACAAACAAATCACCCAGTAGAAAGATCAGCTAGAAGAAGTTACCTTGTAGAGAGTTCAGCTACAAACAAATCACCCTGTAGAGAGTTCAGCTACCAGCAAGTCATCCGGTAGAGAGATCAGCTAGAAGGATCACCTTGCAGAGAGGTCAGCTACAAAGAAATCATCCTGCTTCATCTTTTCTTCTTCCTGTAGTAAAGAAAAAATGACAGGTTAAAAAGCCCTAAAGCCAGCCATAGGCCGGCTTTGGGGTATACAAATACAAAAAGAAGTGAAATCTAATCCAAAACAGCCAAGCTGTAAAAAAAGAGTGCGGCCCTGAGAAAGGCTATGGTGAAAAAAGATGTGAAATCCAAGGTGGCGGCCAAGAAATGGCTGTGATGGTAGGTTAAATTTTAATAACAACAATTCAGGTGAATTTGGTGCCACTTGGTCTTGGCACAAAATTCACCTGAATTGTCGTTATTAAAATTTTTACCATTAACCTACCATCACAGTCATTTCTTGGCCGCCACCTTGGATTTCACATCTTTTTTCACCATAGCCTTTCTCAGGGCCGCACTCTTTTTTTACAGCTTGGCTGTTTTGGATTAGATACAATTTACAGAACAAATCACAGCTTTCAAACCCAGTTTGTTTGGCAAAATTCAATCCCACAATCACAGCTTACTTGGTTCACCTATATAAGAGAAGGGTATAGCAACTGAAGATTTTGCCAATTAGGTGGGTCTACATGCTAAAGTAGAACATATTAGTTATACCACAGGCACTTATTTGTGTAAAATTTTTTGATGATTTTTGTGTTTGTAAATTGTTTGCTTAATTGTTTTGTATGTGCTATGTGTGTGTTGTAATTTTTTGTTCAGGTATTGTGTGTGTGCTGTTGTAATTTATATGTGTATATGTATGCTATTTTTGTGTTTCCTCCTCAGTCAGGGAAGAACGGCATTGCCGACTGACTTGAGGCTAATTTAAGAATCAAATCAAATCAAATCAAATCAAATGTACTTTGCCTGTATATATGCACTTGTGCCCATGGTATAACTATTACATACATGTGTACTTTATAGTATAGTTACAAGTGATGCAAGTTAGAGGTGGTTAACAAAATTAAATACACTACCTTTGTGCCTGCTTGAAGTATCATCAGTCCAAGAACAGATTACATGGATAAGAGAGGTTCCACTGTATCAGTTATTCTTTGTGTTAATACCAATGACGTATGTACCCTTAGGCCATTCCAAGTGATATTGCAAATTTCCTGTTTCTGGTCCTTGATAAATTGAAAATGGGAGGAGCGCAGGAGGGCCGCTATTATGCCATTATTTACATGCAGGTTAACATAGTCAAATTCGACTTATGCCTAATAGAATTTAGTACATAGTTAGTTGTAAATGTATATACAGAACAGCAACAATTATTCATGCAGGTCTGCAGTATAATGCATTGTAGCAGGACTGATCCAGAAATAAACCATGGGAGGTAGCTGACCCAGATTTAAGTTCAGAGTCTTGATTGTCTTAGTTAGCAGAATTAGTATTTACATTGGGAACAGTATTATCATCTAGCTTGCATGCATATAGTGCATGTACAAGTAAAACACAGTTATTATGAGTAGCATGGCAGCTCTCTTGTGTACTGTATTTTGTGATCCCAGTACAGCTGGATGATCATAAAGTACTAAAACAAATAAATAATTAACATGCAGTACACCTAGGCCTGTGCATGTATATACCTACACATTTTGCTGGAGTGATGATAGTTTAGGCTAGCTTGCTCCATAATGTGAACTATCCTTTCCCACTAATCACATACCCCACAGTAAAGAAACATGTTAAGACCCAATTACACTGTAGATGTTTTTTTTTTCTATTATTATATTAATAAATAGCTGAGTAATTAGTAATTTAGATGTAACTTACTTATTTGGTGCAGTCATATTATGCCACAGTCCTATCGGATGATTTGCTGCATGGCGATTAAACCGATGCAACAGAATAACAGTACAGATAGTAAAATTAATTCAGCCCTAAAATACATCCCATAGTTTCTTTCAAGAACTCAACTGCATAGTGGTAGCCTATACTGCTCATTATCTTAAAGATAAAAGGGTGTTATTTGTAATTAGCATTATAGAATTATAAAGTTTGCATGCATGTATGAGAGCTCATGACCTCTCATGATGGTAGGTGGTTAGCCACCCCATCCACCCCCCTGGATCTGCTTCTGATTGTAGATAGCTGGCAATCCAATTACAAGATCAATTTATAACTCAGGAAATTTATTGTGAACTAATCTGAAATCAAAGTCAAACCAGCTGTCAAATTCCAACCATCTGTCAAAACCATACAAATTCGCTTGAATTGTTATTAAACTTTTGCCATTAACCTACCATCACAGCCATTTCTTGGCCACCACCTTGGATTTCATGTCTTTCTTCACCCTGGCTTTTGGGGGATGCACCCTTTTTTATACCTTGGCTGTTTGCAATTGAAAATAGATCATACTGTATATAAACCTAATTTTTTGGGTTTTCCTCACTACATCTCTGCCTGATTCATGCTCATCCCCTACATTGTCACACTGTACATAAGTGCACTGACAGAATGCTGATTACTAGGAGCCTTGTGTATACTACTTGTCTACCATACAGTACAGCTATCCCTAAGCACTTCAGCTGCAATTCACAACTGACAGCTTCCATTCTCAGCTAAAAGAGAATATGTTTGAAGTCTCACTTTAAAGTATAAGTTTGAGTATCCCTGTAGAGCCATCCATGCACCTCCCACATAACATATCAATCAAGCTAGTATACAACTGAGTACAATTATCAAGTACTCCTGTGCAATAAAAGTATGAAATAATCTTCTGGTCAAAAATTAGGGTAGAGCAATGCTGCAAATACTTGAATACTCATCAAAGAGTTTGGTATTCGGACGTACTCATGTAACCATTAAAATCACATGACCTAGCTAGCTCATATGATGTATTTGCTATCATGAAATGAGACAATGAAGGCTTTAGAATTTGATGGTGTGATTTAATGCATATGCTGGCCAAAAATGCTAACACCAGTACCTTACTACAGTGTGACTGTATGTTTGCTGTTACTTGCAAAAGCTATAAACTGCTGTATAAGCCATGTCACATAGGTATAACTACAAGTATGTAGCTAATATTCGTGAGTACTTGATTGTTAGCTCTAGAGAATATAATACACAAATACGTGATCAAATTTACCATAGTAATCATTACTTTGGTACTTTCACTGTAACTTAATTCATGAATTATTGCATCCACACACATTTAAATACAGTATAAGTACACACAATTTTATAGACTGCATTTGTGTACCTACTGGTAGTCACCATGTGACTATATAAAAAAATTAACGATTATTTTGGTAAATAAGTGTTCTGGAGGTCATTGAAGATATGACTACTTGTGTCAAGAGATGCTCCCAAATTTGTGGACAATTCTTCTGCATTGTTTGGTGCTGTAGTACTAAACAGCAATGTCCTGTCTGACTTCTGTAGCGTCCTTGATAATTCACATGGATGTATACGTTGATTTGGTATTGGATTCCTGCAGCAAAACAAAGTTGTGTACTTGCTAAAAACATGCCCTAATAACTAATAAGTGCCATCTAGTACAATTAAAAACTTTATAGAGGAAACACTTTCTCAACTGGCATACAATACAGTGGCGGATCTAGAAATTTTCAGAAGGGGTTTCAGATTCCACTCAACTTCAGCATAGCTGTAAGTCGAAGACCAAAAAAAAAAAAAAGTCACAATTTGCTGTAGAACACCGTAATTGTGATTTTAAAGGCTAAAGTATGAAGTTTTTTTGTCAGTAGAGAGTCCTTCTATAACAACACTATATATATATATATATATATATAACTCGTGACAATTTTATCATCCACACAATGACTCATCAATAAATTTGGGGCGCGTGCTATTTTTCAAGGGGGTTTCAGCTGAAACCATTGCAATCCCTCTGTATCCACCACTGCAATATCCCTTGTAAAACACCTGCATTAAATACTAAATACCTACAACAAATATTCTGGTGTGATACCATGTAACTAGCATACATAACTAGATAATCATGGGACCATGTAACCTCCACTGACAAGCCATTCTGTCAGATAGGTTTAGCATTGTAAGGCACCAGAAACTAGCTGAAACGTCATTCTATCAGTACTTATTTGTCACCTAATCCTTGGAATATCACACTGATCTCTTGCAGGATATATATGTAAAACAACTGAGCATACAGTTGCAACAACAGCAACATTATAGGCTTCTAGGATGGAAAGCAAAAGTAAAGCAAACTTGAAATTCTAAAGGATCAACAGTTTTGGACAGATACGTACATGCCATCTTGTTCATTAAGAATGGCCAAGGCTATTGACACCGACCAGCAAAAACTTCCAACAAAAACATGCATAGAATAAAACGAAAAAAATTTTTTTTTCGATTAAAGCAAATCCACTACCCTTGGCCACTAGTGATATAATTATGCTCTAGTCCACTGTCCTAACCACTCAACTACCAGTGCCAACTACCCACTTCCTTTTCTTTCTACCTTATAAATGCAAGTTGAAAGGGATGCTAGAAAAACCGGTGAAGAAGAAACCAAGGTCTAACCCAACACTAACATTGAGGTTTGCCTGTTAAACATAATGGCATCTTCCACACTGTCTATATGAGGTAAATTTGTGGTGAATTTTAGGGTTGATTCTGCTCTGCCGTGATGGTTGCTTCACTCCCTCAACCCTAGCACACTTCGAACATCCTTCATACAACTAGTGTGTTTGATGCTTGAGTTGCTTGATTGGCATCAATAGCTTTTGGTGGCACTTATTGGCACTGAGTTTCAGTGTCAATAGCCATTGCAATTAAGAAATGATTCTCACCATCTGTTATCGATAGTGTGTCATGTGGCTAAGTACCACCAGTGTGGGTGTGCAAAAGACAAGTGTGTATTTTACAGGAACCAAGAAAATATCGTTTTCATGCATCCATAACTCGATAATGGGTGGGGGAATTTAACCATTTTTGCTGTGAAAAATCCTCAGCGTAGAGCACCTCCCATTCCAAATTTGAGGTGGATCCACCCAATCATCATTGCGATATGTGCTCTCAAAGTTTGTTATATTTTCTTTGTATTCTCTTCATTAATCTTCTTCTTATTGCACACTTCAGAAAAATCATAATAACTCACATGTGCTTTAGTCAATTTAGGAGGCAGTAAGAACATAATACTGCACATTTATAGTCCAATTTTGGCACAAATCAGAGGGTAAAAGGCTTGATGGAATAACTTGGAAATTGGTCCGTACATGGAGTAACTATGGTAGTGAAACCTTTTGTAATTTGAAAGAAATCGCACCAATAGTCATATAGTTGTAACAAAAATGCCTACCATGTGTAAAAAGTGCACGATCAACTTTTTTGATAAAAAAGTATTACTAGCCATGCTTACCAGGCAAACTAGCTAACGGAATCAGCTAAAAATAGGTAGAGAGGTAGATTAATTATTTTAGAACCATCTTTCAGTATTTTACAAGGGATCATATTAAAAACCACTGTGTTACACTAAAGTCAACTACATAGGTGTAACAAGTGTGCGATCTAGATACTCTAATACTGCATAAGAAGTCACTCTATTAGAACATTCAGCTGCAATCAAATCATCATGTAGAGAGTTCAACTATGTACGAGCAAGTCATTCTGTAGAGAGTTCAGCTACAAACAAATCACCCGCTAACAAATAACCCTGTGGAGAGTTCAGCAACAAACAGGTCACCCTGTGGGGAAGTCAGCCAAAAACAAGTCACTTGTAGAATTCAGCTAAAAAAGTTACCCAGTAGAGTGTTCAGCTACAAACAAATCACCATGTAGAGAGTTCAGCTACAAACAAATCACTCTGTAAAGAGTTTAGTTATAAACAAGTCAAAATGTCAAAATTTCAGCTACAAACAAATCGCTCTGTGGAAAGTTGAGCCACAAGCAAGTCACCCTGTAGAGAGTTCAGCTACAAACAAATCACCTTGAGGTTTCAGCTTTAAAAAGTTACCCTAGAGAGAGCTCAGCTGCAAACAAGTCACCCTGTATAGATTTCAGCTACAAACAATCATTCTGTGGAAGGCTCAGCCATAAAGAAGTCACCCTGTAGAGAGTTCAGCTTATAAACAAATCACCCGGTAGGGAGTTCAGCTACAAACAAGTCACTCTGTAGAGAGTTCAGCTACAAAAAAATCTGAGCTCTGCTGCAAACAAGACACCAGGTAGAGAGAGTTCAACTACAAACAAATCACCCTGTGGAGAGATCAGCTATGAATAATGTGAGAAAAGTTCAACAACAAACAAGTCACCTGTAGAGTTCAGCTACAAAGGTCCCCCAGTAGAGAGTTCAGCTACAATCAAGTCACCCTGTAGTGTAAGCAACCATATTTTATTGGATGGGCTAAATTATCAGAAATGCAAGCTTCAATTATCGGACGGGTGTTATACTAATAAAACAGTAAAATTCCGTGGTACAAAGAAGTGGCATGGTTGACAAAGAGTGTGTTATGTTTGTTAAAGGTTGTAATTCTACTGATAAAGGAATGGACAAAGGTTAACAGTTCATGTAACTTCTGTACTGTAGATTTAGGACTGTTTTTAGAAGTGAGTTCAGCCTGCACCATCAATGACCATGATGGTGCTTTCTCTTCGTCACTTTGAAAACCCATGACAGTCTACTGTTAATTTCTACTTCAGTGTTAGTCACCAAACAATAAAGGAAACAAGCAAGGCCAGCAGTCACTGAAATTTCCACAGAAAAACATGGTACGGCTATAGTGTCGAACTTGGTAGTTGAACTGGCCTAACCTAAGATGCATGGTGGCTGTAATGAAGGCAAAGATTGGTGAGAATGTAGTCCAAAATGGTGTACTACCATCTAGCCAACTGTTGAGAAGTGTAGGGAAGCTAATATTCATCTCCATGACTGGAGTTCAAGTATGCCACCATGCTTTCCCTACAAAGCATCTAGAAGAGATCAAGAACAGAACCAAGAGAAGGATTTACAATTGCTGGTTGTTCCTCTATTAAATACTGTAGAGCTCTTATATGACCATTGTGTGTTTAATTGTCAAACAATTTGTGTGCATTTTTACAAAAAATCAAAGCTCATACATTACACGGTCTAACATGCTGAAATTCTACATGGATGTCGGTTAGACCTTCATAAATATACAGGATTTTTTTTCAGATTTTTGTGAAGTTCCAGCATGATGCCAAGACCAGTCATCGGACCAACGTCAGGTAACTGAAACATGCAAGGCTATGGAGTTCTAGTGACCAGACCATGGTTCCGATAAATGGTTACTTCAACTTTTCACATTTTTAGCTATTACTGGTCAGGGGAAGCACCTTTTGACACCAAACTTGGTACACAGGAAGATGAAGTCAAGTGGAATACCTCTGCCAAAAATTATGCTCCAGGAATGTTTGATGAGAAAGGACGTGCAGCGGGAATAAACATTCCTTTAATCGGTTGTTTACGCTAGAGAGTTCAGCTAAAAACAAATCACCCTGCAGATAGTTCAGCCGGTAATAGTAAGTCACCATGTAGAGATTTCAGCTGCAAACAAACACCATTCATTCTGAAGAGAATCCAGCTACATTGGAAGTTACTCTGTAGCGAGTTCAGCTCCCAACAAGTTACCTGGTGGAGATTTTTGCTACAAACTAGTCTACCTGTAGGAGAGAGAACATGTGATAATTTTCATATAGTATTAATTTTTGTAAAAATAATTCATCATTATAAAAAATATTCAGAGAATTCAGGTTTTGTTGTCTTCCTCCTCTCTACAGCAAAGAAGAAGAAAATTCCAAAACTGGCGGCAGACCAGCTTTTTGAGTATTAAAAAAATACAAAATAAAAGGATACCTATGCAAAACACCCAAGCTGTGAAAAAAGATTATGGCCCCAAAAAAGCCGGAGTGAAAAAAGATGTGAAATCCGAGGTGGTGGCCAAGAAATGACTGTGATGGTAAGTTAATGGCAAAATTTTAATAATGACAATTCACATGAATTTGGTGCCATCTCACACTTTTTTTCACCCTGGCTTTCTTGGGGATTGCACCCTTTTTTTTACAACCTTGGATAAATATAATTATTATGAATGCTAACTATGCAATGTTATTAGAATTGCAGTGGTGGGTGTAACTGTAATCTCAAGGTTACAAATATATATAACACAGAGAATTGCTTCCATATCACATGAACTCAACAATATTTTATAAAACAAGATCATTAACTGTAAATTTAAAAGAAACACATTGTCATGATGCTTAAACTCAATTTAAGATTTTAAGAAGCACTTTCATAGCAACCATTTTGCACTTAAACAGCAGTACAGCTGATATGCCCTCACCAACACTGTATCATTAGTTGATACACAGTTCTGGGACAACCAGGAGGTGGTGGAAGTCGGTATCCAGTAGTGATCATGTTTAAGTACTATAATAGTCAACAAAATTTAATGTAGATTACAAATAATGTTCCATTTTGTACCTCTCTACCATCACAATCCTCAAATGGCTTATGACCCAAACTCCATATCTCATACATTACACATCCAAAACTCCACACATCACTTTGTGTTGTATATTTTTTGTAGAATATTGCCTGTATAAATATTAAGAAAATGAGTTTTGCATAAGAGATGGAACAGACTGCATGATATACATAACAAAAGAACAACATCTGTTAGTAGCATGTTATATAGGTTTCTACCAATCGGTATTGAGTCCTTGCTTTGTTTGCACAAAGTAAAACTTATTGTGGGAATAGATGCACACCTAAACCTTCAGTAATTCAGTGACTTATGCCATAATACAATTTGACTAATGAGAGAAACCAAGCAGCTGCACAACACATTTTAAGCAGTGACATCAGAAGCCCATAACTGCTGCAAGGGTGCAGTCTACTTATAGACCCCGTGTGCACTAAGATGTGGTCCCGGGAAAAGTTGCTACAGCTTCAGATTTCATGATGACTTACAGGGGATTTTGGAAGGAAATGAAGAAAAGTATCGAGCATTCTATCGCAAAAACCTTCCCTAGGAGGGATAACTCGCCATGCAACAAGTATTTTACCTAGTAACTTACTTTTTAATGACACTGCTCTGTTTTTCAGTACAATTACTTTGCATTATCATTTTAAAACAATTTCCTAGCATGGAATGAATATGTCTTTCCCTCAAAAAATGGCGGATGCTCCATTTTGATGATGTAATAAAGTGCCACACCTTAGAGCACATGGAGTCTATACAAATGCATTAGATAAGTCAGGAATGTTATTTCTTTGGTAGCAGCATCATGGCTCTTTTGAGTTCATCGAAATAGCTTACCTCAGTGTCTGTATACTGTAATTAATTTGTGACCAAACGAATGTTTGATGATTGCTGATCTATGCACACAACAGTGAAGTTCACCACCATGAATGGATAGCCACACTAATACTCTACACATTTGCACCACAGCCAGGCCACTGATTTGCTGGCAGTTTATCACAAGTGGATTTCTAGAGATGTGTGCCAGCCACAGGGAATGCTGTGGCATATTGAAATGCCACTGGCCGACTGAAACTCAAGCTATAGGCTGGAAATTAAGCCTTGGACAGTTGCCCAGATATTTTCTACGTAATTTCTTTCAGCACGAGTGGTCTTGTTAGCCCAATATTAAGGCTGGAGACATCATATGCCCTAATTGGTCATTTTCTGTTCACATACCAATTGCCCAGCCACCACCCCCACCACCACCTATGATGATGTGCTTGTGTTACAGATATACTGTTGTGAAAAAGGTACCCAAAATCATGATTTTATTAGTAGATAGCTAGCTATGGATTAAAGTGAGATAAACATTATGGTTAGCGTGAAAATTCAAACTCGTGGCTTTTGACCTTCCCAAGCTATATACTGGATTGAAATGTTTACAATTGCATATCTCACAATCTATTGATGCACATTTTCCTAAATTACTGTATAGCGGGTTATTTTCGAAACAGAAATTTTTGCACAAGAAGCAAAATCTGAATTTCGAAAGATTTTAATTTCGAAGAGTGCATATTTCGAAGTCCAGATGGATTTCAAATAAACAGAAATTCGTGTCACAAATTATGAAGATGCGTGAATGTTTGCCGAAAATTGACTTACTGATGGAATAATCCCCATACCTGTACACTGGAAAGAAGACTGAGGGAGTCTCGGGTGGAATGAATTCACTGGCACGATCACGCTAGATCATAACTAGCTATCCTACTATAGAGCAGACGCTTGATGGCCCATTCTGGATCACCTGTTTTCTGGTTATTGGTACAGTAATGATACAGTTTACCCATTATCATCAGCAATACTGAGCTAAAACTCGAGGAATACACGAACGAATCGCCGAAAGTTTGACGGTTGCTTTCACTTGTGGGAATTTATTTTCGAAAAGCAATCGGATGTGGGAATTTATTTTTGAAGAGAAGAGCCTCTTCGAAATATCCGAAAATAAAAACCTTTCAAAAATTACCAACTATACGGTAGGTCACATTTATATATGCAAATAGATTGCATCAATGCACATCATCATACATCAATCAAGCAAGTTATGGTCAATGTACTCACTTCAGGGGCAGTCCATTTCAATGGTATCTTCCCTCCTGTGGACACATAGTAAGTGTCATCAGATACATCACGTGCCATCCCAAAATCAGCAATCTACATGTAGCAACACATTTCCAAAGTAGCTAAGCAAGTTAACAGTATGTGTTTCTTGCTATGCTACATAAGCTTTTATTATTCCAAGCAAGTAGTTAAAAGGAGGATATCACCTGTAACTCTATAAATTTTGAAATGCAACTCTTCTTACAAAACAAGTATAGAAAAATTTTGCAAGTTGGTAGGGGTCACTACAATAAAATGTGGTTAACAAGGAAGATTATCACATAATTAATCCCCATACCTTAACCATGCTAGCTTATGGCTATTTATACCTAACTGAACTGTCAAATTGTTGTAAAAGAAAGGAAAGCTGAGATTTTTATGAGAAAATCATATCAAAACTAGTCTGTACATTTTGTCAAATGAAGCCATATGCGTATTTTGTTTATTCAATACATTTTGTACGCAAAACACATGTTTTTAAAGCGTAAAGTTTCATTACACCTTACACATTAGACTTTTCCAAAAAAAAACGGGTGGAATTAACAATTTCTAACCTTCAGCTTTCTTTT
Source organism: Dysidea avara (assembly GCF_963678975.1). Lineage (NCBI taxonomy): Eukaryota > Metazoa > Porifera > Demospongiae > Dictyoceratida > Dysideidae > Dysidea > Dysidea avara. The sequence continues at coordinate 47,596,152 of NC_089274.1, forward strand.
GTTCAATACACTTTTATCACAATTCAACCAGGAAGTCACTGCTCTTGCAGGTTGAAGTCCGTTGATTGCAAATAACTCCCATACATTTAATATTGACGATTGCGCATGGCTCATTTATCGCGACGATTCTAAGTCACACATGGGGAAATCCCCATTAAAACAGGTAGCATTATTTAGAGTATTCTAGCAGCAACAGGTTGGTGTGAAATTTATGTGGATTGCGACAGTATTTGCCAGTGCTCTGGTGGGTTAAACGTTTGTAAGGAAAACTCCATATATTTGAATGGACACATGAAATACCTACTTCCCAGAGAGCTACTTTTCGGATGCTACTCAATGCAACAGGGGTTCTAGTGGACTGGGGTTTGTAGTAATGTATTTATATCAAGTAGGAAGAGAGATTCTACTGGTAACTCAGAGTCAAATTTCATATACGCGTAATTTAATTTTTGCGGTAAACTTGACACAAGTTTTGATATGTAGAAACTTTCATAATTGCTACTGTATATACTGCATGATGATAGTTTCTGAAAAGACTAAAGTTAAGTTCACACGAGGTATGTACCTTAGGCCTGCGCCAATTATGCCAGCATAATTTGGGGAATAATAGGTAGCCAAAAGCATCAGCATAATTGCCAGCATAATAGGCAAAATTTTTGTGCATTGGTTATCAGAGAAGTTGAAACTCTGTTTATTTTGCATGATGCAGAATGGGATAGTGTGCAAGCATGGTAAAAATCAGATTTACAGCTACGTTGTGAAAAAAGATTAGTTAAAGATCGATATACTCTAATAGAACAGTCACCGCATAATGAAATATCCTAATAGAACGTTCACAGATGCATTAGGTACTCTAATAGAGCAGTCAAGACACAATTTTATATGAGCATATTTGGATCACAATTGGGCATAATTGGAGCATAATAGGAGACATTTTGGAGCAATGCTCAAAAGCATAATAGGCAAGTTTAAAAGCATAATAGGCTCAGGCCTAATGTACCTAGTAATACAGTTAGTACATACAGGAGAACCACAAGCAAACTCTCATACAGTAGCTAGGTACAAATGATTTGCCTGAAATATATGCATGAGCAATTATATTCTACTTGGGGGACTCACTTGTAAGTGTGGGAAACTGTAGAAATGCTTCGTGGGTGAATTTATATGGGACTACGTGAATTTCAATTGTAGATAACATAGAAAAGATGTACGTAAGTGCCTGGAATGCATTACCAAGAAATGGATGTAGTATATCAAAAATACTAGTATCCCTCCTGGGTGGGATATAAATATATTTGATACACTACCTCCATTTCTCGTTAATGCATTCCTGAGAGTGATATATGGCATTTATTTTCCTTCTCTTTCCTTTGAAGCGAGGTGTGAAAGTGGTATATGTGATTATATAGTTCAACACACCTTACACACATCATCACTTGATACTAGTATATTCCTAGCAGCCAGGTCTCTGTGTACAAAGTGTTTTGAGGCAAGATAACTAAGTCCCGATGATACTTGTCTGCAGAAACTTAACAGATCATGTTTCATCTCACTACAAGCTTCAGGAGTTATCCTACAGATGTATCTCCATTGAACAAACTTGACACAATAGATACTGCTTACATACATATATCTTAAATCAATTAAAAATTGTTGAAGGTCTCCTTTAGGCATATATTCCAATATGATCATCGTATTCTTTCCATTTATTACCCCATACAACTCCACTATGTGGTTGTCCTTGAACTGACCCATAATGGCTGCCTCCCGCAGAAACTTTATTCTGTCTGACTCAGAACATTTTGAATTGAGTGTCTTCACTGCTACTTGTATAGGATCAGCAGAACCATCAGTCCATGTGCCCAAATGGACTACTCCAAATTCACCAGAACCCAACTTTTGTGACACCCTGAAAATAGCTAAATGGTTTCAAATATTGCAGAAATACTTATGTATTATCATACTGTACAGTATGTTAGTACTGTATAGGATCATGAAGGTTTAATATTTCTTGTGCTATATCAAGACTCACGGTAGTGAGGCGCGCGGCCAAGAAACTACAAAACGCACGCCCAATTAAAAGACGCGCGGCCACTACTGTGAGTTATTTACGTGTAGGGACGGTTTCGCAATATTAGCCCTGAATTACGCAACATCTCTCAATAGGTTTGTATTGCGTTACGTAATAATAAAAAAAATCTTTTTCCGTAGTAGTGTTCTTGCGACCGGTATTAAACGCGTATTTAGACATATTTCGCTTTATTTCTCAACCTTGTGTTACACCTAGCGTCACCTTATACCAGTGAACTTACCGGCCATGTTTGTACAGTCCATCTAGCACTGACATTATCTAATCCTGGTTTGTTCATACGCGTACTTTCTTCGTCTAATCCCAGGGGCGGATCCAGAGTTTCGAAAGAGGGGGGGGGGGGGGGGAGGCACCTTTCTGAAAAACAGTTGAAGACCAAAAAAACTTGCTGAAAACCAGTTGAAGACCAAAAAAAAAAAAAAAAAAAGTCACAACAATAATAGCTAGTTATCCTTACCAACTATATCACGTCTGTTATGTAAAATAAAATCCTATTTGTAGCTTCATAGGTAAGCTACACTGCCTCATGAACATTGTGACTGCTTTATTAGAGTAATTGACTGCTCTATTAGAGTATCTCGATCTTGTATGCAATTTCTTGAAGGGGGGGGGGGGCATTTGCCCCAAATGCCCCATCCTGGATCCGCCACTGAATCCCTACAATAACTTTTAAAGACACGATGTGGACACTAGCCCTAATGTCTGATAAACAAGTTGTAAAAGCGTGTAGAACCATAAGTTCCCTAAGGAAGGTGTTATAAGCAGAAATCTTTTAAACTCCATTTAGTGCCACGCCTCAAGCGTGCGTTGATAATTGGCAGATGTCTTATAAACAAGTGTGAAAGCGTCAAGAACGTAGCGTCACTAGAGAAGGTGTTCCAAGCATAATTCTTGTTACCACACCACACATGGTGTATTGTGTGTTCTGGTGGTGCTCAAACCAGCTTGTTACATAGCATTACCCACCCTAACAGCAAGTAGTCACTCCCATTGTGGCTTTCGTCATGCATGTCATTTAATTAATACACATGTTACATAACAAAATATATCACATTAATTGTTTGTGACATTAACAATAAAATGGGATACAGTGGAAACTGTCTAAGCCGGTCACCTTTGGGCCAAGATTTCTTGGCCTTAATAGGCAGGTGGCTGCTTTAGACAGGTAAATTAGTGTATAAACTTCTCACTAGGGTAATTTAAAGCTGGTCTTTTTAAAGAGGTGGCCTTTCTATACAGGTGGCCGCTAAGACAGGTTCCGCTGTAGTTAGTCCCATCACAACTGTATGAAATTCAGAAGATTCTAATCAACTGAGATATAATGCCAAGATCTTATCAGGCCTCATCGTCCACGTACACTTGACAATTGAGAACTAAAGAACACACATAACATTATATAATTCCTCTGACTATAATAAACTTACTCCCCCGAACCTTGATCTTTACGTATGTACCACTGCTAGTGAGAGAACCGCATGCTATGACCAAGTACCCTGTACCTGTAAAATTGACAGGGCATTAAATACAATACAGCTAAAATCTCACTTTTTATGCAAATGACAGATTTGGGGATCTGAAAATTCATGAGGTAATACAAAAATTTCTTAGTATACACACAGACTGATCTGAAGATCCACAACGTCCTTGCAGTCCACGCACACTTGGTGTACAGTCTACGTACACTTGACAATTGAGAACTAAAGAACACACAACATTATAAAATTCCTTTGTCTACTTACCCCCTGAACCTTGATCTTAGTTGCCAAGTTTACAGCAGCTCTAGCCAAGTTATGTATGTAGCACTGCTAGTAAGAGAACCGCATGCTATGACCAAGTACCCTGTACCTGTAAAATTGACAGGCGGGCATTAAATACAATACAGCTAAAAATCTGTCACTTTTTACGTAAATGACAGATTTGGGGAATTCATCACATCTTGAGGTAATACAAAATTTGAGGACCTGAAAATTCCTCACACCCTTGAGGTAATATGTTTGAGGATTCACAAGTTGGCCCAGCAGTGACCTTACTACACAGTGTCCTGATTAGACAGGTTTCACTGTACATAAAGACCAGTATGCAATGTGAAAGAGTATTTTTTTTGTACAAGCATCATGTAGATTACCTTACTTCTTCCACCTAGCTCCGGGACTTCTAAATTGGCACTACAGTGACAACACTGAAAGCTGTTTGGTCTGTACAAGTACGCCTTGTTGACAATCCATCCATGAGATATAATTTCAAGCGGGAAAATATTGGTACTTGCTCTACTCAACTTGGTACCATCACAGAAGTTTTCAGCTTGGTCTCAGTGAACTTGCACTAGTCAGTGCAGACGTCTGACAGTCTAAAAACCAATCGCATACACGCGGTTAATCAGTGTGAATAGATGTGGCACTTTGTACACCAGCCTCATTTTTTTTCACTCCTCGTTTCGTTACTGAACCTCCACTCCTCGTTTCGTTACTGAACCTCCACTCCTCGTTTCGTTACTGAACCTCCACTCCTCGTTTCGTTACTGAACCTCCACTCCTCGTTTCGTTACTGAACCTCCACTCCTCGTTTCGTTACTGAACCTCCACTCCTCGTTTCGTTACTGAACCTTCACTCCTCTTTTCGTTACTGAACCTTCACTCCTCTTTTCGTTACTGAACCTCTACGAAGAGCTGAAGACATCAGTATTTTCGTCGGCGACTCTTTAATATCCACTCGACATTCTTCTTCAAGCGGTGTAGACTCTACGTATCTTAGTTTCAAATCAGTTAAGTACGCTTTGCCGCTCCATTGAAGTCCAGTTACAATATAACAAATATTTAGTAGTGTTCAGTCGAGTATTCAGTCCTCTCAAGACATTGACTGCCATCAATAATTAATGTAAACCGCGTATTACGTGTATTCACTTGAGGTGTTACAGGGACTTTCCAACAGATTTCCCCTAAATAGGCCACGTGATCATTGTTAGTCAAGTGGAACTTGTTCTTGGTTATGGCTCTACAATGCGGTACTCGTACTTTGAGAGAGAACCATCATTATTATAAATGAGAAAACACAATAAGTAGAGTTAGCTTACAGTATGTGCGACCTCGGTCTCGTGCGACCACAATCAGATCGTAGTAAAAGATCTGTGTGGGCACGGCAAGGTAGATACAAGAACAAAACTGACAAACATACATACATACAGAAAAATCAATCCAGACCTCCAGTCACAAACTTCAAACATTTATAATTAATCAACATAACATTGTATAATTGTAGATAATTTTGTATTTAGGCAGGCTGATGGTGCAAGTTACCATCAGACCTTTGGTGTCACTTTTCACCATAAAGCATTAAATAAATAAATAAATAAATAAAATAAAACAAAAAAAAGTGATCAGTAGTTACAAATTTAAGAAGACCACTCAATGCAGTTCCTAGCCAAGAAAATTAGTTGTGAGCATGTAATGCAAGTGTTGGCTGCTCTATCTAGAGTCTGTCTTATGTTAGATTTGGTGGCAATAGACGGCTGAGTGAAATAAATAAAACTCTTTAAAGCGTGAATACTGCTAGGCAGATAGTGACCTAGCACACTAATTTCTACTGTTTCATAATAGTTAGGAATTTGTAAGCGGTCAGATTCTGAAAGCAGCTGTAAATATTCAGTCTTGTTTTGCTTCCTGGGTCTTGCATCCTGAATGTGATGCTCAGAGTCCAAAGGACAAGTCAGTTCTAGTAAAGCCACGGTAGATGCTTCAGAGTTGTAGACAACAATATCCGGCCTGTAAGGTGTGAACAGTAGGCTTGATGGTACAGTTCCTTGAGGTCCTTCACTGGCTCGTAAGCCATGTATGTCTGCATACACTTGAATTGATGAAAAGCCGACAAAAATGTCCACAAGCCAAGATGCCAGAAGATAGAGAACCTTGTCATGCCTATATGTATAGCGCTGTTGAGTTAGTGCCACAGGACAACCACCTAAGATGTGAGCTGTTGTAGGGCGAGAGGATGCACATAGTGTGCAGTGTATGTCAGACTGAATGCACCATCGTCTCAAGTTAACTGCTGTTGGTAGTGTATCAGAAGCAGCTCTTAGTAAGAAAGACAGTTGTCCAGGATTGAACCCTGCTATCAGTTTGTTCCAGGTCTTACATGAATCCTCCAATTTAGCAGAGTCGGCAAAATGTATTTTAGTGTTTAATAACATTATACTTCTCCCTCAAGACATGGACTGCCATCAATAATAATATAAATCACGTATCAAGTGTCATTCGCTTAAAGTGTTACTGTGCAGGGTCTTTCCAAGGGATATACCCTAAATAGGTCAAGTGATAATTGTCAGTCAGGTGGAACTTATTTATTTCCATTAATGCATCATGGAGCTTGTGTTGTGGCTTTCATTAATTGATCATTATGCACTTACCATGGTGCAACAAAGTTTGTACCAAATTGCTGGAACGTGGTTCGTGGTTTGCTGGTATGAGCTTGTGTTGTGGCTTTCAACTTTTGTAACAGATTGCTTAAATGTACATATGCATGTGGTTCGTGGTTGTCAATGATTGTGTATATGAGTTGGGGTTGCTCCACAGAACTTGCACAATATTCAGATGTCTGCATGACGACACAAGGTTAAGTGAGACCTGTAAAAGAACAAGCAGGCACTGAACTTAACCTTAAATTAAACACACATACAACTAACTTGGAACATCAGTCGCAACACCAAAGACACTTGCTTGGATATCCTCATGGCTTAACTATGGAGTGACATGTGTAATTAACCGGCACTAAACAGTATCTACAACACAATTTTCTTTTCTGCAAGAACTTTTTAGCACCAAGTAAAGGCACTACCATCTCTCCTACAAGAGCATTTCACAAGAGATGTGATATTAACTTGAGTACAACCAATATGTGGTGTATGTTTGTGAACATGTGTGTACAGTGTTTGCACATTTTGTGCACGTCTTTATATGATGTAAGCGTGTGTTTGTATGTAGTGAAATAAAAATAATAGTACGATGTTTGTGATCTCTTTCATAACCCTTAGCAAAGTATCTGACTCTACGAGTGGCAAACCAAGTTGATAGGTCGCCCTCATGACACTATGGCAGTGGTCATAGCAAGTTTTATTCATTGACAAGTACAGAATGATTGATATACTCCAATAGAACAGTCAAGCAATAAATACTCTAATAGAACAGTCAGGCAATAAAATACTCTAATAGAACAGTCATTGATCAATATAGCTGAATATTTACATCTCTGTCTGAAAACACTCCCAGATCCCAGATGCAATCTCAGAGTTGCTATTTCAAGATGGTGGCATTCCCCCAAGATCACCTAGAAAAGCATGCTTTGCAAATAAGTGCTTTACACACATCTTTGGTTACCTGACTGTAGCCATTATTGCTTGGCATGACCAGTAATTTCCACTGGCCCTTGTCCTAAGAAAAAAAATTAATAGCTACTAGAGGAATGTATGTTATATGCTCACTACCTATCAGCAGATCTCTGTTTGGTTGCAACACCTCTACAAGGCAGAATTCATCATACACCCCCCATGGCTTGAACATTGGGTCTGTAAATTATATAACGGACAAAAATTAGTGATATCCCCCCCAAAAAACACCATTGCTGTAAAAAAAGGCATGTCCAAGAAACTACAAGTATCTGTAACCCCATGTAAAACAGATAAGCTGTAGAAAAACACTCCATGAAATTAATGGGTAACTGAAAGAGCTGATATCTAGAGCGGCCAAGAATCAATAATGTCACTACAACTGACTATGATTACCAAAGAATACCTTGGCTGTAGAACAAGTAAATAAAAGTAACTGGCAACCAAAACAGCTGATATCTGAAGCGGCCAAGAATAAAAGTTAAGTTGATACAACTTATTACAATTATAAACTTGCAACATTGAATCCTAATCATTCAACTGTGTTCTATACATTCACCCTTGCTACATCTTAAATTAATTCTTTGTAACTCTAATTGGCTGGTAATTTGGCCGCCTTTTTTTCTTTACTCTGACTATTGAAAAAGGCGGCCAAATTACCAGCCAATTAGAGTTACAAAGAATTAATTTAGGACGCAGCAAGGGTGAATGTATAGAACACAGTTGAATGATTAGGATTCAATGTTGCAAGTTTATAATTGTAGTAAGCTGTATCAACTTAACTTTTATTCTTGGCCGCTTCAGATATCAGCTGTTTTGGTTGCCAGTTACTTTTATTTACTTGTTCTACAGCCAATGTATTCTTTGGTGATCATAGTCAGTTGTAGTAACATTATTGATTCTTGGCCGCTCTAGATATCAGCTCTTTCAGTTACCCATTAATTTCATGGAGTGTTTTTCTACAGCTTATGTTTTACATAGGGCTACAGATACTTGTAGTTTCTTGGACGCGCCTTTTTTTACAGCAATGGTGTTTTTGGGGGGGATAAAATATAACTCAAAACCAGCTTTGCTTTTCCTTATAATAGCTTCACATAGGCATAGCCAAACCTTTAGAGTGACCCCAAACCTTTCCAATATTCTAATGGAACTTACTTATTTTTTACTAACCAACTGCCTAATATATTAACTAACAAACAACAAAGCACAACTTGACTATGGATAATGCTAAGACGTGCCTTTTGCCAACCACAGACCGTAGCAACTACAATGTACACATCATGGATTTGCCTTTGTTCTCCTATTTATCCAATTTCTTTCATAGGTGTTGATTGGTAGTAGTGCATCGTGGCTTTAGTGCTTTACTTTCTACAGTGTGACTGCAATGGCTCTTTATATGTAACATTGTATAACAAGTGGAGCATCTACATATGAAATTATTATTGAGTAGATTTTAGCTAGAATTTTCACTTATAATGTAGAAATTAAGTGAACAGCTGTGATACAGCGGCTCAGTGGTTAAAGATTTGTGTGTTCAGTATGGGGGTCCCAGGTTCAAATGCTGGTAAGTTTTTCAACATTTTTTCATGCACCTTTTTAACCCTACCATGACTGTGATATTAGAATATTTCAACCCCTTGATTTACAGTTGTTTGGTTTTGTCTTGTAACTCTGTAGCTGTCACTACAATTTCTTTTAACCACAAAAGGTTTGAGTTATGATTAACCTATATACATACCAATTTTTAAGTTATTCCCATATGCGGTTTACCTTGTAGTCGTGACAACAAGTTGGCCTTTTTTAACACTATAGCTTTATGACTATTAATTAGATGTATGAGATTGTGTCGCAATACATTCTTAACATGTACCAAAGCTTGAGCTATGCATTTGTATTTTATAATGGTTTTTGTAAAGTGTGTGCAAAAATAATCTAAGCCCCTCGAGCCCCTAAACAAAAAAAAGGGAAGAAATTAAGTCAAATTTTGAAGGCTCATATTTCACGATTGTGTTAGACAATCTTGCTCAAATTTGGTATGTGGGGTGCTGAAAGTGGAGGGTATTTACAGTATAAAAATTCCAATTTGAGAAGGGAGTATAGAGCTATATATGCATGAAAATCACATTTGTTTCTTCCTGTAAATATACTCGAGGTGTGGTGTGCCAGCTTTCTTGGTCGAATGACACACTACATGTGTCTTGATATACAACATTTACTACCAGTGAAACCTAGGGAAAGTGGTCAATGTAATTGAATTCATGAAAACAGTTTTCCCACACATACAAGTATATATACAATTACGGTACCGCTCAAACGTAACGTTGCACTCGCTTGCAGTGAGTAATTAAAAAACTCGCCAATTAAAGGGTGTGGCACCCATTTCCTTTGCGAGTATTCATCCCATATGAAACGGGATGAATACTCGCAAAGGAAATGGGTGCCATGCCCTTTAATTGGCGAGTTTTTTAATCACTCGCAATCGAGCGGTGCGACATTACGTTTGGGCAGTACCGTAAGTTTTGGAATACATATCACCACACTTGCATAATATATTTTAAAATCATCTTTATACATAGTTCCTACGTACTTTAACAGCTACCCACCAAATTTTCTGCCATTTCAAACAGAAATCTACGCTATGAGACACATCTCAAAACACAAGAACAAGTGATATTGTGCTACAAAGTCCAATAATGAACTAACAAGAGCTTCAATGCTACCAGGGCTGACAGAATAGTATGTGTTGATCATTCAGTAAGCAGTAGAGTTCAAACCAAAAGCACATTACTCACAGTGGCAAAGACCATCAGAATTATGTCAAGCCATTCTTTGACTTTATGGGAAGTATGAAGATGTCTCAGTTCAAATGCCAGGGTGTTAGTGAACAAACAAGCAGTCTAGGTCAGTGGGTTTATGCATAGTAAACCTTTTGTTGCAAGTCCTGCCACAAAATGATAATTATGTGCTTTGTCAAAAGAAATCTTTTCTTAGTTTGCTTTAGATTGACTATCTTTCACATGCCAAATTCTCAACTTACCACCAGCACACTTTGTTTCCTTTCAGTACATGTACAAATAAGATACTGCTGATAGCATCAGTACTCACCTTACAGTGCTAGCACTGATAGTACTGAATCTTTTACTCTCAAAACAAGCATAAATAGCCTCTTCTGAATGTCCTGGATCTGAGAAACACTCTTCTTCATTACCTCCACTAATTGATGACACTCTTGTAACATCATATATGTTAGAAAGTGTTGAATCAATTGAGTACTCCAAAGCATTGTTAAGAACATTAGAGTAAGAGTGAAGTGGGGACAAATACTCATAAGGGTTTTGAAGAGTTTCATAGTCATTACTTGTCAGTTTAGGATGGTCTCTTGTTGGTAAGGCATCCACTGGATCTGAGTAAGCTGAAGGATTCACAATACCTCTACAGTAATCAATATCACTAGGAATATCATAATCTGAATGAGTGTTCTATAAAGTGTGGTAAATAACATATCCTTAACACTGCACATGCTCTTATCTACCTTGTACACAGCAGAACTATCGTTAATTACTGAATATTGGCTGCTATTAATGGTTAATGGCTCACAATAGCTTTTTAGTTCAAAACTCCCTGAAATAAATGAAAAATACACAAGTATTATGGTATGTATTTATGTACCTGGTGGAGGGTCAAGTTTTCTTTTTCTTTGTCTCCTGTACCACAGCAGAATTATGATCAGTAAGAAGACAACAATACAAATAATAGCTCCCATCACACAACCAGCTATTAACCCAATAGTACCAGATGATGATGAGCTATCACTAACATTGCCTGCACTAGTATTAGGAGACAAAGTGGACTCTACTGATAATGAAATGGTAGACACAACTGCTGTCAAAATAGTGGACAGCAGTGGTGTCGATGTAGTAGACATAACTGGTGTCAAAGTAGTCGACAAAATTGGTGTCAATGTAGTAGACAACTCTGGTATTGATTTAGTGGACACATCTAGTGTAGAAAATATAGTAGCTATAACTGATGATGAAATAGTAGCCATAACTGGCGATGAAGTAGCAGCCATAACTGGCAATGAAGTAGTAGCCATAACTGGCGATGAAGTAGTAGCCATAACTGGCGATGAAGTAGTAGCCATAACTGGCGATGAAGTAGTAGCCATAACTGGCGATGAAGTAGTAGCCATAACTGGCGATGAAGTAGTAGCCATAACTGGCGATGAAGTAGTAGCCATAACTGGCGATGAAGTAGTAGCCATAACTGGCGATGAAGTAGTAGCCATAACTGGCGATGAAGTAGTAGCTACAACTGGTGATGACCTAGTAGCCATAACTGGTGATGAAGTAGTAGCCATAACTGGTGATGAAGTGGTAGCCATAACTGGCGATGAAGTAGTAGCCATAACTGGTGATGAAGTAGTAGCTATAACTGGTGATGAAGTAGTAGCTATAACTGGTGTTGAAGTGGTAGGTGTAAGCGATAATATTGTGGTAGAGAAAATAGATGAAGTAGCTAAATAAAATTCAATATAATGTGAATGTACAGTAGTATGTACATTTGCAAGAAACTATATACAAATCTAAAATCTTTTGTAATCTATCACCTTATATCTATCTCTACATGCGACTGGATTAAAAAAAAGCTGGCTTTGACCCACAAAGCTTTCTTGTAGATTTTGCGATTTCAAGTATTCACTGCATTGTGTTGCAGCTTCACTTCATAGTATCTAAAGCCATATAAAATTCACACATAGTATAGCTATTTATATATTTATAAGCTATCACTGTGTGGGTATATAATTTTCTGTTGCCCAAAGTATGACCTACTTTTCATGTGGGTAGTAATACTGCATGTGGTAGCAATAGGAGTGGTGTGTGAGCTTAAATGGAGTGAGGACATTTAAAACCAGAGGTCAAATTTGGGGTGCCACATGGCCCCTCCGTACACTCAAAATCACAACTGAAGAATGAAGCTAGCTGGCTATCCATGTCTTTCCTACCATCACTCCAATAAAGCCATGGCCATTAAACCTCTACTCATGGCTTTCATAGGGTCTGAGAAGAGCTGCTGTGGAAACCATACTCATTAGTTCTGAAAAAAGAATGGAATATGGTACATAGTCTATTAAGCCAGCAACCCATTATGGTAAAAATGTGAGTTGATTTTGTGTGTGTAGAAACTAAATCCACTCACATGTATACAAAGCCGAAATGCTGGTTGGTTTGTCCATCACACTGCCTAGTTGCTAATCTCTGTGTGCATTGAAATGATTAATGCTGAAAATGAAACATACTTATCATATGGCTTCTCTAAGAATTTTATCACAGGCTTCCTTGTGCTACCATTCATCGTCTATAGCACATTCAAGGCTATGGTATAGAAAAAACTTTAATTACATTCCAAAGAAAACTACAGGATAATCAATCTGTTCAATTGATAGAGTGCCACAGGTCCAGTTGATCAGGTTTCAGCCTGACCACTTTGGGAAGAATTGAGATACCGTAATAAAGCAGTCAAATATTCTAATAGAGCAATCAGTTACTTTTTTCTTGGATGCTGCTGCTGTTGTGATTATTGCTTAAACATACCTGCAATTATGCTACTGTTAAAAATATTGAACACCTGGTAGATACCTGTACCTTAACGATAAGTTCGAGTCCACGTCCATTAATGATCGTGGTTGATTAATAACAATTGAGCGCAGAGAACACACCTCTTAACAATCTATTTACTCGAACACAATCACAACACCCCTTATTGGTTTAACTACAGTACAGCTCACAGGTAATGTCATGAGTATACACATGCGAGTAATGTTCATGTCTTCTTGCGGGATCATTCTTTTGCAATGTACTGCACAATATCTGTGGAACATCGCGTGGATAACTATGCACTAACCACACAAGAAACTCGCAACACATGAGAACACTCACCACTGAGTTTAGTAACTTCATACAACACTTAAATCACATAAACATCTGTGACCGGTCCCATATGTTCATGCAAGCCTAGTTAGCTAATTTTACAGTAGAATGCAATAAACGCATGCTGGGCCAGCAGAACGGCGCAATGAGTTGAATATTTACGAAATCAAAAAATCCATAAATTCTAAAGCGCTTATTTCACAATGAAGGAAAATGATAACACCACAAACCTTGGTTGTATTGTGATCCCCAACACACGAGGAGTTCCAAACTCTTTGTTTCGTGTCAGTACTCCCAAGGAGACAGAAGATATCAGCATTGGTCTGCCTTGCATTAGACAAGTAGTTCACTATCGCTTTTTCTCACATTTGTTCACCTTTGCCGGTTCCCCCTGGTCGTAGGAAAGGCCCGGAAGACAAAACATACCCAGTAATGGATTTGCTTGTTCATGTAGAAGACTGCATTTGTATGTTATAATCGTTTTATTAAGCACCTCAGGGGAATACGCTGGAATTTTGAAAAGGGGTTTCCATTACAGCTAAGTGACTGTTGTATTAGAGTAGTTTATATTGCCTGACTGCTTTATTAGAATATCTTGATCTTTTCACCAAAATTATAATTCAGAACAATGCTATAAGTGTTGCTATCATGTGAAAAAACTATTATTTAACTAAGATAAAAGTTTAAAATGTGTCCTGTTCTTGATAGATTCCAGATTCTAGAAACCTGAAGTTTCAATTTCTTAATGTTTCAAGTACTGTGTAAAATCCAAAGGAAACCCCCCTCCGTACACCCCTGCAGCTGTAGTTTATTGTCATTGTACAAGTCGATTTTCTGCTGTTGCCACCTTGTAGCACTGTAACTTTGAAATTTCTTGGGTTCTAGAGTTGAAACTTCAGTTGACCATTCCTTTGGCTATCTAGATAAAGAAAATATGAATTTGAAAAATGCACTAACTGAGGTTCTGTGGCATCACTTGGCGACCAATCCATCTAGGTCTACGGTGGCTACTGCTAGCTACAGCACTGACTGTAGTCCGTGACAGGTCAAGTCAGTAACTAAGTGACCAAGTATTCGGTAGTTACAACACAGGCATTGCAACGGGAGACCTCACAACTGGTGAAACTGCCAGCGCCGCCTTCCAACACCATAGGTGAGTCCTGTTATCTCATCTTGCGTGATGCTCTCGAGTGAAGTTTACTATCATAGAGCATTACTTTAGCCTTGCTGTATCCACACAGGTCACTCGAGTGCACCTCACACATGTCGTGCGTGTACATGCAATGTTACCCGTGAACTGTACTGTAGCTGGGCTACATACGAAATGTAGCCCGGGTGGCTCCTTTGGTCTTAGGTGTGAAAGTGGTAACATATATATATATATATATCTAATCCAAAACAGCCAAGCTGTAAAAAAAGAGTGCGGCCCTGAGAAAGGCTATGGTGAAAAAAGATGTGAAATCCAAGGTGGCAGCCAAGAAATGGCTGTGATGGTAGGTTAATGGTAAAAATTTTAATAACGACAATTCAAGTGAATTTTGTGCCAAGACCAAGCGGCACCAAATTCACCTGAATTGTTGTTATTAAAATTTTTACCATTAACCTACCATCACAGCCATTTCTTGGCCGCCACCTTGGATTTCACATCTTTTTTCACCATAGCCTTTCTCAGGGCCGCACTCTTTTTTTACAGCTTGGCTGTTTTGGATTAGATTTCACTTCTTTTTGTATTTGTATACCCCAAAGCCAGCCTATGGCCAGCTTTAGGGCTTTTTAACCTGTCATTTTTTCTTTACTACAGGAAGAAGAAAAGATGAAGCAGGATGATTTCTTTGTAGCTGACCTCTCTGCAAGGTGATCCTTCTAGCTGATCTCTCTACCGGATGACTTGTTTGTAGCTGAACTCTCTACAGGGTGATTTGTTTGTAGCTGAACTCTCTACAAGGTAATTTCTTCTAGCTGATCTTTCTACAGGGTGATTTGTTTGTAGCTGAATTCTCTACAGGGTGATTTGTTTGCAGCTAAACTGCTGAACTCTCTACAATGTAACTTCTTCTAGCTGAACTCTCTACGGGTGGCTTGTTTCTAGCTGAACTCTCTACAGGGTGATTTGTTTCTAGCTGAACTCTCTACAAGGTAACTTCTTCTAGCTGATCTTTCTACAGAGTGATTTGTTTGTAGCTGAATTCTCTACAGGGCAATTTGTTTGCAGCTGAACTCTCTACATGGTAGTTACTTTGTAGCTGAACTCTCTACAATGTGACTTCTTCTAGCTGAACTCTCTACAGGGTGACTTGTTTCTAGCTGATCTCTCTACAGTGTAACTTGTTTTTAGCTGAACTCTCTACAGAGTGATTTGTTTGTAACTGAATTCTCTACAAGGTAACTTCTTCTAGCTGATCTTTCTACAGGGTGATTCGTTTGTCTCTACAGGGCAATTAGTTTGCAGCTGAACTCTCTACATTGTAGTTTCTTTGTAGCTGAACTCTCTACAATGTAACTTCTTCTAGCTGAACTCTCTACAGGGTGACTTGTTTGTAGCTGAACTCTCTACAAGGTAACTTCTTCTAGCTGATCTTTCTACAGGGTGATTTGTTTGTAGCTGAACTCTCTACAGGTGATTTGTTTGCATCTGAACTCTCTTACATGGTGGTTTCTTTGTAGCTGAACTCTCTACAATGTAACTTCTTCTAGCTGAATTCTCTACAGGGTGACTTGTTTGTAGCTGAACCCTCTACAGGGTGACTTGTTTGTAGCTGAACTCTCTACAAGGTAACTTCTTCTAGCTGAACTCTCTACAGGGTGACTTGTTTCTAGCTGATCTCTCAACAGGGTGACTTGTTTCTAGCTGAACTCTCTACAGGGTGATTTGTTTGAAACTGAACTCTCTACAAGGTAACTTCTTCTAGCTGATCTTTCTACAAGGCGATTTGTCTGTAGCTGAATTCTCTACAGGGCAATTTGTTTGCTGCTGAACTCTCTACATGGTAGTTTCTTTGTAGCTGAACTCTCTACAAGGTAACTTCTTCTAGCTGATCTTCTACAGGGTGATTTGTTTGTAGCTGAATTCTCTACAGGGAGATTTGTTTGCTGCTGAACTCTCTACATGGTAGTTTCTTTGTAGCTGAACTCTCTACAATGTAACTTCTTCTAGCTGAACTCTCTACGGGTGACTTGTTTCTAGCTGATCTCTCTACAGGGTGACTTGTTTCTAGCTGAACTCTGTACAGGGTGATTTGTTTGTAGCTGAATTCTCTACAAGGTAACGTCTTCTAGCTGATCTTTCTACAGGGTGATTTGTTTGTCTCTACAGGGAAATTTGTTTGCAGCTGGAACTCTCTACATGGTAGTTTCTTTGTAGCTGAACTCTCTACAATGTAACTTCTTCTAGCTGAATTCTCTACAGGGTGACTTGTTTGTAGCTGAACCCTCTATAGGGTGATTTGTTTGTAGCTGAACTCTCTACAAGGTAACTTCTTCAAGCTGATCTTTCTACAGGGTGATTTGTTTGTAGCTGAATTCTCTACAGGGCAATTTGTTTGCAGCTGAACTCTCTACATGGTAGTTTCTTTGTAGCTGAACTCTCTACAATGTAACTTCTTCTAGCTGAACTCTCTACAGGGTGACTTGTTTGTAGCTGAACTCTCTACATGGTAGTTTCTTTGTAGCTGAAATCTCTACAATGTAACTTCTTCTAGCTGATCTCTCTACAGGGTGACTTGTTTCTAGCTGAACTCTCTACAGGGTGATTTGTTTGTAGCTGAACTCTCTATAAGGTAACTTCTTCTAGCTGATCTTTCTACAGGGTGGTTTGTTTGTAGCTGATTCTCTACAGGGCGATTTGTTTGCAGCTGAACTCTCTACATGGCAGTTTCTTTGTAGCTGAACTCTCTACAATGTAACTTCTTCTAGCTGAACTCTCTACAGGGTGACTTGTTTGTAGCTGAACTCTCTACATGGTGGTTTCTTTGTAGCTGAACTCTCTACAAAGTGACTTCTTCTAGCTGATCTATCTACAGGATGACTTGTTTCTAACTGAACTCTCTACAGTGTTATCTGTTCATAGCGGAACTTTCTACTGGGTGATTTGTTTGCAGCTAAACTCTTTGCATGATTGTTTCTTTGTAACTGAACTCTCTACAAGGTAACTTCTTCTAGCTGATCTCTCTACAGGGCAATTTGTTTGTAGCTGAATTCTCTACAGGGTGATTTATTTGAGCTGAACTCTCTACATGATGGCTTCTTTGTAGCTGAACTCTCTATTAGGTACCTTCTTCTAGCTGATCTGACTACAGGGTGACTTGTTTGTAGCTGAATTCCCTACAGAATAACTTGCAATGTAATATAACTGTAAATTATACATGCAGCTGAATGCTTTATTAGGGTGACTGTTCTATTAGAGTATCTCGATCTCGCATTTGCTGCATGTAGTTGCCTTTCGAATCGTAACTCAGTGATTTGTAATCTGATTCTTCTGTACTACTGCAAGAACTTTCTATGATGATTATTCCAGCTACATACTGATTTTCAGCTCGTTGCTCTAAGCGGTTTGCCTGGTAGACACGAAAACTAATAGTTTTTTTATTCATAAAAATCGATCGCGTAATTTTGACACAGGTTGGGTTTTGTGTCATATCTCCATGGTCTTTAACCCGATTCTTTTCAAACCACAAAAAGGCACTCCTACGATGGTTGCTCCATCTACATATCAATTTTCAACTGATTCCTCCAAGGGGTTTACCCTGTAGGCATGACAGACCTTATTTTACGCAAATAATCAGTAATAACTCCGTGAATGTTCATCGGATTCCTACCAAAGTTGGTACGGAGATCCGCCTTAATGAGCCCTTTAAGTGTGCCAAATTTCAGCCCAATCCGAGCTCGCATTCGTGTTTTATGGCGAATTTTGCGAAGTGTGCGAAATGAAGAAGATGAAGAAGAAGAAGAAGAAGAAGAAGAAGAAGAAGAAGAAGAAGAAGAAGAAAACGAAGAAATTAAAACGAAATTTTGTTCGCTCGTATCTCGGAAATGGCTGGAGCGATTTTCTTCAAATTTGGTATGTAGACTCCCCTAACTGGGCGGCACGTCTCTAGCAAATTTGGTTCCAATCGGATAAGGGATCACAGAGCTACATAGGTGTGAAAATTGCGTTTTCTTTCTTCCTGTTAATATACTCACGGTGTGGCGCGCCGGCTTCTTGGGCCGCACGACACACTATCGTGTGTCTTGATATGTGTGTGTGTGTACCACTTTCACACCTCAGATCAAAGGAAAGCCAGTGCATATATATCACATATTGCACTGGCTCAAAATGTTAATATATAGTTATACAACGGCCACGAGTGCTCTGCCTGATATAAACGCACGAGCCTGAGGGCTGTTAGGCCCGAAGGCAAGTGCGTTTATACAGGCAGAGCACGAGTGCACGTTGTATAACTGTTATGTACCACTCACCTAATAGGTGGGGAGAGTCTCACAAGACAGCTGTAACACTTATAAAGGCCAGGTTTCTAACATCGATTGTGGGTAACCAAGCCAGACATTGCGATGACGTTCCCCCTGCAGCCACCTGAGATATTGAAAGCTAGTACGCTATGCGTTATATCACTAACCTGCATTCGCTGTTTGACTCTCATCATGTAGTGCTCAGCATGCCAGCGTGATCACTCAATCGCCATATAGACTAAGCGCCAGACTAATCACCATAGTGATTCTCTCGAGCGAAAAAAAGCAGCTAAATAGACGGTTTAAGTAAACAAAACCTAACTACCAAACGATACTAGTCTAATTCTTACTATTCACACTGGCTAAACTAGAATCTGGTGGCATGACAAAAATGGTTACCACAATCGAACGTAAAGGTTAGTATTATTTAGAATATATTTGTTTTATTGAGTCATTGTCGAAGTGGACTACAGTTTGATCTGGGCTAAGATGGCACCAGACTAGTAAGGTATATAAGTACGTTTATATATATATATATATAGACTAGAGTTGTGGCCACCCGTGTTGGCTTTTTCGATCGCCATTGGCTGCTTGTAAACATTATACGTATTGGTGACGTTATGGCCCACAATCGACCTTTACATGTCAGGCTATAAAAGAATTCGAGTGATCTGTGAAGTGTCTTTCCACCTATTAGGTGAGGTGTTGTAGTGGTCTTCGCCACCGGCACTTGTGCTATGCTGCACAAAACCGCAGCCAGTGCAATATCTGTATATTGCACTGCGGTCGGTGCATTATAACTTATCCCATCCAAAAACAGCTTATAGCTGTAAAAAAAGTGCGCGTCCAAGTAAAGCAGAGTTAACTGCGACAAAAAGTAATGATATAATGCGGCCATGTGCGAGGTGTGCAAGTTGTAAAATTAATATTAGCTAATCAGATAATACAATGTTATTGTTAAAGTGTTAATGAGAACTATGTGATGCTGCTAGTTTTAAGTGTGTGAGCATCTTCATAAATGCCACATAAATTTAATTCTCAATAAAGCAATGTGTATAGATTCTCTGATAGTAATAAATAGTTTGAGTTTGGCCACCTTTCCTTTGTTCGTAGCATTGCTGTATACAGGAAAGGCGGCCAAACTCAAACTATTTATTACTATCAGAGAATCTATACACATTGCTTTATTGAGAATTAAATTTATGTGG
Organism: Dysidea avara; assembly: GCF_963678975.1. Taxonomy (NCBI): domain Eukaryota; kingdom Metazoa; phylum Porifera; class Demospongiae; order Dictyoceratida; family Dysideidae; genus Dysidea; species Dysidea avara. The sequence continues at coordinate 47,616,198 of NC_089274.1, forward strand.
CATTTATGAAGATGCTCACACACTTAAAAACTAGCAGCATCACATAGTTCTCATTAACACTTTAACAATAACATTGTATTATCTGATTAGCTAATATTAATTTTACAACTTGCACACCTCGCACATGGCCGCATTATATCATTACTTTTTGTCGCAGTTAACTCTGCTTTACTTGGACGCGCACTTTTTTTACAGCTATAAGCTGTTTTTGGATGGGATTTCAATACTTTTTGTTAGAATAAGCAATGCACTGTTGATAACAGTAGGTGAGTTTCCATGGTTTTGACAGAAACCCCAGATTACAGTGACAGAATATTAAAATATAACTGTAATTTTAGTGGCCAGGGCCGCCCACATTGGGGGTAACTGGGGTATTTTGCCCCCTACCACAGCCCGAAAGGGGCCACTTGAATACCTGTTTAAAGAAAGATCGATATACTCTAATAGAGCAGTCAGGATCTAGACCCGTCCTTGTCCCTGGGCCCTTCTTTAACTCTTTTCCCTGGGCCCTCTAATTTCTCTAGACGGCCCTGTAGGTGGCATGCAACTGCAGTCAACTAACACCTATTTTAACTAGTAAACCCTTAACAACACTTTGCCTTTCATCTTGTACTGCATTGAAACGATCAAGATACTCTATTAGAGCAGTCACAAAACAGCTGTAACACAGCAATCAATATTTAGCATAGTTACAACTTCTGCTTAGCATCGGATTGTATAGTTTAAATTACTAGCTACTTACAGACTTTACAATATAAAAATATGGCACTTGTAGAAATGTGACTGTTCTATTAGAGTATCTCGATCTACTTCAAGCATTGACTAATTCAAGTGAAGAAGCTACGCCCCTGCCAAGAGATTTTGTGAAATGAAATGAGAATAGTAAAGAAAAGGCAAGTATGTACAGAGACAATAGAGGGGCGCGTAATTATGTCCTGTTGTAAATAAACGCCTTTAAAATTTATATTACTACTAAATAAACGCACCAGAATAGGCTTGTGTGGCTGTTGTCTCCAAGGTTGTCTCATTACTTGTCTTTTCGTGTTGAAGGGATTTAGTCGCAATTGGTGAGTTTAACTATACATGTATTTGTGTTGTAAAACTTAATTGTAAAAAGGCGATTAGCACATATCATGATAAACATGTATTTGTCACAGTGTAGTCTCTCACGAAGTCAGGGTAAAAAATTTACTGCTATATTTAGAGGTTGTAGCGTTTGTAGACTATATCTTAGTATCTTAATAAATAATCCCCCATGATCACTAATCACTAATAGTACAGTGAAAACTGGTCATTATTCAGGCCGTAGAGACAAAATTTTCTAACCTTGCCTTTTAAAGAGGTGGCTGCATTATGCGGCCTTAAAAAAAGGTAAGAAGCATGCTGTTCTAACTGGCTATAGAGATGGATTTAGTGTATGACAGCGTATGAGACAGTGAGTGCTGGTAGCAAGGGGGCAGCCAATCTGTTAGAGCACCAAAAGCACTGCTTCAGACATAGGCAGTTGACCAAGTGTAAAAAGATTCACTATTGGTCCTTATAAGCTCCTGATGAAGAAAGTGATGAAGTCATTATCCATAGGATATATTTTTCAGAGTATCCATTTCAGTTCTACAATATAGTAGCCAAGCATAAGATGAACATAACACGGCATTCCAGTGGTTTAGTGGTGACCACAACACTGCCTGAGTTAAACTGTGGTGAGATTTGAGACTACCAGAAGCCCTGGAATGTCTTCAACACATGAAATACCAAATATCTAATGCCTGGCTTTCATCCACAGTGGACCTGTCTTGGTGGCCACTTGTACAGAAGGGAAACAGCTGCCACACAGTCTTGCGAGCGAAACAGCTAGTTGCCACACCCCTTAATTATCAATTTGTAAAATCTTTAGCAAAATTGTGTGTGCGAGCAAGTGCGATGTGGCAGTGCCGTGTATATGGTTGCTGCCTAGCAGTGACACATCACGAGTATTGAAGTCACAATGCGTTACTTTATCATCCATCTAAATACAATCTCTGAATGTGTCATTTTGTGTAGAGAGCAATCTTCCACAAGAAGTGACCTGCAAGTTTCAGTGTATATTGTTAACCATTAATATTGTTCACAATATTGTGAACTATATGTAGAGTGAAACCTCACTTAGTGGCCACCTCTTTAATAAGACCACCTCATTATATTGGCCACCTCTACTAGGTCCCAAATATAGCTAAGCATTACTTATGACCTCATTAATAAGGCCACCTTGTTATTCAGGCCAAATTTTTGGTTCCACAGCTGGCCATATTAATGAGGTTTCATTGTACTTACGTGAATTTTTATTTTTCGTAACTTTTCTTCAGGTTTACTGATGGGCACTATGAAGCATTGTTGACTGGTCTGTACATAATGTGGTGACTTGAAATGCTAAAACAGTACGTAGCATGTCTTGTATGTACATGTAATGTGTTGTAATGTGTCCACACATCCACACATCTTAGAAATAAATATAATTGTATTCTCTATAAATAGTCAGTTCCATTGTGCCACTGGGTCATTAGTTGGTTGAGTATGGATCATCCAGGGAACTTGAGTCACATTTTGTCCTGGCCAAGTGGATCTCATCCACTGACAGAATATACAGGATCAGATCACGTGTATAAATTACGGTAGAACTTGTTTATTGCCACCTTCACTCATTCAGCAGGTAACAGTGTATAAATTCTCAATTGGAATTGGCTTTTCAAGAGTGGTTGTCTTTCTATACTAGTGGCCATTAAGATAGGTTGTACTGATAGAGTGGACATACTAGAGATGCAACAGTATCCTCCACTTAGTGTCGTTTGATAGTGATGCAATGGAGACTATGTATTATTGCATTTAAATACTATACTATTATATTGCAACTCTAGCACGTATTTATAACAGGAATGTTTGTTAACTGTTTAGACATACTGGAGCCACACCCACTCATCTGGATTCTACAAATGGAGTCATACCAACTTGTTGTCATCATACTTACTCATTACTCCCATTGTGTTTGGATGAATATACATGCCGTCATGTGAGACTTGCTACCATGGCAGGCCACTGGAAAACATTTGCATAGCAGTTATATTACAGTCATTATTGTACAATTCTTACATTATTGTTGTGAAAAGTGTTTGGTATTCATGTGTCTCCTCTGTATGTTGTAATTACATGTGTAATTTTGTGTGGGGGTGCTATAAAATGCAATAATGCATGGTGACAATTGTATTAGGCGATTTTGCACACTTCCTTTTAAGCTAGCTACATGTGCTAATTACTCACAGCTTGTGTCAACAACTGGTAACCGCAGTTGTACTCTTGTGTCATTCTTTAAGCCGCGCCCTTAGAGGACTAATTTCAAAACGAAGGATGGTATGCAGCACCATAGATTATATCTATGGACTATAATCAATGGCAGCACACTTCTTGGTGGCTATATGTACTGATTAACTACATAGAGCGCCAGTTCATCAATACCCAGTGACCGCAGTTGTGCTCTGCGTTATTCTTTAAATTCCGAGTAAAATTCTTAGAGAGCAAATGACGTGGGGGCGACTAAATTCAAATTTCAAACTAGCCATTCTCGAAAACAAATGTTTCAATCTGAACAAAACTTTCAGAACAGTTTAAAGACACATTGCCCTACATGCCAAGCGAGTATTGCGGAAAACAACAATCTGGGATTTGTATTTGGCCTCTAGGTCGACTGAGGACGACTGCAACTTCGTTTGGTGCTGAAATCACGACTGTAGGATAATCATGTATGGTGAAATCGATGATGTGAATCTTGAGGTGATTGAGTGAATACTGAAGCGATAACAGGGCGATGAATGTTCGGAATGCACAAAGGAACGCAAGGCATACACCTGCGGTTGCGTCTAACCGCATGCGATAAAAAAAAATAAATAAATAAAAAAAATGAAACTTCCCCTTTGATGTCGGCAACCTCGATCACGAAACAATCGGCATGGATTTGCTTCACTGCTTGTGTGGTAGTTACTAGTGACACGATGAGTTCAACTCCAGAGTTTCAGAGGGATAGCGTAAGTGACGGGTGGATTACAGGAAGGCCGAATTTGACAACGTTCGTTCTTGTAAAATCCTCACGTAGTGGTCGCGTCATTTATTGTCTGCGGCGCGCGTTTCTGCTTTACTGGCCGCGCGACTCACTACCGTGAGTCTTGATAATGCACTCGTTGTGGTCTACAAAACCACAACCAGTGCGTTATAAGTTATAATGCACTCGCTGCGGTCTGCAGCAGTGCAATATACAAATTATGGCACTGGCGGTGCCTTTGAACTGCCCACGCAGAGGGGTACATTGAGATATACGACCTGCCTTAATGAGATATATGCACTGCAGCCAGTATGTATATCTCGTTAAGGCAGTGTGTACCGTATTTACTCGATTTGTGCCCCAGGGGTACTACTATTTTTTGCCCAAAAACAAGGACAAAACCCTTAGAATAGTGCCGCACTGCAGTATTATTCGAGGATGCGCTACTAATATTTAAACCTGCCACTGTTATAGCTATCTACATTATGGTTTTATAAAACAATCACAACATGTTGCTACTTACTTCTTCTATACACAACCTTTCTTTCACTGTAGCACAACCATGTCACACCTTGGCTACATGGTCAATTTACTAACTAATATCCGGAAGTTCGATTATGTGCTGTTTTATCAGGACAATGCCTTCCTTAAATCGAGATGGAAATTAATACTAAAAGTATGAGAGCACTAGTAAAGAGTAATTACAAAAGTATAGTGCAGTACTATTCGAGGGTGTGGTACAATTTAAGCTATTTTCAGAAACAAGGATAAAAACCTTGAATAGTACCACACTGCGATACTATTCGAGGGTGCAGCACAAATCGAGTAAATACAGTATATCTCGTTAACTCAAGATATTGCACAGTAAGGTGTGTGTATATCACATTAACCCATTCAAGAAGTCCTCAGATTTCTTTGATATCCTTTGCTATCTCTTTGTTCCATTATATAGTCACACATCAGATCGATTGTGCGATTTGTTTCTTTGTAGTTTCTCAAAGCATGTTGAGTAGTTCCTTTGATTATGATTATGATTAAATACGGGTAAAGGCAAAGCCTGTCAATGCATTAACATTATACAAAAGTAAATCTTTGACTGAAATGGAGCTGTGTTTAATACAGGTGAACTCTAAAACACTGTTTTGATAAGTTCTAGACACCTGTCTCGATGTTACATAATGCATGCTAAGTAAATTGAGCCATTAGAGGCGAAGTGGTATTCAAGCGCAATGGTAATTTTATTCATTGATATAATTTATTTACAATTATTATAGTGAATACCTGGAAGCACTTATAACAGCGTTAAACCATCATTATCAAGTCACATTTTGATGTCTTGTGTCTTGATGTTACATACCACGTGCTAAATAGATTGAGCCATTGGTGGTGAAGTGGTATTCATGCACAATTGTAATTTATAGATTATTATAGTGAATACCTGGGAGTACTTATAACAGTGTTAAACCATCATTATCAAGTCACGTTTGGATATCCTGTGTCTCTTTGCTCACTGTGTAAACCCACAATCGAACTTTTCATATGGTCGTGTCATTGCATGTACGTTTAAACTCTTAGCATAGCAACGCCTTGTTGTTATTCTTACGTTGTTTCCAGTGCCCACTATCAAAGTTCACAAAGCCCAATATAAATACACTCGTGAAGCATGCAAGCAGTTTCCCACATGTGTAGGTGATTAACCCACGTGGCACATATTAGTTATACCATGGGCACGAGTGCCTTGCCTGATACATATGCACTCACATCCGGGCTAACGCCCACATGTTTGTGCATATATATCAGGCAAAGCACTCGTGCCCGTGGTATAACTATTACACATATATCCATGCAAAAACAGAAAAGATGTATAAAAAGGGTGCAGCCTTCAAAAGCCTGGGTGAAAAAGTTGTGAAATCAAAGGTGGCGGCCATCTGTATCACTGATGCTAATGATAATACATTTTGATAATGCACAGCTTTGCTGTTATTACATGGATTTCACTACTTTTTGTATATTAATATCCCAAAGCCAATCATAAACTGGCTTTAAGATTTGTTTTTACACACGTCATTTCTCTTCTTATCTACAAATACAATGATGATGATATAAGACAAACTATAGTGTTCCACCAATACAGAAAAATACGTACCGGCTACCGATCCGATATCAAAGCCAAAGGATCTAGCTATGCAATAAAAAATTAATAATTGCTCTTTAATTTGTGTTTGCTTGTTCATCACTATGGCTATAATAAAGTTACATTATAGTGCCTGTATTTATTTGCAATTTTATAATGAAGTAAATTACTTTTAAGTTAGGTATGCATGATTGTACTATTTGCTTATTATTTGCAGTGACTTTTCTATTAGAGTATCTAAAGTTTTCAGATAACTTGCATTTGCTCAACTTTTAACAAGTAAATCCTGCACGCTTTATGCTAGAATACAATTTCCAGCCTGTTGTCACAAGCATAGCACTTATTATGATGATTATGATGATTGGTGCGAGTAGGTCTTAATCATAGTGCACTACCCCACCAATCGGCACCAAAATGGCTATAATATTGGCTTCAATTCAATGGAATATTAGAGGAGCTGCAATTGTATTGTATTGCAGGTAATTTTGATTACTTTTGTAATTCTCTAATAGAGTGCACTTTTTAAGGATTTCTAATAGAGTACACATAGTGTTCTAGAACAATCTAGATTTTCCATTGATTTCGAGTAGATTTTAGCTAGAATTTTCATTTATAAAGTAAAAAATTAAGTGAGCTGAACAGCAGCAGCTTAGTGGGGATTAGGTATTCAGTATGGAGGTCCCTGGTTCAAACATGGTAAGTTTTTTCATGCACCTTTTATCCCATGGTGACTGTTCTATTAGAGTATCTCAACTGTGATTTACAGCTATTTGATTTTTGCCTTGTACTTCTATAGCTGTCAATGAGATTTCTTTTAAACCACAAAAGGTTTATTAACTTATATGCAAACCGATTTTAAGTTATTCCTATAAGCAGTTTATCCTGTAGGTGTGACAAGTTGGCCTTTTTAAAGCAAATAATCATCCATAACTATTTATCAAATTTTAACTAAAAAATTTGGTATGTCGTTGTGCCGCAACACATTCTTAAAGTGTACCAAAGTTCAATAAAAATGAGCTTCACATTTACATTTTATAATGATTTTTGTAAAATGTGTGAAAAGAATAATCTAAGCCCCCTGAGCTCCCTAAATGCAAAGAGAAGGAATTAAATCAAACTTTAAAGGCTTGTGTTTCACAATTGCATCAAGAAATCTTGCTCAATGTTGGTATGTAGGGTGGTGAAGGTGAAGGGCATTTGTAGTACAAAAATGATTCCACTTCAAGAAGGGAACACAGAGCTGCGTATGCATGAAAATCGTGTTCTTTTTTTTTACTGTAAATATACTCCATGGTTTGAATGCTGGTAAGTTGTATTCAACATCTTTCATGCACCTTTATTTCACCCCATGGTGACGATTCTATTAGAGCATCAATTGTTTGGTTTTTGCTTTGAAACTCTATAGCTGTCACTGCAATTTCTTTATACCATGGTTGTTTGTATTGGTCAAGTATGCTCAAAAAAGCCCCAAAATACCTTCAGTATAATGCTCTATAATTTGCTACAAAATTATTCTTTTATTTAGTAGATATCTCTATTGGCTGACAGACTGACACTTACCAATTCCTTCAGACAAGCGTAACATAATAAAAGCTAAGGTTACAGGCTTTATTCCTTCAATGTTAGACATTGTTTCCATCTGACACCTATCGGTATACTGCAGTACACAATACGTGCATCATGGAAATACTTTTGTCCCATTTCATTTTATTGACAGCACAAGGTGTTGATTCATAATAGCATGTTCATGGTTTTGTGTGTTGCTTATCACGTAATAATAATCCAAAACAGCCAAGCTGTAAAAGAAATAGTGTGGCCCCCAAAAGGGTCATGGTGAAAAAAGTTGTGAAATCCAAGATGGTGGCCAAGAAATGGCTGTGATGGTAGGTTAATGGTAAAAATTTTAATAATGACAATTCAGGTGAATTTGGTGCCAATTGACCTGAATTGTCATTATTAAAAGTTTTACCAATAACCTACCATCACAGCCATTTCTTGGCCGCCACCTTGGATTTCACATCTTCTTTCACCATGACCTTTTTGGGGGCCACACTCTTTTTTACAGCTTGGCTGTTTTGGATTAGATATCACTTATTTTTGTATTTGTATATCCCAAAGTTGACCTAAGTATATTTTGGGACTTTTTAAATCTACCTATTTTTCTTTAACATAGGAAGAAGAAAAAGATTTAAAGCAGATTTTTAATACTTTAACTATTTTTGATTTTATCAGTAATTATATAATTTATCAGTAATTATACAAATTATATAAATACATGCCAATTCTTCCCTACAGGATAACTTGCTTGTATAGCTGATGTCTCTATTGGGTGACTTGAAATGTAGCTGAAATCTTTATAGGGTGATTTTCTTGTAGCTGAACTCTCTACAGGGTAACTTGTTTCTAGCTGAACTCTCTACAGAGTGACTTGTTTCAATTAAGCTGAACTCTCTACAGGGTTATCTGATTGTATCTGAATTCTTTACAGGGTGATTTGTTTGTAGCTGAACTCTCTACAAGGTGATTAGTTTTTAGCTGGTCTCTCTGCAGGGTCACTTGTTTCTAGCTGATCTCTCAAGAGGGTGATTTGTTTGTAGCTGAACTCTCTACAGGCTAATTGGTTCATAGCTGAACTCTCTACAGGGTGATTTGTTTTTGTAGTTGAACACTCTACAAGGTGAATTGTTTCTAGCTGATCTCTCTACAGGGTGACTTGTTTCTAGCTGATCTCTCTACATGGTCAATTGTTTCTAGCTGATCTCACTACAATGTCACTTGTTTGTAGCTGAACTCTCTACTTGTTTTTGTAGCTGAATTCTCTACAAGGTAAGTTGTTTCTAGCTGATCTCTTTACAGGGTGATTTGTTTGTAGCTGATCTCTCTATACTGGGTGATTTGTTTGCAGTTAAACTCTGTACAGGGTGTTTCATTTGTAGCTGAGCTCTCTACAAGGTGAGCTGATCTCTCTATAGGGTAATTCCATACCAAATCAACCAAAAAAAATCCTGACCCCTTCGGATTTTCATGAAATTTTGCATAGACATGGACTCTACTAAGAAACTTTCTCACACCAAAATTTGGCCCATTCTATTGATCTCCCTTTAAGATATGACCGCTCAAAGTTTATTAGAAAATATTACAGCAGCTTACACAGGTTTAATAAAATTGCCATAACTTTGTCAGTGATTTCCACAGAACCTTTCTGTTTAGATTTTTGGAATGCTTATTAAATCCTCTTTCAAGTGATATATAATTCATTATAATCACTCAAAGGAAAAGGTCAAACCACAAAAATGTGACTTTTTCCTTTGATCTTAATTATTTCAAAAACTGATATTTTAATTGCTTTTATTTTTTGCTCAAATATTCTTCTAATAGCCTTCTTTCATGCCAGTAAGTTTGAAGTTGGGATCGCAAGTAGATTATGAATTAAGGCTACATACGTAATTCTTATTGATGTTTACATGCTACAGGGGGTATAACTATGAACACTACTATAACAATACAAACTTTTAAATTCAATTATAGTATGGAATGATTGGAATCTCATAAGAATGTGGTTACACATACAGTTGGAGGCATAGTACACAGGTATAATCACGAGATTAAACATAAGTATTAATACTCTCCATTGCTGAAAGCACACCAATATACCCATTTTATGGTTATCAATTCAGTTATGATAACTGGTAAAAATACTGTCAAAAGTCCATAGCTAATAGAGATTTTGTACCATATATTGGGAAGGTTGGTGCTTAAGTTTGGTGAAGAAAATAGTTTGACAAAATTGTGAAACTTCATAATAGGAGGGTTTTAATTTGGTAAAAGTAACCAAAAGCTTTTCTGTTATTATTTTGTATAGTGTTTGTCTGACATGCATAGGCGTAGCAACCGGGGGGGCTGGAGCCCCCCTAATGATTTTCTAAGTTTAGTGTGCAAAAAGATCGAAGTACTCTAATAGAATAGTCAGTTGCTGTTATAGAGCAGAGTCGTTGTATAAAATTGTCTTCAGAATTGATATCAGAAGGCAAAATTTTCCTGTGGGGGCATGCTCCCAGACCCCCCTAGAGGGGTTGTGTTCACATGTTTATACTGTCCTTTACAACCACCTGGAAAAGAGCCCCCGATCAAAAAATATTTAGCTATGCCTATGACATGTATAATTTCTTTTACGGGATCTGTTTGTAGCATTTTTTGATGTAATAACTATACTTCATAAGGTCACAAGGAAAACTCCAGATGGGGAACAACACAGATTATAGCATACTAGCATTGCCTTGTCATCAGAGATACTATAGCAATTTAGGTGGTAGAGTACAGACTGTCTGTGGGATCAAGACCTCTATATATTTACTCTGTATATCGGCATGAATTTTCCAAAATGTATTGCACCAGTAACACTTAGAAGCTGTACCACTGGAAAACTTCATATATGGACATCAACATAGACAAAAGCATTATTGCATATTTCAAAACCAAAAGATAAATTTGTAAAAGAATATTTCATTGTCTGAAATTTGAGTATCAGTGGGTTCCATTCATTGCTGGACATACGTACAGTAGTTCACCATCAGACACTGTATTCTGATTAATCTTTATTGACTGTACAACACCAATGGTGGTACTATATATGTCCAGCAATGAATGGAATCCATGCACTGATATACTAGAATACTTAACTATATTTTCAACAAATCCTACCACTTTGCACACTTTTTGTGTTGCTTTTCATGAACTAGTGAACGAAATTTAGACCACTTACCTTAGATTATCATTTAAAATTGATAAAATTATAAAATTTTAGTCTGCATAGATTAAGCAGTATACGTATACACTATATACCCAATCAAATAAGCTATGCTAAGTAACTTTTGTATGTACAATAATAATATATATATTGAGTGAAAAGAAGTTGGATCCCTATGTAAGTATGTAGTTTTTGATGCGTATTTAGTTTTTCACATAATTGCTTGCATAACTTATTCTAAAGCGGTAATCAAAACGCCCTGTAACTTTTTTTGCTGTACCATAGGTGAACACTAAATGTTATAAGTGTACTGTAGGATATCTTAAACTGCCACTGACTTGATGCATTTTTCATGAAAAATCAGGAGTTGTAGGTCAGTAATTTACACCTCATACTCAATTTGTCAAAATTCGAGAAATTGATTTACGTACATTATCAGTGTCCAATTGTGTGTAACTACTCCAAATTTCATGGTCACAGCACATTCTATTACTGAGTTACAAAATTTTAAAAACATTACCAGATTTTGGAACAGTACACTAATCCCCTCTGGAGTTTTCCTTGCACTGGCACTGTCTTGTGATTTTATGAAATGTAGCTGTTATGTCAAAAAACTTTGCCTACAGATCTTACAAACAAATCATACATGTAAAAGACGCTATACGAGAAGTTTGGCAGGGGAGTTGTTTGACGAAGAAATGAAAACTAAAACCCTTTTCCTTACCAAACTTACAGTACCATAAGATAATTTACCACCAAATCTCTCCAATATAATTATGGTATACAACCTCTATTATGGACTTTTGACGATATTTGCACCAGTTGTCATAACTGCATTGATATACGTAACATGGGGCCTCAGCAATGGAGAGTATTAATACTTCTGGTTAATGTTGTGATTATGCCTGTGTGCTATGCCTCCAACTGTATGTGTAATACAACTTGACCACATTCTTATGAGATTCCAATCATTCCATACTATAATTGAATTTAAAAGTTTGTATTGTTATAGTAGAGTTCGTAGTTATACCCCCTGTAGCATGTAAACATCAATAAGAATTATGTATGTAGCCATAACTCATAATCTACTTGTCATCCCAACTTCAAACTTACTGGCATGAAAGAAGGCTATTAGAAGAACATTTAAACAAAAAATGAAAGCAATTAAAATATCCGTTTTTGAAATAATTAAGATCAAAGGAAAAAGTCACATTTTTGTGGTTTGACCTTTTCCTTTAGGTAATTATAATGAATTATATATCACTTGAAAGAGAATTTAATAAGCATTCAAAAAATCTAAACAGAAAAGTTCTGTGGAAATCACTGACAAAGTTATGGCCGTTTTATTAAACCTGTGTAAGCTGCTGTAATATTTTCTAATAAACTTTGAGCGGTCATATCTTAAAGGGAGATCAATAGAATGGGCCAAATTTTGGTGTGAGAAAGTTTCTTAGTAGAGTCCATGTCTATGCCAAATTTCATGAAAATCCGAAGGGGTCCGGATTTTTTTTGTTTGATTTGGTATGGAATGACCCTATAGGGTTATTTGTTTCCAGCTGAATTCTCTATAAGGTAATTTGTTTGTAGCTGAACTCTCTACAGGGTGACTTGTTTCTAGCTGATCTCTCTACAGGTTGATTTGTTTGTAGCAGAACTCTCTACAGGGTGATTTGCTTGTAGCTGAACTCCTTACAGCATGATTTGTTTGTAGCTGAACTCTCTGCAGGGTGGTTTGTTTGCAGCTGAACTCACTACAGGATGATTTATTTTTGTAGCTGAACTCTCTATAAGGTGAGTTGTGTCTAGCTGATCTCTCTACAGGGTCACTTGATTCTAGCTGATCTCTAAACAGGGTGATTTGTTTGTAACTGAACTCTCTATAGGGTCAATTGTTTCTGGCTGATCTCTTTATGATGTCACTTGTTTCTAGCTGATCTCTCTACAGGGTGACTTGTTTCTAGCTGATCTCTCTGTAGGGTCACTCGTTTGTAGCTGATCTCTTTACAGGTTGATTTCTTTGTAGCTGATCTCTCTACAGGGTGATTTGTTTGTAGCTGAACTCTCTACACAGTGACTTGTTTGTAGCTGAATTCTCTACAGAGTGACTTTCTGTAGCTGAACTCTCTACAGGGTGACTTGTGTGCAGATGAACTCTCTTCATGTAATGTTCTGAATTTCTATTTGTAGCTGAACTCTCTACACGGTGACTTCTTTGTAGCTGAACTGTCTATAAGATGAACTGTTTGTAGCTGAACTCCCTACAGAATAACTTGCAATGTACTAGAATTCTATAATGGAGTAACTAATTAACATAGCTGAATGCTCTATTAGGGTGACTGTTCTATTAGAGTATCTCGATCTCGCATTTGCTAGATATAGTTGGCTTTCAAATCATAACACAGTGGTTTGTACTGAATCCAATTCTTCTGTACTACTGCAAGGATTTTCTATGATGATTATTCCAGCTACACACTGATTTTCAATTCATTTCTCTAAGCGATTTGCTTGGTAGGCGTGAAAATTAATGGTATATTTATTCACGCAACTCGATCACGCAATTGAGATATTTCATCTCCATAGCAACGAAACCCGACAGCCATATTGGTTTGTAGGTGTTCACTTGTAGTGTCATGTAGTGTTGGTATACTCAGTCTTGTTTTGGTTTTATCACGGTTACTTAGAGGAATTCTGCAGAGGATGGTGAATTGTGTTATCGTGGAATGTCGTAGTTGATCCCTGGACACAAAGTACAATTTTTCAAACTCCTGAAGGTAGTAACAGATAAGGGAATACAAATGGTTGCTATCACCAGTAGCCGCAGATTGGCTTAAGCCCAGAGCAAAAGCAATAAAAGTTGGTGTGCTGTGTTTCCATGTTTTGAATATAAGCCTCACGTGCAATACTTTCATTATTGCAGCCCCACTTGATAGCTTCTGTTGAGACATGGTGTTTCTCTGGATAGCAAATCTAATCCACCAAACTCACTGAAAGATTACTGGGCTCAGTGTGGCACACTGATTTCATTTTGAGGTTGTTATTCTTCCTGCTCTTTGTAAAAACCAAGCATCACTTTTGCTTTGGTCTCGAGTCTCTCTTTCAATTTGGAGGATCGCTTCCCTAGTTAAAAAGGTTTCCTCACAAACATTGATCAGTTCGCGATATGTCAATTCCTCGTAAATATAAGTTTCTGTACGAAGGTATTGTAGAACACACTGTTTCTTTAGTCTGTGGTACATAACTCTGTGAGTATGGCGGGGACAAACAAGATAGCTTATGTTTGTTAACTGCATTGAAGAATGTAGTAATATGATCTGTGGTTGGTTTGGACATGTTTGGATTTATCATTGGAGCACTAGATGATGCAGTGATATCATTAAGATGAGAATTGCTTGGACACTCTATATCTGATGGATCACTCAACATACTGCAGTCATTGTTATAGTGAGCACCTCTCTTTACAGGCAAGATTCCTGGCTCAGGTCTAGTTAAATCAATGTCAGCTATTCTGCTGTATGGAATGCTATCAACACTTGAAGGAATCACCCACTGACATGGGATTTCAGTGAAAGCTTTGTTGCGATAAACAGCATCAACATAAAACAAAACAGCAGCTATGTGTGAACATACTTCACCAAGGCCAGCCATACACTGACATGTGCACATTTCACTACTCCATCATGATCTGTTCTAATCCAAACCTTCAATGGAGGTTTGTTAGCTTTTTGCAAATGTCTGACCTATAATACAGTAATAGAGTAAAACAGCCAAAGAATCACAGAGCAACCTATTTGTAGTTCTGTGATATTAATCAAGCATACATTGTGTAATAGCTAGCTAGTTATGCTACAAATTAGTTTTATATGAACAACTTCACCTTTCCCAAAATGACATAATCTTCAGCTTTCCTAGTGGCTGCTACACAACTCACAAAACCACTCAAAAAGTATTTTGAAAGAATCAAAATTTTTGTAAGCCTTAAATCTCTCCCCAGTACAGAAACTGGTCAGTAACACCAGGTAGTTGAAGATGTCAGTGGTTCTAACGGGTGGTAAGTTTTCAGCACTCAGATCGTGTGCCAAATAAGCATTAGGATCACCTATGTTTTTTGTCTTTCCTAGAGATCTTCTTCTGACACTGATTTTAAGAGTCTCTGGATAAGGGACAGGTTCTGCTCTGCTCCCAGTCACCATTGCTGTGGGCCACAGGTGTATTAAATCCAGGCATCTATAACTGGAAATAACAATGTCCAGTTCACTAGCGCACAATTCACTATCCTTCGCTTAAACAAACAAACAAATAAACCGCAATAAAACCAAAACAAGACCATTACACCAATACTACATGACACTACAAGCGAACAACTGCATAACAATATGTCCATCGGGTTTTTGTTGCTATGGAGATGGAATATCTCTATTGTTACACACCTTCGGTTTTGAGTCATAACTCCATGATCTTTAATTAAATTCCTTTCAAACCACCAAAAGGCACTCCTATGTACAATGGTTGATCTATCCACAAACCAATTTTCAACTCATTCCATGAAGCGGTTTACGTTGTAGGCATGACAACATATTGATCTTGTTTTACACGAATAATTGGTCATAACTCCTGAACCATTTATTGGATTTTCACCAAATGTAGCACTAGGATTCGACTTTGGACTCCCTTTATGTGTGCCGAATTTCAAGGTAACCAGATAACACGTTTGCGTTTTATAGCAATTTTGTAAAGTGTGCAAAAAGACAAAGAAAAAGAAGGAAAAATCAAACTTTTGGCCGGTCGTATCTTGGAAATGGCGGGGGTGATTTCCTTCGAATTTGGTATGTGGACTCCCCTAACTGACAGGCAACTCTGCAGCAAATTTGGTTCCAATTGGATGAGGGATCTTGGAGGTACAAAGGTGTGAGCATTATGTTTTCTTCTTCCTGTCAATATACCCACGGTGTGGTGTGCCGGCTTCTTGGGCCGCATGACACACTATCGTGTGTCTTGATAAACAGAAATCATCCATAATCTTCACATCATTTCTCCAAGGATCAAAGTAAGCAGACCTGACTTTAGGCTAGCTTTACCTACCATTCTCCATGTGTAGGATTGTGTAATGGGCAGAAATAGGTCGAAAACTAAGCAAATGTCTACTCTGCTTATTAGTGATCAGTATATTATAGGGTGTGTGTGCTTTTCATACAATTACGTATAGCCTCATTTGTATGAGGTTATAATTGAAGCAGTGTTATAGAAGTTTACTAATTAACTTCACAAAAAAGTAAACAAGCAAGTGTATGGAAAAATAGGAAATTTACCAGCTAGTAAGGATCATTGCTATAACTTAAATTTGCAATTTAGGTAATAATATCCCCTGTTTAAGAACTTTTTATTGTAATGATCCCTACTATTTTGTAAATTCCTAACTTTTTTATAATTGTCTTTCTTTTAGTATTTAAGGTCCCAATTGAAATCAGCAGTGAATACATGATAGAAAGAATACTATTACAATAAGAAGTTCACATCATGACATGGTAAGAGTTGATTGTGAAACTAAGCAATGCATTGTATAATATGTACCTTTTCCACACATAGCCTCAGTGCCATTCCAACTCCCATTACTCTGACAGGTCCATATCTCATCACCAAGTAGCTCATAACCAGGGTCACACATAACAACACATGTATCTCCAACATGATAGACCACCGGTAGTGTACTAAAAGTGCATTTAATATATCCATTTGTCACGGTCGGTAAATTTGGACAAGAAACTGATGTGGAAAGAACGAATGAAAAAGTATATATATAATATTTTTGCTTACCTCTTTTACACTCTGTCACTGAACCACTCCAGCTCCCATCACTCTGACAGGTCCTAGTGTCACTACCAGTTAGCTCATAACCAGTGTTACATGTGAAATTACAAGTGTCTCCCTCATAACCCACTCCCACTCTACCAGAACTACATGATGTTATCTCTCCATTGGATGGTGTTGATAGGTTATCACATCGGATGTCTAAAGCATAAATAGGTACTATATAAAAACAGAAGTATTGATTTACACTATTACAAGCCTAATATGTTTATATACCAGTGCATGGGAGGATCTAGAGGCATGCACCGAGTTATACCTACCATAGAGATGGGTGGTAACTAAACCAGTGCAACAAATAATGATCAGAATTTGCAATTGGTTGGCCATTTTTGGAAGATAGTATGAAAATGTGCAAAAAATTGTATGACCAGAATTGAAAAGACAAATGTTGAGGAAAATCATAATGGTCACCTGTGCAGTTATTCTAGCACAAGTTTTCAAGTCATCAGCAGTGGAGACACTCAAAGGTCATAAATTTATAGTTTAAAAACCATTACCACTTTAACTTTTGCAATTATACCACTTTTATTCTTTGCCAAAATACGTATGTAAACTTATGGATGCTGGCTACTGTCTTCTAACTTTTTGATGGGTGGTAAGTCACATAAAACATGAACTCATGAAAAAAGACACCATATATAGGAGTAAGCAAGCATGCATGACTGTGTAACTAAAAGTGTTTTGCTATGTCACATAGTGAGCACCACCATATGTGGTGCATGCACCTTTAGCTTTGCCATTTATAACATTGGTGTATGATTAATGATGTGAGGTACATGTTATTAGCACCTCCAGTACTATGAAGTGGTACTTTAATGTGCAAGCAAGTATTCTGCAATCTACTTCCTTTTTTTTGATGTGGTATGCGCAGGTTCACCAGTCATAATAATTAATGTTCTAAAAAAAATTTAACAAACAAGTATAAGGAAAAAATTAGGAATTTTAGGGATCATAGAAAGAAAAGTAGGGAAACAAGGGAGGTCGCCTACACCTGCAGATATGTATACTAGTGAACATAGGGATAACTCGGGGGGATTAAATGTTCACTAGTATACATATCTGCAGGTGTAGGCAGTAGGGATTAAATGTTCACTAGTATACGTGTCTGCAGGTGTAGGCGACCTCCCTTGTTTCCCTACTTTTTTCTATGATCCCTAATCAAACTTAAAATTCCTAATTTTTCCTTACACTTGTATATATGCCACTTTGACACCTCAGATCAAAGAAACCACAAGGCTATATTTCATGCACAACTGCCTTTGATGCTGAGGCAGTTACTAGGGGTGGGTGATACAAGTAATAAAGTATTGATACCATACCAGAATGTTTGATATTTTGGTATCAAGTACTTTTTATGAAGAATCAAAAATTTTGATACCTGGTGATCTTGAGATATTTTGCTTATATTGTCCATGCTAAACTTGCAATGGCCATGTGTTATGAATTCAAACACTAAAGAAACGTTTCAGCCATTAACTTACTGTAATGAAAGCTTTATCAACCCACCAGTCTTCATTGAGAAATCATCCGCACGGTGTAGTTTACTTATTGGCTACTAAGCACAAAAATCACAAGTACTCAGTATCAGTATTGAAACTTATCAATACCATGATAAAAGTACTTGGAATCATATCAAAGCAAAATTTTCTGGTATTGCCCACCCCTAGCAGTTTCAAAACATCAGATTCTTTATGGAGTTGCTTAAAGTTTGCATTGTGGGTTTGAGTTTAGCATGTTGGTTTAGTTGGGCTAAGTATTCTCTTGAAGGAAAAATAATTGAGTTCATAGTTCAGTTACTAGGCATCGCTAAATAATCATTTTGCAATGTGAGGATCGCTTTTCTACACTGCACATTTCAACCACATGACAAGATGGCTCAGACATTCTCAGCCTATACTACTAGGTACTTATTTTAACACCTTAGGTTACTTTAGGCATCCAAAAAGTGGTTTTTTGGTTAGAAATAGTATCACTACTAGAGGTGTACCGATAATCGGATCGGCTAAAATATCAGCCACCGATATGGTAATATTTACCAATATTGGTATTGGTATGGAGGACAACGTTGAAACCGGGTCACTACTGCTGATCCGGATGACCCACTGACCCGGATAGCAATCCGGGTCAGACCCGGATGTGACCCGGATTAATTAAAGCTGAGACGTGTTTCGGCCAGTCTCGAGCGAGCAAACGAGTCTACATTTTGAGCGTTCGATTCGTGTTGGTAAATATTGCAACTTCAGCCTAGATGTAGGTTGAAGACCAAAAAAAAATAATAAATAAATGTCTTAACCTACTGACAATAGCTACCCCTCACCATAGATACCCTCAATTTCGTGCTAAATACTACACTTACTAACAAATGAGCGTGGCTGAGCGTATGTTGGTAATGCGATAAGTGGGCATGGCTCACTAAAGAGCTACGCGATAGCATTTACAAGTTCGTCAAACGAACAATTTCGTTTCTCACGTGATCCAATCCGGGTCAGACCCGGATAAATTGTAAACCGGGTCAGACCCGGATGACCCGGAGAAAATGTGACCCGGATGACCCGACCCGGTTTCAACGCTGACGGAGGACCGATATTGCTACCGATATTTATACAGTAGCAATAGTTTGTACATAAACGGATTATGCATTGGTTTTCTATGTTATCCATGTGGCTCTTAGTGTCAGTGGCTTATTGTTCACTCTGAAACAAGTACTATGCTACAAGAAGCCATATAAATACACGAGATTCTAGTGTTTGTTACTGGAAAGCTTATCACAGTCTTTACAAATGAAGCAGTTATAGAGTACCTTGTAATAAAAAGAAGGGTCACAGGATAACCAAGGGAACTTGCTGTACCAGCTTTCTCACAAGCCATTAGAATGCAGAGTAATGCAGAAATATCCGTTTAAGGCTTCATGGGAGTGTACATAAAAATGTTTGTGGGTGCCTAATTGTCTGGATTGCACAATAGAAACCCAAGCTGTATACCACCACAGGCAGAGTATAGCAGTGAATACATGTACATGTTGTTGTAGGGTAGGTAAATGTACACTTTCAACTATAATGTAAATATCGGATCAACTATCGGTTATCGCCTTCTTTTGGTGGCATCAATATCGGATATCGGTACATGCCAAAAACCCATATCGGTACACCTCTAATCACTACAACCAGCAAAACCCACAATCACTTCTTTTTTGTGCCCACAGTTAAACCCACAATCAATGTTTACAAACCTCTGTATAAAAGTAATGTGGTGAATGCAGGTTTTCCTTCCTTACCTATGTATTAGGTGAGCAACCCTGAGTGGTATATCATGCAGTGCAATAGTACTGTATATTAGGTGGTTTGGGCTTTTCTGGCCAAAAATATCACTCAGCTTCACAATACTATCCTAGTGCCTTGGCAGTATTGGTTAGGTATAACTAAGCCCATCAGTACGTCCCTAAATGCTTCCAATGGATTACTACAAAAATTATTCAATGCAATTTTCTATTGGCTGACTAACTGCCAGCCTGATTCCTTCAGACAAGCGTAACTCGATAACAACTAAGGCTACAGGCTTCATTTTTTCACTGCTTCATCCCAAGGTGTGCCTTTTGGCATACCACAGTAAATACAATGCACGCATCATAGACTTACCTTTGTCCTCTTTTGTGTCCATTTATTTTGCTAACAGCCAAAGATATCGATTCATGGTAGTGTGATAGCTTCCCTACGGGAATCGTCCATATTTTCCATGGTGACTAGATTAATTGCAGAGGCGCTTCTCCTACTGTGTATTCTTAGTGCTGTGCAATGAGCTGAACATAGCTGAAAGTGAAGCGTAATGGACACTTCACTTTCAAGTCAGTAATTTTTTGAATCAGTAATTGTTGATATTTGGGGCACGCATTCAGTCAAAAACATTACCTCTGGTGCCATCCTTTCTTGTGATGTGGTATGTGCGGGTTCACCAGTCATAATAATGTTACAAAGTAAACAAATAAGTATAAGGAATTTTAAGTTCTCATAGAAAAAAAGTTGGGAAACAATGGAGTACACCAGCAGATATACTAGTGGACCTAATTCAGTCTACCTACCATGACTGAAATAGGGATTAAATGTCCACTAATATATCTGCAGATGTAGGTAACCTCTCCTACTTTTTCTATGATCCCTAATCGAATATAAAATTCTTCATTTTCCCTTATACTTGTATTACTTATGCCATGGCCACTCGGGATTTGTCTGATATATATATGCCTGCACCCTTGGGTCGCAGGCCCATGGGCTTGGGCATATATCAGGTAAATCCCTTGTGGCCATGGTATAACTATTAAATATCACTATACAGGTTAGACTGTGATCACCAAAAGGTAGTGTATATATACTGACATGATTAATTGAGTATTCAAACACCACAGAGTCAACACTCTGCACAACTAATTCAATAGTGAAACAAGTTGAGACACGCATTTAAATATACATTGGAAGCCTTGTAGACAACTGAGTTGATTAGTGAGAGACTATTACCCAACATAGAGAATGAAACAATGAACCCACTAAGATATATGTACTTCTATGTGAATTTTAACAGATTACGCAACTGTTCAAGAGTTTTCTAATGTAAACAGCTCACAGTAGTGGTTTTGTATGTATCGTTTTTCGTATACACTACATATAGTTTCTGGGCCTGACAACAAATTACGGTAGGCCTTGATGTTAATGAGGGCACATATGTAAAAAAGTCTTATAGCCTTTCCAGAAGTCTGACCAGCTTTTATAGTTCATATCTTCTTTTCGTCATGCTCTATATATTAAAATGATATTTTAAATAATTGTCAGACTGAACATACATTATGGCAGGTTGCATAAGTTTCGACTTGACAAGTATATACTGAGTTTATAAATAAATTTTTAATTTATCCACTCATTTCCTTGAAATCTATAGCACAGTGCGATCATAGGAATGAAATCAGTGATGTCAGCACAAGGCTCATTCCCTTAGGCTTCCCTGCTTTGATGTCCACATCGCAATGCACATGTGCCTGTACAGGGCACATTCGTGGTTTACTCTTTTTGCAAAAGTAGCCAGACTAGCAGTAATCATAGATATTTACAGATATTGGGTTTGTCTAATATCTATGCAGTAATTTAATTATAAACATTACAACACCAGCAAAAAAAAAAGACTTATGGGCAACCCAGCACAGTTATAAAAATGTTGATTGGAATGCATAAGGCTGGATTTCTCAGAGCCAGTCACATATGTTCCATTTCAAAAATTCTTAACCACCTTTAACTAGGAATTAATGGATAACTAAATACAATTTTCAGGCACCTATTAATAAAATTAAAATAATAGTGACCTCACCATACAGTACTTGGATCAGTGGTTGCCTATCAGAATCCACGCCAGCATTGTTAGTACGAAAATTGCTCAGGGGACTACTAGCACTTTTGCTATAGGAAGTATATCCCGAAGTCTCAATATTCCACACAGTATAACGTAATGTGTTTGGTAGATGATATCCAATAACATCACCTGACTGGAATTCAATCCTGTTAGCTCCAGTAAATGATATATCTGCCAAATAATAATTATTCATATTGGATATGTCATTTTGAGTTAGTGTGTAGCATCTTATTGCATCGTAATTTGTTGAGCCCGAAGGACGCCACACTTGAATGCTAGGATAATCACCACTGTCAGAACTGAGTTGATCTAAACTTATCAGATAACTAGTTACTCTGCCATCACAGGAAAAATCACTCTTAGGAACTATCACTTGATTCTCAGTGTTTTGTGTATTGGTGCCACGCTGGTATACATTGGCTGCATCAAAACAGCTCTGACTATCTGCACATGAGAATTACATGTAGCTCTTACTCATAAAATCCAGCTTACCAGCTGTCTTTAGGTAGATGACAACAATGGATAGAATTATACTGTTCACAGTCTTCATTTCTGGCAAGTTTAACCTGTCAACACACATAACAAGATGTAAAAATACAAGAACATATCACTCTGGTAAGCATACAGCACAGAAAAATAGTTGCACTTTGGCACGATACTTGCAATGGCTGTATAAATTCAGATGTCTGGCTTTTCTCCTTCAAGGCTTCTAGTCATTGTTTGCCTTAATGTACATAACATGAAATGCAACCATGAATCGATATAATACATCAGTATTTGGTACTGGCTTGTAAATTATATAATATATTTTTAAAATATTAATTCAAAAATGAAGTAGAAATCCAAGCAATAAAAAATAGTGAAACAAGTGATGAATGATGGTATTACAGCATATCTCAGTAGGAAATTCCTACTTTTGCATTGATAGTTCTACATTAGCATACGTATTATGATAATTATTCAATGCAATGTAGGGATTTTCCCACCAAACTATGCTGTAATACCATCATTCATCTCTTGTTTTTCACTACTTCCACTTGGATCCTTACTTCATTTATGATATAAGCTAGTTTGTTGCTATACACATGTCATATGACTGGTCTATTAGGGTGACTGCTGTATTAGAGTATCTCAAATCCTTTCACTTAACCAGGGGGCAAGCCACTATTTTATATTTTTAACATTATAAATACAGTTATACCAATAATAAGTGGGTGTGGTCATTGTGATTGAGTAAATAGATTGTTAAGAGGTGTGGTTTCTGCGTTCAAATGCTATTCTAATGAACATAAGCACTTTTATTTTGTTTTTCCTAAATTAAATACAAGAATTACAACTAGCAGAGATGTGTGGGTGGAAGGGAGTGCTATTAGGGATAAAAATAATAATTACAAATGGGGAAAGCCCAATCTCTGCCTGGATCAAATCAACAGCAGCTACTGGATTCTCACTTTAAATAATTTCATGGTGTCTAAATATGATCCTCAAGGAAAGCGTTGATACGGAAATTAATGCCTTGATGTGTATGAAGAAGACGACAACCAGCCTAATTGAAGACAAAAGGAAAGACAAGGTGCAGAGGGCACACACTCATTGGAAACACAAAAGGCACATGCCACTGGTGAGTTTGTTAGTGTAGCTTCACTGTGTAGAATTACACGACTTCACAACAAACTACATGAGTCCGATCACATCTCTGATACTCAGCAAGATATTGGTTGGCTTTCTCCTAAACATGTGTTATGCTAAATCAATTATTAGTAAAGGGATTTAACTAGACACTCCTGTACAGTTTGGATCTTTACACTTTGATAATGCCAGATTTTGCCACAACCCTCCATAGTAGGATAACTTTCACAAGCACTTTTCTGTTAAAAGCTACATCTTGGTGGAACTCCCTCCCAAATAAACTCTTTCAAAACTAGTCTTATGGTGTATATGATCATATCTTGCATGGTGTGTATCTGTGTTGTGCTTTATGTAGTTATGTTGTGCTTTTGTACATATAATAATTATATTGCTTTGCTTTTGTATTTGTTTTCTACTGGTATGTGTGTAATCGTGTGTATACTCTGGAAGGAAGAATGGCCTTGACTAAATTCCAGAATTTAAACAAACAAATCAAATCCAATAAATAAATCACATTTAATAATAGGGACTAAACTTGTTCAACTGAATCACAAGTCAAAAACTTGATTCTCTCGATCATTTATTTTTGATGTTAGATTAGGTGTTAAAATATATAAATTATTGTGCGTTTAGAATATCAATGTCTGTTGCATCAAAAGACTACTTCAAATACCTGTAACCTAGGTAATGATGTTTCTTGTAGTACTACCAAAGGCAAATAGCTAGATTAGATGTCACAGTTGAACAAGTCGATATTAAAGCTGAACAAGTCAATGGTGCACAGCTATACATAGAAAAACTTCCCAATGCCAATGACATATAACAAAGCACCAAGTGATTTGTAATCACGGTCATGCATCAACCTTCTGAAACTATAACCATGCATCTTTAAATTTCTAGTAGGATACACTCCTAATAGTTCCACACATGTATCAGCTTGGTGCCCCCACTGTACATGCATCACATTAGGATCTTCAGTAGATAATAAGTTAGTTGAGTACCTACTGGAGAAGGCAAAGATCTTGATTAAAAAACTATGTCTATGTAATTGAGAGGTGCTCTATAAATCTTCTAGGATTGTAAACATAAAGTATATCAAACAGTACGGTAGTACTGTTTAAGTAGGGATCACCCCAAAAGTGACGCATGTTGCCTAAAGTGCCACCTTTAAAAATCATCCTAGAACATCTTGTTAGACAAAAATAATCTTTTACAGAATAATATTAGTCTATTTCTGCAGCATTAAAATCAAGCAAACACTTACAGGTAGCCGGATATAGATTTAAAAAAAAAAAATCACCATGATGCAATGCAGGTCCCCAAACTGGTAGAGCATAACTGAGCCAAGAGAAAATACAAGCATCTTTATCTGTGTTGGCAAAATCTTCCTATGATAATTGATTGCTTATAAATAATAAGCCATGCTCTTGCAAACATTTTTTGCCACAAATGGAGAGTTAAATGTGGTGTTAAATGTCACTCCCAAATACTTTTGTATGCTGACACATCACTAAGGTATTTTGTTAATTGCAACTGGAGGCCCTGTTATATTCCTTGACCTAGTAGAAAACCACATGACGATAGATTTTTAACCATGAGCGTAGGTCAGCATTTAACAGATCCCAAATAATGGAAGGTGATTTTCCAGAACATATTAGGCATTTATCATCAGCAAATTGTAGCAAACAGCTATTGTTAACTTGTACTGGCATGTCATTTACATATTATACTACTTGAAAGAGCACTGGACCAAGAGTACTTCACCAGGGAATGCCTGATCCCCATTCAGAAAACTGATTTCCATGCACTCTTAACACATTGCATTCGGTAACTAAGATAATCCATAAACCGTGTGGTTGGGATATACTTGACGTTGTCACAAAAATACAGTTATAGAATAGCTACATGTACTTTGACATTAAATTTTTACTTGACATAGCTAGTCACTATGATGAGGTGGTCTTGTTACTGAGGTAGTACGTAACTGCATGAGGCTAAACTCTTAACAAGAATAGCATTGATGCATGTGAGACACCGATATATAATTGTACATATCTTGAGTTGGGGTTGTTATACATTTCTTCGTTACAAGTTTTAAAGTCCAACCTTCTAAATACAGGCTCCCAGCTTACAAATATAAATGATATGAGGAAGACAGGCATTTCTCTTCTGTTGTTCAGCCTCAAAAGCATATAGTAGAGCGGTACCTTAGAGAGTAACTTTATTATCTCAAAATACAATTCACACCTCAACTGTACTTTACTGAAAATAAAGTTTCCTGTTCGATCTTGGCAAGCACAGTTCTACAATAAATAATAGTTAGACACCAAGACCAAGGGAACTAAGCGATTTAGTAACCACAATGGCCCGAGGCTGTAGCGTCCCAAGCGCAGCGAGGGCGCTACTAAGGGCCAGAGGGGTTACTAAATCGCTTAGTTCCCGTTGGTCGCGGTGTCTAACTTATTTAGACTATTGTTTAAAGTACATACCCTATAGCCAGAGCATTAGGGTGGAGTGAAAGAACAACGCAGAATGGCAGAACGGTTTCTTCCTGAAGTCCTTACAGTGCCGACAAAAATAATTATTCGACCGGTAACCAGAGTAATGGCTAGGGCTACAGTAGATATGCTGCTTAGTCTACTATTTGTCCGGAATTATTCGCAGAACACGGAGAAGAATTGTATTACAGTATTATCAAGTACTCCAGTGCACCTTTCATGTTATAATTATTTTTCACGTACAAAATTGCCTAAGGGCGGAGAGTTCAGCTACAAAGAAACCATTCTGTAAAGAGCTCAGCTGCAAACAAATCACCCTGTAGAGAGATCAGTTAGAAGGAGTTACCTTGTAGATAGTTCAGCTACAAACAAATCACCCTGTAAAAAAAAATCAGCTACGAACAAATCACCCTGTAGAAAGATCAGCTAGAAGAAGTCAGTTTGTAGAGAGTTCAGCTACAAAGAAACCACAATGTAGAGAGTTCAGCTACAAACAAACCGCCCTGTAGAAAGATCAGTTAGAAGAAGTTACCTTGTAGAGAGTTCAGCTACAAAGAAACTATTCTGTAATGAGCTCAGCTGCAAACAAATCACCTGTACAGAATTCAGCTACAAACAAATCACCCTGTAGAGAGATCAGCTAGAAGAAGTCACCTTGTAGAGAGTTCAGCTACAAAGAAACCACCATGTAGAGAGTTCAGCTGCAAACAAATCACCCTGTAGAAAATTCAGCCACAAACAAATTGCCCTGTAGAAAGATCAGTTAGAAGAAGTTACCTTGTAGAGAGTTCAGCTACAAAGAAACCATTCTGTAAAGAGCTCAGCTGCAAACAAATCACCTGTACAGAATTCAGCTATAAACAAATCATCCTGTAGAGAGATCAGCTAGAAGAAGTTACCTTGTCGATTGTTCAGCTACAAACAATTCACCCTGTAGAGAGATCAGCTAGAAGAAGTTACCTTGTAGATCGTTCAGCTACAAACAATTCACCCTGTAGAGAGAGCAGCTAGAAGAAGTCACCTTGTAGAGTGTTCAGTTAATTACAAAGAAACCACCATGGAGAGTTCTGTAATAAATATATGTATTATATATATAATTTGTACATTTACTGATAAAATTAAAGTACAGCTGCTTCATCTTTTCTTCTTCCTGTGGTAAAGAAAAAAAGATAGGTTAAAAAGAAGTGAAATACAAAAAGAAGTGAAATCTAATCAAAACAGCCAAGCTGTAAAAAAAAGTGCGGCCCTCAGAAAGGCTATGGTGAAAAAAGATGTGAAATCCAAGGTGGCGGCCAAGAAATGCCTGTGGTGATAGGTTAATGGTAAAAATTTTAATAACGACAATTCAGGTGAATTTTGGTGCCGCTTGGTCTTGGCACAAAATTCACCTGAATTGTCGTTATTAAAGTTTTTACCGTTAACCTACCATCACAGCCATTCTTGGCCGCCACCTTGGATTTCACATCTTTTTTCACCATAGCCTTTTTGAGGGCTGCACTCTTTTATTACAGCTTGGCTGTTTTGGATTAGATATATATTTACAGGAAAAAACATATACAATAGTGAATTATGAGCTTTCGAAATTCAACTTAATTTCTTAATTTTTCTTCATTTGGAGGGCTTACATTATTCTTTTCGAAAACTTTACAAAAACCATTATAAAATGAAATGTGCGGCTCGATTTTCTTGAACTTTGGTACACTTTAAGAACATATTGCAGTACAATCACATATCAAGTTTAGTGCAATCTGATTAATAGTCATAGTCAAATCTGTTAATGTACTGTATTATTGTTTGCATATTCTGTATTAATAATATTATCACATTAAAAAATAGTCATAGAGCTATGGACGATTATTTGCATTAAAAAAGGCCGACTTGTTGTCATGCTTAGAGAATAAACCGCTTATGGGAATAACTTAAAAATCAGTATGCATATAGGTTAACCATCATAGCTCAAACCCTTTGTGGTTGACAAAAACCAAACAACTGTAAATCACGGGGTTGATATACTCTAATAAAACAGTCACTGTGAGGTAGAAAAGGTGCATGAAAAAACCAGCATTCGAGCCAGTGGCCTCCTTATTGAACACCCAATTCCTTAGCCATTGAGCCACTGCTATCATGGCTGATCACCTCACTTAATTTCTACTAAAAAATGAAACAACTAGCTAAAATCTATAGCATAAGTTCATAATTTCATAGTTCTACCAATGAACATTCTATATGTGTTCTATTAGAAATTCTCAAAAAAATTGTGTGCTCTATTAGAGCATTACAAAAGTAATCAAATAAACTCTGTAATACGATACTGTTACAACTTCTCTAGTACTCTATCAAATCAAAGCCAAAGCCGATATTATAGCCATTTTGGTACAGATCGGCAGGGTAATACACTACTATTAATACCTACTTGCGCCAATCATCATCATCATAATCATCAACTGCAACTTACAGTGTTTTGCATGAAAAATTGAGATACTCTAATGAAACAGTCACTTAAAAATCCTAATAGACAAATAGTGCATCATTTACACCTAACTTGGAAGGAATTTAGTTTGTTATATAATACTATTGTAAATAAATACAGGCACTACATATATTACAACTTTATGTAGCCATGAACAAGCAAGCACAAAGTTATATGAGTGTTGGTGTGGAATCTGGATAAGCCAATAACAGGAGAACTGTCTTGTGGTGACTGGGTTACCCATGAGGCAGAACGTTGGGTTATGTCAACCTCTGAAATTGCAGGTTCTTGCAATACTTCTGAAAGCTCCTTGACCACTGATCCTGCTGGTAACAGTTGATCAATATGAACTTTCCATTGGTGACCTTCACAGGTGACTGTGTAAAGTAATTTCCCAAGTACCGATAGGATGATACTACATTGCCATTAGAATGGGGCTGTTGGGTGGAGGTCACGAACCAGAACTTTATCACCAACTTGGAACTTGCAAACTATCATCGTTGTTTGATCAGCAGATGGCTGCATGTGTAGTTTGACTCATTGACAAATATTAGGAAGAACCATCGACAAGTGCGTACAGGATGCTTGTAATAAAATAATATGAGCTGGTGCTCTGATTGGCTTGTGCTTCTTAAGATGGTGCTTAACACTCTTCACCATATTCTCGGCCAGCCCATTTGTGGATGGGTGGTATGGCAGTGATCTGTAGTGGACTATAATTATGTTGTTCTGAAGGAGGAAGTCTGCAAACTCAGTAAAGGTGAATTGCGGACCATTGTCTGAAACAAGAATTCTAGGAAACCCATGGGTCTCAAAAATGTCACTAAACACATTCATTGTCATTTGAGTAGTTATAGTAGACACAACTTTTACCTCTGGCCATTTGCTAAAGGAATCAATTAATACAAGAAGGTGGTAGTTTTTCCACTCACCATAATCAATGTGGACTCTGTTCTGTGGCACATTAGAATGTTGCCATGGATGACGTGATACTACTGCAGGCATGGCAGCAATTACTTTGCAAGCTTCACAATCTGATACCAGGTTTTCGATGGCATTATCAAGACCAGGCCACCAAATATAGCTTCTGGCGAGTGCTCTCATTCTACAAATGCCGAAATTGCCTAAATGCAGCACACCCAATAACTGAGCCTGCTATGTCTTTGGGATAATCACACGTTTACCCCATAATATACAATCGTCTTAAGGTTACGGGATACTATAAACCCCACATGTACACTATCAATCATTTTTCATGATTAGGGGTTTGATTTTTCTTAATCCATCAAATATTTATGCATTCTTAACTTCTCATTAATTGACATGGAATTCAAATGTTGTTATGGAAACATAAGTTGTCCCCATGCCAATTAGTGAAAACTATGAACCAAAAATCAGACCAATGAAGAACCATGAGAACTTACTAACAATTCTAAGATTTGAAGAACACCACTTTGGAGGGACTAACAAGAGGATTTGTGAATAATGTGTATAGTTGCTGAAATATGACTACAATATGGCATAAAGCAAGACACTGTGGTCACAAAATTAGATTTTACATTGATATCACAAGCACTAGAAACATTATTTCTAACAAATGGCTCCGTCAGGAGCTAGACAAGAAGCCAAACTAGTAGTCTGTTTATACAAAATGTTAACAACTAGTTTGACAGTCCTGATTTTTGGTTCAGGAAAATATCGCCATTAGTCAGCAAAACTACGCATGCGCTTACAGGTGTGCCAGTTGCTAAGTGTGCTGTTTCTATGTTATGTACCGACATAATACCGTATAGCCTAAATATTTTGAGGTTGAGTAATGTTGCTAAAAATAAAAATTTTACAGTTTTGCAAACACTCCCAAAATGTATTCTATATGGAGGTCTGTTTTGTTAGTTGTTACAGCTGTGTTACTGATTCTCTGCTGGGTTGGAGACAGTCGATACTACTGTTGGGGTAACCATGTGCCCAAGGAACTCAAGTTTATCCAGAAAAATATTCACTTTAAAGCATTAAGGCGTAAGCCAAATTTTTGTAACCTTGACATGACATTCCTGAGATTCCTCACATGTCCTTCCCTGGTCACCCCAGTCACCAATATATGTCATCAAAATAAATAACACCAGGCACCCTTGCAACACGGTTGCCATTGCTTTCTGCCAAATCACAGGTGCAGAGGCAATACTAAAGGGTAGTCAAGGTATTTGAACAGGTCCCTAAGGGTGCACTAATGGTGAGGTTCCTTTGGCTTCTTTTGGAAACCCTCATCTGTTTATATGTGCGAGCTAAATCTACTTTAGTGAATGACTCACCATTGCTTAACGTGGCGAATACCTCATCTCAGGTTGGTAGTGGGAAGGTCTTCATGTGGAGGTAAGGGTTAATTGTCATCTTAAAATCGGCACATAACCGAATATCGCCATCTTTCTTGGTACTTACAACAATCAGTGCTGCCCAGTCACTGGTTCTTCATCCACCTGTTTATGGAGAGTTGGTCACGGAGGGCAAAAGGGACACTGCGACTCTTGCAGAATCTGGGCCGTGTATCTGTATTTAACTCAATGTCTGCTTCAATGTCCTGCTAATTCTTCCTTGGACACTTCAGGGTACTCATCTTTCAATGTAGCACTGTTTACACTCTGATACCTAATAACTTAGGCCAGTCTAACCTCAATTTGTATAGCCAATTTCTGCCTAGTAATAGCAGTTGTGTGTCGGCATTGACGACAATGATAAATCTGCCCTGGACTTCTTGATCATTGCGTGACACAGTTACTTCAATTTCACTTTTCGTCGGCAATGCAGTACCATAATACTGGTGCAAACTACCAGTCAATGGTTGTAGCGGACTTCTCTGTGTAAGGCCAACTGGGATAGTTGACAATTCTTCTCCTGTATCAACTTCCATTGTAATATTCACACCTTGTAAGGACAACACAGTATAGTGAGCTTATCTGAGTGACGCCTGCTCGTCTTGTGGATATGTACATGATTACTGTCAAAATCTTCACCACTGGAACTAGCTCTAGTAGAAGCATTCATCATGTGGGCTGCTTTAGGGGTATTTTTGGACTTCATGGATTTCCGTTCAACTGATTCCTTGGACTTACACATGGAGCGAGGTGTCCTACCTTGTAACATATGTGGTAACGCTTGTGTTTGTGGGGACAGGTAGATACAGAGTGACCAGTCTTGCCACAACAGTGACATGCCTTGTGTCTACTATATAGGTTATGTGTGTCTGAGTCTACCGTAAAATTCTGCTGCACTTCTCGGCTGACAGCTTCTGCAGCTCGTGAACATTCGATTGCCACTGCAAGCATTAGACCTTGTACACATAATAGTTCTTTCTGGGTCTTCTGGTCCTTTAGACCGCAAACTAATTGATCTCGCAGTGCTGTATCGAGGTAGTCACCAAAGTTGTAAGTCTTCCCTTATCTCAGTAACTCTGCCACATAGTCAGCCACTTCTTCATCGTTGTGCTGAACATGCTTAAAACTTAAAACATTTGGCGATCTCTACTGTCTCTTTCTTGTAATGTTGCTTCATAGCCATGATTATGTCTGTCAGTGACATGTCATCAAACGAGGTCGGACTTACTATATAGCATCTTTAACTTTATAAATGTCTCACACCCAATTCTGGTCAAAAATAATGCTTTCCTGCATTGTTGCAGAATATCATGAGCTATACAATGGAAGTCAAAAATGTTCTTTATAATTGTCAATGCTCTCTACTTCAGGATTGAAAATCTCTAGCATTGCTTATGATGCTATATCTATGTTACAGTCTTTATGAGAGTTTTATCCTCATCGCCACTGTAATATTCTGGTCCGGAGTGAAACATGCGGTCATTCACAGTTCTTATTAAAGTGCACACTCAATCACGTGACTACACACAGCATAAAATATTATATTACATTCATGTTAGCTATTAATAATGGATTTATAAAAAGTAAACAAAATTAATTAGAGTAAAATAATTTTAAAAATTAAAACATGAGAATAGAGATCACTGAAAAAAGTAAAGAAACAAGAGTCAAACGAGCCAGCATGCTAATGCACTTGTCAATTTCATGCCCCACCGGTTGTCCCCACACCCCAGGTGTGGATTTCACATTGCTTCTTGTCCCCACCCCTGGGGCAATTGACAGTTGTCCAATTTACTGATAGATTTTTGGTAGTTGCATTTCTAAACAATAAAATCACACTTGCTATAATTTTACTAGTTACAGGGCAGGTTTATTACTAGTCGCATGCATGAAATATGCGCTTAGTCATCCTTGAGGTGTTGTCAAATCCCCTACTATGGGGGTGGGGACATAGTGGGGATTTGCCAGCCGATTTTGCCCCAGTAGTGGGGAATTTGATACCACGATTTGTCAAATCCCCTGTATTCCCCCACCCCAGGGTGAGACGTGAAATTAACAAGTGCATAAACACATAGGATCTCTAATTGGATTCAAATAAACATCAGTGTAGCTATATGATACTTACCTGCCCCTGATATATGGAAACTACGGTCATCCTTAGTCTCTACCACACACTGCATCCGAATAGAGATCTGTGTGTTTAGCAGGCTGGCTTGTTTGACTCTTGTATCTTTACTTTTTTCAGCGATCTCTATATTCCCATGTTTTAATTTTTACACCAGTACCAATACTAGCTATTATATACAGCACCAGTAATTACCTTGTATAACTGTCTCAAAATAGATATTACGCGCACCTGTTGGTCTCAGCAAGGGCTTTTATCTCAGAGCGATTCTCGGCACTTCCCGGAAAGGTTACATACCTTAGGTCAGATACTCGTGTGGGTGTGATCATATATGGTGTGATTTGCTTACGCTACAAGTGGACGGAAAATCCCATGAGTTAGCTACTCATTTCGAGTCAGTTGTGTTAGGCATAGAGCGCTACTTTTGTACAACTCCTCGGTGCAACTATCAGGTTTCGGTATTTAATTAAATGTTTTGCATTTTGCAAAATAGACTCTATTATAAATCTAGCGCATGCGCTGAATAAAAATTAAGATCACTGCTCTATTAGAGTATATCGATCTTTTAAACAAGTATTCAAGGGGCTCTTCATGCATGGGGCCCCTTTCAGACTGGGGCCCGGGGCAAAATTCCCCAGTTGCCGGCCTTGTCAGGAATACCACTACAAAAGGTCGATGGACTTAGGGAAGTTCTGGAATTTGGTGGATACAGGTTGACTGATGCAAGAGATATGACCTTGTGCCATTTGTTCGTTCATACCAAGGAAGAAAATAATAACTTTCCTAAGTCTGTCTGTTGTTTTTGATAGCAGCACCTGGCTGGGTGAGGCATTTGCTATTGTACTATGCTTTGTATTAGAGGCCA
The DNA here is from genome assembly GCF_963678975.1 of Dysidea avara. Classification (NCBI taxonomy): domain Eukaryota; kingdom Metazoa; phylum Porifera; class Demospongiae; order Dictyoceratida; family Dysideidae; genus Dysidea; species Dysidea avara. The sequence continues at coordinate 47,650,357 of NC_089274.1, forward strand.
ATAGAGGGTAAAATTGTGCAGAGGTTGGTAAAGCTTTAAATGCTTGCAAGGCCAATGGATGCTGATGAGCTAGCTCGTGAGGTCATTAGTGTTTTACAATTTACACATGGAATCAGCTCAATTCAGCTATTGGCATGCATCATGATGCATGCATGATGGGGCATCTGTTAATGGTGCAGCCATGCAAACTATAAAACTATACTGTTTCCCTCAGTTGTTGGTATAGATATTATTCTCATAGCTACCCTTGACTTATTTTATTTTTTTAATTTTATTATTAATTAGCAAAGCCCACCAGGGGCAACACGCTAATGTGCAATACAAATCACAAATTATTTAGCTTATCTATAATGTTCTTAAAAGTGTCAAGGTTAATTATGTCAATGTTGTCAATTTTCAAGTTATTCCAATCAATAATTGTTCTTGGCAGAAAAGAATACTTGTATAAATCAATTCTGGATTGCAGCTGTGCAAATTTGAGGGGATTATTGGCACGAGTATATGATACAGGGGTTGGCTGAGGTAAACAACAATTTGGCAGTACCAGTAAGTTTCTCACAATCTTGAAAAATAAGATAGGTCTAGTATTCCTTCTCCTACTTTTTAAACTTGGCCATTGAAGGTAATTAAGCATATCTGTAATACTGTGTTGTTGACTGGATCTGTGCCATGAACAAATCTTGCAGCTCGGTGTTGGATCATTTCTAATTTGTTAACTGTTGTTTGGCGATAAGGATCCCAGATGGCTGAGTAGTATTCAATAGAAGGTAACAATAATTGTTTGTATAAGTGTTCTTTGATTTGTATTGGGGCATTATATAAATTCCTTTTCAGAAATCCAAAAAGACAGTTTGCCTTTCCACTAATATAGTTAATATGAGGTTCCCACGATAGTGTATGATGGAGACGGATACCAAGATATGTATGCTCTGATACAATATTCAATGGAATATTAGACATTTTATATGTAAAAGTGCTTTTACTGTGGTGAGTTGTATATTGTAAAATATTGCATTTGGGAATGTTAAATTCCATCAGCCAGATCCTAGCCCATTGTGTTAAGGAGTCTAAGTCATTTTGCAGTATTCTGTGATCGTTGGGTGTAGCTATAGTTTTATAGAGTAGAATGTCGTCAGCAAATAATCTAATTTCACTCTTGATGTTTGTTACAATATTGTTAATGTAAATTAGGAACAACACAGGACCAAGTACGGAACCTTGTGGAACACTGGATGTAACTTGGCAGGGGAAAAGTTTGATGTCCCAGTACTAGATGAATTCCTTCATCTGTGAATCAGCCTGTTTGCTCACTGCTCATGTGGAAAAATGGACTGGCGGATGACAACAGGGATTTCCATAAATTCTCATAGCTGCACACGGTGGTGGGGCATTGCACCAGGCTTTTAAATATTTTGCACCAGGTTCATACCCAGCATTAGGCAATTTACTACTCTAGGTGTCCACAACGTACCAGCTTCCCAGACAGTGGCATTCCTCAGTAGCATCCAGCCAAAGACAGTGGTGTAAAGCATCAAAAATTATCAACAGTCAATGTCCACTCAATAGCTAGTGTACATATATCATCTGGTTTGATGTAATCCCCACACAATTCGAAAATAAATCTTGCCAATGGTGCAAAATACTAATATTGTAATTCCACCAAAAGAAAGTCTTATGTGCAATTTTCAAAATGTACTTAAATCAATTTCTAATAACATATGTAACCAACTGATGCTTTAATGCACATTTAAAAATTAACTGCACTATATTTCATCAAGGGTGTTGCAAAAGTCAGGACAGTAATCTTGGTGCCACTGGGAAGAGCCCTAGCTACTTTGTTTCCAATCATCAGATCCAGCCTTTATCCAATGATGTACATGTTCTTTATAACCAACAATTTTTCACTGTGAATGGGTTTCTTATCCACTATAATGTCTTTCATCTGAGGAGTGTAGCATATCTTCAACACTTGGCAACATGTGACAAGCCTTAAGCTTCTAAAAACCATGTGGACCTTAGTTGATGGTCCCTAAAAGCGAATATATCTTTAAATTACAAACACTTTTCCAGCTTACCATTGTATTGTTGTGTTGTTTAGATAGCAACTGATAGTGATTCACCTTGCTCTTTATATGTGCTATTTCCTTCAAGGTAGCTTCATTGTTCATTGCTTCCAACTACCATAGCAGATCTTTCCACTTCTTTGTCCATACATGTAAATGATTAATAATGGTTGTTATTGTACATTTTCTTGGCATGAATTGGAAGCTGCAGGGGAGCTTTTAAATGTTTGATGGATAAGATTGAAACTGTTGTAAGCTTCACTTGATCATAATATGCAGACCAGGATAAAGTTGATGTGACCGTGATTGCTAGATCTTTATGAGTTGTTGTTGAGATAAAGCCTCTCAGAATTTCGTTGGGCGTTTTAACAATATAATGAGATGGCAGGGACACCTGCTGTATTGTCATGATTTTCTCATTATCAACAATCCTCACAGTTTTTCAGTCCAATATTTGGCTTCTGAAATTTCCTGGAAGAGCATGCCCCCAGGTCATGATCACACAATGATGAGAACTTCCTTCAGCCCTGTCCACTGCATGACACTCTACTGCACATTCATGCCCTATCTTAATTCATTAAAGGATTCATTTAATTTGCAATCATGAGAGACTATAGAGCACTACTACTGTACTTCTAACCACATATACAAACGTCATAGTAACAGCCATGTGTAGCAAAGTCCCACCTTCTCTTAAAGACAGTTGTTTTAGCCACTACAAAAGTATTCAGTCTTTGGAGGACATTTACCCAGACCTTTTGGAGTGCATGATTGTACGATTATGGCCAATAATGACATTACAGATTTAACTTGTACAGTGCAACACTGATAAAATTTTGTGCATGAGGTACACATGGTTGTCCTATATAGATCATTATGTCATCATTGCAGTACTCATGTGAAGTAAGCTCTAATTACCATAGGATCTGGCTTTATCTAATCACAAAAAACAATGCTTAATTAATCAGTCAATCATTTTGACTGTTTTAGTTACATGGTTGTGAATTTAGAAAGGGATAGATAGCGTAGACTTTCCTCAAAGGAGAAATTCTAGAATATATATATATATATAAATACTGGCTACTGGCTTATATAAATACTGGACTGGCTATTTCAACTATTATATAAGGAAAGTGACTCTAAAATTGATAACCAGAGGAGAAACAGGAACCCTGATGCATATGATAACAAAAAACCTGTATGACAATGAAGCCACACATCCCCTTAAAATAGAGTTTCTTCCACTTGCAAGACACACTTGTGCACATTGCAATGGTGATGGTATACCCGGCTTTGCCTCCTGAACACCAAAAGAAAACGTCTCCCATGCTTGATCTCATGGACTTTCTCCTTATCATTAACTGTTGTTTACTGTATAGTAGCTGGTTCTCTATTAATAGGTAGCTGTGAATAAGCTGCAGTAAACAGCAATGTGTAAGTACTGTAACTGAGGGACAATAAACTTTTACAACAGCACTTAGCATTGTCATGAGGTTGGAATATTTGAGAGGAACATAGAGGTACATTGAAGCCAAATGCCGCTACTGATATCTACATGCATGGGCACTGCTGTCCCCATTAGTTCACGAATGCAACTCTCCACTCTACATATATATAAACGATTCAAAGGGTGAGGCATTGGCTAAAGCTATGGCTGAGAGGTATGTACATAGTTGAAGCCAAGGCTTGCTGGAAAATTGCTGAACACTGGTAAAGCTATCATAGTACCATATACATATAATAACACTGTACAATATGGAGAGAACTTCTTATGCATTCACCAAAGCTCAAATTGCAAGTAGAGTGTCATGGGTGAACTTGAAACTTTACATGATTAAGAGTATAAGAGTATATTTTGGTCCACTCTAGCTAAATGTGTTGTTTGTAGTTCAGAATGACCACACATGCTTCCATCTATAGTTCAGCAATTTTGAAAAGAAGGGTACAAGGGATTTGCCTGACACATTTATCAATACTGTAGATCAAGGGAAGCATACACCTATACCATTATTTTACATACAGATTTTAAATACATGTATTCATACATTTGAATTCTGATATTTGTACAACTACCACTAGTGATATGTACAATTCAAAGTTGTAAAGTTTTCTAATTGTGAAAATATGTGTTCTGGAGGTCAATGAAGATGTGGTGGCTTGTATCAAGGGATTCTCCCAATGTTGTGAATAGTTCTTCTGAATCACTGGGTGTCATAGCATGGGGTAGCAATGTCCTGTCTGACTTTTGTAGTGTCCTTAATATTTCACATGGATCGATACGTCTATTTGGTAATGGATTCCTGCAGTAAACAACAAGTGTACAATCTACTGTTTTACAAAAGAAATTATGAAACTGTGAAATTTGTCAAGTTACCACTTTTTTCCTACCCTTGTTGATTTCCAGACATATTCAAAAAACTAATCATGTTTATAAGCTCAGTAAAGTACATATCTCTGTGGCTGCTATAGCTTCGATGAGATGAGTAACAAATTGGACCATATAGATTAAATCTACTAAACTATATAGCTAGCTATAACTTAGCATCTTGGACAGCAATGAATATTCTATAAAATGCAGGGATAGATTCAGGGGGTTCAAAGGGTTCCAGAAGCCCCCCTTTGCCAGGGAGAACCTTAATATTACTTCATGAGCCATTAGCAAGTTTTCAAGCCAAATTCATCAGGGCCGTAGCCAGACTTTTATCTGGGTACGTCCTTTTAGAAGAAAAGTGGATCTTTTTTGAGGCCCTTTTTATATGGATTACATTATGGTGTGTGAAGCACACCCAGCATGCAAAGCATGCTGAAACTAGGGGGTCTGGGGGCATGCCCCCCCAGGAAATTTCTTGAAAATAGACACTAGAAGGTTGAATTTAGTGGCATTTCAGTCAATAAAAATAACAATTTTAGGTAAGCTCAACACCAGCTATTTGGATGACATCTGGGAAATATCTCTACTGCTACCATAATTATACCAACTGTGATTATACCATCTGTGTCTATAATATATTGGAATGTCACAGTGAATAAGAATGGGAAAGATTGAGCGCTCTGTTGGATCGTGCATTGAAGCATGGATGCTATTTATGGGCTCTGCATGGGAGGGGCTTGCCCACCAAAATTTTTATATTATGAAAGTTCTAGTTTAGACAACAAACATGGTTTTGTAAATAAATTAAGTAATTATATACAGATTATAAAAGAAAACGTAATTGTGACTGTTCTATTAGAGTGATTGTTTTATTAGAGTGATTGTTCTATTAGGGTGGTTGACTGCTCTATTAGAGTATCTCGATCTTGCATTGCATTACAAGCACTGGATGAGCCAGCTACTCGGAGCACTTAATTTAGCTTCTTATTAGTGGTATTTATTAAACTGGAGCTAATGGACTTTTGCTACTGAAAATTTGGACTTGTATACTAAAATTGTGGACCTTTTTGCTAAAATTGTGGACCTTTTTCCCAAGAGGGAGGTTCTTCCGAACCCCCCCTGGCTACGGGCCTGTTCATTTACAGTGTATCATTGAAAGAAATACTTATTGCAAACACTTACTGTATAGTGCATGGCAAAACCTTTCCACTCATTTTACCTCTGTTTGCTGCAAACCACCACCCCGGCATCTTCATACGAAATACATGCTTCTAAAAATAATTGCCGTTTTAAATTAAAGTTATTTCAGAAATTTTTCATTTACATTTATAAAGGTCTACTGGTATGATTTAACCATGAAACATTTTACAGTGGAGGGTGATTATTTGCTGTGAAATATTACTACTATAATTATAGGGGTACAATTGCCATGTTCCAGAGTGGAACCCCTTTTTACAAACCTGAATCTGCCCCTGAAATGTAAGCAAATGCATGATACACTGCATGATATCAGCCTGTGACATTTTTCCAAATGCCAACTACATGTTTTAAATTGCTAAACTGCTTCAAAAGCCACCATAAATATAGTAGCCTAAAAATATGCTGACAAATATGTAGTACTGTACAAAGAGATAGGACCAAAATTTTGTGATGCAGTCAAACATTGACTAGCAAAACCTTTTGCGGTTGCTAAATCAGTGAATCGCATGAAAGATTTTTTTGTGGAAAACTTGAATTTGTATTGTTTAGGTAAAACTCTTTACTAAAATTTTCAGTCTTCCAGCAGAAATTTTTGCATGCAGACTTTTTATTTGCAAAATTCCACAGAGATTTGGATCTCTCACATGTAACCTGCTGTACACACAATAGGTAGGAGTCTTGTACCAGTGTGACTGTCTGGTGTAATACTAGCACACTGAGTGAATATGTGATAGTGATAAGTTTATTTTCTTGAAAATAGATTGTCAGATGGATGAAACCTGCCGAAACATACAATGGAACTGTTGGCTATTACAGTTATTTCCCATATTTTCGGAGTGACTGGATTGATTGCAGAGATGCTTCTCGTGCTGTTTTTCATTTGCAATGCTATGTAATTGGCAGAGCATAGCTGAAAACAAAGTATACTGGTCACTTCCATTTCCATTACATTATTGATTCTTGGGGCATGTGTTCTTACTTTTATTACATTCCTGGCACCATTTTTTCTTTAATTGCAGTATACATTGGTTCATTATGTTATAAAAACAAGTAGAAGAAAAATTAGGATTTTTAACTTGGATTAGGGATCAAAGAATAATGTAGTGAAACTAAGGAACAGCTAAAAGTGGTGAAACAAGGAAGGTTGCCTATACCTGCCTAGTATAGTGTAGTGCCGATATGCATTTTTTCACATTTACCGATACCGATTATTAGCCTATTCCTGTAACCGATATGCTGATATTCTTCATTTCTTCAGAACAGGGGAGGAGGAGCAGAAAATCACTGTGCGTAAATTGCATTTTGTAATGATCATGTAATCAATGTAATTAATTGCGTGGGCATCCAATTTTTACAATGTTTACTAATGTTGTGCCACTAACCCCTTTCATGGGAAAAGAGCCAAGCCAGCTTATCAAACAGTGATTTATTGGGATTCCAGACCCTTTGTAAAGAGTGATCGACTAATTGCATGGGCGGTTGATAAATATACACAGCCTGCTATAGTCTGCAGCCATACATTCGCATACAAACAAGCCTAAACAGTTATAATACAGTTACAGCAAATAAATGTTGTACCACTTACTGCTGCATTCACCACTTTCTTTACTTTCACCTTTCACCTGTTCATTTCCATCATTAATGATTGATTGCCTTAGTATCAAGTAATGTCACGGCTAAAGCTTCAAAATCACACGACTTTAGTGTTTCTATTGATGGCAGGTCACTATCTCGTGTGTCCTCATTTAAGTGTATATTGATGAGAATTTATTAAACATGGCATGAACATACTACAAGTATACTACAGAGAAATCCAGGATACATTGGCTTTATCGTTTGCATTCCATACCTAATGACCTTCTTGCTAGACTATATCGTGTATTTGTGCTGCCAATATTAGACTATTGTGATGTAGTGTGGACACCTTCATCTACCACACACTTCAAGCGACTTGAGAGACTGCACTTGAAATTTTCCAGTTTAACATCCAGTGTCAGTATATAGCTCTATGAGCATTACTTTGACAGAGTGGCAACAATATCATACAGCCATACAGACTTTTACATAAGATCTCACCATCATACCTACATGACACTTTTCATTATGCCGTTGACATCTCTTCTCGCATTTCTCGCAATGCTCATCATTTATTTGTGCCAAGAGTTAGAACTAAGAACAGTTTCTATTTTTGTGGAACACAAATATGGAACTCGCTAAATCCCACACTGTATGTAGCAAGGAAACTGATGGGTTTTAAATCTTTATATAAGTCAATTTTATGTATGTAATTATCTGTACGTTTGTCAGGGCACTGCTGAAAAACAGTATTTTTATACTGAGCAGTCTTCCCTTAAAAAATTATGGGTTTCGGTTATTCGGCAAATTATTTCCTCTTTGTAACCAATACTCATACTCGTAAAATCTAATATCAGCTGTTGTTTATCGGTAACCTGCAGTTATACTAGTGGACATTTAATCTCTATACTTCAGTCTATATATAACCATGACTGAATTAGTGATTAAATGTCCACTAGTACGTATGTCCAACTTAAAATTCCTAATTTTCCTTCTACTTGATTAATTAAGGAGCTTTGGAGCTTGCTAACTTATTGGTCTACACAGTTCCCCTTGTTCCTATTCCAGTTGTATGACATTTTTCATAATTAGATAGTGGAGAAATATCATCATCATACATTGTGATCAAGGAAATAATTACATATAACCTCATTCATAGTATCATCATACGTTTGGAAACTGTTTCAAGTCAAATGTGTGATATGACTTGGAAAGTATAGCTGTCTGTGAAGCCTGTGATTCAACAAAAGCTGTATACCTCATTTTCTAATATTGTTGAATAAGACACAAATAACATTACCATGTGAGCTTCAATCAATTCCTAAACTCACACTTTTTGCATGCACAGAGGTGGAATTACTTACTGTTACACAGCTGGAATTACGTACATATAGTGTCTTATGTGTCATATATTAAATTCCAGCACACATTTTCACTCTTCAAATACTCCTTAGTAGGCACACAAATACACTGTATGGTGTCTTTTAATTAGGGGTGAGATGAATATCACATTTTAAGAATCCGAATATTCCTCAAATTAATGAATGAATTAACGAATTATTCTTTAAGAATTTTCTGTATAACTAGGTGCTCGAAAGGGACAAAATCACTTTGATTACCACTACAACTTTGAATGTTAAATCATGAAAAGTCCTTTACATGCATTTATTCACAGTATAACAGCTTTCAGTTTTCAGAAACTTTTCAAGATTAAATGTGTAATTGTCTGATTAATGAATGTCTGATTAAGGAGTAGTTAACCAATATAATTGTAGTGAATATTTCCTAACGAATACAAATAATGAATATTCGTACTATTTGTTTCAGCCTTACTTGTAAGTTAAAACACAGTTATAATACCAGTTTTCTAATACCAAATACTTATATACTTCTTTTCACCATCTGTATAACAGTGAATTTCCCTTATATTATTGCAAGACCAGTCGTCCCTTACCAACACTGTATCATCAGTTCATATATAGCTCTGGGACAGCCAGGAGGCGGTGGGAGTCTGTATCCAGTAGTGATCTTGTTTATGTACTAGATAAGTCAACAAAATTTTAATAAATTACAATAATGTTCCATTACATAACCTCTCTTCCATCACAATCTTCAAAGGGCTTATGACCCAAACTCCATATCTCATACATGACACATCCAAAACTCCACACATCACTTTGTGTTGAGTACTTCTTGTAGAGTATTGCCTATGAAAGCAATTGATAAATGATTGAAGTTTGATTGTATAGAACTTTGAAAAGCAATGTCCTATCTAGTTTGGTAGGGTATAGAGTTACTCTGCTGCCAAAGTAGCTGGTGCAGGGGAATTTTTATAGATTTTATAACTTTACAACAGTAAAATATAAGTCTATTTCAATCCAATAAAATAATTTGATAAGATCTCTTTTCATATTAACTATATAGTTCGTATGAACTCTTGATTTAATGTATATAACTACATCATAACAGATAGCTGCACTGCTTTAGATGCAATATGATTGTGCGTAGTGGACAAAAACTTGAGAGATATATAACTACTAAGTTGAGAAATATCATGGTGCTATTGTCACTCAATAATACACTAGAAAACTTTTCAGCATTTCAACCACAACTGATTTGCTTTGACCAATTTGACAATTATTTATTTGTATTGCAATTTTCAAAATTTTCTCTCATTTTTTGCACTTACTGTATTCTCTTGTACAGTATTATTTTTGTCAAAAATTTACCCATCAAAATGCTTTATTGTCTGATTTGTCAATTGTCAAATATTTGCTTTATATGGTAACTGCTTTATTAGAGCATTTGTATTTATGTTATATTTTGACTTTGCATACTGTGTAACACAATTAACGAGCCGGTTCATTTATTAATACTTTATAAACAAGCTACTACAATAAAGAGTTAACATTTCAGCCACCAGATGATTAGTGGTAACAGCAAAGGTGTCAACAACAGACACGTACAGTTTTGGGAAAAGGCTGTAATGGACATTGTACTTATATGGCTTCCAGTGTTGGGCAAGTTACTTTGTAAAAGTAAATAGTTACATATTACATATTACTTGCAACTGAACTATTTAGTTACAGTTACATATTACCCATAAAATAAAGTAACTATAATAATATTACATATTATATTACTTTGTGTCCACAGCCTTAAGCTGTCACGTGTGAAACTACCACTGTGTCACGTGACATGATTGCGTTGTTGGACAATGTGCAAATCTTGGTTATAAGTAAGAAGCTGGTGAATAAGCTTCATTCAGTAGGCTTCGTTACTTCGTTGTGGCTAGGCGTTACTCATACGATAACTAACGAGATTAGTAACTTCGTTACTTGTAGTAATAATATCATGTAATATTAGACTCGTTACAGTAACTATATTACTTAGGTAATGTGTTACATTTGTAAGTAAAGCAACTTGAGTTATATTACCTGTTTTTATAGCGTATTTCGTTATATTACTTAGTTACCACAAAAGTAATAATATTACGTAACACGTTACTTATGTAACGCGTTACTCCCAACACTGATGGCTTCCGCATAGGAAACGAAAATTTTGATTGGCCAGACATTTGATTGGCCATTTGATTGGCCAGATATTATGTCAGACATTTGAACAAAAGATTTTGAACTACTTTCAGCGTGTCAAGCAGTACTACAAATGAGTCAAATTTCAAGATCGTGTGTACATGAGTTATTAAATGTTTTTGAGGATTCAGCTCAATGCGTACATACTATAGAGAGAGGATCGGAGGAGTCCCAAGGGAGTAAACTTTAATTAATATTACTCCTAGCTTTTGCCTTTCATCACCACATGTGCCTGGATACAGGGGAGAACACTAGCACCCAGTAAGTGATTGGGTGGTGGTTTGGTAGGTGTACAGGAGGTTCCACCTATTGAATCAGGTGAAAGGGGTAAACTGCCTACCCAGAAGGAAAGGAACAAAATGCTTAGGTACACAACAGGCTATTTTGGGGATTTATGTTTCATTTATACCAAAATAGGCCAACTTAGAGGGCATGCAGCTGCCTAATTGAACCTCGATTGTACTGTCTCATTCCTGCTATCAAGGAATGGACAATATACCAACCGCAGAACAACTCCTGTTACCATTAAGGAATTCTGCACCAAGTTTTTTGTATCCATAGAGCCTTCCTACTGCCACATAGGAGAGGACAGAAGACAATGTACCCAAAACATCCTACTATACCCAAAACACCCTACTATACCCAAAACACCCTACTATACCAAGTAGCGGCTCCACGCAACAACACTTGCAGTTATCTGTACCTTCAAGTCTTCCTACTACCATGTAGGAAAGGATGGGGATGATGTACCCTGAGCACTGCACAAATACCTACTATACCAAGTAGGGATACACATCAACAACACTTATATTATTCACTTTGGTGCCTACTATCATGTAGGAGTGGGATAAATAGATACAATAAAAAGGGGGACATATAACTGTTTTTGTTGCCATTGTTTATTGAATATTGTCTACACTGAAAATTATCTACATCGAGGTACTACATACCAGTAAACATACTTGTGAAGATTTATAAAAAGCTATTTTGCTAGTATGTTTCATGGAAAAGACTGTATAGGTGGCATTTATGGCCATTATTACCCACTTTATCTTTAGTTACAAGAATGGAGGAGAGGGGGAAGAACCATATGGTACATACAATAACATGGGCCATACAGGATAATAGTAAATGATTATTTTAGCTTGGAGAGTAGTAGAGGTTACTGCTTATGCATGTGGGGAAACTTATAGCTGTTGAGTCTAGTGAGATCCTGAAACTTTCATCAAATTTTTAACCACATGCCAGCCAACCTCATACCATTCACAGCTTTAATCAACCTGCTTGATGTAGGTAGCCTGCAATTCCTAATATTAGTTGTAATTTTGAGGCATCACCATATGTATACACAACCTTCACCATTTTTATCATGCTTACATACTTATGTATAATGGTTACATATATCTTCTTCAATATTTTACACATCTGGGTGCATACCTGCATCACAATGATTATACACATATGCCTTAAAAATGAGCGCATCCATGCACACAATTACCACATTCATATTTGTATTACATGTACAATGCTTACTTTCCTATTACATGCATACAGAAAAAACCCACATTGTGTACATCTTTAGACCATGCACACATACAACTCTGTAAAAGGGATGTTCATACATCTGTATTATGTGTTTTGAGATTTGTAACTTAAACCAATTACATCTCTATCACTGGGGTATAATTACTCTTACTCCCCCACTCATGCTCAAGTACCCCAAACATGGGCGGGATGGTGGGGAGACTTCATCTTCCTTCCTTAAAATTTTGCCGTTTTAATTTTACTGCCAAATTTGATCACGTGAAATGGTGTGCGCAAGGTTTATATAGACAACAGCTCTATCCAGCACACGTTGTAATATTAACTATGTTTAGACTATGGTATGGCTCATTTACAGGTTTACTAAATCACTTAGTCACCTGACATGCTCACTTAGTCACCTACACATGTTCACTTAGTAACCCGCCCTCAAGCAATTTTGTACATGATAAATAATAATAACACGAAAGGCACACTGCAGTACTTGATAATACTGTAATACTCTTCTTCTCCGTGTTCTGCAAATAATTCTGGACAAATAGTAGACTAAACAGTGTATGTACTGATATATTTTCTGGCAGTTGAATGCAGTGAATTAGACAGAAAATAAGCTCCCACGTGAATACGGTATGTGGTTGCGTCACGTCCTCACGTGATGCTGGGTATATAAGGGTGTAATAGTGTGATTTAATTCAATCTATGCCACGTGTGTGATACAGGTTGGCTTACAGTTTGCATCGAGTTAGTTCCAATGAAACGTCAGTGGAAGAGAAACTCGAGCTTCTTATGCAAGAAGTCCGCCAGTCAAGACGGGAAGTAGACGAGAAGCTTGAGTCCACGTTAGCAGAAGTAAAGTGTGAGGTGAACGCCGCCCAAGAGAAGATGTCACAGGATGTAGCCAGAAAGATTGGGAACATCAGCTACCAGTTCCACAAAAAAGGGCACGAGCATCAATACAAATTCAATTGCAGCGTAGAAGAAGCAATCAGCTCTGCCCATACGGAATTGGCAAAAGTGAAGTCGTCTGTACCGGAGGAAAGGGAATCGCTGAAGAAAGTGGAGTCTAGCTTAGAAGAAGGTTTGAAGCAATTTACTACTAGGCAGAAGCATATAAAGATCGCTGATCGATCTGATTTTGGCTGGGGCACTGTGGCCCATTATCAGGAGGATCTGTTAGCGTCTGGCCCTGAAGACAAAAAGGAGATTGATCGGGCCAAATCTCATGCTGAGAAGGATGCTAAGAAAGACAAAGAAAGAGGAGCCAACCAGCAATCCAGAGGTGGAGACGGGAATAATAACAAGAAATGATGCCTCCAGTACCGGGATCCTTCCTGGTACGATTTCTCAGGGCCAAGTGGTGGCTACTATGGCGACAGGCAAGACCAATGGGAGCCTCCCCCACCAGCTGTGATGCCTCAGAGGCCATATAAGCCAAAGGTGTTGGGGCCATGTTTCCAGTGTGGTGGATACAGCCATATAGCAAAGTTTTGCTCTGTACCAAGAAAACCGTATCCTTTTGCCCAGCCTGTGGTAAGCAGTGCTGAGGTATGTCAGCCTGACGCATGGTCAGCTGAATTGTCATTGTGTTGTGAAAGTGCTGATTTCATGTAGTGCATGTGTTAATGAGGTAGAAGCTATTGAGCAGACTGTGTCAAAGGAAATTCAACCTCATGAGCATGCAAAGGCTGGTAATTATAAGTGCATGCCTGACAATGTAGAAACAGCACAATTAGAAAGTTTACCTTTTTGGAGGAATGTACTTCATGCGCCATACCATATACTTGAATGTATTGAAAGTGGCTATCACTTGCCCTTAAAGTTTTTTCCTCCTCCTCACACCCAGCGTAAATCATCACTCGGTGGAGTCCCACCAGAGCTTTGTGGATGAAGCAGTAGGTAGTTTAAGGAAGAACTGTTGTGTAATCAGGGTGGATAAGCAGCCGCATGTTTGTAACCCTCTCTCTGTTGTATCCAATGCCACAGGAAAGCTGCGTCTGGTATTGAACTTGAGGTATCTTAACCAATTTCTCCATGTGCTGACCTTTAAATATGAAGATTTGCTGGTAGCTGCCCTTATGTTTGACAAGAATGAATATTTGTTTAAATTTGACCTCAAATCCGGTTACCACCATGTGGACATCCACCCTGAGTGATACAAATTCCTAGGCTTTCAGTGGAGGGGAAGCTTCTACATGTTTACAGTACTGCCTTTTGGGCTTTCCATTGCTTGCTACTTATTTACTAAGTTACTGAGGCCACTTACTAGGTTAATGAGAGGTAGAGGACTGAAGGCCATTATTTACCTTGATGATGGCATTGTGGCTGTACATGGTAAAGATAGAGCTACGAGTGAAAGTGTCTTAGTTAAAAGCAATTTGGAGAATGCTAGCTTTGTTATCAATGTAGAAAAAAAGCCAATGGGACCCCCTCCCACACTATTGAATTGCTTGGATTTGTTATTGACCTGTCTAAGGGTGAGTTCTCAGTTCCAGATAGCAAAATAAGTAAACTAAAGTGTAAACTGCAAGAGATTAAAAATGCCAAATTGGTCGGTGCAAGGCAAATAGCCAGTGTTGCAGGCACAATAATTTCTATGTCACTATCCCTGGGCTCGGTTTCCAGACTAATGACCCACAGCTTATATGCTGTGCTCAATAATAGAATCTCATGGTACCAAATGCTTAGCCTGACTAAGGAGGCCCTGAAAGAGATAGATTTTTGGGTTGAAAGAATTTCTCAGATTAATATATGGTCCAAACCATCAGCACTCCAGTTGGTATATTCAGATGCTAGTTCTACAGGCTTTGGAGGATATACAGTGGAACATGGTAGTCTAGTTGCCAATGGGTAGTGGTTTGCTGAAGAAGCAGCCCAAAGTTCCTCATGGCGAGAGCTACGAGCAGTAAATCTAGTTTTAAAGTCATTCTGAAAGAAACTTACAAATGAGCGAGTCCAGTGATTTACAGACAACCAGAATGTAGTTCGAATTGTCCAACATGGCAGTCCCAAACATGCTTTGCAAGCTGAAGCTTTGGACATATTTTCTGTGTGTGTCAATAATAAAATCAGACTGGAGCCTGAATCGATTCTCAGAGAGCAGAATGAATTGGCTGATTATTTCAGCCGTATTGTAGACTATGATGATTACATGCTTAACCCATCCATGTTTGCCTAGCTAGATGAGATTTGGGGCCCACACAGTATCGATAGGTTTGCTAGCCCAAAAAATACTCAACTGGAGAAATTTAACACAAGATTTTGGGCCCCAGGTTCTGAAGCGGTGGATGCATTTACTTGCAACTGGAGTACAGACAACAACTGGTTGTTTCCACCTGTCAATTTGGTCTCTAGGGTAATTAGACATGCTCAAGCATCAGGAGCTAAAGGCACCCTCATTGTCCCCCAGTGGCTGTCTTCCCTGTTCTGGCCCTTATTGTTTTCCAATGGTACTGAGCCAGTAGATTTTATTTCAGAGTGGCTTGAATTACCCTGTGGTGATGGGCTAATTTTACCTGGAAGTTCAGGTGCAAACCTATTCCATGGTTTGCCCAACACACCAGTCCTAGCTATCCAGTTCCAATGCGACATTGAGTAGATAAAATCTCTAGCTATGTTGTCAAAATAAACTTAAAGTTAATTATACAACCAAGTAGTAAGAATAATACGAAATGCGGTTAAAATTACGTCATTAATAATGAATGAATAAATAATGTTTGAGAAAACTACGAGGCCTAGAGACATGAACTAAGCGGGGATAGATTCGCCTGTGAATGAAGGCACAACCATATAATAAGTACGCCTGTTCGTGCTGATGACTTTACCGTATGTGTAATTCTATATAACGCCCAGCACCATGCCCTTGTTTAATTACAGATTGCTCGAATGAGAAGATTAGTAAACGTCCGCGGAGAGGCCAGGCGCCACTTTACTGGTAAGCAACAACATTACAAGTATGTTTAAATGTTTGTAACTGTGTATTTTGTGTGCAGGATATGCGCTCCAGGCGTCATGCAGTGAATGACCAGCTGATGACCAGTTGGGATACCAGCTGATGCGCTCATAAACAACCAGCTGGAACAGCAAGGTAATGAGTAATGTAATACTTGTACCAGTAGTTGTATTATAGGTCTACATCTTCATCCTTCATCTGGCTTGCTGGCGGCTAGAATTATTTTCCACTCGGCTTAACTACTGGTCTACTGTGAGTCTGTAATAGCTAAACAAGAAGCCGATGCAGTGCTGCATATACAACAATGTGTAACTATCTCCTGTATGTTGTGCATGGCTGTATGCATAATATTATAGACTGTGATCACTGTGTCAATGCCACACCGCTGATATACAGGTACATCACCAGTGGCCTCTAGTTACAACAGAGTCTGTTGTGCCATATTGGCTTGATTGGGATCAATTGCTAATTGTGCCTTCACCATATCCCTTATTCTGCATAGCCTCACTTCACTGCTGAGTCATCTTCAGAGACACGTCACACCTACAATATATAGTTACTTTCAATATAGCTAACTTAACTTGGTTTTTTGTGTAGGTTGTGTTTTAGTATTGTGGTTTTCTGATGCCAGTTAAACTCCCTTGCCTGTGTACGTATGCATATGTATCATTTCCACAGGTACACGCACACTGCTCTGAGTGTTTCCTATGGCACTGTTTATACTCTCCCAATGGGTAGGTTGCAACGTTGGTGTATGTACTTGTTTGTATGTGACGCGGTCCTAGAAAATAATAATAATAATAATAAAATTAAATTTACTTTAAAAGTAGGCTATGACATTTTGGTTGTAAATCAGAGTTACAGTGCCGTGTTGGTCACAGTCAAACGTGTAGCTTGTGTTGCATGGTCACAGTTAGGAGGTGTAGTGCTGTGTTTGTCACAGTTCAGATGTACAGTGCTGTGCCAGTCACAGTTGAGAGGTGCTACATTGTATTGGTCACAGTTCAATGGATTGTCAGTCACAGTTCAGAGGTGCAACACTGTGTTGGCCACAGTTCAGAGTTGCAACACGTTCAGACTGTGTTGGTCACAGTTCAGAAGTGAAACACTGTGTTGGTCACAGTTCAGAGGTGAAACACTGTGTTGGTCACAGTTCAGAGGTGAAACACTGTGTTGGTCACAGTTCAGAGGTGCAACACTGTGTTGGTCACAGTCCAGAAGTGCAACACTGTGTTGGTCACAGTTCAGGGGTGCAATACTGTGTTGGTCACAGTTCATTTGCAATACTGTGTTAGTCTCGGTTCAAGGGATTATGTGGTCATAAATCAGAGGTGCAATGCTGTTTTGGTCATGGTCATAGCTACAGTGTTGTGTTTTGGTCATGGTTCATAGCTACAGTGTTGTGTTGGTCACAGCTTAAACTCAAATCAGGTTGAGACCTGGGGAAAGGCAAAGGTTCGCAGGGGTGTGACAAACTAGATAATTGTTTTCTTCTCAAGACAACGTGTGCAAGATGTTTTGTTTTGTAGGTATGTTAACACATGGGTGCTGGAAGTTGATCAATGAAATAGAAGACCCCAAAAGACCTTGCTAGCAGGTTGCCAAATGCAGTGTTGCATAGTTGGGCTGATGGCACTGTTAAAAAATATATTGGTGTATTCAAAAGATGGAAGAGATGGGCACTGGCTCACAAGTTGCAACCGATCCCAGCCAGGCCACATGAGTTTGTCTTGTACTTGCAGTACATTGGAGAGCAGACAGCTTCCAAATCAGCAGCTGAAGAAGCCTGCAATACATTGGCCTGGATCCACTCTACTTCTGGATTAGCCTCACCATCAACCCATCCATTGGTGAAAGTAGCATTGGGTGGCTTGCAACGTACTCTAGCAAAGCCAGTGGTGAAAAAGGAGCCACTCACAATTGAAATGGTTGAGGCAATGTTAACAGATGCAGATCAGTTGGGGTCGCTTTCCGATATGAGGCTTGCGACCACATGTTTACTGGGCTACGCCGCATTTCTACGGTTCAGTGAATTAGTGGAACTACGGCCATGTGATTTTTCAATTGTTGGAGATGTGATGACCATCCATATCCTCCACAGTAAGAATGACCAATTGAGACAAGGGGATGATGTGGTGCTTGCCAGAACTAGGTCTAAAACATGCCCAGTATCTAGGCTCGAAAGCTACCTGCACAGAGTGGAGATGACATTGAGAGATGAGAGGTTTCTATTCTGGGCAATCCTGAAAACGAAGAATGGCAAAAAGCTTTGAGATTCGGGGAAAATAAGCTACAGCTGTTTATGCAGTCTGTTTCTAAAAAAGATAGGGTTTCCCAGCCCAGGAGTTTGGCCTGCACAGTATGAGGTCAAGGAGTGCCACTGCTGCGGCGAATGCTCAAGTCCCAGATCAGATTTTTAAGAGGCATGGGCAATGGAAAAGTGAGAATGTTATGTCAAAGACAGCTTGGAAAGTCGCCTAGAAGTGTCAAGGAATATTGGATTGTATCTTAAAAGCTGTCACAGCCTTCTTTGTGCCTCTATGTATATCGTTAGCCAACCATTGTGGTGGCACAACCCCACGGAGAAATATGGCTGGGGAAGGGTAGTGGTGTATAAGGGGGTATGGTATGTGGTAAGGGTATGGTATGTGGTAAGGGTATGATGTGGGAGATGTATTTTCTGGCAGTTGAACACAGTGAATTAGACAGAAAATAAGCTCCCACGTGAATACGGTACGTCCTCACGTGACGCTGGGTATATAAGGGTGTAATAGTGTGATTTAATTCAATCTATGCCACGTGTGTGATACATGTTGGCTCCCACCCACCCTTCCAAGTTTTCCTTAGCTGTATTCCAGATAGGAGTTAAGAAGTAGATGTGATTTGAACTTAATCATTTGCATACACAACAGAGTGGAGCAATTTAGGGTTTTTCCCCTGGTGGTAAAAAAAGAAGTGCCACCAGGTTTTTTCCCAGGGCTGCTTGGGCTAAGCAGTTCTGAAATTTTTTTGTTGAGCTTATTATTATTATGCTAGCCCCCACTCTGCTACCCAAGCTGTTCTCATGTAGTTGTAATGGTTTTGTGTAGGTAGTATTTGGTGTGATGTGTGTGCTCTGTAGTTCATTTGACATTATTATTGTTAGCCAACCGTTGTGGTGGCACAACCCCACGGAGAAATATGGCTGGGGAAGGGTAGTGGTGTATAAGGGGGTATGGTATGTGGTAAGGGTATGATGTGGGAGTAGCTCTAGCCATTACTTTGCTTACCGGTCGAATAATATTTTGTGGGTGCTGTAAGGACTTCAGGAAGAAACTATTCCATTGTTCTACATTGCTCTTTCACTCCACACTCATGCTCTGGCTATAAAGGTACGTACTTTAAACCATAGTCTAAATAAGTTAGACACCGCACCAACGGTAACTAAGCAATTTAGTAACCCCTCAGACCCTTAGTAGTACCCTCGCTGCGCTCGGAACGCTACAGCTTCAGGCCATTGGGGTGACTAAATCGCTTAGTTCTCTTGGTCTTGGTGTCTAACTATTATTTAACAAGGATTCAACTTGCAATAAAAGGCCACTAGCTTGATGGTATCTACACTAGAGTAGCAGTAGATGGCATCAATTCCCAACAATGTGCATTGCAATCATTAACACTAAGCTAAAACTCGAAGAAAACATGTCCAAATGTATATGGTACTTTTATTTGTGGGAATTTATTATAAAAGAACAATTGGACTTGGTAATTTATTATTGAAGAGAAGGGTACTTGATAATAAAAGCCCTTCAGAAATTACCTGCTATACAGTAATAGGCCCACCTTTAATATTCCACTGCTGGATAGGCCCCAACCAATTATGCTGGGACAATTTAAAGCATAATAGGTAATCAAAAGCATCAAGCATAGTACTAGCATAATAGAGACAATATTTGAGAATTTAATTAAATGTTCAGTGCAATGCATGCACCTGAAAGAAAGCAAATGATCACATGCATTTCATATTTAGAAACATGTTAGATAACTTAATTAACCATTTCTTGGTTGGTTATTCTCACTTTGTAAAAATAAGATCAAGACGCTCTAATAGAGTAGTCACTTACTCTAATACAGCAGTCTGGAAACACTAACATGCTTTAATAATATAGTCATTTCTCAAGCATAACCTTGATTTTGAAAGCATAATTTAAGCATAATAGGCTTGATTTTTGAACACTGGTTAAAAGCATAATAGGTAAAATTTTGAGCATAATTGGCCAGGGCCTAGAGGTATACCCACCTATACATGATCAGATTATCAACAGCATGGTAGTACTGTTTAAGTAGGGATCCCCCCCAAAAGTATGTAACATGCCGTCTAAAAAAATCATCCTAGAGACAGCTTACACAATGAAAACCACCTTTACAGATCAATAGTAGTCCATCTAACAGCATTAAAACAAGAAAACACTTACAGGCGGTCCAATATAGAATATTTAAAGTCGCCAAAACTCAAATTTTGTCTGCCTGCCTGCCTTCCGCCTGTCTGCCCACCCACCCACCCGCCCGCCTGCCTGACTACAGTCACAAGGCTGGAGGCCAAACGAAGTAACACACATCCATCATTTTATGCCACAACAACAAACTCACCAGTGGCATATGCCTTTTGGGGTCTCAATGAGTGTGTGCCCTCTGTGCTCAGTGTTTCCTTTTATCTTCAATTAGGCTGGTCGTCATCTTCTGAAACCATATTGATGCATTAACTTTCCATATAAACACATCCCTTGAACAGCATATTTAGATGCCACAAAATTATTTAAAGCACTTAAGCTACTGTAAGAGGTACTGGACACCCAATAGATACCTGTACTTCATGATAGGTTTGAGACCACTCCCATTAATGATCTTGGTTGATTAATAACAATCGAGCATGGAAACCACACCTCTTAACAGTCTATCTACTCAATCACGATGACATCCCCTTATTATTGGTCTAGCTACTAGCACAGTGAAATATTAAATGGTGCCCCTTGGTAGGTGAGGTCTGACTCAAGATACTCTAATACAACAGTCACCCTAGTCACACATGTAGCTGTATGCTATAACAAATATACTAAACAAACTAGTATAGTTATTAATTTTAAAAAATGAAGTAGAGATCTGTGTTATCAAACAGTACAGTAGTACTGCTTAAGTAAGGATCCTCCCAAAAATGATGCTTGCCGCCTAAAATGTCACCTTTAATAACCACCCTAGAGACATTTTACATGACAAAAATTACCTTTATGGAATACTATTAGTCTATCTAACTTCAAATGCAATAATAAAACAAGAAAACACTCTACAGGCAGCCAGATTTAGAATATAAGAAAAAACACCAAAACTCAAATTTTTGCCTGGCTGGCTGGCTGCCTACCTGCCTGTCTACCTACCTGTAACTTCACAATTGGTTTGAGACAATGCCCATTCACAGTCTAGGTTGATTAATAATGATCGAGCGCGGTGACCATACCTCTTAATAATCTATTTACTCAATCATGATAACCACACACCCTTATTATTGGTCTAGCTGCATTCATAATGCTAGCACAATGAAAATATGAAACAGTGACATGCCCCCTAGTAGGGGAAGGCTGACACAAGATATTCTAATACAGCAGTCACTCTAATAGAACAGTCACACTTGTATAGTTGTATATTGTGTATATACGTATATGTACTTAAAGAACAAACAAACTAGAATTTTAAAATGAAGTACAGATCCAAGTGATAAAAGTAGTGAAACAAGAGATGAATGATGGTATTGCAAGATATCTTGGTGGGAAAATCCCTACTTTGGCATTGAACAAAATAGATGTTATAAAATGCCAATGTAGGGATTTTCTCACAGAGCTATGCTGTAATAACATCATCTCTCTTTTTACATTTGGATCCCTACTTCATTTTAAAATTAAGTATTCAATGATTTGTAATTGGACATACATTACAGAAGACTATTTATGAACATTTGCAATTAATTTAAACAGTGTACTCTAATAAAACTGACAATATGGCAACACTTAAAACACTGTACCGTGCTTAGATAAGCACATTTCTCAGTTATGTTATACACTAAAATAGCTTATATAAACCATAAAAATGAACTATTTTAACTTTACAATTACACTGTATGTGGTCATATCATCTATGGTGCAATCTACTACATAATACTCAAACAACAATAGAGGATGAGGTGCTTGCACATTTCAAGGCTACATTCGCTGAGGAGAATCATATTCTCATGTATTTTCTATTGAGCTATGCAACTAATTTAATGATCATTGTAAAACTATTATACCAAGTGTTCAGAAATTACTCATCAAGAACTGTAAAATCCACATTGGGACCCACATCAAACAGTATGATAGTAATGCTTAGTAGGGTTCACCACTAAAACAGTGCCCGTCAAAATACTGCCATTATCACAGAAATATCATACATAACAAAAATCATCTTTATGGAATAGTCTAACATTATGTCCAGCATTAAAGCCAGGAAAACGTTAAGCTTAGGCAGGTTATATAGAGCCGGTACTGGTTGCACTGTTTCGCCGGATATTTTGCTGGCAGTTGAGGCTACTGAGAAGTTACGTGCATTTTAAAAAAAAACTTGGGACAAAAAACCTAAGAAAGTGAAAAAAAAAAGGTATTCTCAGCTGGGGCTTGAACCCTGGCATCCTTACTCATGATCCATGCTCGTAACCACTGTACCACTGGTGCTGCAGCTACCGATCTACATTAGTTTCTACCTTATAAATGTCCAACTGAAGTGAAGAAGAAACCAAAGCTGAACCTGACCCTACTAATAGCTACTACTTGTCGCATGCCCTAAAGTACAAGACTCAAAGCAAACTACTGGTCACATTCCCTAAAGTCGAATACTCTGGGCATACTACTATGCCGGAACAATAGCCATTTGTACTTGTTAACTGGTACTGGCACAATAAAAGATCACCAAAACCAAATTATTGAATTACAATAAAAGATCACCAAAACCCAATTTTTGGCCAGCTAGCCACCGTGCCAACCAGCCAGCCTGCCTGCTGACAACAATCACACGGTTAGAGGTCAAACGAAGCAGCACACAACCGTCATTTCATGCCGCAATAACAAACACACCTGTGGCATATTCCTTTTCAAGTGTCATGCCTTCTGTGCTTTCCTTTTATCTTCAATTATATGGTCATCTTCTTCATGCAAGCAAGAGTTCATAATATATATACTGAGGAGAGTATCCTACTCTCATATACCCCTGTAGAAGGGCGTATCGTGAAGTTATGACGTAGAACTTCTGAGTTCGCCCGTTTTTCTTTGTATAATTAATGATGTCATTAGTTGAACATGGTATCGATTGAACACGTGCCTAACAACGTCACTAGCAACCAAATCATATCCAGCTCTAAGCGTTTCTCACCGAACTACAATCGTCCCTTCACGGGTTAAGACCGCTTAGTAGGCGTTTCTTGCTAGGCCATTCGCGAATACGGCTATTCTGAGCGCCGCCAGTGTGAAATGGTGATAACGATTCTTGCACTTTTATGGTTGCCCGTATGTCAGAAACCACAACATCTTGTCATTACGTCATAACTTCACGATACGCCTTTCTACAGGGGTATATGAGAGTAGGATACTCTCCTTAGTATATATATATTATGAACTCTTGATGCAAGAAAACCATGCATACCATAGCATTAATTTTCTGCATTGACACTTCTCTTAGAGGAGCATATTTAGGTACCAAAAAATATTTAAAGCACTTATGAGGGAGTAGATATGTTAGCTGCACCTATAAAACAATTCTATGGCAACCACAGTCTTCAATTATCAAAAAAGCCACTGTGCCCTTAATAATTAGAGCTGTGTGACCATGCCCCTAATGATCTAGCTGTAATCAGCTGTACTTTTGCTGTAGAAAACAAGACATGGCAACCATGCCTCTTAATCTATTGCATAGCTCACTTGAGATAAGTAGTGAGATCAAGATACATTAATTAGTCATAGCCACACATGTATATCACAGCTATGTTATAACAAACTAGAATGTAGGAATTTTCACACATACGTATGTGTGAAAATTCCTACATTGGAAACATGCTATAGTATGTTCACGTTGAGCTGAATCCTGAAAAATAGCTAAAAATTAAAAGTGGATTTTTTCTCAACAGAGTTAACATTTCAGCCAACCAGATGATTATTGGTAACAGCAAAGGTGTCAACAACAGACATGTACGGTTTGGCTCCATTACAAGTTCGGGAAAGGGCTGTAATGGACACTGTACTTGTATGGCTTCCCCATAGGAAATGTATTGTGAAAATTTTGATTGGCCATAAATGTTATGTCAAACATTTGGACAAAAAGATTTTGAAATATTTTTAGCGGGTCAAGCAGTACTACAAATGAGCCAAATTTCAAGATCGTGTGTAATTGCATCCATGAGTTATTAAATGTTTTTGAGGGTTCAGCTCAACGTGAACGTACTATAGTTTGTTCATTTTTTGTTATAACATATCTGTGATATAAGTGTGTAGCTATGAAAATGGGATGAATACTCACAAGCGAAATGGGTGCCATGCCCTCTAATTAGCAAGTTTTTTGATCGTTTGCACTAATGCGAGACAACATTACATTTGAGCAGTACCGTAGCTGCATTATTCATATATTATTTTTTATAGCTGGAACCTACTTCATTTTGCAATTTTTAATTGCATTATTATGTGACCTAATTAAGGAAAACCATTGATCTACACACATCTGAGATATGTGATTTCAATCCAGTATAACTTGGGAAGGTCAAAAGCTAGGAGTTTGAAGTTTTCACAGTAAATGTAGCCAACCATAGTGTTTATTCCACTTCAATCCATAACAAGCTAGCTATTGATATAACTATGATTTTGAGTACCTTTTGATGATGGTATCTGTAACACAAGTACGTCACCATGGGTGGTGGTGGGGGTGTGGGCAGGCAATTCAGAAAATGGCTAAGTGGGTCATATGGTGTCTATAGTCTTAATATTGGGCTCTCAAGACCAATTGTGCCACTGAAAATTAAAGAAATATACATAGAAATATCTGGGAAACTGTCCAAGGCTGTTTATGACTCTAGTCTTGTGTTATTACAAGGTGTGCCAGAATGTTCCCAGTGTCTCTAGAATCCATTCGTGAAAAGTAGCGTGAGCAAATCAGAGGCATGGCTGTGGTGCAGATGCGTAGAGTATTGTCCATTCATGGTGAAAAGTGAACTTTACTGGTGTGTGCGTAGATCAATGATTATCAAAAATTTGGTCCCATATTATATGTGTGTGTGTGTGTGCTTTATTCATAATAAAGGCAATTTGAATGTAATAATGTTATGCACAGTTTAGTTGTAAAATTGTTCATAACATCCAACAATTCTCACTCACTTCAGGAGCAGTCCACTTCAATGGTATCTTTCCTCCTGTGGATGCATAGTAAGTGTCATTAGACATATCTCGTGCCATTCCAAAGTCAGCAATCTGCAGAGCAAATGAAGTTCACAATTCATCTCAACTTTGTGCAAGTCATAAAAGGCATACAGTATGTTGTAGGGAAACAACACCATGTATGCAACAATATTAATTTGTTAATATAGCCAAACTCTAGAAATTTAATGTTCACTACTCATGCATCCCTTCACAATAACAACGATATGGTTCACTATTGCTATGTATGTAGTACGTATATACTTTAAATAAAAAGGATGAGATGAATAATGATTATACAATATAAGCTTTTTTTGATACATACAGTATGGTAGTAACTGTACATTACGAGGTTTGCACTTTCTCACAAAAAATATTGACCAGAAACCGATACCTTCATACTGCCTTGACAGTATTGGTTAGGTACAACCAAGCCCAAATAAAACACTTCCGGTAGGTTGCCAAAAGTGCCTTACTTAAAACACTTCCGGTAGGTTGCCACAAAATAATAAATAAAATATATAGAGGAATTTTCTACTGCCTGACTAATTTATTTACAGACAAGTCTACTCGATAACAGCTGGGGCTAGGACTGGATTTTTTCATTGTTCAATATGGCTTCAGTCTGACAGGTACCTTTGGCACACTGCAGTACGTACAATGCATGATTCGTGGACTTACCGTTGTCCCCTTTGCATTCTATTTCTCTTTGCTGACAGCTCAAGGTGTTGATCATGTTGCGTGATCCAGCCTCCCCTATGTTTGTAACAGGAATCATCTGTATTTTGTAACGCTGTGTAATGGGCTGAACATTACTGTAAACAAAGCATAATTGCTACTTGGCACTTTTGATTGTTGGGGCATGTGTTCAGACAAGACGAAAACAAAAAGTCTGACACCATTCCTTCTTTTGATGTGGTATGCATGTGTTCACCAGTCATAATTATGTTATAACAAACAAGTGCAAGGAAAAATTAGGAATTATAAGTTTGATTAGGTAAAATAGTTTTTCACTCAGGCTTTAGAAGGCTGTATGCTTTTGTTACAGCTTGGTTGTTTTTGTTTGGATTTTGTTTCTTTTTACACTCTAGCTATATTGCTCCCAAAGGCTGGCTTTGGGGCTTGTTTTTCCCACATTTTTCTTACAAGATGATTAGCATAATAGGTGCAATTTTGTGAAAATTGCATAGACGATTGAGATACTCTAATAGAACAGTCACACACAATAACAATACACAGTTAATTGTTACAGAAAGAACAAGTGACCATCGATATACCCTAACAAAACAGTTAAACAATATTAGATAACTCTTTGCTATGTATGGTTAGGGCAGGTGCAGATCGAGATGCTCTAATAGTACAGTCACTTTAAGATGAAATTGGCTTTGCACTTAAGAAAAGTCAATTAACACTCAGTCTGAGCAAAATACATAATTCTTGAGCAAAATATATAAAAATATAGGTGAGAAATTAAAGAATTATTGGTTGGAAAGAAAAACAAGTGGAAAAAAGCAAAATAGCTTTCCCTAATTGTATTGCATACTTGACTACTTTTAGTATCATTGTACTATTCTAATTAAGTGCACATTTTTGATGAATACTAATAGAATGTATACAGAATATTCTAGAACAATTTAGAATTGCTATTGGTAGATCTATGAAATTACTATTAAGTACACAATTCCAAGCTAGATTTTCATTTTTAAAGTACAATAGAAATTAAGTGAGGTAAACAACTGTGATTGTAGTGGCTCAGTCGTTTAGGATTTGGGTGTTCAGTATGGAGGTCCTTAGTTAGAAATCTGGTAAGTTTTTCATACACTTTTTTAACCCCACTGTGACTGGTCTATTAGGGTACCTTGACCCTGTGATCTCACAGTTGTTTGATTTTTGCCTTGTAACTCTGCACATAGCTGTTTTCCAAACCATCAAAAGACACTGCTATGATGGCTAACCTACTTTAAATTCCCATAAACAGTAGCCGTGACAAAAGTTTTTATTCAAATAAATGCTCATAGCATTGTCGATATTTATCAGATTCATAGTAAACTTGATAAGTGAAATTTTATATGCACTTTACTTGTTCCAAATTTATAGAATCACATATTTGCATTTTTGCAATGCATGCAAAAAATCTAGGTCTCCATAGACCTCTTAAGAAGAAAGAAAAAAAAACAATTGAAACATTGGCTGTCATATCTCATGAATGGCTAAAGTGAATTCAATAACATCTGCTTCCCTACCTGAAGGACAGCTATAATGCAAAATGGTGTGTTTTGGATAAGGGACTATGGAGCTATATATGCATGTAAGAAAATTGCATTTTCTTACTTCCTGTCAATATCAACATGGTGTGGCACACTGGCTTTCTTTTCCAAACAACACACTACCATGTGTCTTGGGAGATAATTTCACATATATTCATGGTAATACAGGTTTTTGCAATTGAATCCATTGCCTTTGCAATTGACTTTGTCCCATTTGCAGTAGAGTTCATCGCCTTTGCAGTAGAATTCATCCCGTTTGCAATTGAATTCGTCCCGTTTGCAATTGATTTTGTTACTTTTGCAATTGATTTCATCGCTTTTGCATTAGAATTCGTCATAACTACATTGACTGTAAGAAACCAGCCGCTCATCACAAGGTGAATCTTTTTCACCATGGAGAATACCACTTGAGACACTAGAGAGTAATTGAAGCTGGTTAAATGCGAAGCCATTAGCTGCCTGTAAAGTTAATTAGCTTGTTTGCGAGTGACCACACCCATCGCCAATGGCGAAGAACAGTTGCAAATGTTGCTGAAGAAGCTGTAGCAGAAGAACTATCGCCTTATAAAGAGTTGTTTACAACAGTTGTACTTCAACAAGATCATGGAGCAACTGCTACATCTTGTTTACTGCAACTGCCAATCTTGTTACGGACAAATTCTTGTGCAAATACGATGAATTCTAATGCAAAAGTGACGAAATCAATTGCAAAAGCGACGAAATCAATTGCAAACCGATGAATTCAATTGCGAACGGGACGAATTCTACTGCAAAGGCGACGAACTCTACTACAAACAGGACAAAGTCAATTGCAAATTCAATTGCAAAAATCTGTAATGTATTTGAGCACTAGATGGATGCAGTAGGACAACTGTATCACAATGTGATGTATATAGCTAGAAGAGAACACTGTAGCATTAATTAAGAGATGTTACAAATGCATGTGCCAAGGGTATTACAAACCATGTAGCTCATGGAAAGAAGTAGTTACTTCCCTAAGCCTGTGCATACCCTCTAGGTCTATATATAGTAGGAGATTGCAATCAAAATATGCATAAAATCACAGCATCATTGCATAGCAGATATCAACCATTAATGACTGGGTAGGCATAATCAAGCCCGATTGCATCATTAAAATGACTTGAAACGCTTCCAATAAGTTGGTATAAAATTTAATTCTTTCCATTAAACAGATTTTCTTTTACTATAGTATGTTCACGTTGAGCTGAATCCTGAAAAACAGCTAAAAATTAAAAGTGGATTTTATCTCAACAGAGTTAACATTTCAGCCAACAAGATGATTATTGGTAACAGCAAAGGTGTCAACAACAGACATGTACTGTTTGGCTCCATCACAAGTTCGGGAAAGGGCTGTAATGGACACTGCACTTATATGGCTTCCCCATAGGAAATGTATTGGGAAAATTTTGATTGGCCATAAATATTATGTCAAACATTTGAACAAAAAGATTTCGAAATATTTTTAGTGGATCAAGCAGTACTACAAATGAACCAAATTTCAAGATCATGTGTAATTGCATCCATGAGTTATTAAATGTTTTTGAGGATTCAGCTCAACGTGAACGTACTATAAATGACTGACTAACTGCCTGGTGCACTTGCATCACTGTCTGGTACACTTGCACACTAACTGCCTGGTACACGTGACGTACTGTACTTTAATACTTGAAATTATGCTGGAATAATTATTCCAGCATAATTTCAAGTATTAAAGTACAGTACGTAGGTAAAACAAAATGGGCTGTTTTCAAAGCATTATTGACTTAAGCCTATACTGCCTGCTAGATTGAGTGACTGACTGATTGACAAAAGTCTTCACACAAGCATGTCTCAGCAAAATAACTAAAAGTTTGAGTTTTACAGTTGGATACTGCCATGACTTGACAAATGATTTTTGGTGTACCACAGATGGCACAATATATAATGCATGGATCATCTTTATCTTGCTTGTGTCCCAGAATCCTGTGTCTAGGTGCATTCATAATGCTAGCACAATTAAAATATGAAATAGTGACACACTCCGTATAGGTGAAGGCTGACACAAGATACTCTAATACAGCAGTCACCCTAATAGAACAGTTACACTGTTGTAGTTGCATATTGTACTAAAAATGTTAATAAAATATTAATGAAGTATGGATCTATGCAAAAAGTAGTGAAACAAGAAATGAATGATGGTATTACAGCATAGCTCGGTGGGAAAGTCCCTACTTTGGCATTGAACAAAATTATAGCTAATGTGCCAAAGTAGGGACTTTCCCACCGAGCTATGCTATACTACCATCATTCATCTCTTGTTTCACTACTTTTTATTGCATAGATCCCTACTTCAATTTTAAATTAACAATTTTTTAAAATACTAGTTTGTTTGGTGTCTTGTTGTAGCACAGCTAGTACAGATAGTTACAGTGTAACTTGTGACTGTTCTATTGGAATATCATACATGACTGTTGTATTAATTAGAGTGACTGTTCTACTAGAGTATCTCGAGTCAAACCAAGGGGTGTGCAACTATCTAACTATAGACCTTGTTTACTGTTAAGTAAATAGCTAGATAGTTAAAAGTTGTAAGTCTCTGCACTCTATATTGCTATTGGTCCACCCAGTGTTGGGAGTAACACGTTATTTATGTAATGCGTTACGTAATATTATTACTTTTGTGGTAACTAAGTAATATAATGAAATATGCTATAGAAACAGGTAATATAACTCAAGTTACTTTACTTACAAATGTAATGCGTTACCTAAGTAATATAGTTACTGTAACGAATCTAATATTATGTAATATTATTACTACAAGTAACGAAGTTACTAATCTCGTTAGTGATCCACTGAGTAACGCCTAGCCACAACGAAGTAATGAAGCCTACTGAATGAAGTTTATTCGCCAGCTTCTTACTTATAACCAAGATTTGCACATTGTCCAACAATGCAATCATGTCACATGATAAGGTGGTAGTTTCACACGTGACAGCTTAAAGCTATGGACACAAAGTAATATAATATGTAATATTATTATAGTTACTTTATTTTATGGGTAATATGTAACTGTAACTAAATAGTTCAGTTGCAAGTAATATGTAATATGTAACTAGTTACTATAAAAAGTAACTGTCCCAACACTGATCCACCTAGATCTTTATTTGATGGGCGTGATCGCGAACGGGATTCCAATCACGTATAGTTGCAGATATCTAGCTAGTATACCTCTTATAGTAGCGCTGGGACTGAAGTGCTTCTGAAATCCAGCTCTGAAATAATTTTGTGGTGTCTAAATATGCTGCTGAAAGAAAGTGTTGATACAGAAAATTAACGCCTCGATATGGTTTCGTTGGATGAAGAAGACAAGCAGCCTGATTGAAGTTAAAAGAAAAGACAAGGAGCAGAGGGCCTACGCTCGTCAGAACTGCTTTGTTTGGCCTCTAGGCTTGCGATTGTGGTCAGTGAGTGAGTGAGTGAGTGAGCGAGTGAGTGAGTGAGTGATGAATGAGTGAGTGAGGCAGATCAATTTTATAGTTTTGGCGATTTTAAAAAAAATTCTATATCCGGTCACCGGTAAGCGTTTTCTTGCTTTTAAAGCTGTATTTCATGTTGAATGGACTAATATAATTCTGTAAAGGTAATTTTCATGGCGTAAGATGTCTCTAGGATGATTTTTGAAGGTGGCACTTTTGGCAGCGCGTCTCATTCTTGGGGGATCCCTACTTAAACAGTACATAGCAAAAAACCAAAATATATTTGAAAATTTTTTAAAATGAAGTACAGATCCAAGTGATACAAGTAGTGGAATAATAGATGAATGATGATATTACAGCATAGCTATGTGGGAAAATCCCTACTTTGGCATTGAACAAAATGGTTGTTATAACATTTCAATGTATGGGTTTTTCTACCAAGCTATGCTCAGTGACGGATCTAGGATTTTTAAAAGGGAGTTTCTGAAAGTTGGTATAGCTGAATAATAAGGCTTCTGAGGACATGTCTCCTATAGCTAACTATTGGGCAAAAGTTGTCACTAAGCTGTAGCTTTGATTGCTCTATTAGAGTAGTTACTTGACTGCTCTATTAGAGTATCTTGATTGTTTTTAATGCAGTGGGAGGTGAAAAGTGAAGCGTTGCTGAAGGTTTAGTAGAAATAATGGATGCTAGTTAAGTGCAATTGCATGCATGCTACTGAAATACTGTGGGATATATGTAGTTGTTTGTTATAACAAATTGTCAATAAACCAAAAATAAAGCTAGTTAGACTGCCACTGAGCCAAATTTAAAAGGCGATTTCTGTCGAAACCACAGAAACCCATCTAGATCCGCCACTGATGCTGCAACACCATCATTCATCTCTTGTTTCACTACTTTTTATCGCTTGGATCCCTACTTCATTTAGTTTAAATATATTAGTTTATTTTTGCTGACCAACAATAATTGCAGTATTTACAACAAGAAATTAAATAGATAGCACATAAATATTCAACACACCTTACACACATCATCACTTGATACTAGTATATTCCTAGCAGCCAGGTCTCTGTGTACAAACTGTTTTGAAGCAAGATAGCTAAGTCCTGATGAAACTTGTCTGCAGAAACTTAACAGATCATGTTTCATCTCACCATATGCTTCAGGAGGTGTCCTGTGATTACATACCATTAAACAAACTACTTTCTTTCCTCAATTCCTTACATGCTTTTTAAATCAACTAAAAGTTTACAAAGGTCTCCTTTAGGCATATATTCCAATATGATCATTTTATTCTCCTTCTCAGCCACTACTCCATACAGCCCTACAATGTAGTTGTGTTGAAACTGACCCATAATGGCTGCCTCCCTCAGAAACTTCACCCTGTCTGACTCTGAACATTTTGAATTGAGTGTCTTCACTGCTACTTGTATAGGATCAGCAAAACCATCAGTCCATGTGCCCAAGTGGACTACTCCAAATTCACCAGATCCAAGTCGTTGTGACATCCTGGAAACAACTCATAGCCAATGACAGTAATTTCTATCAGAAAACAGTCAACATTAAGTACTACTAAATGGCAAATGCTTAAATCAAACAATTCACATCATTTGCAAGCTTGTTTAGGATTGAACATTTACTATACAGGCTGAAAACTAGATTCTCTCAACTTATATAATACCATCACACTTCAGTAATTTATGGCATAATAATTATACTATTTATAATGTTAGCACTCACCTCACAGTATTTGCATTGATAGTACGAAATCTTTTACTTTCGAAACAAGAATATATAGCCTCTTCTGAATGTCCTGGATCTGAGAAACACTCTACCTCATCACCTCCACTAAGTGAGGATGACACCCTAGTATCATCATACACAGTAGAATATGATAATTTAGTATCATTTGAGTACTCCATAGCATTGTTATAAGCATTAGAGAAAGAGTGCAGTGGAGACAAATAATTATCAGGACTTTGACTGGTCTCATAATCACAACCTGTCAGTTTAGGGTGTTCTGCGGTTGCAGTATCTACTGGATCTGAATAAGATGATGGCTCATCAGGATTAACATAACCCCTGCAGTAATCAGGATCACTACAGGTAGGGTGAGTGTTCTGTAAATTGTGGAACAACATCTTTATAATACCACAGATATATTCTTGCTTACTTTGTACACTACAGTATCAATGCATTCTCGTTTGATTACTGAAGATCGTTGATCAGTTATGGGCTCACCATTCAATCCAGTACATTGTAATTCAAAGTTCTCTGTAATAAAATCAATCTCAACTACTAAATTATTGATATCTTTTTAATTACCTAGTGGACTCTTTTGCTTCCTGCACCACAGTAGTGTTGTAATTATTAAGAAGATAGCAAAACAAATAATGACTGTTATCACACAACCAGCAATAATGCCAATAGTAGTAGAACTACCAGTGCTACCACTAACTCCTCCCATAGAAGCATTAGTAGCTGTAGTCAAGTTATTAGATATCACTGATGACAAAATAGTAGACATAATTATAACTTGCACCAAAGTGTTAGATTCAACTGATGTCAAAATGGTAGACACAGCTGATGTCGAAGTGGTAGCCATAACTGGTGTTGAAGTAGGAACCATAACTGGTGACATCACTGACATGGCTACATAAAATTTTAAAGTGTCATGAACTGAAGTGCAATAAACATATGCAGGGATGCATCAATTTTGCTGGTGAAATTTCTGGCATAATAGGCAATAAGCAAAGTGCTGGCATAATAGGTGCAAATTTTGTGTATAAACTTTGCACCAAAGATCGAGATAGTCTAATAGAACAGTCACACATGATAAAATATCAGCAATACATAATTAACTGTTACGGGAAGAGCTAAAGGTGATCAAGATACTCTAATAGAACAATCATAAAGGTTGAGCAATATAGTATAGCTATAGATTGTAGCTATACTATATTGCTCAACCTTTATGATTGTTCTATTAGAGTATCTCAATCACCTTTAGCTCTTCCCATAACAATTCACTGTAAATCCAAATGGGTACAAACAACCCAGATTTTTGGGTTGTTTTATCTGCAATTCAAATGACTGATTTTTTGGTAGTAATGACTCAAGGATGTACTTGTTTATTTTAACTTTATAAGACATAGTCATATTACCCAGATGCCCTATATCTCTTCAACCTCTAACTAAGTGGTTGAAATAACCTTGCCATCATGGTCAATTTAATCATCTGTGGTAAACTTAACTCACGTCACAAAATATTTTACTATTTTTTGTTTGTTTACGTTAATTAATGGGTCAGTCATCATTAGTATTGACATAGCTACATTAATCTATCTATGATGTATATATTTCACCATGATTGTTACATACTGCACTTAATAATTTAAACATACCTGATCTTATATAAACTTATGTTCTCCATGTTCATTTTTAATTGTGAGATGTAACACAAATGTTATAACGGCCAGTGTACCGTAAATTTAACCATGTAGCTGGTCATCTAATCTTTACCATAGTAGACTTGACAATACACACTGACATTACCAAAATATGTTATTTCAACATCCTAAGTGAACAGTTATATTGACCTCTCCTAGTTATTTTAACTGATTTAGTTCAAATGCCTACCATGGTTACAACCACCTTTAGATGGTCATTTACACCAAAATTTCTGTAGTTTAAATTTACCCAGGAGGTCGAATTGATCCATTTGAATTTACTGTGTAGCTTCTGGCAAAATATGATAAGAGCAAGTGAAGATAAAGATGCTCTAATAGAACAGTCATTTTAAGGTAAAATGGTAGCTATGCAGGCATACTAGTGGACATTTAATTTCTATTTCAGTATATAGGAATTAAATATGCACTGGTACATCTGCAGGTGTAAGCAACCTCCCTTGTTTCATTACTCTTCATTTCTACTATCCCTAATCAAACTTAAAATTCCTAATGTTTCCTTGTACATGGCAGTACTTGTTTGTTTACTTTTTTGTAACATAATTATGACTGGTACATGGTAAGCTCCTGCATGCTGCATCAATATGTAGTGTTATGTATTCCTTTTGTAATGTAATGAATGTAATTAGTGTTTGGTTGAGAGTCACGTAATAATAGTTGTTGTGCCTTGTGTATCTTCATATTCTTACATTGGTGCCAAAACCTGATAGCGACAGGAGGAGGACTTGCCCTACCTGAGTCCCTACATGATGAAGATTCGCGTTCATGGTTCAAGACATTTGAGGTCTGTGCGACGGCGAATGGCTGGGATGATGCAAAGAAACTGTAACATCTTCCCACGTTGCTTAGGGGCCGCACCTGGGCGGTCTTCGACTCTCTGAGAGAAACTGAAACAGACACTTACGAGCACTTAAAGGCTGCGCTCCTTGTCCACTCAATAATCTCACCAGTAACAAGGCATTATTCACCTGGACGGCCTGTCACCAAACAGCATTTGACACTCTACAACGAAGCTTGATGTCACCTTCAATCCTCAAGGACAGACCACTTCACACTAACAAAATATGCTTCTGGAACTAGTTGGCATACATGTGTTGAAGGTACAGATGTCACAATATAGCAATCAATATTATCTTGGTGACATAAGACTACTTTTCCAAGTGGCCATTTGCCATGCCCATGCCTGATCAAAAGGCCGATCGAATTGTACAAATCCTGAAAGATCTGATCTTTACCATGATAGGCCCACCAGAAAAGCTGCACTCAGATCAAGGGGGCAATTTTGAGAGCCATATCCTGTCAGAATTCTGCAAAGCATTTAAGATCTCGAAATCTCACACTACTCCTTACCACCGATGGGAGATGATCTGGTAGAGCACATGAACAGGACACTGCTTAACCTCTTACGCACTTACACACAGAACTAGGGAGATTGAGAAGATTATCTTCAGTTGCTGTTATATATGTACATTTATTGTGTACTACATAACATTTTGTCACAGGCTTGTCGTCTCATGCAGTCCTCTTTGGGTGCAACCCCTCTTCCCCAACTATCCCCTCTCCAAATGCTCCTGAGGCGCTGGATCCTGCTGAATACAGTGATCAATAGACATATTCCATAATAAGGCTTTATAGCATATAATAATAACCGTTACCCCTAGCAACCTGAATTTCCCATGATGTTTAGGTGATAATGTCTAAAGTAACTTCTCCAAATTTTGAAAGGATATCATATATATGTTAGAAGATATGACATTTTGAAATTCCCTAAAATATCTATGTGAGAGGGCTACAGTTGCCCCTTCTGGGCAATCACAGTATTTCAACGTATGCAAAAACCAAAAATTCAAAAGTGCATAGATCTCACTTTTACGTAATTTGTAGGTGTGAATGTCAATAATAATTTCTCCCAAGTTTTAAATCAATATTGTATATAGATCATAAGATATCACATTCTTTGAATCCCATGATTTGTGTGATTTCTGAGAAGGGGCAACTTTTGCCCCCTCTCATTGACCAGTGTATGGGAAAATTGCAACTTTGAAATGTCATATCTCATGACTTATATATGCTATCCTTTTAAAACTTAGAGAGGTGACTCAAGTCATTGACACCTACAAATAATGTAAATTTTAGGTTGCTAGGGGCAATGGTTGATTTTTTTTTGTTATTATGAAATTTGTCTATTTTAAAAGAAGCTCCTTGAACTAAGAGAACTTGTGCAAGCCAATATAATAGACCCTCGGTTATGCAACCCTCGTTTATCCAAAATTGTAAATGACTGTTCTATTAGAATATTTTGAGTATAGGTGTACGTTCTATTAGAGTATTTCAACAGAACTCTGTATATAAATGTATGGGCTTCAGTTATCAGAACAATTCACTTATCTGAACACTTATACCATTGCCTGAGAACAAAGGGGTTTGGATAACTGAGGGTCCACTGTATAACGGACTCAGTAGCACAGCATACTGCAGTGGAGATGAGATCAGACTAGCATATGGACAGAAAGTACTTGTCAGCAACCCAACTCATGGGAAATTTGATGCTCGGTGGACAGGACACTGGGTGGTACAGAAATAAATTGACGTAACAAGAAGATGGGAACAAGAGCTGAAACCCTCACTTGGGAACCTCCCCTGTTCACACATACTGAGCTAAACAACACAGAAGAAGAGGGTGATTCTCCAAATCCAGTAGACGACAACTCTCAGGAAGAAAGGACAACTAGAAGTGGTCGTGCAATTCGTCCAATGGATTATTATGGATACTGACTTTATGTAAGTGTTTTTTTTTTGGGACATTCTCTGCATAAGTGGGCTTGCATTTAAGGGAGGAGGTGTGTAATGTTATGTATTCCTTTTGTAATTTAATGAATGTAATTAGTGTTTGGTTGAAAATCACGTGATAATAGTTGTTGTGCCTCATGTATCTTTATATTCTTCTAAATAGAAAGAATGGTGCCAGACATATCATAAAATTAATTTTGTGTCAGAATCCATGCCCAATATCAAACACACATAAATTCATTGTATATCGAGCCCATTACACTGCATTACAAATGAAGAACAGTATGATAATACCCTTTGCAATCAATCCAGTCTCTACGGAAAATACAAATGATTTCCATTGGGCTTACTCCTTTGTCCTTCACTTTTTTTGCTGACAGTGCAAAGTGGTATATGTATATGTAATAGGACAGATGGCTGTGGTATTAGTGCGAGCGTTGTAAATAGATAGTGTGAGCACTATTTCCTTCCTGTTTACAATGTGAGAACTATTAATCTCGAATACCACAGTCATCTGTCCTATTACAATCTGACAACCATAGCAACTGTGTTACTAAGCAACAGAAATTCAAAATAATCACTGCAAAAGACTGAGCAAGGTCCCAAAGTGATGCTTACCTTAGCAATGGTTACCTAGCAACCGTTGCTAAGCAACCATACTAAGCAATCATATTGTTGCTATGTTATGGGGCATGTATGACTATGGTAACACTAGTTGTCAAGTCAGACATTTACTTTCAATAAAAACACATCACACTATTTTAGCAAATCAAATTAGTATTACAGATTTTTGTCAAGAGACCTTGACAAACAAGTGTAATACTAATTCTATTGGCTAATCGCTAGACGTATTTCAAAATAATACGTCAAGGTGTTATTGAGAGTATTATATTATAACACATTCACTTGTTGGATTAAACCCATAATGACTTTCCTCTACTGACTATTAAACCATGGTGTGTATGTACTGTGGTATG
Organism: Dysidea avara; assembly: GCF_963678975.1. Classification (NCBI taxonomy): domain Eukaryota; kingdom Metazoa; phylum Porifera; class Demospongiae; order Dictyoceratida; family Dysideidae; genus Dysidea; species Dysidea avara. Next base: position 47,689,080 of record NC_089274.1, read on the forward strand.
TCAAAAGGCACCTGTCGAGATGAAGCAGTATCTAAAACTGAAAAAGTCAAGCCTGTAGCCTTAGTTGTTATTGAGTTGCACTGATCTGAAAGCAAAGCTAGTTAGGTCAGTAGAAATGTGATAAGTTTTTAAAATTTGTAGCAACTGGTAGCAACCAGTCGGGCTGGTGCCTAACCAACACTACCAATCATGAAGGTATTGTGAAGCTGGTTTCTGGTCAATTTTTTGAGAGGAAGTACAAAACCCATGATCATATACAGTGTTACCATACTGTACAATGCTTTATTTAAATAAAAATCATTTTTACAATTATAGAATAGTATGCAGGCAATTCTTCGAAGTTGATCTTAAATAGCTTTTTATCTAGAATCCCCAGTAACTCAGGCTTTAATTAACGTTTGTAGAGGTTCAGAGTGCCTTAGTCCTAAGCATGTCTGTTACCAGCCAGGCTCACTTCACATTGAACTCTGTTTGTCAAGTTGCATGTGCCATGGGAAACACTATGTGAAATTGTTTTAAAAGGCTAATTTGCTATCAGTCATTAGTAGACATTACATGACATTTCCTAAATGGCAAGAATCGGACAGCATTAGTACATTACAGCTAGCTAGCTTACCTACTATAATAGAGTTTACACAATGTATAAGAAACCTATATTAGTAAGATACTATTTCATTGTGGGTTTGGGTTATCACATTTCCTGTTGCTGTAGGAAATGTCCGATATTTCTTGAAATTTACATAATGTGTTCTTGGCCTATAGTGGAGTCTATAATGTACCGTATAGCTATATTGCATTTCCAAATACAAAGGTTATCCTAATTCACAGTAGTCAGGTATGACAGCAGTTGGAGTGACAATCTCAGACTATAATGAGTGAAACTTTTCTTAGGTTAGGAAATCTCACTACATGCCATGTGTCTTTGACTTAGGAAATCTCATATAAATGTCAAATTTCTGAATAGTATAGGAAATATCACTGCATGCCATGTGTACTTGACTAAGGAAATCTCATGTAAATGTCAAATTTCTGAATACATGCAGGAAATCTAACAACATGTCAAAAATTTGGTAGAGCAAATGTCCAGACACATGAAATTTTCAATGTTTTAGGAAATGTCACAACATGTGACATTTACGGTATACTGATTTACTACAGGTTTGATATAGTAATTCAACACTGACATTTCCTGTACATTTCCATGCTGATTTTTGGTCTGGAAATGTCACCTTTTTCCTGTATTAGTGGAAGACAATTAAGGTAGAGGAGCAGATTCATGTACTAACACTAATACCACCTATGTCACTGGCAGAACAACCATAATATAATTACCTCTACCTCTAAAATCAGACCACCCAAAAATGTGTTATGATGGGCCACAAGTAGATACATGTAAAAAATAAAATAAAAATGTTCATTTTAACTACCAACTGTGTAAGCATGATCTGATAGCCTTTTAATAAAGCAATTGGTCTCTTTAGTACTTAGAGAACAGATTCTTGCATGAATATAATATCATAAACTCCACTTACATTCTAGTGAAAGAAAGCCATTTTATTGATTTGCAAGCTGAAAAGGCTTTGTATGCAGTATTATTGTTAATTATGATAAGTGACCAACAATATGCTATATACTAAAAAAATGTTCTTAATTGACATATAACTCTATCAACTCACCAGCATGTACTCTAAGAGCAATGTTATAAGAAATCTCATGGCCACGATTACCAGTAAGACTACTTAGATTACCATTATATTGATAATTTGTATCTCCACTGTTAGTACGCAATAGTAATACCCCAGTATTAGAATACAATCCCACAACTGATCCTGATGGTGCAGTGAACTGTTCTGTTACTGGGAGGGTGTAGTTCTGACATGAAAATGTACTACCAACACTAGGATTGAATGTGACTGTATTTGATTGGACGAGTGAATATCTGTAATTGGCGCTATTTCCAATCCTCTCCCCTTCCCAGATACCAGGATTAAATGTCACTGCTGGAGCACCATGTTTCTGATAACAGAACTCCCAGGTAGTCACAATTCTTTCACAATGAACTATATATCCAGTTAGTATGTATGTTTGATCTTGATCAATAACCATCTCATCATGATCCAGTGATCCAATAGTATCAGGAGCTGTACACACTTGACCACTGACAGCTGCATTTATATATACACATATACATAATTCATGCATGTGTAGCTAGCTAGTGGCTTGACTAACCTGATAATAGTTGAAGCAAAACTGTATATGCACTTAAACTCTGTAATGCTACAATATATGAAATACAAATTATTTGTTTAATTTAATATAAGCAAATGGAAAATGCAAACAACACATTCGTACATACATAACAAACTTAATAGTCATATTATAGAGTGTGTATATACTATTAATCTGATACAGTAAAACAAGTCACCTTTGGACCAAAATTTCCAGACCTTTTAAGTAGGTGGCTGCATGCCTTAGGCAGATCACTTTGTATACAAATGACACATTTGGTGATTACTTCAACAACTAGTTTTGACAGGCAACCTTAATATGCAGTGACCTGATTATACTGTAGATGGTTGAAGCTGATGCACTAAATGCTGCTTCTAAAAAAATATAGCCATCGATTGTAAGCAAAAAATTATTGTGCAATATGTGGAGAAGTTTCTATGGTGGTTAAATATTAGTCTTAAAATTACAATTGCTATAACTTTTTTAACTGCGATAAACCTAAGAGTCTGTGATGTTTCAGGGACAGGGGTGGATTTAGGATTTACAAATGGGGGGGACTATGATCTCTCATGTGAAGGTGTGCTTTGCTCCCAGTATGAGAAGCATGCTGGAACTAGCGAGGTCTAGGGGAATCCCCCCCCCCCCCCCCCCAGGAAATTTGCTATAATACTGCAATTTAGAGACATTTCCACATACAAATGTTTATATAATTTGCCTATAAATATTTTGTATACTGCACTTTAGATTAGGTATAGCTCTGCAGCTTTAAAGGTTTGGCAGTGGGTTGGTTCAGACAACCAACACCCTCTCATAACTGGACAACAAGTGCATGTTAGAATAATAACGTAATTTAAACTGGAAAGTTTTGAATGAATCTAAGAGCATTTTCAGTGGTATGTGTATACTTGAATTAAGTATTGCCATACACAATGACTGTACAAGTAGATGAATCAGTTATGTGAAGGCCTTTAAAATAGACCAATGTACCTCATTGTATGTATAGACACATCTTTAGGTGCAGACAGATATGGATAAATTCCATAGCAGAACCAACTATTATGTATCTGCTGAATGTTCTATTAGAGTAGTTAGGTGACTACTCTATTAGAGTACCGCGATGTTGTACGCCTCCAATGCTGATCCCAGTGATCTGGGCCCTTGTTGGATAACCTTGATATTGCCTTGAAAAGACAGTTATAAGGTGGATTTAATAGTATTTGTACTGTTATTATCATTATAACTATGCTAAGACAAAAGTTCATTATAGTCTTCAGCATACTGTTAAGGGGATTTCAGCCCCCATAGCCCCTCCCCTAGATCTGCCCCTGCTGATAGTCAAATATTGTGAGCACATGCAGGAAAAGACTTTGGCAGTATCAGTACAAATCTCACAAGCCTTATATATTTGCAAGCATGCATTGTATTAGCTTTATCCTGTGGTTGTATGCAGTCCCCCTTTCAGAGTCGGCCTTAACCTTAGGCAGGGCAGGCAGCCTGCCTAGGGCCTCAGAGCTCCAAAAAAGGGGCCTCAGGTTTCAGATTGCATGTACATCTATAAATTTGTATGTTAAAATGCTATTCATACAGCTAAACACTTCCTTCTATGCAGCCATATACCAGAGGGCAGTTCTAGGTATTCCCAGACTATGAATAGCCTTCTATCCACGTCACTTATAAGAACAAGCACTTACATCATCACAATAGCAAAACCACACTGTAACTCGTGCAGCAATATAATTATTTCTAATCACGTGATCGTAAGTATCTGAAAAATTAGAAATGGAGGACAGTGCAGTGGCCAGTTTAGATGGTCCAGAGAGACGTGATTTCTTAATGTGTCTATTTGTACCGTGAACAACTGCACGTGAGTTATAGATCCAAATTAGCTATGACTTGTTGTAGTTTGGTTGTTCGCCATTTCTGCCCGTTTGCCGCTTTCTTGACTAGGACTATCCTTTGGCACATCCTTCCTGTCGCACCCTCTGGTTTGGTACAACTGAGTGCTCCTGTAGTATCTACATTGGTGGAAGATTACAGTAAAGCATCGTTCATGATGAAAATGATCAGGCGACTGACCAGCTCTCGAGGTAGTGCTGATTCTTCAAACATAAAGATCTGAAGATCAGAAAAGTTGGAATACTGTCATACGTATGGTGCTAGGAAAAGCTGTATAGAGCTGGGAAGATACATGTATAGTTTACACAAACACTTCTAGGATAGCATTAAGCTGCAAAAACAGCAGCTATACATACGTATAGCTAGCGTAGCTCCGTGCAGTCCATGCTATTTGAATAACAAGCATATAAACGTATATTGAAGGTCCTGTAAATGGGCGGTACTTTGCTATTTGGGGGGCTTCAAAGTTTAGCTTTGCCTAGGGCCTCCAGAATGCTAAGGCTGGCCCTGCCTCCTTTGGTATAGTCAGGCTAAGACTGGATGTAGCTACAATAACCTTAAACTGCTCTACTGATTTTCTGAATTATTTACTGAACTATCAGCCCTTCTAGCAACTTAATCTATAGGTATTTCCCTATTTCAGTTTAGGAAAACTACTTAATTAAATGATATTCTCTTATATAGACTCTTTATGGTAAACACCCCTCATAGGCTCTGCCTTCTGTGTATGCCCTAACTGGTAAACATGATACAAGATTAGATGATAGATATAGTACCTTTAAAACCATGGCTTTAACAAAGATTAAAATTTTGAGCAGTACTGTAGCTAGTCTGGCACTGCCCACCCCTTCGCAAAAAGTAAGGGTCTGGTGAAATACAGATACTAAATCATTTCTACCGCCAAGATTCAACGGTTGCCAATTAATACATGCCAATGATGTTCAAACAGAAATCACCTTGGCAATGCAATGCTTCTGTACAAATTAAAGGGAATCATCTGACGTAACAAACATTACATGCGCTGTCTAATTGAATTCCTTTTGAAATGATTTGGTATTTGTATTTTACCAGACCCTTACTTTTTGTGAAGGGGTGGGCGGCGCCAGACTATACTGCAGCTACATTAATGGGCCAACAACGTCCACTAGTAATTTAGCTACATGTTTATAATCTGTATAAAAAGTAACAGGATTTAGCTGAAAATTTGAAATTCCACAAGAATTGTGCTATCCTTGGTGAAAATTTGATATTGATATCACTTTTGTGGTGATAATAAAATACACATTCAGGTTAATAATAATAATATTGTGTCACAGAGTCACTTATACTATCATAAGACGACTAACAAAACTATACTCATGCTGGTAGTTATGGGTTTGCTTCTTTATTAGACTACTACCTCAAGCTATTCCATTGACCTCTTGTATTTTATTCACTTAGCTAGTGGCTAGCTACATGTAGCACTATACCTAACTCACAGCCACGTCATCTGTACTTATAATTTATATAGCTAGCTAGTTTTGTATTTTATCAAGAAATACTGACAAGGCTGTCGACGACTATTAACTGTCCGCCTTTGTAGTAGCGATATAGCTAGACTCCTACTTGACAGCTGAATGTATAACGGTGAAGCACAACAGGCTGCTGCTGCGGGCTTGAACATTGCATGACGGGAATAATTAGTTTTACTGTAAATAGCTACGTATAGCTAGTTAGGAAGGCTAGCATGCAGTTTTTACTCATGATCAGGGGCCTTTATATGCGTCTTCAAACCAGCATCAACCACTGAAATACGTACTGTCTCTCTACAAACGCTTAACGAGAACTGAGACAATTAAGACTAAAACTGGGCAAGGCCAACCATGCATGACCAAACTGGCTAAACTCAGTTCAAGGCAACGCCTATTAGCTAGTTACAATATAACACACTTTAATTAGTTCACTACACTTACTTAAAGAGCAGCAATCCATCTAATCCGGCTGCGAGTACTAAGCCACTCCACTTATTCCACTCAGTTTAATCAACACCGAACAAGGGGGTGTCACGTATCTGCGACCGCGGTCAAAGTACCCGGCCCGCCGAAATTTTGCTTTGACCTTGTCATTTTCAATCCTTGACCAGTAACTTAGCGACGATATTTCGGTAGTTTTCGATTGTGGGTTGGAAATTTTTACGCTACTTGGCACGAATTTAACCTATGATTTAACTTACAGCAGCCCCGTAACCAGGAGGTTCGATAGTCTGGCGCCGCCTGCCCCTTCGCAACAACCTACTTTATGCGAAGGGGCGGGCGGCGCCAGACTAGGGGTTCGAGTGGTTCAGACGAATCTCCCTCCAGGGTTACCACGGCAATTAAAAACAATAAATGTTTTAAGCTGGCGTATAAGAAATGGGCGCCCAAAAGGTAGAGAGGGGCTATATGTAGGGCACTGAAGGCTGGCTGCTCTGAGGTGTTAACTAAAGCGGAGCTAAGCCCCACCTCTACACAGCTAAGATCTGGGTCAGTGGAGATGAAATTTCACTATAAAGATCGATATACTCTAATACAACAGTCACTAACAAACAGTCGCTCAAATACTCTAATCAGTCATGGTTAAAGCTTTCAAACAATTAAGACCAAGCTGAACCTCTTCTATAATGTACTTATCTGAACCCTGTGGTATACCTATTTTTCAGATATGTAGTCATGACTAAAATCATCAGATTAGCTACTATTATTAGTAAAGTGCAGACCTGGGGTGGATCCAGACTTATAGAAAGGGAGGGTCAAAAATGAACTGAGGCACTACACTGTCTCTGGTTTGATAAGGTGAGATCAAAAAAAAAAGGTCACAGCCAGCTGACAATAGCTGCCCACCTCACCAACCATGCATGCATTTATAGCTGATAAAGTACATAAAAATCCTTAAATAGCTCACTACACACTGTTCTAATACTGTGACTGCTTTATTAGAGTGACAGAGAGAGAGCCATCATTACATGAGATAATATGTACAGGAATGAAAAAGAAAGAAGCATATGTAACCTCGGACTGCATGCGACCACAGAGTAGGCTGCCTAGAGCACCACTGTGGGCATGGCAAGGTACAAAAAGAGAAAAAAAAACAACACACACAATTATACACATACGATTACAATGATAATTACAATATTAGCTAACTACGTATCTAGTTCGGACACCACTCTTTACATTGTCTCGCCATGAAAATCCTCTGAGAGGCAGAGATACTGGCAGAGGCTGCTTCATCTAATCAACTCCTGATTCCACTTTTTGATGTGTTTAACTCAGGAAAGATAAATCTAAACAAATTGACCAAGTTCTGGATAGAAGAAACTTGGTAATGCCCCAATACTGTTATCTCAATTGTTTCATAATAATTAGCGATGTTGAGGCGATCAAATTCAGCCAACAACTGAAGGTAATCAGTTTTGTTCTGTTTTCTAGATCGAGCCGACTGAATATGATGAATAGAGTCTAGGTGCTCTATTAGAGTATCTCGATCTTGGTATACTAAAAATTTTTGGAGGCCCTTTGACCCCCCCCCCCCCCCCATTTTTGCCCCTGGTGCAGACAACCCAAATTATTAATTTGTGGCTCCTTAATGAATTGTACTGATGTAGCTGAAGAGGTCTGTGTTTTATAAAGCTGCTAGGAAACAAATAGTAGCTACTGCTTAGCTAGTATACCTGAGAAATGCTTGTGTGCATGTAATGCTCTTAATGTTCAGTTAAATGTTTAGTTATTGGGCTAGTGCTGGCCAGCTAACTATATAGCAAGGAAGTTCACAATAAAAATTATCTGCATGAGTATTATTTGCAAAGTCCTAGCTCTTTCACTGATGTACAGGGGTGTATATGAGCAGGCATGCATAGGTTTTGGAAACTCCCCTCATAAAAATCAAGCTAAAATAGCTGTAATAATATTGATAAAGGACTAACCACAATAAGAAATCATGAATTAATGTAACTTTGAAGTATTTTAATGTTTAAAATGCATCAGTGGTGGTGGCTATGCCCCAAGACCCCTGCACTTATGAATCACCACCAAATAAAATTATGTGAACCACCTTGGAAACGCCTTGTGTATTTAGCTATGTACTTGCATGTGCACTATAGACCTACTTAGTCTCTGTCCTAAGAAACCACTACATTGTACAGTACAGCCAAGAAGTATCTTTACATACTGAAGTTGCAAATTATACAGTATGTCAGATTTGAAGGGATTATAGTCAGAATTATACACTTACAACTGCTCTTCGGAGTCATTAGTGTGTACTATCAATTTTAGGCCAGTTAGGAGGTCAAATATTAAAGTGTTGTCAGCGACTGGAGGCTGTACCCCCAGACCCCCGCTGCCATAAATGCCTACCATGTCAAAGTTAAACCCCCCTTTGATAAATCCTGGTTACGGACCTGTACAGTGAGAGCCTGTGTGTCACCCCCTTTCAGCAACCCGGCTGAGAAACTACGTAGGTCTATGCATGCAATCAGTGATATCAATCAGCCACACAAATGAAACAGTTGCACGGCTTTTCTTGCAAGCATAAAGCTCTTACAAGATTCTTGCAGGGTCCTGGAAAATTCCAGGATTCTTGTAAAGTCCTGCAAGTAATGACTGGTTTCTCTTGCAAGATCTTACAAACATTCTTGCTGGATCGTTTTACTTGGAACACAGTAAGAGTCCATTTGATTTCTTGTGATTGTTTTTGTATTGAGCTATGTTAGCTAGCTATGTGTGATAAAAATAAACAAAAACGCGGGGATGGAGTTGTTTGGTGCGTCTAGTACTCTACGTTACCTGGTCGTAATCATGTGTTTTTGAGTCTACAAAGCTATCTAACTACTTCTCAGTGTCTTCCAAGTTCATAAATCGGATTACTCAGCAGGCTGTTTTTAGACGGACATGACGTCACTGTCACTGAATATCCTAACCCTAGACGCACAAGCTGTTTAGTTCTTTTAACGGTACCACCAAAGAATTGCCACCAAGGCAACCCCGTATTAAGAGGAAACAACCACCAATGAATTCTCCAGGTGATATTTCAACAATTTGTCTAATTTGTTGATGCTACTGAAGATACAGTCTTCTTTGATGATAGTTCTGCCACCCATGACATTGATAAAGCTACTTTGTTCAACAGGTACTTTTACTCTGTGTTCTCTCAGAGTACCTACTCCTTACCTCTATTTGAGGACATGCCTTCTACAAATTCTACCATTGACTCCGTCAATATCACTGAAGACGAAGTCCACACTGCTTTACTATCTCTTGACTCTTCAAAGGTGACTGGTATTGATGGAATTAGTCCTGCTGTCCTAAAAAACTGTGCCATTGTTTTTTAACCAAACCTTTACACTATTTATTTTCATTTGCCATTTACCATTGTGTCTTCCTTCCGAATAGCAGATACATTGCATCACCCCTATTTTCAAAGCTGGCAACAAAAATTGTTTACTAATTATAGACCTATATCCCTACTCTGCATTGTGTCCAAGGTACTCGAACATATTATTCATGAAAAAGCTACAAAATCAATTTCTAGTCGTATCTCTACCTCACAATTTGGATTCATGAAAGGGCGCTCAACTTTGCAACAACTTCTTATCTTCCTTTGCAACAACTTCTTATCTTCCTCAAAGATATTTATGAGCACAAAACCCAAACAGACGTAATCTATTTAGATTTTTCCAAAGCTTTTGACCGAGTTCCTCACAATGAACTACTCTTAAAATTGTGGCAAATTGGCATTACTGGCAACCTGTGGTGGTGGTTCCAATCACATCTCTATAATAGATACCAATGTGTACGACTCAATGGTTCCTACTCAACTCTACTTCCAGTTTTATCAGGTGTGCCACAGGGGAGCATCCTTGGCCCACTTTTGTTCTTAGTTTTCATTAACGATTTGTATCTATCCATTCATCACTACAATGCTTTATCTTTTGCAGATGACACTAAATGCTACAAACTCATTTTTGAACTACTTGATTCCATCAAACTCCAGGATGACCTCAACTTCTTATTTGCCTGGTCTCAAGACTCAAACCTATCTTTTAACACTAAGAAATTTATTCACCTCTCCTTTAATACAAAGTTCCCAACTTCTTACAACATTGACGATTCCTCGATAATATCTAGTAACACCCATCGTGACCTTGGTATCATTCTATCTACTGACCTGTCCTGGAGAAACCACTATTACCACATTTCATCCAAAGCTTACCGAACCCTAGGATTGCTTAGACGTACATTCAGCCATTCTATTAACACTACAACTAAAAGAACTCTGTACATAGCACTAGTAAGGTCTCAGCTCCTGTATTGTTCCCCATTGTGGCATCCCTACCTTATCCAAGATATCTCTGCTCTTGAAAGAATACAGCGTCGAGCTACCAAATACATCCTCAACAATTATGTTTCTGATTATAAAACTCGCCTTATCAAGCTCAACCTACTACCATTAATGTATATTTATGACCAGTGTGACATTCTGTTTTTCATAAAATCAATTCAAAATCCATCTGATCATTTCAACATCCAGACCTTCATCAAGTTCTGTCATCATTCTACTAGGTCTTCTTCCAGTAACAAACTTGAACATGTTTTAATGTCATCTAATCAACAAAGAAACTTCTACTTCAACAGACTTCCTCGAACCTTCAACAGCTTACCAGTAATTGACCTAACTCAACCCTTTGTTACCATTAAATTTCAACTAACTAAAATCCTATGGCAGCATTTTATAAGAAACTTCGATCCAGAGAACCAGCATAGTTTCCATTTTACATGTCCTTGTAGCATCTGCTCCAAACATCCCAAGCCACCTAACTTTGATACATTTAGCAGCTAATTGTAATTATATAAGTAATGATAAGTACTTAATTTAAGTTATGGGATCTGGTACTTACCAGATTACCTTTAGTGCAATTGTATACAAACTCACTTTTATTGTTGTACAACCATGTACACCTGTAACATTGCACTATAAAGCTAATAATTGAAATTAATTGAAGACACAGAGGGGCAAGAGGCAATTTACTGTGAAAGCACTTGTGATCCGGCAATGTACCGTCCTCTCACAAACTCTCTACAAAATGTTGCAAGAAGGAGAAGATCCTTTTTTACTGCCCACACTGTCGTCTAAGCATTAAGAAAATTGCATGCAAGAACTAAAATCTACCATTGATAATCTCACTCAAGAAGTATCAGCTCTGAAAGTTTCAGCATCTCCAACCAACGAGGTTATTAACCCACAAGGCTCTTCCCCACAGCCACAACTGGACATACAGTCAACCCCTGCTGTCTCTAATACTAACAGGCAGGCACAACCAGCAACCACCACTAAAAAGTTCAACAAGGCAGAAGATAAAGCTCAAGGAGATCGTAAGTTCAATGTAGTAATATATTAAAGGAATGTAGTAAGGGAACTGCTAGGAATGAATGGCTCACTCATGACTTACATCTATTGTTACAGAAGGCAAAAACTCCTTAAATCCCCAATCTAGCTATTCGTGATCTACTGTGACTGAGAAAGTATCATGACCAATCTACAAAACCATGCCCAATACTATAGTTATACTATACTAGTAGACTAACTCGAACTATCAGTGTCACTGCTCTTATCTAAAGCTAAATCACTTTCTAAAGATATCAGAATCAAACCAGACATGTCACAAGAAGAAAGATTGATTTAGTCACTTCTTCTCAACGAGAGGTGGTCTCTAATCCAAGTTGAGTGTTAAGTTATTAGAATTCATTACAGTAGAATCTTTGTTCAGAGGTCAAATCATTAATTCCTCATTCATCTTTTCCCAATCTCCACAAACTGAAACTGCAATGGAGTCATACAACAATTGACTAGTTCCTGGTACACCTAGCTTACAACATTTCTGTTAACTTAATAAATAATTTAAATGCTTTTTCCAATGATAACTCTGAAATAATTTCTGGTGACATTAATAATGGAAGCAGTATCAATACGAACTTACATGATTACAATCAACATTCTATCCCACATGACACTCAACCAAATGATCTGCACATTTGCTTAATGAATACCAGAAGTCTCGTCAACAAACTATCCAATAGGGCTGAAACAAATACTAATACTCGATGAGTACTTGTTAAGGATTTTGGTACTCGGATAGTAAAATTGGTACTCGAGTACTCGTTAAGATTACGTGACCCAGCTCACATGATGTATTAGTCATCAGCGAGTGACACAATGAAGGTTGTAAAGTTTGATTGGCATAAATTTTTTGTCAGGGACACTAAAATCAGTACTGTAACACAGTGTGTGTGTGGTGTATCGTTGTTGTTACTTGAAAAGCAGTAAACTGTTTATGGTTGGTACAAAACATGTCAAATAGGTATGACTACATGCAACTAGTATTTGTGAATATTCGATCATTAACTCTAGAGAGTACTCGAATACTAAAAAACGATGATCGTTTCAGCCCTACAATCCAATTTCCACTCTTCTATTTGTTCATCTGATTTTAGCATTTTGTGTATCACCAAGACTTGGTTATCTAATGATATATTTTTGACAATGAATGGCTACACCATTTATTGTAAAGATAGAGATTCTAGAGGTAGGGGTGTTTTACTTGTTATAAAGGATAGTATCACTAGTAGACAATTGTCATCCCCACCTAATGTTGAAATCTTTACACATGTTCTCATCTCTACATCATACATCAGCTAGTGTTGTTTACATTCCTCCAAACTCTTGTGATGCTTACCATGAACTGCTGCATACTTACCTTACCAACCTAGTAAGTCAACGAATCAAGTCCAATTATTCTGTTGAGAGACTTCAGTCTCCCTGATGTCACTTATAGGGGTTCCTCTCCAAAATCTAACTAATTTTGTGACTTGCGTACTGTTTCAGCTAAACCTCTTTCAACTAGTTGATGAGCCAACTCACAATCAAGAAAATACTCTGGACTTAATAATCACTAACACTGAAGATATTGTGTACAACGTATCTATACACTCCCATGATTACCATGCAGCCAATATCATCAGATCACTTTATTGTCTCCTTCAGTGTTACGTCACATGCAGACCATATGCTCTCATACACTCCACAAGTTATCTTTGATTACTCCAAAGCCAATCATCCTGGCCTCATCAATTATCTATCTCATATTGACTATACTGCCTGTGAACAGCTATCTGACATAAACTCTATCTGGCTCTTTATTAAGAACAACATCACTAGGGAAATGAACCTGTTTATTCCTAAAATTAGAACCAGCTCTTCTCAGTTTCCTAAATGGTACACTTCTAATATATGCCATCAGATTAAGTGTCTTTGGACTCTACAAAAGAAAAACAAATCCCATCCTACTGATCACAATTTAAATCGTATACAAACAGCAGAAAATACCTCCAAAACAGCATCCAACAAGCCAAGGCCAACTTCGAAGCAAATCTAGTCCACAATTTTGCCTTCAGTAATGACTCAAAAATATATCAGCATGTAAGAAACCTAAATTTATCCCTTCTACAGTCTTCTTTGATCATATTTTTGCCACCCAAGATATTGATAAAGCTTTGTTCAACAGGTACTTTCACTCTGTGTTCTCTCAGAGTGCTTACTCCCCACCTCAATTTGAAGACATGCCTTCTACAGATTCTACCATCGACTCCAATATCACTGAAGAAGAAGTTTATACTGGTTTACTATCTTTTGACTCTACAAAGGCCACCAGTATTGATGAAATTAGCCCTGCTGTCTTAGAAAACTGTGTTATTGTTTAACCAAACCTTTACACTATTTATTTTCATATGCCATTTACTGTTGTTGTCTTCCCTCCAAATGGCAGATCCATTGCATTACCCCCATTTTCAAAGCTGGCAACAAAAATAGTGTTACTAATTATAGACCCATATTCCTACTCTGCATTGTGTCTAAGGCACTTGAACATATTATTCACGAAAAAGTTACAAATTCTATTTCTGGTCGTATCTCTGTACCTCACAATTGGATTCATGATAGGGAGCTCTACTTTGCAACAACTTCTTGTCTTTTTCAAAGATATTTACGAGTACAAAGCACAAACAGATGAAATCTATTTAGACTTTTCAAAAGCTTTCGACTGAATTCCTCACAACAAACTACTTTTAAAATTGGTATTACTGGTAACCTGTGGTGGTGGTTCAAATCATATACCTACCAATGTGTACGACTCAATAGTTCCTACTTCCAGGTGTGCCCCAGGGGAGCATCCTCTGCCCACATTTGTTCTTAGTTTACATTAATGACTTGTATCTATCCATTCATCACTCCAATGTGTTATCTTTTGCAGATGACACTAAATGCTTTAAATTCATTTTTTAAACTACTTGATTCTATCAAACTCCAGGATGACCTTGACTCTTTATTTGACTGGTCTCAAGACTCAAACTTATCTTTTAACACTAAGAAATTTATTCACGTCTCCTTTAATATATACAAAGTTCCCTACTTCTTACAACATTGACAATTCCCTGACATTGTGACCTTGGTATTATTTTATCCACTGACCTGTCCTGGAGAAACCACTACCACCACATTTCATCCAAAGCTTACAGAACCCTTGGATTACTTAGACATACATTCAGCCATTTTATCAACATTACAACCAAAAGAACTCTGTACATAGCACTAGTAAGATCCCAGCTACTGTATTGTTCACCATTGTGGCATCCCTACCTTATCCAAGATATCTCTGCTCTTGAAAGAATACAGCGCCGAGCTACCAAATACATCCTCAACGATTATGTTTCTGATTATAAAACTCGCCTTATCAAGCTCAACCTACTACCATTAATGTATATTTATGACCCATGTGACTTTCTGTTCTTCATAAAATCAATTCAACATCCATCTGATCATTTTGATATCTGGACCTTCATCAGATTCTGTCATCATTCTACTAGGTCTTCTCCACAAATTTAAACATGTTTTTATGTCATCTAAACAACAAAGAAACTTCTACTTCAACAGACTTCCACAAACTTTCAACAACTTACCAGTAACCTATTGTTACCAACTAACTAAAATCCTATGGCAGAATTTTATGAGAAACTTCAATCCAGTCAACCAACATAGTTTCCATTTTACATGTCCTTGCAGCATCTGCTCCGAATATCCCAAGCCACCCAACTTTCATATACTCAGCAGCTAATTGTAATTATATAAGTAATAACAAGAGTTATAACAAGTACTTAATTTAATATTAATTTAATATTAAGTTAATGTGTTATATATATGGGGTCTGGTACTTACCAGATTACCTTTAGTGCAATTGTACACTAACTCACTTCGATTGTTGTACAACTATGCACACCTGTACTATAAAGCTTATAATTGTAATTGTAATTGATTCTGTAAATATGGGGTTTGGGATTTCTTGCCCAAAATATCACCCAACGTTGAGGGGTCTGCAACTCACCTGAAATCTTTTACAGCCTCTTTGAAATCTGAAATCTTGACTCATTTTGAAATCTGAAATCTCTAAAAATTGGTGCAAAGGTCTGTATATTTCCTGTATACTTCCATATTTGAAGCGTCATTTGTGCTTCGTGTAGCACCATTATCTTCACGAGCATTTTGCTGTAAAATTTGTAGCGACAAAAATTTAACCTGAAGCGTTTCTGCACATTTCTGGATACTATGCATCAAGTGGTTTCATAGCTGTGGATCCCTCACCCAAAAGCTTAAGTTTCATGCAAAAGAAGGTTTGTGTGGGGGCAGAAAAACTGTCTGGTCACTTATACATTATTATCATCATTGGTTTGACACGGTGATCTAGGCCTATAGAGGTAACACCTAAACCAGATACTACATAGTACATACAAAGAAAAATCTAACAAATACGCAAGTTACTTTGCAAAAGGAACTGGTTACATATTACATTTTACTTGCAACTGAACTATTTAGTTACAGTTACATATTACTCATAAAATAAAGTGACTATAATAATATTACATATTATATTACTTTGTGTCCACAGCCTTAGCTGTCACGTGTGAAACTACCACCTTATCATGTGACATGATTGCGTTGTTGGGCAATGTGCAAATCTTGGTTATAAGTAAGAAGCTGGTGAATAAGCTTCATTCAGTAGGCTTCATTACTTCATTGTGGCTAGATGTTACTCAGTGGATTACTAACAAGATTAGTAACTTCGTTACTTCTAGTAGCAATATTAGATCCGTTACAGTAACTATATTACTTAGGTAACGCATTACATTTGTATGTAAAGTAACATTACCTGTTTTTATAGCGTATTTTGTTTATATTACAAAAGTAATAATACTACGTAACGCGTTACATAATATTAGTAACGCGTTACTCCTAACACTGCAAATACGAATACAACTGAGACTTAAACACGTAACGGTTAGATACAGAATGAACAGAATAAAATATACAAAAACAATAAAACACACTGTTTATAAAATAATACCTATAAGAATTTAGTGAGACCTGTCTATAACAAAGAAAGAAAACTGAAATCTGGTACAGGTTGACAAAATCATACAGTTAACAGTGTTGACAATGGAAGGAATCATAAATTGTAAAATTTATGATGAACTTGAAGTGAAGGCCAATCCAACACTGTGATGAGGATGGTAAACAATGAAATGTCAATGGATAGTACTGAGCACCACAAACTCCACGAGTTTGAACTGATTGTAACTAACTAGTTAATTTTCTGTTGAGTATGCGAACTCCAAAATGTACAATCGTACTCCAAATTGTACAATCATACTCCAAAATAGGTAGAACTAGAGCACTAAAAGCATGACGTTTGCTTTCTAATGAGCACCCAAACAGATGTCGATGAAGCATTTTCAGCACTCTTGTAGCCTTTGCAGCAACATGGGCACAATGTAGGGACCAAGACAAATTTAAGGTAATGTACATTCCTAAGTTTTAATAAAGCTTCACCACTTTAATCCAGAATCATTGATACTATAATCTTATTTAGGGGCAGAGCACTTATTGGAAATACACTGTAGCTCACGCTTTTGTGAATTCAACTGCATTTGCCAAAGCACATATCAATCAGAAATTGAGTTTAAATCCTTCTGTAGCGATATTTCACAGTCCTCTGAATTTTAAACTTTTCTTTACAAAAATAGCATCATCAGTAAATATATTTCACAACAGGAGGTAGATCGTTGATGTATAAGATGAACAAGAGAGGCCCCAAAATGGACCCTTGAGGAACACCTGAAGAAACATTACTCCAATCAGAATAGTGACTATTGACAACCACAGTGGGTAGTAAGGAAGGAGTGAAACCAAAAAAGTAAATCAAAAATCAAAATCATGCATTTGAAAATTTATAATGTGTTACCATGAATGATAATCTGTGATGGCAATCAGTTCCATTCAGGATGGTTAATGAAAAATGAGTACTAATTAAAACAGTCTATGGTTGATTGGATGTCATTTGTTGATCTGGTGGTGGTAGCTGGTGGTGGTAACTGGTGATGGGGTTGGAAGTTAAATAGTTTGGAATTTGTAAGATATGGTTCAACAGGTATTTTGTATATAGAGAAAATTAAATAAGTGCATGCTCTCTGCAAAGCTTGTATATATAAGGCTGGCCACTTAAAGGGATGACAACAATGAACCCATACCGTCCCCTTAACATTTCTTCTTGATAGTTGATCTAATACAAAGTGTGCTGTTCTATGTCGGATATAATTCATATGATTTTGGGATAGCTAAGGTCCCAAATACCTTAAGGTGAATACATTTAATGATATACTAAATTTAGCAATTTTTTTGCTAAATTTAGTACACGCTAAACCTGCAATATTTATACTTTATTCATTACATCAATTCACAAATTCTTAATATCGCTAAATTTTGTATGTGCTAATTTCGCCAATATGCAAAATCGCTGAATTTAGTGTATCACTACACAAGGGCGGATCTAGGATTTATAAAAGGGGGGGGGGGGGGGGGGGGCTAACTCAAGGTACTAATCTCTTGGGTAGAGGTGTGCAAAGCACACTTCCTCCGCATGCTGGAACTAGGGGGTCTGGGGGCATGCCCCCCCCCCCCCAGGAAAATTTTGAAAAATAGATGCTAAATATTGCAATTTGTGGACATTTCCACATAAAATTCATAATATTTTCTGCCTGTAGATATTTTACTGATATACTGCCTTTAGATTATAGGTATGGCTCTCTGAAGCATTTTGTTAATGGAAAAGTTTGGGTAGGTACAGACAACCAAGTACATGATGCACCCTCTCACAATTGCACAACACTAAATAGGTGCATGTTAGAATAATAATGTCGAAAGTGGAAAATTTTGAAATTTGAACAATACAAGATTGAATCTGAGAGCATTTTCAATGGAGATTGTGCACCTGAATTAAGTATTGCCGTACATATTAACTACACAAGTAGATGAATGAAGCCCTTTAAACAGACCAATGCACTTCATTGTATGTATAGGTGCAGGCAGATTTGGAAAAATTCCATAACAGAATCAACTACATGTTTCCAGTGAATGTTCTATTAGAGTAGTTAGCTGACTGCTCTATTAGAGTATCTCGATCTTATACACCTCCGATGCTGATCCGGGTCCTTGTTGCATAAACTTTAGCATAAATCCACTGATAATACCTTGGAAAGATGTTTATAAGGTGGTTTTATGAGTATTTGTATTATTAGTGATCATATAATTATGCTAAGACAAAATTTCATTATAATACTCAGCATATTGATCAAGTAAAGCCTAAATATGAAGGGGGGGCTTCAGCCCCCAAAGCCCCCCCCCCCCTGGATCCGCCCCTGCTACATCTAGGTAGATAAAGCATAATCTAACACTGGAGTCTGGACTGGTAACACAAGTTACTTGTGGCTTAATTCTTTCAATGCTTTTGAGCAAGTGTGTAAGTTACTATTTAACAAGTTGATCAGTGTTGTACTACTTCTAAAAACCAAGTGCCATGCAGCTAGCTAACTCTTGGAGTATTTGGTGGTCAACAGGAGTAAGTATTATGGGGCAATAAATAAATCAAACAGTCATTTGCAAATATCAAATGTGAATGTCTGTGACTAAGTCATTTTTTTATATTAGAATTAGGGTGACTACTTGCCACGCCTACCAGATAAACCGCTTGGAGTAATGCTTTGAAAATCGCTGTACAGATGGTGTAATCATCTTAGAAAGGCTCTTCAATGGTGTAGAAGAATCTTACTTAAAGCCCCAGAGTTATAACACGAAATCCAACTTGGTGTAGCAAGTGCGAGATCGAGATACTCTAATAGAGCAGTCATCCTAATAGAGCAGTCACCATGAAGAGAGATCAGCTACAAACAAATCACCCTGTAGAGAGATCAGTAAGAACAAGTCACCCATTTAGCTAGAAACAAGTCACCCAGTAGAGAGATTAGCTAGAAACAAGTCGCCCTGTAGAGAAATCAGCTACAAACAAATCACCCTGTAGAGAGATCAGCTACAAACAAGTCACCCCAAAGAGATATCACTAGTTACCCTATAGAGATCAGCAACAAACAAATCACCCAGAAGAAATAGCTATTTGGAATGTGGACTCCCCAGCTGGCGGTCAACGCTGCAGCAAATTTGGTTCCAATTGGATAAGGTATCACCGAGATACAAAGGTTTGAAAAATGACATTTTCTTCCTGTCAATATACCCACGGTGTGGCGCACCGGCTTCTTGGGCCGCACGACACACTATTGTGTGTCTTGATACCATTGCGCTTGGGATTTGCCAGATATATATGCCCGCACCCTCAGGCCTGCAGCCCTCGGGCTTGGGCATATATATCAGGGAAATCCTTCATGGACATGGTTTAGATATATACAGGAGATGTGGAATTTTGAATTTGTGGTTTTCCCATACATTATGTATGTGGTTACTTAGAAAGGGCCCCCTCATATAGGCAAAATATGGGAACTATAAACTTGAAATGTAATATCTCATGACTTATAAAGTGTTTTTTTTTTGAAGGAAAGATCATAATCTCTAATCGATAAGTACCAGCTGTGCCACCTTGAATAAAAAAGGTCTGGCCACATTGCAAGACTACTCTTTACCATCATTAATATTAGTTGTACAGGTGAAGGAGCCTTTAAGCCTGCCGTTTACAAAATAGTGAGAAGACAAAAACTTGTTAATTGGTTAGCTAATTATGCAACAAGGATTATATGATAAGGAAGCTAGTAGCTATAGGCAATCATTATATTGATGGCTCTTACAGTAAAAAATGAAGATCTCGCTCTTGTTGATGTTTATTTAATTTGTGGTTTGAATAATTTAAACTATGACCTAGCTAGTTTTAGGTTTACTGATTCACAAATCTGATGTTGCTATCATATATTCTGCACGAAGTCTCTAGTATTTCAATTTAGTTCAGCAAGATAATTGTCATGTTTATGTGCAGTCCTGAAGTTCTTGCAATTGATTTCTCTACTTGTTGATCTAAAATCTACTAAGGTCCCTATATACTATACAGGCTAAGTTTTATATATGTACAGGATTTCTACCCATGTGATGGAGTGATGACTCTTTGCAACTGTAAGGATATTGGTGTTTAATCAGTAACATTTATCATATTGTGTGGAGGAGGAATGTAGATTACCAATACACTAGCTTGTCAGTGCTGGCTGCGTGCCACTAGTATTAGTCTAAGAGTATGTAGCACATCACCAACTCACTAATACACTGATTCCATGACTTGGATGATACAGAACTGCTTACAGCGGTGGCTGCGTGTGCATAAATAATTATTGGCAGTTGTTGTATTATGTATATTTCGCCTCATACTTTATTAGCATCTCAGCCACACGCCTCGTACTTTATTTTTATGTAGCACTCACGGCAATGCTTTAAATGATTTATGGAACTTTCTAATGGTAGCTTGCAGCCATACACTAGGACTCATAATTAACATGCATTGCACGAATTATCAGCAGCCTGAATGCACACAAAATAGCTTAACAAAGTAAGTCACGTGTGGTTCGCCATAGTTTGGCATGGTAGACGTTTATCGCATACTTTTGCAGGTCTTGGTCACATCCCGCAATCGATTCTATTGTGACACATGGTGAAGTATTTCCATGATAAATCCAGGAATTGTCCGTTTACATTAACAAATGTAACAGCAATGTTACCTTCTCCCAACCATCATTGAGGTATTTAGATATGTCTATAAAAGCAATCCAGAGCACTGTTTGCCCTAATGTGTACTTTATAAAATTTAATGTACACTTTTCCTTTGATCTCGCCCATGCAAAGTTCTATAATGTGACTAGACATATAGCCTGTATACCCAATCAGTACACACTGTAATTGTATGCAAAAACAAATCTAGAAATAATAGCTACATAGCGATTGTTATGGGCCGTGTGCATGTACTTCTACATTTTTAGTAGTCATTAATGTACTTACCATTTTAACCCCTATAAGACTATGGACTAAACAGACTGACAGTTTTATCCCAGTGAAACCATATATACTTCAGAGAATTTAGTTGGACAATACGGTAACATATATAATAAGTGCATAAGCTGCTTATTATCTGTGGGACTATATCTGAACTGTTATTCTACTACAGTTGTATATATATATATGATAGTTTTTATGTGTTGTGTGTAGCTTTGTATAGTGTTGCTGTATATGTGTTTGTAATGTTATGTGTACTCCAATACGGAAGAACAGTTTTGATATTTAGCTTTAAGATTTTTGCTTAGACTCCTAGGCTTTTTTTATTTCTTCTTCATTTGCCTTTTTCTTTTTTTTCCGGGCTAGATGGACTGCCCTTGCCACCACCCCCAGCGCTAGGTGTTAAAGTGCTGGACAGCTAGCTCCTAGGCTATGGGTAAACACCTCGAACAGGTTCTGCCTTCTGTGTACACCCTCCAGTGCCTAACTGGTAAAGTAGATAATAACAACATTTTCCTACTTAGGTGGTCTCCCCAAAGTTGGCTCCAAGTGTGGCGCTTGGCCGGAATCTGAGTGGCCTGCGGATCAAGCCATGATGGGGTTGGCTTTTTTAACTTGTAGCGTTTACAAGCTATACAACCACAAAGATAATATAAAATACTTAAACAGTGGGCAAAGAAGCAAACTCTGCCCAGTACTGGGCACTGCTTGAAGGTTTTTAGTTTAGTAATTTGTTAAGATGTAGTTATACTGATAGTAAAATGTCAGTAACTTTAAGTATTATGGAACTATTGTTTTACAAAGTTTTAAACTCTCAGTAAAACATCAGTGAATGTGGGTTTACTGAAAAACTGCTAAAATAACAAACAATTAACTGTTCCATATACTGGGGACATACCACTCAAGTAAACTAAGAAACTTCAAGCAGTGGGGATGATGGTATTGTTGCCATTGCAGAGGCTTTTTTTTATATCTGAACTGTTATTTTTACTACAGTTGTATATGATAGTTTTTATGTGTTGTGTGTAGCTTTATAATTATTGTGTTGCTGTATATGTGTTTGTAATGTTATGTGTACTCCAGTATGGAAGAACAGCTTTGATATTTAGCTCAAAGATTTTCACTTAGGCTCCTAGGCTATGGGTAAACACCTTGAACAGGCTCTGCCTTCTGTGTACACCCTCCAGTGCCAAACTGGTAAAGTAGATAATAACAAAATAATAGCCAACTACTGTGAGTTTCAATAATAAATCAATCAATCAATCAATATATGACGCAGAAGCACCACATATTATCAGGGCCGCCCATGGGGGGCAACTGGGGAATTTTTCCCGGGGCCCCGCCTGAAAGGGCCCCAGGAGGCCCCATCAAGGGCCCCCTGAATAAGATCGATATACTCTAATAGAGCAGTCAGGATCTAGATACTCTAATAGAGCAGTCACAGTATTCTTCAGAGGAGCAGTGTAGCAAGTTATAAATGAAGAGATATGGTTGGTGAGGGGCAACTATTGTCATTGTCAGCATGTAATATCTTTTTTTGTGGTCTTCGACTTACAGTTAGGCTGAAGTTGTGATCTCTTCCTTGCCCCTGGGGCCCCTCTTTAACTCTTTGCCCTGGGCCCCCTAATTTCTCTGGGCAGCCCTGCATATTTTATCTATGATGGTAATTATTTCCTGGTACCATATTGCCCAGTAAAGTGTTAAACACCAAAATGTGCAACGTTGGCAATCAAAATGCAGTGTCAGCATAATGTCTTTATGTAAGTTATATACATCAAAGTGCCCACAATCTTTTACTTGGATATAAGCCAATTATATTACAGCAGTCATAGTCATCCTTGGCTGTATATGCAGCCTTATACATCAGAGTGCCAACGGACTTTTACTTGGTCCATATATAAGCCAGTTACGTATATCACAGCAGTCAATATCTTAGTTATTAACACTGTCCTCTGCTTCACCTCGGACTAATGACAATAACTTAGATGTTTTACTCCTGGTCTCCTGCTGTGATAGAACTACGTATAACATACGCCCCCGTCCTAGCTTGACCTTTTAAACTCCAGATTTAAATTGATTAAAATAATTACTTACACAGACCTGAGCTGGTACACATACCTTCTGAATCTCCTGTGATTCTGGTGTGGAGTATAACATTATAGGCAATTGATAGGGAATAGAAAAATCCTTATGTGCCAGTATTAGGGCTTCTGCACTTGCAAGCTGATAAATACTCTTACTTGGCCTGAATATTAAAGTGTGGGTGCAGGGACTTAACAGTATAATGAGCAAGTTATTTAGTAGTCTTGAGCAATGTTTATTGTCATGTCATCATGTGCCCATTATGTAGTATATATCTAGAAAGACCAATACTATACCTCAAATTAAAATTGGCATGTATCTTTGTGAGTTGCAAGTTGCAACACCAAAAGAGGCACAGATTACAAATGTTATTATATTTGCAGTATCATCATTGCTATCCTACTGGGGACCTGAGGAGGCTAAAGCCTGTATATATATTTTTGCAATTGAATGCCATATAGTATACAGTTTGTTATTGCACACATATAATTCTATTACATTATAGTCAGTACGTGTTTAGTACCAGTATATATAGCTAGTAATGGTAAATATATATATATAGATGTGCTTAACATCATTAGTTGCACACATATAGTTGTATTATTTAACTCACATTAACACACTATAGAAGTCTACTGTACATAGATCTGCAGTTGCTAACAAGTGAGAAAAGAGGAATCACAATAGCAGTTATCAATATTATCACTTGTTATCCTGTAAGTCAAGAAAAGTCCAGTCTTGTGTATATACTGAGAAAAACACTATGCACAGAAAACTTCACACAATATATCATGACTGTTTTATGCACCAACACAGCATATATTATTTCTGTAAATATCTGCATTACAACTTTCTACAGTGATATGTACAAATTCCAAGTTTCTAAGTTAGTTAGCTATTTAGGAACATAAGTGATCTGGAGGTCAGTAAAGATGTGACTGCTTGTTTCAAGTGATGCTCGCAAGTTTGTGGACAACTCTTCTGAATCACTAGATGCTGTATTGGGTAATAATGTCCTGTCTGACTTCTGTAGTGTCCTTGATATTTCACAAGGATTGATACGTTGTCTTGCCATTGGATTCCTGTTATGGAACAACAAGTAGCACACCATTCTCAAATAAAGGTTTGCGCTATGTAAGAGGACTAAAAGGGGATTCCTCAATCTTAATAATGCATGCAAACTTACGTGGTCTTATTATAGCTGGTAATACTAAATGATACAATAGTTCATACATACATTGCTATTTTCTTGCTGTGTTTCTTGTTACTTATGTGGTGAAGGACATAATATTGCATCTCGCAGAGGTTGAATAGGAATTCATCAAGACACACGGTAGTGTGTCGTGCGGCCAAGAAAGCCAGTACGCCACACCATGAATATATTAACAGAAAGAAACAAAGCACAATTTTCACACATACGAGCTCCATGCTCCCTTCTTAAATTGGAATAATTTTTATACTACAAATGCCCTCCACATTCAGCACCCCAAATACCAAATTTGAGCAAGAATTCCAATGCAATCGTAAAATATAAACCTCCTTCATTTTTTTCTGCATTTTGGGGGCTTAGATTATTCTTTTTACACACTTTACAAAAAACCATTATAAAAATGCAAATGCGTAGCTCGATTGTCTTGAGTTTTAGTACACATTAAGAACATACTGCGGAACAATCATGTACTAAGGTTGGTGTAAATCTGATTAATAGTCATACAGCTATGGACAATTATTTCTGTTTAAAAAGGCTGACTTGTTGTCATGCCTACAGGATAAACTGATTATGGGAATAGCTTAAAAATTGCTATGCATATAGGTTAGCCATCATAGCTCAAACCTTTTGTGGTTAAAAGAAATCACATTAATAGCTATAGAGTTACAAGACAAAAACCAAACAACTGTAAATCGCAGGGTCGAAATACTCTAATAGAACAGTCACCATGGGGTAAAAAAGGTGCATGAAAAATGTTGAAAAAACTTACCAGCATTCAAACCAGGATTTCCTTACTGAACACCCAAATCCTTAACCACTGAGCTGCTGCTTGATCACCTCACTTAATTTCTAGTTTATAAATGAGAATTTTAGCTGAAATCTACTCAATACTAAAAGTTCATAATTTCGTAGATCTACCAATGGAAAATCTAGATAGTTCTAGAACATTCTATGCATGTTCTATTAAAAAACGTGTGCTCTATTAGAGCATTACAAAAGTAATCAAATAAACTCCGTAATACAATACTATTACAACTTCTCTAGAATTTGATCCAATCAAAGCTATATTATAGCCATTTTGGTATAGATTGGCAGGGTAGTACACTACTATTAAGACCTACTCATGCCAATCATCATCATCATAGTATGTGCTATGCTAATAAAACTTGTGACAACAGGCTGTAAATTGTATTTGAGCATAAAAGGTACATTTGTTAAAAATTGAGCAACTGCAACTTATCACACTTTGCATGAAAAATTGAGATACTCCAATAGAAAAATCTTTAATAGACAATTTACTATATAGTTATACAACGGCCACGAGTGCTCTGCCTGATATAAACGCACGAGCCTGAGGGCCGTCAGGCCTGAAGGCAAGTGCGTTTATACAGGCAGAGCACGAATGCACGTTGTATAACTGTTATGTACCACTCACCTAATAGGTGGGGAGAGTCTCACAAGACAGCTGTAACACTTATAAAGGCCAGGTTTCTAACATCGATTGTGGGTAACCAAGCCGGACGTTGGGATGACGTTCCCCCTGCAGTACTGCAGCCACCTGAGATATTGAAAGCTAGTACGCTTATATCACTAACCTGCATTCACTGTTCGACTCTCATCATGTAGTGCTCAGCATGCCAGCGTGATCACTCAATCGCCATACAGACTAAGCGCCAGATTAATCACCATAGTGATTCTCTCGAGCGAAAAAAAGCAGTTAATAGACAGTTTAAGTAAACAAAACCTAACTACTAAACGATACTAGTCTAATTCTTACTATTCACACTGGCTAAACTCGAATCTGGTGGCATGACAAAACTGGTTACCACAATCGAACGTAAAGGTTAGTATTATTTAGAATATATTAGTTTTATTGAGTCATTGTCGAAGTGGACTACAGTTTAATCTGGGCTAAGATGGCACCAGACTAGTAAGGTATATAAGTACGTTTATATATATGTAGAGTAGAGTTGTGGCCACCCGCGTTGGCTTTTTCGATCGCCATTGGCTGCTTGTAAACATTATACGTATTGGTGACGTTATGGCCCACAATCGACCTTTACATGTCAGGCTATAAAAGAATTCGAGTGATCTGTGTAGTGTCTTTCCACCTATTAGGTGAGGTGTCGTAGTGTTCTTCGCCACCGGCACTTGTGCTATGCTGCACAAAACCGCAATATCTGTATATTGCACTGCGGTCGGTGCATTATAACTTATAATGCACTCGTTGTGATCTACAAAACCGCAACCAGTGCGATATAAGTTATAATGCACTTGCTGCGGTCTGCAGCAGTGCAAGTATACAAATTATGGCACTGGCGGTGCCTTTGAACTACCCACGCAGAGTGGTACATTTCATTATAAAACACTGTTGCAAATAAATACAGGCACTACATATGCATTACAACTTCATACAACCATGAACAGGCAAGCACAAGATAGGTAGGATTTTTTCTGTATAGGTAGAGCACTATTTGTCGTATCATCTTCATTGCATCTGTAGATAAGAAGAACAATGATTTGTGTAAAAAAAAACTCAAAGCCAGTTTATGGTTGGCTTTGGGTATATATCTAAACTACAAAAAGAAGTGAAATCCACGCAAAAACAGCCAAGCTGTATAAAAGGGTGCGGCCTTCAAAAAACTTGGGTGAAAAAGTTGTGAAATCAAAGGTGACGGCTATGAAATGGCTGCAATGATGTTAATCATAATAAATTTTATTAATGCACAAAGCCATTATTAAAATACATTATCATCCACATCATTGCAGTCATTTCATGGCTGCCACCTTTGATTTCACAGCTTTTTTCACCCAGGCTTTTTGAAGACCGCACCCTTTTTATACAGCTTGGCTGTTTTTGCGTGATAATATATATTTAATTTCATTTTTTCAATGGGTTAGAAGAGATGTGGAGGACAATGGAAGATGCTGCTACCTCAGCAATATTTAATGAAGAAGAACAGGACAGTGAAGACATGCAGTTAGCTAAGTACTTATAGCTAAGTACAATCACTACAATTTATTCTTAATTTAATCTGTTGTACTATATACTCCATATGGAGGTTTCTGTACAGTAAACAAATAATAATAATAATAATAATAATAGTTTTAGCAAGAAACCAGACACCATCAGAAAAGATAGGAGGACAAAGAGGTCCACTTCATTTCTGGAAAGAAGCTACGTAAACCTTTCAATGAACTCAATTAATGACCCTGAGAATGACAGAAGGTGGCAAAGAACACTGTGACAATGTTAGCTCCATGAAACCTAGGACAAGACCTGAGAAGACAATTCGGACCATTTCTCATAAGAAAGTGAAGAACACCACCAATCAGTGACACAGTCGGTGAAGAGAACAGATAATTGTTGCAATCAATTGCTGCAAGTAGGCCTTATACATACCTGGCAATGTTGCAGCATCCCTGAAGACATTAATACATCTTTGCATTGCATCATATTTGCCAGTGGTAGATAATGGTGAGACATGTGGTGGGAGGGACCATGGGAAAATTTGCTACAATGATGCTTGAGCTCATTACTTCATCCACATGGTGTTGTTGATCACAAAAGGACGATGACATGGGCCAATTTCTGCCACTGTTAAGCACTCCGTTCCATTCACTCCCACCTCCACTTGAAACCACCATTTTGAATGCTCAATGGAACTGCACCTGTGGCTTCTCTATGAACAAGCGCAGTGGGTAAGAGACCTCAGGTCTTACCTATCAACAGGTCTTTCGTGGTGGAGCCTTATGCTGGAGTTTACTGATATTATACTGAAATATTCGGACATGATGCAACATTATAATGTAGTGCATTTTGAATGGGCAATAGAGGTGTTAGATACTCTCCCTCCCTATATACAGCCTGTGTATATACACACATATAGTATGAACTCTAGTAGTGTGATTAAACTGGTTTGACTCCTCATTTTGTTTTTGTGTGTGTGCATGCTTTTAAAATAATCTTGAGTGATTATTCTATGTACCTTGACTGTGAACTTGATACATGTGCTTGGCTTATGCAGTATAGCTTTTATTTTAAACTAGCTACCCAAAGAATCTACAGAATGTATAGATTAATTTTCAATTTATTTTATTCTAGGTGAAATTTGTGAATAATCATCCTAATTCTTTTTAAAAAATAATTATTTGACAGCACCATGCAAAGTGTACCTTAAAAATGTAATTAGCCTTTAGCCCTAGCCCATTCAAGGGTGCCAAGTTTCAAGGCACATATGAGTTTGCATTGTATAGCAGTTTAGATAAAAATTAATTATGTACCAAAAACATTTTTGTCACGTTTGCAGGTAAACTGCTTATGGAAATAACTTGATAATTATAGCCTCTTATTACCATCACAACTAATTTCAAAGAAATAGCAATGACAGCTATATACAGGAAAGAACAAAACTATTGGGTTCAAATACTTTGTATAAAGTGCACAAAAGGATGTCAAAAATTGTCCAGAGTTTGGACAAAGGAACTCCATAATTAAACACCCGAACCCTTAACCACTAAACCACTGCTTCAGATATTTAGCTCACCTAATTTATGACTTATATATAAATGAAAGTTTTAGCCTTAAACCTGCTTAATAGTAAAAGTTTATATAGTTTGACTTTGAGACACATGGGTATGTGTTGTGGTGCCTGAGCAAAAGTGCGAGTGGGGGCCTGAAGGTTACTAAATTATGTAGAACCCCATACCTTGACAGCTACTTGTAAATAAGAAATGTAGAGTTGATTATAGACAAGCCTATTACACCTCCTCCCTAATTCTGTACATCCATGTACAGTAAATGGCCATACCTTGCCAATACTACAGGCACAAAATTTCTGAATTTGCCACATTTCGTATTGCCTCACAAAATAGTCTCTGTAGGACATGATTGTGACACTATGGGATTTCGAGGCCACATTTTCAGCCAACCAAGTTTAAATATCAAGTCTAAAATTTCATAGATTTACCCTAAAACATTTTATGTATGCACTTCATTCTATTAGAGTACAGGTAAAAATATTAACAAAATAGTCAACAATCTATGTAATGATAACTAATTATCATTGCATCTGTGGATACTGTAAGAAGAAATGTATAGATAAAAACAAGCCCCCAAAGCCAGCTTATAGTCCCTTTGGGTATATAACATGCAAAAAGAAGTGACAACCATGCAAAACAGCCAAACTGGTGTGGCTTTCAAAAGCCTGGATGAAAAACATGAAATCAAAGAAGTGATTACAATGATATTAATTTCAATAATGGCATACCATAATTTGCTATTTTTCATTATAAATATAATCTTGTATGTAAATATTAAATAAAAATTTCTTACACAAATATTTTCTGCACAATCAGCAAGCTATAAAGCCTCCAAGCATTACCTGTGTGTCTGACTGCTTTTAGCTAATACTTTATGTAGCTATACTGGCAGTGTTCAATTAAACAATTG
Organism: Dysidea avara; assembly: GCF_963678975.1. NCBI lineage: Eukaryota > Metazoa > Porifera > Demospongiae > Dictyoceratida > Dysideidae > Dysidea > Dysidea avara. The sequence goes on from NC_089274.1 coordinate 47,719,382, forward strand.
TGCCACTGCAGCAGCTACTGTATACCAGTCATGCAAAAGACTGAGACATGTAAAACTATTTTCATTCAAATTATATGAAAATACTTTTACACTAAATTTTTTTTTTTCGCACAAAAATAAAGCAAATTACAGTATGAAGGCTTACAGCTTGGCTGTTTTTGCATGCATTTATTTTACAAACTATAACTGTCATGCATATGTCTCACCAACACAGTATCATGAGTTGATATATAGCTCTGGGACAACCAGGAGGTGGTGGGAGTCTGTATCCAGTAGTGATCTTCTTTAAACACTATAATATGCACACTGCCAGTTAACAAATATCAACGTGATAGTTCATACCCCTCTTCCATCACAATCCTTGAATGGCTTGTGACCCAAACTCCATATCTCATACATTACACAACCAAAACTCCAAACATCACTTTGAGTTGAGTATTTATTGTAGAGAATTGCCTGCAGTAATATTTGCAAAGTCACTAAATTTGTGTATATAGTACATAAGTGTTGAAAACAATTCACCTTTTTAGTACATGGTATATGTAGTACTACGTACATAGGAGGGATACAAATATTTTATTTAACTGAACGTTTTGCTGACTAACTAATTGACGTCTTCAGCCAAGTATAACTTAAACTATGGTTAAGGCTATGGCTTGATGTCTTAACTGCACATCATTTAGGCCTGAGACATGCCTTTCTGCCAACCACTTCAGTTGCAATGTATTATGCATCAAGGACTTTGTCCTCATTACAGTGTTGGTGTTGACTTGCAGGTGGTAAGTTATGGTTTCTATCACAAGAATGTCCTTAATTTCTGTAGTCAGTGGATTGATAGTGGTTGTCATACTGTTCTTGTAACACTATTATGATGGGTGGAACACATGTAACAGAAAATGAAGCAAAGTGGCTATGTCATTTTCAGTAAATGATAGATGGGGCAAACATTCAGTCTCGCAATTTATGTCTGATGTCATTCTTTACTTTGATGTGGCATGTAATGGTTCACTAGTAATCAATGGTGTAATTGGCTACAAAAAAATAAACAAACAATTATAAAAAAAAATCTGAAACTTCACATTTGAATAGGAATCATATGAAATGAAAAGCAATGAAACAAGGGAGGTTGTAACACCTACTGTAACAGTACATGGACTTTTAAATATAATTTCTACATCAGTCATGGCTGAGGTTCTATATAAATTAGGCGCACTTGTATATTTGTAATCAAATGTGAAATTCAAGTTTATTTATACAGATGAAATTAAGTACAATTACTAGAATATACATTCATTATTTAACTTTTCAGCAGCATATATAATCACACTCACAAAGACTAGAGGATACATGTAGTATTTACAACAAAATTGGGAATGATAGATGTCAGGACATCTGAATGGTTTACCCTTCACACATAATATTTTATTATAGTGATTTGTAACAACAGGTACATATCAAACAATTCACTTAATGCACCCACTTCAGGAGCAGTCCATTTCACTGGTATCTTTCCTCCACTGGACATATAGTAGATCTCATCAGATACATCACGTGCCATCCCAAAATCAGCAATCTGAAGTATACAGCACAATTACAAGATAAATACTGTACAGTGAAACCTGTCTAATCAGGTCACTGCATAAAGAGGTCACCTGTCTAAACTGGCCATTATAAAAATCCCCACATGTGCCAACTGTGTACAAAGTGACCTGTTTAATGCAGCCACCTCCTTAATGAGGTCAGAAAATTTTGTCCCTATGATGACCGGAATAGACAGGTTTCACTGTACATTAAAATGAAAGTCAGTATGTGCTTGCATTTTCATAGCAACACTATAACAAGTCTTTCATCACAAAATCAACAACAAAATATCAATTATAGTCAATTGCTCCAGTTAAGTGTAAGAAAGAATAATTCTACAATAAAAATAATTTACACTGTAAGTCATAATGGTGTGAGACACTATAAAGTGCTCTACTAAGATATAGCGATTATCAGCAAATTCTAAATCTGAGGAAGATTTTAGCTCCTTAACTCTTCATTTACACTGCTCATATACAGGGAATGATTTAATCAGTTAGTGCAATGTGACCCCTCCACAACTTTACAGTACAGTAGTACTGTTTAGTAGGGTTTCCTCTAAAGTGATGCGAACCGCTAAAATAGCCACATCTAAAAACCATTATACAATAGACCCTCAGTTTTCCAACCCTTGTTTATCCGTACCCTCTGCTTTATTAGAGTATTTTTTGAGTACAAGTTGGAGTATTTCAACAGAGCTCTGTATATAAATGTATGGACTTCAGTTATCTGAACAATTCACTAATTTGAACGCTTTTACCATTGATTGAGACATATTGGGTTTGGATAACCGAAGGTCCACTGTAGATATATCATATGGGACAAAGCTAGGCCACCTTTACAGAATAGTTTTATTTCATTCAAGATCAAATACAGCATTAAGACAAGGCAGCCAGACATAGATATTTTTAAAAAGTTGTCAAAGCCTGTATTTTGATCTGCCTGCCTCAGTTCCTCACTGCCTGACCACAGTCGTAAGACCACAGTAGTAAGACCAGAGGCCAAACAAAGCAGTGCATGACTACTATTTTATGCCACAACAACAAACTTACTGGTGGGATGTACATTTTGTGGTACTGACGGATGTGTACCTTTTGCAGTACCAATGGATGTCTGCCTTTTCCTTTGATCTTCCATTAAACATTGGTCTTCTTCTCATGCCAGAAACCATATCAATGTGTTTATTTTCCATATCAACATTAGAGGAGCATATTTAGATGCCACAAAACTATTTGAGGCACTTGTAGTAACAGGCCTTAGTAGTATCAGGTATCAGCTAAGCTGGGCTTATAAAATGATTGCAATGGACCATGACCGCTTTAAATAATTTGAATACACCACACTTCTAATAATCAGTGCTGAGCCCCTCAATGATCTAGCTCCATAGAAATGTACCACGCCCACTAGCTTAATCTACTGCATAGTACTGTAGCAAGATCATGATACTCTAATAAAGAGTCACAACCACATGTATTTTATAGCTATGCTCTAATAAAAAAGTTAATAAACTAGTGTATAAAAATCATTAGGCCAATTTAGGGATTTTCGCACATTGTTACAATGCCAAGTAGGGATTTTCCCTCATAGCTACCATCATCTCTTGTTTCACTACTTTTTACTGCTGGAACCCTACTTCATTTTTAAATTAATTACGCTAATGTATATTGGTTGTGCAGTAAAAAGTACCAATGCCTCATACAATGATGTGTTATCATAATATTATAATTCTCTTTATTTGTAACATGTGTACAGTAGACATATCATACAATACGATAGTACTGTATAGTAGGGACCACAAAGGTCTGGGCATGGTCCATGAAAAAACATCACCCATAAACCAGCTTCACTTTTCCCTGATGACGATGAGGCAATACTGGTTTGGTAAAACTAAGCCCAAACAAGCCTTCAGATTGACCCGAAATGCTTTCAACAAAATGCTACACAAGTATATATTAAACAGAAGTTTCTACTGACTGAGCAACTGACTGACTGATGCCTTCAGACTAGTGTAACTCGATAACAGCTAAGGCTACAGGCTTGAATTTTTCATTGTTCGACATCACTTCAGCTGGACACGTACCTTTTGGCATACCGCAGTACATACAATGCATTCTTCATGGACTTACCAGTGTCCTCCTTTATGTCCCATTCATCTTTGCTGACAGCAAAAGGTATCAATTTGGCAGTAGTGTGTGATGGCTTCCCTTCATAACGAAAATCGTTCGTATTTTTCATAGTGACTACTTTGATTGCAGAGGTGCTTTTCAAACAGTTCTTGATTCGCAATGCTGTGTAATGGGTAGAACATAGCTGATGATGAAGCGTAATGGATACTTCATTTTTCAGAAGATAATTGGTAACTGGGATGTATGGCGCAATTTCTTTTTTGATGCGGAATGCGTGGGTTCACCAGTCATAATAATTTTATTTTACAAATAAAGTTAACAAACAAGTATACAAAAAAAACTGGAATTTTCAACTAGAGTAGGGACCATAGCACATCGATAAAAAGTACTGAAACAAGCTGGAGTAGTGCACGATATTAAATTACAGTAAAACAATTAGAAGTGTTATATCCCTACTGTGCATTTCCATTGAGCACAGTAGGGATATAACACTTCTTATTGTTTTACTGTGATTTAATATCATGCACTACTCCAGCTTGTATCAGTACTTTTTATAGATGCACTATGGTCCCTACTCTAGTTGAAAATTCCAATTTTTGTGTACTTGCCACTAATAAACACTACCTGCGTTTTACCACAGTGATTGCTGTACGTAGCTCTTTATTATGAACATTTGTATACCATGCATTGAGAATCATTCGAGGAAGAAAGCACTTGTAAATTTCATGATTTTAGATGCATTCATGAACATTTTCTTGCCATATTTTCCCCATCATAATTATGCCTTTTGTAAAAAAATCTTTTTACTTAAATGCCCCATGAAGAACTTTAAACCTTCTGTTCCTGTAATAGTCCTATATAGCTGTAATTATACTTTGCACAGAATCTCCAACCCTCCGTGCATAATCATGAAGTTCAGCATTCATGCAGTGAGTAGGGATAATTGTAGCTACTGAGATTTGTGGTAGTGTATGAATCATGCAACGACCATGAAGGGTGTGAGACTGATGGTATTACTGCAAGAGTGCATGGCTAAGTTTTTGTATCACTCTAACTGACTGCTAGCTCTGTACAGTCACGCACAGCACCACGCGATTTAAATAGAGATGCAAACATTAGTAAAGTGACAGCAAAAAGAGAAATCAATAGTGCAGCAAGATATCAAGCTTATGTGAATTTTTTGATAAAAACACCAAAATTGGTATACATGTAGGTTAATACCTAATGAACATTTTTAGATATGGAGGCACTTGCAAATGTACTCTTGGTAGCAATAGCAACAGTTTACAAAGTGGCTGCTATGAAAATATACTGTTTCTTGTAGCATCAGTTCTCAAAAATGTTGCCTCAACAGTACACAACCAAACAAATAAACAAGTAAAAAAACTACACAATAACAATTAAGCAAACATGAATTAAGCATATGCACACAGAGCATATGAAATTTGTTCTAAATGAAGTACTGTCATGGCACATCGTATCATTTCTAATTGGAGTACTGCGCAGCTTAGCAGTTAGTTTGTAGCTGAAAGTTCTAAAGTTAGCAGTTCCAGAAAGGTTTGTGTGTATGTAATCCTAAGGCTGCAGAACATGTTGCTGTCAGACCTTCAGTGCTGGTCACTGTAAAGTGCTAATAATAAAAAATAAATAATAATGTATATAATTTATATTGTACCATTGTCGTATAGTAAGTCAGTATTGGACCAGTTTGGCTTTGTGAGCACAACCACGTCATCCTCCAAAAGGTTTAAACTTATTGACACTTGGAAAATATCTTCATCTCAATAACCAACCAGTACAGACTGGGAACTTTGTGGTATTTGCCACATATAGATTCCGTTATGACAACCAAATGCTACAAAGGGCAGGCAAGGGGGAGCATCAAAGCCCAGATAGAGATGATGTTTTACCCAAGTGTAGCAGATTGCAGTTTTCACTCAAGTCTAGTGAGACATTGTGTTTTTTTCTGAGTGTACCAGCATGTGCGTAAAAATGCAGACCTTACTGGAGACAGCTTTTTCCTGGCAAAACTGAACTTAGGTGATATGGTAACCTTGGAAGCCAAATACCACACCAAGTGTTTATTGGCTTTGTACAACCGCACAAGAAAGGTGCAGACTGCACAACAACAAACAAGTAGTAAAGATGATGAAATATCAGGAATCTTTGCCAAACTTCTGATGTGTGTTGAACAGGTTTGTTCAGAAGCAAGTATTGTGCCAGTTTTCAAACTCACTGATATGGCACAACTCTACATCTCTAGAGTGCAACAGTTCGAAGTCATGAGAGACAAAAAGATACATACAAGACAAAGACACATTTTCCATATATGCAAGCTAAAACTAACAGGAAAGATATTACGCTTGAAGATATTGGTGCAGCACAGTCAAAGCCTGTGAGCAAGACAGTGACAGACTGACAGTGAAGCTGTTCATATTGTACATACTGCACAGATTGTATGCTGACATATGTTTGACCCCACACCCTTCACTGGGTCATTTGAAGAAAATTGTCAGAAAAAGTCTGTGCCACACTTGCTGTTTTCACTAGTAAGTATGGTGTTAGAAGGCCCAAGTATCAAGGACCAACTTTGTGAGTGTTCAACACCAGTAGCACTTTCCAATTCCCAGATTTTAAAGTATTATAACTAGTGTTAAGCACATGCACAAACAGGCAGAACTGCCATCTCATCCGTCCGACACAAGAAACACCACTTCCAATCTATATTGGACTAACACTGCATGCATAAACTCACCTAGGTACTACCAAAAGTGATATCCTAGTGTGCCTGGATGATCTTTCTGAGGCACAGTCTGAAGCACCCAAAGTCTCAAATGCAGTCATTGATGAGCTACCATCATTCAGATGCTGAAGCCAGGTACTGCAAAAACATTTGAGCAATATGCTCCTTCCTTACATTTTAGGACAACTTGAACATGGATCACAGCTAGATCTGGTGTGGGACAGCTATGTAGCTGACTCTCTCAAAGCAACAACCAGGACAAACACAGAAAAGGTGTACATCAATGTGTTGCTGACTCTGCAGTCTGCACTCATGCCAGGAAACTGGCAAGACTTTTTACATGTAGATCTCAACAAGAAAGAACTCTTCAGTTTTCTCTCAAAGGCATTTGTTGAGTCATTCCAGCAGGATAAAAAATAATTGGTTATCACAGATGGGGATCAGATTCTTTGTATGCCACAACAACAACAGGATGTTCACTTAATTGCTCCATGTAGACACGAAGAGGCTGATAGTCATATGATGCTGCATGCTGCATGACATGGCCATCATAAAATATTAGTACGTACTGTTGATACAGATGTTGTGGTGTTGACAGTGATGGTAGCTGAAACATTACCAGTCAAATGTGAAGTTTGGATAGTATTTGGAGCGAGAAAATATTTTCCAATACTTGGCAGCCCATCAAACAGCAGCTCATCTGGGATCAGAAAAGTCACATGTCATTCCTATGTCCATGCACTAACTGGTTGTGATACCATATCAGCATTTGTTGGACATGACAAGAAAACTGCATGGGCTATATGGAATTCATTCCCAGAATTTGCTGGCGTATGCACCTAGTACTGAGATTTCAGAAGAAAGTATGTGTGTCATTGAGAGGTTTGTCATCCTTATCTGTGACCAAACAAGCACCTGCACTGACATTAACCAGGCCAGGAAGAAGCTATTTGCAAAGACATCATCTGTTAAGAAAATTCCACCAATTCCAGTGAGCTGCCTTCCAAGGTGGGGTCAAGCATTAACTCCAAATCCTGGGCTTGTTTCTCCAAGTAGTTGGGGTTGGACAAAGACAGATGGTGGCCTATATGAACCACACTGGACCACACTACAAGCAGTATCGACAACCTGCTATGAGTTGATCTGTTGTGGCTGCAAGAAGGGGTGTCAAATCAACTGTAAGTGCAGAAAGGCTGATCTCCAATACACTGCTCTCTGCAAACCAAATGTGAAGAAGGATTTCCAATAAACTGAAGAAGATCAATTTTGTATCACATAGATAGTTTATAATACATTATTCTGATGCATTATTCTGACATCTATAACTATAATAATTTTTAAGAAGAAAAAGAAAATAAAAAAAGATTATATCATTGCCGGTTATGCCTTAGTCTTGCCCTCATTATCGTTAATGTTGCCCACTTCTCTGATGCAAATCAACCATTCACCTTAGTGTGCACACCAGTGACCAACTAGTTGTCAATTACCAATAAATCATGAACATTTCTCACGAATGAAGAAAAATTAAGGATAGACCATTTGGAAATGTTTTCTTCCATGGAGTATTCCCAATATACAGTATATTAGCCATGTGGAAATTGCGTTTAGTTATCTAATACAGTTGACTCCCTGCACTCTTATTTCTACCTGTACCTCCTTAGTAAATGGACACAATACCCTCAACACTCCTGCCAACTATGTAAAAGCACATGGCTCTCTCATATTTCATGATCAAGCCATGCATTGTACATAGCATTGTGGTAATTTTGTAAGCTTACATGGTATGTAGATATGTATGTAATTTGCCATTTTTTTCCCCAGAAGTTACAAGGTATCATAGACGCACCCCATACACCCATAATTGGTAGAACCAAGAGTACATAATATATATATTTAGGAGAGTATCCAACGCTGCATTGCCCCTTCAAAACGCACTGCGTAATAATGTTATGCAATAGTCATCATCACCATAGGTGTTAACTTGCTTCAAGAGCTATAAGGGCCTTGAAGTGCTTGCAGGTCTTCGCTTAGGTATATCAACGCCTATCGACAAGTCTTTCATGGCGAAGCCATGTATTGGAGTTTACTGAAATTATACTAAAATATTCAGATATGTTACACAATGTTGCACAATTATTACGCAGTGTGTTTTGAAGGGGTAATATGGGCATTGGATACTCTCCTAAATATATATATTATGAACTCTTGGTAGAACTATATATATATATATATGATTGTTCTTGTTTGATAGTTGTCTTCCTAAATGTGATTAAATTTTCAGCTTTTCACAGTTTGCCAGCAGCCAATGAACTTTTGTCATTGATTTTCATCAAATAATATTACTGCACTTGGAATATTTTTGTGAATTTGCTATTATATCAGCACATTTACAAACTTGATATTTCAAAAAATTTGAGAATTGGTCATGCATCATAGCTACTTAAAATTCGTATCATTATTATGAAGTACCTTTTCCACACCCATGAGAAGGATGGATAATGCAGTATCTGTTTCTTAGTTAAGAAAGCCACAAAAGGTGTTATGTAACTTAGAGAAGGACTTTGGGAACCATAATTTATCAATATTATATGCACATAAGCAGTATTACTATTAGTACAAGGTTTACTGGGTTGGAACTTTTCTTTGATTACAAGAATGATGGCATGACCAACCTCTCCTAAATTTATCTATTAATTTGAGGAAGTTTTCACTTGAAGCTGTTGAACATTCAACACACCTTACACACATCATCACTTGATACTAGTATATTCCTAGCAGCCAGGTCTCTGTGTACAAACTGTTTGTTAGCAAGGTAGCTCAGTCCTGATGATACTTGTCTGCAAAAACTTAACAAGTCATGATTCAGCTGACTATAAGCTTCAGGAGGTGTCCTGGATATAGTAAACAGTGAACAACATTCTAATAGAGATGGTTCCTTACTTATTTTTTAAGTCAATTAAAAATTCACGAAGATTTCCCTTTGGCATATATTCAAGCACAATCATCTTATCCTCTTTCTCGGTCACTACTCCATACAACCTTACTATGTGGTTGTTCTTAAACTGACCCATAATGGCTGCCTCCCTCAGAAACTTCACCCTGTCTGACTCTGAACATTTTGAATTGAGTGTCTTCACTGCTACTTGTATAGGATCAGCAGAACCATCAGTCCATGCACCCAGATGGACTATTCCAAACTGACCAGATCCAAGCTTTTGTAGAATTCTGCAAATACATTCCTCATGATGTGTTAGACAAGCAATTTGCTAGACATTTAGACAAGCAGATTTTTTAGACCCAGTTGACATTATGGTTTTGGTTTTAAGCTTTTCTTACTTCTTCATTGGTCTCTTACTTTAGGTTTACCTTCTACATAAGAACCTTTTACTATTGTAAAATTTAAACAATGCATGCAGAAACAAGACAATATGTCAACAAGCAGCAATGGCATGCACAGTACTAAGGAACTGGAGGTCATGCAGAGGTTCAAACCTTGCTCAACAAAGTTTTTTTTGTTCTGATATTTTTTGTGTATTCTTCCAAATTTCTATACAATGCCTGGCTAATATCAACAGTATAAAATATAACTTAATTTTTAACTTCACAAATATTACAACTTTCACCATCTGACAATACTCCTGCATGTTTACTTGTTTAGTCTACTACAAGCTCATTCAATGGTTTTTACAACCATAACTGGCACAAAGTTCAATTGTGGTAAGTTGTTAATAAAATGATTGAAAGCAAATATTATGATGATACATTACCCATCCTTCATGTTGCCACTAATAATCAAACGCAACAAAAAATTCTAAATAGCCTACATATATACTACACTGTACTGCTACATATACAGTATATAGACTACTAACGTTAGCACCATCACTCACCTTACAGTGCTCTCACTGATAATACGAAATCTTTTACTCTCAAAATAAGCATAAATAGCCTCCTCTGAATGTCCTGGATCTGAGTAAATTACTTCTTCATTACTTCCATTAATTGAGGCTGATACTTTTGTATCATCATATGTGGTAGAGTGTGACAGTGTAGTGTCATTTGAGCTCTGCATGGGATCATTATCACAGTAAGTGTACACTGTTGAATGATACTCGTTAACATCTGGAATAGCTTCATAATCATTACTGGCCACTTTAGGATGGTCCCTAGTCACTGGATCTGAATAATAAAGTGATGAGTTGGCAGGTCTGTTATTAGGAATATCATAATCTGGTTGAGTGTTCTGTGGGCACAAGAAACATGGCATAACCTCCTCACAACATTAAATACATTTCTGATTACCTTACATGCTCCAGTATCATTGTCTACGCTCTTAATCAATGAATATTGACTATTTACTACTGAATGTGGGTTGCTATTATCAGTCATTGGTTCACTATCTTTTGCACGACTCTCTAATTCAAAACTCTCTGTAACATAAGACAAGATTAGCAGTTGATAATTTATGAATAATTTACCTGGTGGAATGTTATGCTTTCTTTTCTTTTGTTTCCTGTACCACAGCAGGATTATTATGAAAAAGACAACAATGATACAGATGATAATTCCAATTACACAACCAACAATTATCCCAGCAGAACCAGAGGATGATGAACTATCACCACCTCCAACACTTCCTATAGTAGTTGAAGTGGTGGGTGTTGCTGATGTTGATGCAGTAAACATAGCTGATAGTGACATGGTAGACTTAACTGATGTTGAAGTGCGTGAAGTTAGAGTACTGATTGTAGCAGGCACATCTGAATTGGAAGGGGTAAACATAATCAAATGGTACAGTCGTACCATTTAAGTAGGGATCGTGGTAAATGTTTCGGGCGCCACAAAATTTCTACCTTTAAAAATCATCCTACAGACATCTTACGCGGCGAAAATCACCTTTACAGAATAGTACTAGTCCATATAATACATAAAACAGCATTAAATGCAACAAAACACTTACAGGTGGCCAGATATAAAATTTTTTTAAATTACCAAAAACTCGAATTTTAGTCTTACTGCCTCACTCACTGCCTGACCACAGTCGCAACCCTAGAGCCTAAATGAAGCAGCACACGGTCACCATTTTATGCCACAACAACAAACTTACTAGTGGGATGTGACTTTTGGGGTCTGACAAGCGTACGCCTGTGCGCCTTGTCTTTCCTTTTATCTTCAATCAGGTTGGTTGTCTTCTTCTTCAAGCATCAAAACCCTACTGAGGTGTTAATTTTCTGTATCAACACTTTTCTGTAGACACCACAAAATTATTTCAGAAAGTGCTTGTGTTGCTGAAAGAGCGGGGCACTTATAATTTCAAGTGTTGCACGTGAAACATTAAGGCTGCTGAGTTGTCTTTGACTTTTGCCAATGCCTGGACTGCAATTGACAAAGAGATTTGATACGGACTGATTATACGATTATGATTATGATTACTGATACTCGATGGCTTGTTCCTTTGAACACACTGACTCAGCCACTCAGTGCTGCCGGGACGGCGAGATCAGCGAGTGATTCACGGCATGTGATTGGATAGTACTCGAGTGGAAATTGCATTACTTCATCCTGTTAGTCGAGACTAAGCTCCAGACATCTGAAAGGGCCTGTTGTTCGAACAACTTCCGGCCAGGGCAAATAGAACGCGGACCCCCCTGATCATACTGAGACAGGTCATAGATCTGAGTGCCACTACTACTACGATCAAAGGTAAGCTATGCATGCACGCTACTACGGGTCTATGTGCTTCCAATTTAGGCACCGGCCTATTATGCCCCAAATTTTACCTATTATGCTTTTGAGCATTGCCCAAAAATTAAGCCTATTATGCTCAAAATCAAGATTATGCTCTAGAACTGACTGTTTTATTAGAGTATATCAGCCTTTCCCGACTGCTCTATTAGAGTATCTCGATCTTATTTCTGCAAAGTGTGAATAACCAACAAAGAAACAGTTTAATAAGCTATATTACATGTTCTTAAATATGAAATGCACTAATAATACTATTGGCAGTGAATATTTTCTTTCTTTCAGGCGCGCGTATTGCACATTTAATTAATTTTTCAAAAATCGTCCCTATTATGCTGGCATTATGCTTGATGCTTTTGGTCACCTATTATGCTTTAAATTATGCTGGCATAATCGACCGGTGCCTATTCCAATTTTGGCACAGTATGTACTTTAATAAGCTGTAACTAGCTAGCTGTGCTATAACAAAAACTAAACAAACTAGTATTGTTAATTTAAAAATGAAGTAGGGATCTATGCAATAAAAAGAAATGAAACAAGAGATGAATGATGGTATTACAGTTAGAGTTGCACCGATAATCGGTTGAATAATCGGTAACAGCCGATATAAGGTGATTTTGCAAGTATCGGTATCGGCTACAAAGAGGAAGTTATTTGCCGATAACCTAAACCCACAATCAATCATTAACGACAGTAATAAACATGTGACAGTATTAAAAGAAAGCAGTGAATGCAGTGGTAAGTGGTAAACATTTATTTGCTGTACCTGTTTATAACTATTTAGGCTTGTTTATGTGTGAATAGTGTGGCTGCAAGGCTATAATAGGCTGTGTATATTTATCGGCCGCCCACGCAATCAACCAATCACTATTTGGAAAGGGTCTGGAATCCCACCAAAACTCTGTTTGAGAAGCTGACTTAGGTGTTTTATAACTACTTGGGGTTAGTGGCACACTGGTAACAAACATTGTAGAATTGGCCGCCCACGCAAGTAATTAAATTATTTCAACTAATGTTATACACGCACATAAACTTTAGATGATTTTTGCTCCTTCTCCCCTGACCTACAGAATAGAAGAATATCGGTAAATATCGGCATATCAGCTACAGGAATGAGTGAAACATCGGTATCGGTAAAAGTGAAAATATGCATATCGGTACAACACTAATTACAGTATAGCTCAATGGGAAAGTCCCTACTTTGGCACATTAGCTATAATTTTGCTCAATGCCAAAGTAAGGACTTTTCCATTGAGCTATGCTGTAATACCATCGTTCATCTCTTGTTTCACTACTTTTTATTGCATAGATCCCTACTTCATTTTTAAATTAACAATTTTTTTAAAATGCTAGTTAAATTATGGCCATACCTGGAATTTGGTACAATAAAAATGTGACTGAATTTCGGAAAATCACCCATATGGGCACACGTAAAATAATCATAGAATTTTCATGTTTAGTGGGTTGCTAATAACAGTAGGGAATACAGTAGCAAAAAAATTTACCAGCAAATGTGACTGGATCTGGGAAAACTGGCCCTATTGCCCATGTCAATTTTTCACAAAGAACACAAAGCTACATGAATAAACTATCTAATTTCATGAGTGGTCTGCTTTTCCCAAGCCCTGTGGTGATCGGTACATGTGGTGTGGAGCCTTATTGGAACTCTAGTTAGCCTGGGGATGGCTGTGTGTGGCTGTACAGCTCCGTGGTGTTCAACAAATACCTTTGCCATGAATTTTCTTTCATTTAAGCCAGTTTTGAGACCTGAATGGCCAATACCTTTGCCTAATTCATCCCTACGCTTTCCTTTTCAATTTTAACAGCCTCTTTCCCTCCTTCCCAGCTCCGCAACCCTCCCCTTTTGGAGCTCGTATATACAGTCAATCTCGGTTTAAAACCTATCTAAAATGGCAGGAAATGTAGTTGTTGGCTACTTGTACGGAAGATGCTCTGGAAGGTAAGGAAATGGTGTGAAAAATAGCTTTGGTACACATAGGTTCAACCATTAGCCAGCTACAACACACTAAACATGGCATTTTTGACTGATTTTCCCAGACTGAGCCACAAATACAACTGACATTAACACTAATTGCCTGCACATGCTCTATGTGCAGAACTTTATTGCCTTAGTTACACTATCATACAGTATGGTAGTACTGTGCCTTAGTTACACTATCATACAGTATGGTAGTACTGTGCCTTAGTTACACTATCATACAGTATGGTAGTACTGTGCCTTAGTTACACTATCATACAGTATGGTAGTACTGTGCCTTAGTTACACTATCATACAGTATGGTAGTACTGTGCCTTAGTTACACTATCATACAGTATGGTAGTACTGTACAAGACTCCCTAAGTAGAAGGAAAATTTAGGAATGCTACGTATGTTCATTTAGGGATCAAAGAAATAAAAAGTAGTGAAAACAGGGAGGTTGCCTACACCTGAAGATATACTATTGGACATCTAATCCCTACTTCAGTCAGTCACAGCCAAGTGTTGCAATGTTACTATAATCTAAACTAAAACAGCCAAGCTGTAAAAAAAGAGTGCAGCCCCCAAAAAGGCCAGGGTGAAAAAAAGATGTGAAATCCAAGGTAGCGGCCAACAAATGGCTGTGATGGTAGGTTAATGGCAAAATTTTTAATTACAACAATTCAGGTGAATTTGGTGCTGAATCCTAGTGGAGAAGGTAACGTAAATTCACCTGAATTGTCGTAATTTAAATTTTTGCCATTAACCTACCATCACAACCATTTCTTGGCCACCACCTTGGATTTCACATCTTTTTTCACCCTGGGACCGCACTCTTTGGCTGTTTTGGTTTAGATATCACTTCTTTTTGTATTGCAAGCCACAAAGCCGGCATGATTTGATTTCTCACTACAATTAAGTGCACCAAGGATATGCCTTGATGGTCTTGTACACCCAACTGCATGATAATAAGGATATAGGTCTATTTCATTCCATGACTAAAAGCTGCAGAGTGCACACTAGGATGCATAAGTTCACACTCAGCTCTGCATCAGCTACATTTATAATTGCTTATTGAAAACCCTGAAATTCTAACTCTACATCTTTTACAACAATAAATAAAGTAAAGAAAACATATTGGGGAAGTAATTATATGTAACTAGTTAAAATGTGTGTATTAAGTACAAAGAATGTCATAACACGAGGGAGTAGTTTGTTCTTAACAGTTCTGTAAAATAACTTTATTTTAGCTGAGTCACATCTGTTGCATAAACATTTATATGAATGAATATACATACTTGACTACTCTATTAGAGTATATCAATCTTTTAAGAACTTTCAAGAGAGTTCATGTCCTTCCCTTCCCTTAGAAGTTTTGTTATACTATAATTGTTGTATGATGTTACCTACTCACTCACTTTTAACCTTTAAGCAGTGTGGTGTACACTTAGAAATCAGGAAGTTTCTTGAATTCTTGGAAACCTCCCTCCCTATGCCCCTGATGCCATAAACATGTAGGCCAAGCTATGGTTGGCTGTAAATAGGGAGCTGTGTCCCTGACCATTGTAAATCCATACACATGGCACTTAACAGGTATCAAACAGCCACAAAATATAATTGACATGGTAACTTTGAAGTGCTGGGCACCACAGTAACCATCACAACATGTACTGTTCTTTCGTAGGTACAAAGACACTTGTACCTATGAAAGAACACTTGTTGCTTGTACTTCTTAATACATGTACCATAGTATTATATGAATACATGCCAACTAGTTAGATTGGAGACCTACATGCTAAACACCATAATTATGTTGTATGCCCTAAAGCAATTAGAATTAGCAGTCAGACTCACCTCAAAAAAGCAATTTCAAGTAATAATGAATCTAATCAAAAACAGCTAAGCTGTAAAAAAAGGGTGCTGCCCCCATAAAGCCACGATGAAAAAGAGAGGTGAAATCCAAGTTGGCAGCCAAGAAATGGCTGTGATGGTAGGTAAATGGCAAAAATTTTAATATCAACAATTCAGGTGAATTTGTACTGCCTCCTCCAAGTTTCACTAGGACTCGACAGCAAATTCACCTGAATTGTCATTATTAAAATTTTTTTTCCATTTACCTACCATCACAGCCATTTGTTGGCCGCCAACTTGGATTTCACATCTTTTTCGCCATAGCTTTTTGGGGAGTGCACCCTTTTTTTACAGCTTGACTGTTTTTGATAAGATATTACTTCTTTTTGTATTTGTATTCTCCAAAGCATGCAGGCCATAGGCCAGTTTTGGGGCCTTTTTTACCTGTCTTTTTTCTTTACTACAGGAAGGAGACAAAGATGCAAAGGAAACATTCATTTTTTATAATTGCACCAATTTTTATATAAATGAGCTTTTCTCAACAGGCCAACAGTATGTAACTATCCAACTTGTTACAATTTTGGACAGTTAATTAATCCTTGTTACAAATTACTATGCAACTAGTTATATTATTATAATTACTACGTGGCTTATAGTTGAACTTTGTGGTTTATTTGTAGCTGGGGTGACTCGTTTGTAGCTGAACTCTCTACTGAGTAGCTTGTTTGTAGCAGAACTGTCTAAAGGTAACTTGTTTGTAGCTGAATGCTCTACTGGATGACATTTTTGTAGATGAACTCTCTACAGGGTGATTTGTTTGTAGCTGAATTCTTCTACAAGATGGTTTATTTATAGCTGAATTCTTTACTAGGTATTGTTCATAGCTGAACTCTCTACTGGGTGACTTCTCTCTACTGGGTGACTTGTTTGTAGCTGAACTCTCTACTGTGTGACTTGTTTGTAGCTGAACTCTCTATAGGTGACTTTTTTCTAGCTAATCTCTCTATAGGATGGCTTTTTGTAGTTGAAATCTCCACAGGGTGATTTTGCTTGTAGCTGATCTCTCTACATGGTGGCTTTTTGTAACTGAATGCTCTTGTTTGTGGTTGAGCTCTAACTTTTCTTGTAGCTGAACTCTCTACTGGGTAACTTGTTTTAGCTGAACTCTCTACTGGGTGACTTGTTGCATCTACACAGTGATTTATTACAGACAGTAGCAGAACACTCTAATAGAGTAACTTACTAACAATGCTGTATGCTCTAATAGGTGATGAGTATCTTGATCACGCACAATGAATCAAAAACAGCCAAGCTGTATAAAATGGGTGTGGCCTTGAAACGTCTGAGTGAAAAAAGGTGGTGAAAAAAAAGTGGTGGCCATGAAATGGCTGCAATGATGTTAATGATAATACTTTTTGACTATTTTTAGTTTAATTTCACTTTTTAAAATACCTCAAAGCTGGCTTTTACACACATCATTGTTCTTATCTACAGATGCAGTGACAATGATATAAGATAAACTACCAATACAGAAAAATACTTATTCAACACCTAAAACCAAAGGATCTATATTAATAATCGCTGTATAATTTTGTGCTTGCTTGTTCATGGCTATGGCTATATAAAATTGTGCTATAGTGCTGCATTTAGTATTCTATAACAAAGTAAATTCCTTCCAAGTTAGGTATGCATGATTACACTATTTGTCTGTTATAGGAATTCTATTTTGCAGTAACTGTTCTATTAGAGTATCTCAACTGGTTTTTATGCAAGACGTAATAAGTCATAGTTTCTCAATCTAGAATATGCCCCGTTGTCACAATTTTTGCTAGCATAGCACTTATTATGATGATGACGATTGGCATGGGTAGATCTTAATCATAGTGTAATATACCTTGCAGATCATGGCTATAATAATATCAGTATTGATTTGATGAAATGCTAGAGAAGTTTGCAATAGTATTGCAGAGTTTGTTTGAATACTTTTATATACTTCAATTGAGTGCACATTTTTTCAAGGATTTTTAATAGAATAAACATAGAATGTTCTAGTGGTACACCTATGAAATTATGCACTTTTACTATTGAGTAGAAGTGAGGCAAACAGCCATGATAGCAGTGGCTCAGTGGTTAAGGATTTGGATGCTCAGTATGGAGATCCCTGGTCCGAACACTGGTAAGTTTTGTTGATATTTTTCATGCACCATTTACAGCACAGTGACTGTTCTATTGTATATCAACCCCCTGATTTACAGTTGTTTGGTTTTTGCGTTGTAACTCTGCAGCTATCAATGTGATTTCTTTAAACCACAAAAGGTTTAAGGTATGATGATAAACTTATATGCATGCTGATTTTTATGTTATTCTCATAAGTGGTTTATCTTGTAGGCGTGACAACAAGTCGGTCTTTTTAAATGCAAAGAATCGTCCATAGCTCTATGACTGTTTATCAGATTTGCACCAAGCTTGTAATTGGTATGTGATTTCGTGCAATACAATCTTAAAGTGCATCAAAGCTCAAGAAAATCGAACTACACATTTGGATTTTATAATGTTTTTTGTAAAGTGTATGAAAAGAATAATCTAAGCCCCACCCCCCATCCCGAAATGAAGAAGAAAAAACAAAGAAATTAAGCCAAGTTTTGAGGGCATGTATTTCACAATTGCATTAGGCAATCTTGCTCAAATTTGGTATGTGTGAGGTGCTGAGGTGGAGGGTGTTTGCAGTACCAAAAAAAATGATTCCAATTCAAGAAGGGAGCTAGCTATATATGTATTGTAAAACTTGCGTTTTATTTCTTTCTGTAAATATACTCACAGTGTGGTGTGCCGGCTTTATTAGCCGCATGACATGAGTGTACAATTTCCTACTAACTTACCAAGGTGTACTCTAATAGCAATATTGTAGTTAACATCATTAGTACTTCCACCAACAACACTACTTTGATTACCAGTAACTTGATAAGTTGTTATTTGACTGTTATCAGTAGTACGTAACAACAGTACATTAATGTTAGAATACAATCCCACAACTGATCCTGATGGTGCAGTAAACTGTTCTGTTACTGGGAGGATGTAGTTCTGACACGAAAATGTACTACCAACACTAGGATTGAATGTGACTGTGTTTGATTGGATGAGTGAATAAATAGTGCTTCCAGTCCTCTCCCAAATACCAGGATTAAATGTCACCGATGATACACCTAGTCTCTGATAACAGAACTCCCAGGTAGTCACAATCCCTTCACACTGAACTGTATATTCAGTTAGTATGTACGTTGGACCTTGACCAATAACACCAGCCTCAGTCTCAAACACTGACCCAACAGTCTCAGGAGATGTACACACTTGACCACTAACAGCTGTAATGTACAGGGTATAGTATATACAATATCAAATGTTCAGTAGAATGACTTCTTTACTAACCTGATAATGAGAAGCAAGTGTAAACTGCATAAACAACTAATGCTGTAAACAGTGAAATAATTTGTATAACGCATGTACCTTCCACACATTATGCATAACATGTTCATCATCTCACCACCTTAACAATGATTTGCATAAAAATGTACTTTTTCTGAGGGACTTTCTGTGTGAAAATTAACATTAATAGTGTAAAATTTAAGACTGATGTCATCCTGAATAATCTGTATCCAGAGCAGCTCATGTTGTCATCACACAAACTGAATGTGATCAAGAGTGATGTGCTGGCTATCTATTGCTTGGAATTTTTTTCTGATGAACCATCTGGTACAACTTCCCAATACTGCACATAATTAGTGTATTCACATACAGATTGATGCCAGCCTTATGCTGAATCAATTAATACTATTACTTTGTAACATTACAGTACAGATACAGCACAACATATGACTGGGCTTGTGGAAACTAAACATGTGAACACAAACCACACCACATAACATGTCGTAGCTATCTCAGTCACGCAACTAAAGATCTACATGGACCATTACTTGAATTGTATTACATAGCCAATTAAAGTATTTAAAATTGCAAGACCATAGTTAAAGTGGTGAATGATGAAAGTTTGAATTAGTAGGCAAATTTTATGAGTTCACATGCCCAGTTGTTACAGACCCTGTCACTAACTACTTTTTACTGTATCAATCAATACCTCTAAAAGAAGTTCTTACCATGCTTACAAAGTACTATACACAAGTACACAAAAAACACAAGAGCTTATATCACTGAGACTCTACAATAGCATTTTGTTATTAGAGTTTCTTATAGGACAATTTTACATTTTTTCTGTGGTTGGTTGCACATATTAAATGGAACATTAAAAAATACTGTTTTTGGCTAAGTGGTATTTACTTGTCTGCATTTTTGTCTACAGTGACCAGTACAATTCTAATTACTCTGTGTGGCCTACTAATGTAATCTTCAATTACATTAATGTTAAGGATAATAGTATTTTGAGTACTATGAAGCAGTAGAACGGAGCACTGTTAAATAAAACTGATGCATTGTCTTATGTACTTGCATACAGCTGTACATTTTTTGCATTTGTGATAAGAGAAACAAACACAACGATAGTTACAAATGCACATACTCCACAACAAAATAGCACTTTATACCTGCTATTTACATGCATAGTTATGTCAACCAAATTATACAACTAGTGTACCTGCACATGTGCACTAAGCCTTTTCAACTTTTCAATGAAAAGTATAGGCAAATTATTACTGAGAATGGAACTAGATACTGTAGGAAAGCTGTACCATGCTTTGTTAATGACTAGTGTAGATACCTGCCCTATATGCAGGACCATCTCCATTTAAACATAAAGCACAAACATACTCGTGGCACTTACTCTAATACAACACATATGCATGGGACAATGACACAGACAAATAGACAAGGATGCAATTTGCCTGCATGCCCTTGCATGCTCTACTCACAAATGTACATCTAAGAGTCCCTAAAATGGAAGCCAGTCTATGCCATTGCTGTGCTGTGAGAATTATAGTGAAAATGTGTGCAAAAATGTTTGTGCACAGAATGCACCAAATGGTAGTCATTATAAAGTTGGACCTAAATGAGAATCAAACCTGGGTTGGGTCAAGCAATTTGTGCAAACACTACAGTTGTATCTGAGGAATATAGCTCAGAGTCTTCCATACATCACTGCCTTCAACATACAGTATTGTAACAAAGGAATAAATGCATGTATTGATTTACGACAACTATGACAACTATATAATTAAAGTTGCATTCAATTTCACTCAGTCCTATTGTTACTGTATGTTTTGAATACTGTTAAATGTTCAGCTGTACAAAGTGTACATAAAAAATGACATTAGCTGGATTTAAACGCAAGCACACAAATTAATTTTGGTGCTCTATATAGATAACAAGAGCACCCACATGACCACAATGTGAAGACACTTGTTTACATGGGTGTAGACACATTTATGGACTTAAACATCATCTTCAAGTCAAAAGATATGTCATTAATGGCACTAGCAGCTAGTTATCTTAACACAATGTCAAAGTATGTCATACCTCAGTGAAAGCATGGACCAACCTGTATTCTTCATGTAAGTGGTGACATAGTAAAATTGTATAGGCAGGAAGTCATCTGACAATTCAGCACACTTAGTCACTATACCTCCTTATATGAACCACATGGAATTGTATTGACAGCATGTCCATATAAGCACAAAGCAGGAAATGTTCACCAGGTTAAAGTATTCATCACTTAGTACCTTATGACTATATATAGCCTATAGCCATGTTAAGCATTAAAGGATGTGGGACATGTTAAAGGCAACACTTGCATAATAATCTGTATAAGCAAAATATTCCCTAAACACTATTATAAACTTTTGGTATAAGTAAGCAGAGGATATCCTTATGTGTGGGTATACCTATATGTGACAACAGCTATTGTGCTCCACAATGGAAGGGTCAATGGCTATTTATCACAATGGGTTGCCATCTTTATTAAGTCATTATAAGATACAGACGATATTATATTCAATAATTCATATGCAGTGTGCACTGATATGAATTAATGTCAAATCAATAACAACAATGTATGTCCCTACAGTATACATGTTATCCATGGACATGTCTTCCTTGTCATGTAGCTAATGGCACGACGTGTCAACACAATGTTTATAGTCATTATGAGTTGCAATTCACACTAGCTAACATCACACTGAAGTAGTAGCTACGCGACATGAATGGCTAGCTTGGTTCACCAATTGCAACCAATATAAATCTAATATATAATTGGCAAAAAGTCAAGATGCTGCAACAACAAAGATGTGTCCCAAGGTACTGTTTTGACACCAATATTCTTTTTTGTGTATAATGATGGAAACAACTCCTCAAGTCTTAATCCATGTTCGCTGAGCTGATGACAATATATGACAAACAAGATCTAGCTAAGGCCAATGAAACTTGATTACCAGTTTCTCGCTCAGATTTTTGAAAATTTGATGCGGGCGGGCGGTTATTATTCATTATTCATTATTTTTCCAAAAGCACAACACACATCCAAACATGAAGATTTCTGCCAAAAAACAGTGAGATCTACACTGATTACTCTTGCATTAAATAGCTAAAGTACGTTACTAATCTATAACAAGTGATTTTTCCATTAGAGTATAGCTGATTGCTCTATTAGAGTAAAAGTGACTGTTCTATTAGAGTATTTCGATCTGAAATACCAATAATGAAATTCCATGCGGGTGTATCAAAAACATGCGGGCGATGACGCGAAACTGCTAATCAAGTTTCATTGGCCTAATGAGTCATTGATGCAGAGAATTAGCTAAACCTACAAATGCCGGGTATCTTTATACTTTTTATTTATTTATTAGCAAAACCCATCAAGGGTGAGACGCTAATCATAGTGTACAAAAATAACTATAAATAGGAACTAGAATATATTCATTACACATACCTAAAGAAAAGCTGAACATAGTTCACTCAGGATTCTTGCCGCAGGATTTTGCCGCGATAGGGTTGCTCTAACTTGCCCTTTCTACTGCCCGGCTGCTAAGGGAATTCCAGGAATTTACGAGAAACCGTATACTAAAACGAATACTCTCCATATCCTTAAAACGCCCGAGCTCCGAATTAGCTAAAAGGGACGGATGTTTTGGTGTTGTACTTATGTGTATGTGATGTACTTATTTGTATGTGATGTACTCCTCTGGACAAGGAAGAATGGCTGTAGCCGATTGCCTGGAGCATAGATCCTTTATATAAAGGATCTATGCCTGGAGGTTAGGCCACTCCAAATAAATTTTCTATTTCCCGTCCACCGCCCGCATCTGGTTACTGTCAGCTCTAAAACTTCCATTATTCCGTATTCTTCCATTATTTCCGGTTATTTTTGCATGCTGACAGACTCAGTAAAAGCCATCTCGAAACGGTGTCAGCTCACGTGTCAGCAGCGCTATCAAGTTGGCACACACTTCACATTTGTGTTATTTTTGCAACTTAGTAAGGAAGGAACAAGCTTAAGTATGCTTTTATGCAGCTTTTTATGATTGTGCCAGGTAAATAATGGCTTGAAAAGCTGCCAATCCTATAATGAAATAATGGAAATGGACCGCCCGCCCGCATGCAAATATGCCTGAGTCTAGGACGGGAAACAGAGAATTTATTTGGAGTGGCCTTAAATATATAAATCAAATCAACTCAGGTATATATACAATCGTGCATGGGTTTTGAACATGCTATGATGGTTTTTCTCTCCAGGGGCGTTGGCAAGGGGAGGGGCACAAACAGGCTAAGTTGTAGGTGGTTGAGGAGAACCAGATTCTCACCTCTTACGTCTTAGTAGTGTCTCACTGTTGATTTTTACTATTTTGGCCTTTGCAGATGGTTGTAAAATCTTAAAAGCTGTTTAAAAGGTTCTATTAAAATAAAATGTCTTAAGATCATAAATAACTGCAGCACGATAGTTATTTTTAGACGCGCGTAGTAGACGCGCGTAGTAGAGGAGCTCATTTTGATTCTTCCATTCAAGTTACCTCATCTTTAACCAAGGAGATCATTGAACAACAGACTTGCTTTAGGATGTCAGTGGTTAGTGCCCAGCGTCAAGCTAAGGCTGATGTTATAGCTTTGAGACATCGGCAGCTGGTTTGTAAGCAATCGGAACTCACACCACAGTTGCCAGTTAGTTTACGTCGTATTGTTTCTTTATCTAGTGAGAAAGGTGCCTCATCATGGTTATCAGTGCTTCCTATTGAAGAACATGGTTTTGCACTCCATAAAGGTGCATTTAGGGATGCACTGTGTCTACGATATGGTTGGTTGCCCAATGGTCTACCTGCTAAGTGTGTCTGTGGTCATGGCTTTACTGTTGATCATGCAATGAATTGTGCTACAGGTGGTTTCCCTACTCTACGTCATAATGAACTTAGGGACTTCACTGCTGCTGCTTTGTCTGAAGTATGTCATAATGTGGCCATTGAACCAGTGCTGCAACCCCTGTCTGGTGAGTCCTTTCACTATGTCACAGCTAATGTGGAGGATGAGGCACGTTTAGATGTAAGTGCACATGGTTTTTGGGGAAGTCGTCATCAGAAGGCTTTCTTTGATGTTAGAATTTTCAATCCAACTGCTCCCAGTTATCGAAACACAGCGGTTTCTTCCTTGTACAGAAAGTTTGAAAGAGATAAACAAAGGATGTATGAACAGAGAATAAGAGATGTTGAAATGGGCTCATTCACTCCATTGGTTTTCTCCACGTTTGGAGGGATGGGTAGTGCGGCTACAGTTGCTTATAAACGTCTAGCTTCTATGCTATCTACTCAACGGGGCCAATCTTACAGCAGTGTTGTGTCATGGATTAGATGTTCCACCAGCTTCTCTTTGCTCAAGTCAGCAGTGACCTGCTTGCGTGGAGCAAGGTCACACCGTGGCAGCCCTGTGACCATTGGAGCACTTGACCTAGCTATTTCGGAAGGCCAAGTGTTGCCATCTCATTGATTTTTTTTGAGTTTACAGTCTTTTTGTCCAGCACTTTTACCATCTGGTGCTGGGGGTGGTGGCAAGGGGTGCAGGCACCCCGGGAATAAGAAAAAAACAAAAAAAAACAAAACAAAAAAAAAAAGTAGAGGAGCTCACCTAATTTCGGACGGGCTCCAATATCAGACGCTATTTCTCCTAAACTACAATGAACATTCAAACATTCTACAAATCTCCAAGTAGGCCAATGTTTCATCAACTTGTGTACCAAGTTTCAGATCTCTCGGGTTCTTGGTCTCGGTACAGCAGTCTTTTGAAGACAAGTCCGAATTATACGTAAAATCGGAAAAAAACGCTCAATTCAAAGACAGCCATTGTTTGCAGATCACACTTGCATTAAATAAAAAATTGCATACCTTCAGATTGTAGGGCTACTCATTTAATTTCTAAATATGTATGGTTTATTTCATTGAAAGTATTGTACTGATGAGTTATAGACCAAAGAAAAGAGGCTGTCACTGGAGCAATAATCGCCCTAACTCAAAATTGTAATCAATGCTTTGAAAATATTTTAAAGTGGATAATTGCATACAATTTATTTAATTTATTTATTTAGCTTTACAGCATGCGTGCAAGTAAAATCAAAATTGCATGCTGAAGGTATGCCAGCAACAGGTGCTGACATCCAAGGTGAAAAAAAAATTAATAAATAAACAATTTTAGTTACCGTTAATTACAGAATTATAGTTACAGTTCATTGAAGTTTACAGATATAGGCACACTGGAGCAGCGATGACATGGACAAAGAAAGTGAAAAGTGCAGGCTCGATCAGAATTGAAAATATTGTAAAAATGAGTCCATAAGTGTTGGATTAATTGGCATTTGATAATGTTAGTTGGTAATGAAATCTAATCCAAAACAGCCAAGCTGTAAAAAAAGAGTGCGGCCCTGAGAAAGGCTATGGTGAAAAAAGATGTGAAATCCAAGGTGGCGGCCAAGAAATGGCTGTGATGGTAGGTTAATGGTAAAAATTTTAATAACGACAATTCAGGTGAATTTTGTGCCAAGACCAAGCGGCACCAAATTCACCTGAATTGTTGTTATTAAATTTTTTACCATTAACCTACCATCACAGCCATTTCTTGGCCGCCACCTTGGATTTCACATCTTTTTTCACAATAGCCTTTCTCAGGGCCGCACTCTTTTTTTACAGCTAGGCTGTTTTGGATTAGATTTCACTTCTTTTTGTATTTGTATACCCCAAAGCCGGCCTATGGCTGGCTTTAGGGCTTTTTAACCTGTCATTTTTTCTTTACTACAGGAAGAAGAAAAGATGAAGCAGGATGATTTCTTTGTAGCTGACCTCTCTGCAAGGTGATCCTTCTAGCTGATCTCTCTACCGGATGACTTGCTTGTAGCTGAACTCTCTACAGGGTGATTTGTTTGTAGCTGAACTCTCTACAAGGTAACTTCTTCTAGCTGATCTTTCTACAGGGTGATTTGTTTGTCTCTACAGGGCAATTTGTTTGCAGCTGAACTCTGTACATGGTAGTTTTTTTGTAGCTGAACTCTCTACAATGTAACTTCTTCTAGCTGAGCTCTCTACAGGGTAACTTGTTTCTAGCTGAACTCTCTACAGGGTGATTTGTTTGTAGCTGAACTCTCTACAAGGTAACTTCTTCTAGCTGATCTTTCTACAGGGTGATTTGTTTGTAGCTGAATTCTCTACAGGGCAATTTGTTTGCAGCTGAACTCTCTACATGGTAGTTTCTTTGTAGCTGAACTCTCTACAATGTGACTTCTTCTAGCTGAACTCTCTACAGGATGACTTGTTTCTAGCTGATCTCTCTACAGTGTAACTTGTTTCTAGCTGAACTCTCTACAGGTTGATTTGTTTGTAGCTGAACTCTCTACAATGTACCTTCTTCTAGCTGAACTCTCTACAGGGTGACTTGTTTGTAGTTGAACCCTCTACAGGGTGATTTGTTTGTAGCTGAACTCTCTACAAGGTAACTTCTTCTAGCTGATCTTTCTACAGGGTGATTTGTTTGTCTCTACAGGGCAATTTGTTTGTAGCTGAACTCTCTATATGGTAGTTTCTTTGTAGCTGAACTCTCTACAATGTAACTTCTTCTAGCTGAACTCTCTACAGGGTAACTTGTTTCTAGCTGAACTCTCTACAGGGTGATTTGTTTGTAGCTGAACTCTCTACAAGGTAACTTCTTCTAGATGATCTTTCTACAGGGTGATTTGTTTGTAGCTGAATTCTCTACAGGGCAATTTGTTTGCAGCTGAACTCCCTACAAGGTAGTTTATTTGTAGCTGAACTCTCTACAATGTGACTTCTTCTAGCTGAACTCTCTACAGGGTGACTTGTTTCTAGCTGATCTCTCTACAGTGTAACTTGTTTCTAGCTGAACTCTCTATAGGTTGATTTGTTTGTAGCTGAATTCTCTACAAGGTAACTTCTTCTAGCTGATCTTTCTACAGGGTGATTTGTTTGTAGCTGAATTCTCTACAGGGCAATTTGTTTGCAGCTGAACTCTCTACATGGTAGTTTCTTTGTAACTGAACTCTCTTCAATGTAACTTCTTCTAGCTGAACTCTCTACAGGGTAACTTGTTTCTAGCTGAACTCTCTACAGGGTGATTTGTTTGTAGCTAAACTCTCTACAAGGTAACTTCTTCTAGATGATCTTTCTACAGGGTGATTTGTTTGTAGCTGAATTCTCTACAGGGCATTTTGTTTGCAGCTGAACTCTCTACATGGTAGTTTCTTTGTAGCTGAACTCTCTACAATGTAACTTCTTCTAGCTGAACTCTCTACAGGGTGACTTGTTTGTAGCTGAATCCTCTACAGGGTGATTTGTTTGTAGCTAAACTCTCTACAAGGTAACTTCTTCTAGCTGATCTTTCTACAGGGTGATTTGTTTGTAGCTGAATTCTCTACAGGGCAATTTGTTTGCAGCTGAACTCTCTACATGGTAGTTTCTTTGTAGCTGAACTCTCTACAATGTAACTTCTTCTAGCTGAACTCTCTACAAGGTAACTTGTTTCTAGCTGAACTCTCTACGGGTGATTTGTTTGTAGCTGAACTCTCTACAAGGTAACTTCTTCTAGATGATCTTTCTACAGGGTGATTTGTTTGTAGCTGAATTCTCTAAAGGGAAATTTGTTTGCAGCTGAACTCTCTACATGGTAGTTTCTTTGTAGCTGAACTCTCTACAATGTAACTTCTTCTAGCTGAACTCTCTACGGTGTGACTTGTTTGTAGCTGAATCCTCTACAGGGTGATTTGTTTGTAGCTAAACTCTCTACAAGGTAACTTCTTCTAGCTGATCTTTCTACAGGGTGATTTGTTTGTAGCTGAATTCTCTACAGGGCAATTTGTTTGCAGCTGAACTCTCTACATGGTAGTTTCTTTGTAGCTGAACTCTCTACAATGTAACTTCTTCTAGCTGAACTCTCTACAGTGTGACTTGTTTGTAGCTGAATCCTCTACAGGGTGATTTGTTTGTAGCTAAACTCTCTACAAGGTAACTTCTTCTAGCTGATCTTTCTACAGGGTGATTTGTTTGTAGCTGAATTCTCTACAGGGCAATTTGTTTGCAGCTGAACTCTCTACATGGTAGTTTCTTTGTAGCTGAACTCTCTACAATGTAACTTCTTCTAGCTGAACTCTCTACAGGGTGACTTGTTTCTAGCTGATCTCTCTACAGGGTGACTTGTTTCTAGCTGAACTCTCTACAGGGTGATTTGTTTGTAGCTGAACTCTTTGCATGATTGTTTCTTTGTAACTGAACTCTCTACAATGTGACTTCTTCTAGCTGATCTCTCTACAGGATGACTTGTTTCTAACTGAACTCTCTATAGTGTGATCTGTTCATAGCGGAATTTTCTACTGGGTGATTTGTTTGCAGCTAAACTCTTTGCATGATTGTTTCTTTGTAACTGAACTCTCTACAAGGTAACTTCTTCTAGCTGATCTCTCTACAGGGCAATTTGTTTGTAGCTGAATTCTCTACAGGGTGATTTATTTGAGCTGAACTCTCTACATGATGGCTTCTTTGTAGCTGAACTCTCTATTAGGTACCTTCTTCTAGCTGATCTGACTACAGGGTGACTTGTTTGTAGCTGAATTCCCTACAGAATAACTTGCAATGTAATATAACTGTGTAAATTATACATGCAGCTGAATGCTTTATTAGGGTGACTGTTCTATTAGAGTATCTCGATCTCGCATTTGCTGCACCTAGTTGCCTTTCGAATCATAACTCAGTGATTTGTACTCCGATTCTTCTGTACTACTGCAAGAACTTTCTATGATGGTTATTCCAGCTACATACTGATTTTCAGTTCATTGCTCTAAGCGGTTTGCCTGGTAGACACGAAAACTAATAGTTTTTTTATTCATAAAAATCGATCGCGTAATTTTGACACAGGTTAGGTTTTGTGTCATATCTCCATGGTCTTTATCCCGATTCCTTTCAAACCACAAAAAGGCACTCCTACGATGGTTGCTCCATCTACATATCAATTTTCAACTGATTCCTCCAAGGGGTTTACCCTGTAGGCGTGACAGACCTTCGACCTTATTTTACGCAAATAATCGGTAATAACTCCGTGAATGTTCATCGGATTGCTACCAAAGTTGGTACGGAGATCCGCCTTAATGAGCCCTTTAAGTGTGCCAAATTTCAGCCCAATCCGAGCACGCATTCGTGTTTTATGGCGAATTTTGCCAAGTGTGCGAAATGAAGATGAAGAAGAAAAAAACGAATAAATTAAAACGAAATTTTGTTCGCTCATATCTCGGAAATGGTTGGACCGATTTTCTTCAAATTTGGTATGTAGACTCCCCTAACTGGGCGGCACGTCTCTAGCAAATTTGGTTCCAATCGGATAAGGGATCACAGAGCTACATAGGTGTGAAAATTGCGTTTTCTTTCTTCCTGTTAATATACTCACGGTGTGGCGCGCCGGCTTCTTGGGCCGCACGACACACTATCGTGTGTCTTGATGTTAATAGCTGGGAGGTAGTTGTAAAGTCGTGTGATTCTATTGAAGTAAAAGTGACGCTGTATCGCTGATGTTCTAGGATGGGTTAGCTTGTGATGTGTCCCTGATCTAGTAGAGGCTGTCAGGCTGTCAATTAATCATTTACAAGTTGTCAAGCAACTTTTCCAATAAATTCGCTGTCCTCCAGACTTAAGGTATTACAGGAATACCAAAACCCTGTAATAGAGCAGTCAAACACCCTAATATAACAGTCACCATTTTTTTGCAAAAAGATGGTGTAAATCAATTCTACATAATGCTGATATGCTTAAAATGTGGATCTACCTACTTTTTGTTTTAGAGTTTTAGGCTTTCAGCTGAAATGATTGACATTTTATGTTAGAGTGTTTGACAGCCATATTAAAGATTTTGCTATTCTGCAGTCAGATCTGCAGTATTTTATGTCTTTATAGTGTTGGATTTGCAGGAACTAGTGTTTAACAACTTTCAGTACACAATCGAAAACAATCATCCACCTTGTATGCATTTTCAAACCATTTTTTCTGATTTCGAGCAAAAATAGCTAGGGCGATTAATGCTCCAGTGACAGCCTCTTTTCTTTGATCTATAACTCATCAGTACAATACTTTAAATGAAATAAACCATACATATTTAGAAATTAAATGAGTAGCCCTACAATCTGAAGGTATGCAACTTTTGATTTAATGCAAGTGTGATCTGCAAACAATGGCTGTCCTTGAATTGAGCGTTTTTTCCGATTTTACGTATTATTCGGATTGGTCTTCAAAAGGTTGCTGTACCGAGACCAAGAACCCGAGAGATCTGAAACTTGGTACACAAGTTTATGAAGCATTGGCCTACCTGCAGATGTGCAGAATGTTTGAATATTCATTGTAGTTTAGGAGAAATAGCGTCCGATATTAGGTGAGCTCCTCTACGCACCGTGATAATTTTAAAGTTAGTTTGACTTTGTTCCAGGTGAATAAATGCTAGTAATGTATAGACTGATCTTGCATGGCCTGACAAAGTTTAGTATTTTAATCAGAAGTATGGCTAGTGGCTCCTCCACTAACAAGGTGAGGGGGGGGGGGGGGGGGGGGGAGGATTTGCCCCAAATGCCCCATCCTGGATCTGCCATATATATATATATCTAATCAAAAACAGCCAAGCTGTAAAAAAAGGAGTGCGGCCCTTGAAAAGGCTATGGTGAAAAAAGATGTGAAATCCAAGGTGGCGGCCAAGAAATGGCTGTGATGGTAGGTTAATGGTAAAAATTTTAATAACGACAATTCAGGTGAATTTGGTGCCGCTTGGTCAATTGGCACAAAATTCACCTGAATTGTTGTTATTAAAATTTTTACCATTAACCTACCATCACAGCCATTTCTTGGCCGCCACCTTGGATTTCACATCTTTTTTCACCATAGCCTTTTCAAGGGCCGCACTCCTTTTTTTACAGCTTGGCTGTTTTTGATTAGATTTCACTTCTTTTTGTATTTGTATACCCCAAAGCCGGCCTATGGCCAGCTTTGGGGCTTTTTAACCTATATATTTTTCTTTACCACAGGAAAAAGAAAAAGATGAATCAGATTTTATAAATACTTTAACTCATTCTGATTTTATCAGTAAATGTACAAATTATATATATAATGCATATATCAAGAGTTCATAATATAAAAAGAGAGAATATATTTATTACATGTCAATTAATCCCCACAGGATAATTTGCAGCTGATTTCTCTACTGGGTGACTTGAAATGTAGCTGAACTCTCTACAGGGTGATCTGCTTGTATGTAGATGAACTCTTTACAGGATTCTCTCTACAGGGTGACTTGACTCTAGCTGAACCCTCTGCAGGGTTATCTGTTTGTAGTTGAATTCTCTACAGGGTGATTTGTTTGCAGCTGATGAACTCTCTACAAGGTAACTTCTTCTAGCTGATCTGTCTACAGGGTGACTTGTTTCTAGCTGGTCTCTCTACAGGGCGATTTGTTTGTAGCAGAATTCTCTACAGGGTGATGTGTTTGCAGCTGAACTCTCTACATGGTGGTTGCTTTGTAGCTAAACTCTCTAATAAGTGACTTCTTCTAGCTGAACTCTCTACAGGGTGATCTTTTCATAGCTGAACTCTCTACAGGATGATTTGTTTGCAGCTGAACTCTCTACTTGATGATTTCTTTGTAGCTGAACTCTCTACAGGGTGATTTGTTTGTAGCTGAAATCCCTACAAGGTAACTTCTTCTAGCTGATCTTTCTACAGGGCGATTTGTTTGTAGCTGAGTTCTCTACAGGGTGTTCGTTTGCAGCTGAATTCGCTACATGGTGGTTTCTTTATAGCTGAACTCTCTACAAGGGGACTTCTTCTAGCTGATCTCTCTACAGGGTGATTTGTTTGTAGCTGAACTTTCTACAGGTGATTTGTTTGTAGCTGAACTCTCTACAAGGTGATACTTCTAGGTGATCTCTCTACAGGATGACTTGTTTCTAACTGAACTCTCAACAGGGTGATCTGTTCATAGCTGAACTTTCTACTGGGTGATTTGTTTGCAGCTGAACTCTCTACATGGTGGTTTCTTTGTAGCTGAACTCTCTACAAGGTAATTTCTTCTAGCTGAACTCTCTATAGGGTGACTTGTTTCTAGCTGATCTCTCTGCAGGGTGATCTGTTCATAGCTGAACTTTCTACGGGGTGATTTGTTTGCAGCTGAACTCTCTATACATGGTAGTTTCTTTGTAGCTGAATTCTCTACAATGTGACTTCTTCTAGCTGAACTCTCTACAAGGTGACTTGTTTTCTAGCTGATCTCTCTACAGGGTGACTTGTTTCTAGCTGAACTCTCTACAGGTGATTTCTTTGTAGCTGAACTCTCTACATGATGGTTTTGTTGTAGCTGAACTCTCTACAAGGTAACTTCTTCTAGCTGATCTTTTTACAGGGCATATTTGTTTGTAGCTGAGTTCTCTACAGGGTGATTTGTTTGCAGCTGAACTCTCTACATGAGAGTTTCATTGTAACTGAACTCTCTACAATTTTTTTTTTTTTTTTAAATTGATATTTAATCAGGGAAAATAGCGTCAGCCAAAGAAGGCTGTTTTTCAGCTATGCCCTGAGAGCACAACAAAAAAAAATACAATACAATATAAGTACATACATACACAACAAAACAGAATTACATTGTACAAAATAATGTTTTAAAACCATTCACAGTTTTAGCACTGTATAGTGCTTTAGGTAATCTGTTCCATATGGCCGTACCCCTGTACGCCAAAGACTGTTTCCATAATTAGTTCTAACACTTGGAACAAATAATCGGTGTAAATTTCTACCAGAGCGACCAGTAGCATCCACAGCATATGAAAAAAATCCCATGTAAATCAGGAGGGGAAATCTTGTTGAGAATTTTAAAAACCTGTACAGCTGTGTGAAAAGTACAATGTGACTTCTTCTAGCTGAACTCTCTACAGGGTGACTTGTTTCTAGCTGATCTCTCTACAGGGTGACTTGTTTCTAGCTGAACTCTCTACAGGTGATTTGTTTGCAGCTGAACTCTCTACAAGGTAACTTCTTCTAGCTGATCTTTTTACAGGGCATATTTGTTTGTAGCTGAGTTCTCTACAGGGTGATTTGTTTGCAGCTGAACTCTCTACATGGGAGTTTCATTGTAACTGAACTCTCTACAATGTGACTTCTTCTAGCTGAACTCTCTGCAGGTGATTTCTTTGCAGCTGAACTCTGGTTTCTTTGTAGCTGAACTCTCTACAAGGTAACTTCTTATAGCTGATCTTTCTACAGGGTGACTTGTTTCTAGCTGATCTCTCTGCAGGGTGATCTGTTCATAGCTGAACTTTCTACGGGGTGATTTGTTTGCAGCTGAACTCTCTATACATGGTAGTTTCTTTGTAGCTGAATTCTCTACAATGTGACTTCTTCTAGCTGAACTCTCTACAAGGTGACTTGTTTTCTAGCTGATCTCTCTACAGGTGATTTCTTTGTAGCTGAATTCTCTACAATGTGACTTCTTCTAGCTGAACTCTCTACAAGGTGACTTGTTTTCTAGCTGATCTTTTTACAGGGCATATTTGTTTGTAGCTGAGTTCTCTACAGGGTGATTTGTTTGCAGCTGAACTCTCTACATGGGAGTTTCATTGTAACTGAACTCTCTACAATGTGACTTCTTCTAGCTGAACTCTCTACAGGTGATTTCTTTGCAGCTGAACTCTGGTTTCTTTGTAGCTGAACTCTCTGCAAGGTAACTTCTTCTAGCTGATCTTTCTACAGGGTGATTTGTTTGTAGCTGAATTCTCTACAGGGTGATTTATTTGCAGCTGAACTCTCTACAAGGTGACTTCTTCTAGCTGAACTCTCTACAGAGTGATTGATTTTTTTGCAGCTGAACTCTCTACATGGTGGTAGCTTTGTAGCTGAACTCTCTAAAAGGTGACTTATTCTAGCTGAACTCTCTAAAGGGTGATCTTTTCATAGCTGAACTCTCTACAGGATGATTTGTTTGCAGCTGAACTCTCTACATGGTAGTTTCTTTGTAGCTGAACTCTCTACAAGGTAACTTCTTCTAGCTGACCTTTCTACAGGGTGATTTGTTTGTAGCTGAATTCTCTACAGGGTGATTTATTTGCAGCTGAACTCTCTACAGAGTGATTGATATTTTTGCAGCTGAACTCTCTACATTGTGGTTTCTTTGTAACTGAACTCTCTACAGTGTGATTTGTTTGTAGCTGAACTCTCTACAGGGTGATCTGTTCGTAGCTGAACTCCCTACAAGGTAACTTCTTCTAGCTGATCTTTCTACAGGGCTATTTGTTTGTAGCTGAGTTCTCTACAGGGTGATTTGTTTGCAGCTGAACTCTCTACATGGTAGTTTCTTTGTAGCTGAACTCTCTGCAATGCGACTTCTTCTAGCTGAACTCTCTACAGGGTGACTTGTTTCTAGCTGATCTCTCTACAGGGTGACTTGTTTCTAGCTGAACTCTCTACAGTGGATTTGTTTGCAGCTGAACTCTCTACAAGGTAACTTCTTCTACCTGATCTTTCTACTGGGTGATTTGTTTGTAGCTGAATTCTCTACAGGGTGACTTTTTTCTAGCTGATCTCTGTACAGGGTGACTTGTTCCTGCTGAACTCTCTACAGGTGATTTGTTTGCAGCTGAACTCTCTTACATGGTGGTTTCTTTGTAGCTGAACTCTCTACAAGGTTACTTCTTCTAGCTGATCTCTCTACAACATGACTTGCTTCTAACTGAACTCTCTACAGTGTGATCTGTTCATAGTGGAACTTTCTACTGGGTGATTTGTTTGTAGCTGAACACTTTGCATGATTGTTTCTTTGTAACTGAACTCTCTACAAGGTAACTTCTTCTAGCTGATCTCTCTACAGGGCAATTTGTTTGAGCTGAACTCTCTACATGATGGTTTCTTTGTAGCTGAACTCTCTATTAGGTACCTTCTTCTGGCTGATCTGACTACAGGGTGACTTGTTTGTAACTGAATTCCCTACAGAATAATTTGCAATGTAATAAATTATAATTGAGTAAATTATAAATGCAGCTGAATGCTTTATTAGGGTGACTGTTCTATTAGAGTATCTCGATCTCGCATTTGCTACACGTAGTTGCCTTTCGAATCATAACTCAGTGGTTTGTAATCCGATTCTTCTGTACTACTGCAAGGACTTTCTATGATGATTATTCCAGCTACATACTGATTTTCAGTTCATTGCTCTAAGCGGTTTGCCTGGTAGATACAAAAACTAATAGTTTTTTTATTCATAAAAATCGATTGCGTAATTTTGACACAGGTCGGGTTTTGTGTCATATCTCCATGGTCTTTATCCCGATTCCTTTCAAACCACAAAAAGGCACTCCTACGATGGTTGCTCCATCTACATATCAATTTTCAACTGATTCCTCAAAGGAGTTTACCCTGTAGGCGTGACAGACCTTCGACCTTATTTTACGCAAATAATCGGTCATAACTCCGTGAATGCTCATCGGATTCCTACCAAAGTTGGTACACAGATCCGCCTTAATGAGCCCTTTACGTGTGCCAAATTTCAGTCCGATCCGAGCACGAATTCGTGTTTTATGGCGGATTTTGCGAATGTGAGAAATGAAGAAGAAGTAGAAGAAGAAGAAAAAAACGAAGAAATTAAAACGAAATTTTGTTCGCTCGTATCTCGGAAATGGCTGGAGCGATTTTCTTCAAAGTTGGTGTGTAGACTCCCCTTACTGGCCGGCACCTCTCTAGCAAATTTGGTTCCAATCGGATAAGGGATCACAGAGCTACATAGGTGTGAAAATTGCGTTTTCTTTCTTCCTGTTAATATACTCACGGGTGGCACGCCGGCTTCTTGGGCCGCACGACACACTACCGTGTGTCTTGATATATATTGCTCTGATTAAAATAGCTAGCTACCGGTAAAGGCACAGGCATCGGCACACATAAAACTAATTGTGGCTAAAAAGTAAGTGATTATCTATTTAGGATTTACAGAATTAGTGTTAGCTACAAATGCAGACAAAACGTTCCAATTATTAAAAATTATACGTATTAGATCTACAACTGCCGGGCAGTCTTGAGTGATGAAACTGGTGTCCCCTGATGTTAGTAACATAGTTGTATAATAGGAGTTGGTGCCACCTATGGGCTAGAGATGGTAGTTGAAATGTGGGCAGCGCAGTCTCTCATCATACAACATGTTTTTAAGATCTGGTAGCAATCATGTGGTCCTTGACTGAACTTTTTCAATATTTCTGAATCCCATCAATTAAAGACCTTGGTATCATCTTTGACCAACAACTTAAGTTGGATGTTATAATTACTGCTAAAGCCAATCATTTACTAGGCTTCAGTTATTAATTAGATATGCTAGTCAAGCTTTTTACTTTGACACTAGAATATTTTTCAGTCAACAGTGTAATATGACTATAAGCACCAGCCTATTATCTTTTCATTTTACTTATTATGCTATGCTGCAGTGCTCAAAAGGTTTACCTATTATCCTCACAATTATGCTCAAACTTTTTGCCTCATGCATGCTTAACTAACAGTTTTGCACTTTCTGTATATGGATAACAGTAACTTTTGTCCTGCAAGAAATTATTCAAAGTTAATCATTTAAAAATAATTTGTTTAACAGCTTATTATGTCAAATGTTTAAATTATGTAGCTTATTGGTTTATATCACTACTTTACTTCTTTTTGTGTGTGAAGAGAATGTATAAGAAAGTACACAAAGCTATAAATATAGAGTAGCTAAGTATGTCAATCTTTTCCACTGATAACAATTTACAAAATGGCAAAAATCTACCCATTATACTAGCATTATGCTTCATGCTTCAAAGCACCTATTGTGCTCCAAATTGTGCCAGCATAATAGGCTGGTGCCTAATATGACCTATAGTGATGTACTCGGTCCAACATGTAAACTACCGATATTGCAACTGCTTCAGTTGCATTTCTAAAGGCGTAATTGATGGAATATAAAACTTACATAACAATGAAACTTTGCTGGAGAGTAATATTATTATTTACTATAAAAGTTAATATTACTACTAGCTAGGTAACTGATTGATTACCATGCATATGCTCCAGAGTGGAACCCTCATTTTAAAGTATGTATCTGCCCCTGCAGCTGGTGAACTATGCAAATGGGCTGATGTTGAGGAATATCTCCAAATCTTGTCTGAATTAGATCGCTTATAATTTATAATTCATGTTTAAACATCAGTTGATCATGGTTCGCTATTCCCTTACACTTTATTATGCAATGGCTGCCCCAATAGTAGTGATATGGCAAAATTCAACCACATGTTTATATAGCACCAACAATGTTACAAAAACCATTGCTATACAAGCAGTTGGTTTTTTTTTTATAAAGCATAGTAGATCAGTAGGAAGGAGAACTGGAACAAGCACATTTCTTAGTCACATTAAAGTTTCAGTGCAGAAAGCCAATTACAAATCTTAAAGCAAACACCATCCAAAACTTTTCATAATAAGGTCATGCAGCCTTCACAGGATCTAATATTATGTACTATATGTTGTTATTTTGCATTGTCAGTAAGTGCGCTTACTTTGCAATAGCAGAATTCATGAATAATATCATATTAATAGAAACAATAGATGGCCACAAACTGAATCCTACAGAGCAGCAAGGGGATGATTTCCAACTGTATAGGTTTCAGGAATTCCCCATTGAATTTTAGTTAGACTATTAACAAGAGTTAATAATAGTAGCTATTATTAACTCTTGCTATTAAGGTTAATTACAGTAGGAACCGTGCACGTATACATCATCCAGGGCCGCCCACAGGAGGGGGGGGGGCAACTGGGGCATTTTTCCCCGGGCCCCAGCCTGAAAGGGGCCCCAGGAGGCCCCATGAAGGGCCCCCTGGTTTAAAAGATCGATATACTCTAATAGAGCAGTCACAGTATTCTTCAGAGGAGCAGTGTAGCAAGCTTATAGATAAGGAGATATGGTTGGTGATTGGTAGTTATTGTCATTATCAGCAGGTTGTGACCTTTTTTTTTTGGTCTTCAACTTTCAACTTGGGTGAAGGGCCCCACTTTAACTCTTTGCCCTGGGCCCCTTATTTTCTCTGGGCAGCCCTGACATCATCTAGTTTGGCAGCACAAAAGTAGTGAGTAACAACATGCAGTCTTCTTGTATGTCCCTAGTGGGATAGTGAATAATAAATAATCTTGCATGAAGCATATTAAGTTATGCTGTTTGAATGTAAAGGAAATCCCAGATCCCAAGCTGTATGGTTTTTCTACATTTTATCATGTTTCTGACTTCTCTCAGTAACTAAAACTAAACTAAAATTTTTTGCAACTTTCAGTTCAAGATAATTATCTAATAGCTCAAGAACTAGAACTATTTAACGATTTCATGTAATCCTAGCCTATGCCTTCTAGCTATTCTATTTTTTAGCATTGTTCTTTGATCTGATGATGTCTGTAAGCAGTAGCTTAGTGCATGCTGATTTAAGATTCTTTACTTTGTGTTAATTTTGTTTTCGTTTACAACTTTATTTACAAATAGAGGACCTAAGTCAAGTGTGCATGGTACCTGGCCAGCTGTGAAATCCTTCAGTGCTAGTCCTATAATATTTTCCTCTGAGGAGAAGTAATTACAAGAGGCAAATCATTTAACAGATAATAACTTTAAATGGGAAGTGTATTCACATAGGAATAAGAAACATTGTGTGATGTCCAAATACATTTCTACACTTTTACTTAGCGAAATTACTATGAATGACACAGGTTCATCAACAAATTATATTAAACTGGCATATTAACTAAGACTGTAACTAAACCTACAGTTGACTTGGGGTACTAGAATGAAAACTAACTACAGCACTTCCTTGATTATCCAAACGTCTATTATCTGAACACTTGTATTATCTGAACAGCAGAAATGACTGCTCTTTTAAAGTATTTTGTCTAAGATGTATGTGCTATTAGAATATTTGAACAGGGTTCTGTACGGTATATAAATGAATGGGCTTTGATTATCTGAATTTTTGATTATCTGAACACGTCTTGGGCCCAAGGGGGTCAGATAATCAAAGGAGCACTGTAAAATCACAGTTAACTGGGGGTATTAGAACTGAGATTTGCAGTAATATAGAACTGAAACCACTGATTGTCCAGAAACATGTGAGTGTTTTACCATCTTTTCAAAAGTATTTTGTTTATTAAGTCAAATCCCAGTCAAATCCTATCACACTGCATAGGACCACTCGCTCTATCACTTACATAGTTAAATATTACTAAAACAATAATATTATGTAGTATAAAATTATAGTTACATACAGTATGTATATATTAATTAATAAAAAGTGCGGACTATAGTAATAAGAGCCTCCAATGTCACATTGTCATTATTAGGGAATAGAGTGGCAATGGCAACACTAGTGAATACAAAATGAACAGAAAGTAATGAGTGCTGATTATTATGTACATACTTAAACAGCAATGTACTAATATAATTGTAGGAGTATTATTTTGGCAAATAAGTATTCTGGAGGTCAGTGAAGATGTGACTGCTTGTATCAAGAGATGCTCCTAATGTGGTGGACAATTCTTCTGAATCTTTGAGTGTAGTACTGCTAGGTAGTAATGTCCTGTCTGATTTCTGTAGTGTCCTTGACAATTCACTTGGAATTATACGTTTGTTGACAATAGGGTTCCTGTAACAAAATACAAACTTCATTGTGTAAAATAAGAGTATCAAATTTCTGTCATGCCTACAGGGCAAACTGCTTCAAGAAATCAGTTGAAATTTGGTCTGTGGTTACATCATAGGAGTGTGTTTGGTGGTTTGATAGAAATCAAAATTAAGACCCCAAATACAATGCAAAAACCAACAGCGTGTAACAATCATGTGATCAATAAAAAATTTCATTGCCATGCCTTATAGACAAACCGCTTATAGGAATCAGCTGAAAATCAGTGTATAGGTGGATAATCATCATAGAATAACCTCTCAGTGGTGTAGATGAATTCACCATAAAATCACTGAGTTGTACTGTGATAACCAACTATGTGTAACAAATGCTCAATTGAGATACTCTAATAGTGCAGTCACCCTATTAGAACATTCAGTATGCAGCAAGTCATCCTGTACAGAGTTCAGCTGACCATGTTAGAGAGTTCAGCAACAAACAAGTCATCCGAGAGAGTTCAGCTACATACATTGACGTTACTCTGTAAGGATTTCAGCTACAAACAAGGTACCTGTAGAAGGTACAGTCACACTGTAGAGAGTTCAACTACATTACAAGTCACCATGTAGAGAATTCAGGTCACCATGTAGAGAGTTCAGCTACAAACAAATCACTATGTAGAAAGTTCAGCTACAAACAGGTCACTCTGTACAGAGTTCATCTACAAAAAGGCACCCTGTAGAGTTCAGTTTCAAATAAGTCACCCTGTAAAGTGTTTAGCTACACAATAAGAGCTCAGCTAACAACAAAGCACCCTGTAGAGAGTTCAGCTACAATAAGTCACCTTGTAGAGTTCAGCTATGTTACAAGTCACCTCGTATAGAGATCAGCTACAATCAAGTCACCATGCAGTGAGTTCAACTACAAACAAGTCACCTTGTATAATAGAGAAGCTATGTTACAAGTCACCTTGTAGACAGTTGCAAAACAATGTGTATGTATATACATACAAAAACTGCTTAAAAATTCAAATGCACATAACATAATTCTTTATCTTCTTCCTGTATAGTGAAGAAAGACAAGTAAAAAGGAAGCTTCAAATTGCAAAAAGCAGTGACATCTAACCCAATACAGTTAAACTGTTTTTAAAAGGGTGTGGCCAAAAAGCCATGGTGAAAAAAGATCT
The DNA here is from genome assembly GCF_963678975.1 of Dysidea avara. Lineage (NCBI taxonomy): Eukaryota > Metazoa > Porifera > Demospongiae > Dictyoceratida > Dysideidae > Dysidea > Dysidea avara. The sequence continues at coordinate 47,760,749 of NC_089274.1, forward strand.
GAAGCCATCATTAAAAGTGATTGACATGAACATCATTCAGCCATTTCTTGGCTGCCACATTTGATTTCACATCCTTTTTCACTGGCTTTTTTGGGGACCACACTCTTTATTTACAAATGGGTTTAGATCTACATTAACACACTTCATTGTCTAAGCAATCAAGGAATATTTAATTCTTCCATAAAACATTAATTTCAAAGCATTCAAAAGTCACTACCATTTCATGAATAATAGCAATTGGACTTTACATACTACTCCAATCCAGCTTGTTTCAGTACTTTTTATCATGGTTCTACATTGTCTCTACTCTAGTTTAAAATTCTTAATTTTTAATACTTGTTAGTTAACTTTTTCAGCAAGTTCATGACCACTAAAACACTGTATAACAATACAAATTTATCTAACCAGATTTAAAAAAATAGATCAACACTATAGTATGTTCACGTTGAGCTGAATCCTCAAAAACATTTAATAACTCATGGATGCAATTACACACGATCTTGGAATTTGGCTCATTTGTAGTACTGCTTGATCCGCTAAAAATATTTCAAAATCTTGTTGTTTAAATGTTTTGACATAATATTTACAGCCAATCAAAATTTTCACAATACATTTCCTATGGAGAAGCCATATAAGTACAGTGTCCATTAGAGCCCTTTCCCGAACTTGTAATGGAGCCAAACTGTACATGTCTGTTGTTGACACCTTTGCCGTTACCAATAATCATCTGGTTGGCAGAAATGTTAACTCTGTTGAGAAAAAATCCACTTTTAATTTTTAGCTGTTTTTCAGGGTTCAGCTCAACGTGAACATACTATAATCCATATAGGAGCTGTATATACCCCTAAAATGTTTCATCCATTGGTGCTAACTATTGACCAGATTTGTTTCCTTCAATCTGTCTGAAGTATGAACTATTAAAGTTGTCAAATTGGATGTGTGTGCAGGAAGACTGCTTTTCACAAAACTGGTCACAATTGTAGTTAACCACAGCACATATACGGGTATAAGTAAGTAGTCAGCAAATATTTGCTGATTAGCTAAAAATATAACAAACTACATATTATTGCTAAAATGTATTCACTGAGAAGTTCATCAAGTTAGCTAGCTTAACACAGGCTTAAGGTTCACTCACTAATATACTAGTATTTTAAAAGTTGTTAATTTAAAAATGAAGTAGGGAGGGATCTGTGCAATAAAAGTAGTGAAACAAGAGATGAATGATGGTATTACAGCATAGCTCAGTGGGAAAGTCCCTACTTTGGCATTGAGCAACATAATTGTTATAGCTAATGTGCCAAAGTAGGACTTTCCCACTGAGCTATGCTGTAATACCATCATTTATCTCTTGTTTCACTACTTTTATTACATAGATCCCTACTTCATTTTTAAATTAACAATTTTTAAAATAATAGCTTGTTTAGTTTTTTGCTGTAGCACAGCTACCTACAATGTAACTTGTGACTGTTCTAATAGATATCATACATGACTGTTGTACAAATACACAGAAATATTTGGAATTTTCAACTAGAGTAAGGACCATAGCACATTGATAAAAAGTACTGAAACAAGCTGGAGTAGTGTACAATATTAAATAACAGTAAAACAATAAGAAGTGCGATATCCCTACTGTGCATTTCCATTATGGTATCTTGAGCACAGAAGGGATATAATACTTCTTATTGTTTTACTGTGATTTAATATCGTGCACTACTCCAGCTTGTTTCAGTACTTTTTATCAATGTGCTATGGTCCCTACTCTAGTTGAAAATTCCAAATTTTTCTGTGTACTTGTTTGTTAACTTTTTTTGTAAATAATTATTATGACTGGTGAACCCACGCATACTGCCTCTGAAATGGCGCCGCATGCCCCAATTATTGTCTGAAAAGTGAAATATTCATTACACTTCCTTTTCAGTTATTTTCAATCCGTTACACAGCATTTCGAATCAAGAACTGGTCGAAAAGCACCTCTGCAATCCACGCATACCGAAAGAAATGGTGCTGCACGCCCCAGTTATATCAATTATCATCTGAAAAGTAAAGTATCCATTATGCTTTGTTGTCGGCTATGTTCAACCCGTTACACAGCAGTACGAATCAAGAGCTGTTTGAAAAGCACCTCTGCTATCAAAATAGCCACTATGACAAATACGAACAATTTCTGTTACGAAGGGAAGCCATCATGTGCTATTGCCAAATCGACACTTATCACTGTCAGCAAAGTTGAATGGGACACAAAGGGAAACACAAAGGAGGACACTGGTAAGTCCATGAAGAATGTATTGTACGTACTGCGGTACGCCAAAAGACACCTGTCAGGCCGAAGCACCATCAAACAGTGAAAAAATCAAGCCGTAGTTATCGAGTTACGCTTGTCTGAAGGCATCAGTCAGCATCAGTCAGTCAGTCTCTAGAAAATTCCATTAAATAATTTTTTTTTCTAAATTCTGTAGCAACTTGTTGAAAGCGTTGAGTTGATCTGAAAGCTTGTTTGGGCTTAGTTTTACCTACCTCATCGTCGTCAGGGGAAATTAATGCTGTTTTATGGGTGATATTATTTCGTGGCCACGCCTACTCCTTTGTGGTCCCTACTATGATTAAAGTGACTGTTGTATTAGAGTTTATCTCAAGTCAGCTAAGAGGTGTGCAGCTAGCTAGACCAATAAGGGGTGAGGTCATCTTGTTTACTATAAGTAAATAGCTAGATTGTTAAGAGGTGTGGTCACTGTACTCTATCGCCCACCTAGATCTGTAATTGATGGGTATGGTCGCGAACCCATCACGAACGGGATCCCAATTGCAAACTTGCAGATATCTAGCTAGTATATCACCAGGACTGAAGCACTTCTGAAATCCAGCTCTGAAATAATTCTGTGGCATTGTTGCTGAAAGAAAGTGTTGATACGGAAAATTAATTCCTTGATATGGTTTCATTGGATGAAGAAGAAGACAAGCAGTCTGATTGAAGATAAAAGAAAAGAGACAAGGCGCAGAGGGCCTACACTCATCAGAATCCCAAAAGGCACATCTCCACTGGTGAGTTTGTTTTAGTGGCGTAAAATGGTGCTGTGCACTGTTTCATTTGAGCTCTAGCCTTGCGACTGTGGTCAGTGAGGCAGGCAGTAAGGCAGTGAGACTAAAATTTGAGTTTTGGCGATTTTTAAAAATTCTATATCTGGCCACCTGTAAGTGTTTTGTTATATTTAATGCTGTTTTATATATTATATGGACTATAGTACTATTCCGTAAAGGTGATTTTCGTCAAGGTGATTTTCGTCATGTAAAATGTCTCTAGGGTGATTTTAAAGGTGGAATTTTGGGCGATGTGCAAAATTTTCTGGGCGATCCCTACTTAAACGGTACTATCGTACCATTTGACTATTTTGTTGACATGGTATTAGTAACACTTGCTATATAGCATGAAGGAAAGCATGCTATCAGTCTGCATAACGATGAAGCAAACAAGAAAAGAGGCTAGTGCAGGGGCATATCCGGGGGGGGGGGGGGGGGGGGCCTTAAAGGATTCCATGGAACCCCCATTTGGCAGACACCTGAGTTTTTCTTCAATTCAATAAACTAAAATCAATGTAACAATCAAAGAAATACTTATTACAAGAGTTTATATGACAAAACAGTAAAAACACTTTTACCTTTGTTTACAACAATAATACTTCAAATATCACTTGAAATTGCTATATTTCTGTGATAGATTCCTCCAAAAATAATATCGTCTTTATCTTCTAAAGCTATAACAGCAACTGTGTTAAAGGCTTCAGTTGCATTTCTAAAGGCCTAATGATAAGATAAGATTTAACAGTGAAACATTGCTGGGGAGTCTACCATTAAGAGTGGAACTTCTCCTTTTAGAAGTCTGGATCCAAGTCTGTAGTGAACAGTGTTGGTCACAGCAAATGTTCAGAGACACAAGTAGCTAAGTAACTTTGTTAAAAAAACAAACACTTGTCTTTGATGATATTGGACAGCTCACTCAGCACTGCAATGTCTACAACATGTGTCCACGGGTGTACACGTTATGCAATACTATATTGCATAATGTTGTGTAACATGTAGCTATGCCTGTGGATGGAAGCCCTACTATTGATGAAAAACCATCACTGGTACAGAAGGATAAAAGGCAAGACAACAGATTACATATTGTATGTTTATCAATATGCCAAAATGTTTCTTCTTAAGGTTACGGAATAGTTTAAAATGCGTGGGCGGAACAAATTACCAAACCTGCTTTAAACCAAGCAGGGATAAATAATTTCAACAACTGTGTTGTGTTAGCAATACAACTAATTGTGCTTGTTTGTTTTTACTGCAGAACAACGACTGTTCTTGGGTGTGTGGTCTACAATAGAGCGATGTTTTATAAAAACACGCCGCCAAAAACCAGACTAACAGATTACTGAATCCTTATAATTTCAACACAAGTGGCTAAACAACTAAAATATCTAGGTCCTGTGGAAGCGATTTTTTAAGTTACTGGTAGTATAGACGTTTTATTGAACTTTTAATAGTTTTTTCAGGTGAAACAAGCTCTTTGAAGGCTTGTATCCGAGTCACTGGGGAAAAACACGCCAAAAACGCTTCCACAGGACCTAACAAATTTAATATACAGTATCACTATGCCCTAGAAATGCCAATACAACCTACAGCTTTTGCTGTATTTGGCGGCGGAAAAACATGGTAGTGACAGCTGGAACTGAGCGATGTACGGGCTGGCTTACTTGTGTTACTACAACAATTGTAGTGTTCCACCTGCCTCAAACTACACTGTAGCTACATAAAAACATTAAATATGAAGGACTTCACCTTCATTTGAAACTTTTCACGCTGCTAGACTGGTTTTATGGTCTTCTCAAAAAGAATCGATAGGCATTCAAAATTTTGAATGATTGCCCGTGACTATACCGTAACCTTAAGTGAATTTGAAACATTTTTGTGAAAGAAGTAGGGCTGTAGTTGTACCCAGTTTTCTGCTATGCTTCACTGAACGCAGTAGAATATTCCATCAAATAATTTTTTTTTAATATTCTGTAGCAACTTAACAAAAGGTTTCTGGTCAATCCGATGGCACTTTTGGGCTTGACTTTACCCAACCAATACTGTCATGTCGTTGTGACAAAAAATCAAAGGTACCATAGAAGGAAATCTCACACAAAGGATACATATAACCTACCAACATTCAATCATCAGTTTGTAAATAGATTTGGGACAACCAGGAGGTGGTGGCATTCTATATCCAGTAATGATCTTTGTCAAATACTGTGTTTATATCACCACATAATATGACATGTTTATAACTATTATCATGTAATACCTCTTTACCATCAGATTCTTCAAATGGCTTGTGACCCAAACTCCATACCTCATACATTACACATCCAAAACTCCACACATCACTTTGTGTTGAGTACTTCTTGTAGAATATTGCCTATAGGAAGATTTGAAAGTAATTGCATAAGCAAAACAAGAAAGACGGTAGTGGCTGTGAAAACCGGCATGACACTGTGAGTATATTTACAGGAAAAAAGAAAACACGATATTTGCACATACATAGCTCCATGCTCCCTTCTCTAATGAAATCATTTTTGCACTGCAAATGCTCTCCAGCTTCAACACCTCAAATACCAAATTAGAGTGAGATTGCCTAAAGCAATCGTGAGAATGTGCTGTCAACGTTCGGTTTAATCTCTTCATTTTTTTGGGGGGGGGGGGGACTTAGATTATTCCTTTTGCACACTTTACAAAAGCCATCATAAAATGCAAATGTCTAACTCAATTTTCTTGAACTTTGGTGCACTTCATTGTAGAGGTGTACCAATAAGGATTTTTCAGTTGTACCAATATCCGATTAATCTGTACCTAAAAGAGCCAATACCAATTATACCGATCCGATTATTGTATATTCTGTAAAATGTAAGAACTACAGGTGTAGCTACTGCATGATGCATATTATTCTAATGATTTTTAGAGAAAACAGAAGTGACGTAACTATAAGGCACAGCAATACCTGGTGACCTATGGTGGTGTTGCCTCTAATACACAACCCAGACAATTAGGCACCACAAATATTTTAATACATACTCCCTTGTCCGGATTACTCCGTGTTTTGATTAGTTTTCAAGATGGCTACTATACACAGATTGTCAGTTCAGATTTACTGTGGTGCAGTTCTTTATTCTTAAAGTGTAACGCCTACCGTCTTCAGAAGATCTGGGTAAGAATATTCTAACACAAATAGCAGTACTTACATGTACATTCATATGGCTTCTCATAACTTAGTATTTTAATGAAATAGAAGAGAGACTTTCTAGCTAGTGAGCAAAACGGCTTTTCATTGTTTTTGCTGGTACTCATATTTACCATGCAAACTATCGGTAGCAATATCGGTTCTAAGAGCATTTGTGCCGATTGCTGATATGGTAGAAATTGCCATATTGGCAGCCGATCCGATCACCGATCCGATTATCGGTACATCTCTATTTCATTGAGGCAGTTTTTTTTAGAGTGCTTGGAGGCTTAGATTATTTTTTCACAAACCTTACAAAACCATTGTAAAATACAATTGCATAACTTGATTTTCTTGAATGTTGGTGCACTATATTGTGGCAAAGTCACGTACCAAGTTTGCTGCAAATCTGATAGATAGTCATAGTGCTATGGACGATTATTTGCATTAAAAGGGCTAACCTTTTGTCATGCCTATGGGATAAACTGCTTACTGGAATAATATTAAAATTGGTAAAAACCTAAAAACTATATAACAATTCACAGTAATAATGTAGCTTCTCTTCTAACAAAATGGCCAAGAAGCATGCATATTCCAAAATTAACATAATGGCTGAAGTCTTTGCACTTACCTTAAAAAGTGTTTGTGCATACCACACCAACTTTATCTTAAATGTCAAGATAGATGCACATATGTATTAGTACTAGTGTATATGCTATCGATAGCTAATTATTACGTACAATATCCTGCTTATCACAAGGTGAACAGGCAGGAGGACCAAAAACTAATTTGACTTCTTGTAATTGTAATGCACTCACTTCAGGAGCAGTCCACTTTACTGGTATCTTCCCTCCTGTGGACATGTAGTAAGTGTCATCAGTTACATCACGAGCCATCCCAAAATCAGCAATCTGTAGTAAGAATACATATGACCAGTTGGTATTACACTTTACTATACACTTTACCTTACACACATCATCACTTGATACTAGTATATTCCTAGCAGCCAGGTCTCTGTGTACAAAGTGTTTGTTAGTAAGGTAGTTCAGTCCTGCTGCTACATGTCTGCAGAAACTTAACAGATCATGTTTCAGCTCACCAAAAGCTTCAGGAGGAGTTCTACAATTCACCATCCAGTATAATAGCACATGAATTATTTCCATATATTACATACGTAGTTTTCAAGTCAATCAAGAATTCTCGAAGGTCTCCTTTACACATGTACTCCAATATTATCATCGTATTCTCCTTCTCAGTTATTACCCCATACAACTCCACTATGTGATTGTCTTTGAACTGACCCATAATGGCTGCCTCTCTCAGAAACTTTATTCTGTCTGATACTGAACATTCTGAATTGAGTGTCTTCACTGCTACTTGTTTATGACTAGCTGATCCATCAGACCATGTACCCAAATGGACTACTCCAAATTCACCAGATCCAAGCTTTTGCAGGATTCTATAAATTTCCATGGATTATAAAGTTACACTAAGAAATAACCTAATACGTGTACAAATACATTTAAGTCTAATTAATATTATATCTTGAACTTACTATACATAGCCATGCCTCTTTCAACTATTGGCATAGCAGAACAAATGTTGATTAGTTTAGACATACACGTATATGATATCCTACATAAAAACTGCAAAGGTATCTGTGTCTCTGTGTGCATTGTGTGTGTGTGTATGTGTGCGTGTGTGTGTGTGTGTGTGTGTGAGTGTGTGTGTGTGTGTGTGTGTGTGTGTGTGTGTGTGTGTGTGTGTGTATGTGTGTGTGTGTGTGTGTGTGTGTGTGTGTGTGTGCATTGTGTGTGTGTGTGTGTGTGCATTGTGTGTGTGTGTGTGTGTGTGTGTGCATTGTGTGTGTGTGTGTGCATTGTGTGTGTGTGTGTGTGTGTGTGTGTGTGTGTGTGTGTGTGTGTGTGTGTGTGTGTGTGTGTGTGTGTGTGTGTGCCCACGTCTCACATGCCCACACTTTTACATGATATAGGATATTTAGAATTTTGCCTGCACTGTCACAACACCTGAGTAGCGCATGGGTGTCCCTAGTGCTAGCTCACTGTATTGGCGTGACCGTGCTAGCAGTAGCTTTGGTTTGGTTTGTGTGTGTGTGTGTGTGTGTGTGTGTGTGTGTGTGTGTGTGTGTGTGTGTGTGTGTGTGTGTGTGTGTGTGTGTGTGTGTGTGTGTGTGTGTGTGTGTGTGTGTGTGTGTGTGTGTGTGTGTGTGTGTGTGTGTGTGTGTGTGTGTGTGTGTGTGTGTGTGTGACTCTGTGTGTGTGTGTGTACGTGTGCGTGTGTACATGTGTGTGTACGTGTGTGTGTACGTGTGTACGTGTGTGTGTGTGTGCGTGCGTGCGTGCGTGCGTGCATATGTGATTTGTTCCAGTCAGACACTAAAGAACTTACACAAAATACTGAAGCCTTGGAAACTTATGTAGTCTAATAATTAAGATGGAGAGATAACACAGGAAAGGAGAAATATGATGTCATCTGTGACTTGATTCACAAGTCACTCAGATACTAGTAAATTAAGTGCCACATTTTGTGGTAGAATCTTGAGAGCAAAAAATGTATTTTTCTATCTAGGTGTGTGAGTAATACAAAGACATATTACTATCTAATCCAAAACAGCCAAGCTGTAAAAAAAGAGTGCGGCCCTGAGAAAGGCTATTGTGAAAAAAGATGTGAAATCCAAGGTGGCGGCCAAGAAATGGCTGTGATGGTAGGTTAATGGTAAAAATTTTAATAACGACAATTCAAGTGAATTTTGTGCCAAGACCAAGCGGCACCAAATACACCTGAATTGTTGTTATTAAAATTTTTACCATTAACCTACCATCACAGCCATTTCTTGGCCGCCACCTTGGATTTCACATCTTTTTTCACAATAGCCTTTCTCAGGGCCGCACTCTTTTTTTACAGCTTGGCTGTTTTGGATTAGATTTCACTTCTTTTTGCATTTGTATACCCCAAAGCTGGCCTATGGCCGGCTTTAGGGCTTTTTAACCTGTCATTTTTTTCTTTACTACAGGAAGAAGAAAAGATGAAGCAGGGTGATTTCTTTGTAGCTGACCTCTCTGCAAGGTGATCCTTCTAGCTGATCCCTCTACCGGATGACTTGTTTGTAGCTGAACTCTCTACAGGGTGATCTGTTTGTAGCTGAACTCTCTACAAGGTAACTTCTTCTAGCTGATCTTTCTACAGGGTGATTTGTTTGTAGCTGAATTCTCTACAGGGCGATTTGTTTGCAGCTAAACTGCTGAACTCTCTACAATGTAACTTCTTCTAGCTAAACTCTCTACGGGTGGCTTGTTTCTAGCTGATCTCTCTACAGGGTGACTTGTTTGTAGCTGAACTCTCTATAAGGTGATTTGTTTGTAGCTGAACTCTCTACAAGGTAACTTCTTCTAGCTGATCTTTTTACAGGGTGATTTGTTTGTAGCTGAATTCTCTACAGGGCGATTTGTTTGCAGCTAAACTGCTGAACTCTCTATAATGTAACTTCTTCTAGCTAAACTCTCTACGGATAGCTTGTTTCTAGCTGATCTCTCTACAGGGTGACTTGTTTGTAGCTGAACTCTCTACAAGGTGATTTGTTTGTAGCTGAACTCTCTACAAGGTAACTTCTTCTAGCTGATCTTTCTACAGGGTGATTTGTTTGTAGCTGAATTCTCTACGGGGCGATTTGTTTGCAGCTAAACTCTCTACATGGTAGTTTCTTTGTAGCTGAACTCTCTACAATGTAACTTCTTCTAGCTGAACTCTCTACATGGTGACTTGTTTGTAGCTGAACTCTCTACAGGGTGATTTGTTTGTAGCTGAACTCTCTACAAGGTAACTTCTTCTAGCTGATCTACTTTTCTACAGGGTGATTTGTTTGTAGCTGAATTCTCTACAGGGCGGTTTGTTTGCAGTTGAACTCTCTATATGGTAGTTTCTTTGTAGCTGAACTCTCTACAGGGTGATTTGTTTGTAGCTGAACTCTCTACAAGGTAACTTCTTCTAGCTGATCTTTCTACAGGGTGATTTGTTTGTAGCTGAATTCTCTACAGGGCGATTTATTTGCAGCTGAACTCTCTACATGGTAGATTCTTTGTAGCTGAACTCTGTACAACGTAACTTCTTCTAGCTGAACTCTCTACAGGATGACTTGTTTCTGGCTGATCTCTCTACAGGGTGACTTGTTTGTAGCTGAACTTTCTACAGGGTGATTTGTTTGTAGCTGAATTCTCTACAGGGTGATTTGTTTGCAGCTGAACTCTCTACATGGTAGTTTCTTTGTAGCTGAACTCTCTACAATGTAACTTCTTCTAGCTGAACTCTCTACAGGATGACTTGTTTCTAGCTGATCTCTCTACAGGGTGACTTGTTTGTAGCTGAACTCTCTACTGGGTGATTTGTTTGTAGCTGAACTCTCTACAATGTAACTTCTTCTAGCTGATCTCTCTACAGGGTGATTTGTTTGCAGCTGAACTCTCTACATGGTAGTTTCTTTGTAGCCGAACTCTCTACAGTGTAACTTATTCTAGCTGAACTCTCTACGGGTGGCTTGTTTCTAGCTGATCTCTCTACAGAGTGTCTTGTTTCTAGCTGAACTCTCTACAGGGTGATTTGTTTGTAGCTGAACTCTCTACAAGGTAACTTCTTCTAGCTGATCTTTTTACAGGGTAATTTGTTTGTAGCTGAATTCTCTACAGGGCGATTTGTTTGCAGCTGAACTCTCTACATGGTAGTTTCTTTGTAGCTGAACTCTCTACAATGTAACTTCTTCTAGCTGAACTCTCTACATGGTGACTTGTTTGTAGCTGAACTCTCTACAGGGTGATTTGTTTGTAGCTGAACTCTCTACAAGGTAACTTCTTCTAGCTGATCTACTTTTCTACAGGGTGATTTGTTTGTAGCTGAATTCTCTACAGGGCGGTTTGTTTGCAGCTGAACTCTCTATATGGTAGTTTCTTTGTAGCTGAACTCTCTACAGGGTGATTTGTTTGTAGCTGAACTCTCTACAAGGTAACTTCTTCTAGCTGATCTTTCTACAGGGTGATTTGTTTGTAGCTGAATTCTCTACAGGGCGATTTATTTGCAGCTGAATTCTCTACATGGTAGATTCTTTGTAGCTGAACTCTGTACAACGTAACTTCTTCTAGCTGAACTCTCTACAGGATGACTTGTTTCTGGCTGATCTCTCTACAGGGTGACTTGTTTGTAGCTGAACTTTCTACAGGGTGATTTGTTTGTAGCTGAACTCTCTACAATGTACCTTCTTCTAGCTGAACTCTCTACAGGGTGACTTGTTTGTAGTTGAACCCTCTACAGGGTGATTTGTTTGTAGCTGAACTCTCTACAAGGTAACTTTTTCTAGCTGATCTTTCTACAGGGTGATTTGTTTGTAGTTGAATTCTCTACAGGTGATTTGTTTGCAGCTGAACTCTTTTACATGGTGGTTTCTTTGTAGCTGAACTCTCTACAGTGTAACTTATTCTAGCTGAACTCTCTACGGGTGGCTTGTTTCTAGCTGATCTCTCTACAGAGTGTCTTGTTTCTAGCTGAACTCTCTACAGGGTGATTTGTTTGTAGCTGAACTCTCTACAATGTACCTTCTTCTAGCTGAACTCTCTACAGGGTGACTTGTTTGTAGTTGAACCCTCTACAGGGTGATTTGTTTGTAGCTGAACTCTCTACAAGGTAACTTTTTCTAGCTGATCTTTCTACAGGGTGATTTGTTTGTAGTTGAATTCTCTACAGGTGATTTGTTTGCAGCTGAACTCTTTTACATGGTGGTTTCTTTGTAGCTGAACTCTCTACAAAGTGACTTCTTCTAGCTGATCTATCTACAGGATGACTTATTTCTAACTGAACTCTCTACAGTGTGATCTGTTCATAGCAGAACTTTTTACTGGGTGATTTGTTTGTAGCTAAACTCTTTGCATGATTGTTTCTTTGTAACTGAACTCTCTACAAGGTAACTTCTTCTAGCTGATCTCTCTACAGGGCAATTTGTTTGTAGCTGAATTCTCTACAGGGTGATTTATTTGAGCTGAACTCTCTACATGATGGCTTATTTGTAGCTGAACTCTCTATTAGGTACCTTCTTCTAGCTGATCCGACTACAGGGTGACTTGTTTGTAGCTGAATTCCCTACAGAAAAATTTACAATGTAATATAACTGAGTAAATTATAACTGCAGCTGAATGCTTTATTAGGGTGACTGTTCTATTAGAGTATCTCGATCTCGCATTTGCTGCACCTAGTTGCCTTTCGAATCATAACTCAGTGATTTGTAATCCGATTATTCTGTACTACTGCAAGGACTTTCTATGATGAGTATTCCAGCTACATACTGATTTTCAGCTCGTTGCTCTAAGCGGTTTGCCTGGTAGATACGAAAACTAATAGTTTTTTAATTCATAAAAATCGATCGCGTTATTTTGACACAGGTTGGGTTTCGTGTCATATCTCCATGGGCTTTATCCCGATTCCTTTCAAACCACAAAAAGGCACTCCTACGATGGTTGCTCCATCTACATATCAATTTTCAACTGATTCCTCCGAGGCGTTTACCCTGTAGGCGTGACAGACCTTCGACCTTATTTTACGCAAATAATCGGTCATAACTCCGTGAATGTTCATCGGATTCCTACCAAAGTTGGTACGGAGATCCGCCTTAATGAGCCCTTTAAGTGTGCCAAATTTCAGCCAAATCCGAGCACGCATTCGTGTTTTATGGCGAATTTTGCGAAGTGTGCGAAATGAAGAAGATGATGAAGAAGAAAAAAACGAAGAAATTAAAACGAAAGTTTGTTCGCTCGTATCTCGGAAATGGCTGGAGCGATTTTCTTCAAATTTGGTATGTAGACTACCCTAACTGGGCGGCACGTCTCCAGCAAATTTGGTTCCAATCGGATAAGGGATCACAGAGCTACATAGGTGTGAAAATTGCGTTTTCTTTCTTCCTGTTAATATACTCACGGTGTGGCGCGCCGGCTTCTTGGGCCGCACGACACACTATCGTGTGTCTTGATATTATAATTGTCATGTTTTATGACCATAAAGAATTTTTGTTATCAACATTATTATTATTATTAACACTTTACAGTGACAAGCACTGAAGGTCTCATAGCAAAATATGTCTATATCTGTTACTTAAAAATTTAAATTTAAAAGGAAGTAGGGATTGATATAATTATACGTACATGCTACAAAAAGTAAGGAAACAAGCTCAAAAATGTTACAACTGAAATGAGAAATGATCCATGCTATAAAAAGTAAGGAAATAAGATTAGATGACTACTTGCTAAAATCAGACACGTTTTAATGCCTACTTTTGGCTAGCAACTTGAAATGAGACCATCAAATTAATTAGCCAAAAGTAGGGATTAAAGTGTGTCTCATCTTAGCAAGTAGCCATCTAATCTTGTTTCCTTACTTATTGTAGCATGTATAATTATATCAATCCCTACTTCCTTTTAAAAAGTTTTTTAACAGTTAGTTTGTTTACTTTTATGTCTAGCTATATAGCTATATCATACTCTTTGTTTTCCACATAGTATAAATATCACTTGAAGCAGCTATCTTTTACCGTATAGCCTACCATATAGCTTAAATATTTCGAGGGGCAAACTTTTTGAGGTTGAACAGTGTTGCTAAAATAAACACTCCCAAAATGTATTAGACTATATAGAGGTCTACTGTAAATCAGGTTATTTTCGTGCATGAAAATATTCATGAGTTAAATTTTCGTGTAAATAAACTTTTATGGGTGCCTGGTACCCACGAAAATATTTTAACATGAAAGTTTTGTCTACTGAAATTATAACAATTGTGTATTGCTGATTGATAGACTATTGACTATTTTACTGTTCTTTATTTACAGGCACAGCAAGCAACAACATCTATAGCAGCGAGCAAGCCCACACCATGCTAACAAGTTGATCACGTGATCGGTCACGTACAGTTGTATGTCCAAAGCCTACGTTTGAGATCAACTGTTGTGTATGTGGATATCATGTATATCATCGACTATGGACTGCTACAGTTGGTGAAAATCTTACCTGCACACGAGAATCTACAAATGAGAGTAATAGATATGCAGTAGCCATTATAAAAGACAGAAGTAATATTGGACATGTTCCTCGACAAAAAAATGTCTTGTGTTTATTCGCTGTTTCTTCAAAGAGGAAGTAGTATTACTTGTTTAATAATGCACCTATTAATGTCACGCCCCACCTACCCCAGGTTGGGCAGCGGGTGGGGATTTGTAGGGGATTTGTCACCCAAACGTGTCCCCAGGGTAGGGGCATTTGCAACACGAATAACCATACTTGGCCATATTGTTAGTGATTCCCGGGATAAATAATACGAATTAGTAAGGGATTTGTAACTCGAAGTTGTCCCCAGGGGTGGGGAATTTGTCATCTAGCATTTGCAAATCCTCACCAATCCCCACCTCTGCCTGACCTGGGGTAGGTAGGGCTTGACATTGATAGGTGTATAACTGGAACATGAGTGGACTTACCACAGGGTGGGATGGTTACTCATGTGCCGGTTAAAATTAAAACATGTGCAAAAATTTTGATGTTTGTTTATATTTGCATGTTAAATTTTCGTGGATGTAGCTAACCTTGAAAATTTATTACCGTCGAAAATAATCCAATTTATGGTAAATATTTCAAGGATAATTTTTTTGCTGGTAACCCCCAAAACCATGAAATCAGCAAAAATTTCCCCCTCAAAGTATTTAGGCTATACAGTACCTTTGTATGCAATAAGCACCTTTAAAATAATTATCTTTTCTCTTTTAAAGCTAGTACAGTAGCTGTTAAAGGATTGAGCTGCATTTCTTTCTGCACTCCTTGGCTACTACACCCGTTTACCCTCGTCTTACGCATACGTACTCACACTTCGTTAAAATCACGTGTTTGGGTTTGTGGCATGCACCACAACTATGAAGCACCTAAGAGAAGAACAAAGAAGTGAATGAATGATGAAAGCAAACAGCATGGTGCAATGGACAGAACGTAATTGGAACAACAGATTCATGAATCCGCCGTCAATACCTTGGCTGTCTGAAATTTCTAGAGCTGTACACCTAGCACAACCGGGTCTTACAGCAGACATTCAGGCAGACAAAATTCAGGTGAATTTCAAAAATTTTAAAACTCAATGTACATTGATACATTCAACTTTTCGCTTCATTTAACCAAGGTACAGCATCATTACAGCAGTATTAATGCATTCCAGGTAGTTTTTCTTATTGCAAGATTGTTTTTTAAAGTGCAAAAATTGTGACCAGGCATGCAAAAATAGGGCATGTGGGCACATGATTTTGCCTACTTTTTCAAACTTCCATCACTCATAACTTTTTATACCATTATGCTATTATAGTGCAATTTTCAGCCTGGTAGTAAGCAGTTAATTGGCTTTATGATGCAAGTTACACAATGCAGATATTCTGTTCCAGTACTGTAGGGTGCTGGGGTGTAGTTTGTGCCCACATTCCCTGTTTTCGCAGGCCCGGTCACAAATTTATGATTTCTTACCAATATCTAATTATTAAGTACTATCGTACTTAATAATATATACATGCACCTTAAAAATTGCATGGCTTACTTCACATTGCCTGCCTTGATAGTCCGAAACATTTTTGTTTCAAAACAAGAATAAATAGCTTCCTCTGAGTGCCCAGGATCTAAGAATACCTCTTCTTCTTCCTCACCTCCAGTACCTGTATCTCCAACAATTGACTCTCCAGTGGTGTCATCGACGTCAGGTACTTCTGTATAATCCTCAGTTTCTCTTGTATCATCATATATATCAGAGGGCACTAGAGGACTATTCACAGTATCAGAGTAGGTGTGCAATGCCGATGAGTATGTATCCACATTTTCCAGAGCTTCATAGTCATTGGATTCCACTTTTGGTAGATGTCTGCCTATTGTGCTATCTGGAGCTAGATAAGGGACTGGTTCAGATGATTTATACACATCATTCCGCCAAAACTCTGGAGTCTCATAATCAGGACCAGGATTCTGAGAGATATACATACACAGGCCTTAACATCCATAAATATTGCTATCAGTTTTACTTACTTTAATTACAATAGTACCATTATTTATAGGCTTTCCAACTGCTGAATACTGACTGCTATCATCAACATGTTTTGTAATAGTTTCTAGCTCAATGTTTACTGTCACAAAAGCAAACATATGAGTAATGTTACCAGTACAACAAAAATATACCTTGCTCGATGTTAAGTTTTCCCTTCTTTCTTTTCCTGTACCACAGTAATAGTATGATGAGTAAGACAATGATTATACAGATGACAACTCCAATTACACAACCAGCAGCAATTCCAGCAGCACCAGAAGATGATGAACCACCATCAGTATTTTCATTTACACCACCAACTGTGTTAATTGACATTTCTGATGTTGAAGTGGTAGCCATAACTGGTGTTGAAGTGGTAGTCATAACTAGTGTTGAAGTGGTAGACATAACTGGTGTTAAAGTGGTAGTCATATCTGGTGTTGAAATGGCAGCCATATCTGGTGTTGAAGTGGTAGCCATAACTGGTGTTGTAGTGGTAGACATAACTGGTGTTAAAGTGGTAGTCATATCTGGTGTTGAAATGGCAGCCATATCTGGTGTTGAAGTGGTAGCCATAACTGGTGTTGTAGTGGTAGACATAACTGGTGTTAAAGTGGTAGTCATATCTGGTGTTGAAGTGGTAGCCATAACTGGTGTTGCAGTGGTAGACATAACTGGTGTTAAAGTGGTAGTCATATCCGGTATTGAAGTGGTAGACGTAACTGGTGTTGAAGTGGTAGCCATAACTGGTGTTGAAGTGAGAGCCATAACTGGTGTTGAAGTGGTAGTCATAACTGGTGTAGCCATATCTAGTGATGAAATGGTAGGAATTGAAAATAGGATAGATAACTTTGTGCATGTGTGTAATCTTGCGTTAAGTATATTGATTATATATGTACAACTTATTATTTTCTCATAATGAACCAAAGAAGTATTACTACCAAAACAAAGTATTGGAAACTCTAATGTTTACTCAATGCAGGTTAAAGACTAATTCTTGGTTGCTTTTAGTCACAGTTACCAGTTACTTGTATTTTCATGGACACACAGAGTAGTAAACTAGCAAAATCTTAAAACAAATATGGTATCTAAATTTCAAAGAGATAAAATGTTTACAGTTTTGGGAATTCAGTTATAGTATATTCTGGAGGTTGAGGCAATGATCCTACATAAAAAACCATGTATAAACATTGAATGTTGTCCTTGCAAGGTTGTATATATCCAGGGGCAGTTCTAAAAAATTTGCTGACTGGTTTCCAATTCTAAAGTGAGAAAGCAGCTGCCTTACTTCATGCAAGACCGTAGCTGTGGTTAATACTCTCTGACAAAGTGGCAGATTCAAACATGTAGCTCACTAGTTACATGGTAAATGTAGGCTGCTGCAGTGGCGTAGCCAGACTTTTTGCCATGCCCGCGCACTGGGCGGGCAAGCCCTTCAACCATGCAACACACATACACATGCCATCTTCATATGGACATCAATACAGCATTTTAAAAATGTGTATGCATCACTACGTATACTTTACCTACACTACTGTATGCATGACTAATGCACTTTAACCTTACTCTAGGTGAATGCTAGCTATTGGCCTTCTTATTCCATATACACATCTCCGTCTTAATACCAGACTTGGAAGAAACCTTAATTAAAGCACGAAGCGCTTATGGTGTTGTATCACGTGATGGGTGTCCTCTGCCAGTGCCACAGCCTAGAAATAAAAAAGAGAAAACAATTGCTGACTGAATAAGCATTCCATACTGTTTGAACTATCACTTAGTAGTATCTATGTGGCTAGGCGGGTGCTAATGCCTCAAATATCTCGCCTCCATTCTCCGATTCGAGTTTTGACTGCACCAATAGTTACACAAGTTAATCCAATTGTTAACTGTCCATCCCACTATACTGGAAGAATTAATAATAATCCTTGTCCTTGTCACAATGCTGTGCAGTTTTTTTGTAATCACATGATCTCGCTTCTATTTAATGCTTCCTATTATTTGTACACAATCGAGTTATTCAAAGGGAAAGTCCCTTGGATAATCCCATCTCTGTCCATCGACTAGTCGGAAAGAAAGACATTGGTGAAAATAACACGGTTAGTAAGTTATGCTATCTACTGGTAGCTATTCTTGTACAATAATGGAGTAGTTAACTTTAATCCAGCCCACGTCTTTAATTGCTCAGGGTTCTGGGTGGCTGATGGTGGGGCAAAATAGTCTGATGCCAGGGCAATGCCCTGGCTTGCCCAGGTTTGGCTACGCCACTGGGCTGCTGTAAAGCTAGCTAGCTAGTTATGAGTAAAATTGCTTCACAACATTAGTGGTCTAGGTTGAATCTTACTATTCCAGACTACTGCAGAAAGGTTTGAAGCCTAAGCAAAATAATTCCATGGTTATACTAAAACAAATGATAAAATCACTGAAATAATAATTGTTTTTAAAGCACTTAATGCATTTGCAGTTGCTGGAATTTTGAGTGATATCAAGGAGGTTTGGTCTGGAATTTTCTACTGACTGACTGAATGGTTTTTCATTGATTGCAGAGGTCCATCTCATAGTGTTCTTCATTTGCACCACTGTGTACTGGGCTGTGCATAGTTGAAAACAAAGCGCAATGGCCACTTTGCTATTTCAGTAATTGAGAGTTGGGTTACACTTGGATAAAAACAATAAGCCTGGTGCCATTCTTTCTTCAAATGTGGTATGCATGGGTTCACCAGTCAGAACAAGGCTAAAAAAAGTAAAGAAACAAGTACAAGTAAAAATTAGGATTTTAAGCTCAATTAGGAATCAAAGAAATAAAAAGTGGCGAAACAAAGGAGCCAGGTAAAGATACTGTATACTAGCAGTAATCCCTAGGGTATAGACTGAAGTAGGGACTAGTACATCTTCAGTTGTAGGCGACCCAGCTCCCTTGTTTCACTACTTTTTATTTCTTTAGCCTGAATTATAGTCTCACCTGAGCCCCCACCAAATATAGCAGTGCACGAAATGACTGATGTGCATGTTTTTTCCAGTGTAGACTTTTCCAACTTTCTCACTTGTGAGCTCAGTACTACATTAATATAATCATTCAGAGAAGCATTAATAATAATCAGAATTATGGTCCTGCATACCCAAGGGAGAATGGTGTGGCATTATATTGATAGGTCCATACGGATTTATAGATTGTGTCAAACTGAAAATTCTAATTTTATTCTTAAGCCGGTCATGAATTTAGAAATAGCTATAAAGATTGAAGGAAAGCAAACTGCCTGCGCCCGCAAGTATTTCAGGCAAAGTCAATGAAATGGAAAACAATGAATCTACTTGGAGTGCATGGCCTTAGCTTACAGCACTGCACTGTGATGTATATACAACTTACTATTTTGCTGTGACTGGTTACTGGTAATAGACGTCGGAACACTACCACGTTGACTGTCTACAGGTGCACTACGAATCTTCTCCAACAGCTGATCTATTGAATTTTGGCTCCCTTCAAACTTCAGCTTGCATGGAACATCGAAACCTCCCCTCTCTAAATCCAAAGAATATTGCCTATGACCCGTGATGATACAGCGTATCACCCCCCTCTTCTGATAAAAACATTGCAGGGCATTGATATTGTATGTGGTACATGACCAACCACATTGCTGCCACGTATGACGGCTACAGCGTGCAGGTCATGAATGTTTCCAACCTCTCTTCTGCACGTCAATTCCTCTCAGGCTATCTCGGGTGTCCATATATCCTTATATACATGATGACCACAAACCATAGAGTTTATATAATGATCTGAACGATCCGTTGAAGTGTCAGTTGCCATTTTCGAAAATAAAAACTTTCAAATTATAGCTAGTTAGCTAAATCAGCCAGTTTTTGAAAATAAAAGTTTTGAATTATGGATTAAGAACAGTTTTTCGAAATTTTTACTTTCGGAAATTTCCAGCTATACGGTATATGATAAATGTGACCAGATTTTACAGAACCGATCCAAATTGCACATCAGGCAAAATCAAACTAACACCACCAGTGGATTAGAGCTACACTATTGTACTACTAGTTCTGACCCTCAGTACTACTCAAATTGGTTTTAACAGATGTCTTTTCAGGGTTGTGTGGAGAGCCCGAATGGCAGTTTCTAGTCTTGTGAAGGGTCTGGCTTGGAAAGAATCAGTGGTTTACTGGTGGATGGCTTGATAATGTTGGCCAAACATGATTTACTGCATATTGGAGCCAGCATGGCCCTGTAATTTTGTGTCTGGACTTCAATTGTGGTCTGCCTCCATTTTGAAGTCTATCTCTAGCCCACCCCACCCCACCACCCCCACCCTCCTCCCCTTGTGTACTCTCATGATACTACTTCACTAATCCAACTGCTCAGATTTTCTATCTTATGTGGTAAGAAACTCTATAAGCAGCTACAAGTACTGGAAGTGGTCTGAAAGATAATAGATTGATGAATTTCTTGTTAGTGTAAATTTCATATGCATGCTTGCTATCCTTGGCAAGTTATGCTGACTTGAATTCTTCTTGACAAGTTATGCTGACTTGATCTCAAAACTTCTAATGTGCAATTTGGATCCTTTTCCCAAAATCCAGTCACATATGGCAAGTGCATTGCAAGTGCAAGACAAGTATGAAGCTACTCACAAGTTTCATCTCAAGAGCATAAATCACTTACCGCTCTCAATTTTCTCTTGAGTGCCAAGTGAGAGTATTTGAATGGCTAGTATCAAGTAGCAAGTAAATGTGACATTGCATTTGAGCACGTACTGTATGATCAATTGAATATCATTAAGTACGATAGTACTTAATAAGTAGGGATTGGTTAGAAATCAAGTGGCTTTCATAATTTTTTACATTTTTTGTAATTTTTTGTACCCAAAAAACCACCTGGAATGCATTAGTACTGCTGTAATGATGCTGTAGCTTTATTAAATGAAGTGAAAAGTCGAATGTTTTGATGTACAGTGAGTTTTAAAATTTTTGAAATTCACCTGGATTTCGTCTGCCTGACTGCCTGCTGTAAGACCCAGTTGCGCTAGGTGTACAGCTCCAGAAATTTCAGACAGCCAAGGTAATGACGGTGGATTCACGAATCTGTTGTTCTGATGCACCATCTGTTGTTGTTCCGATGCACCTGTCCACTGCACCATGCTGTTTGCTTTCATCATTCATTCGCTTCTTTGTTCTTCTTGAAGGATAAGTTATGATATAGTAAGACACTCCAAACTGGAATCTTCGAAGTATAAACATATGAGGAGGAGGTGTTAGAATGACGTAATGAAAACCGAGGTGGGAGCCGAGGTTTTTATTGCATCATTCTAACACCGACTCCGAGGATGTCTATACTTCAAAGGTGCTAGTTTGGAATGTCTTACTGTTTTAGAAAATGGTCTGCCAGCAGTGAAAAGGATATCGTAGCTATGCCTCATGTGACGGTGTCACGTACAAGGCTGCATGGGAAGGCTAACTTACTTTCAAGGCTTAGGGACTGAAATGGCACTTTTATTGGCGTCACCGTGCCTCATGTAAACGAAGTGAAAGTGGAGAAAGACAGCTAGCAGAATTACTGTATAATGGCGCTGGCTTGTTGTGTCACACAGCAATGCAGCCAATTTTCTAGGAAATTAAGACACCAATACCTACCTTGGCAGTACTCCAGTTAACCTTCCAGCACCAGAATAGGGTGGTGAAGAACATGATGGTTTGGTTGTGCTATTGTTTTGTTGACAATATTTCAGTGGTTAACAATAAATTCTTGGTGTGGATAACTAATTAACTAACGTGGTTAGCCACGAGTCTCTTAGCACTAAGAGACTTGTGGTGGAGTCTCTTCGTGATTAAGAAACTTCTACATGTTTTAATCAAACTTCAAGGCATTGCTAACATACCATTTTCTAATTAATAGTTGCAGCACTTAATAGTTGCGGCGCGCGCCACAACTCAAACATGTGATTGTATGTGTGCGTAAGACGAGTGTGAACGGGTGTAGTAGCCAAAGAGTTGTCTCTAGCATTTATTAATGCTGGGTAGTCGTTTTATAGTCTTACCAGTTTAGTTTTAAGTAGTCATCTAATCTTGTTTCCTTACTTTTTATTGCGTGGATCATTTCTCATTTCAGCTGTATGTTTCCTTACTTTTTGTAGCATGTATAATTATTATATAATCAAAAACAGCCAAGCTGTCAAAAAAGGTGCGGCCCCCAAAAAGGCCATGGTGAAAAAAGATGTGAAATCCAAGGTGGCGGCCAAGAAATGGCTGTGATGGTAGGTTAATGGTTACATTTTAATAACAACAATTCAGGTGAATTTGGTGCCAAGACCAAGCGGCACAAAATTCACCTGAATTGCCGTTATTAAAATGTAACCATTAACCTACCATCACAGCCATTTATTGGCCGCCACCTTGGATTTCACATCTTTTTTCACCATGGCCTTTATGGGGGCCGCACCTTTTTTGACAGCTTGGCTGTTTTTGATTAGATATCACTTCTTTTTGTATTTGTATACTGCAAAGCCGGCCTATGGCTGGCTTTGGGGCTTTTTTAACCCATGTGTTTTTTTCTTTACCACAGGAAGAAGAAAAGAACTTAAAGAAGAATTTTAGTACTTCAATTATTTTTGATTTTATTAGTAATTATACAAATTATATACATATATTTATTACATGCTCATTATTCCCCACAGGATTTTTTTTGCAGCTGATCTCTCTACTGGGTGACTTGAAATGTAGCTGAACTATATACAGGATGGTTTCTTTGTAGCTGAACTCTCTGTAACAGGTGATTTGTTTGCAGCTAAACTCTCTACATGGTGGTGTCTTTATAGCCGAACTCTCTACATGATGGTTTCTTTGTAGCTGAACTCTCTATAAGCTGACTTCGTCTAGCTGAACTCTCTACAGGGTGATTTTTTTGTAGCTGAACTCTCTGCAGGGTGATTTGTTTGCAGCTGAACTCTCTACATGATGGTTTCTTTGTAGCTGAACTCTCTACAAGGTGACTTCGTCCAGTTGATCTCTCTACGGGGTGATTTGTTTCTAGCTGAACTCTCTACATTTGAATTGTTTGCAGCTAAACTCTCTACATGGTGGTTTCTTTGTAGCTGAACTCTCTACAAGGTAACTTCTTCTCTACAGGGTGATATGTTGTAGTTGAATTCTCTACTAGGTGGTTTGTATGAGGCTGAACTCTCTACATGGCGGTTTCTTTGTAGCTGAACTCTCTACAGAGTGATTTGTTTGCAGCTGAACTCTCTACATGATGGTTTCTTTGTAACTGAACACTCTACAAGGTGACTTCTTCTAGCATGATTTTTCTACAGGATGAATTGTTGTAGCTGAACTATCTACAAGGTAATTTCTTCTAGCTGATCTCTATACAGGGTGATTTGTTTGTAGTTGAATTCTGTACAGGTGGTTTCTTTGTAGCTGAACTCTGTACATGATGGTTTCTTTGTAGCTAAACTCTTTACAAGGTGACTTCTTCTAGCTGAACTCTCTACGGGGTAATTTCTTTGTAGCTGAACTCTCTATATGATGGTTTCTTTGTAAATGAACTCTCTACAAGGTGAATTCTTCTACCTGATCTCTCTACAAGGTGATTTGTTTGTAACTGAACTCTGTACAAGTGCGTTTTTGTGGGTGATCTCACTGCAGGTTGATTTGTTTGTAGCTGAACTCACTAAAGGGTGATTTTGCTTGTAGCTGAACTCCTTGCATTGTATCTAGTTTCTAGCTGATCTCTCTACAGGGTGATTTGTTTGTAGCTGATCTCTCTACAAGTTGATTTGTGTGTAGCTGATCTCTCTGCAGGTTGATTAATTTGCAGCCGACCTCTCTACAAGGTAATTTGTTTGTAGCTGAACTGTCTATAAAGTGATTTATTTGTAGCTGATCTCTCTGCAGGTTGATTTGTTTTAGCTGAACTCTCTACAGGGTGATTTACTTGTAACTGAACTCCTTACATTGTGACTAGCTTCTAGCTGATCTCTCTACAGGGTGATTTGTTTATAGCTGATCTCTCTACAAGTTGATTTGTGTGTAGCTGATCTTTCTACTGGTTGATTTGTTTGTAGCCGATCTCTCTACAGGGTAATTTGTTTGTAGCTGAACTCTGTACAAGGTACTTTTTTGTAGGTGATCTCACTGCAGGTTGATTTGTTTGTAGCTGAACTCACTAAAGGGTGATTTGCTTGTAGCTGAACTCCTTACATTGTGTCGAGTTTCTAGCTGATCTCTCTACAGAGTGATTTGTTTGTAGCTGAACTCTCTATAAGGTGATTTATTTGTAGCTGAACTCCTTACATTGTGTGTAGTTTCTAGCTGATCTCTCTACAGGGTGATTTGTTTGTAATTGATCTCTCTACAAGTTGATTTGTGTGTAGCTGATCTCTCTGTAGGTTGATTTGTTTGTAACCGATCTCTCTATAGGGTAATTTGTTTGTAGCTGAACTCTCTATAAGGTGATTTATTTGTAGTTGATCTCTCTGCAGGTTGATTTGTTTTAGCTGAACTCTCTACAGGCTGATTTGTTTGTAGCCGATCTCTCTACAGGGTAATTTGTTTGTAGCTGAACTCTCTACAAGTTGATTTGTGTGTAGCTGATCTCTCTGCAGGTTGATTTGTTTGTAGCCGATCTCTCTACAGGGCAATTTGTTTGTAGCTGATCTCTCTACAGGGTGATTTTTTTGTAGCTGACCTCTCTTCAGGGTGATTTGTTTCTTGCTGATCTCTCTACAGGGTGATTTTTTGTAGCTGACCTCTCTTCAGGGTGATTTGTTTCTAGCTGTTTGCTCTACAGGTTGATTTGTTTGTAGATGAACTCTCTACAGGGTAATTTGCTTGTAGCTGAACTCCTTACTTTGTGTCTAGTTTGTAGCTGATCTCTCTACAGGGTGATTTGTTTGTAGCTGAACTCCTTACATTGTGTGTAGTTTCTAGCTGATCTCTCTACAGGGTGATTTGTTTGTAGCTGATCTCTCTACAAGTTGATTTGTGTGTATATAGCTGATCTCTCTGCAGGTTGATTTGTTTGTAGCCGATCTCTCTACAGGTAATCTGTTTGTAGCTGAACTCTCTATAAGGTGATTTGTTTGTAGCTGACCTCTCTGCAGGTTGATTTGTTTTAGCTGAACTCTCTACAGGGTGATTGCTTGTAGCTGAACTCCTTACATTGTGTCTAGTTTCTAGCTGATGTCTCTACAGGGTGATTTTTTGTAGCTGAACTCTCTTCAGGGTGGTTTGTTTCTAGCTGATCTCTCTACAGGTAGATTTGTGTTGATTTGTTCATTGCTGATCGCTCTAAAGGTAATAGATTTGTTGCAGTTGAACACCCTGCAAAGTGTTTTGTTTGTAGCTGATCACTCTAAAGGGTAATTTGTTTGTAGCTGAACTCTCTCCACAGTGACTTGTGTGTAGCAGAATTCTGTGTAACTGAATTCTCTAGAGAGTGACTTAATTGTAGCTGAATTCTCTACACAGTGCATGACTTGTTTATAGCTGAACTTTCTTCAGTGTGACTTGTAATGTTCTGAATCTCTATAGTGGTATATTTGCTTAACTCTCCACATGGTGACTGTCTTCTTGCTGAACTGTCTATAAGATTAACTGTTTGCAGCTGAACTCCCTACAGAATAACTTGTGATGTAATAAAATTCTATAATGGAGTAGATAAATTAGCCGAATGCTCTATTAGGGTGACTGTTCTATTAGAGTATCTCGATCTCGCATTTGCTACACGGAGTTGGCTTTCGAATCATAACTCAGTGGTTTGTAATCCGATTCTTCTGTACTACTGCAAGGACTTTCTATGAAGATTATTCCAGCTATACACCGATTTTCAGCTCATTGCTCTAAGCGGTTTGCCTAGTAGGCGTGAAAACTAATACTTTTTTATTCATAAAAATCGATCGCGTAATTGTGACACAGGTTGGGTTTTGTGTCATATCTCCGTGGTCTTTATCTCGATTCCTTTCAAACCACCAAAAGGCACTCCTACGATGGTTACTCCATCTACATAGCAATTTTCAACTCATTCCATGAAGCGGTTTACCCTGTAGGCGTGACAACAAATCGATCTTGTTTTACGCGAATAATCGGTCATAACTCCTGAACCATTCATCAGATTTGTACCAAATTTGATGCTACGATTCGCCTTTGGACTCCCTTTCTGTGTGCCAAATTTCAAGGCGATCGGAGTACGCGTTTGCGTGTTATAGCAATTTTTGCAAGTGTGCGAAAAGACGAAGAAGAAGAAAAAAAAACGAAACTTTGGCAGCTCGTATCTCGGAAATGGCTGGAGCGATTTCCTTCAAAATTGGAATGTAGACTCCCTTGGCTGGCGGGCAACTGTGTAGCAAATTTGGTTCCAATCAGATAAGTGATCACCGAGATACAAAGGTGTGAAAATGACGTTTTCGTTCTTCCTGTCAATATACTCACGGTGTGGCGCGCCGGCTTCTTGGGCCGCACGACACACTACCGTGTGTCTTGATATCAACCCCTACTTCCTTTTAAACTTTAAATTTTTTTAATAGCTAGTTTGTTTACTTTTTATGTCTAGCTATTATACCTTTTGTTTTCCACATAGTATAAATATCACTTGAAGCAGCTATCTTTTACCTTCGTACGCAATAAGCACCTCTAAAATAATTATCGTTTTGTATTTTAAAGCTATTACAGCAACTGTTAAGGCTTCAGCTGCATTTCTAATGACCTAAATGTTGATGATTTAACAATAAAACATCGCTGGAGAGTCCATGCACCATTAAGAGTAGAACCCTCGCTTTTAGAAGTCTGGATCCCGAGGTGGATCTGCCCCTTAAGGCATTATTAGCTAATGCCTACTTTTGGCTAGCATCTTGAAATGAGACCATCAAATTAGCCAAAAGTAGGGATTAAAGTGTGTCTCAATTTTAACAAGTAGTTATCTAATCTTGTTTCCTTACTCTTTATTGCATGGATTGTTTCTCATTTCAACTTTATCATTTTTGTGCTTGTTTCCTTAGCATGTATAATTATTATATCAATCCCTACTTCCTTTTTAATTTAAATTTTTTAATAGCTAGTACATAAAACATGTGTAAAAGGTACATTTCACAAATTGGGTCACAAATACACATTGTGTTCAAACAGACAACTTTGTAAAATCCGGTTACAGGTCATAGCTTATTCCCAGCAGCATAAACCCAAAGTTTGACAATGTAGCTACAGTTACATGTACATTACTTGTATGCTAACCTCTCTCACAACTCCATCCTCCTCCACTAGTCATCCACATTACTGATGATCCATCACTCAACACATCACACACATAAGATGCGTTTCCACTACCATTAAAGCCTTCTTCACACTTCAGATCACATATTGACTGATATGTGCTACTACAAGACTCAGCCAACATGCTGTTCATTGGTAGAGAGGATGAGGGACACTCCATGATGGTACAGGACACTGGTGATCCACTCCAATTACCATTAGACTGACATGTTCTCTGAGGACTACCAGTTAGCTCATAACCAGTGTTACATGTGAAACTACAAGTGTCTTCATAGGAAGGAACACCATCATCTCCCAATGAACAATTCATTATCCCATCAATAGGATTGTTTAACACAGTGCAGTTCACTACATAGATCAAATTATAGTTAAACCTCACCAAGAGTAGGATATCATTGCTATCAACCTGAGGCCAAAGCCAAAACCGAGGTGTTGATAATTGATATCCTATGAGTGAAGGTGTGTTTTAACTGGCTTCTGTCCCACACTTTGAAGCACTTAACTTCATAAACAATGTGACAATTGCTAAATTGAAGTGTTGATAATGTGTTATGACATGCCACTTTGAAGCATTTGACTTCATAAAGAACTACAATGAGGCTAGTAAAGTTGTATACAGTTTTAATTTTGATGTGCTCACAGTTTTATGATATGGCTTCATATTTCCTTTGATCCCAATGAATGTGTAAATCAATTTGTCTTTCATACTTAAGTATTCTCACATACTGGGGTTTAACTTCCATTCCCAGGGTTTAACTACCACACCCTCCTACTTTTTTACTTTGGTGTAGGATTTCAGTGCATGGGACAGAACTACCCATAAACACTGTAGTATAAGCTTACCTCTCTGACAAGATGTACTACCTCTCCATCCTACACTATTACCCACACCAGTCACATCACATGTGTAGGATCCTCCTCCTCCAGTGTAGCCATCAACACAGACAGTAGTACATGTTGACTGGTACTGTGTGTCACATGGTAACTGTAGTTGTGAGTTATCAAGAGGTGGTGATGTGGAACAATTTAATACTGCACATATTGGATCTCCTCTACTCCAACTTTGATTAGCTAAACAAGTCCCATTATTAGATCCTTGTAATTCATAACCTCCATTGCAGGAAAATGTACAAGTTTCCTCAAAGACAACAGTTGTAGATTCATTTGGGCACCGGAGAATTCCGTTAGTAAAAGACAGACATTGAACTATACAATATAAAGTATACACATGTACTATAAACATTTGAATGACTTTTATGACCACACACTAACATGGCTGACATGTTAAATCTACATCACTTATTGGCTAGTGTTGTTTTAGTTAACCAAAGCTAAAACTAAAAGTGATTTTAGTTGAGGCTTTTACTTTTTGTTATTTGAGGCAAAGACTAAAACTATAACTAAAAGTGCCTCAATTTTTACATTGAAACTTATACTAAAACTAAAAATATTACTAAATCTTTACAAATAACTGAAACTAAAACTAAAAGTACAACTATAAAACTTGTTGCTAGTTTAAAACTAAAAGTACTTTGCTATGGTATAATATATCTAATCCAAAACAGCCAAGCTGTAAAAAATGAGTGCGGCCCTGAGAAAGGCTATGGTGAAAAAAGATGTGAAATCCAAGGTGGCGGCCAAGAAATGGCTGTGATGGTAGGTTAATGGTAAAAATTTTAATAATGACAATTCAGGTGAATTTGGTGCCGCTAGGTCTTGGCACAAAATTCACCTGAATTGTCATTATTAAAATTTTTACCATTAACCTACCATCACAGCCATTTCTTGGCCGCCACCTTGGATTTCACATCTTTTTTCACCATAGCCTTTCTCAGGGCCACACTAATTTTTTACAGCTTGGCTATTATTGATTAAATTTCACTTCTTTTTGTATAGACCAAAGCTGGCCTATGGCCAGCTTTGGGGCTTTTTAAACCTATCTTTTTTTCTTTACCACAGGAAGAAGAAAAAGATGAAGATGTTAAATACTTTAAATATTTCTGATTTTATCAGTAAATGTGCAAATTATACATAATACATATATTTATTACATATCAATTATTCCCTATGGATAACTTGCTTGCAGCTGATCTCTCTACTGGGTGACTTGATATGTAGCCGATCTCTATACAGGGTAACTTGTTTACACAGTAGCTGAACTCTCTACAGGGTGACTAGCTTGTTTGTAGCTGAACTCTCTACATGTTGGATTCTTTGTAGCTGAATTCTCTTCTGGGTGATTTGTTTGCAGCTGAACTCTCTACATGGTGGTTTCTTTGTAGCTGAACTCTCTACAAGGTGACTTCTTCTAGCTGAACTCTCTACACGGTGATCTTTTCATAGTTGAACTCTCTACAGGGTGATTTGTTTGTAGCTGAACTCTCTACATGTTGGTTTCTTTGTAGCTGAACTCTCTACATGTTGGTTTCTTTGTAGCTGAATTCTCTTCAGGGTGATTTGTTTGCATCTGAACTCTCTACATGATGGTTTCTTTGTAGCTGAACTCTCTACAAGGCGACTTCTTCTAACTGAACTCTCTACAGGGTGATCTTTTCGTAGCTGAACTCTCTACAAGGTGATTTGTTTGCAGCTGAACTCTCTACATGATGGTTTCTTTTTAGCTGAACTCTCTAAAAGGTAACTTCTTCTAGCTGATCTCTCTACAGAGTAATTTGTTTGCAACTGAACTCTTTACATGATGGTTTCTTTGTAGCTGAACTCTCTACAAGGTAACTTCTTCTAGCTGATCTCTCTACAGGGTAACGTTTTTGTAGCTGATCTCTCTACAGGATGATTTGTTTCTAGCTGAACTCTCTACAGGGTGATCTATTCATAGCTGAACTTTTTACTGGGTGATTTTGTTTGCAGCTGGTCTCTCTACATGATGGTTTCTTTGTAGCTGAACTCTCTACAAGGTAACTTCTTCTAGCTGAACTCTCTACAGGGTGATCTTTTCATAGCTGAACTCTCTACAGGATGATTTGTTTGCTGCTGAACTCTCTACATGATGGTTTCTTTGTAGCTGAACTCTCTGCAGGGTGATTTGTTTGTAGCTGAATTCTCTACAGGGTGATTTGTTTGTAGCTGAACTCTCTACAGAATGGTTTCTTTGTAGCTGAACTCTGTGCAAGGTGATTTCTTCTAGCTGATTTCTCTACAAAGGGACTTCTTCTAGCTGATCTCTCTACCGGGTGACTTGTGTCTAGCTGAACTCTCTACAGGGTGATTTGTTTGTAACTGAACTCTCTACAGGATGGTTTCTTTGTAGCTGAACTCTCTACATGGTGATTTGTTTCTAGCTGAATTCTCTACAGGGTGATCAGTTCACAGTTGAACCCTCTACAAGGTGGCTTCTTCTAGCTGATCTCTCTACAGTGTGATTTGTTTGTAGCTGAACTCTCTACAGGGTGACGTTTTCTAGCTGAGTTCACTCTTGTTTCTAGCTGATCTCTCTAAGAGTAACTTGTTATAATTAGTAAAGCTGAACTCTTTACAGGGTGGATTTTGATTGTTAAACTCTCTGCATGAACACTCGTTTGTAGCAGAATTCTCTACAAAGTGAATTGTTTGTAGTTGAACTCTCTACAGGGTGCATGACTTGTTGATAGCTGAACTCTCTTCACTGTGACTTGTAAAAATTATACAGCAATATAATTATTTGTAGCTGAACTCTCTACAGGGTGACTTGCTTGTAGCTGAACAGTCTACAATATTAACTGGTTGCTGCTGAACTCCCTACAGCATAACTTGCAATGTAATAGAAATCTATAATGGAGTAAGTCATGAACTAGCTGAATGCTCTATTAGGGTGACTGTTCTATTAGAGTATCTCGATCTCGAATTTGCTACACGGAGTTGGCTTTGGAATCATAACTCAGTGGTTTGTAATCCGATTCTTCTGTACTACTGCAAGGACCTTCTACAATGACTATTCCAGCTACATACCTATTTTCAGCTCACTGCTCTATGCAGTTTGTCTGGTAGGCGTGAAAATTATTGGTATTTTTATTCAAAGTGGATATAGTACCGGCACTGGTTACGAACGTGAATGGCTATTTTACCGGCACAAGTCCATCATTTGCTGGACTATCAAACAAACCAGTTTTGTCTAGGCGAGCTAGAGTTGGTACGCGTCCAATATGTCCCAAGCATTTGACTTTAGGGCACGCGTCTAGTAGGTTGCCCCGAGCATTCAACTTTAGGGGACGCGAAAAGTAGTTCCTTAGCGTTAGGAGTAGGCTAGGGTTCAGCTTTGGTTTCTTCTTCACTCTTGTTATATATAGAAGTCGCTTCAGTCGGATGTTTATAAGGTAGAAACTAAAGGAGATGAGTAGCTGCAGCACCGGTGGTCATATCAAAACTTGTGTAAGATATTCCGGATTTCCGAATGGGTTACGCCCGTTTCGTATAAAATAACACCGTCCTCTAAACAAGGCGCCATAACTTCCACGTACTTTGGTTGACGGACACGAAGTTTGGTTTATCAGATTCTTGATGAAAGGTGATTCGATTCATGTGTAAGTTCTTTGTGTAGTAACGAAGGGGAAGCTAGAAAGGAGCCTTGTACCGCAAAATTTACATGTTCAGAATGCCCGTAAAAACACGTGTTTTTAAACATACGTACTTCTATAACCTAACCTGTTTAACAATTTGTACGGTCGGAGTCTTATTAAGCATCCTTCGCTGCGTAGAATGATACCAAATTTAGCGAATTTGGTTGAGGATAATAACTTGTAAATTGGGATTTTCCCGGCGAGATAATTTAATTTTCCAATAGGTTAATGTATGGAGCGCGTATTATGTCATCACCAGCAGTAAATAACTGTCGCTATGGCGACATTTTCCCATTTGTACGGTCGGAATTGGATAGAGAAATTCAAGGGCTTTCTTTTATTGTATGGTGTGCTGTAGACATTTTGTCAGTTAAAGGTTGTAAATTAGTGTTTTTGCGTGTAGTGTAAAATACATGTATTTTGTATTGGATAAAAAATGACAAGGAATGATGAGATTTTATGATCAGCCTGTTTTACCAAGTTGAGGTTTCAAAAAGGATATTAAACAGATTTTAGATTTATTTAATGCATAATTCTTAATTTTTAAAGGTTTAACCCAGTGTTTGAAAACTTTTAATGTTGACCACCTGAAAATGCTTGATTTGACAAATCCCATACATATGTTTTGATATGTATAATTGTTACAAACATTGCTTATGAGTACGAATGCCCGGGTTCGAGCCCTTGCTTAGACAACTTTTTTTTTCTCGCTTTCTTAGGTTTTTTGTACAAATTTTTTTTTTTAATGTACATAACATTCTAAGTATTATACCCTCTACTGCCGGCAAAATAGCTGGCAAAACAGTGTAACTGGTGCTCTATATAACCTGCCATTTTTATTCACGAATCTCGATCGCGCAATTGTTACACACCTTCAGTTTCATCCATGATCTTTATTTCGATTGCTTTCAAACCACCAAAAGGCACTCCTACAATGGTTGATCTATCCACAAAACGATTTTCAACTCATTCTATGAAGCGGTTTACTCCGTAGGCGTGACAACAAATCAATCTTGTTTTACGCGAATAATTGGTCATAAATCCTTAACCGTTCATTGGATTTGCACCAAATTTGATACTAGGATTCGCCTTTGGACTGCCTTTCTGTATGCTACATTTCAAGGTGATCGGAGTACGCATTTGCATTTTATAGCAATTTTTGCAAGTGTGCGAAAACACGAAGAAGAAAAATGAAGAAAAAAAACGGAGAAAAAAAACCATAACTTTGGCTGCTCGTATCTCGGAAATGGCTTGAGCGATTTCCTTCAAATTTGGAATGTGGACTCCCCTAGCTGGCGGGAAACTCTGCAGCAAATTTGGTTCCTAAGGTATCATCGAGATACATAGGTGTGAAAATGACATTTTCTTTCTTTCTGTCAATATACCCACGGTGTGGCGCGCTGGCTTCTTGGGCTGCACGACACACTATCGTGTGTCTTGATATAATTATTGTAATAACACTTGAACACATATAGCTAATTATTCACTATATACATAAACTATCAATATGAAAGCAACTAAAAGTGCTTTGCTATGAAGATATCTCCACTTTAATGCTAAAAAGTTGCTGCTGTGATGTTTTCAAGCAGAACGTAGCTAACTTAAACTACTATCACAGAATTTAAATCATATAGTACGGTAGTACTGTATAATTCATTAGAAGTTTGGGTTTTTCTGACCAAAAGATATCACCCAAAAATCAGCTTCATAATACCATACTGGTACCTTGGCAGTATTGGTTAGGTATTACCAAGCTCAAAAGTGCCTCCAATACGACCCTAAATGCTTCCGATAGATCGTTACAAAATTTTAGGAATTTTCTACTAACTAGCTACCTGATGCCTTCAGGCAAGCCAAGAATGGTTAAGGGACTAAGGGTACAGGCTTGATTTCTTCACCATTTAACGTCACTTTGTCCCAAGACATGCCTTTTGGCATACCACAGTATGTACAATACACACACCATGGACTTACCTTTGTTCTAATTTGTGTCCCATTTCTTTTTGCTGACAGTCCCAAGGTATCAATTCACAGTAGCGTGATGTATATGTTTGTAAATCGTATTTAATGTGATGACTTGATTGATTCCAGAGGCGCTTCTAATACTATTCTTCATTTGTAACGCTGTGTAACAGGATGAAAATAGGTGAAAGTAAAGCGTATAATGGCCACTTCACTTTTGAGTCAGTAACAATTTGATAGTTGGGGTTTGCAAAATGTCTGTATTTTTATGGTGACTGGAATGATTGCAGAGGTGCTTCTCCTACCGTTCTTCATTTGTAGCACTGTGTAATGGGCTGAACATAGCAGCATAATGCCCACTTCACTTTTTAGTCAGGCGCATGTTCAGATGAAAATTGCATTACCTCTGGTGCCATCCTTTCTTTTGAAGCAGTATCAGTTATAATAATGTCGCAAAAAGTAAACAAACAAGTTTAAGGAATTTTAAGGATGATTAGTAATCATAGAAAAAAAAGGTAGGAATACAAGGGAGGTCACCTACACCTGCAAATATACTAGTGAACATTTAATCACTAATTCAGTCATGGTTGTAGGCTGAAGTGGGAATTAAATGTTTACTAATATATGTGTAGACAACTTCCCTCTTGTTTCCCTTTCTATGATCCCTAATCAACCTTAACATTCCTAATTTTCCTTAAACTTAATTGTGATAATAGCTCTTTATAGTGAAATCACATGCACTGTGTTCTTTGAAAAAGAATCATGTACATTCATTTTTACAGAACCAAACATGGTGGGTTGAAATATGCATCAAATTACTGAAGGATAGCATGCACTGACTGCTAAATTGGTCTTAATATTTACTGCAATTGTTTTGGCACTTGATCATTTTGATTTTGGTACCTTGGTGCATTGACTTGTGTTTGCCATGCACGTTTATCATGGCACACATTGTGTATCTTGTATTATTTAAGTGCTAATGCTTCCCACAAACAATATAACTATGCTTTTCAATTTGCAGCTGTGTAATTTGTAGCACTTAAATACATGCATGTATACCCACATGGCTTTGGGGTTTAGAATTTTTGGGAAGCAAATATATAAGTTGAATTTTAGTTGTATTGGTGCAATTTTGGCCAGAAAAGCCCAAATGCTCACGATCCCTATTACAGTATATAGTACTATCATAACTGAAACTAAACTCTTGAAATGTAACATCTAAAATTATAACTAAAGTGTATTGAAGATGGAAACTAAAACTAAAACTTCACCTAAAACTATAAAAATCTAGCATCTAAAACTATAAATAAAACGTATTGAAAATGATAACTAATCTAGCATCTAAAACTAAAACTATAACTATAAAATATATTAATGATGGTAACTAAAACTAAAACTTTAACTAAAATGTTTTTCTATCTACAGCTATAACTAAAACTAAAAGTCAAATGCATTACTAAAACAACACTACTATTGGCATCCATTCAACTATGTTTACATCATTTTTTAGACTACACAAATAAGTGACATTGTCTCCACTAAAGCCTTCATTACATCCTAGAGGACACTCAGACAAATATGTGAG
This sequence comes from Dysidea avara, assembly GCF_963678975.1. Lineage (NCBI taxonomy): Eukaryota > Metazoa > Porifera > Demospongiae > Dictyoceratida > Dysideidae > Dysidea > Dysidea avara. The sequence goes on from NC_089274.1 coordinate 47,796,441, forward strand.
GTTACACAATGCAGATAATGGTGATAGCTCTGAATTGTCAGATGACACAATTCTGTTAGCACAATTAAGGAGCACATAAGATGGCAGTCTTCCACTCCAACTTCCAGTGTTCTCACAAGTCCCACTAGTAACGCTTCCTTGCAACATATTCCCAGGATCACATGAGAAGGTACAAGTTTCCTCTTCAAGTCCCATGTTCACTAATCCACTATCACAATCAACTTGTCCATTGGGTGGAGTAGAACACACTACAAATTGTACAAAAATTGCATACCGTATAGCGCAATATTTTGACGGGGGAAATTTTGACGATTTGGATGGATATGGGGTAATGCATTAAATTTTTACCCATCAATTTTTAACTGGTAAGCAAATTTTCTAACGATTATCGTAGAATTTGTTAACAGGTGCGAGACTGAACAGGTGACAACGAAGGTGACAATGTCATTGTTAAAGTATTTTAGTTGGAAGAAGAAGACTACCAGTGTTACTAAGGAGATACTACCTGATCCATCAGGCAGTCTTTCGAAAGAAGTTCCATCGTCAACTATTGCAGCAGCCAATGAAATCGTGGTGACTGTATTGACAGCCAGTAAAAAGAAAGAATATATTAAGCTGACTGATGCCCAGAGATTGTAAGTAGGGAAGAAGGCCAGCGAAATTGGGATAGCTGCCGCTATACGAGTTTACAATGACAAAGTACCAGATCTACTGCTAATGGAACCGACTGTTCGTAGGTTAAAGCATTGATACAATGATGAACTAAGGAAATACACTGAAGAACTAAGGAAAAGATCACGAGATACTGACCCTGACCAGGACCCTGGTGAATTACTCGAGTTACTGTCGAAAAAGAGGAGAAGGCCACTTTTACTTGGGGAAAACTTAGACAGACAGGTCCAAGCTTACCTTAATGCAATTCGTGAATGTGGTGGAGCTGTGAATACATCACTTACAATTGTAATTGGCACAGGTATTGCAATGAGGGATAGCAAGTTTGCCAGCATACACTGCAACGACGACTTCGAGTTATCAAAAGACTGGGCTAAATACCTTATGCAACATATGGGGTTGGTGAAACGTAGAACAAACACTAAAGTAAAAGTGGATGTTAAAAATTTTGAAGAGATAAAGAAGGGGTTTTTGCTAGATGTACATAAAGTTATGGAAATGGATGAGATTCCTCCAGATCTGGTCATAACTTTGATCAAACTGCTGTACACTATGTACCAGTTGATAATTGGACGATGGCAAAGGAAGGTAGCAAACGCGTAGAGATCATAGGGAAGGATGACAAGCACCAAATTACGGCAGTCTTAGGGGGAACGATGAGTGGAGATTGTCTTCCAGTGCAGCTGGTGTACAAAGGGACAACAAAGCGTTGTCTTCCCTCATTGAAGTTTCCAAATGACTGGGACATTAATTACAGCTGTAATCACTGGTGCAATGAGAAAACGATGTTGGATTATGTGCAATTAATGTTTAGTTACGCTACCACTCACCTATTTACGTGCTCTGTTCCTCGGATCTTCATTCTTCACCTCCAGCAATCCATTGATTGAGGAGGGTGTTTGGTAAGTGCCAGGGGGACTCATCTGCCATGGTATATGGCCTAGGCAAGGTTATGTAATTCCAGCGGGGCCAAAGTAGGAAGTACTTTTGGTTTATTGATGCTTGAGTAATGAAAGAGTTTAGAGCAGAGAAGCGTCTCTGTCCTAAACTCTTTACAATAGAGGCCAAACGGGAGAACCTAGTGGATAAGGCAGATATCCTAAGTGAGGCCCCCTGGCTGTCTCAGACTCCTCTAAGGAGAATGGACGAACTGCTTATAGCAGTAGTAGGTGATGTGTTGACCTGCGGGTCACCACTAATTTGTGTCACATGGCTTTAGCCAGATTGTGACAGCATCAACACCTGTGCGCAGGTGCCAGATTGTGCTAGTGAGCTGGTTGGGAGAGCGTCTCCTGGTAGTGATCTGGATGGGAGAGCGTCTCCGGCTAGCAATCTGGTTGGGAGAGCATCTCTAGTTGGCAGTTTGAATGGGAGAGCGTCTCCTAATAATGATCTGGATGGGAGAGCATCTTCAGCTAGTGATCTGGTTGGGAGAGCATCTCCTGGTAGTGATCTGGATGGGAGAGCGTCTCCGGCTAGCAATCTGGTTGGGAGAGCATCTCTAGTTGGCTGTTTGAATGGGAGAGCATCTCCTAATAATGATCTGGATGGGAGAGCATCTTCAGCTAGTAATCTGGTTGGGAGAGCGTCTCCTGATACTGATCTGGATGGGAGAGGCAAACAGCTGTTAGCAACCCAATTTCCTGATGGCACTCTGAACTGGAGGGGCTTGTCTGTGACTGCAGGCAGGATAAAAGAGCATCTCTCCTGACAAAGATTTGAACTGCGAGCGTCCCTCAATAGCAGTCTCTACTTGTGGTAGCAGCTGGCAGGGTGAAGGAATCCAGGCTGGCACAGTGAAGGAATCCAGTCAGACCTACAGCTGAAGAACTCGCAACAAAATGCATATGATAGTACAGTCTTTCATGTAAATGTTTAGAGTACAACAACAACAACAACAACAACAACAACAACATTATGTGTCTACTTAGCTTGCTCCACTGCTTACCAGGGCTGAGCAATACTACCGTTTTAGCGATATATCGCGATGTTTTGAAAGTATCGATATCGCGATATTTTGTTATTAACTATCGTGATACCATGCCTGTACATTACTGTCATTAAAAATCCATTTGTTATGCAGTAGTAGGCTAAGAATTCTTGTAAATGATAAAGTCCACCCATCTGGTTTCCCCTGCAGAGAGGTGTGAACACCATACCAACCTCAAAGCATGTGTTACAATAACTGTTACTGTAAACAAGGATGATAGTGGCTAGTTTGTTATCACCTATAAGGACTTCTTGCAGGAATGCTGAGCAATAAGCTATGTAGCACCAGCTATGATTGACTTATTGGTAAGTATCGTGAACTATTCAGTATCGTGAATAGTGGCTTTAGTATCGATCGTGATACCAAAATGGCAGTATCACTCAGCCCTACTGCTTACACTACATATGTATGTAAGTACCACTATTGACAATGGGATACTGACTAGAATTTTTAACTGCCAACATACTATGCCAATTAACATAGAGTACCTGTGTGTAGTGAAGTTTGTGAACTGTTCAGTGGGTAGGGACAGGGTGGGAAGATTTGTTCCAACAGGTATGAATTACTGCCAACGTGTTCTGCTCACTTTGTTGCGCATGTGCTGTTCTTATTAGAGCCCACTGTTGCATGCTAATATTTTGGGTACTTGCTCAGCCTGCGCTTCACAACATTAACTGTGTTTAATAACTTAAACTTTATTTAATGTTTAGTTACGCTACCACTCACCTATTTACGTGCTCTGTTCCTCGGATCTTCATTCTTCACCTCCAGCAATCCATTGATTGAGGAGGGTGTTTGGTAAGTGCCAGGGGGACTCATCTGCCATGGTATATGGCCTAGGCAAGGTTATGTAATTCCAGCGGGGCCAAAGTAGGAAGTACTTTTGGTTTATTGATGCTTGGGTAATGAAAGAGTTTAGAGCAGAGAAGCGTCTCTGTCCTAAACTCTTTACAATAGAGGCCATAGGTAGGTCATGATATGTATTATGTATATCGTGATCTACCCCCCCAAGCATCAAGGTTGTTTATTTAGATCATGCAATGTGCAGAAATGATGATGGTGGCAACATCTAGTAATATGCAAGATAAGCTATGCTTGCAGCATACAGAAGATGATGATGATGTGCAGGCTGAGCAACGGTGACATACAAAACAAGCAGTGGCAGTGACATACATTGGTATACGGACAAGCAATGGTGACGACATACATATCAAGTGTGACAACGTAAACATTAGGAAGACATAACGTAAACGCAAACTAACATGCAACTAACAACCCAATGGTGTGCCCCGTACCAATTGCCTGGCAAAGTTGTGGAACACATCCTAACCATAGAACTACAGATATATGACGAAGACACTGTATCGTGTACACATTAGAGCAAGCACTGTGTTTTGAAACAATTCCTGTTGAAGATGTATAGGTTGAAGTTTCCTTTAATGACAATAAAATGGACTTTTCTTTGGGACTATTATAAGACTCAAGGGGTATGGTGTGCAAGAAGCTGGCACAACGCCATGAAACTACTATGCAAAGTTCTAATATGTACTTGGCTGCTTTTTAACATACAATTTATGATAACCATGTGTTTGTGTTGTTGTTTTTACAAAGCAACTCTTATTATTTCACATTCTACTGGGGGTGTACCAATAGAGAAATTTCTGAACCGATCCAATATAAAGCGATATACTGAGTCAGAACACCGATACCGACCCAATATAATAAAGTGCAGCTATACATTTAGATTAGAGGAAACTGAGAAACTTTAACTTGCCATAAGATACACTTAGTAAGTAGTTCCAAGTCCTAACAATCACTGCCAATGGTTGATTGCCTGTGGTGGTGTGGCCTCAATTGACAGCCCCAATTAACAGCTCAGGCCGTGAGGCACCCACAAGTTTATTTTTTTTTTTAATTATTATTATTATTTAGTGCGTGCTCCCACCAAGATAAGTCCAAATCACTCTGTATTTTTAATGGCTTGTAGCAGGAGCTCACAAGCGTCGAAGGCGCGAAGGAGCGCGATACTAGTGGTTCCAACATTTGACTAATTACTTAAACCTCAGTCCATGTAGGGCATTCATCCTATATTCACTGCTACTCAGTGGTTTATTGCATCATCACTTTTAAGCTGTTAATTTTCAAAGGAAGCCATGATGAGTCTAAGTACTTGTGTGCTATTTATAAACTAAAAGGGACTGAACAACTCTTAACAGTGAACTAAGTAACCATATGTTTTGTAAGCTCTCTGTGCTGTACTGAGGACCAGAAACAGAGTTGTGTTGAAATAATTCTTTTAATTACCCTACCAGTATTACTGACACTCTATGGCTGCATATTAACTGCTAGCACCTGTTAACATAACCAAGCACAGCCCAGGAAATTACTGCTCTCTTTATAAGGACATGTTTCATTAACAAAAGATAGAACACAGCTATATCCTGAGTGTCACGCTCCCCCGCGCCCACAAGCTTCTGCTTGTAGAGATGGCTGGTTGTTTCAAGCTGTGTTTCTAGTTTATTCATCCCATGGTTACTTTTATTTTATTTTCATTTTTTTAAAAATATATATATATATTTTTTAATAGCTCTCCACTATGATCATTTTTGCATGGTTATAACAAAGAATGTTTGCTATGCGCATATTTCTATGGCTTCTCGTAACGTAGCACTTCTTTTCAAGGATAAAACTACTGTTTCCCCAGCTTTGTTTGCTATATAACAGAGGGTATAATGCGGCTTTACCATGGCAAAGACTATTTCGGTATATTATATTGATTTTGGCAGCTATATTGAGACCAACCGATATTGGCAAAAGACAAAATCGCCATATTGGCCACTGATACGATGTACCGGTACATCCCCACTGATTGTATACAAATATATACAGTGTGTGTGGGGACAGTGTACAAGAATATACTAGTACACCAATTGGTGTTATACTGTTGCTTACCCGATGCAGCATCTTGTTTGAGGCCGTTTCGCGATAGTCCTGGTGTTTGTCCTCGGAGATTCTAATTGATGCCCACCACGTGATTTCCCTGCATTTTTGTTGATTAGGTGGCGTCCGACGAACTGGTTATGGTATGAGGTGGAGCTGTAGTTACTGTTGGTATTGAGTCCAGCGGCGTCGGAGCTGTCCCAGGCGACCGTGACACCGTGCGTGGGCCAAGGTAAGCAACTTGTGGAAACGACCCTGAAGGTGGAAACGACCCTGAAGGTGGAAACGACCCTGAAGGTGGCTACTAGCATTGTAGTATCGCATCTTGTCGCGTCGTCGTCCTGTCCGGAATACTTGTTCCATTAGGCGGCCCTTCCTCCGGCGTGACAAAGCTCTTCGCTTGCTCAATCCAGCAGTCGACCTTCCCAAGGACGACGAGCCTCCCTTTCCTCCGTCGGCGATAACTACGAGTATTCATCTTGAAGATTAAAAGCCACTGTAACTGGCAAGATTTGTTACAACAGGTATGAATTACTGCCAACGTGTTCTGCTCACTTTGTTGTGCATGCGCTGTTCTTATTAGAGCCCACTGTTGCATGCTAATATTTTGGGTACTTGCTCAGCCTGCGCTTCACAACATTAACTGTGTTTAATAACTTAAACTTTATAAAATCCCTTTTCCATACTGTGAAAAAAAGCGGAGCGGATTGGCATTACCTATTGATTACCGTGCTTTGGTTTTGTTTGATAACTTTAATGGACAGTGTACAGAAGAGATCTTAACTCTATTGGATGATAACCACATCAATGTTATTATAATCCCAGCGAACTGTACAGATAGGCTTCAGCCTCTGGACTTGGCTGTCAATAAATCTGTAAAGGATTTTCTTCGAAGTGAATTCCGGGATTGGTATGCGAAGCAAGTTTGCAGTCAATTGGATGAGGACTGTGTTGAGCTCATTGATCTCCGTCTGACCACTATAAAACCTTTAGGGGCTCAGTGGATGGCCAATGCTTTTGACTATATCAAGAGTAAACCGGAGATAATCAAGAATGGATTTTCCTCGGCTGGGATATCACAACAGAAGAAACGTTTGTATATAACACAATTGTTTATTTGTATTTCATTTCATGACAGGGTAGTATAACAATTAATATACAATCGTCATGTTCAATAATTATTATTATTATGCAAGGTAATGGATTTAGTGTAAATGAATGTAGAATACTAATGTGGTTTATGTTTTCGTGCACGAATAAATCTCCTGCACTGGTACAATGGAACTCCTCTTGCATTACCTGGGGTCTGGTTTGCACTTATGTAATTGATATCTAATCCAAAACAGCCAAGCTGTAAAAACAGAGTGCGGCCCTCAAAGCACAAAATTCACCTGAATAGTCGTTATTAAATTTTTTACCATTAACCTACCATCACAGCCATTTCTTGGCCACCACCTTGGATTTCACATCTTTTTTCACCATAGCCTTTTTGAGGGCCGCACTCTTTTTTTACAACTTGGCTGTCTTTGGATTAGATTTCACTTCTTTTTGTATTTGTATACCCCAAAGGCGGCCTATGGCCAGCTTTGGGACTTTTTTAACCTATCTTTTTTCCTTTACCACAGGAAGAAGAAAAGATGAAGCAGATGTTAAATACTTTAAATATTTCTGATTATATCAGTAAATGTACAAATTATATATATATATATATATATAATATGTATATTTATTACAGAACTCTCTACATGGTGGTTTCTTTGTAACTGAACACTCTACAAGGTGACTTCTTCTAGCTGATCTCTCTACAGGGTGAATTGTTTGTAGCTGAACTATCTACAAGGTAACTTCTTCTAGCTGATCTCTCTACATGGTGATTTGTTTGTAGCTGAATTCTGTACAGGTGATTTGTTTGCAGCTGAGCTCTTTACAGAATGGTTTCTTTGTAGCTGAACTCTATACAAGGTAACTTCTTCTACCTGATCTTTCTACAGGGCGATTTGTTTGTGGCTGAATTCTCTACTGGGTGATTTGTTTGCAGCTGAACTCTCTACATGGTGGTTTCCTTGTAGCTGAACTCTCTACAAGGTGATTGCTTCTAGCTGATCTCTCTACAGAGTGGTCTGTTCATAGAGCTGAACTCTCTACGGGTGATTTGTTTGCAGCTGAACTCTCTACATGATGGTTTCTTTGTAGCTGAACTCTCTACAAGGTAACTTCTTCTAACTGATCTCTCTACAGGGCCATTTGTTTGTAGATGAACTCTGGTTTCTTTGTAGCTGAACTCTCTACAAGGTGACTTCTTCTAGTTGAACTATCTCTTTCCATAGTTGAACTCCTACAAGGTAACTTCTTCTAGCTGATCTCTCTACAGGGTGAATTACTGAACTCTCTATAGGGTGATTTGTTTGTAGCTGACCTCTATACAGGTTACTTGTTTCTAGCTGATCTCTTGAATTCTCTTCAGGGTGACTGCTCTATTAGGATGACTGCTCTATTAGAGCATCTCGATCTCACACTTGCTACACCAAGTTGGATTTCGTGTTATAATTCCGTGGCTTTAAGTCTGATTCTTCTACACTATTGAAGAGCCTTTCTAAGATGATTACTCCATCTGCACAGCAATTTTCAAAGCATTACCCCAAGTGGTTTTTCTGGTACGCGTGACAAGTAGTCGTTTTTTATTAGCTAATCTCGATTGCATAATTGTTACACACTGTTGGTTTTTCCGTTGTATCTTCCTGGTTTTTAGCTCGATTTCTTTCAAACCACAAAAGGTTTGAGGTTCAATAGTTAACCTATTTACCCACCGATTTTCAGCTTCTTCCCATAAGCAGTTTACTCTGTAGGCATGACAACATATTGGTGCTATTTTTCATGAATAATCGCTAATAACTCTTTGCCTGTTTATTGTATTCCAGCCAACGTTGGTACTGAGATGCGCCTTTATACCCCCCCCTTCTGTGTGCCAAATGTCAAGGCAATTGGATATGGCATTCTCGTTTTACAGCAGTTTTTGTAAGTGTGTGAAAAGAGGAAGAAAAATAAGAACAAAAAATGAAGAAATTAAGCCAATTTTTGAAGTCGCATATCTCTGGAATGCTTGGAGCGATTTCACTAAAATTTGGTATGTGGAGTACTGAAGTTGGCGGGTGTGTCCACAGCAACAATTGTCTTGTTTCATCAGGGCAGCACAGAACTACGGAGGTGCGAAAATTGTATTTTCGATCTTCCTGTAAATATACTCACGCTGACTTCCTGGGCCGCACGACACACTACCATGTGTCTTGATTAACAGTTTGGTACATTAATTCATGTGGCTGTGGGGTAGGGCATCTTCTTGTACTATTTAGCCAAACTTTGTTTATTGTCAATAGACTACAAACCATGTGTCAAATGGGGCTGTCCAGGTAAGGTAAGAGAGTTTCCATTAAATTTTGTATTATATACACGATATCCATAATACAAGTCAAAAAATTATATGCAAATGATACGTCACAGTCATGTGTTGTTTATATACCAACGTTCAGTCATTGGAAACAAAATCATTTTGTTCTGGAGAAAACACCTGGCAAGATGAAGCCTCATCCGGTCCTGGTGGAAATTGGCATGTTCTATATCAATGCCAAGTGCTAAGCTTGTAGCAAATGCAATGGCAAAAATTCCACAGTTTTTCTCTCCTACTTGCTTTTGTGTTCTTCCTACAACTTTGATGTGAGTACGGTGTTACTGGGAAAATATTTGTATAAAATCTGTTTTGTAGGTTCATTAATGTTTCGGAAAACAGAATCATATATCTTCACCATTCCATTGTTACATCCAATGGTTGTTGCTGTAATCCAATGATCACGTGATGGACAATGAACAATTTGAATCCAATTAGTTGTGGACTCATTGGATGGCTTATCTTGTTGTAGGGTTGACCATAATCCATTTAATTTAGGAAACTGTAGCTTTATTTTTTGACAGTGATTGATCTTTATATCCATAAGCTTTTCACCCATGATGATGAGATGGGTATCGATACACAGTGGTTTCTTTTTTTTTGGAGATTCATCGTCTGCAGTTTCCAAATCAATGACTTCAATGATAGCTTCATTTGTACAACTGCTTGTGGTGCTACTACCACTATCGCTGGTGCTGAGATTGGTGCAACTACCGCCAGTATTGTTGATGCTACCACTACCAGTATTGTTGGTACTACTAATGCTGGCACCGTGGCTTGTTAAAGTATTACAGCTGCCTCCACTGCCAACTTTGCTTGTGCTGGTGTTGCACTTGGTAGCATTGCTGGTACCATTGTTATCTTGCTCTGGACTCTGTAATTCTATTACTAATTTCTCTTTCATCAATCGAAGTGAATCGTTGATTAACTTTTCTGTTTTGCTGCTCTCTCTTTGATCTTGTATGCTAAATGTAAGAATACACGACAATTCCAGTCCTAAGTCAGAAGAATATTGTCTGTTTCCAGTGACTTTGCACTTGATATTTCCGCTTCGCCATAGAAATATTGAACAAATAGGTGAAATGAACCGTGGCACATGACCCACTGTTACAGAGTCCTTTCTCATCACCACAGCAAATGTATTGCTCCAATTTCCCACCTCTCTTTTGCATGTCAATTCTTTGTCAAGTTCTGCATCCCAAACTTCTTTGTACACATGGTACCCTCTAATGACTGCGGTAACACTAAAACACGATGCCATTTTCAAACGCTGAAGTGCTCAGACGTGGCACGTGACTTTGGTCAATCCGTCAATATTTTCCCCGTCAAATATTTCAAATCTTTCATCCGTCAAAATTTCTCCCTGTCAAAATATTGCGCTATACGGTAATAGGTTAAATAATTATAGTAAAGCAAAGCATGTAATATAAAAATGAATGCAAGCAGAGGTATAGGAACATTGTTTGGAGTGTGGGGTCAAAGTTAGCCATCACAAATCAAACACAAACTGATTCAACACCAATGCAGGCACGGTTCCTGCAACATTCATGTAAGGTGTGTGTTATCACTAGCTAATATAACTGTATAGCTACATTGCATAGCTATATCTCTTCACTGCCTACTCTGCTATACAGTCACACACTAAAGCGAGATCACTCTCCATAGTCCATCTATTAGGGCTGTACCAATACTGATGCTTTATTGGTATCGGTACTGATATCATGAGTATTGGTCAATTATGACACTGATATTTTACTTATGTTGTATAGGTACTATTATAAGCCACACAGTTATGCTAGTAACTTCATGGTGAGTGGTGACTGCTGAAATGTTGTGCAAAAGTGGGGATTCTGGTATGGCTGAGGTGTGAGGGTTTGATTCCCAGTACAGGCAGCGGCTTCCCCTTTACTGGAGGCTTTTGATACCATCCTTTTGACCATCTTTTTTGTACAGTTAAAGGTCCACTGAAATGGTAAAACACACTCTTGCTATTATCAATTCTTGCTACTAGTGGGATAGGTTGGTACTTGTGATTTAGCCAGATTTTGTTTTTGTTTAGTAGATATACATTTTAGTATATTGTGGTTAGTCAATTATATTATGTCGTAATGCATCAGACAAAGAAACTTTAGTATGCATGAGGTGCCATTAAAGCGACAGAAGTGTCCATGTACAGCTAAATTCGATTTAGTTTCACATCATATATCTACCATAAAAACTTGAAATAAGGTAAGAACTTGTACTGCAGTCAGTTACAAGCCTACGGGAGATAGTTAGTGAATTTATGCTGAAGAACGCTCGAAAACGGCTGTTAAAGGGACCATAAATCAACAGTACAGTGGTTGAAGCACATCTAAGTTTATTCTTGGATGTTTTGAATATGTTTAAGGGTCCAATACAACGGATGGAGGCAGAGAAATGCGAGGGAAAACAATTGCGATGGTGAAGATATGCATGAGATATTATCCCTATCAGGCAGAGAGGCAACTCAGGGAAGTATAACATAGATACCATTGTTTGTTTCATGGTACTGCTAACCCAGCTTTGTAAACAATCTTACTTCAGTGAAGCATAATGAAACCGGTGAGCTGCAATAGTGCAAGCTGAGCTACAGGCAACTACAGAAAAACTCCACTATTTTTTCCCAGCAAAATGTTCAAGTAGTCTTGAAGCTGAAAAGGAAAGCTTGGTATTGCTACCTGCACATCAGACTTTCACCGTTTATCTACCTTTAGTTCCCATTGTAAAGTGTGTAATAACAGTACTTCTGGTTCTTTGTCTTACATCATAATGTGACATAACTAGACTTTGAGGCTTAATATCACAGTATAACAACATTATTGAATTATTTAAAAGGTGCTTATGTGCATTGCATGATACAAACAACCTATTTATTCAATAAAATGGCAAGTGAATTTTCCATTTTACTGGACCTTTAATTGATTTGTAATAGCAGTCTTATCAAAATGCTTTTACAAACAGTCATTGGTATGTTAATTGCTGGAAAGCATTTGAATTAACCATAATAATTATAGTGACATATAACACAAATAAGGGATATCAGTCACACTTTCGAAGTATCGGCTGTTTCTGTAATATCAGTTTGTCAGAAAACCTGTATTGGTACTTGATAATAAATATTGGATATCGGATCAGATATAAAATGTGGCATCGCTACAGCCCTACTATCTATTGCCGCCTATAGTTCAGTCTTTGTCATATGTAATGTCATGGATTTTAAACTTCTCTCAGCACAGACTCCAAAGTTAGAATTTTTGTGAACAACAGACATCATGTGCCAGGGCCACAGAAATAAAATTACAGTACAGTGGATGAATTGCAATGCAGCCACAAGAAACTGTTGTATGGCTTCTTGCATGTAGACATGGTTCTTCTGTGTGTGCAGCTAAATAGTATTAAGTAAATATGAAGCTACAGTAGCTTTGTTTGATTTTTTCAATCTGAGCGGCTTGGCGGGTAAGAGACTCACTTTTGAAAATAGTGTAGTGGGCCATGGCCCCCTCTTCCAGTTCCAATGCCACTGATGTAAGAAATAATTTTAACTATTGGGTATAATGTATATTTGTAGATGAATAGTTTTTACATAAACCTTGGTAGTCATGTGGGTGAAATTACTACTAAAGATGGCCTGAGTGATTTAAGGCCTTTTGAGCATCTAGTGTACAATGAGTATCCTCTATGATTTTCTGTTAAATATGTTTTTTTATAATAATACAGTAGATAAGTGAAACACATGTTCACTTCTGGCAGAAAGCATAAAAATTGGTACCTTGGGGTTTTAGAACATGCTGATTCAGAATTTTAGTGGAACCACCTCGTCAGAGTATGGCTTCCCATTCAAAATGAAGATTTTTAAAATTATAAATAAATTTTGACTGATTTCTGTTCTTTGCACAATAAAATTCTGCTGATTGTATTCTGTGCATATTACAATTTTGCTGATTATACATAACAGCAACCAGGTGTCACTGCACGTGCTCAGTATTGTGCTGACATATCACTTTCATGTTTACACTTGTAGTGGAGTGGATATACAACAAAAAAGGCGAAGATGTTCACTTCTGGCAGAAAGCATGAAACTTGGTATTTAGGGTTTTAGAACATGCTGATTCTGAATTTAAGTGGAACCAGCCCATCAGAGCAAGGCTTCCTGGTTAAAGTTGAGCTCAGTATGGCTTTAGTCAAGATTTTTAGTTTTGACATTAGTTGTTTTGTTAACTACATTCTAAGCAAATGTTATCACTTTATTAACTCTTGTTCTAAACAACACAGTCATAAACTTAATATACCATAATTATTGTTCACATTTATTGTATCTCTTGCTCAGTGCATTGTCCACTACAATACCACAACATTGTGCACTTCAAGTTGGCCTTGCGGCATTTGCAGTGTCCAAGACAGCATTTCTTGCAGATACATTTGATCAGTTCTCTGCATTGTTTTGAAGCTTCCGAAAGTGTTGTCCATAATGGTGTCCATTTTCCATCTGCATCCTTCTTCCAACCCCAATCACCAGGACTTGGTAGACATGGGTTAGCTATCAGTGCTTGTCCCCAAATATAGCCTGCTTGGAATGATGTACGTTTCACATACTGATATAGAGCTGCTCTCAAAGGAGGAAGATTTTCCAGCTTTCTATTCCCATAGGAAAAGAGTTGCTTTCTTGCAGCATTGACAGTGAGAAGTTGGGAAGTACGGCTGTACAATAAAACCACAAATCTTTCTATCTCTTCCATGTAATCATCAGTAATTGCCTCTGGAGTATGAGAAAGACAACCAAACAGAGTTGTTAGGCTTGGTAAAGACCTCCAAACATCCTAAACAGTTTTCTTTCCTATACCACAGAAAGATGAGACTGTATCACAGCCTGAAAAAGCATGCATGAACAACAATCCCTTGCACCAATCATCTCCACGTTCAGCTGCAATTGTGTGAGCTGCAATGTATCTGAAGTTCTTATTGTGACCAAATGCTAGCCATATCTCACATCCTTCCAATACACTGGCTGTAGCAATGGCAAGTACAAGTACATCTGTGTCAGTTGCATGTACCATAATCTTCTTCATACCATGTTGGTAAGCATGAGCACAATGAAACATAATACGATGGTTAGCTTCTTCTTGCGTGCAAGGCTGAAGAGCAGAGACGTCTAATGTGCTGGTTGATATAACTCTTTCTCCTTTTGTGGTGACAAATATCTTCCCCTCAGGTGTGACAGCAGATTCAATCATTGAAGCAAGAAACTGGAAGAGTTCAGTTTTGTTGGAATCAACACGCAAAAAGCTCCTCCAGTTCTGAGGTATGCGTGTTCTCTCAGATACACGCAAATGAAATCCAGTACCACGGCACCCTCTCAAATGTGCCTTTAAGCTGTCGGTATTGTATGAGTCCCACACTACATCTATCCGCTTGACAATGTGAAGATGTTTGAATAGATAGGGCAAAAAAACTCTCTGCATAATCCTTAAATGTCTTGACAGCAGAGACTGCATTCTTGGGCTCCAATGTATGAACAAGGGCTGCTCCATCAAAAAGTTTTACATCTACCTCAGGTGATGATGGTGGACTTGGTGCAAAAGGTTCTAGACATTTCAACAAATCTGCTTTGCTGCTATGATACACTGAGTTATTTTCAGCTAGTGATGGTGGCCAAGCATGATTTTCGTGCTCAAAAAATACATTCATTTCCCCTTCTCTAGCCTGACAAGAAATGTACATCCTGGAGAACAATTCTAGGTCACTCTTCATGTTGGAGAGTTCACTCTTGCAAACCTGTTCTGTGTACTTGGAGTTTGTTCATGGTGACTATTCTTTGGATCTTTACACTGTTTTATGGTGACCTCACTTACTATCCTAGCCATATCTGGACCAGTAATCATCCAGTGCCACATAGCTGATTCATTCTCAGTAATTCCTATTATTCCACCATAACCCTTCACAATAGCATTCGACTGCTCATGAATTTGGTCATGGGCCATCATGGAGAATTTGTGTGAGGTTTTCTGAGTGACAAAATTCCCCTTACGAAACTCATTCCAGACTGTGGGACATTCATCTTCCAGCTGCATGAGGTCCCTCACATGTACTGAAAGCCATCGCGCATAATGGAAGTGATCCATGGCAAACATCCAAGGAATAATGCTACCCAGTGCTTCCAAGTACATTAAGAAGTTTCCATCTCTTTGTGATCGCATGAACTGGAGGAAGAGGACCTCTAGCTTCAGAGTTTTGCCCCAGTAAAAGAATTGTGGGTGACTACTTTCCATGTCTGCACACCACTCATGAAATGGCTTTGCTGTTATGTTATCAACCTCTAAATTATCCTTATATGCCGTGAATGCTTGATTTTGTAGACAAAATAAAGCTGCTGCTGATACTTGCTGAGCCCACTGGGCTCTTGAAGTGTGTGAACCACTCTGAAGGGCGTCAGCTCTCCCCTCTGTCGTAACATTAGCAGAAGCCATAACGGCAGCCCAACCACTTCCTTCCAACCAATCACCAAGGACATTAAGTAGGGCCATTTCTATGTTGAGTCCACCCATAAGAACTACAGTACATACTTTTCTTCACCATAAATGCTTGGCCAACTCCATTGTATTTGCTTTGCAATTGTGTATAGTGGTTGATCAAGGGTCAAGACTGGAATTTGTGTAGGATTCACAATCTCAGTAGCTTTCATAATGACATCCATTCCATGCTTTACCATGGCCACAGAGTGTGCATTATCACGGAACAAAGGTATCAAAGCAGAAATTGCAGGTGGATGATGAACAGCAAATTGAAGATGTGCAAAGTAAGCTGACCACGAGATATTATCATCTTGATCAAGCTGGTCATTTTGCAGCAACTGGACAACCTCTCTCAGCCAGGAAACTTGTACTTCATCAGATTCAAGTCTTGCACATTGAGGGGTAGCGTTTCCTGAAGCATTTCGAGGAGATGGCTTGTCAACAGGAAGTGCTGCTGGTGGAATCTCACAGTATGATTCCATCAGTGGCTTAATGGTTTTAGATTTTTCAATTCCTTCATCTGTTCCAATGACGTTCAAGGCCTACACTCTCATCTGTGACATGCTGTGTCATTGACAATGCAGTGCCATGAAATGCAGTCTGGGCTGATGTAGATGTAGGGTTGTGGTCTAAGTTGTCAAGATTTCCTGTTGTGAACAGACCTTCTTTCAGGATTGTTGGACATACAACCCCATCATCCTCATACTGGTCAATAACAGCATTTGCTATATTTGTAGACAGTTGAAGTACTCTGTCGTATGATACCTCTCTTAAATAGAATGTCAATCAATTCTCGCTTCCCTGTCTTGTTATGAACAAGAAGCCCTAGGTAAAGTGGAAGCCTTGTTTCTTGGTCCACATTGTGCCGTACAGCATTGCTGCTTTTTCTGCTATGCTTCACTGCACTGAGTGTCAAGTGCTGGGTAATAGATATAGCAGCACTTTTCACCTCCTTGTTGTTCTCTGTTTGTTTCTCAATGTTAGCTCCACCAAGTATCATTTGTACTAATGCTAATAGAGAAGTGGAATGGTTATCATATTGCTCATCAAGCAAGGATCCATTAAATCTGTATTCCATTTGAAATATCTCATTTCGGATTATTTCAGCAGCACGCATGAAGACACATTGTCTTGATTCCTCTTTGTTGCCTCCAATAGGGTATCTCCAGTATCCTCCCTGAATGACATGATGACTTCATATTTGCTTTTATGAGCTTCCAGATCAGGAATTTGTGTAAGAAGTTTCTCTTGCATTTATCCGTTGTGAAGTGTCTTCTCCAAGCTGTTCAAGACGAGACTTGTACAGTTGTACTAAATTGGAGAGCTTGATGATACTGCCTTCTGTTTCCCTTATTTCTTCTGTGTAAGAGATAAGTTCTGCAAATGCTATGGCTTCAAATGACAGTTTGGTTTCACCAGTAATCGCCTTTTTGGTGTGTGCTAGATCTGTACCTAGTAAAAAAACCCTGTTAAGCAGTACTTATGATAAACAGCATCCATTACTATCATATCTCCAGATAACAATTTTGCCAATAGTAAGGTATCATTGAGTTCCATGGCCATTTTACGGACATTTGTATCTAGATTTTTGGTAGCAACTTTGTGATAAGCTTGCTCCACTAAGGCATCACAAAAGAAACATACAGGTAGCTCAGTTTCAGTTGATGTAGGAGGAAATGCAGCCTGAAGCCTACCTTTAAGTGGTGACATATTTGTTCTTGGGGACTGTTGTTTGGTTTTCCTTTTACATATCCTGTCAATCTTTGTCTTGTCACACATGGCATAACAAGTTTTATGCCATTTTGCATTGTGAGATCTGAGAGTTGCTTCAATACCTGTACCATCATCTAACCTAGAAACATTGATGGAAAGTGGTAATGAATCAAGGTCGTCCAATGCTTTCAAATTTTCCTCTAATGTTTCATAAGCACTACAGTGGTTCTCATATTTGGATTTCAATGGATCTCTCAATGCTTCACTTGTTGATTGCTGACATAACACACATAATGTCCATTCTGTAGTCCATGAGGCTACAGCAGGCACAGGTGAAGGGTGAAGTTTTAATCTTTTGGAGGCCATTCTAGAGTGAAACAGCATGTTATAATGTAATATGTTTGACTAGCTTCCATACTAGTTGCTATAGGAGCTTCACCATAGCTCCTCTTGGCCAGACTTATTGCAATTTTGATGGGTCTAGTATAGCCTTTTCTGGGCAGAGACTGCACTCTTCAGGGAATTTAAACTAGAAACATTTCACTCTAGATAACTCTCCAGCAATGGTTCACTGCTGTAATGCAATAAAACAATAATTGTTTTTAGAGGCACTTATTTCGTATGGAGATTCTATGGTGACAGGCAAAAAGCAATGAAATAAATGCTTTTCCATTATTTGTGTTTGCAAAAAAGGTTTTTATTGACTGATGGACAAATATAATGAATTTTAAAAATTACCAGCAGCTTATTACAATAATTATAATATTAAGGGTGCTCTGTACAGTTGCGCATATGGCTTCCCGTAAATTATGTTTTCTGCTATAACTTACGAACGGATTAAATTATTCTGCTAAACTCTTTTTATTTGCAATAAGCTATCACTACTGCACAGTTTAGTCCAAATCCCATGTCTTAACTCACTGTAGAAGGCGAGTTATAAATTTTCGCTTCAACTAGAACTAGTCCCACAGTTTATTCCCTAGAGACTTGATTCTTTAAAAATACATTATTGAAAACTGTACAAACAAACGTGTGTTTCTATTTTTGTTCTCTGGCTTCTCAGTCATCAGATACTCTTCTTCCGCTTTTGTGCTGGCACTAATCAGTCTTCTTTACCTCCATGCTATTCCTCGCCAGAAGGAGCTATCAAAAAACAACAAATGCTCTTTTAATGTATAAATATCATGGTTGCCCATCTGAAATTTTCATGCCTATCGGGTCTAAAATGACGAACTAGTTCTAATTTTAGTATCAAGGTGTAGAAACTGAGGCGCCCGCAGCTGTTCTATGGCCACAGTTACAGATCGCTATATTCATTATACCACGATGAAGAAGATACAACACTTACTTCGCTTCTCTCATGTATATCGCTCTTCTTTCTTCCTTTGTGGCAGGTTATTTCATCATAAAAGGCATTTTTTAGTTGGGCGCGCCACACATTAAACAAGCCACAGACTAATTAGATAATTACCGATAATTACTGGTGACCATGGGAATCCATTAGTAAACCCCAGCTGTGCTAACCTCAGAAGCCATACGCGGAACTGTACAGAGCACCCTTAAGACTCTTCCAAAGGTACTCCATGGAACCTTTTGGACACCCCTAGATCCATCCTGACCTCCTAGTTATTTTATTACCTCTAAATCATTTAGCTAACCCCATGCATGAAAAACTCACCTTGATCCAGGACAGAGCACTCAAATCTACTCAGTAGCTAGATCTATGACCAGTGTAAACATGAAAGTGATATGTCAGCACATTACTGAGCATGTTTAGTGACACCTGGTTGCTGTTACGTATAATCAGCAAAATTGCTATGTGCACAAATACAATCTATTGTGCAAAGAACACAAATCAATCAAATTTTGTTTATAAATATTTAAAATTTTCACTTTGAGTGGAAAGCCATACTCTGATGAGGCGGTTCCACTAAAATTCTGAATCAGCATGTTCTAAAACCCCAAGGTGCCAATTTTTACGCTTTCTGCCAGAAGTGAACATCTTTGCCATTTTTTGTTACATATCTGCTCCACTATAAGTGTTGTTATACTGTATTACAAGTCCTCACAAAGGAGTGGAGGGTGACAGGTGGCAGGGCTAGCACCAGCTTGATTACTAGCCTCCAATTCTGCTGTATAATAAATCCACGCTTAACAGCCGAAGAGTTTGACCTTCAAAAAGCCTGGGTGAAAAAGTTGTGAAATCAAAGGTGGTGGCCATGAAATAGCTGCAATGATGTGGATGATAGTTATAAATTTTAATAATAATGCATTAATAAAATTTATTATCATCAACATCATTGCAGCCATTTCATGGCCACCACTTTTGATCCTTTTGAAGGCCACACCCTTTGACTGTTTTGTGTGCATTATTAAATTTATTATCATCCACATCATTGCAGTCATTTCATGACCGCCACCTTTGATTTCACAACCTTTTTTAGTTTTGAAGGTTGCATCCTTTTTATACGTACAGCTTGGCTGGTTTGCGCGGCTTCTTTTTGTATTTTAAATAGTCTATTATACCCAAAGCCAACCATATAAACTGGCTTTGAGGTTCGTTTTTACACAAATCATTGTTGTTCTTATGTAATGAAAATGATAGCTGTAAGATAAACTAGTGCTCTACCAATACAGCAAAATACCTACCAATCCGATACCAAAGCCAATTTATACTAATACAATTTTGTGCTTGTTCATGGTTATTTATATCTAATCAAAAGCACCCAAGCTGTAAAAAAAGGTGCGGCCCTTAAAAAGGCCATGGTAAAAAAAGAGTGAAATCCAAGGTGGTGGCCAAGAAATGGCTGTGATGGTATGTTAATGGAAAAAGGCCATGGTGAAAAATGATGTGAAATCCAAGGTGGCGGCCAAGAAATGGCCGTGACGGTAGGATAATGGTAAAAATTTTAATAACGACAATTCAGGTGAATTTTGTGCATTTCTTGGCCACCACCTTGGATTTCACATTTTTTTCACCATGGCCTTTTTAAGGGACGCTCCTTTTTTTACAGCTTGGGTGTTTTTGATTAGATATCACTTCTTTTTGTATTTGTATACACCAAAGCTGTCTTATTGCCAGCTTTGGGATTATTTTAACTTGTGTTTTTTCTTTACTACAGAGAAAGAAGAAAGACATACAAGCAGACTTTTCTATATTAACTACTGTATTTTTTATTTTATCAGTAATTATACAAAATTTGAAATTATTACATGCCATTTCTTTTTGCAGGAGTAGCTGATCTCCACTGGGTGACTTGAAATGTAGCTGAACTCTCTACATGTGACATAAAATGTAGCCGAACTCTCTACGGGATGATTTGTTTGTAGCTGAATTCTTTACATGGTGACTTTTTTTAGCTGATTTCTCTACAGGGTGACTTGTTTAAAGCTGAACTCTCTACAGGGTGGTTTGTATGTAGCCGAGCTCTCTACAGGGTAACTTATTTCTAGCTAATCTCTCTCCAGGGTAACTTGAACTCTCTACAGGGTGTCTCTCCAGGGTAACTTGAACTCTCTACAGGGTGATTTGTTTGTAGCTGAACTCTCTACACTACAGGGTAACTTTTTCTAGCTGATCTCTCTACACTGTGATTTGTTGGTTTGGTTCTCTCTACAGCGTGGTTTTTTTTGTAGCTGATCTCTCTACAAGGTGACTAGTTTGTAGCTGATTTCTCTACAAGGTGCTTTGTTTGTAGCTGAACTCTCTACAGGGTAACTTGTTTCCAGCTGATCTCTTCGCAGGATGACATGTTTCTAGCTAATCTCTCAACAGGGTGACTTGTTTCTAACTAATCTCTCCACAGGCTGATCTTTTGTAGCTGATCTCTCTACAGCATGATTTGTTTGTAGTTGAACTCTCTACAGGGTGACTTGTTTCTAGACTTGTTTCTAGCTGATCTAACATGGTGATTTGCTTGTAACTGAACGCTGCTTTAACTGATCTCTCTGATTTGTAGCTAAACTCTCTACAGGGTGCTCTGTTTAATTGTAGCTGAACTCTCTACATGATGACTTGATTGGGTGACCTGATCTCTCTACAGGGTGATTTGTTTGCAGCTGAACTCTCTACATTTTTCTAGTTAATATCTCTACAGTGTGATTTGTTTCTAACTGATCTTTCTACAGGGTGACTTGTTTCTTGCTGATCTCTCTACAGGGTAAATTATTTCCAGCTGATCTCTCTACAGGGTGATTTGCTTGTAGCTGAACTCTCTACACTACAGGGTAACTTTTTCCAGCTGATCTCTCTACACTGTGATTTGTTGTTTTGGTTCTCTCTACAGAGTGATTTTTTTGTAGCCGAACTTTCTATAAGGTGACTTGTTTATAGCAGGTTTCTCAACAGGGTGACTTGTTCCTAGCTGATCTAAAAAAGGTGATTTGTAACTCTCTACATGGTGCCATTGTTCTAGTTGATCTTTCCACAAGGTGACTTATTTCTAGCTGGTGTCATAGCTGATCTCTCTAGAGTGTAATTTTTTTGCAGCTAATCTCTCTACAAGGTGATTAAATTGTAGATGAATGCACTGCAGGGTAATTTGGTTGTAGTTGAACTCTCTACAGGTTAACTGTTTTCTAGCTGATCTCTCTACAGTGTGAATTTTTTTTGCAGCTGAACTCTCTTTTTCTAGCTGATCCCTCTATTGTGTGATTTTTTTGTAGCTGATCTCTCTACAGGGTGGCTCGTTTGTAGTTGACAAATTAGCCAAATTTCAAGATCATGTGTAATTGCATCCATGAGGTATTAAATGTTTTTGAAACGCATTCATACTATAGCTGATCCCTCTACAGGGTAATTTGTTTCCAGCTAATCTCTCTACAGAGTGACTTGTTTCTAGCTGATCTAACAGGGTAATCTGAACTTTCTACAGGGTGATTGGTTTTTAGCTGATCTCTCTATACAGGGTGACTTGTTTTAAACTGATCTCTCTTTAGGGTAAATTATTTCTAGCTGTTCACTCTATATAGTGGGTGACTTGCTTCTAGCTGATCTCTCAACAGGGTGAATTGCTTGTAGCTGAACTCTCTACAGGGTAATATAACTAAATTATCTCTCTTCAAGGAGACTTGAACTTTCTACATGGTGACTTAGTTCTAGGTGATCTCTCTGCAGGGTAGATCATTTCTAGTTAACCTTTCTACTTGTGTTTAGCTGATCTATATATCTACAGGGTGATTTGTTTGTAGCCAAATTTTCTACAGGGTAATTTGTTTGTAGCTGAACTCTATACAGGGTGATTTGTTTGTGGCTGAACTCTCTAGGGTGATTTGTTTGTAGCAAAACTCTCTACAGGGTGATTTGTTTGTAGCTGATCCTTCTACAGGGTTTCTTGTTTCTACTAGCTGATTTGTTTCTAGCTGAACTTTCTACTAAAAGATTTGTTTGTAGCTGAACTCTCAACAGGGTGATTTGTAATGTAGTTGGACACACTACAGGGTGACTTGATCAAGCTGGTCTCTCTACAGGGTGCCTTGTTTCCAGCTGATCTCTCTACAGAGTGGTTTTTACTAGCTGGTTTCTCTACAGCATGATTTGTTCTAGCTGATCATTCTACAGGGTGACTTGTTTCTAGCTGAACTCTCTACAGGGTGACTTGATTCTATCTGATCTTTCTACAGGGTAACTTGTTTCTAACTTATCCTTCTATGGGGCAATTTGTTTCAAGTTGGTCTTTGTATAGGGTGATTTGAAATGTAGTCAATCTCAGGGTGACTGGTAGCTGATTTCTCTACAGGGTGACTGCTTTTTGGCTAAACTCTCATTTTTGTTTCAAGCTGATCTCTCTACAGGGTTGCTTGTTTCTAGCTGATCTCAATACAGGGTGACTTGAAAACTAGTTGAATTTTGCAGCGTAACTTGTTTCAACCTGATCTCTCTACAGAGTGATTTGTTTCTAGATGATCTCTCTACAGGGTGATTTGTTTCTTAACTGAATGCTGTACAGGGTGATTTACCGATCAGTCTACTGAGAGATTTCAAGTCACCCTGTGGAGAGTTTATAGCTACAAACATAGCTGAATTCTCTACCAATCTACAGGGTGGCTTATTTGTAGCTAAACTCTGCATAGGCTGATTTGTTTGTAGCAGAATGCTGTACAAGGTGATTTGCTTGTAGTTGAACTCTCTACTAGGTGATTTGTTTGTTGCTGAATTCTCTAATGGGTAACTAGCTTGTGGCTGAACTTCGCAGGGTGAATTGTTTGTAGCTGAACTTTCTACAGGGTGATTTGTCTGTAGCTGAACTCTCTACTGGTACCTTGTTTGTAGCTGAATTCTCTAATGGATGACTTGCTTGTAGCTGAATTCTCTACAGATGGCCTGTTTGCAACTGAACTTGTGTTTGCAGCTAAACTCTCTACAGGTAACTTTTGTGTAGCTGAATTCTCTACTGGGTGACTTTCTTGTAGCTGAACTCTCTACAGGATGGCTTGTTTGCAGCTGAACTCTCCACAGGGTGACTGTTTATAGTTGAACACTTTACCGGTAACTCATTTCTAGCTGAATTCTCTACCAATCTACAGGGTGGCTTATTTGTGCTAAACTCTGCATAGGCTGATTTGTTTGTAGCAGAATGCTGTACAAGGTGATTTATTTGTAGTTGAACTCTCCACAGGGTGATTTGCTTGCAGTTGAACTCTCTACTAGGTGATTTGTTTGTTGCTGAATTTTTTAATGGGTAACTAACTTGTAGCTGAACTTCACAGGGTGAATTGTTTGTAGCTGAACTCTCTACAGGGCGATTTGTTAGTAGCTGAACTCTCTACTGGTGAATTGTTTGTAGCTGAATTTTCTAGTGTATAACAAGCTTGTAGCTGAACTTTGTAGGGTAAATTATTTGTAGTTGAACAGGTGATTTGTTTGTAGCTGAACTCTCCACAGGGTGATTTGTTTGTAAGTGAACTCTCTACTGGGTGACCTGTTTGCAGGTGAACTCTCTACTGGGTGACCTAAACTTTTTACAGGTGACTTGTTTCTAGCTGAATTCTAGCGACTAGCTTGTAGCTGAACTCACTTTTTTTGTAGCCGAACTCACTTTTTTGTAGCTGAACTCTCTACTGGGTGACCTGTTTGTAGGTGAACTCTACAGGTGACTTTGTTTTGGCTGATCTCACTACAGGGTGGCTTGTTTGTAACTGAACTCTCCACAGGTTGATTTGTTTGCAGCTGGATTCTCTACAGTTACTTGTTGTAGCTAAAATCTCCACAGAATGATTTGTTTGTAGCTGAACTCTCTACTGTGTGACTTGTTTATTTGTAGCCGAACTCTCTCTACTGGGGGACCTATTTGTAGCTTAACCCTCTACAGGTTACTAGTTTCTAGCTGATCTGTGTATTATATGGTGGCTTTTTGTATATAGCTGAACTCTCCACAGGATAACTTTTTGCAGCTGAACTCTCTAATGGTGGGCCTGTTTGTAGCTGAACTCTCTATATAGGGTGGCTTTTTGTAGCTGAATACTCCACAGTGTGATTTGTTTGTAGCTGAGCTCTCTACTGGGTAACTTTTTTTTGCAGCTGAACTCTTATAGGTACCTTGTTTTAACTGAACTCTCTACTGGGTAACTTGTTGTGTAGCTGAACTCTCTAAACAGTGACTTGTTACGTAGCTGAATGCTCTAAGTACTAACGATGCTGAATGCTCTAATAGGGTGACTGTTCTAGTAAAGCATCTCAATCTAGCTTTTGCTACAAGTAGCTCGCTTTCGAATCATAACTGAGTGGTTTATAATCCTCTTCTGTACTACTGCAAAGACTTTCTATGATGATTATTCCAGCTATTTACCAATTTTCAACTCATTGCTCTAAGCGGTTTGCCTGCTAGGCGTGAAAACAAATAGTTTTTTTATTCATGAATTTCGATCATGTAATTTTGACACAGGTTGGGTTTTGTGTCATATCTCCATGGTCTTTATCCCGATTCCTTTCAAACCACAAAAAGGCACTCCTATGATGGTTACTCCATCTACATCGTAATTTTCAACTCATTCCTCCACAAAGTTTACCCTGTGGGCTAGTGCTCGGCGGTATTGAAATTTGAATACACGGTATTAGTAACAGGAAAATATCGCAGTATATCAATATATAGTTAGCTTGTTATTGTAACTATTGCACCATTTCTTGGGCCTAGTATGAAGTGGTATGCATCCCAAAAACCAAAAAATATAGTTTAGTACAAGTAGGCATGTGTTGTAATGTGACAACCTCAAGTTTTTGTTTAGAGTGTGTCTGCTAAACCATAAACAGATTGGGTAATTAAATACCAAAGGCTCGCTGGGTTAAAAGCAATATTATACTGGTATTCAGTGATATACCAGTATTTCGATATATCGGTTATCAAAGGATGTCACGGTATGATAATCGGTTATGATAATTTATCACAATAAATGGTATTACCGGTATATCGCAGAGCACTACTGTGGGTGTGACGGAAGTTCGACATTATTTTACGCAAATAGTCGGTCATAACTCCATGAATGTTCACCGGATTCCTACCAAACTGGGTACTGAGATTTGCCTTAATGAGCCCATTAAGTATTCCAAATTTCAGCTTGATCGGAGCACGTGTTTGCATTTTATGGCAGATTTTGTAAAGTGTGTGAAAAGAAGTAGAAGAAAAATTTTGGTCGTTCGTGTATCGGAAATGTCAGGAGCAATTTTCTTCAAATTTGGTATGTAGACTCCCCCACCTGGCCGGAATGTCTGTAGCAAATTTGGTTCCAATCAGATAAGGGATCACAGAGCTACATAGCTGTGAAAGTCGCATTTTCTTTCTTCCTGTTAATATACTCACGTTGTAATGCGCTGGCTTCTTGGGCCACACAACACACTACCATGTGTCTTGATATATGTAGTGCCTGTATTTATTTGCAATATTGTTTTATAACAAAGTAAATTCCTTCCAAGTTAGGTTACATGATGTACTATTTGTCTATTAGGATTTTGCAGAGACTGTTCTATTAGAGTATCTTGGTTTTTCATGCAAAATGTGATAAGGTGCAGTTGCTCAATTTTCACAAAGTACTAGAAAACAATTTACAGCCTGTTGTTACAAGTTTATTAGCATAGCACTTATTATGATGATGACAATTGGCTCGAGTAGGTCTTAATAGTAGTGTACTACCCAAGGTACTACCTAGATATTATCGTTTTAGCGATATATCACGACATTTTGAAAGTATCAATATCGCTATGTTATTAACTATCGTGATACCATGCCTGTACATTATTGTCATTAAAAATCCATTTGCTATGCTGTACTAGGCTAAGAGTCCTTGCAAGTCATAACCTGGTTACCCCTGCAGAGAGGTGTGAACACCATAACATAACCTCAAAGCATGTGTTACAATAACTGTTACTGTAAACAAGGATGATAGTGGCTAGTTTGATGCTAACTTTAAAGACTTCCTGCAGGAATACTGAGCAATACACTATGTAGCACCAGCTATGATTGACTTATTGTAAGTATCGTGAACTATTCAGTATCATGAATAGTGGCTTTAGTATCAGTCGAGATACTAAAATGGCAGTATTGCCCAGCCCTAGTACTACCCCACTGGTCTGTACCAAAATGATTATAATATCCGCTTTGATTCAATGGAATACTAGAGAAGTTGCAATAGTATTGTATTACAGAGTTTATTTGATTATTTTTGTAATGCTCTAATAGAGTACACAATTTTTTGAAGATTTATAATATATAGAACACAAATAGAATGTTCTAGAACATCTTCCACTGGTAGATCTTTGAAATTATGAACTTTTACTATTGAGTAGATTTTAGCTACAATTTATTTATAAAGTAGAAATTAAGTGAGGCGATCAGTCTGCTCAGTGGCTAAGGATTTGGATGTTCAGTATGGAGGACTCTGGTTTGAACGCTGGTAGGTTTTTTCGACATTTTTCATGCACCTTTTTATCTTGTGGTGATTGTTCTATTAGAGTATTTAAACCCTGCAATTTACAGTTGTTTGGTTTTTGCTTTGTAACTCTATAGCTGTCAATGCGATTTCTTTTAAACCATAAAAGGTTTGAGCAATGATGGTTAACCTATACGCATGCCAATTTTTAAAGTTATTCCCGTAAGCGATTTACCCTGTAGGCATGACAACAAGTTGGCCTTTTTTAACACAAATAATCGTCCATAGCTATGTGACTATTACTCAGATTTGCACCAAACTTGGTATGTGATACGTTCTTAAAGTGTACCAAAGTTCAAGGAAATCAAGCTATAAATTTACATTTTATAATGGTTTTTGTAAAGTGTGCAAAAAGAATAATCTAAGCCCCCAAGCCCTCTCAACGAAGGAAAAATTTAAAAAACAAAGAAATCAAGTAGAATTTTGAAAGCTCATATTTCATGATTGTGTTAGGTAATCTTGCTCAAATATGGTATGTGGGATGCTGAAGGTGGAGGGCGTTTGTAGTATAAAAATGATTCCAAGTTTGGTACGAATTCAGTAACAACTTTAGGAGTTATGATCAATTATTCACATAACAAATTGATGTTATGCTACTTCTAAAAACCAGGTGCCCACACAGTTAATACTATCCCATTCTAACTAAATAGGCAATTAATCAACCATGTATATAATTTAGTTTATATTCATGCTATTGCTATTATTAATTCAGCAGGATAATTAGATTTGTAAATGCTGTAATATTAGCATATTTCATAATTCATGAATTATTTTTTAATTCAGTAATTATGTTGCTACGCACTGCTAAGGAAGCGTAACTATAACAAACGAAAATTATGCACAGAAGTATCTTCTCAACTGTTTTATAGTGTGTCTGCTGTGTTTTCTCACGCGAATTGTATAGACAAAGCCTCGAGGCTGCCCTTCATTTTCGTTCGCGTAAGTACGGGTCACGTCCCCCCCTTTGAACTGGAAGGATATGCTCTATCTCTGTTAGCCTAAGAGGCCTTCAACTCAACATTGTTTTAAACAGAAAGGGAAGACTGTTCACAAAGTATATGAAGAGTCGCCACACCCGTATTTCAGACTGTCAAGAAGAAATAACCTCAGAGCAAAGTTTATGTGTGTGGAAGTTTAATACAGACGTATCTTTCAATTCTTACATCCTGGCTGCTTTTTACCGTTTCTAACGTTTTGCTCATGTGGGTGTGTATGGACAAACAAACAAACATAGGTAGGTACACACACACACACACACACACACACACACACACACACACGTTTTTACGAAAACAATTTCAATAAACCAGGCGCACGCCCACAGCTGGCTGTGGACGTGCACCTGGTTTAAAATAGACTGATTTGTTGTCACAATTACAGGGTAAACTGCTCCATGAAATTAACAGAATATTTTTTTGAAGATAGATTAATTATCACAGGAGTGCCCTTTAGTGGTTTGAAAGGAATTAAAAAGACCATGGAGATGTAAAGCCAATAGTGTGTGAGTTTCATGAATAAAAAATATCAGTTTTAAGCCACTACTTGAGGGAATGAGCTGAAAATTGGTGTGGGATTATTCATCATACAAAGGCCTGTCAGTACTATAGAAGAACTGGATAAAAACCACTGCCTTATGATGCAAGATCAAATTATGTGTAGCAAAAGAATGATTGAGATACTTTAATAGTAGTTACCATATTAAAGCATTCAGCAGTGTTAGTAACAAGTCACTCTGTAGAAAGTTCAGTTATGCAATAAATCAAACTGTGTGAGCTCAGCTACAAACAAGTCACCCCGTAAAGAGTTCAGCTAGCTACAAACAATTAATTGTGCAACATAATGGCACATTTTTCAAATTCTTTATTATTGAATATTTATAACCTCTACTTAGCCAAGTGTATGCTCTGGCCAAGTCTCAGCCTAGTACGCCAACAACTTTTGGAATTACAACCCTACAAAGCAGCAACAACAGAAAGATTGATTTGTACAGCAAGTATTGCAGGCACTTACAAAAATGGCTGTGACTTACAAACACAATGCAGCACAGAGTAGCAACTTGCACCATCATGTTCACCATGAATAGGGGAGTCCATTACTGGGTAAGTTTTTCCTTCTATCACCTTTCTTCACTACATACAGAGACGAAATCAGTGAAGAAAGATCGATCGCATACGACCGCTTCAACATGAAGTAAACAAACGCCCATACATTACTCACATATCTTTTAGTCTACTGCTATGAAACAAAGATTTTCAAACTACCCTTGAGTAGACGAATACGATGATATCCAGGTTTTTATTATTACACCCTTTCTTCACATAGAACAAAGCATTTACAATTTACTGTGTGGAGAGTTCAGCTACAAAAAAGACAATCTGTAGAGAGGTCAGCTAGAAACAAGTCATTTTATCGAGAGTTGTACTACAAACAAGTCATCCAGTGGAGAGTTCAGTTACAAACAAAAAACCGTGTGGAGAGGTCAGCTACAAACAAATCACCCTGAAGAGAGATCGACAACAAACAAGTCACCCAGTAGAGAGTTCAGCTACAAATAAGTCACCTGTTAGAAAATTCCAGTGTGTGAAATAACATCCGGACACCAGACAATTTCCAGATGGTTACATCAGTTGACAGGGCATAATAATATTAACTTTGTCCAGAAAAAAATGTCCAACCATGCAAGAAAAAGGAAGTTACAGAAAACTTACAAAGGAAGATGGTAAGAAAATGGATTAGAGAGAACAATAAAACGTTAGATATCACCCTATGGCTGAAGTTTGATGTTAATGCTGGGGACCACTAGTATGTGTCAAAGCTAAAGTGCAGCATCTGCGATCAGTTGTTCCAAGAGCGGTTAATATCGATGCGAACTACAACTCTGCCTTTGTGGACGGAACAGCTTTCATCGTTCAAGGAGCACGCCAGCACAGAAAAGCATAAACATACAATGATTTTATATAAGAAGCAGTACTCAACTAATGTTTGCGACTACGCTCCAATAGTGAAGGCATTACTTCTACCATTGATGGATGAATTGACTAGAGCTAGATTGAAGCGGAAGTTTGAAATAGCTTACGTACCTGATATCAAAGGAAAAGGCACAGCATCGATATAGGAGGAAGCTACCACAATGACCATGCTTGTGCAATGTTAGTTGAATTCAACTGGATGAGAAAGGATATTACCAGGGCTAGATTTTTTAGTATCCAGGTAGACAGTAGTATAGACTGTGGGAATATTGATGAAGAATTATTTATGGTATTGTTCTTTGAGTAGATGGAAAGGTAATTTTAAGAGATAAGTTTTTTCGCTGTGCAACAACTCTGCCGTGGCACAGGGAAAGGCCTCTATGATTGTTTAAAACAAGTTATGGCTAATTTAGAAATCCTACCTGCAGAATGGAAGCAGAAAAGTATTGGCTTGGGGTGTGATGGCACACCTGCAAATGTAGGGAGTGGTGAACTGAAGGGCCACCTTGAAAGAGATATGCCATGGATTATAGTAAGCTGGTGCCTTACACATAGATTAGAATTCTCTATCAAATATGCATTAAAGGCCACATTCTTTGTGACAGTGGATGAGTTTCAGCTACAAGTACGTATATCATACAGTATGATAGTACTGTATAGTAGGGACTAGGGCTGAGCGATACTGCCATTTTAGTATCACGATCGATACTAAAGCCACTATTCACGATACTGAATAGTTCACGATACTGAATAGTTCACGATACTGAATAGTTCACGATACTTACAAATAAGTCAATCATAGCTGGTGCTACATAGCATATCGCTCAGCATTCCTGCAGGAAGTCCTTATAGGTGATAGCAAACTAGCCACTATCATCCTTGTTTACAGTAACAGTTATTGTAACACATGCTTTGAGGTTGTTATGGTGTTCACACCTCTCTGCAGGGGAAACCAGATGGGTGGACTTTATCATTTACAAGGATTCTTAGCCTACTACTGCATAACAAATGGATTTTTAATGACAGTAATGTACAGGCATGGTATCACGATAGTTAATAACAAAATATCGAGATATCGATACTTTCAAAATATCGCGATATATTGCTAAAACGGTAGTATTGCTCAGCCCTAGTAGGGACCACAAAGGTTTGGGTGTGGCCCATGAGCAAACATCACCCAAAAACCAGCCTCACCTTTTTGGTACAGCTATAATCATAGTTGCCTCAGTAAAATACACCTGAGTATCCACATTCATTCCTATAGTAAACATATGATGAGCCCAAACTATAAATCCCACAACCCCAATTGAAATTAAAACATATACCATTCCCAAATAACCAAATATCCCTTTTTGACTAAATACAGTCCCTGACGACGATGAGGCAGCATTGGTTAGTTAATGTTGGTCGTTATAAAGAACCCCAAACCATCAGCCATTTGTTTCAAGCTGATATTATTCACTTGTCAACCGCCATCCAATGATGGTGGTTGTTTTGATAGTTGTGCAGGGTTCCATGGTTCTCCTATACAATTTTGTAATAGGACCATTGATATGATTTGTGGCTCCCAATTGCATGAGGCTTGGGGGCAAAATACCTGGGGGTTCCCAACTTTGAAGCCACAGAGATTTCTAAGGCCATCCTAATAATCCTAATGAAACCCTGCACTATCACACCCCAAGCTAGTCTTGGGATGGAAGAGCTACTCTTGGAATGGGAGAACACTGGACTTGAGTCTACCACACAAGACTCCCTTCAATGTCTGAGTCTGCCACACAAGACTCCCTTAAATAACTGAGTCTACCACACAAGACTCCCTTCAATGTCTGTGCATTTCCTCCTGTGATAGAATAATCCCATACCATACTGTTAATTCCCTCTTATTAATAAAGTTGTTATTTTATTATCATTCTGATATATTGCAGCACTAACGTAACTGGGTTTATATGTACTCATTTCCAACATAGTCTCCTAGTCCTAGGGGTGGGCTATGGGAGGGAACTTTTTGTACCACCTGGTCGCCCATTTGGAACGACCCATACACGCGGTATTTTTTTTAATGTTTTCCAATTAATACCTACTGTTGTATATTACATCTAGTATTGTGATGCAGGTGTGCTACGTACCTATCTAATGCTGGATAGCTGCAATGTGTCGCTACACCGCCCAAACACACGCGCAAATTATCTCCCTCCATTAACTTTGTTTAACAAGTTAAACTCCATTTAATGTCGGTCGTTAAATAAAGAACCCCAAACCATCAGCCATTTGTTTGAAGCTGATATTATTCACTTGTCAACCGCCGTCCAATGATGGTGGTTGTTTTGGTAGTTGTGCAGGATTCCATGGTTCTCCTATACGATTTTGTAATAGGACCATTGATATGATCAGCCACAAATTGTGGCTCCCAATTGCATGAGGCTTGGGGGCGAAATACCAGGGGGTTCCCAACTTTGAAGCCACAGGGATTTCTAAGGCCATAGAAAGGCTACAGCCTTTCCCGCCAAGCCGCACATATATAGGAACCCCCCACTGTACCCAATAACCAGAACACTGATCCCTGCATTGATAAAAGAGATAGGACATAACCGATAAGAATGAAATATTGTGCATGATGACGTAATAGAGGATTCAAGAACCTGAGTCCCAGGTAGTAAATATCTATTCCTCCAAGAGTAGGCAATGAACTAGCTGGGCCACGGACAGAAAACAATAGATGAGTGAACTATCCATGTACTGTGCATATAGGGGGGAATTGGTTTGATGAGGGAGTTAATGCAGTGAAGACAGGAAATCCAAGTAATCGTGTGCATTGTGCAGTAAGCTCAATGGTGGACAGTTTATCCTGGATATTGTGCATGCTCGTATCCCAGTTAATAATCTCAAACAAAGATACGTAGGTATGGTTCAGTCCTTATATCTGTTTGTATCAGTGTGTTACACCCATTAGGACAATATACTAGCAATGTACTTATATGCTGAGGTAATATCATAAGAGGTATACACCCGATGTTTAGCAACATTATTTAGAGTGTACGTGATATTTTAAGCAGTCAGCTACAGAGAATGTACTGATACAGTGGTGACTGTCAACTGTTTCTGTCTGAATAATAACGGAAGCTTAAAGCAACTACACCTTTATAGGGTACAACCAATTGTGCTGAGATCTTCTCCTTGAGGTTGCCACCCTGTATTATGTACACGTTGATGACGAATACTCCATGATGCCCAATAACATTAACTGTGTGCAACAGTGTTACAGCCTTTTCCTGTTGGCATTGCATAGTGTTAAATAGTAGTGCATAATGTGTCAATTGTTGACCATATATACTTTTCATACCCAGAATTCTACATTGGGTGTACACATGCCAGCTGGAGTGCTTGTCAGTGATACAGACTGGTAATGGTGATAATTACTGAGCATGTATCAATACTTAAAGAGTGCATGTCTGTGCATTTTTATTTAATTTTTTTGGCGTGAAACTAGGAGAACATGTTGAACAGGCCCTGCCAGTGTCAGATTGCAGGTATCGATGTGTAGTGTTAGGTATTTATGTAGGTACATATGGATTGAACTTTATGCATCGATTATGGTAGTCTCACTTTTGTATACAACTGTATGTGTATGCATCCCATCTGGGTATACAATGTATGTGTGACACACGTATAGAGTGTATCCAGTGTTTGAATGAGAATGCTCACTGACCCCAATGGCCAGGTGGGACTTTGGGTGCTCGCCTTTGTTTGTGAGATATAATAATGGTTGTGGCTGTACCTCCAGAATTTTTATACTGATCCAACAAGCAGCTCCGTATTTTACCTAGGTGGTGCTAACATTGATGACCACAACAAAAATGAAAGCTTCCTCAGGTGTGTGCATGTGAATACTGCATGTGCTTGAGAGAGAGGGAGGATGGTGGATAAGATAGCACTAATTCATAACCTGTGTCCCTGGTAGTACTAGCTAACCAAGTATGAATAGTATGCATGATGGATACTGTCGTACAGCAGTTATAAGTACCTAGTTGTAAGCGATACTTGCAATACTGCAATATTAATTGAATACCGACTACAGATACTTCTGCATTTTTGGCTCACCTGGGCCCTCTGAGTACCACTTGCACTTTTACACTGTCGTTATGTTCTTGCAATACCCGTGCCGTACCATGTAGTGCTGGGCAGTATTGCATTTTTGCTTCCTGTATCCGGTATTGAGAAATATACCTTGATATCCTGGTAATCAACTTTTAAAATCAAGCTGGTAATGTTATTTGTGTTAAAAACAATCAGCAGTTAATCTGTAAATGAGATTACCACAGATGAAAGTTGTTGGTGTCTAACAGGTTATAAATGCCTTTTGCTAGCTGCTATGCAGTTGCATACAAGTAGGCTAGTGCTACATTGTAACCTGAAACCTCACAGATTACTGTTATGCAGGACTTGTAGTCATCAACACATAAATCAATTAAATTCCAAAGACCTGACATCTGGCTTCATTCATAATGTGATACACCTAATGGCATTCATACCAATATTACCAGTATGTTTGAAAGTGAATACCTTTGAACCAGTTTGGTGATAATACCGTGATATCCTGGTACTAGTACACAGCACTATTTTGTATGTAATTGTTGTCCAACACTAGTACAATGCACTATTTTGTATGTAATTGTTGTCTAGTCTTATGGCCTC
Organism: Dysidea avara; assembly: GCF_963678975.1. NCBI lineage: Eukaryota > Metazoa > Porifera > Demospongiae > Dictyoceratida > Dysideidae > Dysidea > Dysidea avara. The sequence continues at coordinate 47,831,310 of NC_089274.1, forward strand.
TACACTGGATATGAATTATTCAAATACAGTTGACCACACATACTGGAGAACCGTTCAGGAATGAAAATGGGCAAGCCAAGTAATATAACCACTTGTTATACGTGCAATTGACATCAAGGAGAAACTGTACATGGCTAGTAAGGAGAAACTTTAGATGAAAATAGCAGACCCACAAACTGATTACACACTGTATCTTTTGAGACTGCCGTTTGATGTCATTTATACTAAATCCGGCTCAAGGCATACACCCACAGATAGCTGAATACATACTACTGTAGCAAGTCACACTTCCAGAATCATATACACTACATTGTTTACAATAACTTATAAGTACAATATATTACAATGAAAACCTGAAGGACTTTACCACTTTTGGACCGCTGACACTGCTCCACCAGTGGCATTAACATGAGTGAGTGAGTGAGTGAGTGAGTGAGTGAGTGAGTGAGTGAGTGAGTGAGTGAGTGAGTGAGTGAGTGAGTGAGTGAGTGAGTGAGTGAGTAAATAAGTTGGTCAGTAAAACAGTTCACTAAATATAAATCTATGTTTTAAACACCTTGTCACAACTTATTTAATTTTACCAACACTGCCAAGGTGCTGTAAAAGGATTTTGAGGCTGGTTTCTGATCTATTTTTACTATTTTGTGAGAATATGCAAACCTCCATGATCCCTATTATACAGTACTACCATACTTTACTATTAACTAAATGTATTAATGTAACTACATTTACATGTACATTACTTGTATGCTAACCTCTTTCACAACTCCATCCTCCTCCACTAGTCATCCACATTACTGATGATCCATCACTCAACACATCACACACATAAGATGAGTTTCCACTACCATTAAAGCCTTCTTCACACTTCAGATCACATATTGACTGATATGTGCTACTGCATGACTCAGTCAACATGCTGTTCATTGGTAGTGATGATGAGGGACACTCCATGATGGTACAGGACACTGGTGATCCACTCCAACTACCATCAGACTGACATGTTCTCTGAGGACTACCAGTTAGTTCATAACCAGGGTTACATTTGAAATTACAAGTGTCTCCCTCATAACCCACTCCTACTCCACCAGAACTACATGATGTTATCTCTCCATTAGATGGTGTTGTGAGGTCATCACATCGGATGTCTGTAATTTAGTATTAATTTTGTTATGTAAATTTTAGACTCTATTTAGGCTGTTTTGGGTGGGTAATAAATCTCATATGTGACCAGATTTTACAGAACCGATCCAAATCGCACATCAGGCAAAATCAAACTAACACCACCAGTGGATAGCTACACTATCGTACTAAAAGTTTTGACCCTCAGCACTACTCAAACTACACGAGGCTGGTTTTTACACACGTCTCTTCTGGGTGGTGTGGAGTGCTCAAATGGTGGTTTCAGGCCTTGTGAAGGACCTGGCTTGGCAAGAGTCAGTGGTTTACTGGTGGACAGCCTTATAATGTTGGCCAGACGTGTTCTCTGTTGATTTTGCTACATATCAACCACTAAGGAGCCAGCACAGCCCTGTAATCTCGTGTCTGGACTCCAATCGTGGTCTGCCTCCATTTTGAGGTCTGTCTTTTGCCCTCCCCGCCACCCCCCAGCCTCCACCCCTTTGTGAGCACTCGTGATACTACTTCGCTCGTCCAACTGCTCAGATTTTCTATCTTATTTGGCGGGAAACTGTACAAGCAGCTACAAGTACTGGAAGTGGCTTGAAAGGTAACAGATTGATGCATCTTTTGTGCAAATTTCATACGCGTGCTTGCTATCCTTGGATAGTTATGCTGGCTTCAATTCTTTAAAACCGTTTATCTCGAAACTTCTAATGTGCGATTTGGATCGTTTTTCCAAAATCCAGTCACATATAATACTCATCTGGCTGTAAAGGAGCCAAACACACAAAAACATACTTTGGAATCACTCCATGACCAGTGCCAGCCACCACACACTGACCAGACTTCTTTCCACTGCCCCAGGATTCTTAGAAGGTCACGTGATCTCACGTGATGCTCCAGAAATAATTTATATGTGACCAGATTTTACAGAACCGATCCAAATCGCACATCAGGCAAAATCAAACTAACACCACCAGTGGATAGCTACACTATCGTACTAAAAGTTTTGACCCTCAGCACTACTCAAACTACACGAGGCTGGTTTTTACACACGTCTCTTCTGGGTGGTGTGGAGTGCTCAAATGGTGGTTTCAGGCCTTGTGAAGGACCTGGCTTGGCAAGAGTCAGTGGTTTACTGGTGGACAGCCTTATAATGTTGGCCAGACGTGTTCTCTGTTGATTTTGCTACATATCAGCCACTAAGGAGCCAGCACAGCCCTGTAATCTCGTGTCTGGACTCCAATCGTGGTCTGCCTCCATTTTGAGGTCTGTCTTTTGCCCTCCCCGCCACCCCCCAGCCTCCACCCCTTTGTGAGCACTCGTGATACTACTTCGCTCGTCCAACTGCTCAGATTTTCTATCTTATTTGGCGGGAAACTGTACAAGCAGCTACAAGTACTGGAAGTGGCTTGAAAGGTAACAGATTGATGCATCTTTTGTGCAAATTTCATACGCGTGCTTGCTATCCTTGGATAGTTATGCTGGCTTCAATTCTTTAAAACCGTTTATCTCGAAACTTCTAATGTGCGATTTGGATCGTTTTTCCAAAATCCAGTCACATATACTCCACCTTGTTTTCTAATATACTCCACGCCTTCAGGCACAATATAACATGTGCTCAAAATCTAGGTTTATCCAATCGCTATGCATTGTTCATGTGCAGTGATTTAACGGGCACTATTATTTTGTCACGTGAGGACGCATAGTTGCCATGGCGCTAGTATTATCGCAAGAAAACCAGCCGCTTTTGCCGAGCCTACAGCAGAAACAGCCGTGGATGAGGTAAGTAATTTAAGTGTAATGTGAAATAGAGTCTAAAGCAGTTATACGGGCACAATGTGGAGTCTATGAAATTTATAAACCCTCAGGCCCTTAGTAGCGTCCTCGTTTCGCTCGTGCGCTACGGCCCGGGCCTTCGGGTTTATAAATTTCATAAACTCCACATTGTGCCCGTATAACTATTATATATGTACAACATATGAATTTAAATAACACAGCCAATAACAGGGGCAATGAAATAAGTCTTTGACTAAGGGTCCAACACTGATTAGCTAAGAGTAATCAGCTAAAACTAACAGTTATATGGTTCTTGCAATGTGACTGGATCTGCACATGTTTGTGCAGTTTTTGAATTCCATTTTATTACACTGCCTTTGTCTAGATATGTAGCTAAAGGAATAGTCAATCTAAGTTTCAGCCCTACCATTTTTAACACTTGAAGTGGACCACATACCTAGGTATGAGATATCTCTGAAGATGACTCAGTCAAAAAGTGAAAGCTATGTACAACAAGGTGGTGAAGGCTGGCACAATCAGCATGATTCCAAATCAAGCCAATAGACGGCAGAGTACACTGTGATCAGACCTTATTTAACTAGAGGCCACCGATAACCATGTAAGCACTGGTACATTAGTGATGTGGTAATGACACAGTGATGTGTACATCACTATGTGCATACTGTACACAATATACAAGGGATACAAATTATTGTAGTAACTGGTGTATGCAAGCCAGGTGAAGAAGCCAGGTGAAGGATGATGCATGCAAAATGTACAATAAACAAGCGAACACCCCATACTGTGCTCTTTACAATGCAAACAAATAGACAGCCAAAACCTAGCAAGCCAATACAAACAAACAAACACTTGCCATCCCCAGTGGTAAGTAGTGCTAGGCGGTATTGAAAAATAGCAAATGGTATACCTTCCATAAAAAGTATCACAGTATTACTAAATAGCACGGTAGTAATGTAAAATCCATTGATATTAAAGTAACTGCCATTTACCTCAAAAAAAGCACCAAATACCCATGGTAGCTCAGCAAACCTCAGGTACAAATTACCACAGACAAACTTTGTTTACATAGTTTGGTTAGTTGACTACATCAGCACCGGGTAGTTGGAAAAGGCAGACATGGTCAGACGTGGACACAGATGCGGACACGGACATTTTCAAAAAGCACTTTTACATTTATATAACAGTTATTTTTCATACCTGACGTTGTTTTTACAGCAGTCTTCACTTCCAGACCCAGGCATCAATTTTGTCATAGAGCTTATCCATATATAAGTGCATGTGCGAAGGATAGACTAGCACTCTAAAGACCATATAGTGTTGTATACGTACTCTAGAAATCTAATTCAGAGTCACAGAGACTAATCTAGCATGTCACAACCTAATCTCGTAGGCCAGGTCCTTGAAACCCTCAACACTTGGTATAAGCGCCTGCGCCTTATACTAAAAGGCGTAAGATTGTGGATTTGGCCTGCTAAGCTAAGTTGCATGGGGCATATAAGCTAATCTCTACAACTATATAACTCTGTATTTGACTTTAGAGCATGTGTACAACACTATATGGTCTTAGGTATGCTGTGGAGTGCTGGTCTAGTCCTTCGCACGTGCGCTTATAAATGGATAAGCACTATGACAAGATCGACGCCTAGGTCTGGAAGTGAAGACTGCTGTAAAAAACAGCGTTAGGTATGAAAAATAACTGTTATATAAATGTAAAAGTGCTTTTTGAAAATGTCTGTGTCCGTGTCTGCGTTCGCGTCCGACCGTATCCACCTTTTCCAACTACCCATCAGCACCTGCCTACAAACATTGTCACATGTCTGGTTACCTTCTAAATATGGGATGAAACAAGCCCACAGAGAGGCCATAATGCCCAGGCGGTATGGCGGTATCAAAACCGGTATCAAAACTGGTATGACTTAAATATCACAGATTACTAACAATACTGGTATATCGCCCAGCTCTAGTGGTAAGTTGGGTCAGTCAGTGGTCTCGATTACCTGCTTTGTAGTGGGTATTATATGGAATAACATGTCTGTTCAGTCATCGGCATGGATAGATGTAAGTATTATGTCTGTAGGTTTTGCATACATTAAACTTTTACGACATAATTTTGATTGTACTTTTTATTATCTTTAGTATTGTACTTGGTTGTATAACTAGAATTAGGTCTCATAGAACAAAGTACATACCTCAACATGACAATCTAACAATGTGACACTAACAATAGGGCATGTACAAACAGTGCCATTGTCAGCACCAGTAATGTATATGCTGGTAGAAATTATATACATACACAGGCTAGGAGGTGTAACTGGTATCTGAAAATCATAACACTAAAACAACACTAGATTTGAGATACACTAAAAACAGGTGATTTCCTATACCGTGGGTGTGGGAACTCTCTGAAGACGACTAAGTCAAGAAGTGAGGCTATGAACAACAAAGTGGTGAATGCACGATCAACACAATAGTATGATCCCAAATCAAGCCAATATATGACACAACAATGACAGATGACACAATAGTGTCATCATAACTAGAGGCTACCAGTAGCTAACTACCAGTACATTAGTGGTGTGGCAATGGCACGGTGAGGTGTACACATTATGTGCATACACAACATACAGAAGATACACATTATTGTAGTAGTGTTTGCAGCAATGCATTGTTGGCAACACTGAAGGTACAGTTACACCCCAATACACCTTTCATTTCTCAAATATTGGCTGCTCAGTTTTAACGCAAAACCTTTTTATTCACAAGATCAAAATCACACACACACACACACACACACACACACACACACACACACACACACACACACACACACACACACACACACACACACACACACACACACACACACACACACACACACACACACACACACACACACACACAGACACACACAGACACACACAATTTTCCTAAAACAATTACAGGAACTGGACGTGTGCCTGTTTAAACATAAATAACATACATGGAAGGAAATGAGATGCATGCCTGGATATTAAAATGAAAGTAACTTCAGCTGCTTACCAAGGTACACTCTAATACAAATGTTGTAGTCAACATCATCACGATTTCTAACTGTAACACTACTTTGATTACGATCAACTTGATAAGTTGTTATTCCGTTATTGTCAGTAGTAGTATGTAACAGCTGTAGATTAATGTTAGAATACAATCCCACAACTGATCCTGATGGTGCAGTGAACTGTTCTGTTACTGGGAGGGTGTAGTTCTGACATGAAACTGTATTACCAACACTAGGATTGAATGTGACTGTGTTTGATTGGATGAGTGAATAAGTAGTGTCACTACCACTACTTCCAGTTATTCTCCAAATACCAGGATAAAATGTTACTGATTGAGCACCTAGTACCTGATAACAGAACTCCCAGGTAGTTACAGTTCGTTTACACTGAACTGTATATCCTGCTAGTATGTAAGTCATATCTGCAGTAATAATCATCCCATTATGATCCAGTGACCCAACAGTATCAGGAGCTGTACACTCTTGACCAGTGACTGCTGTAATGTACAACATAGACATAGTGTTTGGTACACACAAATAATTAATCTGACTAACCTGATATCAAGAGATAGAAGGAAATAGCAGTGGCAACATTATATCTTGATACGGCATCTAACATTAACATATAAACAAGTAACAGATCAGTGTGCTGATTGAAGCAATTTCAGCTCAGTATAACTCAATATTCTACTGCATGATTGAAACATAGAAAATATTTGATATTGTTGTTTGAGTGACTGTTGTACAAAACTCAAGATGCACAGTGGTGTTTTGTGTGGCCAAGAAAGCCAGTGCATCACACTGTGCGTATATGGATAGGAAGAAAGATCATACGGCCTAGAAAGCTGCATGGTATGTCACATGTATATTAAGCGCATAGTATTTGTTAAGTACATATTCATTTCTTGTACTCAATCATGGTTAATAAGTGTATGTGTATGAACACCAAGCTATGATAGAAGTTTGTCAATGATGCAAGGTGTGAAATTTCATTTGGTATATGACCAATTATAATGTGCCTTTCACCATGCCTACCAAGTGAAACAGTCCTCTGCAGTGTATGGAATTCATGCTCTACATGAAGGATTTGCAAACTCCAAATAATGAGTTAATTGTGTTAATAAGTATCCAATCTATTCATGTTAACACATTCATTTGGAAACCCTATATCATTACCTATATGTTTAACCACAGTATATTAAGTTCATACCAGAGCAACAATGGTGTTGTGTACCACTGCATACTTGACTTACTGTGATCACATAACTGCACAAGTATGTATGGGTAGTTGGAAAAGGCAGATACGGTCGGACGTGGACACAGACATTTTCAAAAAGCACTTTTACATTTATATGACAGTTATTTTTCATACCTAGTGCTGTTTTTACAGTAGTCTTTGCTTCCAGACCCAGGCGTCGATCTTGTCATAGCGCTTATCCATTTATAAGCGCATGTACGTGCAAAGGACTAGACCAGCACTCCACAGCATGCCAAAGATCATATAGTGTTGTACACATGCTCTAAAGTCAAATACAGAGTTATATAGTTGTAGAGATTAGCTTGTATGCCCCATGCAACTTAGCTTAGTAGGCCAAATCCACAATCTTATGCCTTTTAGTATAAGGCGCAGACGCTTATACCAAGTGTTGAGGGTTTCAAGGACCTGGCCTATGAGATTAGGTTGGGACATGCTAGATTAATCTCTATGACTCTGAATTAGATTTCTAGAGCACGTATACAACACTATATGGTCTTTAGAGTGCTAGTCTATCTTCGCACATGCACTTATATATGGATAAGCGCTATGACAAGATTGACGCCTGGGTCTGGAAACGAATGCTGCTGTAAAAACAATGTTAAGTATGAAAAATAACTGTTTTTGTAAATGTAAAAGTGTATTTTAAAATTATCCATGTCCGCGTCCGACCGTATCCACCTTTTCCAACTACCCAGTATGCATGCCTATATGATAAATCTGAAGCCATACTATTGCTGACCACAGCATGCTGTACACCGACTATAGTTGGATTTGTCAGAGCTATATAGTACAAGGTACATTCAATAGTAAGGAAACAATACACTGGTGTTTGCTAACTCTGATAATATTAACTGACTACTTAACAGCTACTGTTACATGACTGACTTTGATATACATGTTTAGTACTGTGTAATATCAAGCACCACCAGCACATCTTATTATCATGTTAGCTATCCATAAATGGATTTATAAAAAGTAAACAAACTAGTTTAAAAGTAATTTTAAAAATTAAAACATGGGAATAGAGATCGCTGAAAAAAGTAAAGAAACAAGAATCAAACAAACCAGCATGTTAAACACACAGAGATCTCTATTTGGACTCAAATAAACATTTATACAGAAGCATTCTCAGTACTTATCTGCCCCTGATTTATGGAGAAACTACTGTTTTTACCTTAGCTTCTACCATATCCATTGATTCTAAATAGAGATCTCTGTGTGTTTAACATGCTGGCTTGTTTGACTCTTGCTTCTTTACTTTTTTCAGCAATCTCTATTCCCATGTTTTAATTTTTAAAATTACTTTTACACTAGTTTTTAAGAAGTAGCATAGCATCAACTTGTATTAGTATAAATTGGCTTTTGTATTGGATCAGTAGTAGTGTTGTTTTAGTAAGGACTTTTAGTTTTAGTTATAGTTAGTTTCGTCAATAATTTTAGTTTTATTTAATTCCTTTTAGTTAATGATTTAGTTATGGTTATATTCTCTGTGTTGTTTTAGTTATAGTTATAGTCAGCGGCGGAGGAAGTAGTTGATATGAGGGGGGGCTGGGCTAACCCAGACTTATTTCTATAGTTTGATAAGGTGAGACCAAAAAAAAAAAAAAAAAAAGGTCACAACCAACTGACAAGAGCTTTCCACCTCACCAGCTACCATTTCTAGCTGATAAACTACATAAAAATCCTTACATAGCTCGCTACACACTGACTACTTTATTAGAGTGACTGCTCTATTAGAGTATCTCGATCTTTATCACGGTTTTCAGCACCACTCCAAGAAAGATAATTTCGTTGTGATATCATTCTGAGGGGGGCTTTAGCCCCCTAGCCCCCCCTTTCCGCCACCTATGGTTATAGTTAAAACTGTAAAAAGTTTTTAATTATAGTAATAGTTTTAGTAAAATTTATATTAAAAAAAAACTAGTTTTAGGTATACTTTCAGTTGTACATAAGAAAATCTTTTAGTTTAGTTATAGTTTTAGTTGTCTTTTCCAATTCTTTTTAGTTTTAGATTTAGTTTTGGTAAATTATTCTACTGTATTTTAGTTATAAATTTAGTTTTAGTTATACTATAGTATTTGCTTTTAGTTATATTTTAGTTAACTAATATATATTTGTCTTACTAAAAGTACTTTTAGTTTTAGTTATCATACAGTACAGTAGGCTAGTGTCTAATCACTGGACTGGACTACTGGACTGGACTACTGGACTGGAATACTGGAATGGACTACTGGAATGACATTTTTTTTTGGTTTTACACATTTTTAAGGGTGGGGTTACTGTACATTTGGGTGACTTGTGACAACATTTCAGCACTGAGTGGTGAATATATGATATTTTAATCCTAAACAGTAGCTGTGATAAGCCAAATGGGTTCAATTAATGCATTCTATTCACTGCTTGACAGTATCTACTCTACTGTATAGCAGATACTGACATGTGTGTACACCCAAAAATGTTTCTCTCACTGTTAGGCACATGTCAGTATTGTGATGCAACTTTCTATAACATATATTGTGAATTGGTGACTAGTCACTAGAGTCCATGATATGTAACTGTGTGCAATGGGGGCACATTAAACTTACTTTTTAAACTTGTACATACTGTATGCTATCGTGCTATGACTATGCAATTTTCTACTCTTATTAACAGCTAGCTAAATGGCATTGTAATACAAATGCAGTCATCTCATTCCAGTAATGAAATATAACCAGTTATGTGATGGGATCTAGTTTGTGTGTTCACACACACACACACACACCATATATGTTATAGAAAGATATATCACAATAATCACATGTGCCTAACAGTGAGAGAAACATTTTTGGGCATCTACACATGTTAGTATCTTCTATACATTAGACAAGTTGAAATACTCGAATTTCATTGGCTACTTACAGGTATCTAAATCCTGTAGATCCCTTGTTCATGTCTCAATAGATCCCTGTCTCTGGGGTGATGCAATTACACACCTGTAACAATGGCAATGCATGGGTGTTTAACTGGCACTGTTACAAGTTGACAGGGGCTTGTTTTGTTCAAGAACGCTTCGTGTTACAAGCAGCTGTGAAGGTACAAGCAGCAGAGAAGGTACAACAACGAGCTATGGTCTAAATTAGTTAGACATTGAAACACAGGGTTCTACGGAATTTAGAAACCCTCAGGCCCTGTAGTAGCACCCTCACTTCGCTTGTGTGCCACAAGACAGGGAGGACCTTTCGGGTTTCTAAATTCCATAGAACCCTGTGTTTCGATGTCTAACTATTAAGTAGATACTGTCAAGTAGTGATTAGAATACATTGAACCCATTTGGCTTATCACAGCTACTTTTTAGGATTAAAATATCATATATTCACCACTCAGTGCTGAAATGTTCACAAGTCACCCAAATGTACAACTACCCCACCCTTAAAAATGTGTAAAACCAAAAAAATGTCAGTCCAGCAGTCCATTCCAGTATTCCAGTCCAGTAGTCCAGTCCAGTGATTAGACACTACCAGTACAGTAGTACTGTATAGTAGGGATCGTGCAGAACTGGGCTTTTCCAGCCAAAAGTATCACCTAAAACCAGCCTCAATTTCCCTTCATGACAACGTGGGGGTATTGGTTAGACACAACTCCCAAAAATGTCTTCAGACCAACCCTAAACCCTTCCAAAAAGTTACTATGGAATTGTAAAAATTTTCTATTTTATTCTGACTAACTGATGCCTTCAGCCAAGCATAACTCAACAATGGATATAGCTGTGGGCTTGATTTCTTCACTGTTCGATGTTGCTTTGTCCCGAGATGTGCCTTTTCACCAACTGCAGTATGTACAATACACACATCATGGAATTTCCTTTGTCCCCAGTTCTTTTCACTGACAACACAAGGTGTTCATTTATTTGCAATAGCGCATTAGTTGCTTCCTGTTAATAATTTATTTAGTACATGCTGCTCGACTGCTGGTACATTTGTTTCTCATGTGTTTGAGTTCAATTGATTGTTCCCGACAGGTGTAGGATAAGAGCTCGTTTTTAGCAAAGTAGAACAGGTACATGCTGATTAGTTGGCACGGTCTAATCGCTTAAGTTTCTTAATGGGTATTTCATTCTATGAACAATGGCTAATTGTTTGTTTGTCGTGTATTTGAGTTCAACTGACTGCTCCAGATGATGGGTGGATAAGAACTCATTCTTAGCCTTCTCACAGGTTCCTAGTGGGACAGCACTCACAGAAAATTAGTGTCTTAGCAAAATAGAACAGGGACGTGCTGATTATAGTGTAAGCTCTTTGTACTAAGGTATTTCATTCTATGAACACTGATGTACTGGCCTGTAGCTATGCCCAGCTTGTTACAGTTGAGATTGGTTGCTAAGGGCACTTCACACCTGTGACGCTGACCAACATATTTCATGCATGCAAGTTACCATCAAGAGCTATTAAGCCATTGTTTGATCAAGTTGCCAGAATTGCAATATCCTGCTCGTACATTCAATGTTCGCTCCTCAGAACTGTGGGATCTGTCAAATCTGTTAAAACTAATTAATTCTAAAATTGATGTATGTGTGTGTTTTGTTTCTTTTTGCCTTGCCAGGGCTCCAGCTTCTTTAAAGCTTCTTGGTACCCCTATGTCTAGGCCCCTTATTTATTTCCTGTACACTTGTCTTAAACCATATAAGATGTATAAATCAATCAATTAAATCAATTGTTGTAGAATATCAGTACACCAATCTATGTGCAAAATTACAGTTTATGTTCAACGAAAAAATTGATGGCGTCTTCTTTGATTGACTTCCCATAGCTACATCAATTCATCTTTATGAAACAAACTATAGTTACGTAGATTGATCACCAGTTCTATAAAAAGAACAGAAACGAGTATAAGAAAAAATTAGGAATTTTAAACTAGAGTAGGGATCAACTAGAAAAATTGCACCAATAAAAAGTACTGAAACAAGCTTGAGTTAGTATATTATGACAACAAATTTAGTGTTGTTTTAGTAAGGACTTTTAGTTTTAGTTATAGCCATGGCCAGTTTCGTCAATAATTTTAGTTTTAGTTATAGTAATCTTTCTTAATTCCTTTTAGTTATTGATTTAGTTATGGTTATATTCTATGTATGTGTTGTTTTAGTTTTAGTAAAAATGTGAAAATATTTTAGCTATAGTTTTAGTAAAATTTATAAAAACCTTTTAGTTTTAGTTATAGTTTTAGTTGTATATAAGAAAATCTTTTGGTTTTAGTTATAGTCTTAGTTATCTTTCCCAATTCTTTTTAGTTTTAGATTAGTTTTGGTAAATTATTCTATTGTATTTTAGTTATATAGATTTAGTTTTAGTTATAATATGAATTTGCTTTTAGTTATAGTTTTAGTTAACTAATATTTTTTATACAAATCACTGTTCTTATCTACAGAGGATGATATAAGACAAACTAGTGCTCTACCAATACAGAAAAATACCTAACAATCCAATACCAAAGCCAAAGGATCTGTTAATACTGATGATTGCTCTATAATTTTGTGCTTGTCTATATAAAGTTGTGTTATAGTACCTGTATTTATTTGCAATAGTGTTTTATAACAAAGGTATACAGATTATGCAGTGACTGTTCTATTAGAGTATCTCGGTATTTCATGCAAGTTGCAGTTGCTTAATTTTACAACAAAGCAAATTCCACGCCTTTTATGATAGAATACGATTTCCAGCCTGCTTTTACTAGCATAGCACTTATTATGGTGATGGCACTTGACGTGAGTAGGTCTTATAGTAGTGTACCACCCCGCCGATTGTACCATAATGGCTATAATACCTACCGGCTTTGATTCGTTGGAATACTAGAGAAGTTACAATGGTATTGTAACGTAGAGTTTGTTTTATTACTTTTGTGATACTCTAATAGACATGTTTTCAACAATTTTTAATAGAACACACATAGATTTTCCATTGGTAGATCTATGAAATTATAAACTCTTACTATTTACTATTGAGTAGAATTTAGCTAGAATGTTCATTTATAAAGTATACATTAAGTGAGGTGAACAACTGTGATAGCAGTGGCTCAGTGGTTAAGGGTTTTGGGTGTTCAGTATGGAGGTCCATGGTTCAAATGCTGGCAAGCTTTTTCCGACATTTTTCATGCACCTTTTACCCCGCAGTGACTGTTCTATTAGAGCATTTCAACCCTGCGATTTACAATTGTTTGGTTTTTGCCTTGTAACTCTATAGCTGTCAATGCGATTCCTTTTAAACCACAAAAGGTTTGAGTTATGAGAGTTAATCTATACACATACTGATTTACCAATTTTAAAGTTATTCATAAGTGTAGGCGTGACAACAAGTCAGCCTATTTTAATGCAAATAATCATCCATAGTTCTATGACTATTTATCATGCAGCTTTGCACCTAACTTGGTAAATGATTGTGGTGGTTTTTAAAGTGTACCAAAGCTCAAGACAATCGAGCTACACATTTGCATTTTATAATGGTTTTTGTAAAGTGTACAAAAAGAATAATCTAAGTCCCTAAACAAAGGGGAAAACTGAAGAAATTAAGCTGATTTTTGAAGGCTCATATTTCATGATTGAGTTAGGCAATCTTGCTCAAATTTAGGGGGTAGTATGTGGGGTGCTAAAGGTGGAGGGCATTTGCAGTATAGAAATGATTCCAATTTGAGAAGGGAGCACGGAGCTACATATGTGTGAAAATCGCATTTTGTTTCTTCCTGTAAATATACTCACGATATGGCACGCCGGCTTTCTTGGCTGCACAAAAAACTACAGTGTGTCTTGATTGCTATTAATGCATTTGAGTTACAATGTCTCAAAGTCAGGAAAAGTGTACATAACATTTGCCATAAATCAATGCAGTGTGTAAACCTGTAGCAACACAATAACATACGCAAAGCTTTCCTTAGCCTTTAATTTTACAATAACATGTTAATTGATATTGCTGGAATTCTATACAGAGAAAAGCACATTCAAGGTATCCTGTTTGGCAGACATTACAATGGTTTATTTGCTTTAAATCTTAGATACTGTGTGAGCAGACCACAAAGGACTCTAACTTTTCAAGAATAGACCCAGTATTGCCATTAAACAAAATTGATGTGGAAAACATTTCTTATTAGAGATCATTGATCCTGCTGGCTGTTCCGCACCTGATAATGACTGCAATTTGTCAAATTTTGTTAAACGTATTTTCTGGTGGGCACCCTAATCATTATATAACATGCTACACAAGTGAAAAATACACTATGTGGGGTCTATCACTCAAGGTACTCCATGGTGCTGTGCACTGTGTAGTTTACTTATAGTTGAAGCAAAACTATTGGAAGCCTTTGCAGAATTTGAAGTGAACATACAACAAGTTGTATTGCTTGACAACACTATTCTTTAGAGGACAAGGTCTATGTCTTTGTGTCAGTCTATGCATGTTGCTTTCAGTATAAGCTGTGTACTGTGATTTGTGTCCTCAGTACACAGTGCTAATTAGGACTGAAACGATCATGGTTTTTTAGCATTCGAGTACTCTCTAGAGTTAACGATCGAGTACTCTCTAGAGTTAACGATCGAGTACTCACAAATACTAGTTGCATGTAGTCATACCCATTTGACATGTGTTGTACCAATCTTAAACAGTTTACAGCTTTTCAATTAACAACAATGATACACACGTCATATTAATGTACTGATGTTAGTGTCCCTGACAAAAAGTTATGCCAACCAAACTCTACAGCCTTCATTGTGTCACTCCCTGATGACAAATACATCATGTAAGCTGGGTCATGTGATCTTAACGAGTACTCAAGTACCAATTTTACTATCTTTGAGTACCAAATTCCTTAACAAGTACTTGTCGAGTATTAGTACTTGTATCAGCCCTAATGCAAATAATACCATTTTATGGATGCTTGAAACACTTCCTTCATTTTTGGCATTTTCACTTGTGTAGATGCATGCTTCAGTTGTCATAGTAAAGGTATACCATAGAACAGTGTGAGATTCTGCAGGTCCATGTGCTTTTACAAATATGTATTCAAAATCTGCAATGCAGATTGCAGCAGAATTCATTTGTGAAACTATCAGCACTAGATTCAGTAGATTGCTAACCATGCATAGTGACATGCTGATTTTCTTAGACAATGAATGACTGTATAGGCTGAACTTCTCGTGTCATGAAATATACTTCTGAGCTCAATCCCATTTGCTTCTCTTTTGCATTATGTACTTTGCTACCAGCTTTACAGCATCTTATCTTTAGTACACAAGTCAAACCGTACCTCATTCCACTAGCAGTTTAATACCTAATCACTTACTGATTCCACTTTACTCTCAATACATCAATTCCACAAGGTATTCACAAATATTCAAACAAAATTTCACAGTTTTATAATTGTTGACAACATATTTCCTGAAATGACGATTGCATTGGTAATCAAATTTTATATCTGTTTTCAATTGACCTTTAATACAACTGAGTTGATGCCTTTAATAGCCATATTAATCTTATCTGTGAAGATATACCAGTACGTATGCAATTAACAGTACACCCCAGTAAAGGATCAGTTCGATGGGTGGCCAGACAAGAGATACATAGCAGAAAACTTACATCTTATTTTCTCATTGCAGGTAATATTTAACCACTCAAATACAATGTCATCTCGCGAGAGAGCAAGCAATTAAAAATCTTGTTAATTAAAGGCTGTGGCACCTGTTCCGCTCACAAGTATTCATACGGGTGCCACATCCTAAAGTGAAATGAGTGCCACACCCTTTAATTAGCGAGTTTTCTTATTGTTCGCATTCTCTCAACATGACATTGCATTTGAGTGGTACCAAATACACTAATGAGAGTATTTAGAATATTCATATGCCTGCACTGTCCAGAATAGAGGTCCATGAGAAGTGTCATGCAAGTCAGGCTTCCCTTAATACTATAGCTTAGAAACCACCAAGGAAGGAATAATGACAGAGATCGAGTTATGATGATCACAGAACCAGATAAGTAAGTACGGTATGCTCCTTCTTATCTGGAAATACCACATGCGGATTACTTCATTTGCAATCTACCAGTGGACAATTAGATAATCCGATAACTGCTTCAGTAAACAATGAAAGAAACTCAGAAACTCAGATTGAAATATCTAATATACCACTGCATTCGCCCTCTTACTGGAAAAAAGAATAACTTTGTTTAGTGTTTTCGCACCATGAAGCAAAAATGAGTGTGTGCTTGTTTTTGTTGCAGTAAAACTTTATTGTCACCATATCTAAGCTTGAACAGCCTCCTTGCTTGATACCATGGGCAGATATAGGACAAAAACTGTACCTTAATGAATGCCCCAGTTCATGGTGAACACAATGATGTAAGTCCCAACCCCACAGAATGCTGCACTTGTGACATAATCATGATCGATTAAAGTGCCTGCAATTTATTTTCCACACTGGCAATGTATAAATCGATTGTTTGCTGTCTATCATGATAACTCCACCAGATAAGGCTGAAAACTTTAATTTCCTTCAGACAACAAAGAAGTCATAAATTAATGAAGTTTAATAAAATTGCAAATTAGTCAGTTCTTAGCAGGTCACATATAGCTCTCTTTTTACAAGCACATCTATTAATGGTAATGGATTGTCATTGAGATTACATTTGAAACTGTAAGGCTATATATTAGTTAGAATGGGTCAACAAGGTTTCTACACTATTTAGAGACCCGAGGACGATGTGGGCAAGGTTACACACAAACTTAATTACTGAGGCTGTAGGCCGAGGTAATTAAGTAATAGTTAGACTTCAGACCACAGGGGTCTAAGTAATTTAGTAACCCGATGGGCCTGTGTCGTGGCGCCTGAGTGAAGCGAAGGCGCTACTACAGGGCCTGAGGGTTACTAAATTACTTAGACCCCTGTGGTCTGAAGTCTAAGTTATTTAGACCCTTTATGTAGTTGTTGTACCTTAACATTGTTGACAGCTGCTTGTAACAGAGAAATGTAGCGTTCATTAGTAGAAACAAGCCATTATTGGTTTAAAATTAATTTTCAGGTGGCGATGCGTTGCCAACGCTACCAGTCCGGGTGCGCGTAATAAACATGAAAAGGGTCTAAGTAAACATGAAAGGGTCTAAGTAAACATGAAAAAGGTCTAAGTAACTTAGACACCTCCAAAATTCACCAAATTCACCACCAAAAGGGTCTAATTGTGGATAGCCAAGCCCACATCATCTGAGGGGCTCTAAGTAGCATAGAAACTGATGTCGACCCATTCTAAGTGATTTAGAAAATTTCCTAGGTAAAGAAAGAGTGAGAGAAAGTGGCAAACTGTGCGTCACAGTACATGCTAGCATTCTTAAGTCGAGTTGATTGTGTCAGTGCCACTGCACTGGCGTGACATTCATAACTGTTGCGAGACTATAGTGCCAATGTCAAGTAGTTACTATGCCGCGCTAGAAATATGCTTGTCTTGTCCAGAAAGTAAGCTATTAAGAAGCAAACTGTGAGTGCTAGCATTGAGATTTATCCTACGAGTTTGTTGTGTCAGCACCACACCATGCCAGACATTGGTACTGAATGCTAATGATGCCTGTCTTGTCCAGAAAGTAAGCTAACAGTAAGGACATTTTGTTTTTGGCTTTGCTGATTTTTGTTTGATGAATGTAGTAAACAACCACCAGTGAGACCACAGGTTACTAACTGTTTAGTAACCCTACCACAGGTTTCTATTGGATTTAGTAACCTCAGATACCAAAGGGAATATTACGTAAAATTTTCTAAGTTATGTTATCACAACATCTTATGAATATACTATACACATCCTATAAGGAATAACCATGTAGCCACAGGAAGGAGACCCACACATGTACATCCAGTAGTGTGACCACCCCTGGGTAGTGGTAATCCTAACTGGTGACACAATGCAGACACAAAGTAGTCTTGTGCCCAGCTGGGCTCGTGCTAATGCGCAAACACCGTCTGATGACAATGCCCGAGTTTCTTGGGCCCAGAAGTGCAATCCAGCCAAAATATTGGCTGGCCAATCAGAATCGAGGAGTTGCATAATCACATGAATGTATTGGAAGTAGACAAAAAAGCAGACTACTTAAAGCCTTTTATTATAAGTTACTCTCCTGGGCTGTTCAAGGCGATTGTTGTCAAGTTTTTTTCCGGTCTCACCTTGTGAATCCTGACTCGATGTTTCACCAGAAATGATACGTTATCCTTTACTAATACGATAAATGAAGAAATCGCATTAAGTAAACACCCTATTTTACGTTTTACTTTTTCCCTAGCCATTTTTGAATGGTATTTCAGTGTTTTAAAATGATTATGCAACTCCTCGATTCTGATTGGCCCGCCAATAGTTTGGCTGGATTGCAATTCCAGGCCCAAGAAACTCGAGAATTGTCACTAGATGGTGTTTGAGCATTAATGACACAAAGTGGCTGAATAATGTTATTCATATATTCATAACATGAAACTAAAAAGCCACCATTACCATATACTCTATACCACACACCACCAATAACAGTTAGGTGATAGGTTTGTCAATAAAGTGGAGTTATTTGATACATATCAAATAAGGCAAGCCAATGGTATTCATGCAAGACATCAAGTAACTTTGAAATGTAATAGAGAATCATACAACTTCTAGCAATGCAAAAATGTGACCAAACCTATTGTCATGATGAATCAGTGATAGCATCATTGATTGTATATTGTTAAACAGCACTGCCATTCTATGATGTAATCATCTAAATTCACCACATCTGAATTATGGGGAATGCCCAATATATTCAGATAAGAGGAAAACCATGAACTAAAATGGTTTCTATTAAAGTTCTGGAAGTGCATCAACAGCATGTGCTGAGGTTGTTAGAACAAATAAGTAAAACAAACAAACAAGTAATGATAAGAGCCTTAGTAACCATGCAGCATTTGAACATTAACACCATAGAATACCAAGGTTCTGTCTACTACAATCAGTCTTCTGAGGAGAATTCCTTTTAACTATTATTACCCAGTATACACCAGGATAGAAAAACAAAAGGCTGAAGATGTGATGATCTCCAAAGACTGGTACCAATTGTGAACAGAATGCATGGTATATTTAGGTAATCTGGAATGCAACTAGTGCGTGGTTGCTTTATCCTCCTATATAATCACTTAAGTTATCTTACGACAAACCAATAACAAAGCACTGGGAGTTCCATACAGATTTGAACAACCTTTTAATTACACCTGTGATTGGTCAGTGAGTGAAGTACAGGGTATGACAGGTTTACACATTCACTGTTAACATGACATTCTTTCTTGACAAATAAAATGTGGTACTCAAGGTGACGAAGGCTGTTCTATAACTTCACACATCATTACAGTATGGAGTTACGTACAAGCATTTGATGCTGATAAGTGACTTTCACGAATCTTGGCTAACAGCAATTCTGTAGCCATAGCTATAGTCAGTAAGGTTGCTACACACATTTCCAGGTTTCAAACTTGTATGGTTTTGAAACTGTAATTGCTATTCCATAGTTATAACAGATTTACATTTTCTTCTAGAGGAGAATTACTGATGCAGTAGCTACATGACCCAAGGATGCAAAATCTAGTTATCTACTTATTTCGAACAGTCAATTCAAATTATGTAACACTAGAGCAGTGAAGTAGCAATATTCTGACTTGATAGCATATAATACCAATAGCAGATAGTGCTACATAGCTACGGCTGGCTGGTATGGTTCAGTGGTGACTGAGTGTGATCCTGTGGAGTTTTTACCACTTTTGGTGTCCCTATTGTGTAATCACTGGAAATGATGTCATATCACTGTTAGATTTATAAACTATACCAAAAACAAAGAAAAAAGTTATGCACAAACCAGGCACTGCATGAACCCTGACCATTCATGCATGCTTTACCACTATGACACACTGATACAATTTCTAACCCTATTATAAAACCAAATTATGTAAGGATCATGAAATGTGGCGAAAAGAATATTTCCCGAGCATCTTGGATAGCACTGCAGTACGTCACCATTGCTATATTTTTAGACAGACTGCCATTGCCACCACCCCTAGCACCAGTTGGCATGTGCTGGACAACTAAAGAGACAAAAACAGGTTGGTCTCAGTAGTCCCTGTGCCCATCAAAGCAGCCCATCTCTGGAGAGATATCAGCTGATCGAAGCGAGATGGACCTGCTGCCACAGATGCACACTGTTGCAGAGTGCAAAAGAGAGTAAGACAGTGTGCACCTCATCCAGGTCAGAGTACGGCTATACACAGTTGAACCTCAGTGAAACAGTACTAGTAGGTCTATAGAAAACTATGGTTTCTTTCCCCATTCCTCTAGTAGTTGAGAACACAAGGGGGTAAAAGAAGTCTGCTCTACCTCTCTAATGTGGTCTCCATATTCCTGTAGTTTGTGGCACCAATACAGCAATGGGATACTGAGTTGGCAGTAACTCCGTGCATTAGGGTGGAACAAGACCCTTACATCAAAAAGGCACTTTGTCTCTGCCACCCCAGAATCCACTAGCATGAACATCAGCCCTAGCTTCATCCTGTTGGTTAGCAGACCTTGTCTCAATACCATTTCTCCAGTAAATGGTTGTAGAGGAGGTTCACATCATAACACACCTTAGAAGGGCGACTCAGCAGTGATGTTTCAAAGATCATAGTGGCGAACTCGGTAGCGAATGAAAGTGAAACCACTATTGTTATACTTGTAGCACAGCTACGTGAGTGTGCACGGGAACCTCAACGGGAACAACAACGTTACAGTACAAATACACAACTTATTAGTCTCAGGCTACTGAGACGCTGACGAAGGTAGCTACGTATACATACATAATATTATGGCAGAGAGCCGGTAGTCACGTGCATTAAAAAAAACTTGACAAAAAACCTAAAAAAAGTTGCCTCAGCTGGGGCTTGAACCCAGGCATTCATACTCATATTCAATGCTCGTTACCACTGTACCACCGGTGCTGCAGCTACTCACCTTCCTTAGTTTCTACCTTATAAACGTCCAACTGAAGTAACTTCTATATATAACAGGAGTGAAGAAGAAACCAAAACTGAACCCTACCCTAACGAACTACTTTTCGCATCCCCTAAAGTAGAATGCTCGGGGCAACCTACTAGACGCGTCCCCCTAAAGTTGAATGTTCGAGGCAACCTACTAGACGCGCGTGCCCTAAAGTCGAATGCTCGAGGCATATTGGACGCGTACCAACCCTAGTTCGCCTAGATACAACTGGTGTGTTTGATAGTCCAGTAAATGATGGATTTATGCCGGTAAAATAGCCGTTCGTGCTTGTTACCCGGTACCGGCACAAATATTACTACAATGTATGAATACATGCCGCATGCGGTTTACCGCTATACGTATCATGAGAGAAAACCATCAGTTATGAAGTGATGAAAGTATATAAATTACAGAATGTAGGATAGTCCTCGGTCCATAAATAGTAGAGCGCTTCGCGCCTTCTGCTATCTATGATATCACGTACCTCGGTAAGAAGAATAGGAAGGCATCATTTAGGGTGGGATCAGACGAACCATGGATCATCTAAAGGGTGTCGAGCAATATACTCAATGAAGAAATACCTTCCCCACTGACGTCCACTCAATCGTGTGTGACGTCACCAGTTTTTTTTGCACTTATATGTTAGGCGCAATCTGTGAATTTGCGCAGTTTATAAATTGCGCTGCGCATTTTGTGAATTCATAAAATGCGCAACAATTTATAAATTGTTGCGCAATTTGTGAACTACCGTAAGAGCTGCGCATTTTATGAACTCTTTGGATTCTGGTCCATTCAGTGTACCGCCGTTACGTTCTTGGCTGATCAAGTGCGTATTATGGCTGCTTTCAGAGAGGTGTAATAAGCCCCACAGATTGGGAAGTTTACTGCTCTGCCCACAGATTGGTAGATGGCATGGATTGCAAATGATGCTACCAATAATTATCGTGTTTACGACTGGTTATTAATGATTCTAATGGTCTAATGTGATCCAATTTTTTCATTTTCTTTTATATAACTTTAATAAGCCCCTTGATAGCTATATGTTTACTACAAGGAACATGGGTCAAGACGGTTCCGCTTTCTCTGTATTGACTATCTCTCCCTCCAAGGTTCCTTTGCGTACTCTGCAGTTGGATTGGATAAGGTGCATTCTGTCTGATCAAGTTCCTGCATGGAGCACACATCCAACACCACGCCCCTGATGTACTAGCTAGAACACAATATTTATATTCAGTATAGATCTAATTGATTTTTTAATATTCAAATTCAGCTTGTGACAAAGTTACAATTTTAACTTGGAATTAGTTCCAATACAGCAGTTAGCTATACACAAACACAGGCCCATTCTTTGAACAGCATGGCCCTACAAAGTTAAAACTGTTTTCGTCCTGTGAGATTGTCACTTCATGCCTTCTTAAGCACTGTCTGTGGTACCCCCATGAGCAACTATTGCACCTGACCTATACAGAGTTCACACACATAAATACAAGATTCGTTAATGTAACTACACTGTTAAAACAGGGGAGTAACAGTAACTATGGGGAGTAAAATATTTTACTCTGAAAGGGGAGTTCAGATTACTAGGAGAGTAACAGTAACCCACTAAGGGTTAAGAGAACTCCAAGTGAGTGAAGGCACCAAACTGAAGAGTTCCCATTACCAGCTAGCTAGTAGCTAAGGTGAACTCAGTGAGCCAGTATACCTACAGAGCCTACAACTGAATGAGCCACATGCAAGTTATAGCTTTCTCACTATGATATTTTCTCCATTAATTAGCCAGTTCAATTCTAGCCACTCAATGTAAAAAGGAAAGTAATTATTTAGGCTTCCTTTTCAATGGCTGGCTAACAGCAAATGTTGTCCCTGTACATAAGAAAGGCAACCGAAACTCAGCTAATAATTATCGACCAATTTCTCTTACCTCTACCTGTTGCAAGGTAATGGAACATATTGTTTTTCACTCAATTATGAATCATGTAGACCAAAATAATATCCTCAATAATTGCCAACACGGTTTTAGGCCTAAGTACTCATGTCAATCCCAACTAGTAATGCTAACAGAGGAAATCTTAAAGGTAATGGACCAACAGAAACAAATAGATCTAATTTTATTAGATTTCTCAAAAGCTTTTGACTCAGTTCCTCATAAACGATTATTACAGAAACTATCACACTATGGAATACAAGGAGACCTTCATCAATGGATTAAGGCTTGGCTAACACAACGCAAACAAAGAGTAGTGCTAAATAATGTAACTTCCAGGTTTGTTCCAGTAAAGTCAGGTGTCCCACAAGGCACTGTACTTGGGCCATTAATGTTCCTACTTTACATCAATGACATATCTACAAATATCAACTCCTCGATTCGTCTCTTTGCCGATGACTGTATTATTTACAGAATTATTGATTCAGAAGAAGACAATAGTATCCTACAACAAGATCTAAATAAAGTCTTCCACTGGGCTAAAACTTGGCAAATGAAACTAAATGTTGAAAAGTGTGTTTTTCTACGATGTTCAAGAAGCAAAACTCCCATGCTCACCACCTACAGCATTGACAATAAAGCTCTGGAACTGAAGAGTCAGCATCCATATCTAGGGGTCATATTCCACCAATCAATGTCTTGGTCCCACCACATCGATCATCTTTGCGGCAAAGCAACTAAAAGTCTCAACTTTCTTAAACGTAATATAAGTAAATGCTCCAAAGAAGTTAAGATAACAGCCTATTTAACATCAATACGTCCTCTGCTGGAATATGCTAGTTGTGTCTGGGACCCTCACCAGCTATACTTAATTAATACTTTAGAGAAGGTACAACGTCGTGCTGCAAGATGGGTAGCATCGGATTACAATCCAATGAGTAGTGTCACTTACCTGTTGGATCAACTGCATTGGAAGAGCCTACAGAGCAGAAGATGTATTGATCGTTTGAACTTACTATATAGAGTATTACATCACGCTTTGCCATCTATCCAGCTCCCTGAGTATTTCAAGCCTACTTCATATCCAACTAGATTGCATCACCAATACAGATATATAATTCCTCCAACTAGAACACTTGCTTACCAACAGAGTTACTTTCCAGGAACTATCAAGCAATGGAATAACCTCCCTAATCACATCATCGATACAGAGTCACTAGAACAGTTTAATAATTGTATTTTTGGACTAGATTTGTTGTAATTAACCCCCTTTTTGTTTTGAGGGTCCCCCCCCCTCCTGGATGTAACCAGCACTGAGTGCTGTCTTTCCAGTATCTAATCATAATCATAATCATAATCATAATGGCAGCCATTTACTCATGTTTTATTTTTGCAGCCGGACTAACCAAGACATAGTGAAGTGAAACAGACAGTACGAAAGCAGGAGGACGAATTGTTACTCAAGAATCAAGAATATTTTGAAATACGTATGTATAATTATTAAATACCATTTCTACTACAAGCGCATTATTTAGAATGAAGAGTATTACCATAGAAACGGCTTCTTTAACAACAGAGCCGTGTTGAGTAGTTGAAAGCGGTTTGCTTCTCTGAGGAATTGTAGTGCTTAAAAGGTGATACTAAAGTGTTTACTTGTTCGTGAATAATTACTGGACGTTCACTATCTCGTTCATTGTTTCTTCAGGTACGTTTGAGCTCATATCTGAGTCGTCTCATGTGACACGCCAGGTTTATTAAACTGGCTCCAATGGAAGTCACCACTGCTCGTGAGGGTTTAGGCGCCTTATCGTGACACGACAGAAATAGTTCAAGACTCGGGGGAAAGAGAATAAAATTCGGCGGACTCAGTTGTATCACTGCCGGACTAGCAAGTATTCAGCCCATCCAAGCTCACTGCTAGCTACTAGTATTCAGTGTGTAAGAAGTTGAAGACTTGAGAGAGGAGAGGAAAGCCACCTAACTTAAACATGGCATACATATCATGTCCGTCTGCTTTCAGCCTTTACGTTAGAAGCCGGACACAATGATATTGCCTGGTAAGGTCAGTAGCCTGTATCATTGTCAGTGTTTTTACATAATTACATGCAGATTCACTGGAATTAACTATATAGTAAGATGTATCGTCTGCAGTTAACAAGAATCTCTTTATGATACAATGTACATTGTGTGTCTTCGACTTCATCAACTTTCCAAGTTAATCTTGACCTGTAAGGAGTTAATGTTTATAGTTATGTAAGCACATATTTACTTTTTTAGCACGGATACCTCAATGTCACTGAGAACATAGAATTTAAACAACATCCAGTAAGTGTGTTAACATACAGTGACTGTACATCAATTTGTAAACATATATTACAGGTTCCACAAGAAATCAGTGAACAAATAGACAAACAAAATGATGAACTCCAGGTAGCAAATAAGTACTGTTTTATGTGATAGCAACTGTGCTTATTTTAGTTTACACTATACCAGTGCTGCTGGTCTAGCAGAATTGTTTTTACAACTTTGTTGGCAACTGCGTGTGACGTACCTTCAGCTATACAGGTAACAAGTATGTGATTGTCAAATATTTCTTTACTATACTGCTATTTACTACAGCTGATAACATGTCATGTGCAGGCAGTGACTCCAGTGAAGTGGCAGTGAAGCGTCGTTTGCTGATGATGAAGCCTTGCTACTGATCTCTTTTTTCAGTGACTTTCCAATATTATAAAGCTGGATATTGTAAACATTTTGTTACAGTTTTGCTATATGTCTTCAACATCATTTGAGATTTTATACGGAGTTATTTGCAGAATTTCATGGAGTAAAGGAAACACCTTGCATGCTTATGTGAACTCTCCTAGAGTAACTAAAACTCCCTACAATAGATTTTTCAAAGGGTTCCTGTTACTCCTTTGCAGGGTATTAGTTACTCTCCACAAAAATATAGGGGTGTTAAATCCTCCCTACACTGGGAACTCCCCTAGGGGAGTAATGGTTACTCCTTATTTTTAACAGTGTAGAGCTTACCAAGGGAGTTGTATCATCATCCACCAAACCAATCATTCCACAGGAATGGCAATAGTCATTCAATGGTTCTAAATAAACAAAAAAATATATATGTTTTCTCCACAGGATTATAATTATCACAAGGCATTGACTTCTATTGATGCACTATACTACGTATAAATGCATGTGAACACCATACTATTGACCTGGATGTCAAACCAATGCATGCACATAAGTGTTGTCTACAATGTTTAACTTAACAATGTTTAACTTTTGCATACTGCAATTTCATTCTTTCAGCATTCTTTCGGTACTCTAAGTCTGCTGCCTCCCGAATTGCCTGATGGCGATCACAAGTAGTGAGGTGATCATATGATTTTTCACTGTGTTTTTGCTAACAGAATAATAACATATTGCTATAAACATAAGGGCATTGCTGAAATCACATAGACAGAACACCAAACACTACAGTTATAACAAAACCTCCATGCTTAAACAACTTGATAAAAGAAATATAGGCCTCACACAATAAGGACAAAGATTTTCACTGAAACTAAACATTTTCACTTCTTGATATGAAAAAACCTTGATCCCACAGAATGTATTTATACATGGCTTGTGTAGTTATAACTAGGAGGTTTCACTGGTCAAAAAAGCTATAGCAGTCTACACAAAATTGGTAATGATTTGTACCTCTGAGACTCCGACTCCATGTGATCAGGTGGTGATGACGTATCATCTGTAGGAGATGCTATAGGAGATACAATTTGATTTGACAATGGTTTGTCAGGTAACAGTGGTGGCACACTTTGACATGCTTGCTGTGGTGACATCCTTGAGCTAGTTAGTGGTGATGCACTTCTACTTGGTCGCTGTGGTGACATCTTTGAGCTAGATGGTGATGTACTTCTACTTGGTCGCCGTGGTGACATCCTTGAGCTAGATGGTGGTGATGCACTACTACTTGGTCGCTGTGGTGACATCCTTGAACTAGATGGGGGGTGATTAACTTCTACTTAGTCGCCGTGGTGACATCATTAAGCTAGATTGTGGTGATGTACTTCTACTCAGTTGTTGTGGTGACATCCTTGAACTAGATGTTGGTGGAAATACAGTTGGTGGTAATTCATCAAATAGCAGTGACACATCATCTAGTTGAAAGCGCCACGTGATTTTTTACATCACTATTGAACCACTAACCATCTTTGATAAGATCAGTTAAATCCTCTTCCATTATACAATGGTCAACTCCTTCGGGAAGTTCAGCAAATGGGGCTAACCTTGGTGGCTGGCCAAACACCACTTCATATCAGCTTTGTTTTAAAGTGCGACATACTTGAACATTTAAATTATCTGCAAGGGCACATTACATATTAGTTGGGCTCATACTAGTACTTACATTGAATACATGGCAGCCAGTCAGTCAGTCCAAGATACACAGTTGGAATCCTTGTGCTCACATTTAAATGCTTGCAACTGCATTTCTACAAGATGGTTGCCCTTTTCAATTAAACCTTGTGACTGTGAATGGCAAGGTCTACCATTGATTATTGTCACTTCTCCTGGCCACAACTTCAATATCTCTCTAATAACTTCATTAACAAATTCCCTTCCATTATCTGACTGCAGTATTTTGGGGATCCCAAAATATGGGAAAACCTTGTGCACAAGCCCACTAGCTACTTCAATGGCACTCTTGTTTATCAGTGGCCATAGCACATGAAACTTTGACCAGTGGTCCATGTAATGTGCAATGTAGCAATAAGAATCATCTGGCATGTGCCTCATATCTATCAAATCAATCTAAAATAAGCAAGAGTGAATAATCCTCTATGTAAATTATACTCTCTCCCACAACAAACCTGATAACGTGTTAAAAATCCTGATGAAATGATTGGCTTCAAAGGAGCAGTACAATTCTGTGGCTGCTTCAGCTGGCAAATATGGCATGTGCTACAAAAATATTGAGCTGCCTCCCTTGGCAAACCTTCATACATTCTTTGGACCTACAATAGTAACACAATTAGAAATTATGATAATTGTGGGCAAGTTTGTTAAATACACATACTTAAGAATGCCGGGAAATATAATTAGACATACAAACAAAAGTGGGCAAAGTGTGAAATAGGTACTGCTATCAAATACTAAAGAAAATAAATGACGCCTCTCAGAATTTTTTAGTTGAAAACCATACAAATATGAGATGAAAATGAGTTTTGAATAGTCTTAGTGTATCAAACATCAATCCTGTATTTTTAAAAAACATCAAAACCCATTTTTTGTCTGCCTGACTGTCTGTCTGACTTGTCACAACATCAGAGGCCAAACCAAAGCAAGCAGTACATGGCCACCACAATAACAAACTCACGGATAGACCTTTATGGTTCTGACAAGTGTCTGTTTTCTGTTATATTACATGATCATCTCCTTCATGCAAGGAAACCATAATAATAAGGTGTTAAATTTCTGTATAGACACTTTCCTTAGAAGAACAAGTCAAACAACTATTTGACATTTAAACTACTGACAGATACAATACATGTAGCTTCAATGATACAATGACATGACTGGACCACACTCTTAAACAATCAGAACACATACATGCCACACTTCAGAGCCACACAATTATGTCCTTTAATTGCAGTCAGCTGCTGTTGAAAACAAAACAATGGGAACTGCACTCCTATACCTTTAAGTATTATCAAGACACTCTAATAAAGCAGTCATAGCCAAATGTGTATAACATAGCTATGCCATAACAAGAACAGTTAACACACTAGTGCAATCAGAAACAAGTTGATATTGTGCTACTTCTAAAAACCAAGCACCATGCAGCTAGCTAACTCATCTGGAATTAACCATTACTATTTTAACCAATTCATTAATTATATCCCTGATAGATATATGCCAATATATTATGGTCAACATCCAAACCAAATTTTCAAACTCTTCTAAAGTTATGGCTGTGAATATAAGCACTTGTAGTCAGTATATTCACTGTTCAAATTGATTTCTTTGCTCAATTTTCTACTGTGTAGCACTATATTCCCAAAACTACTTCCACAATAGGCTAAAACATTAGTCGATCATCTCAGCAAAAGCCTGTATTGCACGCACGTAATGATTTCTTTTATTATCTCACCAACTCAGTACTCCAAGGAATGGGCTCACATGTTTAGTTACAAAATTAAATTAAGCGTGGCTTTAATATAAACATAGGACCACCCCATCTTCACTATATTATGCAGTCTCAGTAACCATAAAACTTGGTGACACTTTAATAATATGACAGCGTACACGATTCCCATACCTCTGCAAGCGTTTTCTTGTAGCCTACATGCCCATTTTCCGTTGAGTGCACACGTTCTAATATATCATAAAACTTCTCAGCTGTTGCCACTATGCGATGATGAC
The DNA here is from genome assembly GCF_963678975.1 of Dysidea avara. Taxonomy (NCBI): domain Eukaryota; kingdom Metazoa; phylum Porifera; class Demospongiae; order Dictyoceratida; family Dysideidae; genus Dysidea; species Dysidea avara. The sequence goes on from NC_089274.1 coordinate 47,860,892, forward strand.
CAAAGACAGTTTTGTCATTATCATTCTGTAATATAGTTTTGTGAAGAGAGGCACAAAAAACCATCATTTCTTACTCTTTGCTTGGCTGGCAGACATAGGACATTTTCTAACTTCAACTCTAGATAGTTTAATAAAGCAAACTTCTTCGTTTTAATAACCCAGAATTTGAAGGAGTTTGAAACATCGCTCAGCCTTTCAATTCCATTCAAAACGTCTATGATTTTCTTACTTAGTAGCCTTCTCCTCTGATACTGTCTTGCTTGTAGTGGCGTGATCAAAATACTTCGTTCTGCAGAACTTTTCGAACAGCTCTCTGTGACCTTCTTTCGACATACTGACTAGCTAGCTAACTCGTTGAAGCTCACACCTCGCAAGCACTATAAGAACCACAAGGAGCTAGGTCTCGTGAACCACCAGGTGTGAAACGAAATTAGGTCTAAATCGCGTGAACTACCAGGTGTGAAACGATAGTAGGTCGTAAATTGCACACTCGATCGCACCGCACCGTGTCCTCATTCGAGCTGCGCAATTTATAAATTGTTGCGCATTTTATGAATTCACAAAATGCGCAGCGCAATTTATAAACTGCGCAAATTCACAGATTGCGCCTAACATATAGTAGCGATTTGCGACCTCGTGATTTTCGACACACAGCCGTAAATCTCTCCTCAGTGAAAACCCCGTCTTCTTTTAACTAGTCTTTATGCAAAACTCGATTCCTGGATTCCAGCGCATCTAGCAAAATTTTATTTCAAGTTATTTGGTTTGGTATTTAAAAAGTTATTGGATTTTGAAAATCTACAAATAAAAAACTCCGTGTAAATTTTAGGCTCGAGTAATTAGAGCAAAATTCTATTACACTCGTGGCACCTGATACACCTTGAACTAATTAGTGTTTCCGCAAAGTTACAGCTGGATCCGGCGTGATTTAGAGCTTGTATAGGTTTTCAATAGTGCTGATTTTGATTCTGACAACCGTACGTGTGAAAAAGAAGAGGTAAGGCCAGTTTACTAGGTGTAAATGTCACATATTTCAGTTTATTTGTATGTAAAGTGTATATATCTATCCTGTACGCACTATACTCGCATTCATTGAGGTGTTTGTGTCACTGTTGTAGTATTTTGTGACCGACTGATGCATTCTTTTAACCCGCGTTATTGTATTTGCTTCGTGAAAAGAAAATGGTCACTATGCTCCTTTATAAAGCCTTTATTAGGCTCCTTTGTAGCCAGAATCAGTGAAGAAATATCTTTGTTGGTTGGTTAGTGGTCGTTGTTAGCTCCAGGGGCAGGCTTTAATTGAGAGCTGTTTCTGCTAATGAAAACCATGGTAATTATGTAGTAATTGAAGTTAATTTCTTTCATTGTCTGTAGATGAGTGTCAGTAGTCCTGGACCACTATGTGAAGAGCTGGGGCTGTATGGTGAAATGCTTTTGCTTGACTCCATTGAACTGACTGATCCTATAGATCAAGAGAAAATTACCAAAGGTGTTATTTTTGAATTGAGTCAGTTTCGCAAAAGCCATTTGGTTTCCTGGAATACATTTTATACATGGATGAAATCAATTTGTCCAGGTTCATCCTTACCAAAGTTGCCAGCATTGAAATCATACATTTACCGGATTGAAACTAAGATCAAGCAACTTAAGCGGAACCATTGTGACGAAGAAATAAAGTCAATTATAAAGAAACCATTTCTCAAGGAATGTCAACAACCCAATGACAGCACACTAACAGTGGATAGAGAGAAAGTTTCAAGTACAACTAAACAAAATTGGCCCTACGAAACAGAAGTATTAACATCTGTCAATAAATCACTAGCTTGTGAACTTGTAACAGTTCAAAATGCATTAACACTTCAAGAAGCTAAAACAGATGACCTTACAACCAAATTAAGCAAGCTAAGCATTCGGAACACCAATAAAAAGCTGAAACGTAGGGATGAGAAAATCTTGGAATTAAAGGATCAAGTAAAAGTGAACGAGAAATTACAACAAGGTTTGAATAAGGCTACTGCACGTGTTAAGAGTTACCAATATAAATTAGGTGTGTCTAAAGGCAAGTGCGATACTATCAGTGAAAAGTGTGATCAGTTGGAGTCAATTGCTCAAGGTCTTAAAAAAGACATGGTCTCATTTAAACAATCCTTAAAAGAGTCAGAGAACGGTTACAGGAGATTGTTTGAGAGGCTGCAGGAGCTGGAATTTCATACGTTTGAAACCAAAGAGCACCAGAAAAAGTACTTGGATAATATAAGAGCATGTTGCATTGAGCTACTGAGTCTTAATGTCGGCATAAACAATGTAGAGCCTGTAATTAGATCTGTTCTCAAGCATATTGCATCATTTGAGATAAAAGAATTGCCACATCCCACTACCCTTACTCGAATGTATTCTGAGATGAAAGGCTTAGCTTGCCAACAGTTGAATGAAGAACTGAAGAAAGGAGATAATCTCATTCTTCACAGTGATGGGACATCAAAGTATGGACAACATTTTTATTCTTTCCAACTTTCTACTCCAGATAGTACATATTCTCTTGGGTTAACAGAAATGCTGAGTGGATCAGCTACTCAAGTATTGTCTACCTTTCAACAAATCCTGTATGACTTAGAGCTTACATCCCAGTCTGGTTCGAGTCATGTCATCCTGTCCAAAATTAAGAACACCATGTCAGATCGACACATAGTCGAGAAGAACTTTAACTCTCTTTTACAAAGTTATCGTATGGAAGTTTTACCCAGTGTGGTTGATAACTGGGCTGAGCTAGGTGAAGGTGAGCAACAGGGTATCAGCACACTAAACAACTTCTTTTGTGGTTTGCACCTTCTAGTGGGAATGGCAGATGTTGCATCATCTACTTTACTGCAGTGGGAACTGACACGTTTTGAAGGAGCTGTTGGTGCTGCAGCTCACTTTGGTAGCACCACCAGACAGTCCGAATCTGGAATAGTACGTCTTGTTAGAACGGCATGCAAAGCTCTTTGCAAACATGGAAGTGAGCAAAGTGGTGTTTATCAGCCTTTCACTGCCTTTCTTGCCACCAATGGTATAAATAAGAATCCCCTAGTTTCATTTCAAGGAAACCGTTTTAATATAGTATTTTATGATGCTGGAGCACTGTACTACATATCTGAGCAGGTGGTCAGCTTTTTTAATGATGTATGGCAGACCCCAAACCAATTGCTCAAAGCTGTTCACAGTGATATCAGAGTTCCAGAACTGGTAGCTGGATGCCGTGCTCTTGGTTTAATTAACAAAGTCATTACAGGTCCTCTTTGGCGTGTGCTAGAATCTGACAATGTAACAATTCTGGAGATGAATATGTATTTTGATGTGTTGATCACAAAACTAGATGTATGGGCTCAAGATGCCAGCAAATTGTTGGAAGGGGATGCAGAATTGTATGCAGATTATCCTCCAACAAAGGATGAGATTTGGTATTACTTAATTGCTAGTACAGATCACGATGCAACTACACAAGAATTGCTTCAGGTTTTATGTAGCGCTTTCTCAGCTCTTCTTTCTCGGCTGGTACAAGACCACTTACCTGGTGGAGCATACTGTAATCCTAGTGCTGAGCTTACCCATGAAACTAAGTCAGTTTCCAAAACAAATGTTGTGAGTGAATGAGACTTTGGAAAACTGGATCGTCTTTTGCGTGAAAAGCCTAATGCCACTACACTGTCTTTGGAAGCTATGATTTTGTTTTCCAACAACAAAACTATGAATTGGTTGACTTCTAAATCACCAGAAGAAGTACAGCAACTTCTTCGAGCTGCCAGGAAAATAGCACCAGAATTCAGGCGATTGTTTAAGGAGAGGAAGCAGAATATTTTGGAAGAGCGCATTAAAGCTCTCCATGAAAAGCAACATGCATTGGAGGCTGCACGTGTAAAACAACTAAGGATTAAAGAAAACCTTACTAAAGATATTATTCAGTATGGCCTGTGGCAAAGCAAAGATGATATTGCTGAAGGTGTTGCTAAGGAGAGATCCAAGACTGCAAAGTTGAGGGCTTTGAAAGTCCAGTTTAACTTTAGGAAATGGGTTTTAGACCAGAGAAGCTATCGTCATAAAGAACTGTTTTTGTTTTCTAAAAATGGACAACAGTATACTGTAGAGGAGTTGATGGATAACCTTGCCAAATTGATTAATGAGGAAGAGGCAGTCTCTGGGCTAGCTAACAAAGTAAGGGAGTCATTAGTTGGAAAAACTATTAAGCATAGGTGGCGGGACGAGAGTGGTGTTGAGCAATGGTACTTTGGTGAAGTCCTGAGTAAGGTTGCAAGGACCGATGAATGGTACAATGTGCAGTATGAAGGTGAAGATGATGTGTTAACACTTAATTTACATGAGGACATTGACTTAGGGGACTTAGAAGTTGTTACATAGCTGTTCATTCACTGAAAACATTTCTTAATAATGTGTAATTCAGAAACATAATAAATGCACCTTTTGGTGCCATTTTTCCTATGTAAAATGTATCTAATTTTTCTTGTAATGTTAATAGCCATAACTTCACTATAAAATGTGATATTGAGCTCAAATTTTTACTGAGAGTTCCATATTACCAGCAGATCACTTAGGGGTGTGTCATGGCGGTTAATTAGTAGGTATCAAATTCTGTTGCAAATCGCTACATATAGATACTATAGCCTTACCCGGGATTAGAAACCGCCACATTAACACTATCACTTCGCACCCGCTAGGCGCTCGCCGGCCTTCAGATTATTGTTTTAACCAGGCGGTGCGGCCACGTTCTGTATGACTGAAGGAAATGTTGGGGCAGTTCAGCGACCTGTTAGTGAAGAAACTAGGTTGATAAGAGGTGTTCTTGGTGGTATTTTAGCGGACGATAGTCTGACACTACCCACTCAGGGAAACAAGACGTGTTTAGAAATGGCCAAAAACATGGCCAAGTGCTATAGCTAGTTTCTACCCACTGAGGCAGCTTTGGAATTTGCCCACTGGCTTGTGGCACCACTGAACTCCATTATCATTGCTGCTCAAAAAAGAGGCAAGCCTAACGAATTGAACCAGGAAAGGCTATGGAGGAAGTTTAACCTACTGACAATTTCTGGTGACTTCACTAAGAGGTGGCAAGATTTTTTAACAGTCAGTCACTTGGATGACCAACCTGTTTTCTATCAGCATTTTACTGATGAACTTTTTGATAATTTGCTGCAGAAAAAGTTGAGAACAGTCCTGGACTCTGACGCTACTAGTGTGGAAACTGAATATATTGACAGCCCTGACCTAAGCTTTGAGGAGGAGAACGCCATCCAATACATTGGTGGATATGTAGTAAAGAAGTTGAAGGCCCACCCTGGCTGCTCTGATTTTAAGCCACTCTTAAATGAAATGATCTGTACTGATGTGTCAGATGAGAACAGTCCACCATCAGCCGCTTGGACAAATGCCATAGACAGGGGTGGCTTAGTGAAGATAACACCTGAGGCATATCAGATATTTCTGGCTATTGAATGTTGTGTGCGGCGCTACTTGACCATTAAGGAAGCCTCAAAAATGGATGACAGTTACAAAAGCTATCTCACAAACATGTTAGTAAATGATGACGATGTCTTGTTCCATTGGTGCATTGCAGGATTTGAAAAAGATGAAAATGCAAGGTGCCTTCAGCATACAATTCGTGGATTTTCCTTTGCATCATCCCTAATGGAGATGTACAAGCAAGAGAACAAAAAAAGGCACCGGAAAGTCCAAGTCTTTGAGAACAAAGTTGTATTGTGATAAATAAGTAAACATTTGTTGAAATAAATACATTAATGAATAAGTAAGAAAAAAAAATGGGTTGGAATACTTTAATGTAAATATTTGCTGAAATACAACCAAAATTATGGGGAAAAGAGATCTACATTACTATTGTGTTTACAATGAACGACGCCTGTGCCTCTTTGGCAAAGGCTTGTTCAAATCATGAAGATTCACAGATTCCAAGTCATATGACTTCCTCTTGCATCCACGACAGTTTCCAGTAATCTCATCCACCCAAATTGAGTTTATCACTCGTATATTCTGTGCATTTTTTAGAACTTGGGCGATGGTTGGGTTCTCATTGGCTCTACCATGTTGTCGTATCATAGAAAAGTACTTTTCTACAGAGTCCTGGCTGACTTTTTCGCTTAAAAATACACTTACTCCATCGATGCTTAGTAGAAATGGTACCAGTTCCAAAAAGGATTTCACTACAATTAATTTTAATCACAGTATAAGCATTATAACACACACACAGACACACATCTGTGATTCTAATACCATTTTCAGTTGTAGCACTTAACAACATTCGTTGCTTCTGGTCATCATCAAAGCCTGGCCGGCCCTCAACTGAAGCTTTCCACTGGTCCAAATAGCACACAAGTTCTTCAAAAACTTAAATAGAAAATTGTAAGCACACACCCAATAATTATTGTAGGTAAAACAGAAACAATGTATGTGACCATTAGACATACTTTTTATGGTTGCCAGAGTACTGTATACAGAAACACATTCACCACCACCTACCTCCATCCGGAAACCATTCTCCTTGCGATACGGAGATAAAAAACACTTCCGTTTCTCCTTTCCCTTTGTGAAGGATGATACATTGAAGCAGTCAAAAAAGTGATCCATGTGACGTATAAATTTGACTGTCTCACGGGCTACTTCACCAAACTTGAGATCTAGTGCAACTGCCACTGACTCTGACAAAGTCTACAGTAGCACAACAATTACATACTTGCACTTGCAAACACAACATTTACCTGAACAGCTAAATCCACCCGCATCTTTGAAAAATTAGTAAGATGAAGGTGTTCATACTTGAGTTTATGAACAATGGAGACCCCTGGTGTCTCACTGACTCGTCCAGCATTAGCCTTGTACAGCTCAATGAGTAGCTGCCAGTCAATATTCTGTCCATTACACTGCATAAAAAATAATTGCTATAAATCAGGCAAATATGTACCAGTAGAAATAAAATGAAGTGCATACATACTATTAAAGCAAAACATTTGCAATACGTACATACCCACAATTTCCCTCTTGAAAAACAATTTCGAATAGTTTTTATTAAATGGCTTGGGTCCGATATGAAAAAGATTGAGTGGCCTTCACTGGAATAGACATTTTTGATTTTATATGCCATCTTGTCATTGTTCTCGTCATGTAAGCTAAACAGTAGTCGGTTTTCACTTGCACCATCACAGGTGACAGTCAGTATCTGCAATCCAAGTATAGTAAGCCTTGAAATGACTTTCCGGAGAATTGGGAATGGCTCTGCTCCTGTTGTGCTTGTAGTGGAAAAATGCACATAGGGAAACTTCAAGCTGGTAAAGAGCCCTCTGACCATAAATGCTAGAACAGATTTGGCAAGAGGTCGTCTGGAAAATGAGCCTTTTTTATCCTGTTCTAGCTCTGTAAACAAATTATTCACTTCACCTATGTCAGAGTATCCAGTCAGGGATCCAGTGTGCTTGTCATACACCAGGGACTCTTTTACATACATTTCATCCAGAACAATACCAACATACTTAGCCAGATGTTCAGGCTTTTGGCTGTTAACTTGCTGCAACAACTGTTCATCTAAGGACTTAGAAAAACCAGTAGTTGATGGTGAAAAGTGTCAGTAATCTTGCAGAGTTCTCTCAGTTGGCAAGTAAAACACACCAGAATTTCTTAGTGTTTTGTAACACCCACTGGAACGGTGATGTAAATACAAGCACCATCTAATAATTGCTGGGTGCCAGCGAATCTGGCGAGTTGACCCCAAAGAAGCTGCTTTTAACTGTTGGTCCCAAAATATTTTCATGAAAGGATTAGTATTATCCTTTTGAACAGCTTCACCACATTCCTTCATCATGGACACTAAATCGTTATTCGTGTCTTGGTCAACCATAATTCCTTGGTTAGCAACCAGCTTGTTAATCTTTCCACTGAGGCGGGCAATCTGTTGGTCCTTAGTGTGAATCACAGTAGCCATGTTCTTCATCCTCTCACACTTCTCAGATGGGGTAAGGCACCGGAAGTTGGTATGACTATTAGCCTCCACAGACTGACAACTGTCCTCTTGGCGATGCCGTGCTAGCCTACCACGCAATACATTTTCACGGAATGTGCTGCACCTTGAACATAATCTTGAGTGTGACTCCAGTGGAATGTACTTCAAACAATCTACATGGCGTATCCCACCATTCCTCTCAACATAGCCGATCACTTTCCCTAAGGTCATAAAATATTATTTTAATTGGCACAACACACAGCATGGTTCATTGCTTACCTGTAGCATCTTTGAACAAACCATTATGTTTTGCAATCAGTGAAGCATATTTCTCATCAACTATTCCCTCACAGCACTTCATGCTTTCGTCATTTACAGCTCTTACTCCTTGGTTTGTCAAATTGTCCTGGGGTGCTTGCAAGACAACATCTGGCTCAGTCTGTGTACCAATTGTAACAGTGGCATTGGTGCAATCTTCCCAGACTCTGTTTGCACTTCTTTGCTATCAACAAACCACTGGCTATCAGTCTGGGTCTCAGCATTCACCATGGTAGAGGTGGGTTGGGTCAAAGCCTTAACATCACTCGCAGTCAATTTGGTCTCCCCTTGAGACGAACGTTTCCTAACATCAAATTTCAATTTTCTCACCATAGTAACCTCTGTAAAAGACAGTGTTTACATGTTAGCAAACTAATTGCAGTCAGCTATTGTGCTTACAGCATGCATTAACATTATCACACAAAACATCTATAAATTAGCATGAACGAATGCTATATGCAACTTTCAAGCCTTAATACTAGGCTAACACAACATCCTTGGCTGATAACAATGAATTATTCCATTACCCCAACTAGTACCCTTAAATAAAATAGCAAGAATTACTTCCTATCTGTTAACCTGAGTGCAAGATAGGTACACAAAGAAAGGACATTTTCAACACAAGAATTGAGTTGCATTGCAAACATTACATGACCTGGGAAAGCTAAACAGTGTTATTCCAGTGGTGAAAGTCTATAAGGCCTCGTATCTCCGGCATGAACTTCTCAGATGGTTGTCGTGCCAAACTTAACTATAATCATATTCTGACATGAATATTACAATTATACAATAATGAATATACTTGTTCTAAACTTAAATGGTTCAGTCAAGCCATGCGGATCTTGGCTCCAGCTCACGTGTGCCGCTCTCGTGACACTCTCTCCTTACAACCTCCCTCCTCTTTAAAAGATGGATCCTTAGGGCCATCAATCTTCATGTATCGAGCTGGTCTCTGGATCATTCGCCCAGAACGGGACATCACATGTGGTTGTAGCTGCCCTACAGTCTCTTGTGCGGAAACTTCCTTCTAATGACTATCCTGTTTTGTAGTCCTCTTCCGAATCTTAACTCTACGACGAAGTCTGTTAGAGTGTCCTACCCAAGGTTGGGTCCTGTTCATAGTCTCCTGACACTTCGATAAACGTTGTCATGAAACATTCCATGGCTCATTAGCTTTGTTTCCTTCTAGTACAATTACTGCATTAGTAGCAGTCAGTGACTGGATCCTAAATGGTCCTTTATAACGACGATCCAATCTGAAACGTGGCTGAACCTTTAGCATGACTAAGTCCCCTTCACTTAACTCAACATCCTTGGCTTTATGGTCATAATGTCTCTTCTGCTCAGCTTGCCCCTTCCGTATATTCTTCTTTGCCACACTCCTCACTTGTTTCAATTCCTCTACAAGTTCCTTGGCAAACTCAGATGCCACTACCAGGTATTTCACTACTGGCTGGCAGAAACTGAGGGCTGAAGGAAGCCTAGCATCTCTCCCATAAACAAGGTAAAACGGTGCTTCTCCAGTCACAGAGTGTGGTGTGGTACGGTATGCCAACAACACAGACCCTAACAGTTCATCCCAATCACGACCTTTCCTCCCAACAAGTTTAGATAACATTTGCTTCAGGGTCCGGTTAAACCGTTCGACAAGTCCATCTGTCTGGGGATATCCCCCTGATGTTGACAACTGTTCCAAACCCATCAACTGGGTGGTCTCCTGGAGTACCTCTGACAAAAATTCTGCTGCCCGGTCATGAATAATGCGGTTAGGTACACCATGCTTCCATATTAAATCTAAGAGGCACTTAGCCACTGTTTCTGCCTTGCGGTCCTTCACAGGGTATACCTTGGGCCACTTGGTCAGGTAATCCTGAAAAACCAGGGCATACCTATTCCCTCCATTTGACTTGTCCATTTCTAAAAAGTCCATGCCCACACACTCAAATGGGCCGCCAACTTCAATACTCTTCAATGGTGGCTTTCCTCGGTGCCCTTGGCCTTGCACAGAAGCACACTGTATGCAGGAAAAACATTTATGATAAACATCACTGGACATACCTTGCCAATAGAAGTACTGGCTTAATCTCTTGATGGTCCTCTTGGAAGCAAAATGTCCTGCAAATGGGCTGTCATGGTGCTCATCTATAATCTTCTGTTGTAAATGCTTGGGTACCACTAGTCTTCTCCGCCCAGGCACATCTGCCCCTTCATAATACAGCACATTGTCAACAATCAGGTATCCTCTCCTTGCTTGCTCTACCACTTGCTTGGCTGCCACACCATCACTTGGCAGCTGTCCGGACCTCAGATAATCAATTAAATGTGTCAGTTCTCCATCCTTCTCCAGTTCCTTCCGTAGAACATAGGGCAATCTTCTAGGGCTGGCTCTTACTGGTGGAGCATTACCAGTATCAATTGAATGTGTGACTATATCCGTATCACCTAATTCACTATCAGTCAGAGCAAAGACATCATGGTACTTACAGAGCAACCCTTGTATCTGTGATACTTGTCGCTTAGTACAACTCTTTCCAATCTGTAATCGGCTCACTAGCTCTTCACATCTACCTTGTTTACTCACTTGGCACACTCTGGCTATTTCCGGCTCACTCTCTGACCATAAGGAATCATCCTTACCTACCACGGACACTTCCTCAACTTTTCCAATTGGGAGTCCCTTCTTCACCAACACAGGCATACTTCCACTATTGTACAATGGGATATGAATCATTGAATCAATATCTGCAAACAGGGTTTCTGGTAAGTCACAGTTCTGTTCCCTCAGTACCTCCTCTGGTGACATCATCCACACACTTGATGTAAGGTCCTGACTGCCCTCACACTGCACTGTGCCCTTGACCAACTTAGTTTGGTTAGGCTTCAAGTGTACCGTTTGCTGTAGAATCACAGTTAGCACAAGAGTACAACTATCACTGTGTTTTACCTTCTGTGTGGGTGATACTTCAACTCCTCCAGAGTCAGAGACTTTAAAACCATGTGCCACTAAGGCATTAGTTCCCATCAACATTGCACAATCCTTAAGTGCTCCAGACCACAAAGGTTCACCTGAATCAATAATGTAGCGTGGGTTATTACAAGTTTTCCCTGTAGATTCAACTAAGATATCCATTGTAACTATGCCCTTAGCCTTCAGCTGTTGGCCGGATGCTCCTGTTGGTAGAGACTTCAAAGGTTTCAACTTACTACAACATGTTTCCATTGACCACTCACGTTTCTCTTTGATTAATGGCAACAATTGTCTTCGCACAATTGTCACTTGAGAGCCATGATCAAGCAGGGCTCGTGTTTTCACACCGTCAACTGTAACATCAACCTTGTAGACTGGGCCAGAAAGGCTTAAATTTGAAACTTCACTTGTACCTCCACTGGAGTTTCCTTCTGTCACAACTCTAGACCATAACAATTCTTCTGTGCTTAATGTTTGATCATTATCCACATTCTCTACCCCGAGGTCATCACTTAGTGCAACTGCACCAACCTTGCCATCCTCTTGTGTCCCTGCTGGACAATACTTGGCAATGTGCCCTTTCTTCTGACACTTATAACATTTAAAGTTCTTCATGACCATTTCAGGTGGTCCTGTGGTTCATCTGCGCCCATCTTTTGTCTCTTTCTCAACTTCTTGTCTCTCAAAGGGTTTGCGTGGGGTTCTGTCACTATCTCTCACAATCTTGGGTTTCTGTCCAGTGCTCCTCCGTTTCCTCTCAGCTACAGCAGCTTCTGCACGCAGCAGTTTCTGTAACAAAACTTGAACAGACCCATCATCTGGAATCTCCTTCAACTCCTGTTGAAGCTCAACTGGTACCTTGATCCAGAGAATAGATTCCAGTGTCTCATCTTTCAACTTCTGTGGAGCCATCCTCTGATATTCTCTCATGGCATCTACCAATCCTTGTACCGAACCAAACTGTTCGTACTGCAGCTCATGGCACTTCTGGTATGCCGTGCGTAGGTTCATGTGTACACCATACTGGTCTAGGTAAACTTGCTTAATCTTTACCCAGGATTCTTTATCTTCTTGCTTTAGTGAACACTGCCATGTTGTCTTGGCAGGACCAGTTAAAAACCATGAAAACCACTTTGCACGAGTAGTGTCATCCCAGCAACAGTCCTCAGACGCTTCCTCAAAATCTTCCAGCCATTGATTGAAATCTACTCCCTTGTTCCCACTAAATTTGTCTACACGGGTATGAATCTTTTTAAAACCCGGAGGGTGTGGTCGGGTACTCTTATTACCTCTGCTCCTCGGTGAAATAGGTAACTGTCTGTCTTCATCACTTGACTCAGACGAGTGTTCAGTAATCAACTCTGGCATTTGAATCGGCGAAACGGCAACGCGACTCTGGGCGTTACCCCTCTGACTAAAGTTCGACTGCTGCTGCCTCGAAGGCGTTCCATAAGTACTCGTCTGCCCTCTATAACACTGGACGCGCAACTCGTCATGTTCGACAGTGAGCTGGTTTAACTCTGTCTTCAATGCAGCGATTTGTTGGTGAGCAAGCTCTAATTGACGCGCGCTGGCCAGCGCTCGTCATTTGCACGTGCGCATTGGTACTCGCACTCTACCAGTCTTTTCATAACGGACCCTTTCATCCGACATATGGTACATGAAAACACTAAAGATCTGGTGCGACACTAGAGGTGTACCGATATGGGTTTTTGGCATGTACCGATATCCGATATTGATGCAACCAAAGAAGCCGATAACCGATAGTCGATCCGATATTTGAATTAATATTTTAAGTACACGAAAATGTACAATTACCTACCCTATGTACAACATGTGCATGTATTCATTGCTATACTGTACCTGTGGTGGTATACAGTGTCTCTTACATCTTTGGTCTGTAAAACATTAGAACACATTTTAGTTAGTCAAATAATGAAACACCTCGAGTCAAACAACATATTAACTGATGTACAATATGGATTTAGATCAAAGCGATCATGTGAAGCCCAGCTATTTCTTGCAGTTGATGATTTTGCCAGAGCAGTTGATAACAAAGTTCAGGTTGATGTGGCTATCTTAGATTTTGCAAAAGCTTTTGATAAAGTTGCCCATGCTAGGCTAGCTCACAAGCTGAATTTCTATGGTATAAGAGGTGAATTGTTACAGTGGCTACAATCGTTTCTTACAAATCGTACACAAAAAGTAATCATTGATGGTAGGCAGTCTTCGCCTTGCAGTGTAACATCAGGTGTACCACAAGGATCAGTGCTCGGTCCAGTGTTGTTTCTGATATATATAAATGATATTGTAACTAACATCCACAGTCAGTTGAGACTTTTTGCAGATGATTGTTTAGTTTATCGTCCTATCTACTCACCCGAAGATCATAAGATACTCCAAAGTGATCTTGACACATTATCATCATGGGCTGATATTTGGCAAATGGAATTTAATGTTTCAAAATGTTGCATCATGCAGATATCTACACTACATTCTGCTAGTGAGTTCTCCTATACAATGTACAAAATCCCCTTAGAAGTTGTTGAGAGACATCACTATTTGGGAGTACTTTTAGATAACAAGTTGTCATGGACCCCTCACATAACTTCAGTGTGCAATAAAGCTAATCGTCTACTGGGATTTTTGCGAAGAACTCTCCACCATTGTCCACCTCACTTAAAAGAACATGCATATAAACAGATTGTCTTGCCATCTATTGAATACTGCTCTTCTATCTGGGATCCACATCAACAATCACTCATTCACAAGTTAGAGATGATACAACATCGTGCTGCACGTTTCGTGTTAAATAGACCTTGGAGAAGGAATCATAGGGACAGTATAACTGAAATGTTAGTGGAATTAAAATGGCCAACACTGGAAGATCGTAGGAAACAGGCACGTCTGATGCTGTTGTTTAAGTTTGTAAACAAATTAATTTATGTTCCAAATCAGTATCTGCCAGTGTTATCTCCTGCAACAAGTACCAGGGCAAACCATCCCTTGAAGCTATTACAGTTGTATGCCAGAACAAATCGATATAGTAACTCTTTCTTACCAAGATCAATACCAGACTGGAACAATTTAGATATGGAAGATCTTGACAATATAGACTTACTTACTTTCAAGAACTGTTTGCAAAATGCATAGACACTAAAATTTTGTTTTTGTACATTAGCGATTTACCCAATGGGTTTTGCTAATCAATAATAATAAATAATAAATAAATAAATAAATAAATACAGCTTGAGTTTCTGTTGTGCAATCCAGACAATTAGGCACCCACAAATATTTTTATGTATACTCCCATGAAGCCTAAAACGGATATTTCTGCATTACTCCGCATTCTAATGGCTTGTGAGGAAGCTGATACAGTAAGTTTCCTTGGTTATCCTTTGACCCTTCTTTTATTACAAAGGTACTCTATAACTGCTTCATTTGTAAAGACTGAACACTAGAATCGCGTGTATTTATATGGCTTCTCGTAGCGTAGCGCTTGTTGCAGAGTGAACAATAAGCCACTGGCACTAATGAGCCACATGAATAACGTAGAAAACCAATGTACAATCCGTTTATGTACAAACCATTGCTACTGTATAAATATCGGTAGCGATATCGGTCCTCCTGCTGTTCTGTACCGATACGGATATTGGTAAAAAATGCCATATCGGTGGCCGATATTGTAGCCGATCCGATTATCGGTACACCTCTAGACACCTTACCAATTCTGTGTAAAGCGCTTCCGTCGGCCTATCACCCAGCCGAATGCACTCCACGTGCTCCCACTTCTCACACAAATCACACATCATGGCTCTGTCTTCGACCCCAACCTCTTTGCTGCATGTTACACAACTATTCTCCATCGTCCGCTTCAGGGTTTACAGTTACTCTTGATTTTCACACCCCCTTAACTATCCGCGTTTTCACAAATCTCGGTGGGACCTCCAAGTTGTCGTGCCAAACTTAACTATAATCATATTCTGACACGAATATTACAATTATACAATAATGAATATACTTGCTCTAAACTTAAATGGTTCAGTCAAGCCACGCGGATCTTGGCTCCAGCTCACGTGTGCCGCTCTCGTGACACTCTCTCCTTACAGGTCGTGGTAGGGAGATACAGGGAAATATTTTAATTGTTAACTTGTCCCTGTACGTGAATCGCTCATGTACAAGCGTAGATTTCATTCAAAAAGCGTTTAGTTACACTATATATACTATATATTACGTGGTACAAACTCACAAGTAACACTATCGGTCATCTGACAGCCCTTTCGCCCAGCAATCTCTCTGAGAAAGAGCACGCGGTCACACAGCCTTTTGGCGGGCATTCGCATATGTACGGATATGTCACGAATACTGTCATCGTCACTTGTGGATGTGTTAATAGTCAGCGTCTAGGATTAAAGCAGAGGCGGATCCAGGGGGGGGGGGGGGCTTTGGGGGCTGAAGCTCCCCCCTTCATATTTATAGGCTTTACTTGATCAATATGCTGAGTATTATAATGAAATTTTGTCTTAGCATAATTATATGATCACTAATAATACAAATACTCATAAAACCACCTTATAAACATCTTTCCAAGGTATTACCATGCAGTGGATTTATGCTAAAGTTTATGCAACAAGGGCCCGGATCAGCATTGGAGGTGTACAAGATCGAGATATTCTAATAGAGCAGTCAGCTAACTACTCTAATAGAACATTCACTGGAAACATGTAGCTGGTTCTGTTATAGAATTTTTGCAAATCTGCCTGCACCTATACATACAATGAAGTGAATTGGTCTGTTTAAAGGGCTTCATTCATCTACTTGTATAGTTAATATGTATGGCAATACTTAATTCAGGTACACAATTTCCATTGAAAATGCTCTCAGATTCAATCTTGTATTGTTCAAATTTCAAAATTTTCCACTTTCAACATTATTATTCTAACATGCACCTATTCAGTGTTGTGCAATTGTGTGAGGGGTGCATCATGTACTTGGTTGTCTATACCTACCCAAACTTTTCCATTAGCAAAATGCTTCAGAGAGCTATACCTATAATCTAAAGGCAGTATATAAAATATCTACAGGCCTATGAATTTTATGTGGAAATGTCTCCAAATTGTAGTATTTTAGTATCTATTTTTCAAAAATTTCCTAGGGGGGCATGCCCCCTGACCCCCCTAGTTCCAGCATGCTTCGCACACCTCTACCTAAGAGATTAGTACTGGGGACCTTGAGTTAGCCTCCCCCTTTTATAAATCCTAGATCCGCCCCTGTAAAGTACAGTGTTAACCTGGCGTTTCTAATCCCGGGTAAGGCTATAGTATCTATGATTATACAGTTGGCTACTTAGGCCACTCCAACTTGATTTCCTGTTTCCCGTCCACCGCCCGCATGGCTTTTTTGCTAAGCCAGAAAATTCCATTATTCCGTAAACTGACGTATTCTAAGTATCACGTGATTGTTTTAATCCGGATTCTTACTTAGACACGACGAAATGCATTGCCCCAGCTAGTACGCTGCCGGACATATTTACGATAAATGTTGTAGGAAAACTGTTCTTAGTTGGACTATATTACAAGTTAATGAAGAGGATACAGCCAAGGATTATTTCTCACACGTGTCAAGCAATCTTCGTGTTGAACTGAATGGCCACAACGGCCCACAAGCACACATTAGATGCTGCAGGTGCAGCTGTAGTAGCAATTAACATGGATTATCCACCTTGTAGCTGTGTAATAGACATGTACAAAATGTGTGTAACTGTGTCCATGTGTAATGGAATAATGGAATTTGCCGCCCGCTCGCATGGCAAAGTTTGTTTGACCAGGACGGGAAACAGGAAATCAAGTTGGAGTGGCCTTAGACCCGCTACCGAGGAAGAATACGAGCATAGATTACTATAATCTATGGTACGAGAATCAAAACTGAATCCCTTTGTCTATAGTGAAACCATAGATTTATAAGCCCATGCAGGGTTTATAAATCTATGGTGAAACTAGCTACAGGCTCTATCCGTATTCATCCTAACTGCTGCATGTTGTTAATACTAAAAATTAAAATGCTATAGTGACCAGCAATTAGATTTACAGTCACTAGCTACATTTTGTAATGTGAAACAGACTAAGTTGTAGGTGGCTGGGGAGAGCAGATTCTCTTGTATTTTTGAAGCATCCTCTTAGTATTGCATCAATGCTTGTTTTTTGGCGTTTGTGACTTAAGTCTTAAAAGCTGCTAGAATGCCTTAAATACTAGCCACATGCACGATAATTATTTTTCAGAGGCACTTAGCATGCACGAAGGTGACAGTTGCTTTTTTTGGTGAGTTTGAATGGTAGTATTATTTTTATAAGTTATATAAATTGATTATGACCTAACACATTTTATATAATATTTCGATCAAAAGAAGTATGGCTCCTCCACAAAGGAGGGGGCATTTGCCCCAAATGCCCCATTCCTTGATCTGCCAATGACTATAGTGTAGTGACTACATTTTATTCACTGCAAGTTATTTAAACAGTATAGTAGTAACAGTCAGCCACTCACTACATCCATTTGTACTGACATATACGTAACTATCATGTACAGTAGCTACCACTTTGAATTATGTAGCATAATTTTTGTGATAATGTATATTTCCAGTGGCTAACTACATATACACATAACAAGTTGATGTTGTGCTACCTCTAAAAACCAGGCACCATGCAGTTATCTAATTCATCTGGAATTAACCATAGATAGTATATGCTACTAGAATTAACCAACTATGTATTACTATGGTTGTACAATAATATTATTAGCTAATTCTCGTATTTCATGAAATTTTCGTAATTCGTTCAATTACGTTGCTATGCACTGCTAAAGAAGCGTTTGGCAAAGAAACCGCTTTTACCACCATATTACGCACTTCTAAACTGTTTTATAGTGTGACTAACTGCTCTTCATTTTCGTTCGCGTACGTAAGGGATACGCCCTCTTTCAACTCGAAGCGATAGGCTATTCCTGGTAGTGTACGAGACCTGCATCGTTGTTTTTCAGTTGCTGAAAACCTCAAGGGGAAGGTAGTATGAGGAAAGTTGCCACACCCTTATTTCAGTCCGCCGAAAAAGACCACCTCAGAGCAAAGTTCAGGCCATACCAGTGGCGGATCCAGGATGGGGCATTTGGGGCAAATGCCCCCCCCCCCCCCCCCCCTTCAAGAAATTGCATACAAGATCGAGATACTCTAATAGAGCAGTCAATTACTCTAATAAAGCAGTCACAATGTTCATGAGGCAGTGTAGCTTACCTATGAAGCTACAAATAGGATTTTATTTTACATAACAGATATGATATAGTTGGTAAGGATAACTAGCTATTATTGTTGTGACCTTTTTTTTTTTTTTTTGGTCTTCAACTGGTTTTCAGCAAGTTTTTTTGGTCTTCAACTGTTTTTCAGAAAGGTGCCCCCCCTCTTTCGAAACTCTGGATCCGCCCCTGCATACCTATTTGAAAAGTTGTTGCTCGGACCCGACCGACCCTCTTCTTATAAAAGACCCCCCCCCCAAAAAAAAAAAACTCACGTGACGGACTTGTAGCCGAAATGGCGGCTAATGCGTGGTTATCTGTTATAGCGAAGAAAGGAGCTGTTGTTGTGTACCCTCGTACAATTCGTTGTCAACAATGGAATGACACGTTTGTAATGGTTTTTTTTAAAATATGATCGGTTTTTTTTGTTTTTTTCGACCTACCGACCCTAACTTTTCCTTAAAAAATCCGAGCAACAATTTTTCAAATAGGTATGGCCTCACTTGTGTAGAAGTAGAGTTCGTTTCACTTTTACTTCTTACGTAAAAGCTGCTTTTACCATTATTTAACGATTTTGCTCACGTGGGTGCGTACGGACAAACATAGATAGGTACAGAAAAGGTTCAGAGACGTGCAACTAAACACCTTCGCGGATTAGCCCACTTGACTTATGAAAGCCGTCTTGAAATTCTGGATCTCTATTCTCTGTATTGCAGACGTCAAAGGGGTGATATGATTGAAACATATAAGATACTTAAACGACATTATGACTTGGACCCATCTACATTTTTTACTTTAAATACTGCTACCACCAGGGGCCACTCTCTTAAGCTTTTAAAAGAAAGATCAAGATTACTTGTTAGCATAGGCGGCGGAAAGGGGGGGGCTAGGGGGCTAAAGCCCCCCCTCGGTCTGCTGAGGGGGGGCTTAGCCCCCCCTCAGAATGATATCACACCGAAATTATCTTTCTTGGAGTGGGGCTGAAAACCGTGATAAAGATCGAGATACTCTAATAGAGCAGTCACTCTAATAAAGTAGTCAGTGTGTAGCAAGCTATGAAAGGATTTTTATGTAGTTTATCAGCTAGAAATGGTAGCTGGTGAGGTGAAAAGCTCTTGTCAGTTGGTTGCGACCTTTTTTTTTTTTTTTTTTTTTTTTTTTGGTCTCACCTTATCAAACTATAGAAATAAGTCTGGGTCAGCCCAGCCCAGCCCCCCCTCATATCAACTACTTCCTCCGCCGCTGCTTGTTAGGCAGAACTTTTTTACAAATAGAATAGTCAATCTATGGAACTCCTTACCTGACTTTATCATTTCAGCACCAACAGTTGCAACCTTCAAGCTGCGCTTGGATAATTTTTGGAAGCAATCTAGATATGGGCACCTTCAATAGCCTGCGGCCTAGCCTGGCAAGTTAGCTTGCCTTGGCATCTACAAGCCCATTAAATAATAATAATAAACACACACACACACTTTTACGAAAACAATTCAGTAAACCAGGCGCGCGCCCACAGCCGGCCTTCGGCCGGATGTGGGCGCGCGCCTGGTTTAAAAATAGACCATAGGTAATGAAAGAAAGCATATAATACATGAAGTTGTTTGTTTGGTCCATTTTGCTTTGGACCTGATGCTTGCCTGGAAGGTGCTGTGGCAACTGGATAAATCTCTAGCTGATTTATATAATAAATCACTGTATCTGATAGTCAGGTGTGCTTCCTATTTGACTGCAGGAGTGGATCTAGGATTTCCCAAGGGGAATGCTAAGCTAGGGACAACTATAGCACATATAGTAGTGTAACTATACTATAATAGAATCTTTAAATTGAGCCACTCTAAGAGAACGCCATGTAAAATTACTATTTTCATGATATTGTATACAGACCTATAGTAGTGTTGTAAATATATATACACCACAATATTTTTGAAGACAACTAGACACACTCGCCACCATCATCCACTTCATTTTATTATAACACCCAAGCGCAAACACTACAGCATATCGAAATAGTTACAAGAACTACCATTGATTGGAACTCATTATTGACCTCATTAATAGAAATGACTGATAAGAAATTATTTCAGAGTGTACTTCTCACACTGCACTACTAGTTGTATCAATCAATTGCCACATTTTTAGCACTTCTCCTCTGTATGAGTTGATATGTACTTGCTGGTAAGGGTCCCAAACAACAGATGCGTATTCTAAAATAGGACAAACAATTGTAAAATATGCAGATTCTTTGACTTTTTGAGAACAACTTGATAAGTTTTATTTTAAACAATATATATATAGTGTCCTGGAAGTTTTATTAACAATGCTATTTATATGAGAAGCCTGTAAGATTATCCCTAGTTAAGTGTGGTCAGTTTTTGTGTTTAATACATGCCCATTAAGTGAATATATAGTTAAAGAGACGATAGATGGTGATTTGCTGCATTTCATGATCACACATTTATTAACGTTGAAAGACATTTGCTCTAATTGAGATAAACAGTCTAGATCTGATTGTAGTTATGCTGCAGTATGGTTTGAGTTCAAGGGATCCAGGAGTTGGTCTTTGTTTTAAAGAATTTTATGATGAGTGTTCTAGAGAGTAGTTGACTGTTCTATTAGAGTATTTCAATGTTTAGCAGTTTTTAAGCAGTTATACCTCTTTGATCCCCTCTTGTTGAGCCCTAGAAAAGATTAGCTCTTCTCTTCTCACTCTTTCCATGTTTTTATTGCCCATGTATGCTTTAGATGCAACTGCACCTGTACTGTAGCTTCTACTATCTTTCTAGCTAGCACATAGTAAAGTTTTGGAGGGGGTGGGGTGCTTCAGTCCCCCATACACCCCCTTTAAGCCACCCTTGTGACTGGGTTTGTGTTAATATCACAAAATGTATTAAGAAAGGTAACAAACATCTTGCCAGTAATTATCGTCCCATTAGTTTGATATTAAAGTTTTGGAGAGTCAAGTAATAGTCTCATCATGTTCTCAGTGATGATCAATTTGGCTTTAGAGAGAAGCATTCAGCTACATATAAATAACTGACTTAGTACTATAGGGCTTAATTCGATTCAGTGCCTTACCAAAGCTTACTATTGAGAAAGGTTTATGGTGTTCAGGGATCATTACTTAAATGGTTTTCCTCACCAGAAGACACAAGACAGTGGGTTGTCATCAACGGTTCTTCCTTTGATTGGTCCCCAGTTCTATCAGGGGTTCCACAAGGTTCTATTTTAGAGCCATGTACTGTATGCAGGGGCGGATCCAGGAGCTGGCAAGGGAAGGGGCACAAACAGGCTAAGTTGTAGGTGGTTGGGGAGAGCCAGATTCTCTAGTTCAGTGCTGCATTTTTGAAGCAGCAAATAATCACCTCTTAGTAGTGTCTCACTGTTGATTTTTGCCATTTTGGCCTTTTCAGATGGTTGTGAAGTCTTAAAAGCTGTTTTAAAGGCTTGGAATGTCTTAAACAACAGCAACACGATAATTATTTTTAGAGGCGCTTGGTGCACACTAATGTATTGGATGACAATTTCACAGTTAGTTTGACTTTGCTCTAAGTTTGCTTCACTGTTTCAAGTGAATTTGTAATAAATGCTATATTTTCATGAGTTTATAAACTAATTGACATAAAGTTTAGTAGCTATTTTAATCATAAGCATGGCTGGCTCCTCCACAAGGGTGAGGGAGGGAGGGGGGGATTTGCCCCAAATGCCTCATCCTGGATCCACCATTGGTAAGTATATCAATGACTTGCTATCTGCTGTATGAAGACCTTATGATGTTGCTCTGTATAAATATTATATACTAGCTGTTCAGTGGGATACACGTGCACCTTTCAACATGGACTTAGACTTAATTGCAGCAGCTTGGTGTTCCAAGTGGTAAATGCATCTGAATACATCCAAATGTGAACTCTTGTGTATATCAAATAAACATTAAGTCCTTTTACTTCATTATCAACCACAATCTTCAATGAGCCACATCTGTTAAGTACATACATACACATGTCAAGCTCCCTCAAAGCACAAGGCTTGCAGGGCACTTGCTTTACATGCTCTGGATTATGCTAGCATTGACTGGAGTTCTATATATGCAGAAAACATGACTGCACTTGAAAAAGAATATTCGAAATCGTGGTTTTCATTGGATTTCTGGGAATAGAAGTCATCAGAAGAATGTTGTGAAGAGCTACATTGGCCATCACTTTCCACCTGCTGGAAATATTTGTCCTGTACAATGCATTGTTTAGCCTCTAGTCTTGTGAATGTGGTCAGGCAGTGAGGTAGCCCAAAAATGGGCTTTGGAAATTTTTAAACTTCAATTTGTACTTCTGGTTTTTGTGTTTTTGACACTATATATTTAGACTAAGACTTATTCATAAAGAAGCCTTTAGTCAAATATTACATTTCACATTTCTATGACAGCTTTTAATGGAAGTATTTTGGCAGATAGTACCCTACATTATTGGGGGATAGTACTACTACCATACTGTTTTATTATTAGCTTCCACACAATACATATATTCACATATTTCAAAGTTGCATGTACAATCATTGTGACTAAAAGCTTGTTTATTTATACCAATAAATATTTAATCTAACAACTACCAAAATTTGTTTACAATTGGCTTCACTATTATCATGTCTCTTGAATCTGCAAAAATATGAGTCAACTAGATCGACTGTGTGGATACATAACCTTTAATACATATGCCCATTCTGTTCATTGTTACTGTGATTCACATTTTTGCTCTTCTTTAAAGGTAGTGGTGATCCAATCATCAAAATTGACATTGTGTCAAGGTAATGAATGCTGTATGTTAATTCCTGTGGTTGATAATTTTTGGTTTCAGTGTACATTTAGTACCAATGTGTAATGAATTGATCAAATTCCTCAACAAGCAATTGCAATGTAACAACATACTTTCTTAACCCAAAAGGAAATACTGTGCATAGTAGACTGACCTTAATACTGCTGCCTATATTTTATCACTACTATGAAACTTAGCAAGGAGCAGTGGATAAAAAACTATTTTTGCAACTAGCCCTAACCTGAGACCAGGAGGGGGGCCATGTTTGAAGTGGGTATTTTTTGTGCTGTACTATTGCCATGATTGTCCAAATGCTTAAAGTAAAGAGAGGGCTTGTGTGACATAATTCCAGAAAAGAGGAAAGCTGTATATAGGAATCAAGCTACTACCCCAGGGAAATTTTTAAAACATAAGTGTGCCAAGATTGAATTTGGAAGCAATTTTAGAGAAATGATAGAGATCTGGATGTAATTTAAGGAAGGGATAAAATTTAAAATAATAATTACGTACACACAAACCTCGCTTTATTGGATTTTAAGGCAATTAATTTTATTTTATGTAAGCCAAGAAAGAAAATTAAAATTAGTTGTATTGTAAGGCAATTTTTAATCAAAGACCACAAAATTGAATTTTTTTAAAAAATGGCTTGAGGTACATGTGAAATCCCTGTTGTAAATTGTAAAAGAATTTGTGCAACACGTAAGTGTATACTTTTCTGTGATGCAGCAAGCTATTTTTGTCTAAGTTTTACAACTAGCCAAATCACCATTTACAACTAGACAAAAGTAGGGACCCGCCGATTATGCTCATAATTTTACCTATTATGCTATGCTGCACTGCTCAAAAATTCACCTATTATGCTTAAATTAATGCTCAATATTTACCTATTATGCTCGATTATGCTCAATGTTCATGCCTTAGTTCATATGCTTTGCTATTAGTTTAACACTGCATAGAAAGAAAAAAATGAGTGGCTGGAACACAAATAATAAATTCTTGCTGCATGTAAGAGAAAAGATCGATATACTCTAATAGAACAATCAGTTTGATGATTGTTCTATTAGAGTTACCGATTGCTCTATTAGAGTATATCGATCTTATTTTGCAATTGTCAGCAAGAATTTATACTATCGTACAAATATTTAACCTATTATGCTGGCATTATGCTCAATGTTATTATGCTCAAAATTACGCCAGCATAATCGGCGGGTCCCTAGACAAAAGTTTACAACTAGCTTTTTGGCCACAACTTAACTAGCCCCCCTGTTTTGGCCCCCGGGCCACCAAGGAGCAGTGACAGTTCTAAAAAGTTCCTGGCCATGGTTTTCCCTTTTGACAATGATTTAAGATATATGTGGGTATTAAGAGTCAAATCACTTAATTTAAAAGCATTCCTATCACCTAATAATGTGACCCCAATTTTTCATACTACTTGTAGGCAAAGGTGTAACCATAAACTACACTATCCTAAAATTTCAAAAATTATCCTGCCATGTGGTGGGCTGTATGATCTTTTCTCTAAAGCACTGTAAGTGCTCCTATTATGAGTCATGTGGCGGTATGAGTCACAATATTCATTACTTCATAAGTTTGTTATTTTATATCCAATTATGGTGGTTTTAATTAAATGTTGTGGAAATACTTACAGGCACTCTAATGGCATTCAAATCACCATATAGTGCACCAAGGCATGTACTTGAGTAAATGAAAATTTACCACATTTTTGCATAATTGTCAGTATATGCACCAAACATACATGATTATAATTAAAATGTACTCTAAAACTCACTCTATAAATTTAATTAATTTCTAAGGCTTCCTAATGGTGGCTCTGTGAGTTGCCCATACATTTGTATAGGACATCAAGGTTTTTACGATATTCTATAAAACAAACCTGTTTATAGTTATGAACTTTTGCTACCCCTCAGGCATAATTACCCTACCAAAAATTAATTTAAATTCTTCAAATTTACACTAATTGCTGGTGAGCAATAATTAGAATTTGGGCTATTTTCAGTGTTTGTTTTTTAAT
The DNA here is from genome assembly GCF_963678975.1 of Dysidea avara. Taxonomy (NCBI): domain Eukaryota; kingdom Metazoa; phylum Porifera; class Demospongiae; order Dictyoceratida; family Dysideidae; genus Dysidea; species Dysidea avara. Next base: position 47,886,292 of record NC_089274.1, read on the forward strand.
TTCTGCTTCCAACTATAAACAGATATTGCAAAATCTGCTTTATAAGAAATTTAGCCCCACCTGTTATGCACACATAGGTATCAATAAAATTTTTATTAGCAATTATCTGTGGGAGGAAAAATGTTTTTACGAAATTGCCTAAAATGGATGTTTTCTCTTAGAAAGTATTGATCATAGACAAATTTTACAATCTGCTCTGATAGATGTGTTGAGGTTTTGACTAGTTACCCATGGATATCAAGATTTTGAAGATTTGAAGTAATACCAAAAAGTAGATACAAAAATCCAAAATGCAGTAAAATCCAATTAGCATCCAATTAAAACAAGTTTCCATAGCAACCAACACTTCAGAGGGTAGAGTTACTTGAGGTACTTGTATGGTAAAATTTCTAAATGACAAGCTTAATTGATTACACTGTTGCAGCACAAAATGTAAAAATCACATTTTACTCAAGTACATGCCTTGGTGCATTATAGTTGACTTGGTTTTTGCACTTTTAGCTACTCTTTAGCACATAGTGAGAGGTACATGTAGCTAATCTGGGACAGTATATATTCCTGCTTAAAGAACTATATATTATCTCTTAATTGGATTTGTGGTTAGCTTGTAATCACTGTCAATGTTGATCTGACCATTTCTTCCTATATAAATCTGCAGAATTTAACTCTCTGAACATATTTTAAGCTATGCAACCCTTATTACTTCTTGACCCATAATGCCAGCATCTACCTTACGCTTTTGACAAGGGTCTTACATATCAAAAATATCTTTACCATTAAGCTCCATGATAAAACAATATTCTGTCTCATTTCCTAGATTAAGTGTTAATACACTTCTATCATAAAACTAAAAGCTTAGCTAGATGATTTCTTTACATAAATATATAGACTCTAAATCACTATAAAACTAAACAATGAAAAAGCTGTTTTACAATACCTATAATATATTATATGTCTATATAGCTATATACATAGCTGAGGTAATTAGCTATATGGGCTATAGCTATATAAGCTCTTCTTTGATCATGGCCTTACCCTTGGCTTACACACTCTATGAACAATACATGCAGTTACATAAATTTCATCAACAGGCACAACAGCATGAATTGCGAACTAAATGTTTTTGCAGAGGCAAATCATTATAGTGTGTAATGTACCTCTTTTATATTATCCACTTGATTCAGTTTGTTGTTGTGTTGATCACGAATCAGTGTTCTTGTTTTTCAAAGATATTGCCATATTGGCTGCTACACACAAGACTGTACCAGTACCACATCTCCATTATGGTAATCTAAACTCTTGAGTACCAGCAGCAGTACTAGTTTTAAGAAATAACTTCGTAACATAAATTTGGAAGCACAAATGTACAGAAAAAGCCGAGAATAGTGCAGTACAAGTGGCTAACATGAAACTTATATTGATCCTCAGTGACAGCTAAATACAAAAGGGGGTTATATACTGCCTGGTAGACTCCTGTAAGCATTTGAGTGTTAATCAGATGGCTGCAGGTTCGAGATCCAGTCATGGATTTTTTCTCCTTCCTGCACCTTTTCAAACATGTTTATATAACAACTTTAAACAGGCTGTAGGACCAGGTGTCCTACAAACTTTCAGCACTTGTGCTGTAAAGCCTTAATAAATAAATAAATAAATAAATAGCTGCACCACAAGTTTCAGTCATAAACGTCTTATACACAGTATATTGTCCCAGCACATGATCCATACTTAAGTACATCGTTAAGTACTTTACACTTGAAAATATATAAAATTCAATAACCACACAATTTAGGTATATAAATAAGTGTTCTGGAGATCAGTGAAGAGGTGACTGCTTGTCTCAAGAGGTGCTCCTAATTTTGTGGACAACTCTTCTGAACTCTTCCTCTGCTTAAGTGTTGTCCTGCTAGGTAGTAATGTCCTGTCTGATTTCTGTAGTGTCCTTGATATTTCACTTGGTGGCAAACGCTGGCTTGGCACAGGATTCCTGTTTAACAAAATCATGCTTAAGTACAAAATGGAGGTTAAAGCAGTAAAACTGAAATACAATGTAAAGTGCTAATCTCTTAATTTCTGTTTGTTTACTTGTGTGGGATGAGTGTACCACATAACCTGTTATAAGGTAAGAACTTAATAAAATTATTAATTATGATAGTACACAATTCATATGTTACTAAATAATGCATGGATGGATAATCTATAAAATGGTCAATACAGCTAGGACAAGGCAATGTACAGTCTCTTGTTAATGTCCACCTCTTCTGGATAATATCTATAGGCTGAAATGTAGAATAGACTGGAAATGGACTTACAAATAGACTGGGAGAAGCTTTTCTTCAAATGTTCGTTTACTATAATAACTTACTGGATAGCTGCTCTAAAACAATATCAAATGCAACGATGACTATGAACAACCTCTGAACATAATGTCAAGCTCTATGCTTAATTATAGTTGTTTTTCTGCTCAGTTAAAGCACATAATTCATGTTACTGTTGTAAGCAAACTATGACACAAGCTTCAAAACTAAACCCTGGCCAATTATGCAAGCATAATTAAAGCATAGCTAATAGGTAGCCAAAAGCATAAAACATTTGTCAACATGATTAGGGACAATAATCATTACATTAAAATGAGCAATGCACATGTCATAAAGAAAGAAAATAATGAACACAATACACAATACATATGATCATATGATTGCTGTGTTTCAGATCTAAAAAAATTAACTTATATAAACTGTTTCTTTGCTACACTTTACAGAAATAAGATCAAGATGCTCTAATAGAGTAGCCACTCACTCTAGTGCAACAGTCAGGAAATAATGACGCACTCTAATATAAACAGTCAGCTTTAGAGCATAATCTTCATTCTGAAGGCATTATTTTGAGCATAACAGGTTTGACTTTTGAATGCTGCATAATAGGTAAATATTTGAGCACAGTAGGCCAGGAAGGATGTTATTACCTGCATGGGATTTCTAGTAATTGGTGTGATTACATAGTTTGGTGCCTGTTCTCCAGTTTCAGAGATGACAGACAGGCTTCAAGACCAGATGATGTTGTAGTTAAGCAACTGGCAAGGATGGCTGCTACAAATTGAATTCCTGTTGTTTCGTTTAAACGCAGGGCTGAATATATATTGGCTTGAGCATGCTTTATGTTTACATTTGGAAGCTTGTGCAAGACACTAGTTGTAAGTTGGGGTGCTATACAACTAGTAAATCCATGTTTTAGGCTTACATGAGCCAGTCTGTTTGTGATTCTGTCTTCCTGTCCAGTCCGTGTTTTAGTTACATACTGTCGTTTAGCATTTAGTCATAGTCATAGTCTTTCAAGAGCTAAACAACCTCAAGAACTCTTTTTTACACTCACAATGCAAACATACCAACACTACGTAAGCTGCCATGGTAATGTTATGTTAGTACAGCAATATACTAATAGTGCTTTGTGTGTTGTCTTACAATTGGTGAATGAAGAGAAGTTTGCTTATAATGTAGGTAGTATGTCCTAGTCTATTATATTGGAATATTTAGTGTAATCAACTGTAATTTATGCTGTTTGTATACAGAACATCTCAGCTATACAGATAGTTCAAAAGCTCTAGTGATTGGCATATAAATATATATATAAACAAATAATCACCCTTTACGGTGGAATGATTGTGTTTACATGTATACATGCAGGTTTACAAAAAATACTTAAAGGAATCACATTACTTGTCCTCTATACTTCTGAGGTGGTTACAGTATGGCAGCAACAATCATTGTTAGTGTGGACAAAAAGAGCTGGCATAGGATTTTAAGTGACAAACAGAAAGCTCAGAAATCAAGATGAATAGATAGAAGCTATAGGTATTGTAAGGGAATGTAAACAACAGGAAAATTAATTACCAAAAAACAATAGCAAATCTTCATTTAAAATACCATATTTAATCTTACCAACACTGAATCATCACTTCATACATGGATCTGGGACAACCAGGAGGTGGTGGTAGTCTGTATTTTTTAGTTATCTTCTCTATGTACTACACAGATCACAATATGAGTACAACAGTTAGTATATACACTGTCTTCTGTATACCTCTCCTCCATCACAGTCCTCAAATGGTTTGTGACCCAAACTCCATATCTCATACATTACACATCCAAAACTCCACACATCACTTTGTGTTGAGTATTTCTTGTAGAATATTGCCTGCGTAGTATACATAGAAGAAATATATGAAGATAACCACTTATATCTAAGAGTTAAAGCAAAAGCAGGGGAAGCTCCAAGAGTGTTTCTGAGGATTCCAGAAACTAGTCATGCAATAATTATTGAGATACTCTAACAGAGCAGTCACCTAATACAATAGTAAAGAATTAATAGAACTGCTGAAATCATTTTTCAAAGGAACTAACCTTCAAAATTTTCCCTGGGGAACAATCCCCACATCCCCTAGATTGGTATGCTTTGCATGCCAGTGTGCTGCTTTCCAAGTACAGACAGAGTCGCCGAGAGAATCGAGGGGGCCTGGGGCAAATCAAGACTGTGGGGCCCTAAAACTTGTTACCTAGCCATATCAAAAGCACACTAGGGGGTCTGGGGGCATCCCCCCAGGAAATATTTTTAAATTATACCCTCTGGATTGTATGAGGGTGATTTCAGAAGTTTATCACAGTGTAATTATTAATGTTTATTTGACTGTTGTATTAGAGTGACTGCTCTATTAGGGTATCTTGAGCTGCCAAATACTTATCACCTAAGAAAATTTTGACCCCTAATGTCCTCTGAAATTGAACTGATTTAACAGTTTGGTAGAGTAGCAACTAAAGCTGAATATTTGCCTGACTGCTGTATTAGGGTGACTGTTTTATTAGAGTAACTTGATCTTAATAATGTCAAATTATTGATGCCCAGCCTCTCCAACAAAATCAAATTTCCCCAGTTTCCCACCTGTTGGTGATTTTGAGTGCAGGTGTATTGTGACATCTTTTCTACTTTAGCTATAATGCAAGCAATGTAGTTAGGCCCTGAAGCCACTCATGAAAGTACAAATAAATTAACAATGTTGTGTATTTAGCCAATAAAAAGTTGGAGAATATTATTTTACTTTGTTATTACATAAAAATGACTAGTGGACCAGCTATATAACTATTTTTTTCTAGTATTTACATGACATGTACAATCATTATGTTCATCTCTATGTGTCTAGTCACATATTATACACAAAGCACAATGTAAAGTTGTAAGTGACTTTATCACACAGTAGGGTAGTACGGGATGATGGAGGCTTGGGTTTTTTTGACCAAAACATCATCCAAAACAGCTTCACAAAACTATCCTGACACCTTGGAAGTATTGGTACAAGCCTAAAAGTGCCTTCAGTGCAACCATAAATGCTTCCAATAGGTAGCTACAAAATTTTTTTAAAAGAATTATTCAATGGAACTTTTACTGACTGACTGACTGTCTGCCTGCCTGCCTGCTAGGAATGCAGCGATTATGCCAGCATAATTTCGGGCAAAATAGGTATGTGTGAGAATCAGGAATTATGCTAGCATTTTGAGGTGATTATAAAGCTTTAACAGTAGGAAAATCTACAATTCCTTTAAAAAAGATCGAGATACACTAATAGAACAGTCAGAAACTCTAATAGAACAGTCATCAAATATTCTTTACTCTAATAAAACAACCACATTGAAATGAAATACTCTATTACAGCAACCAGCTAAAGAATTCAAGACTATTTGAAGTTTAAACATCAATGAAGATGGCCTGATACAGTAATAAACTGGCATTATTAGCCAATTATTGTGGCATAATTTTGGCAATAATGGGCAATTCTCAAAAGCATAATAGGTGATTTTTTGAGCACTGCTCAAAAGCATAATGCTCAATTTTTGGAGCATAATAGCCTCATGCCTGCCTGCCTGCCTGCCTGCCTGCCTGCCTGCCTGCCTGCCTGCCTGCCTGCCTGCCTGCCTGCCTGCCTGCCTGCCTGCCTGCCTGCCTGCCTGCCTGCCTGCCTGCCTGCCTGCCTGCCTGCCTGCCTGCCTGCCTGCCTGCCTGCCTGCCTGCCTGCCTGCCTGCCTGCCTGCCTGCCTGCCTGCCTGCCTGCCTGCCTGCCTGCCTGCCTGCCTGCCTGCCTGCCTGCCTGCCTGCCTGCCTGCCTGCCTGCCTGCCTGCCTGCCTGCCTGCCTGCCTGCCTGCCTGCCTGCCTGCCTGCCTGCCTGCCTGCCTGCCTGCCTGCCTGCCTGCCTGCCTGCCTGCCTGCCTGCCTGCCTGCCTGCCTGCCTGCCTGCCTGCCTGCCTTCCAAAGGTGTTGAATCATGGTAGTGCAATGCATGGCTTCCTGTTTGTAAATGGGAATCATCCGTATTTTCTGTGGTGACTGGATTGATTGCAGAGGAGCTTCTAATACTGCTCTTTGTTTGTAAAGCTGTGTAATGGACTGGACATGGGCAAAAGCGAAGCATAATGGCCATTTCACTTTCGAGTCAGTAGTTGATAGCTGGGGTGTGTGTTCAGACAAAAACATTAACTCTGGTGCTATTCTTTCTTGGTATAAGTGGGTCCACCAGAATAAAAGGTAAACAAACAAGTATAAGAAAAAATTGGAATTTTAAAGTTCGATTAGATATTGTAGAAAAAAGTAGGGAAACAAGGGAGATTACCTACACCTGCAGATATACTAGTGAACATTTAATTCCATGGGTATAGACTGAAGACTGAATTAGGGATTAAACGTTCACTAGTATATCTGCAGGTGTAGGAAACCTCCCTTGTTTCCCTACTTTTTTCTATGATCCCTAATCAAACATAAAATTCCTAATTTTTCCTTATACTTGGATTAAATAGTTTCAGCTGTGAGGTACTATTATCACCAGACTTTGAATGAAAACTGTCTATTGATCAGTAATTTGATGGGCTAGTGCTAGTGAAAGCTCATCCATATCTGAATAATTCAACATTATAATCTTATTCAAACAAGATCATTAAGCCACCTAACCCATTTACAGACAGCATGCATTGTTCAATTGTTAGTTGTGGAGACCTGTCACATGCTGTTACACTTGGAGATACGTATAAGTTACACTGCTTAGAAATGTAGAAATTTCATATACAGAGATGGTTCTTACTTTAACAGAAGATGCTCGTAATTCATTAGGGAGAAAAGGGATAACCCAATGGTACCAGGACAATGCTAACCATAATAGCTAGCTATAATAGACTTGCGTTAGTTTGTATACAATGTGTTAGAATATTCAAACTTATTTCAAATATTGCTTATAAGACTTTCTTTATTCTTGAATTACGTATTTTGGACACCACACAAAACAAGTCAAACACAAGCTATTGTTGTAGGCAATAGATAGACAATAGTGGACATCAGCCAGTAATAATATATGCTTTATACCATTGGCTTAGGCTTAATGAAGCCTAATAGCTTTGGAAATTGTGTTGAAGACTTGGAGTATTAAATTGCCAACCACCGGGTATAAAAGAACTTATTGAACACTTGCTCTAAACAATCATACCTAATTGGCACAAAGCATGGTCAATAAATGATTGCTTACACTAGGTAGTGCTTTATTTTAGTGTCAGTATTAGCCACCAGGGAGTAGGGACCCACAAAGAAGGCTATTGAAAGCTTGTATAGCAGTGAGTCAAAAACATGATACTAAAACTGCAAAAAAGTCCAGATCCTTTGTTTGCAACTTTCTATAGCATGTTAGTTAGTTTTGAAATATATTAATTCACAGTGCAGTGGCCTAAAGTGTTTAAAAACCATGCACAAATGCTAATCTCAGTGTGCTTACTTCAGGAGCAGTCCACATGACTGGTATCTTCCCTCCTGTGGACATGTAGTAGGTGTCATCAGATATATCACGAGCCATCCCAAAGTCAGCTATCTGTAGTGATGTGGTAAATAAGTGACAGTGCTATTGTTATTTACTTGTAACACACCTTACACACATCATCACTTGATACTAGTATATTCCTAGCTGCCAGGTCTCTGTGTACAAACTTCTTACTGGAAAGATAAGCAAGTCCTGCTGCTACATGTCTGCAGAAACTTAACAGATCATGCTTCAGCTCATCATGAGTTTCAGAAGGCGTCCTGTATCATTAATCACAACTGTTAGTGATATATCTGCGGCAATATCCATTCACTCACTGTTGTTTTAATTGAATTAAAAATTCTCGCAGATCTCCTTTTGGCATGTACTCCAATATGATCATTGTATTCTCCTTTTCAGTTACTACTCCATACAACTCCACTATGTGGTTGTCCTTGAACTGACCCATAATGGCTGCCTCCCTCAGAAACTTCACCCTGTCTGACTTTGAGCATTCTGAATTGAGTGTCTTCACTGCTACTTGTATAGGATCAGCAGAATCATCAGTCCATGTACCCAAATGGACTACTCCAAATTCACCAGATCCTAACCTTTGCGATGTTCTGTGAAGCACCAAGGTAATGATTAATACAGTGTAATGACATTGGCAATTACAGTTGTTGTAGGATTTGGGCTAGAACATTACGAAACATTTTGATTGACCAATATATCAAACTATAGCAATTTGTTGCAGTGCCACAAACCTATGTATACATTTGCCAATAAGACAACTAACTTGCCACTGAGACAACTAAGGTAAAGAGTCGAGAACTATAAATTAAAACACGTATCCATAAAAGTACACCTGAAATTAAAAGTGTCAAAATTTACATGTGGCAAAGAATAAATAATACAACAAACCAATTTAGGTGGAGAATGAACTTTTAAATTAAATTCTATACTTAGTGTTTCTAACTAACTGGCTGGTAACTTGGTTTATTTATTTATTTAGTATTAATACTGTGCAGACCTCCATTTGGGAGTACATACACACAAATACATACAAAAAAAAGTGTACAAGTCTAAAACTGGGTTGATACATAATAGTCTACAATCCTTTTCTTAAAGTCTTCTGTATTTTGTGCTTCATTTGTTGTAGCTGGGAGGCTGTTCCATAATTTGATAGTGGCAGGAAAAATGAGTGTAAATATACGTTTATGTGAGCTGGCACCTGTCTGAATCTCTGAGAATGTCCTCTTGTGCATGTAGTTGATGGTGTAGAAAGGTGGTGGTTGGGGATAGAGAATTCATTATGCAACAAAAACAAACATAATACACATTCCAAAGATATCCAGTCATAGATAGTATAGACACACCGCGATTGGAAACTCCCATATAACTTCATAGAATACTCCGTGTCCCAATTGTTTGTAACACCTTCAGGTGTTGGAATGTTGGGTATACGAATATTACCCATAGTTATACGGTTGGCGGGTTTTGTTAGCGGAAAGACATGCAGCATTTGGCCAGCTTTCGATCTGTTTGAGAGGCTGAGGGGTTGTAGAAGCGTTCTTTTGTAAGTTTTAATGTACAAAAAATGTTATGAGTCACTTTGCGTTATTATCTTGTCACTGGAACTTATCCACGAGCTTCACCAGGCATCTTCAGTACCCATAACTCACTAGGAAAAGTTTCAACTTGCCTGTAATTATAGTTATTCTTTCATCCTATATAGACACACATATTTATAGCAGCAAGTTAGCTTTTTGCCCAAAGTAGGTGTGACAGTACCATGTGTAATTTAATAAACAACCAATCTCCATTCAGTATCTCTTTATCATAAGCCTTACATGGAATTCATGTTTTTCATGCATCAGAGCGAAGTTTACCCTTCTTGTACATACTTTTGTGGCGTTTTTTTTGTTTTAGATTGTTAAGTGCCATACCACGCAAGTTTAAGAGAGTACTTTGCAAGCGGTGCTCTATGGTGAAGTCAACTAGAGTACAGTCTGCTATTAATGAAGATGAGAATGCTATGAATTGTGGTGGAAGGCCATTAGTCACTGACATGGTACCACTATCCACCGAAGAATCCGTACCAATGGAAGAGTCATTGTTAGATGATTAATTCATGCCACAGCCATTGTCCACTGAAGAATCTACACCGTCATTGTCCACTGAGACCACCAGAAGGGTCATTTCCCACTGAAGAATCTATACTGCTATTGTCCACTGAGGAATCCACACCACCAGAGGGACCATTGTCCACTGAAGAATCTGGTCTGATAATAATTCCATGAGTTCCTAGTCCATGAGTTTTTAAGTAATACACAGTCTCTTCGAGTTATTGGTTCCATCAATATCCACCAAATCACTGGTGACTGCAGAGGTACTAAAAGGAAGTTCTATGACTTGGAGTCAGTGGATGTACACAAGCCAATTAAGAAAAGAAAATGCCATACATTACGCTAAATTTAACTTTTTATAATTCTAACTCTAAAATAAATCATTACATTTATGACCTTATTTTTTTTACTACGTAGTATACTGTATTTGTTCAATGGATACATGTCATCGTCAGTAAATAATTTGCTTCGAAGGGGCTTTGACTTCTGGGTACCTTTTTTGGATTCTTGCTTATATCTTTCCATAACATTCTTAGCAAACGAGTGGTCCCTAATGCATAGCCATTTTTTCACAACTGGCTGAGGCAGTTGTTGGCAACATCATCGTCAAGAGTAAGTCTTGAAGCCATTAACCAGTCAAAGAGCAATTCCTCGTGTAGAACTGAGTCCATTACTTTCTTCATGAATTGGTCAATCATTGCTCTTGTCTTATCAATGCGTAAGAATCCTCTAATAATAATTTCAATATCACAAAAACACTTGAAAGCTTCATTAGTGATTCTTGTTAGTCCACCTCTGTTCACTTGATTTATCCAGCATCGTGTTGGATCATCAACTACTGGACTATTTTCTGTTAGCTGCTGCAGTAAAGGTAGCATGTGGAGATTAGCTTTATCAGACTTCAACTGCCTGATCACATACCCTCCAACATAGTGTACAGCATTCTCTTTTTCGTACGTTTAGCCAACATCCTCAATGACATCATCTGAAGTATCAATAACAGAGATTGCAGGTGTTAACTTGTTCTCAATTATTCTCTCAAATATTACATCAGTGATGTGTTGGTATAGCAGTGGTGAGAGCACTCCGATTCCTAATTCAGATGCAAACAGTTGCCACTTCTCTCAAAACTGCAATGATGAAGTAAGCTAGTGGAATTTGATCCACATCTTCTCCTTATTAAATTTCTGAGCACTCACTCATGCAGAACTAACAACAGCAACTAAGCTCTTATATAGCCAAGCTGCAAAGGATTGTTGTGTTTGAAACTGCCAGTGTATCATCGGGTTGGCTAAAAATATGCACAACACTTTTTGCTTCTTCTAAACACGCCAGTGCTTCTTTTGTAGCAATTTCAAAGTAGGGGTCTGTTAGAATACCAGCAATTGTTTCTTGAAGTATCTGTAAGTATCCATCATGTTCTAATGAAATATTAAAATGAATCAGGTGAAAGCACGGAGGTTAATAGTCAAGAACACATAACAACGATAATAGTCTACATAGCTACACAATAAGAATTTTAATGCACAAGCTGCTAGCATTGTAAGGTTACTCCGTGAACTTCTCTCCACTGAATCAGAGCTTGTCATTCCACTTGTGCCATTCACTGTGAAGTTTAAAACTGATTGTGGTACCGGTGTGTTGTTGTATGGCTTTTGTCATTATGCGTTTGTTTATTTTATGGTCGGGACACGGATAGAAGTGTCAAAACTGGACGTTTCCAATCCCCGGTGTGTCTACACTATCTATGATGCAGCCAAGTGATTTCAACATCCCCGTAACACTAGATGTAAAGCCATAATCACTAGTCACAAGCCTTGCAGCGCTATGCTGCACTGATTCATGTATGTCTTCGTCAATGGTGACCACACAGCAGTGGCATACTCCACAACTGGCCTTACCATAGACTTATAGCTTATAGCAGACTTTTTTAGCTAGACAAGAACCAATGTTTCTGTGTAAAAAAGACTTAATTTGATTTGCTTTATTAGCAAACTTCTCAATATGTTCATTGAATGTTAATTGCTCATCCAGAGTAACTCCTAAATACTTAGCATTAGACACAGATCTCACCTCCTCACCATTCATATAACAAGAGTATTATATGGGATTTTCTTTGTTTGTAATGCACAACAGCTTGTATTTGGGTAAATTAAATGTCATTTGCCATGTTTTTGCCCATTGTATTAGTGAATTCAAGTCCTGTTGTAAAATGTCATGGCCTGCAGCAGATGAATGAATTGCTCTATAGAGTACAACATCATCTGTGTAAAGTTTAACAGACGATCTAACATTACTGGGAAGATCAGTGATATAACAAAGGAATAACTATGGCCCTACAACAGTCCCTTGTGGGATTCCAGATATCAAATTACTAGGGCTGCTGCTACATCCATTTACAATCACTTGTTGAGTTCTATTTGTCAAAAATTCTGAATCCAATTAAGTGTAGCATTATGAATCCCATAATGTGATAACTTGTAGCACAAACGTTGGTGCAGAACTTTGTCAAATGCTTTCTTAAAGTCTAACAACAGTACATCAGTTTGCAAACCTAAATTCAAGTTCTTTAGCAAGTCATCTACAGTTATTAGTAGTTGGGTTTCACAAGAGTGACTCTTTCTAAAGCCAATCTGATTATTACATAAGATATTATTATTCTCCAGGTGTTTGTAGATGTTAGAACTAATAATACGCTCAAAAATTTTACGGAATACACATGTTAAGGAAACAGGCCAATAGTTCAATGGACAAGACCTATCATCTTTCTTATATATTGGAACCACATTTGCATTTTTCCATTCATGAGGTAGTTGTCCCTGCAATGATGCCTTGTAAATCACAGATAAAATGGGTCCTAACTGAAAAGCAAATTCCTTCAGAAATCTAGTTGGTACCTTATCGGGGCCTGGAGCCTTAGATGTGTCAAGATTCCCTAAAAGAGGAGTCACCCCTTCTGTACTGATGTCTATGGGAGGCATTTCAGGGTATAATGTGCCATCCAGTACAGGCATAGTTGATGTGTCCTCTCTTGTGAAGACATGGGTAAAAGCTTAAATCTGCCTTGCATTGTAGATCACTACAAACAACCACGTTATCCTGTAGAGTTGCCACACTGCAGTCATCATTCCTTTGTGACTTGATAAATGACCACAATTTCTTTGAAACTAGCCTTCCTTATAAATATTAATATATGCTCTTCGACATTGCTGTTGAGACTCCTTCTTACTTTGATAACACTGTAACCAGTCTGATGACAAACCAGATTGGTGAGCACGCTTATACAAATGATTTTTGCGATGAGATAAAGATCTGATATTATGATTAATCCATGGCTTCTGAGCACTACATGTTATTTGTTAGTTAGAATCGTGCTGAGACACTTATGACATTTATTCTTCAACTCCTCCCAAAAAGCATTAATTGGAGTAGATGGTGAATAATTAGCAAGATAAATGGAGCATAAATTGTCTGTTATCTGATGGAGTTGTGACATATCTGCTTTTGACCATTGATATATGCTACGTTTGAAGGGAGGGCCCATCTGAGCAGAGGTTAAGGACTTAACAAGGACTGCTTCGCGGTCACCAATTCCAGGAATAGGGTAAATCCACTGAGAAGAGAGGGTTTATTTGTACAAAAAATATCCAAAATATTATTTCCTCTAGTTGCAAACTTTAGTCTGTGTGAAGCCATAATTATTTATAATCTTAAACATGTCACAAAAAGAAATGGGGTATGAACCATATTTTGCTACATTGTTTTCCCAGTCAATATTAGATTCAGATCCCCTACAATCCACATTGGTAAACCACTATACTCCTTCATAAAATGTTCCAAGTCCTTACATAATGTTTGTAAACATTCAAGGGTACTATTTGGTGGTCTATAAACTGCACATAATATTAAGTTGTTTGATCCAGCCAGTTCTACAGTAGCAGCCACTATTTCACACTCAGATTTGATAGGAATTTCTCTACTAAAATACTTATCACTACATGCCAAGAAAACACCGCCATATCAATCATCCCTATCCTTTCTATATATCCACCCCAAAAACACCTTTGCTGTAAAAAAAGGTGCGTCCATGAAACTACAAGTACTTGTAAAACAGCTCAGTAATTGTAGGGAAAGACCTCACAAGAGTAAAAATAACTGACAACTCAAAGAGCTGATATCTGGAGTGGCCAAGAATAAATCTTATCATACAACTAACTTCCTTGCATTGGCTGTAAAATAGGTGCATCCATCAAAGTGAAAGTAACTGGTAACTGAAACAGCTGATATTTGAAGCAGCCAAGAATGAATATTGACATACAATCAATTGCAATTAACAAAAATTTAACATTGGACCTTTATCATTCAGCTGTGTTCTATATTCACTGTAGCTGCATCCTAAATTAATTTCTTTTAGCTCTAATTGGCTGGTAATTTGGCCGCCTTTTATAATAGTTAGTAAACAACTATTATATACTGTAATCGCATTACCACCTGTGTGATAAATACTTGAAACTGAAACGTGCCCCATGGCCCCTGCATGTACTTGGTATATCTTGAGCTCTTATACTCAGGCCTACTAGCCGCATTCCTTTTAGGTACCATATTAGCTTTTGTGTGTAGATCCGTTTAAGGCATCAAAGTAGTGACCTTTACCCTAGAATGTCTTTGTAATTCTAGACCTTATCACTTGGAATTTTGGGCTGTTATGTTGTTTACCTTATTTCTGCATCAATAAATTATTATGCAAGTGGTTAACTAGATGGGTGGGTGTAACTGATTATAAGCATTCTTTGCCAATTTCTGGCCTAGTACCAATATACTGGATAGGTATCAATAGTCTCACGTGTTCCCTAGTATTGCATATGGATCTCTACCCCATGTGGATGTATTCTTATGTCTATAGCCGCAATATACACTTACTCATATGTGACCGGATTTCATATAACCCAGCTTCCACACACACAAAATCAAACTTACGTTTTTACCAGAAATGGATTGCTGGTCTAATACAGTACCATATTCCACATTGTACTTCCTTCAGGACTGGCAAGTCTGGTTTCTGTAGCAGCTTTCTTCCGACCCTGTCAAAGCCACGAGTGGGAGATTGGCACCATTAAATTGCCATGACTTTGTGATAATGGTGTGTAGTGATCTGGGACTTCACAGAGAGCTCGCCAATAGTGTTCTCAGTCAATTTGGAGTGATTTTAGGGCCATGGAGAGCCCAAACTTAGCCTCTGGATTCCATTCGTCTTCTTGCTTCGTTTTATACTCCTATATTAATCCCACCCACCACCTCTACCCTCTGTCCCTATTACTACCACCTGTGATATTATTACCCGCTCGAAAAAAGCTGCCCAAAACAGGGCAAATTTTGGGTATCAGAAATTTATACACCCACAGTGATAGCTAGTAAATAGATGAATAATTGGTGTAAATTTTGTTTGCACAGCTGTAGGCACTGGGAAGTTATTACACAATGATTACTTAAAATCGCCATATTTCCTAACAGAACTTTGTGCGTCGAAGCTGGGTTTTGTCAAATTCAGTCACATATATACAATCCTAAGAATAAAACTGGTTTTATGTGCTTGTAGTTGCTTTGTGTTGCCTGCAATTATAACCATCACAAGGGATGATGCATAACTATGTAATTATATTTTAATTAATTTTGCAAGCTTTTAAATTTTTGTTTTGCTTGTAGGATGTGCAATTTTATGTTGAGCTAGACTGTGTATGGTATATATTTGGTAGCATATTGCATGTGTGAGATATAGACTTATACTTATGTTCCTACATACCAGCATACATCAGTTTGTTGGGTGCATATATATTTGTTTAGGATCAATGCATATATCTACAGGCATGTACAGTATGTAACTATATGTATGTGTATTTTGTGTATGCTGATGCTACATACCAATGCACTTTGCTGGTGAAGGGGATTTTGTCACAGGGAAAGTCTGGGAAGGAGAACAATTTTAGGTGCATCAATTATATTAGCAGTATGTTATGTAGTTTTAACCAAATATATGCTTTGCTGTTTAATTTGCCCTATGTTACATCTGTCTTAAGATGAAATAGTAGTTATTATTTTCTGTTTTATTATTATCATGTTTTTTGTAATGCTTACTTGTTTTTTCAAAGCACATCATTTTGCCTTTATGCTCTCGGTGTGAGGTAATCCCTACCTGTTCTTGAATATTTCTTTTAACCGAAAGTTGTTAGCACCAAAGTGGTTACTTGTGTGGTCACATGCATGTTTGCAAATAAGGTGATAGTCTAAACACATAGGGTTGAACAGCTCCAGCATGTACCTGTATTGTGTATTGATAGCTATGGTCTGTATGGCATATATGTGTGTTACTGAGTACACATTAACATTATGTGTGATTAAGTGCATGCCTTCTGGTTAATTTAGTTTGGTATTGCTTCTTTCACGGTGTGGATAATCTGTAGTTTAATATATTTATTCTATTATTTTCCTTGTCGTCATTCTTTCTCCTTTCTTGGGTAGAAAGGTTCTATATCAGAGCCTTTCTGCGGCCGTTCACCTAAGTTTATGCCTAATTTTCCTCCCAGAGGCTTAAAGTTTTAGCAGTGTGTGTAGTGTAGTGGTCCTATTCTATTTTGTAAGCCAGATGGTGGGGCCCTGTGCACTTACCACTATCACCACAATCAATGATTGGGGTGACAATTAACCATCTGATGTCTCAAGCTACAGGTAGGATGTTCTAAGCAAGGTAGTGAACAGCATTAAATGGAGTTTAAAGCATTTAAACAAGGTTAACAGTGGAATAGATTCAATTATCAATCTAATAGTCATGAGTGTGGATTAGTCAGAATCTAAACACTTTCATAATTCATTAATTTATCTGTGAGTTGCGACTTACAAAATGCTCTCCCTCCCTCCCTCCCATCCCATTGTCGTGTGTGTTAGAACATTGCTGTATGTATATGATTATTCTCAGTAGATTACCATACTGAGCACAGCCTTTGATGGGGAAAGAGTTTCCTTGTTTTGTTTCATTGTTTGCTGTTATTTGCTACCATTGATTTCGTATTATGCTATTGCTGTGGAAAGGGATGACCAATCTCAGTTTGTGATAGATTTCCTGTGCTGTGGATGTTAAGGATGAGCCACAACACAGGCTTGTATCGCATATGATGAGCAGTAATTTGTGCTTGTACTGCAGACGATGTGTAGTAATATGTGCTAGTACTGTGGAAGATGAGCAGTAATTATTGTGTGCCAGTGCTTCGGAAGATGAGCAGTACTTGATGTGTGGAAGATGTGCAGTAACATGTACATGCTCGTATTGCAGAAGTGCTCTCAGTCTTCTCCATTCTTATTTAGCTGAGAATGTGATAGCACAGGGTCCTTAAGTTGCCACATAGGCTGTTCACCCAAGTTTATGCCTAATTTTTCTCCCAGAGGCTTAAAGTTTTGGTAGTGTGTGTAGTTTAGTGGCCTTATTCTATTTTGTAAGCCAGGTGGCGGGACCTTGTGCACTTACCACTGTCACCACAATCAATGATTAGGAGTGACCATCAACCATCTGATGTCTCCAGCTAGGATGTTCTAAGCAAGGTGAACGAACAGCATTAATAGGACATTCACTGTGATACTGACTGCTTTAATATGTAGATCAGAAATGTTTGCCTGTACTCACACTATGAAGTATAGTTTAATTTAATTACTGAATAGGGATGTGGTGATGGTGCTAGTATAATTTTAAGAATAATAAGTATGTGTGAGAATTGAGAATTATGCTGGAATTTTGAAGAACAAAAAGCCTTAATTAATGGTGAGAAAATCTGTAATTTGATCACGATACTCTAATAGAAAAGTCACACTATTCTAATAAAGCATTATAATATAGTGTTACAAACAAAGAACAGTATAAGAAGTGCCTCTGCAATTGATCCAGTCACACTACGGAAAATAAAGCATTGAAGCCATGCCACAAGTTGCAGCTAATCAACACTTGTGCAGTATAGTGGAGAAAGAAATAGGACACAAAGGAGGACAAAAGTAGGTCCATAATGCATACATTGTAAGTTGTAACAGCTGCGATTGGCAAAAAGGTATGTCTCAGGCTGAAGTGATGTTAAACAGTGAAGAGATCAATCCCGTAGCCTTATCCATAGTCGAGTTATGCTTGGCTGTCATAACAGCTTGGCAGTATATATTGGTTAGGCATAACCAAGCCCATAAACGTCTTCAGAGTGACCCCAACTTATGTGAAAACATTATACTGTAATTGAATTTTCTGCTAAATGACTGACTGAGTGAATCACTGACTGACTCACTGATCCCCCGCTTTTAAATTTGATAGTAATTTGTTTGGAAGTATTTCGGGATGCATTGAAGGTACTTTGAGCTTGACTAATACTGCTAAGGCACCATGAAAGTATTGTGAGGCTGATTTCTAATCAATATTTTTCATTGAAAAAATTAATGTCAGGAATTTTACAAAAAAAGTACTTACCACCTGAAGTAAATTCCCACTTTAGCCCATACGGATAGCA
This sequence comes from Dysidea avara, assembly GCF_963678975.1. Classification (NCBI taxonomy): domain Eukaryota; kingdom Metazoa; phylum Porifera; class Demospongiae; order Dictyoceratida; family Dysideidae; genus Dysidea; species Dysidea avara. The sequence goes on from NC_089274.1 coordinate 47,904,769, forward strand.
ATAAACAGGTTAAATTTGAATTTCAGATGATAATTCTCCTTTGCTTATAAGCACTTTTTTATTGTAATGATCCCTATTAGCTTGAAATTCCTAATTTTTCCTTATTAACTTTATATATTATCGGTGAACTTCTATAGCACTGCACCAAAGGAAAGAATGGTGCCAAATGAATTTTGTACAACAAAATGTGCACCCCTACAATAAGCAATATAGCCATTTTGAGTTGTCTTTGACTCCTACATAGAGCAAGTGATAGCTAGCCTATAACCAATTTGCTTACTTTGACACACGGTGTAGTATGGAAATGAGTGGATAATTTTCAAGATGAAGCCATTTGGGCACTACATTGAATCTACACCTTACACTATCAATAGGCCCCAAAGCCATATCCTTAGCTGTGAAATAAGCTATACTTGTCTAGATGCATCATTCAGTAAGTCAACCAGTCTGTCAGTAAAAAAATTCACTAATGACAAAGTTAAATTTTGTAGCAACCATTTTAGGTCACACTGTAGTCACTCTTGACCTAACCAATATGATTATATTCCTTGTGTTAAAAACCAATTTTCTGTGGGTAAACTGCTTACAAGAATAATTTAAAAATCAGTCAGTGTGTAGGACAGCTTAAACTTTTGAAATTGCAATTACAGCTATGGAGTAACAAAGAGAAAACCAACTTAATGATTAAAATACTTTAAATAGAACAGTCACTGAGTAGTGAAAAGGTGCACAAAAATTGTCAAAAAGTTGTCCTGAGTTTGAACAAGGGACCTCCATCTGAACTCACCAATGAATGAACTACTGTTGTCAACTGCTCATCTCACTAAATGTGTGTGACCCACTGAGCAAAAAACGGCTGCTTTAGCATAATTCCATTTTACTATAAAAATGTACTGGGTAAAAATACGCATGCTACATAAAAAGTTTACGCACGTTTCAATCACTCCATTATGTACTGAAACAAAGCTCAAATAAATAAAACCTATACACCACCAGATTCTCCTGTTCATTGGGAGTACTGCAGATTCCATGTCCATTGAAAAAGCCCGTACTATGTAACCACAAACATTTACCTGGACATTATTGTTTATGTAATACACTATCGCAGTACGAATTTTCTCAACAGACATGAAATTGACAATAAGAAAAGCTTTGTTTCGTATTCGTACAGCATACGGCATGTGAGTTACAGGCGCTTATTTACAATGCGTAGAAATAAAGTTTACCATCACCATTTAATTGTTGAAATGGCTATCTTATTGGTTCACATGGAAACAAACAAGGCTAACACTATACCTTGATCAATGTGCCAGTTCATGGCGAGCAGACTAACCCAAATCCTGTCTTCATAGCTTGTTATGATCAATTAGATAAGCATCTGTAATGTATTTGCTGTATTGTTGCTGTACAAATTGAGTTTATTCCTGTTCAAGCTGTCTAGCACTATAATAACTCCAACACTATTCATCATAAAAGGCTGAAACTTTGGCTGTCCACTCCTTTATTTGTTACTATAGATAACAGAGAAGCAATAAAATGGAATTTGAGGAATGTGTGAAAATGGCCAGTTTTTGTTCAGCAGGTCACAAATAAAAATTCTAGCTTGACAGGGGCATAGGAAGATATTTAACTTACGAATGTCTACTACTAATAAGATCAATTTGATTTTCATCTCCAAAGAATTTCTAGTCACATTAAAAATGGTACTGAAGGGTGGAATCAGCAACTCTGTTTAGAATATATTAACTGATAAACAGTTAAATGACTGCTTATTAGTAATGCTTTTTATTAGGGTATATGACTGCTCTATTAGTGTATTTGATGAGCTGACTTGTATTCAATTATTTAAATGCAATTGTACTGCACCGCCTATGGACTATGGATGAAACTAGATCAAGGCAGATGGAATCGCTGGTAAGTCAGAAAAGGAAGGATGATACTGCTTAGTGATTTTGATTCTGGTTAGAAATATTGGGCACTCATACTTCCTATGCCTCTGCTTGATACTAAAAAGTTTATAATTTCATAAGTCTACCAGAAACATTTTACTTGTGTTCTTCAAAAGCAAGGAACTGGTGGATTTTAAATCTTTATATAAGTCACTTTTATGCATGTAATAATGCATATGCAGTAAACTGTATGTTTGTCAGGGCACTGAAAAACTTAATACAAAAATAGTAACAAATACACTGTAGTCAAATAAATCTTTACTACAATACTATTGTAGCTTCTTACTTCCATAATCATCATAATGCCTGTAGATAAGACGTAATTGGGTAAACAAGCCCCAAAGCCAGTTTATGAGTATTTAAAATACTAAAAAGAAATGAAACCTATGGAGAAACAGCTAAGATGTGAAAAACAGCGTGGGCTTCAAAAGCCCGAGTGATTGCCATTAACATCATTGCAGCCATTTGTTGGCCGCCACCTTTGATTTTACAACTTTTTTTACCCAGGCTTTTGACGAATGACCCTTTTACAGCTTAGCTGTTTTTTTTAATGGATATAATAGAGTAGTTTTCTGCAAGCAAGAAATGTAAATGATGCTATATAGTAAAAGACTATAGTACAATCTATGCCATAATATAATTCCCTACAAAAATTTGCACCACAATAAACATATGGTGTGAACTTAAATTCTACAGAAAACTTTCTGAATGGAAGCACTTTCATGGAGGTGGAAAATTTTACCAATACTGTAGTTGTACTGACCTCACATGATCTGTTGTAATAGTACGAAACATTCTCCTCTCAAAACAAGCATAAATAGCCTCCTCAGAGTGTCCAGGATCTGAGAAGACTTCTTCATCATCATCTCTTTTCAATGTATCACTACAATAAGGATCAGACAATGCATTAGGATCTCGCAAAGTGTTGGAGTAGATATGAAGAGCTGATGAGTACTCGGCAGGATTTTGAAGAGTATGATAATCATGACAAGTGAGTTTTGGTTGATCTCTGCTGGTGACAGTCTCTGGGGTAATATAAGGTATTGGCTCAGGAGATGAGTGCAAATCTTCTCTCCAGAACTCAGCAGTCTCATAGAGAATGGGATTCTGTAAGTTACACAATAGAGCAGCACACATAACACAACAATGTCCTTTACTTACCTGGATTACAAGAGTAGTCTTATTAGCAGATTTGTTTACCACTGCGTACTCAGGGATATTATCAACTTGTTCAGTAAAATTTTTCATATCAGTACCTACCATTAAAAAAACCCTCTAACAACACCAACAGATAAATAAAACATTTTAGCATAGCCAATTAACTGCAATATTAGTCATGCAACAATTCTACAAGCAGTAATCTTAAATGTTATTAATAATTACTAAAACTGTTCTCTATTATATATTAGTGGCTCTTCCTTAGAACCCAATTTCTGTCAGTTACCCAGGCCTGGTTAACTCCTTTAGCAGACACAGCTTACACATATTTACAAATGACTAGGTGGCCCCTTCTCTATTGCACCCACTGAAATAATTAACTGAAAACACAATAATTATGCTTCACTAATGCAAATGAATCAAAGTGGGAATGAAGATGGACCAGGTTTTTAATTTCAGTGCCATGATTCCTACTATACTAAACCGTGGTATGTAGTGGTGAAAAATTATATACACTTTCTTGCAGAGGGCAAACCTATATATTCATAATGTGTTTTGCAGCACAACATATAGTTATTTTACCTACGCTGATTTCTGGTATATAGTTCAGCACACAACTTTGTGTATATAGTTTAGCACACCACTTTGTGTATATAGTTTAGCACACCACTTTGTGTATATAGTTTAGCACACCACTTTGTGTATATAGTTTAGCACACCACTTTGTGTATATAGTTTAGCACACCACTTTGTGTATATAGTTTAGCACACCACTTTGTGTATATAGTTTAGCACACCACTTTGTGTATATAGTTTAGTACACCACTTTATGTATATAGATTATTGATAGATTCATGTAAACAAAATGGACACAATCAGATAACCTTGAGAAATGATAAGTTTTCCTTTCCTTCGCTCTCTGTACCACAGCAGCAATATGGCAATTAAAAGTAGAATGGCACCAACAATAGCCAATACCACACATCCAGCAATAATCCCAACTACACCAGAGGGTAATGAGCCATCACTAACACTGCCAGTAGTAATATTAGGTCCAACTGAAAAGGGAGTGTATGAAATAACTGGTGTTGAAGTAATAGACATAACTGATGACATACTTGTGAACATAACTGGTGTGATAGCAGTAGAAATAACTGGTGCCATATTGGTGGACACAACTGATGAAGAACTTTTGGACATGAAGCTTGTAGACATATTCATTGTTAAATTGGATACTATTGGTGTAGAACTGGTGGACACAACTGGTGACAAAATTGAGGAAATGTTTATTGTCAAATTAGAGAGCACAACTGGTGTGGAACTGGTGGACACGGCTGGTGTTGCTGCAGAGGGCATGCTTACTGTCAAACTGGAAGACACTATTTGTGTAGAATTAGTGGACACAACTGGTGTCAACATGGACACATTAATCGTTGAACTGGTTGGTGTCAAAGTAGAGAACACATTTACTGTCGAATTGGAGGACACAATTGGTGACAAAGTAGAGGACACGTTTATTGTTAAATTAGAGAGCATTACTGGTGTGGAACTGATGGACACGGCTGGTGTTGCTGCAGAAGGCACACTTACTGTTGAATTGGAGGACATAATTGATGCGGAACCAGTGGACGCAGTTGGTGTCAACATAATGGACACATTAATTGTTAAACTGGTTGGTGTCAAACTAGAGGACATATTAACTGTCGAACCAGAGGACACAATTGGTATGGAACTAGTGGACACAGCTGGTGTCATAGTAGAGGATATGTTTACTATTGAATTGGAGGACACAACTAGTATGGAACTGGTGAACACAATTGGTGTCAAAGTAGGGGGCACATTTTTTGACACAATGTTAGACATAGATGATGACAAAGTGGTAGACATGAATGATGTCAAACTATATGACACAATTGTAGAAGACACATGTGTCACATTGGTAGACACAACTAGCACTGAACTGGTGGACACAATAGGGGATGAAGTGATGGACATAACTGGCATCAAAGTAGTGGTAGGCATAACTTGTGTTGAAGAGGTAGAAATAACTAGTATTGATAAGTAACACATGTATACAAACAATTCTGCAGGACTCTACTGAATATTTACTGATCAAATTACCTTTTTTTTTGATAATAAATGCTGTAACATTGCAATTTTTTCTATGAGTGTATGTTTTTCTGTTTATAAACACTGTACATTCTTAACAACCACAAAAAGTCTGGCTCACAACACACAAATAGTTTTCACATGCTTTTGGTAAGAACATATGAGAAACCATTAACTTTCTATTATTAATTGTTGTAAAGATTGATTAAATGTTGGCAAATTATATCTAGCTGAATTTTCTTGTAGACTTATCAAGGTATCAACCATAATGAAATTCTAATCCAAGCATGTGTAACAAGGGCAAGATAGAGACACTTTAATATGCAGAATGGTCGTTAATAAAAAGTGTATACACAAACATTGAAAAACTCAACATGGATTCAAAGTAGAGACTTCAGACTCAACACCGGTATCTGTAACAGGCTGTTTTAAGCTATCCTTCCTTTAGCTTCTACCACATAAATGACATTATTTTAGTCTAATAAATCTAGGATGTCTTAGAACTGAAACATAAATGTAAGTCCATAGATTGCCATAGGCTGACATTGATGCTAGCACAGTGAAAGCACAATGCAGCTTAAAAAACTTTTCTGTTGTAAAGTTGAGAACAAGGCATGACATCAACAGTTGAGTCCAAGAAATGGCTGCAGTGATAGTGCTAATATGTACAGTACGTATAATATTGCAGCCATTTCTTAGCCTCCAAGTGCTTTTGATATCACATCATTCTCAAGCCAAAAAGTTTTAAAAGACTGAATCCTTTTTACAACCACATAGAGGTTTACCCTGTTACATATTATCTAATCAAAAACAGCCAAGCTGTAAAAAAAGGTGCGGCCCCCAAAAAGGCCATGGTGAAAAAAGATGTGAAATCCAAGGTGGTGGCCAAGAAATGGCTGTGATGGTAGGTTAATGGTTAAATTTTAATAACGACAATTCAGGTGAATTTTGTGCCACTTGGTCTTGGCACCAAATTCACCTGAATTGTCGTTATTAAAATGTAACCATTAACCTACCATCACAGCCATTTCTTGGCCGCCACCTTGGATTTCACATCTTTTTTCACCATGGCCTTTTTTGGGGCCGCACCTTCTTTTACAGCTTGGCTGTTTTTGATTAGATATCACTTCTTTTTGCATTTGTATACTGCAAAGCCAGCCTATATGGCTGGCTTTGGGGCTTTTTTTAACCCATGTGTTTTTTTCTTTACCACAGGAAGAAGAAAAGAACTTAAAGAAGATTTGTAATACTTCAATTATTTTTGATTTTATTAGTAATTATACAAATTATATACATATATTTATTACATGCCCATTATTCCCCACAGGATATTTTTTGTGCAGCTGATCTCTCTACTGGGTGACTTGAAATGTAGCTGAACTATATACAGGATGGTTTCTTTGTAGCTGAACTCTCTACAAGGTGACCTCTTCTAGCTGGTCTCTCTACAGGGTGATTTGTTTGCAGCTAAACTCTCTACATGGTGGTTTCTTTGTAGCTGAACTCTCTACATGATGGTTTCTTTGTAGCTGAACTCTCTGTAAGGTGACTTCGTCTAGCTGAACTCTCTACAGGGTGATTGTTTTGTAGCTGAACTCTCTACAGGGTGATTTGTTTGCAGCTGAACTCTCTACATGATGGTTTCTTTGTAGCTGAACTCTCTACAAGGTGACTTCGTCCAGCTGATCTCTCTATGGGGTGATTTGTTTCTAACTGAACTCTCTACAGGTGATTTGTTTGCAGCTGAACTCTCTACATGGTGGTTTCTTTGTAGCTGAACTCCCTACATGATGGTTTCTTTGTAGCTGAACTCTCTACAAGGTAACTTCTTCTCTACAGGGTGATTTGTTGTAGTTGAATTCTCTACAAGGTGGTTTGTTTGAGGCTGAACTCTCTACATGGCGGTTTCTTTGTAGCTGAACTCTCTACAGAGTGATTTGTTTGCAGCTGAACTCTCTACGTGATGGTTTCTTTGTAGCTGAACACTCTACAAGGTGACTTCTTCTAGCTGATCTTTCTACAGGGTGAATTGTTTGTAGCTGAACTATCTACAACGTAACTTCTTCTAGCTGATCTCTCTACAGGGTGATTTGTTTGTAACTGAACTCTCTACATGATGGTTTCTTTGTAGCTGAACTCTCTACAAGGTGACTTCTTCTAGCTGATCCCTCTACAGGGGGATTTATTTGTAGCTGAACTCTCTACAAGTGATTTATTTGCAGCTGAACACTTTATATGGTGGTTTCTTTGTAGCTGAACTCTCTACAAGGTGACCTCTTCTAGCTGATCTCTCTACAGGGTGATTTGTTTCTAGCTGAACTCTCTACAGGTGATTTTTTGCAGCTAAACACTCTACATGGTGGTTTCTTTGTAGCTGAACTCTGTACATGATGGTTTCTTTGTAGCTGAACCCTTTACAAGGTGACTTCTTCTAGCTGATCTTTCTACTGGGTGATTTGTTTGCAGCTGAACTCTCTACATGGTGGTTTCTTTGTTTCTGAACTCTCTACAAGGTGAATTCTTCTACCTGATCTCCCTACAGGATAATTTGTTTGTAACTGAACTCTGTACAAGGTGCATTTTTGTGAGTGATCTCACTACAGGTTGATTTGTTTGTAGCTGAACTCACTAAAGGGTGATTTGCTTGTAGCTGAACTCCTTGCATTGTGTCTAGTTTCTAGCTGATCTCTCTACAGGGTGATTTGTTTGTAGCTGATCTCTCTACAAGTTGATTTGTGTGTAGCTGATCTCTCTGCAGGTTGATTAATTTGTAGCCGATCTCTCTACAGTGTAATTTGTTTGTAGCTGAACTGTCTATAAGGTGATTTGTTTGTAGCTGATCTCTCTGCAGGTTGATTTGTTTTAGCTGAACTCTCTACAGGGTGATTTACTTGTAGCTGAACTCCTTACATTGTGTCTAGTTTCTAGCTGATCTCTCTACAGGGTGATTTGTTTGTAGCTGATCTCTCTACAAGTTGATTTGTGTGTAGCTGATCTTTCTACAGGTTGATTTGTTTGTAGCCGATCTCTCTACAGGGTAATTTGTTTGTAGCTGAATTCTGTACAAGGTGCTTTTTTGTAGGTGATCTCACTGCAGGTTGATTTGTTAGTAGCTGAATTCACTAAAGGGTGATTTGCTTGTAGCTGAACTGCTTACATTGTGTCTAGTTTCTAGTTGATCCCTCTACAGGGTGATTTGTTTGTAGCTAATCTCTCTACAAGTTGATTTGAGTGTAGCTGATCTCTCTGCAGGTTGATTAGTTTGTAGCCGATCTCTCTACAGGGTAATTTGTTTGTAGCTGAACTGTCTATAAGGTGGTTTGTTTGTAGCTGATCTCTCTACAGGTTGATTTGTTTTAGCTGAACTCTCTACAGGCTGATTTACTTGTAGCTGAACTCCTTACATTGTGTCTAGTTTCTAGCTGATCTCTCTACAGGTTGATTTGTTTGTAGCCGATCTCTCTACAGGGTACTTTGTTTGTAGCTGAACTCTCTATAAGGTGATTTGTTTGCAGCTGAACTCTCTACATGGTGGTTTATTTGTTGCTGAACTCTCTACAGGGTGTTTTGCTTGTAACTGAACTCTCTGCAGGGTGATTTGTTTCTAGCTTATCTCTCTACAGGTTGATTAGTGTGTAACTGGTCTCTCTACAAGCTGATTTGTTTGTAGCTGATTTCTCTGCAGGTTGATTTGTTTGTAGCTGGCTGATCTCTCTACAAGTTGATCTGTTTGTTGCTGATCACGCTAAAAGTTGATTTGTTTGTAGCTGAACTCTCTGCAAAGTGTTTTGTTTGTAGCTGACCTCTCTTCAGGGTGATTTGTTTCTCTCTACAGGGTGATTTTTTGTAGCTGACCTCTCTTCAGGGTGATTTGTTTCTAGCTGATTGCTCTACAGGTTGATTTGTTTGTAGATGAACTCTCTACAGGGTAATTTGCTTGTAGCTGAACTCCTTACATTGTGTCTAGTTTGTAGCTGATCTCTCTACAGGGTGATTTGTTTGTAGCCGATCTCTCTACAAGGTAATTTGTTTGCAGCTGAACTATCTATAAGGTGATTTGTTTGTAGCTGATCTCTCTGCAGATTGATTTGTTTTAGCTGAACTCTCTACAGGGTGATTTGTTTCTAGCTTATCTCTCTACAGGTTGATTTGTGTGTAACTGATCTCTCTACAAGCTGATTTGTTTGTAGCTGATCTCTCTGCAGGTTGATTTGTTTCTAGATGATCTCTCTACAGGTTGATTTGTTTGTTGTCGATCGCTCTAAAGGTTGATTTGTTTGTAGCTGAACTCTCTGCAAAGTGTTTTGTTTGTAGTTGATCTCTCTACAAGATGATTTTTTTGTAGCTGACCTCTCTTCAGGGTGATTTGTTTCTAGCTGATATCTCTACAGGGTGATTTTTTGTAGCTGACCTCTCTTCAGGGTGATTTGTTTCTAGCTGATCGCTCTACAGGTTGGTTTGTTTGTAGCTGAACTCTCTACAGGATGATTGCTTGTAGCTGAACTCCTTACATTGTGTCTAGTTTCTAGCTGATCTCTCTACAGGTTGATTTGTTTGTAGCTGAACTCTCTATAAGGTGATTTGTTTGTAGCTGATCTCTCTGCAGGTTGATTTGTTTTAGCTGAACTCTCTACAGGGTGATTGCTTGTAGCTGAACTCCTTACATTGTGTCTAGTTTCTAGCTGATGTCTCTACAGGGTGATTTTTTTATAGCTGATCTCTCTACAAGTTGATTTGTGTGTAGCTGATCTCTCTGCAGGTTGATTTGTTTGTAGCTGATCTTTCTAAAGGGTAATTTGTTTGTAGCTGAACTCTCTATAAGGTGATTTGTTTGTAGCTGATCTCTCTGCAGGTTGATTTGTTTTAGCTGAACTCTCTACAGGGTGATTGCTTGTACCTGAACTCCTTACATTGTGTCTAGTTTCTAGTTGATGTCTCTACAGGGTGATTTTTTGTAGCTGAACTCTCTACAGGGTGATTTGTTTCTAGCTTATCTCTCTACAGGTAGATTTGTGTTGATTTGTTCATTGCTGATCGCTCTAAAGGTTGATTTGTTGTAGCTGAACACTCTGCAAAGTGTTTTATTTGTAGCTGATCTCTCTACAGGGTAATTTGTTTGTAGCTGAACTCTCTCCACAGTGACTTGTGTGTAGCTGAATTCTGTGTAGCTGAATTCTCTAGAGAGTGACTTAATTGTAACTGAATTCTCTACAGGGTGCATGACTTGTTTATAGCTGAACTTTCTTCAGTGTGACTTGTAATGTTCTGAATCTCTATAGTGATATATTTGCTTAACTCTCCACATGGTGACTTGCTTCTTGCTGAACTGTCTATAAGATTAACTGTTTGCAGCTGAACTCCCTACAGAATAATTTGTGATGTAATAAAATTCTATAATGGAGTAAATAAATTAGCCGAATGCTCTATTAGGATGACTGTTCTATTAGAGTATCTCGATCTCGCATTTGCTACACGGAGTTGGCTTTAGAATCATAACTCAGTGGTTTGTAATCCGATTCTTCTGTACTACTGCAAGGACTTTCTATGAAGATTATTCCAGCTATACACCGATTTTCAGCTCATTGCTCTAAGCGGTTTGCCTAGTAGGCGTGAAAACTAATACTTTTTTTATTCATAAAAATCGATCGCGTAATTGTGACACAGGTTGGGTTTTGTGTCATATCTCCATGGTCTTTATCTCGATTCCTTTCAAACCACCAAACGGCACTCCTACGATGGTTACTCCATCTACATAGCAATTTTCAACTCATTCCATGAAGCGGTTTACCCTGTAGGTGTGACAACAAATCGATCTTGTTTTACGCGAATAATCGGTCATAACTCCTGAACCATTCATCGGATTTGTACCAAATTTGATGCTAGGATTCGCCTTTGGACTTCCTTTCTGTGTGCCAAATTTCATGGTGATCGGAGTACGCGTTTGCTTGTTATAGCAATTTTTTGCAAGTGTGCGAAAAGACGAAGAAAAAAAACGAAGAAAAAAACCAAACTTTGGCAGCTCGTATCTCGGAAATGGCTGGAGCGATTTCCTTCAAATTTGGAATGTAGACTCCCCAGGCTGGCGGGCAACTGTGTAGCAAATTTGGTTCCAATCGGATAAGTGATCACTGAGATACAAAGGTGTGAAAATGACGTTTTCGTTCTTCCTGTCAATATACTCACGGGTGTGGCGCGCCGGCTTCTTGGGCCGCACGATACACTACCGTGTGTCTTGATACACTTTACAGATCACATTTATCATTGTTTATTTGGGGAATCAATCCATGCAAAAATAATTAAGCGAAAAAGTTGTGAAATCAAAGATGAAATGGCTGCAATGATGCCTGTTAACAATGCACCCTAGCATTACTATTTTGATTGGCATCAACATCATTGCAGCCACAACTTTTTCCACCCAGACTTTTGAAGGCTGCATTCTTTTTTTTTGTCTTGCATAGATTTCAATTCTTTTTGTATTTTAAATACCTATAAAGTCAGCCTAAAATGACTTTGGGATTTGTTTTTACCCTATTTCTTCTTATCTACAGGTACAGTGATGAATACGGAAGAAAGACACAAGTTATATCAAGACACACGATAGTGTGTCTTGCGGCCCAAGAAGCCGGCGCGCCACACCGTGGGTATATTGACAGGAAGACGAGCAGGAAGAAAGAAAACGTCATTTTCACACCTTTGCATCTTGGTGACCATTATCCGATTGGAACCAAATTTGCTGCAGAGTTGCCCGCCAGCTAGGGGGGTTGACATTCCAAATTTGAAGGAAATCGCTCCAACCATTTCCGAGATAAGAGCTACCAAAGCTTCGAATTTTTTTCTTCGTTTTTTTTTCTTCTTATTCTTCTTCGTCTTTTCGCACACTTCGCAAAAATTGCTATAAAACACAAACGCGTAGGCCTATCGCCTTGAAATTTGGCACACATAAAGGGAATAGGCGGCGGAAGGGGGGGCTAGGGGGCTTAGCCCCCCCTTCAGAATATCACGCCGAAATTATCCTTCTTGGGGTGGGGCTGAAAACCGCGATAAAGATCGAGATACTCTAATAGAGCAGTCACTCTAATAAAGCAGTCACAGTATATAAGCTAAAAACGGCACAATAGTGCCGAGGAGACCATAATTACTAGCAACTCACTCCCCAGCACTGATAATCCCACCCTAAATGATTCTAATTACACATGCACAAACAACAACAAATCTGAGCTGAGAGTACTTAGTTTTAATTGCTGCAGTCTAAGGAGCTTAAACAAAAGAGGGAGGCTCCAAACTTTAATTTTTGAAAACCGACCCCATATTATAATAGGATGTGAGTCACACCTAGATGAAACCTACTCCACTGCTGAAATATTTCCTAACGATTTCTCTGTGATAAGGAAAGACCGAACCTCTGGAGGAGGAGGGGTATTTCTCGCCTTTACAAAAAACTTGAAATTCACAGAACAACCCAACTTATCACAAAATGCTGAAATGATATGGGCGGAAATTTACCCAGTCTCTCATGAGCCATGCCTTGTTTGCTCATTTTACCGGCCACCTGATGCTCTAAGCAACCCTATCCTAAGTTTGAAAGAGGCCCTTCAACACATCAGTAGAACTAAAGGAAACCAATCTAATATTATACTAGCAGGGGACTTTAACTTTCCTAGTATAGAATGGAGTGACGGAATCGGTCATGTTAAACCTGGACCAACATATGGAGCAGAAGTGAATAACCTGTTTGTTGACGTAATTAATGATTTCAGCTTGGAACAACAGATACTTGAACCTACGAGAAACGATAACGTATTGGACTTAGTCCTGACAACATCACCATATCTTATTGACAACATCAAGGTTGTACCTGGAATGTCAGACCATGAAGCAGTTACTTTTACATTGTATACAACTTGCGATGCACCTAATAACAATCCGCACAGAACTTACCTTTTTCACAAAGCAAACACAGAATCAATGCTAGAAGATGTTAGAGCTTTTAAAGACCTGTTCTTCCAGAGTGATCCCTACAAAAGACCTGTTGAAAATAACTGGAATAATTTCAAAGATATGATTTTTGAAATGACGAACAGGCACGTTCCATCAAGAATGGTCAAGAATCGCAAAGAAGCTCCATGGCTAAATCGAGAAATTAAACGTAAGATATCTAAAAGGCGTAGATTGTACAACAAAGCTAAGGCTACACAAAATGAAAACGACTGGAAAGCGTACAGGAAGCTAAGGAACGAAGTTAACAGTTTAGTTGATAAAGCTCATAACAATTACTGTAAATACCTATTTGACGACTCCCACTGCAACAACAGAAAACGATTTTGGTCATTAATCAAGAACTTAAAGAAAGACCATCCAAACGTTACCACCTTAGAAAGTAATGACTCCCTGCTTACTTCTTCTGTTGACATTGCTAATGCATTTAATGATCAGTTCTACACTTTTTTTACTGACGAAGATAACGAAACTCCAAATCTGGACATTCCTACGTATCCCATTTGTGACCACATTATATTTTCAACCGAAGGAATTGAAAACTTACTTCAACAATTGGATACTAGCAAGGCTCCAGGTCCTGATGGGATTCCTACGCAAATACTGAAATTATGCAGAGCTGAAATTGCACCTATACTCCAGGTAATTTTTACTCAATCTTTTACCACCAACAATCTTCCAACTGACTGGCTAACAGCAAATGTTGTCCCTGTACATAAGAAAGGCAACCGAAACTCAGCTAATAATTATCGACCAATTTCTCTTACCTCTACCTGTTGCAAGGTAATGGAACATATTGTTTTTCACTCAATTATGAATCATGTAGACCAAAATAATATCCTCAATAGTTGCCAACACGGTTTTAGGCCTAAGTACTCATGTCAATCCCAACTAGTAATGCTAACAGAGGAAATCTTAAAGGTAATGGACCAACAGAAACAAATAGATCTAATTTTATTAGATTTCTCAAAAGCTTTTGACTCAGTTCCTCATAAACGATTATTACAGAAACTATCACACTATGGAATACAAGGAGACCTTCATCAATGGATTAAGGCTTGGCTAACACAACGCAAACAAAGAGTAGTGCTAAATAATGTAACTTCCAGGTTTGTTCCAGTAAAGTCAGGTGTCCCACAAGGCACTGTACTTGGGCCATTAATGTTCCTACTTTACATCAATGACATATCTACAAATATCAACTCCTCGATTCGTCTCTTTGCCGATGACTGTATTATTTACAGAATTATTGATTCAGAAGAAGACAATAGTATCCTACAACAAGATCTAAATAAAGTCTTCCACTGGGCTAAAACTTGGCAAATGAAACTAAATGTTGAAAAGTGTGTTTTTCTACGTTGTTCAAGAAGCAAAACTCCCATGCTCACCACCTACAGCATTGACAATAAAGCTCTGGAACTGAAGAGTCAGCATCCATATCTAGGGGTCATATTCCACCAATCAATGTCTTGGTCCCACCACATCGATCATCTTTGCGGCAAAGCAACTAAAAGTCTCAACTTTCTTAAACGTAATATAAGTAAATGCTCCAAAGAAGTTAAGATAACAGCCTATTTAACATCAATACGTCCTCTGCTGGAATATGCTAGTTGTGTCTGGGACCCTCACCAGCTATACTTAATTAATACTTTAGAGAAGGTACAACGTCGTGCTGCAAGATGGGTAGCATCGGATTACAATCCAATGAGTAGTGTCACTTACCTGTTGGATCAACTGCATTGGAAGAGCCTACAGAGCAGAAGATGTATTGATCGTTTGAACTTACTATATAGAGTATTACATCACGCTTTGCCATCTATCCAGCTCCCTGAGTATTTCAAGCCTACTTCATATCCAACTAGATTGCATCACCAATACAGATATATAATTCCTCCAACTAGAACACTTGCTTACCAACAGAGTTACTTTCCAGGAACTATCAAGCAATGGAATAACCTCCCTAATCACATCATCGATACAGAGTCACTAGAACAGTTTAATAATTGTATTTTTGGACTAGATTTGTTGTAATTAACCCCCTTTTTGTTTTGAGGGTCCCCCCCCCTCCTGGATGTAACCAGCACTGAGTGCTGTCTTTCCAGTATCTAATCATAATCATAATCATAATCATAAGGTTTATGTAGTTTATTAGCTATAAATGTGTAGCTGGTGAGGTCGGCAGCTATTGTCAGCTGGTTGTGACCTTTTTTTTTGTTTGTCTCACCTTATCAAACCAGAGACAATTATTATTATTGTTAATTAGCAAAGCCCACTAGGGGCAACACGCTAATGAGCATTACAATCACACATTATATTATATTACTTACAGCGTTCTTAAATGTTTCAAGATCTATTGTGTCGATGTTAGGAATTTGAAGGGAGTTCCATTGAATAATTGTTCGAGGGAGGAAGGAGTATTTGTACACATCAACTCTTGTTTGCAATTGAGTTAGCTTGAGAGGATGTTGAGCTTGGGTGGAGGACACTGGAGTTGGTGACGGTAAGCAATGATCAGGTATTGCTAGTAAGTTCTTGACAATCTTGAATAGGAAGGTGAGTCTAGCAATTGTTCTTCTGGTTTGAAGTGTAGGCCATTCAAGACTGGTTAACATGTCTGTGATGCTATCATGGTTTTGGTTAGATCTGTGCCAGGGTTTGTTCAAAACGAAACGAGCAGCGCGGTGTTGAATCATTTCTAGTTTACTAATACTAGTGTGATGATAGGGGTCCCAGATGGTTGAGCAGTATTCTAATGATGGTAAGAGCAATTGTTTGTAGACGTGTTCTTTAATTTCTGATGGTGCATTGTGGAGATTTCTTTTTAAGAATCCAAGGAGTCGATTTGCCTTGTTACAGATGTAATTGATGTGAGGATCCCATGATAATTTGTGGTGGAGACGGATTCCAAGGTAATTGTGTTCTAATACTGTAGCCAGTGGAATGTCGGACATTTTGTATGTGAAAATACTCTTGTTATGGTGTGTTGTTATCTGTAAAATTTTACATTTGGAGATGTTATTCCATCATCCAGTCAGTTGCCCATCTTGAAGTATCTCATTTCCATAAGTCTGGGCCAGCCCAGCCCCCCCCCCCCCCCCCCCCTCATATCAACTACTTCTTCCACCCCTGATAAAGGGAGTCCAAAAGCGAATCCTAGTATCAAATTTGGAGTAAATCCGATGAATGGTTCAGGATTTATGACCGATTATTCGCGTAAAGGATCGATTTGTTGTCACGCCTACAGGGTAAGCCGCTTCATGGAATGAGTTGAAAATCGGTTTGTGGATAGATCAACTATTGTAGGAGTGTCTTTTGGTGGTTTGAAAGTAATCGAAATAAAGATTATGGAGATATAACATGAAACTGAAGCGAGCTGAAAGTGTGTAACAATTGCGCGATCGAGATTCGTGAATAAAATCAGTTTCACGTCTACCAGGCAAACTACTTAGAGCAGCGAACTGAAAATCGGTATGTAGCTGGAATACTCATCGTAGAAAGTCCCTGCAGTAGTACAGAAGAATCGGATCACAAACCACTGAGTTATGATTCGAAAGCCTACTTCGTGTAGCAAATGAGAGATCGAGATACTCTAATAGAACAGTCACCCTAATATAGAGCATTCAGCTAGTTCATGACTTACTCCATTATAGAATTCTATTATATTGCAAGTTATTCTGTAGGGAATTCAGCTGCAAACAGTTAATCTTATAGACAGTTCAGCTAGAAGCAAGTCACCCTGTAAAGAGTTCAGCTACAAATATATCGCTGTAGAGATTTAGAACATTACAAGTCACACTGAAGAGAGTTCAGCTATAAACAAGTTATGTACCCTGTAGAGAGTTCAGCTGCCCAACTGCTATCATGATGACTGCTTATCGACCTGACATTGTTATCCACAACACTGATACCTCCACTGTGGCACTGTTAGAGTTGACATGCCCTTTGGATTCTGATCACCATCTAGAGGCAGCTAGAACCCGTAAGCAGACTAAATTGGAATACCAACACCTTTTGGCAGAGCTAGATCGTTTGGGCACTATAAGCATTTTTCTGTTAAAAATATACTGCACTTGTTGTGTTTTATCCATTCTGATCTATCATTGCCAAGGTCCACTGTACAGCAAATGCTAGACACTGCAGCAAAGAAATGCGTATCAGCTTCTCAGAGGATATTTATGGCTCGGAAATGCAGTGAATGATTCTCCCCAGACCTGAACTGATTTAACTGTATTAATTGGTATATTCAATATATTTTTGTATTTCACTTCTTGCCATGCCCACACTGGTGTTTTTGTAACTCTTTTCTGTGGTCGCATGTGGCCAAGGACACACACCCACATTATTATTATTATTGTATATACATTTTCTCTCATTGTTTCAATGATGGTAAAAAAATGTTTAAAGTCACTCTCTAGAGAATTCAGCTACAAACAAGTCACTGTGGAGAGAGTTCAGCTACAAAGAAATTACCCTGTAGAGAGTTCATCTATACAAACAAGTTACCCTATAGAGATCAGCTGCAAAAAAATAACCCTGTAGAGAGTTCAGCTACAGACAAGTCACTTTATACAATGTTCAACTACAAGTAAGTCACTCTGCAGAGAGTTCAGCTACAAACAAGTCACTCTGTAGAGAATTTTTCTACAAACAAGTCACTGTGTAGAGAGTTCAGTAACCAAAAAAACCACCCTGTAATGAGTCCAGCTATACAAACAAGTTAGTCTGTAGAGAGATCAGCTAGAAACAAGAGAGAGCTCAGCTAGAAGAAGTCACCCTGTAGAGATTTCAGCTACAAAGAAACCCTGTAGAGAGATCAACTATAAACAAATCACCTTGCAGAGTGAACAGCTATCACCCTGTAGAGAGTTCAGCTACAAAAAAAAAATCACCCTGTAGAGAGTTCAGCTACAAAAAAAAAATCACCCTGTAGAGAGTTCAACTACAAACAGATCACCCTGTAGAGGGTTCAGCTACAAACAAATCAACCTGTAGAAAGTTCATGTACAAACAAATCACCCTGTAGAGAGTTCAGCTAAAAAAAATCGCCCTGTAGAGAGTTCAGCTACAAAGAAACCATCCTGTAGAGAGTTCAGCTACAAACAAGTTACCCTACAGAGAGATCAGTTTGAAACAAGAGATTTCAGCTACAAACAAATCACCTGTAGAGAGTTTTCAGCTACGAACAGATCACCCTGTAGAGAGTTCAGCTAGATTCAAGTCACCCTGTAGAGAGATCAACTAGAAGAAGTCACCTTGTAGAGAGATCAGCTAGAAGCAAGTCACCGTGTAGAGAGTTCAGCTACAAAGAACCCACTCTGTAGAGAGTTCAGCTACAAACAAGTTACCCTATGGAGAGAGATCGGTTAGAAACAAGTCACCCTGTAGAGAATTCAGCAACAAACAAATCACCCTGTAGAGAGTTCAGCTACAAACAGATCATCCTGTAGATAGTTCAGCTAGATACAAGTAACCCTGTAGAGAGATCAACTAGAAGAAGTCACCGTGCAGAGAGTTCAGCTACAAAGAACCCACTCTGTAGAGAGTTCAGCTACAAACAAGTTACCCTTAGAAACAAGTCACCCTGTAGAGAATTCAGCAACAAACAAATCACCCTGTAGAGAGTTCAGCTACAAACAGATCATCCTGTAGATAGTTCAGCTAGATACAAGTCACCCTGTAGAGAGATCAGCTCGAAGAAGTCTCCTTGTAGAGAGATCAGCTAGAAACAAGTCACCTTGTAGAGAGTTCAGCTACAAAGAAACCATCCTGTAGAGAGTTCAGCTACAAACAAATCTCCCTGTAGAGAGTTCAGCTGCAAACAAATCACTCTGTAGAGAGTTCAACTACAAACAAAATCACCCTGTAGAGAGTTCAGCTAGAAACAAATCACCCTGTAGAGAGATCAGCTAGAAACGAATCACCCTGTAGAGAGTTCAGCTAAAAACAAATCACCCTGTAGAGAGATCAGCTAGAAACTAGACACAATGTAGGGAATTCAGCTACAAGTAAATCACCCTGTAGAGAGTTCAGCTACAAACAAATCATCCTGTAGAGAGATCAGTTAAAAGCAAATCACCTTGTAGAGAGATCAGCTACAAACAAATCACCTTGTAGAGAGTTTAGCTACAAACAAATCACCCTGTAGAGATTTCAGTTACAAACAAATCACCCCCTGTAGATAATAGTATCACATGTACTACAAATTTGACAATACACATCATGTAATCATACTTGTGCATACTGGATACTGTATATCCATTGAGAAAACTAGTCTTGCATAGTCTTTATAGAGCATAAGCTCCTGCTGTAATACACAGCCTGCACTTGTAATCTGTAAATCGATATGTGTCTGATATTTGATAATTGTGATGATGATAACGGGTGTGATGGGCTATCAATCAGTATAATAACTGATACCAAAACAACAAATGCTGGCTCAGATTTCATACCAATAGAATAATTCTTGCACCCATATGGTTGATTTTGCTAAATCAAAATCATATAATTTCTCTTAAAGCATTCTAATGCTACCAAAATCATGCAACAGAATTTTATAAATCTAGCTAACTGCTCAGATCAAAATTGACTGGTTACTAATGGCAGGCTCTTTAGTTGAATCAAGTGTGTCATGCAGCCAAGAAAACCAGTGCACCACACTGACGGTATATTAACAGGAAGGAAAAAAACTCATTTTCATGCA
Source organism: Dysidea avara (assembly GCF_963678975.1). Taxonomy (NCBI): domain Eukaryota; kingdom Metazoa; phylum Porifera; class Demospongiae; order Dictyoceratida; family Dysideidae; genus Dysidea; species Dysidea avara. Next base: position 47,924,680 of record NC_089274.1, read on the forward strand.
AGCACTACAGTAGTTTCCTTAAAGCACAAATGAATATCCATCATGCAATACCCATTCCTGAGTCATCAGTATCCTGGCTCTACCAACTCCACAATTACACATACCCATATATGTCCGTATTGAAGCCAGGCTCAAATAAATGCCTGGGCTCAAATAAATGCCTGGGCTCAAATAAATGCCTGGGCTCAAATACATGCCGGGTACTTCATCTGTAGCTATAAAATACACGCCTGGGTCCGTATAGATGCTGGGGTTCCAAAAACTAGACTATAAATGCTGGAGTCTTGTGCTATACAAGAATGTATTATACTAGATAAACATTGTTCACGTTATGTTTCATTGTTGCAAAGTGAAGATTCCAAACTGTAAGTCGATTATATAAGCACTTTCAGCACCACTTTGTTCACATTCACCCTTCGCCTCATGCAGTCTATGCAATAAATGTTTGAGCCTGAATAGTTGCCGGGATTGTTTACACACACACACACACACACACACACACACACACACACACACACACACACACACACACACACACACACACACACACACACACACACACACACACACACACACACACACACACACACATCCCACACACACACAAACACACACACACACCCCCCCCCCCCCCCCCCCCCCCACACACACACACACACACACACACACACACACACACACACACACACACACACACACACACACACACACACACACACACTATAAATGCTGCAAGCTATCACAAAATCAGCAAACATCATATCATTTACACTTTCAATGCACTAACTTATAGTGCTGCATGTACCGATGCATTATTAAGGAATATCTTACCAATGTGTGCCCTAATAGCAATGTTAAATTCTGCATCATTGTTTTTACCAGCCATGGTAACACGGCTTTGGTTACCGTCAAATGCATATGTTGTTGCATTGCCGCTACCAACTGTGGTATGTAACAACTGTACATTAAGGTTAGAATACAATCCCACAACTGATTCTGATGGTGCAGTGAACTGTTCTGTTACTGGGAGGGTGTAGTTCCGACATGAAAATGCACTAGTACCATTAGGATTGAATGTGACTGTGTTTGATTGGATGAGTGAATAATCACTGTTACCACCACTACCTCCAGTCCTCACCCAAATACCAGGATTAAATGTCACTGATGGTGAACCCGTTAACTGATAACAGAACTCCCAGGTAGTCACAATTCCTTCACACTGAACTGTATATGCAGTTAGTATGTAAGTTCGAACTGCAGTAATAATCATTCCATTATGATCCAGTGACCCAACAGTATCAGGTGCTGTACACACTTGATCACTGACTGCTGTAATGTACAATATACATAGATGCATGACATCTAAACTTAAACAAACTAACCAAATATCAACAGTTGACTACACACTGCAATCAGAGCAAATCGTCTTACTGCATTATCTAAATCATATAAGCAATTTGACTGTGTAAGCAATAAAATTAATTATAACAACACAAAGTAGGTTTAGCTACTGTAACTGCCATGTACATTATACACTGTACATGTGAGAATTCTTCTATTTGTGGAGGAAAGATGCATAAATTCTTTCATGAATTTTATGATGGCTTCTTTATTTACATACATTTTAACTAAGTTTGGTCTATAAGCATTACCAGTCGCTTAGAATGTAAATTTCTTGTATAAACAATTGTATTAACACACTCATCCATCATGCTGGCATCTTGTGCTGCATCATATACTACTTTATTCAACCTAATCCAACCTAATCTTGTTGTGATTGGGGATAAAACTACATTTATAGTAATAACCTACTTTTGTAGAGTGCTGCTCTACTATTGAGGTGCCGTATTTAATAATACCGTATAGTAGAACATCACAAATATAGTCAAAGTCTCCAACAGTCCACATGGAATATTTAGAGTTGGGGGTAACGTACTGTTAAAGTAACATGTAGTATAATCCAATACATGACAGAGTTACAAAAAAAAATTGTTGAGAAATTGTGACATGTTACTTCTCTTTATGAGCATTGTATCCAGCATGTGATTAGGGCCCAGCCAGAACTCGAAACAGTTGCAAGCATGAACAATGCATGATAGTGTATGGAGAGTGTCATTGATGCCAAGATACTATAACAAGTAAAGTAGTTTTTGTGGCTGAACTACATCAGGGAAATGCTCATGTCACTTGGTAATACCAACTCTGGGTATATTATGATATCGTTGTACATAAACTTCTCAGCTACTCCCACCCACATGCAGATACTCTTCTGCATACTTTTTTATTCATTATGTTGTGAACATTTTGATCACATGATTGCATAGCAGTTGCACACAGGTACTATTTTTAGCAATAATCTTATTTAGAATCACAACTCAGTTAGTTTTAATTTTATAGTAACTATATTTATGATCTTAATATTTATCACTGTACTTACCTCTAATAGCTGTTGTGTGGGTCACAAAATTTAGTAACAATGTAACAATAATGAATAATGAACCACCCACATGACTTTTGAGATCAATGAAATAGGAAACAGTGTATTTACTTGGAGCGGCCTTAATAGATTGCACAACTAGACCATGAACCATTATGCCATGGTACAATCAAACATAAACTTCAGAATTATCTTTACGATTATGCCTTGAACAATTTTTAAAAAATATCTAATTATATCCCATACCCAGTGATGGGGTAACGCGATACGTAATATAATGCATTACATAATATATATTACAATTCATGAGTCTGAGTAATATAATGTGTTACATTTCAAAATGCAGTAATATAACTTAAGCTACTTTTGGAAACTATTGACTCGTTACTGGTAACAAAAAAAATAATATTATGTAATGAGTAGCCAAAAGCAAAAAGTAACGAGTAACTTTACCACAATGTAACGAGTAATACTGTGAGTAATGATGAACAAGTAATGCATTATATATAGTATATATACCACTTTCACACCTAACTTCAAAGGGAAGAGAAGGTGTATAAGTGGTATAATAGCACTGCTAGCAGTGCTCAGGAATGCAGTAACGAGAATAGGAGGTAGTATATACAAGTTATATCCCTCCTAGGAGTGATATAACTTGTATATACTACCTCCTATTCTCATTAATGCATTCCAAGCATTCTCAAAAATCATTTGATTTCTTTGATGAAACTGTGTGATCTCCTCTCCTTTAATATAGCAACACTTCACAGGATCGATAGTGGGTTTTAGTTTTTGTAAAGTGAGCCAAGGCATAGATCATGGACTTGGGGAAGAAGATAGTTCATTGTTTTACTGAATGAAGAAGGTCACAGGTTAGTTTATATTAAACATGTTACATTCAATAGTCATGTGGGGATGTCCCACAGACACTGAGTGTAGCGCTTAATAGACTCTTTCCAAAAGTACGTCATTGCTATGACAACACCTTTCCGCCATTCTGAATGGGGCCACGGTAAATAATCTCGATTGCGCTCCATTGAAATCTGGTGTTAGCAGCAGCTTGAACAGAGCCGTATTGTTGAGGAACAACCCATCAATACCTTTGGGGTGGCAGAATTAGTGTTTCTGGTTAAAGGCAGCTGGTTATCATGGCTGAACAAGGCATGAGACATCGACAGCAGTCAACAACAGTAATTGCTTTGTCAGAGGTGTTGTCAGCCCATACAATCAAGTTTGCATGATCAGCTGCCACTACAGTCACTATTATCAGTACAAGAGTCAGTGAGGAGTATAAATGGTTAATATAATTCACTTGGGTCTTCAGCTTATACTGTTTCAGCTAGTTACTGATATACAAGTAGCTACCATAGCATAGATAGTCTATGGTATACTATCTATGACCATAGTAATGTGGTTATTGAACATATAGTCAAAATGCAAAATTTTAATTCACACTCATTTCAGAAGTATTATAAGGGGTGTGCAGCAACAGTTTCAGAATCAACAAACTTTGGTTTCTTATTATACAGTACTTTTAACAATTGTTTGTTTTTATCTGCTTTACCAGTTAGGCACTGGAGGCAAAGCCTGTACGAGGTGTTTACCATGAGACAGGGAACCTAGACAAAAATTGTTGACTAATGTGAAACGGGACAAATACATAGAAGGGGTTTTAAAAAATCTATCCCTAGCCTGACTTTGATCTGCAGGCCACTCGGATACTGGCCAAGCGCCACACTCCACTGGACAATTGTTGAAGCGGAAGTGCAACCTATTACAATGGTACCAATCACCTAAAAAATGTTTGCCAGTACTCCCATTTGTATATACACACATTTAAACTCTCAACAAATTAGGATACCCCTCTACTAAGGATACCTTTCCATGGTCCCATTTGTATTCTATTCAGTTCATCCCAAGGTGTTCATGCGATCACACCTAGTGCTTCATATGAAAAGAATTGCGGCCAATGAGATCCAAGTATTTTCACTGTATAGTACAACATTCACATGTGACTGCTAGATACATGTCCGATTAAAATGTGTGCTATACAACTATCAAATACTACACTTTACAAATCTGCTATAAGTATATAATGCTGGTCATTACTGACTCATGCAAGCTCCCTGATTATCAACAGTAAGTCATATTATCAAAGAATATAATACCAGTGGAGTGTTTTCTCATCAAAATGTTTTTAAGGTCTATATGGTACTGTATCAAGGATGACATCACTGGATATCTCTTTGGATTAAACTTAACACTGAGTAACATAATTATATGGTTAGAATTTGTGCAATGCAGGTATCCATTCTGAGAGAAAAGATATCTAAACTGTTCAGTCTAATCGGACTTTATGTCTGTAGCACTAGTAACTGAGTCTAGTTAGTCAGCCACCACTGTACTGGAAGATACATACTAACGTATGAAACTTTCACAAACATACATTACTGTATGTATAACGATGTCACATAAGGTGATCATGCCACATTATATAAGCTACGTACATGGAAAAGTGATTACCAGTTCTGTATGTGTTCTTACAAATGCACAGTTAACCACTGCACACTAGTTACAATGCCTTAGTTACTTAACAAGCCATATTATCTGAAATGATATACCCACTATACTGTTTGCTGAGGCAGCAGTTTCACCTCAAATGATGTTGTCTTTGTCTCAGAAATTCAGTTTACAGCACAACTCAGCATCTGTCTTATCAGGAGCTCCGGACTTTGTGAGCTCCCGGTCTCCGTCCCTATCCTTTAATAGTAAGATCAGATGGGTTGCACTGAATTGATCTGCCAGATTGAAACTTCACAAAATGTAGTATCTACGGTCTGTACATTCCACTCCTTGTCCTTACTCACAATGATTGTCACGAGTAACAATTTATGCTCACAACAACTGAAGCCATGGAGAGTGGAAATTTGACTGAAATTATACTTCCGAGAATCATGGCCATCGTCTTAAATTTCGTCAGAAGCATCTGTGGTTTCCTTTTCCTACTTATTTTCTTTAAAATACACGAAACAACTTCACTGCAAAGACTGAATACACCGGAGAATACGCCATGCGCATGGCATAGTAGCCCCATTCAAAATGGCAGCCGAAAAGTGGGCGTGGTTTTGGAAAGAGTCTATTGATTTGGCCATTAGTGTTAATAGTATTCACTACTTTAGTTTATACATGGCTAGTAAAGTAAGTACTTTAGTGTAGTTGAATCGTCTTTACATTGCCGTTTTGACACCTGGTGCGATGTCACACACGCGTAGTGACTGGGCGTGGCGCTTAATTGGCTAGGCCATTATAGCGCTGTAAACATATTCACTGCTTTAGTTTATTCATGGCTAGTATAGTAAGTACTTTGTAGTGCACTTAAGCTTCATTATGAGCTGTTCAGCTCGTATTTGGGCTTCCTGTGTTTAATTGCGTACCCACAATCGAAGCGATCTGCATGCTCGTGACGATACACTTACGTTCAGCCTCTCAGCAGTGCCTTGTCGTTGCTCTTACGACGTTGCCCACAATCGAAAGTCACATGGTCCCATATAAATACACTCGCAAAGCATTCCAGCAGTTTCCATGTACACTTGCAGGTGATTCACCCAAGTGGAATATATTAGTTGTAACATGGGCACTTGTGATTTGCCTGAAATATACACACGAGCACGAGGGCGCATTGCCTGAAATATACACACGAGCACGAGGGCGCAGCCCGAGTGTGTATATTTCAGGCAAATCACTCGTGCCCATGTTACAACTACTACATATATAGGGGCACGTAGCACCAATGTACTACAGTATCTAATGCCATGATGCATCGGTTACTGTAGTACATCATACTCTACTCCAAGACCATCCTGGTGTTCTCCGGGAGCAAGGTATTGCCTCTTCTGTCTTCTGACCAGTCTTGTCCTGGGGACATTTATCACCCTGATTTCTCATTGGGTTGTCCAGCATACTTGGGTGGCTGCTGCTGCCGGTGAGGAAGCTAAGGATAATTGTTATTTAGAATCTGTTACCAATGATGGAGGTGACTTTATTCCCCCAGTATGTGAATCATTCGGTGTTTGGTCTCCTTTTGCTTTGTCCACTCTTTTTACAATTGCTGACCGCACTACAGTTAAAAATGGTTTGTCTCAGAAATTGGCTCAGAGGCAATTGTTGCAATGGTTATCAGTGACTTTATGGAAATATAATGCCAAAATGGTCCTCAGAAATTATGCTCTTTGCTCGGAGGACACTATAAATTTTGTTTATGTTTTATAATGTAGCTAAGTAGGTATAGCTTGTACGTAGTTTAGTTTCTTGTAATTAGTTTGGTATTCTTTCAGTATGCGGGGATTGCAGAGGTGCTTTTCGAACAGTTTTTGATTCGAAATACTGTGTAATGGGTTGAACATAGCTGATAACGAAGCGTAATGGGTGCTTCACTTTTCAGACGATAATTGATATCGCTGGGGTGCATGGCACCATTCCAGATGTGGTATGCGTGGGTTCACCAGTCATAATAATTATACAAAAAAAGTTAACAAACAAGTACGCAAAAAATTGGAATTTTCAACTAGAGTAGGGACCATATAGCACATCGATAAAAAGTACTGAAACTAGTCCATGATATTAAATCACAGTAAAACAATAAGAAGTGTTATATCCGTACTGGGCATTTCCGTTATGGTATTTTGAGCACAGTAGGGATATAACACTTCTTATTGTTTTACTGTGATTTAATATATGGACTAATCCAACTTGTTTCAGTACTTTTTATCAATGTGCTATGGTCCCTACTCTAGTTGAAAATTCCAATTTTTTTTGCATACTTGTGAAAGTAATATATTACATATTACTTTTTTAACAATGTAATATATTACAGTTACATATTAGAATGAAGTGTAACTTTATAATATTACATATTAAATTACTAGTAAAATGTAACTTAATATTAGCTAAATTACTAGCTTATATTCATGCTAAGTTACTTTTCTATTAAGGCAACTTAGCATTAAGCATATAAACCACATTTCTCCACATATACGAATTTATTTGGAAACTTTATGTCACCAAGAGGCTGGTCTGGAAGAGGTGACTGACAAGGGTTTGCGGCATACTCCAGATGCATACAGATGAGAAAAACTGTAGGAATTTCTGACTAACTAGTGCATGGGGTTTGTGGCATACTCCCCCAGGGGAAATTTCTGAAATGTAAGTATGCAGTGTGCCAAGATTGAATCTGGAAGCAATTTTAGAGAAATTGAAGTAATTAACAAGCTGAAGGAACAAAATTTAAAAATAAGAACTACACATAATTACATACATGCAAGCCTTGTTTTATTGAATTTTAATGCAATTTTATTTTATAGTGGACTGTAAAAAGAAAAGTAAAAGCTACTTGGATTGCAAGACAATTTTTAATCAAAGAGTAGACCATGAAATGAAATTGTTTTTGAAAATGGCTATCTCAAGTTGGATCTTGAGGTACTTTTAGTCAAATCCCAGTAGTAAATTAAAGAACATGTAAGTATGACTTTGAGTTTATACTTTTCTGGTTATTTTTGTCCAAGTTTTACAACTAGCCCAATCTCTGTTTACAACTAGCCAAAAGTCATTGACAACTAGCTTTTTCACTAGTAACCTATTTAGCAATGATTGTCATGAATAATCTATGAATTTTATGAAATACACATGAATTTACCTTGAAAATAAATTCATGGTGCATTCATAATGACAAGAATTCCCCATGAATTTATACGAAACTCCATGAAATGCTTATGAATTTATGTACATGGGTGACACCAGTGATGCAATTTCTTAGCTACCTATTTGTTTATTTAGATGGTCATGAAAACCCTATGAATTGGTCAATTTTATCACTACTTGGCATTAATGAAATGCACATGAACTTTACAAGGGCCAATATACAGTAGCTAGCTAGCTATATCACATTGAGATCAAGTGGCATATGGCATGAAAATCCTGTGGTATGTAATATAGCTAGTAAGTTGATAACCTATGAAATAACCATGAATATAAGTTATGAGGAAGTATACCAATAAAATCTATGAAAATGGTATGGATTAATAGTAACTCTAATTAATACCCACCACACGGAATTGCTTGGTAACCATAGCAACAGTGAATGTCAAGGTAAAGGTATTAGTCGTTTTAGCTTAGTAATTTAGTAGTTTACAACATGTAGATTAACCTATTGTGACTTTATTGAGGTTGGTTTGCATTAATTGTGGTAATGGCGAGGGCAATGGATTCTTGCCACACATTTTGCTAAGTGCATCTAATGTAATTATTTGTGCAAATGCTCTATACAGTTGTAATGATAATATTGTGGCTTGTAACATGATAAGGGTTTCCAATAGACCATTTCTAAGTATCTACCATAAAAGTGTTTCCAGCTGCTTGCTGTTGTTATCTACAGACTCCTCCTAAGCAATTGCAAGGAACCAGTGTATCATACAATACAAGTAAACCAATTTTTTTTTGGAAATTTTAAGTTCACGTTTGGACAATATTACCATGCACATGCAGTGCTAGAAATTTTCCCTTCAAGGAGTGCAACAAAATCTTTGAGGCCCGGGCCTCCATTTATGCCATTTACATACATAACGTTATCTTCATGATTCTACTTCAACTAAAACTTTAGCTCCATAATTTTTTAATAACTCTGTGTTATACATAGATTTTTATATACAATTCAGCACTTGGCTGATTTATAGCCCATTATATGTATTTGTACAGGACATGGGTAAATATCTTTGTAGTTTATAATCAGTTGTAATTCACATTTTGTACTGAACTTTTGTAGGAACTTTGGAGCTACTGCTTTATACTGTAGTTCTCCACCACAAAGAAACTGTTAAAGGTTTGCTAGTATATCTGCAAACATAGGCAACCTTTCTTGTTTCACTAGGTTTTAGCTATCCCCTTGTTTGTTGATTTCTTATCTTCCTTCTACTTCTTTTCTTGGAACTCTGATCCTGCCCTTTATAGAAACTCAACCCTATTAGGTGCTAATGCTACTCTGAAGCCACATGATGAATGGTTCAAAGTCCTGGTCAAGCCTCACAAGACAAGTGACATCAGCAATTATGCAACTGCTTGAGGCATTCATTCATCACTTTTGGCAGTCAGTAAAGTGACTTAGCAGTCTGCCAACACAATATAAGCTAAAAAGTCACATTTAAAGATGTGTTTTAACTATTAGGTTTAATCACAGTGCCTGAAAATGGGAGGGTAAATGGGAGGGTTTTGCCAATAAAAATGCCAAATGTAAAATTGCAACTACACTGCCAAATACATATATTCTGTACTGAAGATATGTGTGACAGCTTGTGTCTTGTTTTAGATGGCTGATGTATTGCGAGATATGCCAGATGAAGTTGCAGAAAATTTTAATAGAGAAAAGGTATGTATGTTGATTTGAGCCTTGTTTAATAAAGTTTGAAGAGATTGATACACGTAATATCAGTGCTTCTATTTATTTGTTGATACCAAGCAGACAGCTCAGGAAAAAATAGAATGTTGTGTAAATTTTGTGAATTTTCATTCTTTTTTTATTTTATAGATAATGGATAGATTTCAAACTTAGCACAGGAAAGTAAAAGCTGGGCACCTGATTTCATGAAATTATTATCGTTTTATGCTTGTGTTTTATGTTTGTCTCTGTGAACATTTTTAAAACAACCAGTAGGGAAGATGTGAAGGCTATAAAGAGTCTGTGTCTGTGTGTATTTATTACCCTTTTAACCTCATACTGCATGTAAGTATAATATCTGTTTTTTTGACAGATTCGTGTCTCTACTATCCCTCTACTGACTGATAAAGACCTAGAAGAGCTTGGGGTGAAAACTATGGGGGACAGCGCAGTGTTGAGAAAGAGCTAGAAGTCATGAAGCTGAGCAAAGTATGCTGTTATAATAGTATTACAGTGTTGATTGCTGTTCTGTTTTTTGTAGGTGATAAAATTGCTGAAGTCAGAAGGATAATGGGGCCTAGGCAGAGTGTTAGCTACAGTCCTGCTACTAATGAATTTTCTGGTAATAAAATTCCAAGAAGACCTAAAAGAAAGGGAAAGTACCAGCTAGCTGTTGGAAGGTATGGCAGTAACACAAAGAAGCCTCGTTCAAGTGCTGCCTCTTTTCAAAAGAAACTGTATGTGTTTAAATACATGGGATCAAACACACCTGAGAACTATACACGATCAGACAAAGATATAGTGACAAGAGGATTGCTGAACAGATTTCAGTAACTGCTAAAGAGAGCGATGTACGAAATGAGATCTGTCAAGTTGTAAATAGCTGTGTGATCCGAGATTTGAGTGAGTTTGGCCCTGCTGATTTTCATTTTATAAACATGGCAGGGAAGCAGGCACCAGTCCTATGGTGCAAACAAGGTTTTGAATGGAATGGCAGAGCAGTTAAAGAACTAGCAGGATCAGGTGCTGTTTATATCCGCTTGACAAAATATCCGTATATCACTAGTAGTAGCAGTAGTGATGATGATGAGCTTGTTCCATATTTAGAATCAACTAACACTGCTTCTGCAAGAGTATCCTCTTCCACTTCTGATGTGTGTTCCGGACAGCAAGTAATACCTACTGTTGTCACTCCCAGAGCATCAGTAATGCCCACTGTGACATCTGCTGCCATGCCTCCCAGACTGCCAGACACACTTACTGTGACACCTGCTGTCGTGTCTCCCAGAGCGCCTCCAGTAACACCTGATGTGCCTCCCAGAACACCAGTGAGGCCCACTGTGACACCTGCTGTTGTCACTCCCAGAGTACTGGTAACACCCAATTTGACACCTGCTGTCATGCCTCCCAGAGCACCAGTTGCACCTCCTGTTGTCCCTCCCAGATCAACAGTGAGCCTTGCTGTCATGCCCTCTGCTAGTTCATCATCTGTTTTTGTGAATGGTTCTGCTGTAACTATATGCATTGATGATGTTTCCAATAATACTGCTAGCTCTGCAACAACAGCAGACTCTTGTATTGTTATAGATGATGACTGTAGTGATGGTGCATTGGATAATTTGAGGGATGATGTCATTGAACTAGTCAGTAAATCTGATGTCACAAATTAGCCAAGATGTTTCCTGATTTAACAAGTGAACAGCTCAGATACATCTACTAACTTTCAGGTTCAGCACTATCAAAGGTTGTTGAGTGTATGATAGATGGGCCATCAGTTGAATCGATTCTTAGTGTGGCTACTTTGCAAAGGTCAACGGAAGAGAGCGCATGTATCAGGTTGCAGAGAGATGACACTGTAGAGGACTGGGCCGAAGCTGCATTAGCCTTTTACAAGCAAGGAAAGTTTGACAAATCTGCTGGAATGCGTGTCTGTATATATGGTCAACCAGCAATTGATGCTGGTGGAGTCGGTCGGCAGTTTTTCGCAAATGTCTTTGCTAAGTTGGCTCAAACAGAATTAGATGATTGTCTGTTCGAGGGATCACCTATAAGACTACAGCCTGCCTTTAAGGCTTCAGTATTGTCATCGGGAGTCCTAAACACAAAAGGTACAATGATTGCTCACAGCCTTCTTCTAGATGGTCAAGGGTTTCCTTACCTATCAGACTACTGCTATTATTATATAGCTGGCTGCTATGATCAGGCAGTTACTTGTGTAACTGTTGATGATGCTGGGATGAAAGTAAAATAAATTGTTGAAAAGGTGAATTATGATGTACTTATTTAAGTTTAAATTAATGACTGTACTTCTACAGCTTCAAGCAGTCACCACCAATGAGATGTTTGTTTCATTTAAGTATACACAGGAGTTGTTGACTTGATGGAGAAGAGTGGCTATGATTTTGCTATGGAGGTATTTCTAAATTAGGATTTATTAGTGTATTCCTTTCAGGTATCAAATATACCAGCCATAATAGAAACTATTGTTACACGAGGCACTCAGATATATCTATAAAGGCATTCGTTTTTTCTGGTGAAGTGACACCATCAGATGTACTTAAAATCCTCCACCCCAGACCAGATGAGCGTGGAATGAATGAAACCTGTAAGAGGGTCTGGAAGTATGTGATAGCATTCGCTGAAGATGCAAACAGTTACGGCAATATTATGAATTGTGTTATAACATTATTTTTATTTACTTTTAATCTACACACAGATTTACAGGCCTTTCTAAAATTTGTAACTGGTCGCCCTGAACCAATAGGACAAGTGTTTGTGACTTTTGAAGATGATGAAGGAGCTGATGCAATTTCAGCAAATACATGTGGAAGACAAATTTCATTATCGACGCATATTGAAGAGCAAAGTTTGTTTATAGCTGCCATCAAAGCTTTAATTCAAGACTAAACTTTTACAATGCCATGACCCAGTTGTCACGCTGTTAACATTTTAGGCCGCTAACATTTTAATGGGAATGTAAATATATATTATGTGTATGATTACACTGTTATCATGTACATACTTCAGTGCATAGCTGCAAATTCTTATTGTTTAAATCAAATCTAAAGTATCACATACTTGAAATTAATTATTTGCAATACATATAGTGTTGAACTGCCAAGTCATCAAACGGGGTATCGGTATCAATCATGGATAGGAAGCCTTCTAAATCATCATCAGATATGGGAGCGACAGTTTCTGGAATTGTCACTGTACCAGTATCATCTTCTACAATAGGACCCTCAGGATCTATCCCATAATCAGAATCCACAGCATCTAAAATATTTTCTTCCTGAATCATGCTGTTAAGTATAATTTGATGGGGTGACCAGTTTCTAGCTGTTCGCACAGGGTATAAATTCCATACCCTAGAAAACTCTGTCAGTGCTTTGTTATATATATGTGGCAGGTAAACACAATGTAATACAAACAAATCTATTTCAGATGCAGGGTCAAGAATTCCAGTTGCTTCCATTGAATAAAACAGTTCGTGATAAATAGAGCATACACACCTATACACATCACGCCAGAGACACTCTATGCGCTGATTGTGCACAGATGAGTCTGCAATATGACTTCCTCTATCTGTGCCCCTTACTGCAATCATGTACTGGCAGACTAGTATGTTCCCACCCCCCTTGTCTGATCAAACCCTGCTTGGGATTCCATACTGTTCTGTAGCCTGCTTGAACAGTCTGTGAACTGTGAGAGAACGATTGTTAGTGGTACACTGCAAATAGACTATCATAAGAGAGTAACCATCAATACCCCCATGCACCACCATACGCCATCGCATTAAGCTGTGGTGGCCATCAATATGCCACAGACTGTTGTTGTGCTGCACAGAATATGTTCGTCTTGTCACAACATGATGCCAGCGAACATGCCTGCATATTGGGTCAGTTCTGGCTACTCAATCTTCTGTATTGCACTATTACACATCTTTGCCTCAAATACCCCTGTAGTAATTGCTGTCCACAATTGGGGGTAATTTCTCTGCATCAGAAATATCAGTAAATCTTTTAATCTCATAGTTGGCTTCACTTAAACGCCTCCATAGAGTAGTCCTGCTAACTTACAGTGAACTTGCAATCTCACCCCATGTATAACCGCTACTCCTTAAGAGTTCCACTGTTTCTAGATTCAACAAAATGGTTGGTCTTTCCCTAAAACCGGAATAATGCTGAGTTATGGACGATGGAATACAGATTGGTGGAACGGTACAATCATTTATACCATACTGTAGTGTCCTCAGACACCTTGCCAAGCTCATACGAAACGTTGACAACAAGGTGAGTTCCGCAGAAAATAATACACTTGCTGATAGTAAATTAATCCCTTCTTCAACGGTACTTATCGTAGATTCCAACCAATTCAGTAGAGCATCAGCAGACATGGTCGAGATGCAAAAGCTTTACGAGTTAAAATGTTTCTCACAGTCATTAACCAGTTGCTGCACAGCTAACCTAAACGACTGAGGTACTATTTCATTCACTACATCGGCACTCATCTCAGAACATGTACTCCAGTAACTTCACCATGAATATTCCTGTCATGAGGCCTGATGGTGCATATCATCTAGAAGTTATAATAACCATGTGCTTGTAGCTAGCTAATTTTTGTGTGATAAAAATAGTCAATCTTTGTGTGATAAAAATCGAGTCAAGTTTTGTGTTATAAAAATCAAGTCAATTTTTGCGTGATAAAAATCAAGTCAATTTTTGTGTGATAAAAATTGAGTTGATTTTTGTGTGATAAAAATCGGGTCGATTGTTGTGCCACAGCATAAAAATCGAGCCAATTTTTGTTTGCAAGAAGTATAAATTGAGTCGATTTTTGTCTTTTGGATCCACAGCGTGTATGAATTTTTTGAAACAACCATAAGTAATGATAATGCATGAGCTGGTAGTAATAGACAACTTAGGTGGTAACTGAATGGTGTTGCAGCCACATAGGCATGGTATTACATGCAAGCAACAGTTAGGACATGCCTGTCTGCAGAAGCAGTGATAACTTGCAAACCTATAGTGAGAAACATGCATGCAGTGGCAGCAATGACCACCAGTACTAGCAATGAAACAGCGGAAGCAAAATTCTTGCAGCAGAGTTGCAGTTCAATAGTAGTGACAGCAGTAATAGTATGCAAACATGCATGCAGCAGCCATAAAATTTATGCAGCAGCGCTCTCATACATCATGCAGTTGCGTATCATGCAGCAGCAAGTACATCATGCAGTACTCCATACTCTCAGTAAATCATGCAGTACTCCATACTCTCAGTAAATCATGCAATAGCAGCACCCTCAAGCTCACAGCAGCGATTACATTCATGCAGCCACAATAATGTTTCACAAAGCTGCAATAAAAAATCTTTTTGCTGGAGCCATAATATACATGCGGCAATAATAAAGTTCATGCAACAGCCATATAACATTTGCAATAAAGTCAATAAATTAATGCAGCAGCAATAAATTCACTCAACAGCAGCACCCTTAGGCCTGCATGATGCACTGTGTAAATCGTGCTGTACGTCTCTGTAAGAATCTGCGTAAGTACAATTATGTCAGCTGTCACTATCCAACACTCAACTGGCTTCCATTTGGGCTTCTGGTTCATCATCGCAGCTTGTGTGCTATATGCATAACTTGTTTAAGTTCCAGCATATGCAATTAGAACCACCTATTGTGTTTGGGTGGAAACATTCATATGGGACAAGATCATCTGTGTTATTTGTTCAGCCAGTTCATTGCCATCTTTCCTTTACTCAGAGATTTTTTCGTTTTAAGACCACACAATGGTGGAACAGTCTTCCTGTGCACATGTTGATGGACAGGATTTTTCCTCCACTTTATTTTCATATTTATTAACTAACTGATTGTGTGTATAAATTATGTATGTATAATGTGTCTGTATGTTATACTGTATGTACTATCATGGTTGTAAGTCTATGTATTTGTGTTTTGTCATGTATGTATGTTCCCTCGACCAGGGAAGAGCGGCTATGCAAACTGGTTTGAGTTTAAATTACAAATCAAATCAAATCAAGCACTCTTAGCAAATCATGCAACAGCAGCACCCGCAGGCCTGCAGTGCATCATGCACCAGCACTCTTAGCAGGTCATGCAGCAGCAGCAGTGCATCATGTAGCAGCACTCTCAGCCAATCATCCAGCAGCATTCTCAATGCAACAGCAGTGGCAATAGCGATCATGCAATGGCTGTGTCACTCATGTGGTAGCAATATGATCCATGCAGTAGCTATCAAGTTCATGCAGTAGCTATCAAGTTCTTGCAGTAGCTATCAAGTTCATGCAGCGGCAATGATAACCATATAGCCATAATTACATTTATTTGCCTTCAAGCAGTGGCAATACTAGCAGTGATAAGTTTATTCAGCGGCAATAAAAACCATATAACCTTAATTGCATTTTTGCAGCAATAAAAACCTTCAGGCAGTAGTATTAATACTAGCGGTGATAACGTTCGTGTAGTAGTAGTAGCATTCAGCAGCAGAATTAACAGTGTGAATGTACATAGCGTTAAGCCCTTATGAGTTATTTTTGGTTTTGTTTTGACCAGCAGCAGATGCACCTGATAACACCATCTGTGACCCTTAGCCAACACCTACGTAGCTAGTGCCTGTATGTATCAGATATCAGACATAAGTAGTGCCTAGTGTGAGTAACCTAAGCTGTAGGGAAGAAAAGCTAAATAGTAGGAAAAATTACAGTCTGGCAGATCATCATGACATAACACATTGTTATTATAGCACAATAGCTTCCATGCAGCAGCATCATGCAGCAGCGCCTTATGCAATAGTAGCATCACCATGCAGCAGTGCTTTATGCAATAGCAGCATCACCATGCAGCAGTACCTTATGCAATAACTGCAGTACCTTATGCAATAGCAGCAGTACCTTATGCAATAGCAGCATCACCATGCAGCATCACCTTATGCAATAGCAGCATAACCATGCAGCATCACCTTATGCAATAGCAGCATAACCATGCAGCAGTGCCTTATGCAATAGCAGCATGCAGCACTAACACTTAACTAAGGCATGAGCAACAGTAGCGGCATGCATAGCATAAATTAACTTATAGAATAGACATAGTGAGACCTCATGCAAGATCAAGGCACATGTTAGCTTTGCATATAAACATGCTAATGGTAAAAGCTTATTACAGGGCAACTGGAAACAGTGGAAATGGAAACCGCAAACGGAACGTGGAAATGGTCAAATCGTTATATAAACATACCTAGAGTGAAACATTGTTTAGTGGCCACCTCTTAAAGACCACTTTCTTATAAAGACCACCTCCATACAAAGACCACATTGTAATTAGATCTCAGATAGCTGACCTTATAAGACCATTTCATGGTCCACTGAAAGACCACCCTCCTTACAAAGACCACCCTCTTTACAAAGACCACCTCTCACATTGTAATAATAGCTAAGATTCCAATATCCATGACTTTATCAAAACAGCTGGCTCTTACAGTCCTAGGGTAAAACCTCACTTAGTGTTACTTTTAAAGACCACCTCTGTACAAAGACCACTTCTATACAAAGACTACATTGTACGTTAAGGTGACTAAATTTACTAATTTATTACTAACTTCAGTGATTTTAGCAATTTTGGTTTTTCCACTAAATTTAGTACACGCTAAACCTGCAAGATTTATGCTTAATTCATTACATCAATTTACAAATTCATAAAATTGCTACATTTTGTATGTGCTAATTTCACCAATATACAAAATTATTAAATTTATTGTATTGCTAAATTTAGTCACCTTAAGGTAATTAGGTTCTAAAAATAGGTAAGGCCACTTCATGGTCACCTTTTATAAAGACTGCCTCTTTACATGGCAATATTTGATAACCCTCAAACATGTATTTCATGACTCATAGAAAGAGGTCAATCAATGTCATCTCCCAAATTTTGGTCCATACTTCACTCAAGTCATCTACCATTATCGCTTAGTTAATCAGGGGCGGATCCAGGGGGGTCTTTGGTGTCTCAGACCCCCCTCAGGTTGAACCACAAACAGGAAATCTAAGACAGAAAGTACATAGAGAAAAGCAACACATCGCGAAAGGTCATATACTCTAATAGAGCAGTCCCAAACTATTTTAATTAACTACGATAACATCACGTGATGATAGCTCACATGATATGGATTGTTTGAAGTTCAGCAAATGGTGGAAGACACACACTTACTGTGCGTGGAAGAGCTGGCAGCTGCAAGGGAGCAATGGCATTTGTAATCACTGATATTGTTGTAAAGGTACGTCAATCTTCTATATAAAGTAGCATTTCACTGCTGGTACTTTTCTTTTTTGGTAATGCACCTGACTCTGCCTTTGGTCAATATGGGCATGTGATATCATTCGACTGTTCTTGAGACCTCACCCAGAAGACATAGAATCCCGTTCCCCACACTCGACAGTATAAATTACAAAGTGACACAGGAGTTAGCTACTTCAATAGTTCTTCAATTTGGTCAGGAAGAAGTGTGATGACAAGTGCTCCATCATTCATCATAACTACTATGTGCCTGGAAGTTGTGTATGTAGTAAGCTATAAGTCTACAATAGCATGGTATAGCAATAAGCTGCACAAACAGCAGCGTAGGTTTCCAGCTAGTTATAGCTAGATACATACATTGTGCTTGTTAAAGTTTGCCTATAAGGGCACATTTTATGTAAGAATGCTATGCACAACTGTAAGCCAGATGTGCTGAGTTGTATAATTATGTGAACTTTAGGGGGGTTACCCTCCACCCAGCTCAGAGACCCTCTTCTTGAAAAATCCTGGAACCGCCCCTGAGTTTGTACCAGAATGTGTCAAGTCCTTAGTCCATGCAAGTGAAATGTGGCTAGTACACTACAACCTACTGTATCAACAAAAAATGAGGTCTCATAAAGAGATGATGACCTTAAGAGTGTAGCATATTTTAGCTGACCTAGCTGTTTTGATAAGTCATGAAATAGACATTTGTAACCTAGGTATTATTACAATGTGAGAGGTGGTCTTTGTAAAGAAGGTGGTCTTTATAAAAGGTGACCATGAAGTGGTCTTATAAGGTCAGTATGCCTTAGCCATCTTTGAGATCTAATTACAAAGTGGTCTTTGTACAGAGGTGAGGTGACCACTATACAAGGGTTTTACTCTAGGGTACATTTATACGACGATTTGACCATTTCCACTTTCCATTTCCAGTTTCCAATTGCCCCTTATTACACCCAGATAACAATTAAACAAAGGATGATTACTAAACTCGAGCAAACAAGCCCAACAGCTGACAACACTTGATGGAAGTTTATGACAAACTTGAACAGACAAGCCTGGAAGCTGACAATGAAACGTGAACAGACAAGCCTGAAAGCTGATGACAAAACCTGAACAAATGCAACTCATTGCAGCATCACTTTAATTATGCTAAACCTCTTATAGAACATCAAGAACTCAGCTAGTATGCCACTAGGGACATTTGTCTTATAGCAATTGTGCAAACAGTTTTTATTCAATTTAGTGCGTCGCATGCAACGCGTGTCACACAAGGAATGAGCTCACCAGTTACAATGGATCTCCAGCAATGATGACCTTGTTTCTTGTTACAGTTTTAACTGATTCTGTAGACTGGAACGACTGCTACAAAGAATTTCTGGCCATGGTAGCTCCGCTCATAGAAAACACCTTTGAGTGGCACATTTTCTTTACCAACCACTGTCCCCGGCATGGCGATAGCAAGTGACGCAACACTAACAGTCCTGTTTCACTTATTAGAACTTTTGTTTACTAGGTCATTCACTTTTTGAGAATGTGGTGTGTCACGTGACCCAAACCTGTTAAACCAGTTTGCAGATCATGTAATGCTTGAAACCATTTCAACATTACTGCACACGCTTAGGTCATAGTGCACCCTTAGGTAATAGCGTGCACTTAGGTCACAGCAATTTTATGCAAGTTTATATTCCTACAACTGCAGCATGCATGTTAACTTCAATTTATTGTGATGCAATAAATTACATTTTCCAATGCTTATAAAATCTGGGTTATTCCCCTAGACTCCTAAGAATCACATCTGTATGTCTTTGCCAGCTCAACTGTATAACGTTTTGTTGCCAAAGTTGTCCTAACCTAATGCCTATAATAGCATAGCATGACAGTCACTAGCACTGATCTAGATATGTATAGTTAAATGAGTAAGTTCTGCGTGCAGCTACATTATAATTGTGGTGATTATTATCTGCACATTCTAGGCTGAATCATCTTGAAATGCTGCTGGTACATTATTACAGGTGAAATGTTTTCCAGTCAGTTGGTTATCTGGCTTGCATACTTGCAGTAAAACATTTTGCATCAGCATACCCATGATACAAGTAATATAGCACTGGAAATAGCCTTGATCCATACTACTAATGAATTTGATAAGTGAAATCCTCATTGAAAGAACAGCTTGGCTAAGACAGGATATGACAGCAAAAGTATGGTACGTACGACTCAAATACAATGTCTGTCATGAAGAGAACACTGACTAATTTATTGTTAATTATGATGTCATTATTATAATACGTAATTGTATGGTTGCTATATGTACCACTAGTTTTATATGAAAATTACTTGAGAGTAAAATAATGTTAGTAGTTGGTTGCTCGTTGTTTGTCTCTTCTTCGTGACAAAGATTTGGCGCAGTGAGCAGGGTCGCCAGAGATGTCTGGCCCAATACGCAAGCTGATTGGTCCGTCGAAGGCGCAGCTTTTAAGATACACTCAGGATGCTGAAAAGCTTCTTTCGGCACCTATTAATGACAAAGAAGTTGAAGAAGAAGAGATAAATGTAGAGGAATTAATCGACCGTTTTTCCACTAATATTTCTATTTTGGAAAGATGTAACCACGATTGGATCTCGCTGTTGAGGGAAATGCATGGAGAAGCCAAGGATGCAGAAGAAAAGGAACATACACGAGTTGCTGAAGGTACTGAAGGATATGTTGAGGTGTTAATAAATGCTAGTGAGGTTGTAAGTCGGCTTAAGAGTAGGCTTAAACGTATTGAAAGAAAAATTGAACAGCAGAATCAATTTTTAGAGACCCAGAAAAATCTCTCAAGTCAAGCAAAGGTTAGCAACATAGGTCAAGACACTAACATTAAGGTCAATCTGCCAAAATTGCAGCTTCCTTGTTTTGACAGAAATGTACAGCAATGGCCTGAATTTTGGGACATGTTTAAGACATCGGTAGATGAGCAGAACTTGCCCAAAGTATCAAAGTTCAATTACCTAAAAAGTGTTTTGAAGGGTACAGCAGCAACAGCTATTTCCGGTTTGTCGATTGACAACAAAAATTATGACACTGCAATTGCTTTATTGAAGGATAAATTTGGTAGAAAAGAGGTGATAGTGGTATGCGAAATTACAAAGTTTACCAAGGTCATGTAATAAGTTTACAGAGATACAAAAAACTTATGATTGTGTGGAAAAGACACTACGGCAGTTGGAGGCTCAAGGTGAGAGCATAAATAATCAGAGAATGCTAATACAATTAGTGCTTTATAAATTTCCAACTGAAGTTGTTATGAAATTAGAAGAAACAAAGAAACCTACTGATGTTTGGGATATGAAAATGTTGCGATCAGCAATTTTTCAATTTGTTAGAATCCAGGAGAATGTTCACCAGTATGCCATTAATTCTAAAAGTTGTTTGGACAAACCAGTCCATCAGGTCACAAATGTAAAGGGTTACCATCCAACCAATAATATCCCTGCAGAGGTATTCAGTAGTATCAGTGATAGTAAGAGTGTTCGAATAGTAATGCGTCCCTGCATTTTCTGTAAGGGTGACCACTATGATGATCAGTGTGATAGGTATAAGAATTTATCAGAAAGAAAGCAGAAGTTGAGTTTTGATGGGAGATGTTTTATTTGCTTGAAACCTGGACATGTTGTCAAAGTTGTCCTATTTCACAGAAGAAAGCTTGTGATCATTGTGGGAAGAAAGGTTACCACAACCGTTGTTTATTCCCTGATAAATTTCCAGAAGGAGCAAACATGTTTTGTGTTACTGAGCATAATAGGGCTTCAGATGTTGCTGATAGTTCAAGTTTACCTTCTGCAAAGAACAGTTTACATGATGAGTCTAGTCCTACTGAACAAACAGTTGGCTCTCATGTCACTCATACAATGTTAGCTTCGAATGAAAGAGTACTGCTACAAACAGCAATTGTCCCCATCCAAACTTCTGATGGGCAGACTTTGATTAATGCTAGAGTGCTATTGGACAGTGCAAGCCAAAGAACTTTCATGACCACCAAATTTGCACAAAAATTAAAGCTACACTCAGAGCATAAAGAAAATCTTTCAGTTTCTACATTTGGAGCACAAAAGGCTAAGAATGTTGACACATATGTTGTTAAATTTAAGGTAAAGGTCAATGATGGTTCTTTTATGACACTGTCTGCCAATGTGCTTCAACAGATCACTGGGTGCATTCAAAGAGGACCACTGTTACAAAAGGATCTTGAGTTTTTAAGATTGATCTCACTTGACCAGCTTGCTGATTCTATTCCTAATGTAATGGAGACAACAACTATAGATGTGCTGATTGGCTCAGATTTTTTTGGGGAAATTGTTGGGGGCGACAAAGTAGTTTTGCCTTCTGGGATGTTTATGTTGCCCTCAAAGTTTGGATACATAGTTACGGGCAAAATGTCCAGGAGGTGACCATGATTTGCCAATCAGCACATTGTTTGTATCTACAGTTAATTTTATGTTGCCTGGAGCAACTTCACATTGTTTATCTGGAACATTTGAACCTGTGGATAAGTTGTGGTCCCTTGAAATCATTGGAATTGCGGACCCTAAGATAGAAAATGATGACGATCTAGCATTACACAAGTTTTGTGAGAGTGTTCGGTTTGAGGATAGGAGGTATCAAATTAAATGGCCATGGAAAGAATCTAATGTATGTTTACCTGATAACTATCTTCTTGCTTTGAGGAGAATGAAATCATTGGTCAAGCGTCTTCAGTCTGACCAAGTACTTCTTCGAAAGTATGATGACATAATTTGTCAACAACTAGACAGGGAGGTATCATTGAAAGAATAGACAATTCTGTATTAAGTGGTACTAGAAAGCATTATTTGCCTCATCACCCTGTACTTACACCAGCTAAGGCCACAACCAAAGTTCATGTTGTCTATGATGCGTCAGCTAAGTCTCAAAGATTTGTAAGTAGTATGAACGATTGTTTATTTCGTGGTCCAGTGATATTACCTGATCTGGTTGTGCTTCTGATACGATTTCGGCTACATTCAATTGTCATCCTTGCTGATCTGGAAAAGGCATTTCTCCAAATAGGAGTTCAGGAAGATGAGCGAGATGTCACCCGATTCCTGTGGTTGAAAGATATAAACAAGTCTGATGTAAGTGATGACAATATTGCTGTGTATCGATTTTGTAGAGTCCCCTTTGGGCTGATATGTAGTCCATTTTTGCTCGGTGCTACACTTAAACATCATTTACTGAAAGAAGGTACACCTCTTGCTCTGGATATTATGAGTAATATCTATGTTGATAATGTACTTATTGGAACTGATTCTGTAGAGCAGACTTTCAGTATTTATCAGGAAGCAAAAGAAATTTTTAGGAAAGCCTCCATGAACTTGCGTGAGTGGAACTCAAATACAGTAGAATTTTTGGAATCTCTTTCAGCTGATGAGAGAGTTTCTTCAGCTGATGGCAAAGTAAAAGTACTTGGTCTTTTGTGGAATGTAAAAGATGATTTAGTACATATTCCAGGAGTGGACAGAGTAATGATGGATGGCGTTGTAACAAAGAGGGATGTTCTTAATATTGTGGCTAAAATATTTGATCCGCTTGGACTTGTGACACCAGTGACCTTTCATGGAAAGGTATTTTTGCAGACATTATGGAAACTTTCTAAGTCATGGGATGAACCATTGTCTGGTGATCTTGTTAGGGAGTGGAATCAAATACTAAATATGTTGATCTCTGTTTCCAATTTGAGCATCAAAAGACTTGTGGAAAACCAGAGTAAAGGGGTTAATCAGTTGCTGGTGTTTTGCGATGCCTCTACTACATGTTATGCTACGACCATTTATCTAAGAACTTGTGATGGTACAACTGCAAAGACAAATCTTGTCTTTGCGAAGATGCGTCTTGTTCCTACTGGAAAAGAAAAATCTAAATCAAAGGCTAAACTTAAAAAGTTTACCATACCACGTTTGGAGCTGCTAGCAGTATTAATTGGAGTGAGAGCTGTTAGTTTTGTTGAGCATGAAATGAAGTTGAGAAAGTTCTTTGGACTAACTCTCGATGTGTACTGCACTGGATAAAAACCACAAAACCGTTATCTGTATTTGTAGAGAATCGTGTAAAGGAGATCAAATTACACAGGGACTTGAGATTTTGCTATATTGCTTCTGGTCACAATCCAGCGGATTTGGCCACTCGTGGACTATCAGTGAGTGAGCTTTGTGAATGTTCACTATGGTGGCATGGCCCTTCCTGGCTGGGAACCAATCATTTATCATGGCCTGATTGGAACCTGCCAGAGATTACTGTGGAGAAGTTAGAACAGATTGAAACTGAAGTAAGAAGATCCAGATCATTTATTGAATTGGCCAATGTTGCTGGAGTTGACCAACTTGATGACAAGCAACTGTTTTTATTTGGGTTGAGGGAACCATTTTACTCTTCTCTTCGAAAGTTGTTGAGAGTGTCAGTGTATGTATTAAGATTTATTAAACTGAAAGTGTGGAGAAAGATTGATGGAGAGAGGTTCAAACACAGGTTAATGGCAGTTGTTTTAGAGAGTTTAAGTGAAGGTTTTATTTCTAGAACTGAAATCAAAATGGCCTCAATTTTATGGATTTACTCTGTTCAGCAAAGTTATTTTAATGATGTATTTCTTGCTTTGAAGAATAATAAGAAGCACTGTTTGCAAAAGCAACTTGGTTTGAAGACAGATCAATTTGGAATTTTACGATGTTATGGACGATACTCCAATGCTGATGTTAGTGAGGAAATGAAGCATCCCAAGCTACTTCCACGTAAATGTTTTTTCACACAACTTGTTATTCTAGAAATTCATGTTCGTCTGATTCATGCAGGTGTATCACATACTCTGAGCCAACTCAGAGAAGAATTTTGGATTCCCCAAGGAAGAGCAGAGGTCAGGCATGTACTGCATCAATGTGTAGTTTGTAAACGTCATGATGGAAAATCCTTTTGTTTGCCAAATATGCCACCATGGCCCAAAGAAAGAGTATCCAAGTCAGATCCATTTACATTTGTTGGATTGGACTATCTTGGCCCCATTCAAGTTAAGGAAGGTGATGCTTTTGAAAAGATGTGGGTATGTTTATTTACATGCTTGGCTGTAAGAGCGATTCACTTGGAGCTTGTGAAGGGACTGTCGGGTCAATTGTTTCTGGACTGTTTACGCCGATTTATAGCTAGAAGAGGTAAACCAACTCAAATAATTTCAGATAATGCTCCTCAGTTCCGTTTGGTGAAATCTGCTTTAGATCAACAGTGGCTGAAGGTATATAGAGATGAGACAGTTGTGAGTTTTTTCTCGTATGAAGGAATCCAATGGAAGTTTACAACAGCATTGGCCCCTTGGCAAGGGGGTTTCTATGAACGACTTGTAGGAATGGTCAAGAGAGCCTTAAGAAAGGGAATGGGCCGGAGAGTATTATATTGGGATAAGCTCATAACATTGTTGACCGAAGTGGAAGCCATCATAAATACCCGCCCTTTGACCTACGTACATGAAGATTTTCAATCCAGCTTTGTTTTGACTCCTTCTCATTTTTTGACGGGAAGCTACAACAATGCTATTCCTTTTGACACAGATGAATATATTCCAAAACTAGATTCTGCTCAGGAATTACTAGTATACTGGAGAAAGAACCAAAAACAGTTACAAATGTTTTGGAAGTCTTGGATACAGGATTACTTGTTAAACTTAAGGGAAACCTTACCACTAAATCATAAAGGTCCCAGGTCACAAGTGTTGCGACAACCACAAATTGGCAAGATTGCTTTAGTAAAGAATGAACATATACCACGCAGGGCATGGAAATTAGCAAAGGTTAAAGAACTTATTTTAAGTAGAGATAATCAAGTACGTTCAGTGAAGCTTCAATTGCCAAATAAAGGTATTTTGGATAGACCGATCAGTCATCTTCATCCCCTAGAAATACCATCGGTAGTGAACAACAATGATCCACTAACAATTGAGGCATCTCCTGGTGCAGATATTGATGATCAGCAGAAACATGGCAGAAGAAAGGCTGCTATTAATGCTCGTAGAAAGATTACTGAACAGTTGCGTACTGATGCAGTCATTGTTTCATTTTCAGTGTGTCGGGAGTGTCATGAAGAGAACACTGACTAATTTATTGTTAATTATGATGTCATTATTATAATACGTAATTGTATGGTTGCTATATGTACCACTAGTTTTATATGAAAATTACTTGAGAGTAAAATAATGTTAGTTGTTGGTTGCTTGTTGTTTGTCTCTTCTTCGTGACAGTCATCTCACGAGAGTGTGAGCGAAAAAAAACTTGCTAATTAAAGGGTGTGGCACTAGACCCATTTCACTTGCAAGTATTCATCCCATTTCGTTTGGCATGAATACTCGTGAGCTAACAGGTACCACGCATTTTAATTAGTGAGTTTTTTAATCACTTGCACACTTGCGAGACGACATTGCATTTGAGCAGTACTGTAACTGGCAACTGAAAGAGCTGATATCTGGAGTGGCAAAGAAAAAAGTTAACCATAATTAATCTTATCATTGACTTGTGTTCTATATTCAGCCTTACTGTATTTTTTTTGGCTAGTAAAAGGCTGCTTCTTTTTCTCTACTGACTATTGCAAAAAAGCTACCAAATTACTAGCTAATTAGAGTTACAAGGAATGCAACAAGACTGAATGTAGAACATGAGTCAATGATAATGGTATGAAGTTAAAAACTTTTTAATATTGTATTTAGCTGTATTAACATGTATTTCTAGTAGCTCCAGATGTCATCTCTTTCGGTTGCCAGTTTCATGGATGTACCTTTTAAAGCCATGCATGGAGGATATATGTTACATCAAAATATGCTGGCCACCAATACAGAATATTGGTAGACCCTCAGCACACTTTTTAACTTGTAATTTTATGTGCTGTAAAACATTTAAGTAAACAAGTACACAAAAAAAGTTTGGAATTTGCAACTAGAGTAGGGACTATAACACATCGATAAAAGTCCTGAAACAAGCTGGAGTAGTGCATGATATTAAATCACAGTAAAACAATAAGAAGTGTTATATCCCTACTGTGCTTAAGATACCTGCATAACAGAAATGCACAGTAGGGATATAACAATTCTTATTGTTTTACTGTGATTTAATATCATGCACTACTCCAGCTTGTTTCAGTACTTTTTATCAATGTGCTATGGTCCCTACTCTAGTTGAAAATTCCAAATATTTTTGTGTACTTGGTGTTAACTTTTTTTTGTAAATAATGGTGAACCCATGCATACCGCAAGAAATGGTGCCGTGCACCCCAAGCTATATCAATTATCGTCTGAAAAGTGAAGTATCCATTACACTTTGTTGTCAGCTATGTTCAACCCGTTACACAGCAGTACGAATCAAGAATTGTTCAAAAATCACCTATGCAAACTGCATCAAAAGAAAGAAATGGTACTGCTGTCCCAGCTATCAATTATCGTCTGAAAAGTGAAGTATCTGTTACACTTCATTGTCAGCTATGTTCAACCCATTACACAGCAGTACGAATCAAGAACTGTTTGAAAAGCACCTCTGCAATCAAAGTAGCAACTATGAAAATACAGACGATTTCTGTTATGAAGGGAAGCCATCACATGCTACCGCCAAATCAACACATTTTGCTGTCAGCAAAGATGAATGGGACACAAAGGAGGACACTGGTAGGTCCATGAAGAATGCATTGTTTTCCAAAAGGCACTTGTCCAGCTGAAACAACATCAAACAGTGAAAAAATCAAGCCCATAGTCCTAGACATTATCAAGTTATGCTTGTCTGAAAGCATCAGTCAGTCAGTTACTCAGTTACTCACCTTTGTGGTCCCTACTATACAGTAATATCGTACTGTATGATAAATAAATGAACTTGAAATCTGGCATGGGTCAAGTTGCAAGTTGCAATATAATAAAAATGAAACTAAGAATAATCAACTTTAAAAATATTTGTTGTGTCCTACATGGTAAATCACTAATGGGAGGATTGTGAATAGTCTATTAAACCATCATATGTACATGTTGCTAAAACTTATCCTGTTGCAAATAAATCACTATGACTAAATTCCAATTCATGGTTTGACATACTGGCTGTTAATATATTATTTATGCATTTATCTTTTGTATAGTCTTGGTAGTGTTCAGGGGGTATATTAAATGCAATACCAGTATGAACAAAAATCACACTGCTGCTTTAGGAGCCAGCCCACTTATAATTTTGTTGTCAGTTTTATTACCATGGCAATTAAAATCGAATCTTATTTGGATGATGAATGATGAAATTATTAACCTACTTCATGCCTCCCCATTATACCAACTGGGGACTTGATGGGGCATAAAGTATACATTATTAGTATTTTAACATATTTGAGTCACTCAATGATGGCTATACAATAATTATGACACACACAATGAATATAGAAAAAAACATCTTAAAAGGAAAAAGCATGTTGTTACAGGAAGAAGACCTATACAAGGTATATACACACCCCACTCATATATTTCCCTTGTGCTGAGTCATCAATGGATACCATCTATACCTAACAGAATATCGTAGCTATGTTTGTATATTTCAG
The DNA here is from genome assembly GCF_963678975.1 of Dysidea avara. Classification (NCBI taxonomy): domain Eukaryota; kingdom Metazoa; phylum Porifera; class Demospongiae; order Dictyoceratida; family Dysideidae; genus Dysidea; species Dysidea avara. The sequence continues at coordinate 47,953,430 of NC_089274.1, forward strand.
TTATCAAAGGTGGTCCAACTATTAGCTAGCTACTTAATTTTGCTCTGAATTCAGCCAAGTTTCCTACAAAATTTTTGAATACCCAGGAAAGTTTTAAAATCATATTAAGAGTACACTAGCCAGTAGCTGTTATAGGAATTGATGTGGGTTTTTGTGTGTTTGGTTTCAAAAATACGCAGACAATTTTTTGATAGATGCATATTTCGTTACTATCACAATAACAGTAAGCCATGCTTGGTTCTCAATCCACCAATCTTATTTAGACCACAACATAGTTATTACACACGTTGCAAGGACAGCTTTGCTAACCTCCAAAAACCTTTTCCGTTCAACTGCCACTTCTTGGTGGAATTCTCGCACTGATGCCACACGTTACTTGTAATTATGATGAACTTATATCCTCTGCTAAGGACTTTTACTGTTACCGAAATAAGCTTGTGTAGTATAGTGATTTTATATTATTGTATGTGTAACATGGTTGTCTAGTGGTTGTGTTTTGTACTGTGTTTATTGTTGCATGTGTGCCCTGATAGGGAAGAATGACCACCAAACTAAAAAACTCAACCAATCAATCATACATACAAAATCTATGGTGACACCCAGCCTTAATAGCTACACCATAGCTAGGCAAAATCTATGATGACACCCAGCTTTAATGCATTGCTAGACACTTAAAGGAAAGGCAGACAGAAAACTTCACTGGATCCTACCGCTGCTTTCTGGATGACAACAAATCAAAGGGCACTCGCGAGCCGGTGCATCTGTTCGTCTCGCCATCCGTTGGACGAGAGGTGTGAACGTGTGTTATATACATTGCAAGTCACACCACTTACATACCTAATCGTGACAAACAGCAGTACATCGTTCAGACTTCCAGTGCTACAAATTTCCTCTTCTATTGTCTGCAACGATAATGAATACTGAATGGACCTGATGGGAGTAACAGTGATCACGTGACAGAAAAGATGATGCCACGGTACCAGCAAATTTTGGTTAGCTTATACCGTACAATACAAAATTTTAGCGAGATAAATTTTTGGCGATTTAACTCGGGATAGAATTTGGCAGATATTTAGTTGGCCAAGAATATTACACTTCAGACTACAAATCGAGCCGATTTTTGTCTTTTGGATCCACAGCATGTATAAACATTTTGAAACAAAAAGCACACATTTTAAACTAAAACTATAACTAAAACTAAAATAACACAGAGACTATAACCATAACTAAGTCAATAACTAAAAGAAATTAAGAAAAATTACTATAACTAAAACTAAAATTATTGACGAAACTGACAGTATGACTAGAACTAAAACTAAAAAGCCTTACTAAAACAACACTATAGTAATATTATTATAGTTACTTTTTTATGGGTAGCTAATATGTAGCTAACCGTATAACTAAATAGTTCAGTTGCAGTTGCAGTTGCAAGTAATATGTAATATCATAGATCCTGTATAAAGGATCTATGGTAATATATATGTAACTAGTTACTTTTACAAAGTAACTTGCCCAACACTGTATACACTACCAGAGACATGTCCATGAAAACACAATGAAAAACTCATGAAATGTTAAATTTCATTGGTTGGTATATACCTATGAAATCTATTTTCATAGGACAACCACCTATGAAAATTCCATGAAATCACTTTTTCATAGGATTTTCATTGGTGTTTTTCATAGGGTTTTCATAGATTTGTCCTATTAAATGCCATGAAAATACCATGAAAATCAAATTTCATTGGTACCAACCAATGAAATTTAACAATTCATAGGTTGGGCTTGCTTTGGTAAGTAATTAGTTTGGGCAATTGGCACATGTTGCCATCTGACCCTCAACACCACCACACTATTTATTGTACATCATTTTAATTACACGGTATGTAATCATTCAGACATGCCAACTCTCACGCATTAGGCGTGAGTCTCACTTAGTCTCACGTAGCCAGACCATTTTCTTTCTTTTGTGTGGGGGCAAAAAAGAAAAGGGTCTGGTGAACATAGTATAGAATCGTCGTTGGGCTATCCCAAGATTGTGGGGATTGTTGTTTGGTGCAAATAACGTGATCTGCTATTACCATAGATATTTCAGTAGTAGCTATGGTAACAGGATGCAAATATTAGAAAATCACATCATTCGTGCCAATCAACAATCTGGAAACTGTACAGTAGAATCCTGTCAACGCACCGATGGTCCGGGCAAAAACGGTCCGGCCGGACCATTTATGCTGTCATAAATGGTCCGGCCGGACCATTTGTGCATGCATAACTGGTCCCCCCGGACCATACATGTCTGTGCAAAAATGGTCCGGCCTGAACATAAATGGTCCGCCTCCAGTCTTTCATTAGCCGGCCATAACGGCACTCCCTACCTCAAGTATTCCGCCACTGTGCCACCAGGGATCCCTCTGCCACCGTAACTAAGCGTCCACAAACGCATGCCTGATGCCGTGGCTTTGCTACAAGAAAGCTATATCAATACCAGTACCTGGACTGAGCATAATATAGCCGACCCTATAGTAGAACGTCTCTTTGCTAGCATAAACAACTATGGTGTACTATACTGTAGTTTCTATTCCAGAACAATTCGTGATTAGAATAATTACACTGTTAATTCGAGTGGATGACTCCTGTGCCAACTTGCATGAAGATCATACAAATCATAGCTACATGTATGAGATTCATACAAGTTGCCACAGGTGTTATCTACAGTGTATGAAGTTCATATTTTCGAATTAACATGCAGTGTAGCTATATTCTGGCACAGCTAATAATAATTAACTGTAGCTATGTTAGGTATAGTTACTCATATCTTGCTACGTAGCTAATTCTGTTACAATTTTCCACAGGTGAATTTTGCTATTAAAATAAGATTATAATGCTAAAGCACTGTAGCTATAAAGATACATGGCATGGTTGCAATTATTCAAAGTCATTAATCTGGTGAATGTCCTGGGAGCATTCGTGGCATGAAAAAGTTTTTACATTCTTGGCCTCTTCAGGCTTCAGGTTGGTACAGATGATGTGTGACCATTGCTTACATTTATCACATCGTACCTGTAAAAATACATTAAAATGTGCATATATTATTGTGTATTAGTCTTACCCAATCAACATATTGTGGATGACTTATACTTTGTTCCCCTGCACCACACATTATACACCTTTCGGTCATATCAACTATAGAATGTGTATATCAAATACCATAATGCAGGCACATTCGTTTGTAGCTAGAGGTCATTATGTACTATAGTACCTGAGTATGAAAGCAATGCAACACCTATATCAATCCGTGCTTGTGTAGTATTCATTCTGCACAGGCTATTTTCTTCAATGCTTCCTGATAGAAACAGCTGCTCAGCCATCTAACAAAAAACTATAATGCTATACTTATAATGATTGTATGATTATACCTTCATGCAGTATACACCACAGTTGGAGGTATCATACTGAATCTTTCTCTTCAGCTGCTTCAACTCAAACTTAGTGATGTCTAAATGGTCCTTTCCTAATATTTCACCCCTTCTCTTGAAGTAATTCCTGTATAAACAGGTGTTCAGCAATTGAAGTCACATTTTCAAGTAACATGTATGCCAAAAAACTTATTTGCCATGTAACTAACTAACTTTACAGCAGCAAATGCACCACGGCTTGACCGTGAAGGTCCATAGGGATCAAGATAATAAAAGCTTTTCTGCTCCAAGTCCATAGCCTAAAAACATAATAGCGTAACAGATGACAATGTTACTGATGAGCAGACTTACAATGAGAATCCAATGGTTACTACCTTGGTTGTAGCATCCTCCAATGTACTTATACGTGCTCAATGATTCCTAGCAACCGAGGGAACAACTCTCATTGCAATAATTATACATAGCTTAATTACTTTGTTATTGTGTGCAAAATGTTACTAACCGTCATTGTAACTGTACCTTAGACAATAGGTGTGAATGCTTCCCAGCAGAGGTATGGCTGAGTATGCAAGATAGTGTCTGAGAAATCATGGCAAAAGTATTTCCTTGGATATTTGATAACAGTTCAAGGTATGTATGGATTATCTTTGGAATTTAATACATTTAAATAAGCACATACATGTCAGACATTAATGAACCTCATCATTTACATCTTGATTTGGTTTTAGGCTGTGGAAACTTCCGTGGTGAACTGCATTTCTACCTATCCTTGCTTTAACAACATGACATGGTTTTCCATTCCAAATCTTAGTAAGCTGTTTCTTGAGGAATAAAACACATGATAATATTTTGTGCATACATACATAACATATATTCATTATACATGTGCTCCATGTAGCATAATGTATAGCTGTATAACTACTGTATAGCATTGTTATTATACCTCTGCATTATTAGTGGATCCTGTATCCATCTCACAGTCATTCTTATGAATCTCCTTCACTGGATCACTCTTTACCTTCTTGCAAGCACTCTCATTCTGTACAATGTGCCACATGTAGCAGCACCATTATGCAGATGAATATGCCAAACTTACAGTTTTAAAAACATCTTTCAGCAATTTGCGCTTCCTCTGTGGTTTCACAAGATCAGGACAATTCTTATCAGGACTAGAAAACTGCAGTAATCTTTTACATTTAGTAACTCCTTTAGGCGAATCAAAAATTGCATCTACAATTCTATTCTCTGTAATTTGTGATGAATCAAAATAATACAGAAATTTGTTGAAACACCTACCAGGTGATTTAGGTGTAGCACTAAGCTGTGTATCTCCTTTCTTAGTCCCACAAATTGGTGAAATTCGAGTGCCACTTGGAAGTAGTTCAGGAACAAACTCTTCCATACAAAGAGGTGTGCTAGCTTGAATTATACTGTTAACTTCCTGGCTATCCTGTACAACTAAATGAAATAAGTACGATGTGCACACCTTGAAGTATAATTCAATAAATATACACATATACCATCAGAGTGCTCCTTGCTTATTCCTTGGCTTAATGAAGGAAGTGGCACAGGTGAATTAGAATTTCTTGCAGTACTGTCAGATTCCATTTGTTGATCTTGCAGTCGGTTTACTACAAACAAATAACTTATAAATTTATCTATACACATAATTTATGCAGATACACACAATTATGCATACAGTATTAGTAAGACAGGGTGTACATCCTTAACTGAATGTATTATATAAATAAATACCTTCACAATCCTTAAATTTTTGATTTTTGCTTGATGAATCGGAATATGATGTACCAGAACTGGTAGATGCATCTACTGCAGTTGGACTCTAAACATAAACAGAAGAGGTAACCAAGGTAGAAGTAATGTCAAATATTCAGTTAACTTACTTTAGGAGGTATTGGCTGTATTGGAGACATATAAGGCTTGAGACGAGTGCCATGCACTCTTTCAATGACCTTTTCAGGATTTTCAACTCCTTTTAAACTGTAGAGACCTTTTCCTAGTGATTTTACAATTTCATAAGGACCAAGCCATCTGTAATCCAGTTTTCCTCCCTTCCTTTTCTTCCTTTTATTATCTCTAATAAGCATTTTGGCTCCTACAGCATAAGCTCCTACATAAAGAAATTGAACTGGCGTATCTTTAGATATATATTACATACCTGGCTTATAGTTTCTCTTATCATACTGTTCTTTTTGTCTTTGTTGTGCTTTCAGAATGTTAGCCTTTGCAGCATTAAGTGTTGCTTGCTTAGCATGATGAAGCTCATTAAGTAGAGAAGGATCTTCTGCTTTGCAAAAATCCGTTAACAATACATCAGGATCTTTCTTTTCGGTATTAATGTCAACCGGTAGCACTGGCTTTCGTGCAAACATGAGTTCAAATGGTGAGTATTGTGTAGATTCTTGTTTGGAGGTATTATAGCTATAAACACATGTATCCAAAAAGTCTTCCCATTGCTCTTTCTTATGATCAATAAATTTCACAATCATGTTCTGTAGTGTCTGGTTAAATCGTTCAACCAAGCCATTGGCCTAAGGGAAATATATATACTTAATTGACAATCTGTATATGATATAATAACAATGTAGTTGTATAATTGCTACGGACACCAATGCAAGAAAATTATACCTGCGGATGATAAGCAGTTGTTAATCTGTGATCAATCTGGAGCAATGACATCATTCGTTTATCAAGGTGGTTGTTAAATTCTGTTCCCTGATCTGTTGTGATGACTCTAGGAATTCCCATCCTCATGAAAATCTATAATAAAACACAGATCTATAAATAGATATCATTTACATAAAGCTACGTATATAGATACCTTAAATAGAGAATTAGCTACTTGAAATGCACTTTTGTCCGGGTTAGCTATGGCCTCTGCCCACTTTGTGAAGTAGTCAATAACTGTTAAAATATAGCGATTTCCTGCAAAAAATGTGTGCAATTTTTACAGAATAAATAATAATAATTGATGCTGATTCATGCATGCACTGTGAAAAGTAAGTGCATGGTGATACCTGTGACAAGTGAATGCCAATAGCTATATTATATTTTAGTGATGGTCACTATATTAATATAATATGTTTGCTACAGATCTCACCATTAATCTTTACAGAGCCATTGCATGCTTTTACTGTATACATACCTGCTGGAGACTGATATGCAATTGGGCCAACAAAATCTACGCCTAGATGATACCAGGGAGCCTTGACTGGTACAGGATTCAGTGCAGGGGCAATAGTTTCTAGCTTTCTGTTCACATGCTGGCAAATATCACATCGTTGCACCTATGCATTCCGTACAAGATATGGCATCACATTTGTATTACATGCTCATGCAGAGTGCATCTTACAATTTCTTTAGCATCCTTAGTTACCCCTTTCCACATAAACCTCTCAGTAATTCTTGCCAGTGTCTTCCTGTATCCAAGATGGCCAGAGGTCTGATCTCCATGACAAGCTTGTACAATCCTAAGCTGTTCCTTTCTTTCTCTAATGTATCGAACTTGTTGCACCTGAACATGCAAATTAAGAAATGATATGGCTACATATACATGCATGTATGTGCACTATAGCCACACCTCATCCTTTCCTTTATGTTTTTTTCTAAACACCAATTCTCCATCAACCACACAAAAGTTTGCTGCCTTTCTTCTTACAATTCGCTTCTGATTTTGAGTAAGGCCTTCTCTATACTGCTTCCTTGTCACATAAACATAAACATCTTCTAGTGTGTCAGTTTCCAATTCGTCCTCGAAATGGTTATCCTCCTTATCAGTATTATGAGCCATCACTGGAAGCAAGCAACTTGCGCCACTTCAAGTTGCAGATTATTCACTCTAAACTTGATCTCTGAGCCTTTCGTGTTCGTTAGAGCTAGTATATAGTCCTGCTGTAGCTGCAGTATAGCCGCGGATCCTCAGTCAGTAAATTGAACGCCGGCACGCGACTGCGTCGTATCGAATCTTGCTCCTTAGCCGGATATGCTGTATAAGCTAACTACCAGACTCCCTATACCAACAAGATACGGCCGCAACAACCAGTTATACAGTCTATACACTCCAACTCTGTCTGCTATTTGAGCTAACTAAGCAGTACTGAGATATCTATTGGATTTAGTTTAGGCCACTCCAAGTCATACCTTAGTTTCTGGTCACTCCCTAACCAACAAAAGGATGCGGGCGGGCGGATGATCAGGACTTCAGGACTATCATAGACTCTTACATATACACCAGTAATACTGTAATGTTATTAATTTTGCTCAATTTACCCATTTCATATTGAGTTTACAACCAAGCTTAACCAACATTCTTATAGCATAAGAAGTTAATTATGCTTCTGCAAAATGCACCAGGAAAATTGTTGATGGCTAGCTACACTGCTGAGCACAACAATGTGTAGCTAACACTAAGGAAAGGTCTGCTCATGTAGCTACTTTTGCTTTACAAATGAAATGTTTCATTAGCTATGTCAGGAAATTATTATTTATTAGCTAGCTAATAATAATCCAAAGCTATATTAACACATCATCAGAAACTCTTTCAAATGTGAAGTCTTAGCCAACTATATATGCATGCGTTTCCAGCCTTCTATACAGTAAACCTTGAGTAAAGTAGCTGTCAAAGTTTTGAGTTGAGTTGTTGAGTGCTCCAGGCTAGTGTTTTTCAGTGATCATGTGGGAAAGCTAAGTTAATGTTTTAACTAAGGGATGTCATGCACTTGCTAATTTAGGACCATACTTGCAATTATGTAACCATGGAAAAGTTGAAGTTTGAGCTCACCAAACGTTACCGGATTTCTAGTCAGTATATCAGTGATCAGTGATAAGGAAGTCCAAGTTTAGATCCACTAGAAGAGTTACTAGACTAATCATTAGAGAACTACATCTGAATTGTTAGGAAAGTTTAAAGCTATGGTAGCTATATCTGATCATTAGGCTAGTGATCAATGCTACATACATACTGTACTGAAGTTACTTACTGGCAACAGAAGCATTACTAATAGCTAGCTATATAGCTAGCTAATCAAGGACAAGTCAAAAACGTTATAGTAGTATCTGTCTATTCTAGTATTAGAGTTAAGGGTAGTGTGACTGCTCTATTAGAATCCCTGACTGCTCTATTAGAGTATCTCGATCTTTTGCAGTGTTTAAAAATCACTGTCCTTGGTCACGTACACTTAAGCGCTTGTAATATTAATAATAGTCCTCATAAACTGGGGTTCCAGTTTTCCATGCGGGCGGGTGACCAGAAACTAAGGTTTGACTTGGTGTGGCCTTATGTCAGCATGCTGAGAGATTTTGCGAGATTTCTTTGAAGGCACCGCTTCAAAGAGATGAGGCTAACCTATATTTGGTGTATATAGCTATTCTTTTCGACTGTACGGTGGCAAATAGTCGTTGCAGTTTAGTTTGGTAACCCGGACCATTTATGTTCGGGTAGGACCATTTATGTCGTCATAAATGGTCCGGCCGGACCATTTATGTCGAACATATTTGGTCCGGCCGGACCGTTTATGCACCCGGACCAAATATTTTGTTACAATCCCCACAATCTCAACGATGATGCTACTGTACTTATACTACATTCACCAGACCCTTTTCTTTCCCGCCCCCACACAAAAGAAAGAAAAGAGTCTGGCTACGTGAGACCAAGAGAGACTAAGTCTCACTCTTTGGCTAGTAATCTCACGCTATCACGCCTAACCCTCTGTTTCTCACTCTTTCAACTTAGTTCTCATGCATTTCTCACGCTTGATCTGCTTTATAATTAGCCCTGTGCACAAAATTGGACAGACCTGTGCTTATTTTTGTATTTTGAGCATATAGCGACCTTTTTTATGGTCTTCACTACCAAAAATCCTCAAGCTGCACTTTAGTCTTGTCCACATTGCTGGTAGTGTTTGAGGTCTCACTCCTAAAATTGTTCAGAGGTTGGTATCTCTGTGTAATCTTGCGCATCTGGTGTTGTTAAAGCAATAATAAAAATTTTGCCAAATTCTCCAAAAGTTTTGCCAAAATTTTGTATCGTAGCTACGGTAATCTATAGTGGTGGGCGATATAAGGATTTTCAGAACTATACGATATCGACTAAAATTGGTCGACATTGATACTTTTCAATACGATATTGTAACATTAATTATATGTGTGCAAGGGCGGCCCCAGAAATTTTGGTGACTGGTTTCCAAACTTTTGTTCTACTGTGTAGCTATGCAAATTTAAATTCTAGGAGGTATGGGGGAAAGATTTTCCAGAAAATTGTGTAATTTGAAATTGAATCTGGTAGCAATATTGACAGTTTAAAAATAGAATTATGTTAGGCATAATGTAGGCTGCTTAATTGTGCTTGCTTCTGGTACAGTATCAGATGCAAACTAAAGAGTTAAGGGACAGAACAAATTTGACAATTGAAGTATGCAACAGACATGGATGTTGTTCTGGGGGTCTTGGGGCATGCCCCCAGGGAGATTTTCAGATTTTAACACTCTGTTATAAGATTTTGGGCTATTTTTTACTGTGTTGGCACAGGTAAATAAAGTAGCTAGCTAGCTACTAATAAGAGAAATACAAAATGTGGCTGTTCTATTAGAGTGGTTGACTGCTCTATTAGAGTATTTCGATCTGAACGTTTGCATTGCAAATCACTGTAAAATATAATTTTGATTACCTGAATACACTCCTGGAGGAAGACTGAATGTGGCCCCGGGTGACCTGCAGTTCGAACCCTGGGGTTGGAGGGATTTTTTCCTTGGTTTAGCCCCTTTTCTGTTACACTTTTTCAGTCACTAAGTGAAGTCATTAGGTCTAAGTCCTTGAAATTAGGTTAGGTAATCCTAAGGCTGCAGCACATGTTGCTATCAGACCTTCAGTGCTGGTCACTGTAAAGTGCTAATAATAATAATAATAATAATAATAATAATAACACTTGACCAGTTTCTGGAAACCTCAGAAACCTCCATAGATCTGCCCTTGGCATGCATAAATACTAAATTGCTGGTTTTCTTGCATAATTTGATAGTAGGTAGCTATATGGCTATACACAATGCGCCCACATACTAAGAGTACACTGTTAAAATGAGGTGTTACAGGTGCACCCATCGTAAAGGTGTTCATGTACACCCATGGTATTTACAACACCCTAAGTGAGTACTGTAGCACTAGGGGTGTTATTGAACACCACAAATGTCACTTTATTCCCCATAATAGCTAAGCCACTGTAAGGGTGTTTGCCTACACCTTGGTATATTGAAACCCACAATCGGATGCTTCTATTAAAAATTAGGTTATAAATACATTTTGTTAACTTCTATAAGAGTGACTTGGAAACAACCATGTGATAAGTATAAAAGTGTTGCAAAAATATAATTGTGTACTGCTAATGTGGTTTGTTGTTGTTAATCATTGCGTATAAATTGAAATCAACATGAAGGTTACCGGAATGTTATAGCAAGCCTACATTTCTTTTCAACAAAATGCCACCATGGAGAGCACTAGAACACCTTTAAAGTGTACTGTGACACCTTTATAGCTATTCCTAGAACACCCTTAGGGAGTATTGTAACGCCTTTGTAACACCCTTTAGTTGCTCCTAGAGCACCCCTGGGGAGTACCACAACTCCCTTCAAAGGAGTTTAATTTAAACAGCAGTTAGAACTCCTCTAAAGGTGATTGGATTACACCCTATTTTTAACAGTGTAATAGTGATTTGAAAGTTGCAGAAGGTACAGAACGAGGATGAAGATGGCTTAGATGGGTATTTGCTGCACAGCCTTGGTATAATACCATAAATGAATTAGTGGTTTGATGTACTGTATTTTGTGCTCCATAGATTTGCATTTGAATTGTATAGTAGTATAACTATAAGTCCTACAACAGGCAGAAGAGTTTTCAGCTGTGTTTTGCATGTGTGGATATAGCATGCTTCAGCTAGCCCCCCGATCTAATTTGTTTATATCTTTGTACAGATTACTAGAGTATCCATAGTATGCTCATGCAAGTGGGAATTCCCCGAGGAAATCTACTATATAATCAAGATATATTCAGGATGTATTTTTGGTTGATTTTCATTGTCCATCAGACTGCTCAGAGGGTGCACCAAGTTGGACATTAATCATTTACAAACACAAAGCCTACGATTAAAGACATGTCAGTCTATGCAAATATAGTCAGTGACAATTCACCATAGAGGTGGTGATTCTAGAGCTGAAATAGCACACAACATAGATGCTGTAGCATATGGTAGTAGAATAACTTATATATAGAACTTCAGGAGGGTCTAGGGTTGTAACTTAGAGTTGATGCTATAACTAAAAGTTGAATTATTATAAGGTTGTATCTTTCAAGTATTGGGGGTCCCCACAACCAGGGGCCTCAGGACAATTGCCCCTTCCCCCCTCTTGACAGTCTTGATGTTCCACCAGGAATGTTTTGAGAAACAGCTCATGATCAAGCTAACATGATATTGAATCTGGAAGACAATTTTAATTAGATAATGGACTGAAATATTTTGAAAAAGATTGATACGTATCTGAAAGTTAACTAGTATGCACCCAATGAAATGTGAGTTCATTATTATTATTATGGCATTACAGTATCCAGGACTGAAGGTTTACAGTGACTTGTGCTGCTGCAGTCTTTGAGTTACCTAACCAAATATACAGGACTTCTCTAAACTTTGACAGTACTTAACATTGCTAATAAGGCAAAACTGAATATGGGCCAAAGAAAGGAACAAAATCCATCCAACCCCAGGATTTGAACTGCAGGCCACTCAATAAAACAAGAAAAAAAATAAAATGCTTAATTGCTGATCAGATATGGATGTAAAAAAACCATCACATTAATGAATTTTAATCTTATTAGTGGACTGCATGTAAATGAAAGAAGTACTGTACCTACAGTATGACTAGATTTCAAGTGGTGGACCATTAAAGATTTTTGAATAACAGTTAGATTATGAGGATTTTGAGTCAAACAGAAGCAGACTGTAAAGATTTTAAAATCTACACACATGCATATACAAATATCTGGTACCGTTTTATATTTCATTTACTAGCTTTTTGGCCACAAAATGTTCTTTGTCAAAAAGTACATAATCTGTTAGATACTATGATCAATACACACGCTGTTATAGCTATACTAAAAATGATAGTTGTCATAAAATTAATCATTATGATATTTTAGCAGAATCCTTTTTCATATATCTCTCCTGAAAATCAAGGTATAGTTTATTACCAGCAGCAAGTGGAGCTCCCAATGTCAATGACTGTTTATCATATTTGTCATCACCAGTTGTGGTTGCTTTGGAGTTAGGTAGCAGAGTCCTGTCAGATTTCTGCAATGTCCTTGTTATTGTACCAGGAGGTGGACGGCTCTTTGGTTCAGGATGCCTACACCATGTATAATGATTTAAGAGAGTATAATTATATTATACTTCCACTATTGTTCACTGCAACTATTATTCACTTATCTTGTTTACATTGCTGTATAGATTTTTAGTTTATCACTTTAAATTTAATATACTTAATACACAAGCACAAGGAAAATTGGACATTTTAAAATTGATTAGAGATCAAAGAAAAAAGTTGTGAAACAAGGGAGGCTGCCTAAGGCAGCAGGTCGAAGACTGAGGGGAGCAACATTGACAATGGAGCAATGAAGTTTACAAGTGGAGTTTGATGCATACAACAAATATAGATGTTATTCATGGGAGTTGCCCTCAGGAAATGTTTCATATTTAGATTATTTAGCTACTTACAGAAATGTAAAAGTGACTGCTCTATTAGAGCATCTTGATATTTACTTGCAAGCATTGTCCATGGGGGGTATCCTTCATTTCCATCACCTATGTCTGCAGGTGTTTGATGTTTCACTACTTTTTGTTTCCATGATCCTTAAATCCTAGCACTTGTTTGCTTACTTTTTTGCAGTGTTATATTGTGACTGGTGCACCTGATTATAAAGCTTTAACAGTAGGAAAATCTGCAGACTGCACAATTCTGTTTAAAAGATCGAGATACTCTAATACAGCAGTCAGAAACTCCAATAGGACAGTCACCGAATATTATTTACTCTAATAAAGCAGTCACGTTGACATGAAATACTCTAATACAGCAACCAGCTAAAGAATTCAAGATTATTTAAGCTTAAACATCAATAAAAATGGTCTGATACAGCAATAAACTGGCATTATTAGCCATAATTTTGGGAATAATAGGCAATTCTCAAAAGCATAATAGGTGGTTTTTTGAGCACTGCTCAAAAGCATAAAGCTCAATTTTTGGAGCATAATAGCCTCATGCCTATGCAGGGTGACTTGTTTGTAGCTGTACCTTCTACAGGAATCTTGTTTGTAGCTGTACCTTCTACAGGAATCTTGTTTGTAGACATCATATATGTAGCTGAACTTTCTACAGGCTAACTCTGCACTATTAGTGCACATCTCACAATCTATTGCTGTGGGTACATCAATGGTTTCCCATATTAGGTCATAATTGGTTTTTTGATGTGAACAACTCCATTTATCATATTCAATACATAGATTTTGTCTTTTAGCTGTGCTGAATTTCAGGTAATCAAATTTCATTATGACACATTGACAATTATTTTGTAATTATATGAAAAAAGGAGAAAAGGCAGAAAATAAGATTTTGCATGGATTTTGAGGGCTTGTATCTCAGCAAAGCTTGAGGCACTCCCTGTATTCACAGGCCTTAAGCCTTCTCACAGGTCCCTAGTAGAATAGCATTTACAGAATAAACTATAATGCTCAAACTTGGTACTCTGAAATTTGGCACACTTAAAGGCATGGGATTATTAAAGCAATTCTCAGTACCCCAACCACCCTGTATTTATCATTTCCTGCCATGTCCACTCCAAGCTTTCCATAAGGAAAAAAATCCATCCCTCCTTGAGGAAGACTGAGTGTGGCCCCGACTAGACATTGGATGACCTGCAGTTTGAATCCTGGGGTTGGAGGGATTTTTTTCCTTACTTTGGCCCCTTTTCTGTTACACCTTTCCAGCTATAAGTCTAAATCAGTTAGTCTAAGTCCTTGAAATTAGGTTAGGTAATCCTAAGGCTGCAGCACATGTTGCTGTAGACCTTCAGTGCTGGTCACTGTAAAGTGTTAATAATAATAATAATAATAAATGACTGCTAATTAGTAAAAAATGCAGAAGCGATCCAAATTTTTTTAACCCTAATCAAAAAAGAAGTAATATCTATAACACAACAGCCAAGTTGTAGCCATTTTGTGGCTGCCACCTTTGATTTCCACCCTGGTATTTTTGGAGGTCCCTGACCTTTTTAGAAGACTGCACCCTCTTTTACAATGATGCTAATTCCAATCATGTTTAATGTTTAATGATCACAGTGTGATAATTAAAAATGATTGGCATTAGCATCATTGTAGCCATTTGTTGGCCACCACCTTTGATTTCACTACTTTTTTCATCCTGGTCTTTTTGGAGGGTAGCACCCCCTTTTCACAGGAATCCTGTTTTGGTATAGACATATTAACTGTGGAAATGCCTTCTACCTTCAGCAGTGCATATATGCATTTGTGTTTTATGGTGGATTTTGCAGTGTATGAAAAGAAGTAGAGGAAAAAGACTGAAACATTAGCCACTTGTATCTCGGAAATGGCTAGCCCAATTACCTTCAGATTTGATATGTGAACTACCCCACCTGGCAGGCAGGCAGGCAGGCAGGTTTTCAGCAAAATATTGGTTTCAATCAGCTAAGGAATCATGGAGCTATATACATATGTGTAAAAGTTGCATTTTTTCTTCCTGTCTATATAGTGGTGTGCCACCTTCTTGAGCCACATGAAGTATTATGAGCAAATTAGTCATTTGACAGTCCAAAAAGATGCAATCTAAGATAAAAATTTGAACATTTCAGCAATAAGACTGTGTTGCACATCAGGAGCTGATCGGTTCCTATGGACAAGGGAGCATGTAACTCAGTAAACAACAAAATTCAAACACCGCTGCATGTACATACTATAAAATGTAACTTTTATTACGACGTTACATGTAGGTGCATTTTCAAGTGTGTCACATTACCAGCATGACAAAGCAAAGCTAAAGTTGACTGTCATGATGGACAAATGGTAGCACAGGCATGGCAAGACAGCCTTTTCTACTTTTGCTAGTGGCAGGAAATTGCTCCGGTTGACTATTGCAAGCTATTCCTTTGACTTGGCGACCTTCCTATCAAAGCAGCTTCACACAAAACAATGGAGTAACAGCCCATTCTGTGTATCCCCGTTGTGTGTAAGAATGATGTAACTGATGATATACATCGCTAGCGCAAGATGCCATGTTTGAATTTTAACTGTAATGCTAGTAGTGTATGGACTCCCTTGTCCATAGAATTCGATGTGCTCCTGTGCACATATATCATACAAGGGAATACCCAAAGCGATTTCCAGAGTTCCCTTTTGGATTTTATGCTTTAAAGTACCTAGCTATTTCTCAAAATTATGCCAGCATTATAGGCTAGTGCCTATTGCACTATCCAACTAGGGACCTGAATAAAGGCTAGCATAATAGGCAGAATAACGGAACTATAAAACCTTGCATTCCTGTGTAATACATTGGCTCAATGTAAAATATCACTCTATTCTAAAACAATAGTCAGTAACTCTAATAGAGCAGGCAGGTAGCCATTTGACATGATTATAGTAGAGTATATCATGTATGTAACACACTAAGCAGCCAAATTAGTAATTAAATATTTTTAAAATGCAAGTTTTAGAAAGGGATAACATGGGATATAAGGCATAAATTTTGAGCATAATTATGAGCAAAATGGACTGAATTTTTTAGCACTGCAGCATAGCATAACTATAGCATAAAAGCCATTGGAATGTGAGACTACAGCCTCCCTAACTTATGCTGACAATGATAATTAATTACTATGCCATTATAACACTTTTTAATTTATTTATTAATGCTTTACAGCACAGGTACTGAAGGTCTGTAGAACACCTGGTCCTACAGCTTGTCACATAAAGTGTGCTTGAAAGGAGAAAAAAAATCCATAACTGGACCTGGGACTTATAACAACTAATGTGATTGTCTTACCAACACTGCATCATCAGTTCATATATAGCTCTGGGACAACCAGGAGGTGGTGGAAGTCTGTATCCAGTAGTGATTTTTTCTACATACTGTAGAGAGTTCATAATACAGGAATTCTTCATACCATTCACAGCACTTTTTAGATGTATTTATAGTTTACCTCTCTGCCATTAAGCTTTTCAAATGGCTTGTGACCCAAACTCCATATCTCATATATTACACATCCAAAACTCCACACATCACTTTGTGTTGAGTACTTCTTGTAAAGGATTGCCTAAGAGTATTTTTGTTTAAAATGGTAACATAATTTATGATGGCAATAAACCTCAGGAGCTGTCCAATTTATTGCTATTTTCCCTCCTGAAGTGAGATAGTAGGTGTCATCCTCTATGTCTCTTGCCATCCCAAAATCAGCAATCTGTAAACAAATTACAAATGTTCACTTATATGTTTCATAACAAGACATGGATACGAATGAAGGAATATATATAGCCTAACACTATTTATTGTACTCTTGTGATGCATATCCATGACTCTGAACTAAAAATGTATACAATAGGGTTACCCATAGTCACTTTAATTTACAAAAGTTATTGTGATATATATAAAAGGACACAGGAGCATTCTGGGGAGCGTACTCCTATATACTGTAGGGTAGGTAAAAACAGTACCTGGGGCCAAGGACCCGGGACCAGGGGACCTGCGGGAATCCAACTCTTTTTGGAATTTTATACATTTCCCAATTGTACTAGGTACCTCTGCAAGTAGTCTTGCATGGCCAATCCACTTTTCCCCATCTGCCACAGTGTCTCGCACAATGTTTACACCAATTAGAAATTATAGACGCTTCTGAAAAAGTGTCTGAATTTGACTGCATTTACAGACCATTTGCCTGCTGCACAATGAGCATATTAGTCTAATATGTCGCCTAGCTACTAAAGTTTAGACATATTGTGCAAAAAAATATTCCAAGAAAATAGCGATTACTAGCTAAGCCGAATTAAGTAAGTTCCAACAGCTTGACAACCAGACTTCACACACTTTGCACAACGCTTCTAGTAGTTAGGTGGCATAATAGACTAGTATGCTCATTGTGCAGCGCTATGACCTATAAATAGTCAGCTTCATACACTTTTTCAGAGGCACTTAGGATTTCTAATTGGTGTAAACATTGTGCAAGAAACCATGATGGGGAAAAAGTGGATTGGCCATGCAAGACTACTTGCAGAGGTACCTAGTACAAGCATAGAATATCGTGAAGTGTATAAAATTCCAAGAATAGTTGGATTCCCATGGGTCCCCGGGTCCACTGTTTTTACCTACCCTATGCTGTAGAGTTGTACTGATAATCAGATCAGTAATCAGTAGAAACTGATTTTACCATATTCGAAAATCAGTTGTAATGGGCTGTGGCCAGCAGATTATTAGTCTATTCAACTTCAGCAGCTGCAGTACCACTGGAGGGTGGTATCAAAGGCTCTGGTATGTACTTAGGTAATTTGTTTATGTTTTGTGGTAACCACAAAGATAAAACAGTGATGGTTCAGGCCCTAGCCTACTTGTCTGACTAGCAATTTTGAGTTGAAGTAAGCAATCTCACAACGTTGGCTTCACTAGCTCTACTTTTAGGGGAGTATGCACAAGTACAACCTGTAGAGACCTACAATCGGGTGTCGGTTAACTATCGGATATCGCGGTTTTCCCTAAAAATGGGAATCGGTACAACACTAATATACTGGGAAGACTGTAAATGACTTTACTTCTTTTATGCTATCTATTATACGTAATAATACATCTACTCAGTCCAGACTGTGTCGTCTAGTCTCAAACCAGCATCCCCAGTATATCTCCTTAGTAATAATTTTGCACTGCATCTTAGTTAGATGCAATTCCAAGATCCTTTTAATTACTATCCACTAAAACATGTAGCACTGCAAAGGTTACCCATCAACAGACAAACTGGACTGCAAGAGGCACGTGAATTAAGCTTGTATCTTTACTTGGATAATGATCTCCAGATAACTCACTGTACACAAAACAAAGATCCAATAAGCAGTTAGTCATACCAAGCACAATCTTCCCAAAATTGTCAGAACTATAGCAGATTCATCGGCATTAAAATGTCTACAGCACCCTTGTCATTGACACAAGCCAACTCCTACATGGTTAAAAACCTGAATAAGTGCTGCTGTGGAGCAGGCAGACTTGGGGTCAAATACATATTAGGTATTTGTATTTAAACTAGTATTTTTTTAAATGTTGATTTAAGAATGAAGTAGGGATCTGTGCAATAAAAAGTAGTGATACAAGAGATGAATAATGGTATTACAGCATAGTTTGGTGGGAAAGTTTCTAATTTGACAATGAACAAAATAATTGTTATAGCTAATGTGCCAAAGTAGGGACTTTCCCACCGAGCTATGCTGTAATACCATTATTCATTTCTTGTTTCACTACCTTTTATTGCATAGATCCCTACTTCATTTTAATTTTTTTTTTAAATACTAGTTTGTTTAGTTTTTTTTGCTGTAGCACAGCTAGCTAATGACTGTTCTATTAGAATATCACACATGACTGTTGTATCAGAGTGACTGTCATCAAGACACACAATAGTGTGTCGTGCAGCCAAGTACAGCCAGTGCAGGCGCTTGACAGACAAGTGTGTATTTTACAGGAACCAAGAAAATGCCGCTTTCACGCATCCATAACACAATAATGGCTGGACAGAAATTAACTATTTTTGCTGTGGAAACTCCCTCGGGGTAGGGTACTTCCTATTCCAAAGTTGAGGTGAATCTTCCCATCCATCACTGAGATACGTGCCTTCAAAGTTTGTCTTATTTTCTTCGTATTTTTCTTCTTAGTCTTTTTATTCTTCTTTTTCTTCATCTCGCACGCTTTTAATAGAAAAATCATAATAAACCGCGAGTGCTTTGGTTGATTTACTTAAAATTTGGAGGGCAGTAAGAGCGTAATACTGTACATTGCAGTCCAATTTTGGTAGAGATTAGACAAAGAACAAGGGAGTTATGCGCAATTTTTCAAAAATCCAAAGGTGATTTGTTGTCACACCACCAGGGTAAACCGCATAACAGAATAACTTGTAAATTGGTCTGTAGATGGAGTAACTATTGTAGTGCAAACGTTTTGTGGTTTGAAAGAAATCACACTAACAATCATAGAGTTATAATAAAAACGCCAACCATGTGTAAAAATCGCATGATCGAGTTTTTAGTATTACTTATCACGCTTTCCAGGCAAATAGTTAAGGCCAGGCCAAGTTGATTAACAGTTTATCGTCAGGTATATTTGAAAAAGTCGTGCAGGCGGGAGGTCATTTTTCATATTTTATAATTTTTTTTATGTGGAAAAACATTTAAAAGTAGCCACACACAGTAGCTAGCTACATAGCTTATTTGATTACATCACTAGTTGTACTTAATCGTTTATGCATTCTCTCTTTAGAAATCCATTTGCTGAAGGTTCTAACAAATCCAGGCCGGGGATAATCGTTACATTTGTTGCACACACCATGTTTCAATATACAGAAATCATTTCAAGAGTGTAAACAATGATTATCACATGAGAAACAATGAATTATGAAATTATCGCTCTATTCCTAAAAACCCATGCGGGCGGTGACGATAAACTGTGAATCAACTTGGCCTGGCCTAATGGAATCAGCTGAAAATAGGTAGAGAGGTAGGATTATTTTAGAATGATCTTTCAGTGGTTTTCAAGGAATCAGATGAAAAACTACTGAGTTACACTACCTCCCCCCTATATAGTTAATTCCCCTTCCCTGGATAATTTTTGTAACAACTTAAGTAATTATGTCTGTGCGTTATAATCATTTGTGATTTCTACACAGTAAAAACAAATAATAATAATAATATGAAAGTCAACTAGGTGTAACAAGTGTGCGATCAAGATACTCTAATAGAGTAGTCACCCTAATAGAGCAGTCAGCTAAGAATCAAATAATTACTTCTTAAAGCATTCATCTATGTATTGTAGAGAATTTAACACTGTTATAAGCCACTGTGTATGGAGATTAACTAAGAAAAGGTCACCCTGTAGAGAGATCAGCTAGAAATAAGTCAACAATTCACCTTGCAAAGTGTTAAACCACATTTCAAATCACCCAGTAGAGTACTCAGCTAGAAACCAGTCACCCTAAAGAGAGTTCGACTATATTTCAAGTCACCCTGTTGAGAGTTCAGCTGGCTACAAGTTACCTTATAGAGAGATCAGCTAGAACAAATCACCCTGTAGAAAGATCAGCTACATAATCATCCTGTAGAGAGACCAACTGGAAACAAATCATCAATGTTGGGAAAGTTACTTTTAAAAGTAACTAGTTACGTATTACATATTACTTGCAACTGAACCATATAGTTACAGTTACATATTACCCATAAAATAAAGTAACTATAATAATATTACATATTATAATACTTTGTGTCCACAGCCTTAAGCTGTCACGTGTGAAACTACCACCTTATCACGTGACATGATTGCGTTGTTGGACAATGTGCAAATATTGGTTAAAGTAAGAAGCTGGTGAATAAGCTTCATTCAGTAGGCTTCATTACTTCGTTGTGGCTAGGCATTACTCAATGGGTTACTAACAAGATTAGTAACTTTGTTACTTGTGTAATAATCCACCCCAAAAACACCTTCGCTGTAAAAAAGGCGTGCCCAAGAAACTACAAGTACCTGGAACCCAATGTAAAAAAACAAAAAGAAAAAACAGCTCAGCTGAAGTGAAAAGTAACTGGTAACTTAAAGAGCTGATATCTGAAGCGGCCAAGAATACAATTACTAAAGTTTAATCCATGCAAGAACACCTTGGCTATAAAACAGGTGTGTACATGAAAGTAACTGGCAACTGAAATGGCTGATATCTGAAGCGGCCAAGAATGAATGGTCATATACAACTAATTCAAAAATTTAACACTGAACCTTTATAATTCAGCTGTGTTCTATATTCACTCTTGCTGCATCATAAAGTAATTTCTTTTAACTCTAATTGGCTGGTAATTTGGCCGCCTTTTTTGCTCTATTATACTGACTATTACAAAAGGCGGCCAAATTACCAGCCAATTAGAGTTAAAAGAAATTACTTTACGATGCAACAAGAGTGAATATAGAACACAGCTGAATTATAAAGGTTCAGTGTTAAATTTTTGAATTAGTTGTATATGACCATTCATTCTTGGCCGCTTCAGATATCAGCCATTTCATTACTTTCATGTACACACCTGTTTTATAGCCAAGGTGTTCTTGCATGGATTAAACTTTAGTAATTGTATTCTTGGCCGCTTCAGATATCAGCTCTTTAAGTTACCAGTTACTTTTCACTTCAGCTGAGCTGTTTTTTCTTTTTGTTTTTTTACATTGGGTTCCAGGTACTTGTAGTTTCTTGGGCACGCCTTTTTTACAGCGAAGGTGTTTTTGGGGTGGATATCACTCATTTTTGTCAGTGATAGACTCTACATTTGGTTTAAAAGGTAATTTTTTGGAAATGAGCAATTAACATTAATGCAGAATATTATCTTGGAGAGTCAGTAAAATCCAAACATAATAATGATTGTTTCATAACACCGTAAATTCGGAAGTATGAATTTACGGTGTAGTATGACTGTTCTATTAGAGTAAATCTATCTTTACTGCCTGCATGTGACGAATATATCTCATATCTGTGCATGTTAAATGCTTCAGACACCTAATTAAACTTGCAAGTGCCTAACTAGTTCACAGTTACTACACAGCTATAAATACATTTGTAATTGTTATCATCATAATCATTTATCATGTGATAACCATTTTTTAATATTTTGGTCACAACTTCAGGATTAGAGCAGCAGAGAAAGGAATAGAGGACTCAACCATCAAGACTTGTATATGGGAGATGGAACAGTATTGCGATGGACAATGCCAGTACTAACCCCTCAAGGGTGTTGCAGTACAGTATAGATGCAAGACCAGAGCCTCGATCGTCACCTTTTGACTGTGGTCACAACTTCAGGATTGGAGCAGCAGAGAAAGGAATGGAGGACTCGATCATCAAGACTCGGGGAGATGGAATAGTATTGCCATGGACAATGCCAGCACTAATCCCTCAAGGATGTCACAGTGCAGTATCGATACAACCACTCCAACCAGTGCATAAGACCAGAGCCTTGATCATCACCTTTCGACTGAAATTTTTATACTTGAAGCAATGAAAACAAAAAAGTTGTAGTACTTATACTTTCCTGAGGGAGCATGTCCCCAGAGTCCCAGACTCCCTTGCCTGTTCAGCAGAATAATAGGATTGAGCCTTACTACCACTCTCATCTTTATTCTTGGCCCGGATGTACATATCAGCAACATAATACAGTAGTTGTAGATAATGCTAGTTAATGCCCCTAGCTATAGGTAGAGCTATAGGGGTGGAATTTTTCCCTACCATCACACTATCACAGTAGTTCTTCTCGCAGTTCTTTGCCTGGCCATCATCAACTGCTGTAAAAACATTAGTCTCGTCCCCCAGACCCTTCCTCAAGCATGCTTATCACACAAAAATAACTTAGTTTAGCAGTGCACAAACGCTGGGGGCAATTATTGACAGCTTATACTATATTAAAGTACATTTACCGCATTGTTGAACCATGTATACCACCAGAATCCACCGGATTGACAACTAACACGTGATCTATTTAGGGGAAATCTCGTGGAAAGTCCCTAATTACCTTAAGCGGACACTCATGATACGTGGTTTTAAATTGAATGGTTTAAGAATGTAACTGGATGGTGAGGCGTACTTTAATTGGCTCGACTTTAATGAGAAACTCGAGCCCCTCGTGAGAAACTACATCGCTAGAGCAACGCTTGAAGAAGTAAGAGTCAAGAATACTGAGGTACTCTATGACATATGCCGGTCTTGAATGCTAACGAAACGAGGAGTGAAGTTTGTGCAACGTGTCATATCGCCACACACTGATTCACCGTGTTTGTGCGATAGGGTTTTTGACCTGTCCACCAGATGTTGAAAGGAAATTCATTCCACCACATGTTGAAAGGAAATTCATTCCAACTTGTGAAGTTATTGATATACTCATTGTTGGGGTCCACAGGGACATCGATGATTATTTACCAGTCAGCTGTAAGTAATGTCACAACAGAAGGAAAGGAACCATTTCCATACCCCTATGGCATACTGATTTTCCAGGTCAGTTTATGTGCACTCAACCACAGAAATGTAGAACTTTGGTTGCAGGTGGAAAATAAACACTTTTTTACTCAGTTACAAGAGATTCACCCAGCTGGGATAAAATGTTGAAGTGAATGTCATTAGTACCAACTTGTTCATCAGGTATTGGACAATTCCAAGTGTCCAGATTATGCAGTTGTCCTCATGTTCAAGTTTACACGTTTAGGCAAGTTCCACAACATCCTATAATCTATTACTATATCAGTGTGGAATAATGCTTCTATGATATTTTTCATATTCCAGGCTTTAGGTATATTGTATTTAACACCTGCTTGTTGGTTTTTGCAGGCCATCTGGTCATACTGGTTTATCCACTAGCAGTTGAATGTGATCATGGTACATATGTAAGTTGAGACCACGCAAGAACAAAGATACAGGTGTCATGAATTTCAGGTCAGTTACCGTTCAGAGGAATTGTATTATTGCAATTGTTCTTTTTGTAGTTATCAATTATCACTGACCAGTTTGTGATAGCGTACTTTTGTTTGACTAATGACTTAATGTTCTGGTTTACATGCTTACCCAACAGTTATGTTACTCATTTAACCTGCATATGGGATATATATTTTTTAGTTCATTTTGATTATCCATCCTTTATTGGTACAGCCTGGCATATTGATTTTTTGCACATTCTCTTTTTAATTCAGTGCCTGCTGGATTGTTTCGTCAGATATCGAAACAGGTGTCTTTGGTGTTGATACCGATGTTCCAGGTCAGTTTGCATGTGTGTTTAATTTAAGGTTGACTTCAGTGCCTGCTTATTCTTTTACAGGTCTCGGTATCGAGTGTCATGAATTTCAGGTCAGTTGACGTACAGAAGAATTGTATTATTGCAATTGTTGTTTTTGTAGTTATCAATTATCACTGCATACTAGTGATGTGAATTTGCAAGTCAGTCTACTCAGATGTATCGGGCATAGTGTTGATGGGTTCAAACAAATATCCAGTGTAGACTGTAGTGGCATCAAGGGTGTTAATTTCCAAGTCAGTTTACATGTTGTGATGTTAGTGATTTTTTCCTAGTACCCAGGTGTTAAGTGTATTGTATTTAATGCCCACCTGTTATGTTTTTAAATTATGGTATATCAGTGTAGACAGTGCAACAGTAAGCCTTCTGTGTTGTAGTAACTATTTGTTTCATAATTATGCTGTTGTCCCAGAATGGCACAATTTTTGGGCAACCAGTGTTAAGTCCAGTGGTACAAACATTGTATTATGACCAAGTTGTGATAGCGTACTTTTGTTTGACTAATGTCCTAATGTTCAGGTTTGACATGCTTACCCAACAGTTATGTTATTCATTCACTTAGCCTGGGATATAATTTTTGTTCATTTTGATTGTACATGCTATTATTAATACAGCCCGGCATATTGATTTTTTGTACATTCTCTTTTAATTCAGTGCCTGCTGGATTGTGTCATCAGATATCGAAACAAGTGTTTTTGGTGTTACGACCAATGTTCCAGGTCAGTTGCATGAGTGTTTAATTTAAGGTTAACTTCAGTACCTGCTTATTCTTTTACAGGTCTCAGTATCGTCATGCTGACATACAAGAAATCATCACTATTGTTGGAACTATTTTTAGTCAAGTCTTGATGTGATGTTGTTTAACGTTGTTACACATTGTTGCATGTTTACCATATGGCAAATAATTTTCATGGCCATCATGAAATTTGAATATTGTGTAAGTTGTGTGGAACAACCCCAACTCATACATGGTCACTGGCAAACCATGAACCACATTCGAGCCACAACACCACGAACCACATCCGAGCAATCCATTACAAAATTTTGTTGCACCATTTGTGTGTGCATAATACTTAATGAAAGCCACAACACAAACTACATGGTACACACTACATAGAGGTGGTAACCCCTAAAGCCTTGTTATCTTTTGTATTCACCCAGGAGTTCATAAGCTCGTAGTAGGGCTTATGAACTCCTGATTCACCTTACCGGCCTTTGTGGTTAATCTATTAAAAATTACATGTAAATAGAGAATTGAAGAGTATGCTTAAAGTACCTTCGCTAGTGATTTTGTTCTTCACACCATAAGACAACTGGCGATTTATAAACGCTCGCATGGGGTGTGGCACTAAATCGAATTTAAAAGATTTCTGCTTAAAACGCCATCCCTAGGGAACTTACGGTTCAGCACGCTGTCACAACTTGTTTATCAGGCATTAGAGTTTGTGTCCACGTCATGTCTTTAAAAGTTATTGTAGGGAATAGAGGTTTGATTGCAGAAAATACGCGTATAGGCAAACCAGGATTGGATAATGTCAGTGCTAGATGGACTATACAAACACGGCTATGTTGACTGGTATAACGTGACAGTAGTTGTAACATAAGGTAGAGAAATAAAGTGAAATACGCCTATTTTTTTATTTTGCGATGGTTACTTTTTTATTTTAGCGAGGTCGCAAGAAAACTATGATGATGACGACTCCTAAAGATTTTTTTATCACGTAACGCAATACAAATCTATTGAGAGATATTGCATAATCTAGGACTAATATTGCGAAACCGGCCCTACACGTAAATAACTCACAGTAGTGGCCCCGCGTCTTTTAATTGGGCGTGCACTTTGTAGTTTCTTGGCCGCGCGACTCACTACCGTGAGTCTTGATATTATGCAATATTAGATTCGTCACAGTAACTATATTACTTAGGTAACACGTTACATTTGTAAGTAAAGTAACTTGAGTTATATTACCTGTTTTTATAGCATATTTTGTTATATTACTTAGTTATCACAAAAGTAATAATATTACGTAACGCGTTACTCCCAACACTGCAAATCACCTTGTACATAAATCAGCTAGAAACAAGGCATCCTGTAGAGAGACCAGCTGAAAACAAATCACCTTGTAGAGTTAAAAACAAGTCACCCTGTGGAAAAGATCATCTAAAATCAAACAGAGATCAAATCACCCTGTACAAAGATCAGCTAGAAACAAGCCACACAGACTGTCAGTAGAGAGATCAGCTAGAAGCAAATCTCTCACTAGAGAAATCAGCTAATTAATCTCTCTACAGGGCAGCTTGTTTCTACTAAACTTTCTATAGGCTGACTTGAAACGTAACTGAACTCTCTGCAAGATGACTCGTTTTTAGTTGATCTCTCTACAGAGTGATTTGTTCCCAGAAACAAGTCCACTATGTATTAAGAGTTCATGCAGTTATATATAAGTAAGTCACCATGAAGAGAGATCAGCTGGAAATAAATCACACAAATCATGATCACTTTGAAGAGAAATCAGCTCGAAACAAATCACCCTGTAGAGAGATTAGCCAGAAACAAATCACCTGTATAGAGTTCAGCAAGTAACAAGTAACCTTGTAGAGAAATCAGCTAGAAACAATTCACCCTGTAGAGATCAACTAGAAACAAATTCCTATAGAGAGATCAGCCAGGACAAGTCACCCTGTAGAGAGTTCAGCTGGACACTGTAGAGAAATCAACTAGAAACAATTCACCCTGTAAAGATTAGCTAGAAAGAAATCAACCTGTAGAGAGATCAGCTCAACACAAATCACCCTTTAGAGAGATCTGGTAGAAACAAGTCACCCTGTAGAGAGTTCAGCCAGTAAGAAGTCACCCTGTACAGAAATCAGCTCAACTGTAGAAATATCAGCTAGAAACAAGTCAACCTGTAGCGAGATTAGCTACATTTCAATTACCTTGTAGAAATATCAGCTTGAAACAAATCACCCTGTAGAAGGATCAGTTAGAAACAATTCACCCTGTAGAGAGATCAGCAAGGAACAAATCACCCTATAAAAAGATCAGTTTGAAACAAATGACTCCGTTGAAAGATTAGCTAGAAACCAGTCATCCTGTACATAGATCAGATAGAATGAAGTCACCGTGTAGCACTACCAGAGAACAGTGCCATGAAACACCTATGATCATCTATAAATAGGAAAATAATTTCCATAAAGTGACTTTCATGGACATGAATTCATGAAAAGTGGAGATTTCATGGAAATTTCGTAGCACTGACAAATTATTTCATGTTTGCAGTGGCCATTAATTGTCAACTTTTCACAGGCTGTGTCCATGAACTGTCAAATTTTCATTGGCAATGTCCATGAAAACTACATGAAATTTCATGGTTTACCATTGCATTTTCATTGGCTGTTCTCTGTGAGTTCAGCTACAAATAAGTCAGATCAAATCACGCTGTAGAAATATCAGCTAGAAAAAAATCACTCTATAGAGAGATCAGCTGGAAACAAGCACCCTGTAGAGAGATCAGTGTGATCAAGTCACCCTGTAAGAGCCTAACTACTTTTCAAGTCACCCCATGGAGAGTCCAGCTACGGAAAACTCTCTCAGTAGAAAGATCAGCTAGAAATACATCACCTTGTACAGTATTCAGTTAGAAACAAATCACCCTGTAGAGAGATCAGTTAGGCAAGTTACCCTGTTACCTGCAAAGAATTAAACTATTTTTCAAGTCACCCTGTAGAGAGATCAGCTAGAAACAAATTTCCCTGTAGAGAGATCAGCTTGATCAAGTCACTCAGAAGGGAGTTCAACTACATTTCGAGTCACCCTGTAGAGAGTGTAACTAGAAACAAGTTACCCTGTAGAGAGATCAGCTAGAAACAGTCACCCTGTAGAAAGATCAGCTAGACACAATAATTCACCCTGTAGAGATTGGCTAGAAATGTAGAAAGATCGGCTATCACCTTGTAGAGAGCTCAGTTTGAAACAAGTCACCCTGTAGAAATGTCAGCTAGATAAGAAACAAATCACCCTATAGAGAGATCAGTTAGAAACAAGAGAGAATTCATCTACATTTCATATAGTGTTTCAGCTAGAAATAAGCCACCCTGTGGTGAGTTCAACTACAAACCATTCACCATGTAGTCAAAGAGTACAGCTACTTCCTTGTAGAACTTTCAGCTACATATACCTTTCCCTGTAGAGTATTCAGCTGCGAACTGTGTGACTTA
This sequence comes from Dysidea avara, assembly GCF_963678975.1. Classification (NCBI taxonomy): domain Eukaryota; kingdom Metazoa; phylum Porifera; class Demospongiae; order Dictyoceratida; family Dysideidae; genus Dysidea; species Dysidea avara. The sequence continues at coordinate 47,982,176 of NC_089274.1, forward strand.
TCTTTATGATCAATCAACACCATTGCCTAAATGTACATGTAGCTAAACAAAATTAATCATTTAAATCTTCTTCATAATAATCTTCTTTCTATGGTGAAGAAAAAGACAAGTTAAAATAAATATCGAAAGCTGGCCATAGGCTGGCTTTAGGTATGAATATACAAAAAGAAGTGATATCTAATCAAAAACAGCCAAGCTGTAAAAAAAGGTGCAGCCTCCAAAAAAGCAAGGGTAACAAAGATGTGAAATCAAAGGTGGCGGCCAAGAAATGGCTGTGATGGTAGGTTAATGGCAAAATTTTAATAACAACAATTCAGGCGAATTTGGTGCCAAATCCTAGTGAAACTTGGAAGAGGCAACACAAATTCACCTGAATTGTCGTTATTAAAATCTTTGCCATCATCACAGCCATTTCTTGGCTGCCACCTTTGATTTCACATCTTTTTTTTACCCTTGCTTTTTTGGAGGCCGCATCCTTTGTTGCAGCTTGGCTGTTTTTGATTAGATATTAGAGTATCTCAAGTCAGCCTAGGGGTGTGCAGCTAGCTAGACCAATAAGGGGCAAGGTCATCTTGTTTACTGTTAAGTAAATAGCTAGATTGTTAAGAGGTGTGGTCTCAATACTCTATCGCTATTAGTCCACCTAGATCTTTATTTGATGGCTGTAAACAGGATCTCAATCACAAAGTTGCAGATATCTAGCATGACTGAACCACTTCTGAAATCCAGCTCTGAAATAATTCTGTGGTGCCTAAATATGCTGCTGAAAGGAAGTGTTGATACAGAAAATTAATGCCTCGATATAGTTTCATTGGTGAAGAAGACAAGCAGCCTGATTGAAGATAAAAGAAAAGACAAGGCACAAAGGGCCTACACTCGTTGGAACCCCAAAAGGCACATTAAGTTTGTTATTGTGGCATAAAATGGTGGCCATGTGCTGCTTCGTTTGGCCTCTAGTCTTGCGACTGTGGTCAGGCAGTCAGTTAGGCAGTCAGTCAGACAGTGAGACTAAAATTCAAGTTTTGGCAATTTTTAAAATTATATATCTGGCCACCTGTAAGAGTTTTGTTATTTTAATGCTGTCTTATATATTATATGGACTAGTACTATTCTGTAATGATGACTTTTGTCGTGTATAGGGACCCGCCTATTATGCTACAAATTTTACCTATTATGCTATGCTGCACTGCTCAAATTTTTTATCTATTATGCTCAAAGTATGCTCAAATTTTATGCCTCGTTTCCCACGTTATGGGCACATAATAAGTGGCTGAACCACATCTTGCTCTTCAAAACTGCATGTGACAGAAAAGATCGATATACTCTAATAGAACAATCAGCTGCCTGGTTGTTCTATTAAAGTCATTGACTGTTCTATTAGAGTATATCGATCTTTTTCTGTGATATGTAGTTGACCATCAAGGATTTGTAGTATGGCTGAAATATTCTTCCTATTATGCTAGCATTATGCTCAATGCACCTATTATGCTGATAATTATGCCAGCATAATCGGCGGGTCCCTATTTGTGTAAAATGCCTCCAGGATGATTTTTAAAGGTGGAATTGTGGGTGGTGAGCATAGTTTTGGGAACAACCCCTACTTAAATGGTACTACTGTAGTGTTTGACGCAAATTTTGAGTAATTGTATTTGTAGTTTAGAAATTGGATGTATTTGTTGGTTTGTAACTAATATTTTCCTAATGTATTTAAATACCTACAATTACTTTGAGTATATTTTTACCAAAATAAGATCATAAAATCAAAATTTAATGATCACAAGCGATGTCATTTGAATATCAGAAGTCAGAGCCCCCAATCAAGAAAATGACACTTTTCAATGATGCGATAGGTATCTTCTATTATACCACTTCAGTGGTCAAAGAATATTTACTGTCACCATGCTTACCACAAGAGAAGGATCTAATTAAGTTCTGGATATTAAACATTCTCTGTTAACTAAATTATTAACCCAATTTTTGTGTGTGCTGGCTTTATAAGCACCCATTGAAAGACTTTTCAGTATTGCACAGAAAATATTTCAATCTGAGAGATGCAGGCTAACAGATAAAAGATTGATGTTTAGATACAATCAATAGCGTACAATACACATACACCCCCTGTACATACATAGGGTTATGTAGCATGTTGCCTTACAATTTAATAACAGTACTTACAGTAATAAACGATATTATGCATATAGATTAGAAGGTAACATGCATATACAGTGTAGAAAAACAAGCAGTTGGGTCACTTGGAAAACCTAATAACAACAAAGTATTTACAATTGTATTTAAATACTTTGGAAAGTACTTATATTAGCATTTAAACATTTGCAAATTTGCTATTGTATTTGGAAAATTTCTAGTATTTGTATTTGTAATTAAATACTATGCACTGTAATTGACTCCAAGTCTGGGAGCAGGTTGGTTAAAAGTTAAGTTGTCATCAGTGTTGGGGATAACGCATTACTTAATGAGTTATGTAATATTATTACTTTTTGTGGTAACTAGTAAGTAATATAACGAAATATGCTATAAAAACTAGTAATATAACTCAAGTTACTTTACTTAAAATGCAATGCGTTATGTACCTAAGTAATGAAGTTACTGTAACAAATCTAATATTAAATAATTTTATTACTATAATAATCTCATTACTAATCCACTGAGTAATTCCTAGCCACAAGAAGTAACAAAGCCTACCTCGAATAAATGAATGAATGAAGCTTATTGACCAGTTTCTTTCTCTCGAATACAATTATAGCCAGGATTTACACTTGTCTAACAATCACGTGATAAGGTGGTAGTTGTACATGTGACAGCTTAAGGCAGTGGACACAAAGTAACATTAACATTAACATGCAATATTATTATAGTTACTTTATTTTGTGGGTAACATGTAACTGTAACTAAATAGTTTTTGCTGCAAGTGATAGTAATATGCAATGAGTTATTTTTAAACAATAATTGCCCCAACACTGGGTGCCATGTGAGCAGTAATATACATTAATGGCTGATTCCAATACTTCATAAAAAAGTAGCAGCCCTATTTTTTTTTGCTTGATAGAGAATAGTTTATAAGAACTTTTATGAACTTAAGCCTTTTAAGTGCCAAACATAATTGGTGGTACAAACTATGCTGGGTTTTTGTAATTCTTGCATCTAAATTATAGACTTGCTTGCTACTTGCCATCCATATTTACTCTATATTCGCTGGACTAACTTATAGATGAGATGTTCTGGTGAACGCATAACATTTATCTTATTGATAAGTTTAAAGTATATAGTTTGATTGTATTCATCAAGATGAATGGTCAATTTTGCCAAGGTCTCCCATCAATATGTGGTTTGGATGCCGACTATTATAAGCTAGTGCAGCTTAAATGTGTGCCCAAAGTTATCGAGAGAAAAAAAATGCCACCAGCTGGATTTCAACCCATGACCTCTTACATGGAAATCAGACATTCTACCACTGGAATACTTTGTGTTGTGGTGGAATGTAGCTATAAAGCTTTCTCTACACCATGGCCTTTGATGTGATGTAATGGACAAATTACAGAAACATGCAGAAGTTCATCATAGTATTTTGTGCACTATACGTACAAAGACTGGTGAGTAAGTAGCATGACTGCCAAATGGACAGCCAGACAGACAAAACAGATGATTTTCAGTTACATGCATTTTTATAGTACGAACTATTTGGAGAGAACAAACTTTACTTTAA